>NW_027411592.1:8750000-10000000 GCF_049639745.1 Rhodnius prolixus | reverse complement strand
AATATCATTCGCTAAACTCTGAATAAATTTCTAATGTAGAGTTGTAACTCCTAATAAACGAATGACCTGATTTTTTGAGACAGCACTTATTGGCAGAAGGGCCCTCGCCTGTTACCATGTCTTGAACGATTGAAATGCTTGTCTGAAGATTTATATGTAACTAGTAGTTACTTAATTAAACATTATTATTAACAGATGCATTTCTGTGGCTGCAAATCCATTAAATCTTTATTGAAGGAAAGTTATATTTCTGAAACGTTGGCAGTCTATACTTCAATTAACTTGGTTTGAAGATTTAAAATGTGCCATCTCTAGAGAATCTATTAATATGTTACATACACGAGTTTTGAAGGTTTTTGAGTAAATATTGTACGATCTCAGATATCGTAAGTCTTTACGATATCTGATCTGTGAATTGATGGATTTTTATTTCGTTTTTAAAAGATCTCAGAAATTATTAAGAAGGTAGGTTGGCATTATTTTTGGGGGTGCAAGAGGACTACCCTAACTACTCCGTTCCAATTTTACTCAGGAGAGTATTCTCATCTTCACTGGGGTCCTTAGATGGGCCAGAATCTTCTAAAGATGTCACTTTTTCAATCCTGAATCCAAACTGCGGACCGCCAATTTTCAATGCTAAAGAATCCTGGTATTGCTGCTATCCTCTAACGGCCTAACGACACGTCTCACCTTGGTAGGGATGGCACTCTCCTCCATTCTAATCCACCCCACCACTTTAAAGTATCCTGTTCTAAAGTACATCTTTGGCAGTACTTCATTTTGGCAACTTTTCCATCCATTAACATAAGTTCGTTATTATATACTACAGATTGATCTCAAGATCTTTCTTTTAAACATTTGGATCTCTCGCTTCATCTTTAGGTAAAGTTCATGGTTGAACACTATTTAAAAGAACTCTTCGAATTAGGATTTTCAGTAGCTCAATTTTGGTTCGCACCATAAATGTTTTTCTTTTAATGTACCTTGCAATCGAATAGCAGCACCTACTAGGTAGCTGATACCCCCTACCTTATTTCTTGTCTAACCTTGCTGCCAAAGGCGAACATTGTCCCTCGTAGTAATTAGTTCCAGAACTATCTGCACGTACCGAGTAAGCGGGTTGTTTAAAGTTAAGACCTCTGTCTTCAATTCGCTAACCAACATGACAATTTACTATCGGCCAAAAAGCTAAAACCAAAACAGATATGTATGGGAACAAAACAAATTGTTAACAGCACGACAGACTTACAGGAGCCCCGCCCTACAAATTTACATTTCTTCTTGGAATAATTTGATTGTTTTTAATTAAACTATCGAAAAATTTTACAACAAAATCTTTAAAAAAAACGAAGGCCATTTCTTGTTTTTTTTTTTCTTTTATTTGAAAGCCACTTTTTAATTAAATTTCAATTTTAAATTATAACGAAAAAACAGATTTTAACTCTAAGTAATATGTAAATGTTATTTTTTTGGAATTAGTGATTTATATTGATTAGAATTATTTAGTCTCCTTCGAGAATACATATGTCTTGTCAAAATTTATGGAAATTGTATTGGGTATAAAATGTGTTTTATATGGTTTGGAATTTATACACAGAGCTCGTTTATCTTTTATTTATATTTTGTTTTGGGTTAATTACCTTCTATGTTTTTTTAATGGAATAATTTGCTTC
This sequence comes from Rhodnius prolixus, assembly GCF_049639745.1. Classification (NCBI taxonomy): domain Eukaryota; kingdom Metazoa; phylum Arthropoda; class Insecta; order Hemiptera; family Reduviidae; genus Rhodnius; species Rhodnius prolixus. The sequence continues at coordinate 9,998,327 of NW_027411592.1, read as the reverse complement.
AAAATATTTTCATGAGGTTTTAGAAAAAAAAATAAAGAAAAAAGAAAAGAAAAACACTGGCATCATTTCAAAAATATCAGCTGATGATTTTTTTTCTAAACATCATTTTACTTGGTCCTACTTTTAATAAAAGTATGTATTGTGACAGTGTAAAATTTTCGATATTCAGACTTTAAAACAAATTTTGTGTTCCCCTGAATAGCAAGAAATGCATTTTGCCAGATAATTTGAATATTTTGATTATGTAAAGTTTCCGAAATCGAGGTCTCACATGCATTATTAGTTTTGAGCTACATGTGTTTGAAAAAAATGGTTCGTAGAAAATGGTTTGCATGTGTAAACAAAATAATTCTCAAAAATGAAGTTGAAATTTTATAGAGTAGAACTTCGCGAGCGAAATCCCTCAAAAAGATTGGACACGTGCTAGTTATACATATGTAGGTTCTGTTGTATCAGACTTTTTGGGAAGTCATTATGTATGTTAGGAAGTTTACGACTAAAATAGAGGGGCCCGTAGGAATAGAAGGACGCTGTTAGAAGATAGAGAAGAATAGAAGTTTTGTAAAAAATAGATAGCAATCAGGACAAATGATAAAGAATGTTTGTTTTGTAGAGGGGAAAGTGTTCATGGATGAAATAAAGAGTAACACTACAGGGACGTAGATAAAAGAAAGAGTAAAATTGTTGAATCATGATGAATATTTGGCCAGATGTGTCATATATGGTTTTAGCATTAAAGACAGTCTAATAATCAAACTGTCTAATAACGAGACTTAATTGTTATAATTATTATTAGAAAACCAATAAAACTAGAGAGAAACGATTGGTATAACATCGCAAACATCAGTGAATCATAAAATAAGTGACAGCCTGGCAATGACAATCCCCTTTCATCCCCTCCAAAAAAAAAAAAAAAAAATCGAAATACAATTATAAAGAGTAAGATGTGCGAGAGATACTAGGACTCTAGATGACTCACCATACGCATCGTTCACACTGATGCACCTTCAATCATGCACTTAGTCAACACGGTGACTCATCACGATTCCTGTCTCTTTGGAGTCTCCTAAATCATTGTGTAAATAACCTACTTCATCTCTATCTCTGGGATCTACCATTTCACAAACATAAATTGCAAATGATTTATGCTAGGAAAGATTCATTAAAAAATCTGGAAACCAAAATAAAAAGAAAAGAAAATTTTAACCTGCACGCAGGCAGTTTTCCCCAAAATTGGGCTTTTGGCAGCTTGTTGCCAATCCAGTTATTATTTTTTTTACTTCTTCTTACTTCCAGTAAAAGAAAGCTTTGCGATCGTGTCTAAATATTCTATTATCGAGTTTCAATCAGAAATAACGCTAAGTCTGGGCAGTCTAATAAAGAAGTTTTTTGGAAAACGGTGAGTGCAAACCAAATGTAGCAAGTCAAAAAACTATTTCAGTAAGGCGTAACCGGTATTCGAAAGCAACAGCGGTAAAAATCCCTTAGCCAGAAGTAATATTTTATCAGAAGGGTTTTTCATTTTTTTTTATTTTTTCGAAAATAATCGTTCGCAACGGTTTTCTTTTTTCTTTATATTCTGATTGCATATAATGAGATCTATATTTCTTTTTTTTTTTGAATAATTTCTCCATGAGCATTGGTTCGAGAATTGTGCTGGGGAGGAGTATAGTTATAAAACTGTATCGTGGGACATTGTTTATGAAATTGGGAATTAGTAGAAAATTTGTAAGTTAGTACTTCATCAAAATCCCTCATTATTTCCCACAGCGGCTTTGAAATTAAATTTGATGGTAACATTCCTCGAATAAAGTATTGAAAAAAAAGAAAGAATTTGAACAGGATTGCCAAGTTATTTCTTTTAATTTTTTATTCTTTGTAATTATTATACAAGGGATAGATAGGAGTGTGTCTCTGACCATCATTAGGCGATAATCTACCTGAAGTGAGTCGAGTACATGAACAGGTCTCTGTAGAGTTATTCTTTCGTTTTTTTCCCCCCCTTTTGAATAAATAATATATTTAATACAGGAATGTAGTTGATATTTAGAGAGACCATTAGAGGCACTGTGTACGGCAGTGTGAGTGATGTAGGCGCTCCCCGGGTGGATCTGTCGGAGGACATGGTTGTGCAATCTATCAGAGCAATTGGCGCCGCCACTGCCTTTATATTTCTATCTCTTTATTTCTGTACAGGAATGGAGGAATCATGAACATACCAGAAACCTAGAACACAGGATAGTCTCAGGCTACCAACAACATATCAAGAAAAAACATAGAATTAAAGAAAAAAAAATGCGATTTATTATTTAATTTATCAGGTAAATTATTGCTTAGAATTTTATGTATGGTATAAATCTAATTTTCAAGTGTAACTAAAAACAGTTACAGAATATTATCTATTAGAAACGGATATGGGTAAACCACATTTCAAACTAGATAAACTAAATTTTAAATTGGCGGTGAGTATTTGAATTGTGAGGAGGCAATGAATGTTACACACTTAATTTCCTTACTCTTGAAAGGCTTAACAAAAAAATTATCGCAATTGTGCAGATTTTCATCGCAAATACACGTTCTGGAGTCAACTGGGATTAAAAATTAATCTTTACATTAATGTCTTTATAGGTGTCTGTCCATCACTCTAACTCTCTTACACGCCCTGTAATTCTATTTCTATTAGAAACTGTGATTCAGATATGTTGACTTTAAAAGAGAGGGGAAAAAAATTGCAATTTAGATCTGCTTTTATTTAAAAAAAAAAAAGCAAAGGACCTCGTACATTTTTCAGTTGTTCTACTAAAAGTACTGTTTGTTAGAGGCACAGCACATGTGATCTTGCTAAGAGGCTCAGTTCACGCTCTAATAACGGTACCCATTAAGATTGTAATATGGAAATGAAATCTACCACAACCTTAATAATCTGATTCTATTAAACTCTTAGTTTTGCCTGGATAGAATTTATAGCAGCGCTTAGATATGCTTGCCTTATTTAACTTTTCTAAGGAGTGTAGCTAATGTGAAAGCCCGTTTATTTGATTTTAAAATGTTATAACAGCTCTAGAAAATTCTGTTTACACAGAAACGTAAGTTTAAAATTAAAATATATTAGTTTAGTAAATCAATTTTAATGGAAATCTATAGGAGTACCACGATACCATATTTATTTAAAGTCTCACTTCGGACTGACGTAATTTGATCGAAACATTCCTATATAATTGACGAATTCTCAAATGATGCCTCAATATAAAAATCTGATTGATTAATCACAAGATTCTCTCTTTCAAAATTTATTACCATAATCATTGATTCCCTCTCTAGCAGAGGAAAGTGTTGTGACAGTATTAAACTTTTGAAATTCAATTTTCAACGATAATACCCGTTTTGAGATTCCCTAAATGGTTTAATTAAGTCCAAAGGTGGTTTTTAGAAATTGCTTGAATGTAAAAAAAGTCACAAAAACGACAAACCTCAGAAAGCTGAAATTTTAACATAACTTAGAGCTCAGGATGAATTACTTTACCTGAAAGCATGTTTTCCTTCAACTTTGAGTTTTTCTAGAAAAGTGCAGCAAGAATTTTCATCAATCTAAGAGTTAATTCATTAATCTATAAATAGTGTACTCGTGAATTGATTGAATACATAACTTTTGTTTGGGGTACTTCTTGAGTACTATTCGATTGAGGGAGGTAAAAATATGTTTTTTTAAATAAAATTACTTAGAAATAACCATTTTGAAAAACATCCTACAATTAAAATATTCTCTAAACTTTGTATCTTCGATACATGAGGATCAATAACTTTTATAAGAATAAATTTTCTACTGCTTTGTTTTAGTTACCTTATTCTTCACTTGATCTACCTGAATGTTAACATTGGTTTCTATTATGATCTTTATTTTTCTACAATCTCTTTGCATTTGCTAAGTGACCACACCTGGCCATAATTATTTTCCTCAAGTTGTGCTCCATTGACAATCCCCATCTTCCTCTTCTTTTATCCGCAGATCTTGCCTCTAGATAACTTGCTCTCCGCAAGTTATTCTGTTCACGTGCCAACCATAAATTCCTCTTTCCATAAATTGGTGAGAGGTTCAGCTTTGAAGGAAGTTGGTTTCATTCTGACCCTTTCAGTTTCAGTTTTGCGATCGATTTTTTAAAGATTATGCAACTTTTTAAGGGCATTTTAAACAATAGATAAGCGGGCAGATTTCCTTTAAAACGTCACTTTGTTGTAGAGTGCAGTTTTATTACGTGCAAATGTTAGTAATAATAATGTTTCCAAATTCGAAGTTGAAAATAAAAAATAAATTAAAGTTATGAAGTCGAGAATGGTTGTAAGAGAAGTTGTATTTCTTTATTCGATTAACATCCTTATCTAAATTATATATGATTTGTAGAACAATAGATTGCCTCGCAGATAAAGGAGGTTCAGAAGTGAGTGAATGTATAACGCAGCACTTAGTATAATTCCGCCACACAACTGATCTGAACATAAGGCAACTCGTGGCCTAACACTCCAAATGGGAGTATCGTATCATCGACAAATGCCAGATCTCTCCCACTGCGTTGCTGGTTTTCATTTTTTGATATTAAGCAAGGCTTGCAGAATCCAAAATAAAAAAAATCTGCTCGTTCTGCATTAGGTCCTCTTACGAGGGAGTAGAGAAAGTTAAAGACGGAATTTGTGTCGAATGAGGGATACTAAGGGGATATTACAGACACAATTAAATCTCTTTTTAATTATACCGTAATCATGATTAATCCATTAAAATATTTTAAAAACATGGAAGTAACAAGTTATCCACAGAGTGTCTGATAAAATTATAAATTTACATAAATTTCTTTTAAAAGAATGAGTTATTTATTAGTTAATAAAATATTTAAATAGTGTAATTATAGATTAATATCATACATTGATGAATATTTAATCGTTTAACAAACTCAAAATATATACATATATAATGAGAACAATTGGGTAAAACATGAACTGGGCGCGTTCCCTATCTGGGGTATTATAAAACAGCAATCTTATCATTACTACCTTTTTCTATCTCTTTGGCTCTTTCTCTTAAAACATTTATATAAATGTGTATAAGCTTGAAAATAAATAAGCGCCACGCGAGAGCGGGAGAGGAAGATCAATTTGCATAATAATGCAGTTATTATGCAACACGAAAAAGAAATATAAATACGATCTCTTCAGCCAAATTCACAACGTTAAACATTACAACTATCGAATAAATAATTATGCAAGAGATTTTTATGCTTACAAATTTAATCAACATGAATTATTTTATAGAAAAATAAGGTTATATGGTTAGCGCCATTAACATGTTAGATTAGATACGGCGGGAAATACCATCGAGGAATTTCATGAGAAAATTTAAATGATAAAAAAATACTGTGTTGCTTTGACATGTACGGTTGATATAAAACTATTATCTGCTTTTTTAAAATTAAATTTAATAATATATTTCCCATATTCTATTTAGAGGAAGTGGATGCAATCGAGGATACAATCAACGTAAAATTAAGGGATTTTTTAATGATTGGTTCGTAATTACTTAAAAAAACAAATCAGTTCCTAACACTCACGTTATTCTCTTAAAAAGAATATAAAAGATTTGAAAAGGGCATAACTAGCTCGTGTCACAAACTGTGTTATGATATATGTATGTATATTAAAAAGCTTTACGTTTATTAAAAGCTTTAGTTGATTAACTACTTAATCATCTATGCCTTATTCAGTAATATCTTGCACCTGTTATTATTTTTAAGTCTGTGATTCTCCAAAAGAAATAACTCTTAACTAATAGATAGCCTAAACATTATCCTAATAGCTGGCATCAGAGCTCTCTCCACACTTTTAAATGAAATGCCTTAACTCCCAAACAGATGTGAAATTTATTTCATTTTGAAAAAAATATGTATTCGCCAAACTGAACAGAAATAATAGCCAAAACCAATTTCCATTTTTAAGAAAAAAAGAATGATAAATAAGTTATCGAATCATTTTGACTTCTAAACTCTTTTTTTTTCTATTTTTAAAACTATCTGAAAAAAACCTTGAATTTATTAAAAGGACTTTTTAACAAAAATCACTTTTAGGAAATATTCAAAAATAGAGATCTTTCATTCCCTTTTTTTGATTTTTAGTTTGTTATCCTTAACTTAATGAATATCGAAGAGCTCCGAATGGTAATAATCTGAATGAATTCTGAATGATATTCAGAATTGTGAAATTTTTGTTTATCAAGGCCCTTTTGCGACATTAAAAATCCCAAAGTATGAACTAAGTGAAATATTTTATGTTTTTTATGAAACAATTTTTCCTAATTTTTTATTGCTTCGCAATATTACTGAACTGGTATAGATTTTACTTATTATTTACTTAAAAAACCTATAAAGTAGAAGCATCGATTTATTTGTTTAGCTAACCGTCTGATTGGAAGTAACGGCTCTGCACTAGGATCACCGACCTCTGATTTTTAAAATGCACTCTCTTACTTACTACATTACTTGTTTGGAGTCTCGCCTGCACAAATGCATCGCCTAAATCTAAATTATAACTGGTAAGCAATTAGTTTCTAATAAAAATTGTATAATAAATTATCAATCTTAATCAATGAAATTAAATTGCTATGAACACGATTATATGCAAATTTTCAATGAATAATGTATTATATAAATATAAAATATTTTATTATGCATCTAATTGATTAGATAGCCAAATAGAGCGCAGCATATTGTGATAACGGAAAAGCTTAATTTCTTAATGAGTAATAAATTTATTATTGTTTAATTAGTAATTATTTAAATATATTTGCCTTCCAATAACGAATTTAATTTTAATATTTGCTTAAATTCGGTGTTTATATTTTATACCTTCAACGAACAGTAGAATCACACGTCTAGAGATAGGAATATTTCCTCTGCTTTTATTCAGGATTAAACCAGATCGTTATTAATCCTTGGAATCATGAGCCTCGCATGCATTGTTACGGCAACCACGATACCAGGATCTACTCGGGTCATCACTCCGGTTGAAACCGATATTTTGAAGGGTATCGCATACGCCTAGGATCCAATTTTAGAAGGAGGCTCAATATTGCAATTTCTTTAATACCCAGAAGTCAATTTACCTTATTTATGGACAGAGTTGAGTTATAATGCAACAAAATGGCATCAACGGAAAAAAATGTATTGTGTAAAACACGACTTATCCTTACAGCGACTTACATAATAATTTTTCTTGCGACTTTATTTTTTTTTCAATTCGCATTTAAAGGAAGTATTCCAGAATCTATTGCAAACAGTTTCTTAGTTTATGCTTGCTCTGATCTTGGTGCGTTAACTTGTATGAATTTAATTAGTGCGGTTGGCTATTTTGATGTAATGTTCATACATAATTTAATAAATAATGGATAAAGAAGAAAAGTGATTGAAATTTAGGTGTATGAAGCATCCAAATAAAGTTCGACTGATTCTTGGAAAAAAATCTTCGGAGATACATCAATTCATCTCTTTGTTCAGGAAGAATAATGCTCCATTATTTTAGAAAGATTACTTCGTTTTCTTTAAATGAATAGTAGATGAATAATTTCCTTTCGAGATTATTGCAAGAAACAATGGAAGAAGTCACAACATCGATTATCAATTAAGTTTCAAAGACGCCGAATCAATTAGAACTGCATAACTAGCTGTGCTCCTCTTAAGTATTGTTCTAATAAGATGAATGAAATTAACTCCTCACCCCGCTGCTCATTAATTGGATCTGTATGACTTATTTCAAGCAGACTAAATGTAAAAAATCTTATAAAAGAAATGCCGACAGTTCTATTCTTAGGTGTCAATCATGCATGTCTAGTAGACTTCCTGTATTACCAATAGATGAAACAAAAAACTTAAACTTTATTCTGAAATAAAATTAAAACAATAATCTATCAATTATTTCAACAACCATTTTGTCCGATTGCTAATCTTCAGAGATTGAATCATCAGGATCGTGCAGAGAAATTTGATTTCCATTTGACTTGATTTGATATAAAAAGCTTCGGTTATGTTGTCATCACAGATCCTGATCAGAAGTGAGATGTTAGTAGCTCGAACTGAGCTGTTAAGGTTCGTTACACCTACACCAAACCCGCCGTACACTTGTGTTTCGCCTATTGTCTTCAAAGTTGGAATTGTAAAAACTATTAAAATGTTCCTTTAGAACTAAGTGTACTTCGTACTGAAGTACCCTTTAGGGAGATGCCCAAGATTGTAGATTTTTCTGTACTATCCCCAAAAACAAATATTTCAATGCGAATTCAGTCCAGTTTGGTAGGTAAAAAGGGCTTAAAAAGTTTTTAAGCAGAGTTTTAGAAGCTTAAGCCCTGCTTATGACAAGTAAAGCGCAAAAATAAATTTCAATTTTCAGTTTTATATTAAACGAAGTGCATATGTTATTAACTATTATATTATAGGAACAAGCCGAAGACAACTACCAAAATTAAACCAAGTCATTTAGACAGTCAAATAAGTGAATCACTGTACCTCATGAAATTTTCATTCGCGCTGGAATTTCGAAACATACGGTCAAACTTACATTTAGGTTGAATCCTTGCATCCTATTTCAAATACACCTCTTTTAAGAAGGGGTTAATAACAAGTGATAATGAGCACATTTTTACTTGTCAAGCGAGATATTAGTTGAGCAAACGATCTTTTCTATTTCTCATACGCGATGCATACATACGTTTTTGTTCATTTCGATGAATTTATTGCGCCCGAATTTATTAAAAAAAAGACTTCTCACTGTGTTATTTCAGTCGCCTTAACAAAAAACAAACTCTTTTCGATAGTTCTACAATCAATTATTTTTTATTCAGCAACAATTTCTCGTTACACTCGATTACTGCACGGGAAATGGTGATACTTGAATGCAATCAGCTTCAAGCAACTGCAATTTTTCGTTTTTTAGAATATTTTGTCCATATACCAATTCAGGCCTTTCGTTAATTGCGATTTGATCATTCATAGGGCACCAAGAAGATCTTTATTTACATGAAAATTAAAGGTAAAACTAATAAAGATAAAATGTGAACGATCGAAAACGTCCTTAATAAAGGCGGTAAAAGAAAGCAAAATAGTTTAACTAAATTGTTTTAAGTCCATTCGAATGAATATTTATTACTTAATTGTTAGAACTAATGTGAGGTCAGATAATTAAATTCAGCTCTAGTCACTGGAATGTATTTATTTACTTACTGGTGTGTAGCGTTTCTCAACAGGCAAGGTCATCGCTACAATCTTGTCTTAGTATCTGATAATCTTGTAATACTTGCATTAATGTTTTCCTTCTTTTCTTTTTTAATCAAACTCGAAGCTTTAATCATAACCTAGTCCTATCCAAACAGAGATATATGCAAACAAAGTTATTTAATCAATCGTCTATTTGGCAAAATAAATAAGCACAGTACAACATATTTTTCGATGTAGAGGAATTAAGATGCTGATTAAGTGAACGGGATGAAATTAATAGCAAACTTTTGCGGAATCCAAGTCCGGGTGTTGAATTTTTGGCCTTTACTCTACTTGAGTTAGTTTTCTTCGGGCCAGAAGGGCTTTGGATTTATTTTACTACCCACAAACTGTAATCTAAACATCTTTCGAAAACAAGGAGGCGACTCTTCGTCTCTTTTAGTGATTGTCCTGGAAGGCAATACAATATAGAGCAGATGAGAGTCTGTCTTAAGCACTTCAGAAGATCCAACTGCCCAATCTAATTGTAACTATAATAAGTATTGTGTTAATTTCTTATGAAACATTTTTGGGTAGTGTTGAATTTCGGAGTCAAAGTAGGTAAATTCTTTCTCTTCTGAAGAGACTCATCGGCCCTCTTTTGAGGGTGTGGCGATGCCACCTCCAACTTATAGACTTCATTCATCCAGAGGCTTGCTGAGATTTATCTTTTCAGGAGCGAAATAAAAGCATATCTTAGCTGAGGAAGAAACCATTCTCACAATAATTATAATCCTGAGATAGCAATTTGAAAACATACACCAAATACATGCCTGTTTCGGTTCTGTTTAACTACCGATTTAACAAAGAAAAGTGAATCGTCTGGAGCTCAGAGTTAGTCAAATTGATTTATTTTTTAATGAAACTTTGTATTAATGTTAAAATTTATTAAATGGTTTATAAAAAAACCAAATAACATCCTGTAGTAATACAACTTTCTGTACAATAATGTTTTTTATCCTTTATCTAAATTAAAGTACAGTTATGGCCCCTGGCTACCCTTCTTTGAATCATTCGCTTCACTTTAGCACTCTCTAGATAGCAAACAAATGCGTTTAAACAATTCCAAAAAAAAAAGATTCTAAAAGAATCGGATTAAAGTTAAATCAATATTTCTAAAATAGTTTTCTTTAGAGATATATGAATTAAATCTTTTAATATTGAAAACAATCACAAGCGACTTCGAAAAAGTTAATGAGTTGAAATATATGTACATTTTAGTTACCAAACTGACATAGATCAGAAAATTAATCGATTTTTCAAAATCTACATAATAAAAATTCTAGCCTTGTGTATATGATTTTGTGTTCTAAGGTCTTTAAGAATGGTTGCTGATGTGAGGTTAGGTTATAACTGGGGTTGAGGCGAATTATATGGAGATGTCTAGCTCAGCTAGATGATAGTTTAGCAAATTTAAGGTTTCATGTTCAAGTCTGTAGCGTGTAAAATGTTTTTCGGAGGCCGAAAGAGCAGTCAAAAAAGCCGAAGAAGCGAATTGAAGGAATTTTCATGTTTAAAATTGCCTTAAGGCTTGTCATTTCAAGCAAAGTATTTCCTTGCCCCCTCGCAAATATTTTTAATAAAAACAAGTCAAATTAATAAATGCAAATTAAGGAAATCAGTTTTTTTAATTAAGAACGACAGCCTGACTGTTCTCTGAATCAGAATAAGGCTGCAAATATGGTTAATTTTCTTTTTTAAAAACGATTATTCTATTATTTCCTTTTTATACGATTTCCTGATTAATTTTAATAAAAACATTTGAATGTGGTCTGGACTATTCTATTCTCAGGCGATTTACTTCCCTTATATGAATTATTGAGATCGTAAAAATGGTTTAGAGACTCCATAAATGCGAAAACAAAAAACAAAATGAAGACAACTGATATCTATCAGTGTCTCTAATCGACATGGACTTACAGACTTGAATTGTGTGATTCACAAAACAATGCTTTCAAACATTTCAAACGAATGACTTTAAGGAGCGTTCAGAAAAAACGGCGAGGCAGGGTTTACTTTAACCACAGCTGTTAGAAGTTTAGAGAGCCGAATGTGATGTAGATAGCGATTTAGTAAGATAAGATTCAATTAAATTAAGTGTTTTGGCATAAATAAAAGTGCATCAGAAAGTACGAGAGCTTATGTACATTGTTACAGTGATTGTTGATTTTGTTTCCCCTGAAAACCTCTTAAATCAGGATATTTACAATACTAGAATACATGCCTGTTTAATGTATTTTATGTTTTCTACTGGTAATTAGGTTAAAATAATGTGGTATTTTTGCAATGTTTATCTGTTGAATAAACAATAAACTTATTTAACAAAGTATAAAGTTACTTGGTAAAACCACTGCAATATTTAAGGAAGATGCAAATTTATCTTAAAATGCTTTTATTTTTTTACAGTGCCTCCTTTTACAATAGTTTACACTTAATCCAAAAATGCTAACTGTGATTCTGGGAGGTGAGCGAAATATCCATCAACGGCCACTATCACCTCTTCATTGAATAGAAAACATTTTCCAGCCTCTTTGAATCCTTTCTTTAATGGTTGGTGAATTATCCTGGATGAAAGATGATTTGTTGTTTTGCTTTTTAATGCGCCAGTAATACCTTTTGCAAGGTAATCAATAAAAATAAATCGTTCTGCTTTCCAGAAAACACACGTCGCAGATATAATCGACCGCCTTTAGTGGTGACAAGCCGCCCGGGTTTTTACCCTTTATTTTGATCGTTGTTTCGTTTCTGGCATTGGTGGATCCATGTTATCTCCAGAGATAACAGCATTAGTTTTTGATCCGCATTTAACAAATGATTCATGCATCTTGCTCAAAACCTTTCTCGATGTACATCATCCCATACTCGTTCTTCCGCTATGCTTGTCAGCTGTCATACAATTTTAATCGCCAATCATTCAATACCCTACTGTAAACCTTTTAGATGTTCTTATATGGGGTTGTAGTTTTGGTATTCAACCGCCCATTTCTTCACCGTTGAATGCAAGAGCAGACTCCTACAGTACAGGCGAGCGAATAATAAATTACTCTAAAGTGTTGCTTTACTTACTTCAAATATTTTAGGTGAAATAGTTAAGCCTTAATTCATTCAGGATTGAAGAAAATCGCGGAAGACAGGGAGAGAAGAATCTAACAGTTTTGAGCTTCATGATTTTTGAATTTCTTTCAAACAAACACTTTTCCGGATTGACTCAATAAAAATCTAATACGATCGCAAACTTCTTGTATCTTAATTGTATTCAGAATATGTTGATTTTAAATCTGCAGTTTGTGCCCAAGAAAATCAATTTAGGAGTAAGATGCATTAAAAAACATTAAAAGACCAAATTTATAAATTAATACCTGTTTTGTTTTTGTTTTTTTGTCTTTAAACAACAAACAAACGGAGCTATACTAATAGATTTCATGTTAATAAATCAAGGAACATTTCCTTCTAAAGTAAGATCTTATCTCAGGGGGAGAACTTTTAGGTATAGATCATTTCAAGGTTTGCATATTGTCCACGTAGACAGAAACTAAAGGTTAAAACGCAGAATAGAACTTTACTGAAAGTGTGAAATTCAAAATCAGAAAACATTTATATCAATTTTTGTTCATCGAAATCATTCTACATTTGGGAGGAGGTATTCAATTTTTCACTTTCACTTTCAAAAAGAAGAATTACGATCGGCCAAATTTGTAAAATCAATTTTTTTTTTTTGTAATTAAAGAACTCTGAATCCGAAGAAAATGTTTTACTGCATTTCCATTATTTGATTTTAACTACAATTTTCAAAACCGAAAAATTGTAAGTGGCCGTCTTTCATGATTGATAGGCGATTTCAAGATCTTAATTTATGCAAGTATCATGTTTAAATATCTCCTAAACAAACTATCGTAATGAAAAAACGACTCTGTTGCTAAATATTGTCACCAAAGAATTGATTATTCTGAACAGTGCTAGCAATTTTATTATATTCGTAATATTTTAAATTTACTTAAACAAAAAAAGTATTTCTTCCATGCGATCATGTTGCTGGCGCATAGAAGAGCTGTTGAGTACGCGTACATCCCAAGAGAGTGGATTCATTGGACACTACAGGGCATTCGGAAGCAAAGACTGAAAGAAATGTAATTACAGGAAAAAAGGTAAGGGGGCTACCTTTTTTCTTTCTTTTGGGAAATAATGCTAAAACTTAGCAAGGTTGCTAGGATACGGTACAAACGATATGTTAAAAATCGTGGTGTCCAGCACAACTTGACGCACGTTGGATGGCACTTCAACCACTTACAGCGATCAGGTAATGAGTAAGTTCTCAATGTTTTGAATTATGCGATTTGGAAAATCTCCAGCTGGCCCGGCCAGACCAGTCAAGTTTCCTTCTAAATTCTGAGTAGTTTGGGTAGAGAATATTCGACAAAACCGACTGAATCTGTGGCACGTGACGAACTGGTGAAGCCAAATTTGGTTTTCTTCATGCGGTCTTCTTCGTTTTTCTGAAAGTGATGATCTAGCAGAATGTTCGCCATTTTTAAAAGATCGGCGAAATCCAGCGAAAATCGGAGAAGGTTCTCAACTCGCTTACAACAGAGGATTTTAAGGCAGTAATAAAAAAGTGGCAGGGAAATCGGGACGGGTCCATTGCCAAGCTACGTCGAAGTAGATGGTGTGCAAATTTAAGAAAATACATTTATATATATATATATCAAATCAGCCTTGACCAGAAACGTTTTGACGCCTTACAAACGTTCCTACTTTGTCTCAATTCAACGACAGCAAAATAATCTGGATTAAAACACACTCGAAACCCACTTAATTACAAATTCGGATAGAAAACATCATTAACTGAATGTTATAATATTTGATTTAATAATTAATTGTTTTAGAAACATGCTGACAACGACACCAATCCGTTTTTTAGCTGAACAGAACTTTAAAATTACCATTCAGCAGTAAGTCAAGAAAGGTTTTTCCAGTTACTGGAAAAATAGATTAATTAGTTTGAAACAAGCTAGATGTGCTGAAATAATAAAGAAATAATTCGCTAGGAAATAGTTCTTTTCCATTTAAAGTTTGTTATTACATAATGAGTCGAAGAATTCGCAGGCCAAGAAATACTAAGAGTTCTACTTAATGAGAACTTTTCGACCATTCTTCAGGATGCCTAGACAAGCACGATGTCGAATAACGCAATACAAAGCAAAAATAAATAAGCTTTCTCATCCTTTTTCGCATATTCTTTAATGAGAATCTTTCTGAGGAATATTTGAATAGGATTGAAGGGAATCAGGAAATTAGTGCTTATGTTGGCGCTCACCTTACGAGGCAGTAGTGAAGTGCCAGAACATTATGGATTAATAAAGAAAGAAAAAGCGCAGCTGTAACGAACGCTCATTACAATTCTCACTGTTTAAAGAAATCTGTTTCCTTCGGATTTCAACATGTTCCGCTAGAAACATATTTAATTATCAGTAAGTCGAGTAGATTGTAAAAAAATTAAAATAGATAGAAACGGCACTTCAGAGGCCAGGTAGATAATTTTTAAAAAACTCAAAAAAATTATAATACCAGTAATCCATTTATATTCAAATTGGAATCTTAGCTGGTCCTTTAATCCTTGTTAAAAGTGACAGAACCATTATTGCACTTTAGATCGTGAATGTCTGTCTGAAATATTCATTTTATGCACTTGTAAGTAGTAATGAGTTTATAAAACACAATTGTAGCTGCTTTCGAATACAATCCTCAAAACTGGAAACTAATAGTTCAGCAGCACTCTTTATTTTATGTTATTGCCCAAAAGCTTATGGGAAACCCAACTTATGGTGTCATACCTAAACAAAATATCTAATATTATTTATTTTCTGCGATTTCCCGTTTTTAGTAGTACTGACAACAACCAATTAGTAATATTCAGTGAATATTATCTCAGTGAATCTCAAAATGTGAAAAATTACACTAACATGAGGAAAAACTGATTTTTTTTATGAATTTTAAAAACCGCAGTTAGTCTTTGTTACTATTAACTGTCAGCTGTGTTTTTTTTACAAGTTAAAAAAAAAATGGTTTCAAAAACAGGGAACTATATTATCCTAATCCTTCAGGAGCAAGTGAATATCCACTTCTTTTATGATCGTGGCGTTATTCTAACAAGAAAACATGAACACATACTGGCACGCTCAAAGTTATCTTAAGGCCTGCAAATAAATGCTGAGTCTTAGGGTTTGGCGAATGCCTAACAAATTCAATAGCTAAGCATTCGGCAACCTGTAGCATGTGAGCCATTATTTTGACACTAGTAAGTTTTTTTTAGGGGCACGTCTAAATGAAGGACTTTTAGCGCATTCTGCTGTTGCTTTGTGTAAATTTTAAAATAAACATGTGCCTTTACTAACAGTTTAACTAAAGTTTTACCGAGGCATGTACAAGAATATCTTACAAAGTTTTCGCTTACCAAAATTTGAGCCTTAAAAACACCATCCATAAATTATCATTTCAAATTTCAGTATCAGTTTCGCATTATGCTTTTCGTCACCTAAAAAAACTTATGTACAGCGATCGAGAATACATTCAACTATAAACGACTTGTATCACCTCCAAAGCTTACTGTAGCGCTGTACGCCGACGTTTTTATGAACGTTGGATGCAAGAAAGATGTGGACTTTTTTTTTGTAATTGTCAAAGTTGCGGAATAAATCAAAGAATATATAATAATTTTGTCTTTAATTAATAATATGCTCAATATAAGGGATTGCAATTCATGCCCTTCATTCAGGGATAATAGACACTGTCCTTTAATTTTTCTCAAAACTAACCAGGTTTCTTTTGTCTTCTAATAGTACCCAAAACTTAAAGCAACATACGAGATTTTTGAAAAAATTTCTCTGGCCTCGCAATTTAAGGCCGATGTTTTATCACACCAGTTCTTGATGCCTAATTCTTCCTCCAGTTGCCCATGGAAAGGCTCAGTCCTTCTAATACTACTAAAACTAGCTATTGGATAGAAACAGAAAGAACTAGCGTAGAGATACAAAAAAAGTTACAAACAAAAGCCTCTTTCCAGACTCCTTGAAAGGCTGACTCACATTCAGGGGCCCTAACCCAGCTAACAATTCGTACGCACTAAAACATTAATAAACGAAGATGTGAGTCACATCAAAGTTCCGGTCAGGTTTGAAACATGTGACCGCGCTCTGATCGTCCAGTTCCTACCAAAGAATTATTGTACAAAGGGTGTTCAAGTTCCTCATGAGCTGCACGTGATCGGAACGTGGATATGAACGCTCAGTTTTTCATTCAGTTGTTTCGCATTTCTAGGCTGCATTTTTTGTTTTAAATTTTCCAATTATGTTTAAATTTTTAACTTTATGAAAAAATTTACCTAAGATGCGAATATAGAAAGAAAATCGTCGGAAAACCATTTTCGAGAAAATAAAAAAATACTTTTCCGTGGCCGAGTTTTGCTGACACAATGCTTGTTTAAGTGACTTTTCTGAGTTCTATAAGGTTAATCAATCATAAATATTTATATAAATATTTTATTTTCTAAATTCGAGGAGATACTTTTGTTAACTTTTATCCAAATCATCCTTGCAAAAAATAGAATAATAACATGTGGATGTTTAGTCATTCAGTGATGAATTAATTTATCTTTTTTCTTCGTCCTCTTTTGCCTATTACTTTTTCCTGTTTACACGATACGACTAAACTTTTAAAATTAAACTGCTTTAAATTAAAAAAAAAATATACTGTTTTTATTCGATTGAAAAGCCGTTTCAGCTGTGTAAAGTTATCTGTGTGAATGCTGCGATCTATGTACATATTAAAAATAAAATACTACAAAAACATATTTACATAATACCTTATCAAGTATCTCTTTTAATGACTAATAAAAATTAGCGAAAATATTTAAAACAATCATAATTAGCTAATATGTTTCAGTTATTATAAATCAGTGATTTTTTTTTTTTTTAATTATTCAAAGAAGACAAAAACTTTTTGAGTATGAAAAAATTGTATGGTATTGGTTTTTAACGGAAATACGAGTACAAGGCCAAAAGATGCATTACTTTCTTGTCATTAGAAAAGTTTGGATTCTTGTAGTTTCCGATTGTTTCTTTTTATCGAAAATATAAGTTTTGTCGTTCCCTAAGTACAAAAAACAAGTTTTTTTTTACGTACCTAATTCCTCCAAAATAACTCTAAAACGGAAAATTCGCTGAATATTCAAATTCGTCTTTTCTTTAATATGATGAGATAATAAGGATTTGGACTGGAATCAATGAATCGGAAATGAAGGTATACTGAATTTGCTTTTACGATTTCCAGAAAAACGACGCCAAAGATTTCCTTTGAACTTCATATGCTGATATGACTTTTTTTTCTGTAAAATTCATCTAAGGAGAGGTTGGTTGGCCAGGCTTCTTTTAGTGAAAATATTGCGCTCCTGATTATAAGTGTGGACGCCATAAAAAAATTCGCTTGACTGAAGAACGAATGTCATTCAGTTTTTCGCTATTCATGCTTTTTAAGTGAATTCTGTAACTATTTAAATGGATAATATTCAGTGAAAATAATATATATTACAGTAAAATATATATTCAGAGGGATATATTAATTAAATTGTTTCCTATTTTAAAGTTTGAAGACCAAGAACATTAAGTTCGCTCTCAAAAACTATGTTCCCCTCCAAAGGTGTCAGGAAAATTCGGATGACCCTGATTATTATTTTTGTTTTCAATTAAAAAATAAGTCAACGGAGTTGGGAAATTCATATATCATGGCTGTTTTAGACAAGGAGATAGTTTTTTAATGAGACACTCGTCTACTTTTAAAAGACATCTGCTTTCTTTTTTAGACAGAGGGCTGTAGTCTTTACAAAAAACAAATTTTGATTGTTAAATAATGTGGTTAGATCAGCAGTAGTTAATTTCACGCATGTTCATTGTATCTCTGACCAGTGGTTTAGGACTTTCGTACATCGTCAGAGGTAGATAAACGGTTTGGTGTAGAGATTTCGTCTTCCGTCTCGCACTACACTTGCTATAGTCAACAACAGACTGGCGTGCTTCGACGGATAAAATCAACGAAATTGTTTTTGTCCTTCTTTCGGGTCTTTGTCATATTTCAAGAGTTCTTAAGACAAGACAAATTTAATTTTTATGATTTTCATAATATTTTAAAAGAGAAATATTAATAGCGCAGATTTTTGTTTTGCCTTTTCTTTTATTTTTTTGTAAAATCATAAAACAAAAGGAAATCTGAATTTAAAATTACTCAAGCTCCCCAGTATATTGAGAATAGAAAAGCGCTTTTTGAAAATCTTCAGCCTCTACTAAATAAATGAAATTTAACTTATAAATAAATTTGATCCAATAAAACAAGAAACATATAAATAAATAAACAAATAAAAGAATTAATTTCGTTTATGTATCAGTAGGAAGTGATCTATTACGGAGGCTTTCCGCTGTTAAACTCGTGACAGTTAAAACTCAATTCTTTATACTTTTTTCGAATTCAAGGTTTCTAAACAACACCGAAACTACTATTTCTTTTTCTTTTTTAAAGATATTAATTTTCTATGTTTACCCATTTTAAATAGTTTCTTTTTAAATGGAATAATTTATTTTATCTGATTTTGTAAATAGAATGCTGCACTTTCTTAGCATTTTTAGGGTCTAAACAAAAACCAGAAGTCTCCCTTTATACCTTAAGGTGGTATATAGCGGATCCTCAGGTATAATAATAGGTAAAACAGTACAAAGTACAAAGACCTTTTTTAAGGTTTATCTGTGTCACCCAGTTAAAAAAAGAGATAAAATGAAGTTAATGGAACATATAAAAGAATTGCGCTTGGACTAGTGTTTCATCTTAATAAAAGATAAAGCTGAATTTTAAATTTAATTAACGTTAAGAAAACTTCAAATTCCTAATAGTTTGTTTGCATAAACAAATTTCGTACAATTTTTTTTTTTTTAAGTAAAATAAATAATAATTAAAAAGAAGATTTACCTTAGCAAATATCGGTGATGCGAGAGTGGCTACAATAACTATTTGAAGATACATTGCAAGAGTAATGCGGTCTCTACATTGCCACTGGCAAGACTGCATGGGCACTGGGTCCCCACTCCGTAGATGTAGTGGGGGGCCTCTGAACAAGACCCTAAACGTCTTAAAGAAAGGAAAAAAAAAACTTCTAACGTTTTAGTAGTACCCACTTTTTTAAAGGATGGTCAGAAGTTAGGTAGTGTTCACTTACTCACAGGTGTTTAATAAGTGGGTACGTTTCCTGAGAGTAGCCTCTGAGGATTTATTAAAAATACCTCTCAAAACTATCTATGATTGCAATTTATACAAATTTAAAACTCAGAAATTCAACTTGTCTTTAAACCTAGAATTTGTACCAAAAAGATAGTTCACTTTAAATATGATACATTCAATAGAGAGATTCTTTTGAAGGAACTTGGCATCACAACTTCGCCAGAACCACAGCTGAATCATTGTTCTCTAACAAAATAGCAAGCATACTTGGCGTACCTAAGTTATGTACGAGTTCAAGAGTGACGGTTCGGCACTATTCAAGGCAATTAAAGAATATTCGAAAAAGGCAAATCGGAATGCCTCACTCCAGATCCAGTTGGGGTGTGCCACCCCAAACACTGCGAGTGCAACTTAGTGTGTTTCGCTTCTATCGGGTCTTGCACATCAATCTGCTGGAGTCTTCTTGCAAAAACAATTCTCATGCTTGCGAGGGATAACGTCATATCCTGCAAAGGATGGGTACGGTGCTTCAAGATTTTGTGTTTACATTATTTGAAAAAGAATTAAAAGGGAAGAATGTCTCGCTTCCGGCAGACTGATGTTTCGCCTACTTGGGCATTTGGTTACACATTACTACTCAAATAAAGTAATCACCTATTTTTTCAGGCCAACGGCCAACTACCTATTAGGACGGGCTTTAAATACTCAGGCATAGAATCAGGTATTGAACCTTTACTAGAGCATTGGAGGAGGGCTTAACTTCAGCCCTATATAAGAAAGTGGTTTAAATGATGTTTACTGAATAGCAATTAGTACAACTAGGTTTTTAAAAAAATTTCGGTGCCGTTCTGAAAACATCCCCAAAAATCGATTCGTAAAGAAGCACTTTCGGTTAAACAATTGAAAGATTTCTTTTATAATTTATTTTTAATGATACACGCAGTTGTCTTTTTAGACCAAAATCTTATAGTCGCTTTCCCTGGTGACACCTAGCGAAATATCAAATTTAAACTTACGGTGGACTCGCACGCTTTCCTGAATGATTTTTTCCAGTCTTTTGGGATTTTCTCAAATACGCTTTATTTGTCCCTTTCCTTCCTTTCCTTTAAATGTTCTATGCTAATTGCATAGATACGTAACGATCTATAACTTTACTTGAAACATTCTCTTCTACTTGGCGAGGGGTGGTTTCGTCAGCGCTATAAAACGTAATTGCTTTGTTACACAACAAATTATCACTTATTAAATAGTAAAAATTTGAAAAAATCGATTGATTAAAATTGCCACTTTATTGATTAGATAATTTAGCTTTTAGCATTATTTTATTTATTTATTTTGTGAGAAGGTGCCATTATTAAAGTGAACATGTAAGTAGTTAAAGTGGACAATTTTCTTTTTGGTTTTAAGAAGATTTAATTGCTTAATCTAGGTATGCAAAACTAGTGTGAGTGTTCATACCAAAAATCAAACTATTAAAATTTACAAGTATACAAGACCATAATTTTTAACAGGGTATTAGGATAGGGCAATTTCTTGTTCGATTGGGTTCCATGATGGTACCCAAACATAATTCTTTTTCTTTTAGCCTCCTGAATTTAGCCGGCAGCCGTGCAATAGAAAATGGCAATTGAGCTTGTTGCAGGAAGAGGTCCATTGCAAATATGTAAAAAAGTAATTCTTGCAAGTTTTCGTGCTTGTACTACAGTGTTCACGTTCACACAAATACATACTATTTTGAAAAAAACTATTTTTTCGGACTTTCAACTTGCAGTTCCGGTGAAAAGTCTTAAAAACAATACTAATTTCACCGATTTACTGAAATATTTGCACAGTACCTTTTGTACACATAATTTTAACTCTGAAACCGTTTTCCAAAAATATTGTTTGGAATTTTTGCAAATTTATTATTTTTGTTAGCTAAGGGAAAAGATCCAGTTCTCAGCCATTCTATTTAGAGACAGAGAGAGAGGTAAGGGTTGTATTGCAATCCTCTGAATGCCTTATCATTTCAATTTAGGGAGCTTACTGCTGTAATTTTAAGGGTCATTAAAACCATTGAAGAAAATCTCATTTTTTAGGAACTCTTTTGAGTATATTATTTCTTTCTAAGAATGTGGTACTAACTACTTCAGAGCGGTTTGAAAACAGAATTTAACTTTAATAGCAACGAATTTGATAAACCTTGGTCTAATAAAAATTGAAGGTTAATGAAAAAAGAATTGAAGAAAAGTTTTCACTTGTATCGGAAAAGTAATTTTGTATATAATTTTTTAAGGATATTTATCTCTACGAAAAAAGATTAAGAAAGAACTATTCGAAAGACAATTATTATGAATGTATTAAAATTAAAATGAGAAATCTTAAAGATAACAAGGAATTTTGGAGCACCATTAATAGCATAAATAGCACAAATCGTTAACGGCTTAGTCCTATATCCATCGAAAGTTGGGATAAGTATTTGCAAGATTACTTACCCTGAGAAAGTTACTTTTTCTCCTATTCTAAGAGTCACTTTATTTTTTATGATACAGCTACCCAGATCAGCACCTGATGCTTTGATTAGATTAGAAGTGGGAAAGGTTCACACGCAGTTGAAGATAGTTAAAAGAACTGTACGTGGTGGTTAAGTAACAGAGAGAGATGAAAACAAAATCCTTGGTTGAGCTATGAAAAATTAAGAATGGTCATTGATAATCGTCTGGTACCTTTTAATTGAGCACTATGGCTAAACATAACAATTTAAATCAAATAAATGCAGGATACTTGTGGCGCTCACAAGATTATTTCTGAATTAAAGAAAATAAGAAGAAAATTGAAGATATGAAAAATGATTTAACTAACGCAGATTTTGTCAACCTGAATAATATCCGATATAACACTTTTATTAAATATATCATACAGTCAGATTTAAATAATAAATATCTTACATTAAATGTTCCCTTTAACTTATTGAAAGTAGTTGCCTAGATCCGATTGGCCAGTAAGAAATGCCCAAGAATAATCCTTAACCAGATTACAGATGAATTCTTTCCAAACTGTCAACTGAAAGCAATGTAAACTTGACTTTTCGGACACAGTAGCTCATTGTCTTTTAGAATGTGAAGCAATTAAATTTTAATGGAGTTAATAATTTGTTTTTTTTTTCTTGATAATGACAGCGATGGTGAACAGGAGAAGATGCACAAAATTCTGAATTGTGACTCCGTATTGAATTATCTTTCTTCATCCAATATCTCAAATCAAGACTTGGCAGAAATTAACATTAAAAGCTACGATTAGAGAATTTATCTTTTTCATTTCTTTCCTGATCTTGCCAAGGATCTAAACAACGTACGGTCAGAGAAGTATGAATTCTCTCAAAGAAGCAATCGAAACATTTTTACCATCTCTATCCAAGATTCATCATTCCTTTTGTTTCCTGATTGTTTACTTATCTCATGAAGAGTGCTCTTTCAGCAGAGAAGGCTTTCATTTGCTACACATGACTTTTTCCATTAATTTCAACTATTATTATAATGATATGTTAAAAGTTGCAAAAGCTATTGTGGCTCCACTAATATTTGAAAAGTCGACTATTACTTAGGTAAAACAAATTTAAATAAAGTTTTATTTTAAAGACTAATTATTTTATTTTCAAACAAAATAATTGCTCTCTTTCGGAAGAAGATTTTATAATGTTCAATTTAGTGCAGTCTGGTGGCGAAGGATCAATTTGGAATAGCCACTAACAGACGCAGAACACATTAAAATTTGACATTGTTGGGCTGTTGTTTTCGGCCCGAATGGATAACGCCGGGAATTTCCAAGAATCTACTTTCTGTAAAGCTGAATGCAGTAAAATGGATGGGAATATAGCACATATGAAATAGGATGATTCCAGTTTTGCTCTTGGAATCGAAATTGATTTGTTAAATTGTAAGCTAATCAAATCAAAAAATTTAAAAAGAAAAGAAAAACAAAGGTTATGGTAACAAAGAATAAGGTAATGAAAGAAAACTACTCTACTTTAAGGCATAGTATTTTTTTTTCCTTTTATTAATGTGGGGTGAATCCACATACTTGTTTGAAATATTTCATTTTACATGATTAGCTTTGTATAATTAACCTAACAAATACTATTATTCGTTAAAAAATTGACAATAACTTTTTTTTTAAATGTTTTAGATACTTTATTTAATTATTTTATTTATAATGCTTTGCACAAACCTTTGAAGCGTCTGGAAATATTTTTCAAGAACGTAAAAACAAAAGAAAAAGATTACAAAAAAGTGCTATATATAATATATACTACGTTTAATACTCAGTATTGCACGAGAAAATTGAATAAATGAAAAAAAGTAATCAAATAAAAGCGAAACAAAATAAATTGCTGTGCGAATAGAAACAATTTCAAATGTATTAATATATATATATATATTTCTTTTTTTGAAAAAATCAGTCTTGTAATTTATTGATTTTTTTGTTTTCTAATTTTTAGAAGACAAAGAGTCTTCAGAATAAAATTAAAATATTGAGAAAATTATAAAAGCAAATTGAATGTTAATACAAAAAATAAAAATGGCTAAGTAATTTATTTTTTAATTTAAAAAACAAGATGGTAACAGTAAAGTTTTCTTAACAATAAAACTTTTTCTAAATAAAATCGTTTATTTCCACCCCTGATTTTAATCATCTCATCCTACCCCCTAAAAAAAAAAGAAAAAAATCCAAAATGTACTTATGTATGTAAATTTATCAAATACTTTTTAGCATTATTTTCAAAATGTATCCTGAAAAAAAAAATGTTTAAAACTTTACTGTCTCTTTTGGGTATAATTTACTGTATAACTGGTTCTTTCTTGACAAATTTGACAGAGATTTATTTGTTCACTTAAAGAAAATCTGCCATTTTTTTCTGAAAACCAGAGAGTAAAATATTTCAAAATAAAAATTAAGAAATCAATTCAGAATCAAATTCAATAGAAAAAGGGCTTCAATTTTATTTTTCCTACGATAATCTTGATTCAAATAAAAAAAAATATGTATTAAACATTTCCTAAATATGGCTACATGATGGTGTTTTACGTTTCAAAATGTTTACTTTAATTCTCGTGATGATTTAAAATTGAAATTTACCATTAATCTAGATCTATTTGCACTAAAGTAAATTAAGTATTTAAGTACAAGCCAAACCCACAAGCTTATAGAACCATTGCTCGCCAATGTTATACACCATTAGTGGAAATTAATTCGAAATAGTAACAAACATTCAAAAATATAGAAATGAAAATGTTGCATTTAAGCAGAAATGTTTTATTTAATTTATTGCTGTTTATTAGGACTTCAAATTAGTAACCAACTAGAATTTGTACCCCTGCAAATGAAGTAAAATCTACAAATATATGCGGGAAATTTGTTTTAAAAAATCAAAATAAAATTAAATAAAAAAGCTATTTCCATATTTTTAAAGTCTATTCTATTTTATTTATTTATTTTTTTCAAGTGTTCACTTAATTTAAAAACCTGGCAAAAATCTTCAAACAAATTTGAAATCGATATTATCGTGGAAAGATGACTACTAAAACTCAAAGCAAAATCAAAGCTTTTATTCATTAGAAGAAAATATTTCTTAAAATTAAAAAATTATTACGCAATAAATACATCAAATGAAGTTTTTTAAAAAAATTAAATAACCAAAACAGATAATACTGTCTTTTACGAGGAATCTATTTGGGTGGTAATTTGATTTAAAATAAAATGAATTCCTTCAGTAAATTATAAGAAATAAAACTGGTTAATAAATAAATAAATTAAGTACTAAGAACTAGATATATTTAAAAGTAATTCTTACTGGGGATAGTAAAAATTTTGTTTACAATTTTGATTGGAAAAAATTTAAAACTAAATTAACCCAACAAAATATTGTTTTTTAGCTGTTTACGAGTTGGCCTAGAAAAAAACTGAATAATTTTTATCCTATCGATAGAGGAAGTAAAATTTAAAGTAACTAATTATTGAAGAATACACTTAACCCCCAATTAATACATTATTTTCTTGATGATCTGTTTCAAAGGATGCAAATGTTGGCCTGTGCTCACAAATTTATACTTTTATATATATATAAATTTATGAACAGGAACATACTGTGTCCTGTTAAGAGAATGAATTTGCGTCGATACCTGAATTGACTTACGTTGCAGGTTCTGAGGACCTACAATTCGAGCCGAATGAATTGTTAGTTAAGAATGATTTTGTTAATATGATTAATGCATTTGATCCAAAAACATTCGAAAAATACTTTGAAGCGTAAAATTGTTTAATAATCTTTTGCAAAGATGATTGTCTATCAAACATGCTGATGCTGAATATCTCTCCAGATTGAGTTTGATGTAGTCTCACCGTTTAGAAAGAAGAGTTCTACAAGGAACTAACCCAAAAACAAAAAAAAAGCGAAATGTCAATAACAAGGAAGAAAATATTTAATATCATACAGTGACGTTAGCAATTAAAACTATGAAACTTTTGATTAATTCTGTACTTCTAATTTGCTTTAAACAAATTACATGAGCTACGCATGTATGTATATTGAACTAATATTTTTGTTTTTAATTTATATTTTAGCTTTTAATACATTAAAATAAATGAACTTTCATGGTTTTCAATAAAAATAATCCATGAAACGGTATTCTAAGGAACGGATATACCGGCAAGTCGGAGGATAAGTGTATTTTTTTGTTTTTCCTTTAAATTTTGAAATATTTGTCTTAAGAAGAGTTCTTCCTCAAGAGTTCAAAAATTTCTATTCCATTTTTTTTTTAATGCAATTATCTAAAATTAATATAAAATGAAGCCCATTTCTAATAAAGAATTATTCGTTTTTATTTATAAGTGCTTATTTTTGTTTATATAAATAAAAAAAAAAAAAAATTTGCTAACAACGGAAAAAACAACTTATTTAAGTGATTATACATTCCATTTTAAATTCGGTATTTCTATCTGTTAGCTGAGTTGGATAACCATTCTGTTACATGAAAGAAAATAAAATTGTGAAATGAAATAAGATATTATTATGCTCAATTTATTTATTTTTTCAATTTTATTTTTGTTTGTGGGAGATGATTCTATATAAAGGAAGACTATTTTCTTTATTATTATTATTATTATTTTTATATAGTTACCTAATTATGAACTTTTTTATTAAAAAAAAGAAGAGAAAAATCTATACAAAATAAAACAAAACTTATAAATTTAAGTTTTCATTTTTTTTAAACTTAAAATATCTAAACACAAGAAAACTAAACCTTTTTTAAAGTTCGAATATAATATATATATTTTTTGTTTATTTTTTTTACTGTTTGTTTAATTAAAGCTTTATTCCTTTATATTTTCTATATTCATTCATACAAACATACTATTATATTATTTCTATCACTTCTTTTTTAATTTTCCATAAACACTTTTACAAATACATTTAAGTAATAATATGTATATTTTTAAATTTTTATTAGTAATACGACGAAACTTTTTCATATATATACGAGTATATATATATAATGTACTTTGATATACGCATCATGATTCAATGTACATAAATACACATCCAAATTGGGCGTATTCCCTCTGCATTCCCCAACCCGACGATGGTTATAGAATTTTGTATGTGGGCTTTCAGTAAAAGCGCTCGTGTTATTGTAACACAGCTCAATCTTGCGCCATGTTCTGATAGAAGCTCTTCACTAAGGTAAGCGACAAATTAGCAAATGCCTTCAACACACCAGCTATCTCGTCTGTTATATTATTATCCTTGTTAAATCAGGACTTCTGGAAGACAAGGCAAAATAGAGTCAGACGCATTTTCAGAGCCTCTGGCAAACCACTGAGAAAACTTTCGTTCATGAATTCAAGCACATAAACTGTGAATGAAGTAATTTTCTGATCTTTTACAAAACCGCCTGCTTTATCTGTTTCTCAACGAAACCTTTCCCAGAAGTGGCATGAAAGAGCCTATGGAAATGGCTCTGTCCTAGCCACTCAGAAATCCTAATTTCGCCAGAGAATGGTTCAGGACATTCATAATCAAGAGAGTTGAAAACAACGGGATAACCCAACTTACGATTCACAAGCAGTTGTGAATGAGGCCCTCAGTTCCGCTATAAAACCACCAAAACATAGAGCCCAAAATCAGTGTGCTACACTAACGACAGTGATCGTACTGATGTTTTGTAAACTAAAGCCTTAAGTCCTTAGATGGAAAAATACATAATTATCAAATTGTCGGAATTCAGACGGGTTTTCAAACTTTTGGCCATTTATTTCAAGAGATACTGCACAAAAGCCGAAAAGAAAAATTTCGTGTGTGAATTTTAAAAATCTACAACGAACTAATTAATTATTCCCTTATGAACTCTAGGATAATTTAGCTGTACATTATTTATATTTTATATGTGTATATATATTTTTGTTTACATATATTTACTTTATATATAATATTTATAATGAACAGTAATTATTTATATATTTACAAGTTTTAAAAAAAATACACCAACAAAACAAGAAAACGAATGCATAATAATAAAAAAAAAATTTACAATACTCTATACACAACTTGTATACATCTACATTAGTTTTTGTTTTGCATTGTTCCGTATTTACAAACATGATTGGTCCAAATATAAAGATAAAAACAAAAAGAAAAGAAATAATAACCCATATCTTTGGTTCTATTAAAACTACATAATTACTATGTACAAAATAAAATTTGGGAGCAAGATGAAAAAGTTAGAGCGAAAGAAAACAAAACAATAATGATGAAAATCCTAAATTTTGGTAAAATTTGTTAAAATATTCTTTTTTTTTCGCATCTGTTAATATTATGAATTTTTTTAAGGCATAAAAGTTCCTTAAACATTATTATAATTTAACAATTAACAAAGGGTATTTAGCAGAGAAATAAGGCAGAATTTTTGTTTTTGTACAGCATAAAAAATGAGCATAATAGAAACTGTAATTATCACTCTTGGCCTTTAAATTTCATCAAATAATTGAAAAATATTTTATTGCACTAACATTATTAAAGCACAAGAGTTAATAAAAGAAAACGGAATAATTTTAATAGTCTAATTTTAAGAAGAGAGGGCGCTGATTTGTGTAATATAAAATTTTGATGGAATGGATAAGTTGTATTTAGTCCTTTATTTTTTTTTTCTCAATAATTTGTACTTGAATATATGTTGGCTTATTTTATGTGTAGATATATATGTATGTGGATTGTTAAAATATTATCTATATTAAAAATTATGCAATGTTAAGAAAGTGCTCCTTTCTCATAACCATGACGGCCGATTTATAGCATTATGCATGCCTAGATAACCCGGGGGATAACCGGCAGCCGGAGGTAGAAGACCCTGGTGTATAACCATAGGCCGAAGAAGTTCTTCAGGATGTCTACTAGCGCACTGTAGATATTCTTGGTACTGTGCATTGTATAACGCATGTGGATATGTCGGAGTCCTGCTGGAAGTATGCCCTAAAAAGTACGGTGCAGCTGTATGTGGGGTACCACTTTTTGTCGGGCTATTTTCACTACGAGAAACATAATATGGAGATCTAATCTCATCTAAATATGTATAACTGTCCTTTAATGGAGGTCCAAAATTAAAGGCACTTCCTGGCACCCCACTAGTTTTTAAAGACAATGGTTCCGAAGTCGGTGCAATATACTGTTGGAATCCAGACGGAGATGAGGAAGTTGTTGTGGTTGTGATAGTTTCAGATTTTTTCTTTCGACCTTTCTTTGGTTTAGAAGCTGGTTCAGATTTGGCTACAGAAGATGGCAATGATGTTCTAGATGGTGGATATATCATTTCACTGGACTGTACTTCACTAACCTTTCTCTGCATAATGTCACTGATGGGACGATTATAAGTAGCCAAATTTGGTTGCATCATATTCGAATAGTTTGTAGTTTTACCTTGAATAAAATCTTGCATAGGGTGATTGTACACTGAACTTTTTCCCTGCATTAATTCTGACATCTGATAGTTATACCTTGCAGAAGATTGCATAAGTTCAGCCATTGGATGATTATAATTCATTTTAGCAGACAACAATTCAGGCTGATTGCTGTAAGTAAGTGGTACACTCATTTTGCCCAAATCTTGTCCAGTACTATAATTTATACCGGCAGACATTTCAGGCAATGCTCTATTATATGAGTTATTTACTTTGGGAGGAATCATTTCACTAAGTCTACTATTCGTAAATGCCAAGGAAGAAGGAGCCATTTTCAATTCTGACGGTGATTCTAATTTGCTAAAAGTGGCAGATGTTGCAGGCATATCATCAATTCTCTGTGATTCAGACACTTTAGAAGTGGCTACCATACTTTCTTTATTCATCAGTTCATTGCCTACATTTGAATAATTAATAGGCAATGAAGTACTCGGAGAGGAAGTATTTAATCTTGGTGGTGAATTTCTATTGATGTAATTGATTGGAGTTTTAGATTTATATGGTTCCGATTGGCTAGTCGAGGCATAATTAGGCGTATTTGGATTTCTTGAGTCATATGATGACATCATTCTGTTCTGTGGATTGTTTTCGGGTGGATGCCTTTCGTAGTTGTGAGTCATGTTACTATCCTTATTGAATGTGGACGTGAGCACACTTGGTTGAGAAAATATTGGATGAGAAGTGGGAGGTGTTTGGCCCTTGCTGAATACCCCGTCACTAGGATAATATGAAGAGGATAAATGTCTTTCTTCTCCGTAAGGATCAATCAGATGATGCTGCAAAGGATGTGTTAAACCAAGAGGTAATGTTGAATCGGTAACCCTAAGAGGTTGAGATGGACCGGGCATTCTACCTGGTGTAGGTGTAAAAGTTCTCTCCTGTTCCATAGCCCCTCTTGTAGGTGTAAAAGAGGCACTTTTATAAGATGGTACTTGTTCAGCAGATGGTTTATTAGTCTGAACATTTTCTAGGTCATTATACGCTCTTTTCTTTACCGGATAAACAGGTAGAGGAGTTTTTTCGACATTTCTATAGTGTTCACTGATACTCTTACTGTTGTCAATGTAAGAAGTCAAATGGCTGGGATAATGAGCCAATCCTCCATAAATTGGGGTACTCGAACCATGAGGTACCGCAGCGTAAGCTTGATAATCACTTTTGGCAGACTGATCCTCTTTAGGATTAACTATAGCAATTTCTGAGGGATTTTCATTCAGATATTCTCGGCGCATCAGATTAGTAGCCAATTCTTGAGGGCTAGGACTTGTAAAGTGCTGTGGACTAGAGTTAGGGATTTCATGTGGGCTTGTGTTAGGATAGTCCCTCGGACTAAGAGGACGATTTCTTGGGCTGCAATATGGCGTCCTTGGACTTGCATTTGGATACTCTCTTGGACTAATTGGTGCATTTCTTGGACTACAATAAGGTGTCCTTGGACTGCAATAAGGTGTTCTTGGACTAACACTGGGAAGATCTCTTGGGGAGCAGCTAGGTAAATCTCTAGGAGAACTACTCTTCTCTGAAGAACCTCGCGGAAAACATGTATCTTGATAGAAACCAACTTTAATGGTACCATTTATCGGTGAATGATGGTATGGTTTCGGTTCTTGCTGAGGTGATAAATAAGGTTCATCTATACTTGGACGCGGAGAACTTCCATCGTTCGGTTCTTGACTAAAAGAGGAACGCTCTGATACGCTGCTACCAGTGCTTGCCTTCCGCTGGCGCCTCGCTGGAGAATCGATCGCACAAGTAATTTTCTTTTCTTCCTCAATATTTGATTCTTCCTCTCGTATAACTTTTGTTGTTTCAATTCCTCGCAAATCCTCCTGCTCTGTCTTCTTCTTAATGGTTACCTGAGTTTTAGGCGCACCAAAAGCTTTAAACCAGGCACTTAAGTTAGGCGTTGGTTTTTCTTTTTTAGGTTCGGGAACTTCTACAACTGGTTTCTCCTCTTTAACTACCAACGATGAATCTTTTTCCTTGATCGATTCTTCTTCTTTATTAACTTTAACTTCTTTTATTTCAGAATCTTCTTCAATTACTAATTTATCTTCGGTACATTCATCTTCTGAGTCCTTTTTACAAGAATCCCCAATTCCAAAACCAAGAACATCACTTGCAAGAACTTTTCCTAAACTAATTTTTGGTGTATTGTCATCATTATCACTAGTTGAAAATTTTGTTTCTACAGCGGAATTATCTTGATTTTCTTTTGAAAGAAGATTACCCTTACTTTTACCTGGCTGAAGTCGGTCAATAGTTCTTTGCACTTCTTTCCGTTTCTTTATTCCTAACTGTTCCTTGAACATTCTCCTCCTGTGCAGGTCCTGATACAAAACAAAAAAAAATATCAAAGATGAAGTAAATTGTGTTTTACATTACTTGCTAATTCATAGTTATTGTAAAGAGCAAATAAGAAGAAATCATTTAATGGAATTACTATTAAAGTAAATGACAACAGTAGAAGATTAAATGACAATTTTCATAAAAGAGTTTTTCAAAAAATGTTTTTGATTTCAGAATGCAAATTGCATTAAGCACTGTCTATGAGATGATGGAAGATCAAGAGTTATCATGGTTTTCCGGGTGAAAAAACATTTTCCTGTGATTGCCAAACTTTCGAAAGAAAATACATTTCTGTTCCGTACTGTTTCTAGCCTCCTATTAGCAGTCATCCTCAGTTATTACGGTAGGAAACCCAGTCAAACAACTAAATATTACATTTGAAGACTACAGAAGTAGTAGGTTCAGCTCAGCTCATACTCACCATTATTTAATCGAATTATGAAAGACTGTATGAACTTACTTATAGGTGAGTAAACAATTCAGACCCATAGATAAAATGAACCACTCCAACTATATTTCGAGTAAGTAGATATAGAGGAAAAAGTAAATAATACAAAAATTACATTTGAAAGTCTATCACGTGGTCTCACGGGTCTATCCAATTGCAGCCTTCTTCTGTATTCCCCTTCGATGTTGACCATCTCTTCCGTATAAGGAACATGTAGAGGTGAATTGGAATTAGAAGAAAACTCAGAAAATTTTGGAGTATCGTCTAACCACCTGCTGATGTCCTATAAAATAAAAAGAAGAAAGTTACAGAGGAAACGCTAAAATAAGATATATTAATGACAAACCAGTTATCTATGGATTATGACAGTCAGAAATGTTTATCTACTAAAAATGTTAATTCTCGAAGCAATATTAGAGAAAATTCCAATGCTTTGTTTCTCTTAAAATAAAATAATTTTAACTCAATAAACAAAAAAAGATATGTTCTAAAATTATAGCAAAGAAATTTACTTTTTATCTCTCAAAGTTTTTTCAACGAAGTAGTTTGTCCAAAAAATAAGGAGAATATGGGGAAAAACGGTTTAATTTTCTTTTGTTTTTTTCTTTTCAGATAAGACTGCCCTAAGTGTTCGGCACAGGCTACAACTAGGTTACTAATATCTACATAGATTATGTTAATACCCTCACCCACACCTACACACATTGCTCACTTACAAATGTTCGCAAACCTTTTGCCCAGAAACAAAAAAATATTTTTTGTATTGTCAAAAAAAAATAAATAAAATAATAATAATTCGGGAAAGGGATGTGAGTTCACATCAAAAAACAATTTGCCCTCAAAAAAGTCCGAAAAGCGAAGCATCTGTGGAAGTTTGTGCTGGAACTATAAACTCGAGTCAGAATATTCTAAAAGAAGGGCCTAAATTTAGAAATTTTAGAAGAATAGCATCTGATTTGGATATTTAAATACAACCAGGTTCATAAGTCTTAAGATATTTAACATACAAAATTTTTGTTTCCTTGATCTGTTTGCACTATACGATTTTCCATTCCATACACATGAAATGCTATTAATGGTTTTGAAAGAAATCTCGATTGAAGGAAGCGAAGTTTCTTGAGTTATATCTAGCCGATGGGACACAAGCATTAAGCACACGCGTACAATATTGACTGCGAACATGTTTACGTTTAAAAACAACTTCGTGAAAAACAAAAACTACAAAAAGGTTATAAATAATTTTGTTTCTAAACAGTTTTTTTACAAAGCACTTCCAAAATTTAGATATTTTAAGGCAAAGCTAGTAGATGTGGACGACCTTAATGAGGTTAACCAAAAAAACTTAAAATTCATACCTTCAGAGTTTGTTCTGTAGCTAATTCTAAAGCAGCTAAAGCTTCAGAGTTTTTAATAACACCAGCTCTCTTTACCGGTTTCTTTGGCGGTGTTTTCTGTTTGTACTTGTTATTGAAAGTACTATCGTCCGAACTGTCGCTCAATATTTCACTTTCACTCGTTTCTTCTTCTTTGTAATTAATCCTTGTTTTATTTCTTTCTAAACTTGTTTCACTACTTATTGGTAAATCTTTTGTTTTATTCCTTTCATAACTTCTATCTCTGTTAATAATCTTTATATGCTCCTTAATGCGATAATCATTTCTTTCCACACTTCTACTTCTCTTTTCCTTCCTACCAGGTTTCTTACTTGCACTTTTACTACGATCATTACTAGAATCAGTTAAGCTAGGAGCTCTGTTCAGATTTCTGCTATTTCTACTACGCAACGATTCTATACTACCATCATTGTCATCAGCCGTACTATAGTCATCCTTCAGATTTTTTCTTTTCCTTTTTTGCCTTTTTCGTAACCTACTTTTATGTTCTTTCACAGTACTATGTTTTGTACGGTTTGAAAAACCACTATCGTATTTGGTGTGATTATCTCTTTCAGAAAAACTGCTATTACTGATGCTGGAAATACTTCGACTGAAAAAAAAAAATATATTATTGAATAATACCTGCAACGGTGTTAGTAAACATATTAATATGACTAATTATTACCTCCTAGGACCATTCAGTGGAGTAAGAGAACTGCCTAAAGTGTCATCATCACTATGATTCTCTAATGGCATTTCTTCTTCTGAACTAGGTTCTATTTCCAAGTACCTTTCGGCTGAAGCTTCAAATAATTCTTGTAGCCTTCTAACCATTTCAGTATATTCTAAAATATAAGTATTTTAATAATAATAATAATCATCATCATCAATATCAAATATTTTAGGTTTTTATTAATTAAGTTACGGGCGTATTGAATGTGCTCACCATTTCCTGAACCATTATACTGTCGACAATTGTCAACAATAAGTTGGAAATCAGCTTTGAACTGTTGAAGAGATCCATATTCTCCATTATCCAACTTATCTTCCATTGTCTGCAGATCCATTGGTTTGGCGATCACAGCATAATATTTTGGAGCGTAGGCTTCATCAACTGGACCCAAAAATGGCCAAGCATCATCATGTGCTTTCACTCTGTCTAATATTTTGTACATGCCTGTCATCAAATCCTCACGAGTCCTTCGAAATCTGCAACAATAATGAAAATATTTAGATCACTTAGTGGAAATATATAACAATTTGAGTGAGATTCATTTTTTATAATTTAAATCGAAATATTTTCTACAGTGTTTTGAATTGATAACATTCAAATCAATTGATTAGTGTACAGAATTGATAATAA
Organism: Rhodnius prolixus; assembly: GCF_049639745.1. Taxonomy (NCBI): domain Eukaryota; kingdom Metazoa; phylum Arthropoda; class Insecta; order Hemiptera; family Reduviidae; genus Rhodnius; species Rhodnius prolixus. The sequence continues at coordinate 9,963,257 of NW_027411592.1, read as the reverse complement.
AGATGGCCCCAAAGATGGACTGATTAGTTTTGTGATAAGCTCGAGCCTAAGCAGGGCCGTTTTTATAATTTCGGGGCCCTTTAATTAAGCTTTTTAAGTTGAATTAAAAAAAATAGAAATAGTAAAGGTCTTTAGATTAACATTGCAGTATAAAAATTAATAAGTAAATTAACTATTAATAAGAATACTCATAACAAGAAATTCAATTTTGTCTAAACAAACAAAACAACATTAAAAATAATGATCTCAAAGTATTATTCAACATAAAATAACTTAAGTCTAAACTTTTTGTTTATATACACTTTGAGTTCTCCTGGACAAGGTAAATAGGTTTTACAAAAAGGCTAGGGTTGTGTTCGCCTCACATTGTTTTGTCTGCTCATCATAATTCAAACAAAGAAAATATGTAACTGATGTTTCAAAGTTGATAATTCTTTTTAGATACCGCCAAAGGGCCTAATAAGACGATTTTGGTCAAAATATAAACACCGGAAAAGTGTCTTTATTAAATCGATTTTCCAGTGGTATTTTGTTATGATTTTATGAAAACGGCTACAAAACTTTTCATTATAAGTATGCTGATTGTATTCATGTAGGTCAACAACATTATTTGAAAACTTTCCAGGAAAAGTTGATGTTCTCATGCTGGTATCTGGGGGGGGGGGGGATTAAGCAACTATTTTAATTGGTTTAATTTATTGATGATTCTGTAATATTATTTAATCATTATAGTGACAATTATGTTTTTTTAATTTTTTGTGTTGTTCCAGTTCTCAAAATATTAATTACTTAAATCAGTTTGTGTAGTACATGTTTAGAATAAGAGGCTATTTTCAATTGATATTCTATTTTATTTGGCGAAATAATACTTTTTTCAATCTTTTAGCTGGGACGAGTATATCTTCCATGTAACAAGCTCAAACTTAATGTAAGTCTAATAAAATTTAAAAATATAAATATGAATTTATTACATCGTAACTTACAATTGAGAATTTCGAAATTTCTGCCTAGTAGGTTTAATAATAATTTCTCCTGTTGCAGAAGCTAGGGAATTGTTGGTTTGCCTACCAACGAGTGCAGGCCCTGTTATATCACCATCGTCTACAGAGCTAGTATCACTTGAATTTGAACGAGATCTTTGCATAGCTCTTGCCGCCCTCCTGCAAGAAATAAAATAAATAAATCAATTGCCTTATTTTATACTTGATGTATTTTAAACTTAAGGAACCATCTAATTATTTACAATGTTTTTTAAATGGTAGTTATCAGTAATTTAGTAATGAGGACATCAGTACTAGACACACGTATCAAAAACATAAGTGTTTTTCTCCACGTTCAAATTTCTCAATATTCAAATCAAAAATGCTTTTGGAAAAAACTATATTAAAAAGAAACGTTTAATTTGAGAGCTTTCCAGTGATGCTGCAATATTTGAATAAAAAAAGTCGAATTCAATTCGAAAGTTCAAATTTTATATTATTTCAGATATTATAAGTGGAGTTTACATTTGTGTAAAAATGTAATTGTGAATATTCAAGCGAAATACAAAATTAAAAGTAAATGTTTCCTTTAAACGAATTAAAGTAAGATTTTAACTTGCTTCTTCATCTACATAATGAAAAGAGAACCTTTTATGAAAAATAATAAATAAATTAAACAAAAATAAATTGTGGATATATAAACAAAATCTACTGATAACAATCAATTATCATTCTCTTAGTAAAGTTCTAAAGATTTTCTTTAAACTTTGAATATTTCAAATTCTTTATAAGGACTTTTGAAGAAAGCATGATGCCCCAGAACTTCTCCTTAAAATATATTTGCATTAAAAAAATAGCAAACAAAAGCGATAGTATAACAAAAAAGAAGTCGCTCAAGAGATACAAATTTCCTCAAAGAAATTCCTTCAAACTCGAAATTTTAGAAAAATAAAATTCACTTATATTACTGATTACAACTTTAAAGAGAAGCATACTCCATCAGAACTAAAATTACTTTTTTTTTTCTAGAAAACAATTTCAAATCAAATGTTAGAGTCATCTGTATCAGCAATTCTTTCCCAAATGAAATTAAGGTGATATTTTGGCACGGGAACAAAAAAAAAGATAAAAAATAAAATACCAATTACATTTACATTTAGAGAAGAGATTTGCTTACAGTCGAGGGATTTTTATCAATAAGTTGACCGTTGGCAAAAGAAATTTAAAGTTAGAGATTCTATCTACATTAATTTAAGATTAAGAGAAAGTAATGAGATAAACAATTAATAAGGGCGTACAAAAACACCAACAAAAATGAGCAAATTTTTTTAATACCTTTCTCTCCTCTCAAACTTTTCACGATTCACTCTCTCGCGCTCAAAATAGCGTTCCTCTTCTTTTGTTTTCGCTGAAATAGCCAATGCTTGTTGTTCTGCAGTTTCATTTTTCATTGACTTCAATTTCTCTATTCTTTGTGACTGTCTACGAGGTTGAGTCTCCATCAGTCTCTTCTTCTGGAGTCTCTCCTTCTCTTCAAAAAGTCTTGGAATTTCAGGCAGGAAGTCCTCTGAGAGTACCGCAAACAGTGCCCGTTCCTCCTTCGATGTTGACCCTGACACAAGTGTACACACACACACACACACGTTTCAACTGAAAGAAGTTTAGTCAAAATTTTCAAAATGGGGCGGGAAGTGAAGGCTTGATTTGATGCAAGGATTGCTTATATAATAATAAAAAATAAAAATGACCCAGTAAAACATCAGAAATTAATCCTCCAAAGATAAAACTAGTAATTTTGCCTTCAAACATGGGAGCCAAATTAAAATTTTTTACTTGTAAATTTTCGTTATAGAATATGTAATCCAGAGAAATTTAAATGAATTTTGATAAAAAAACATGAATTTTCCTTGCAATGCAGCAGGTCACACCCCCACAAAACCTGAAATAGGGAAGTTTATTTCGGCAGGGAATTTGGGGTTTGTGAACATGAGAAAAAAATAAAATTTGCCATTTTTCTTCTTTAAACAACTACAATTTTGATCGAGTTACTGGGATTTGAATTCTACAAATGAACGCCCAAAACAAATTGTATATTCCTAATTGTTTCACTTCCCTTTTCTTTAATCTTCAATCTTTAAAGATTATAAAAGTTTTAAATGCATTTTGTCACCAAAAGTGGACATCTTGCAGAAAAGGAAAACCAATTTTTGAAAATATTTTCTATTTATTTACATTTTAAAGATTAGTTTAAAATAACTTTTAATAAAATGAGCAAAAAGGAGGAGAAATCTGGAGGAGTGGGAAAGATAAAAATATGAATGATTTCTACTCGTATGAAGACGTACGTTAAAATAATAAACGTTAGAATAAATAGGTAATGGAGAGGGACTTGTGTGGTAAACAATGCATAACACAATTAAGACGGAGTGGTTTAATAAAATACAAATTCTATCCAACCTAAAAGGTATATCGTGTCTGCCTAACGTACCATTGTTTTTTAATAAAGTATGTAAGTGTGAATAATTGTATGAATGTGAGAGAGATATGGCTACAGTTTGCCTTGGGAATGCTAAAGCCAATTTGTGAATGTAGTACAAGTATCAGAACACCGATTTTAACCAAAATTGTTGTCGTGTCAACTACTAAATATGAAATTTTTCCAAGCTGATTTTCCATTTTTGAGATGTGACACACACACACACACACACGTTTCTAACACCTACTTTTTCAAACTCAACAGATATCAGAACTTTTTTCTTTGTCGAGGGATTAACAGAAGGTAAAAAAACAAATTCAGAAGTAATAGACATACCTGCAAGAGAGTCTGCAAGATTTCTCCAGTCTTCTTCGGTGTAACACATCACCTTCCATGTTCCTGTACTGCCCAATTCATCAGTCTCTTCTTCACTGGATGTTTCATTTTTGTTCCTCTTTTTCTTCGACTTAGTCTTGTCATGATCCTTCTTTCTCTTTCTCTTCTGAAAATTTATGGGAAAATTATTAATCATCTAAAAGCAAAAACTAGATTTCCATAAAAATATGCTATCATCTATTGGATCATTAACTGAGAAGAGAGATTGTTTAATGGTCTATGAATAAAATAATGTACCTTCGGATAATCTTCTTTGTACAATCTCGTACCATAGAAGTACCAATAAGCTGCTTTGCTTTCATCATGTCCCAAAGGATGTACTCTTAAGCTATCAGAATCTAAGTTCTACAAATAAAGGTATGTCTCGTAATTGCTATTAAAATAGAATATTTTTGTGGTAATTAAGAAAAAAGGTAATGACTTACTTTTAATACGTCTACAACGTCATCAGCATCTAAACGAAAATCACAGAGAGCATGTAATATTTCAACTTTTGTACGCAGAGGTAAAAACTGGAAATCAATGTCGGTGTTAAACGGGTTGTCCCTTCCTTGCTCCTGTAAAAAGTATTTGAATATCAAAACTGTAACTACACACTAAGCAAAAGCGTAACAAAATAAATTGTATACTTTGCATTTTGTACGAAAGAGTCTCCGAAGAAACATTTGATAATTAAATGTTGATATTCCATTATGTCCAAGACAACCGCACAATAGCCGAACAATAAGATCTTGAAGTAATGAACTCCCGTTTAATTCAGTCCCATCTGTCAACAGCGCTTCTTCTAATTCCTATAACATTTCATTGTGTCATAAAAGAAAAAAAAAAGAAAAATCAATTTCATTTAACTGCCAAAACGAAGGAAAACTGGAAATATAAGCATTACTTACTTCAATGTCAAAATCAAGAAGATTAAATGCCACTCGAAAGAGAGAACAAAAGTGAGCAATACTCGGAACTTCCCACCATGATTGTATATCTGAAAAAGTCATTTCACTAAAAGCATAACTTTGAATGAAATTTAAAGAACTTAGTACTATTAAAAATCCACTTTTAAAGAACTATGGCTTTTTAAGCTCCAACATAACCTCAAATATAGGTTATATAAACAACAATAACCCACTCAGATCAGTTCTTAATACAATCAATTTTTTTAACAGCACAATCCTTATCATTTCTATCACTAAATCATTGAACAAAAACCGCAATGAAAGTATTAATAATCAGTAATTTTATAGGCAGATCCGATTACCGCCACTAATCTAGCAATGATTATAAAGTCCAAGAAATTGTAATTTCACAAACTTCACACTTCTTAATGCTTAGAAGGAATTGTTAGACGAAACTAATGCTCACCATCCATCAGCCTTGCGTTCACTGCTCTAACACCAACATTATTTACAAGTTACTTCACTGTATTTAGTTGTTTTGAATCGCCGGAAATATAATGATGTTAAAACACAAGCTGAAACTATTGTAGCGGTAAATTCAAAAAACAGATGCTTAAGAATGATTTTCTTATATAATATAAAATTTCTTTAATTAACATGACATTTAAAGTGACTTTTTTTAACTTATAATACTTTGATACTTATCTAAATGAAACATTTATGGGCTACAGTACGATTATCCACAAGGCTTTGGCTTAATAAAGGTAAATTTAAAAATGACACAAGAGGACAAGGAATTGCAGAACATAAATTATCTTGTTGTCAACAGGTAATATATTCTGTTAGTTTTATTTATCTATTTTTTGTAAATTGTACTTTATAATGTGATACTAAGATTTTTAAATAAATCTTTTTATAAAATGCAAAATGTTTCTTGGTATGTACTTAACCAACTACTGTCTGAAACCCCATTTTTTACCTGATAATGCAGTGACGTGTTATCTTATCTGTTGCCTCTGTTTTAGGAATATAAAACTCTAGTGCAGACTATTGTTCCTCAGTTAAACGTTGAAGCAATTAAAAAGATGTCTGCAGTTCCTGAAGTACTTGAAAAAATATTCAGGTTTATTTAGTAACTGTTGTAGTATTCCTGCTTATTTACTTTTTGTTCGCACTAAGTGTGTGATCGTGTTTATTTTCAGACACATTGACAGTAGTCGAGACAAATTTATACAGAATTTAAAAGAAGCTGTTGCTGTACCGTCCGTATCATCAATTCCTGACAGACGAGATGATTGTATTGCTATGATGAAATGGGCTTCAGTTCAAATTAGAAAATTAGGTGGAAGTGTAGAATTATGTGATGTGGGAACTCAGGTATGTGGTTTTTCTTCTACTCGTGATTTAACTAGAAATATATGAATATTATATTTATGGAGAAAGTTGGATATAAATTCTTCTTCATGCTGATGAACTTTGCTGTAGAGTTCTGAATGTTCCAGAAACTTGATGATGGCAGAGTAATGAAGATACCCCCCGTGTTATTAGGAACTTTGGGTGATGATAAAAAAAAGCCAACAGTTTGTATTTATGGGCATCTAGATGTCCAACCAGCGGCGAAAGAAGATGGGTGGGATTCACAACCTTTTGTATTAACACAAGTTGATGGAAAACTTTTTGGACGTGGATCATCTGATGATAAAGGTCCCGTATTAGCTTGGCTTCATGCTATAGAATCATATAGGGCTCTCGGTGAAGAACTTCCAGTCAACGTTAAGGTAAGACAAATTTTATTGTCTTTATCATTTTCCTCTGTAAATGTATGTCTTCCTATCAAGAATGAAGTATTTATAAATCCTTGACACTGATTCAATCCTGATTTCACTAGAAATATATGAATATTATATTTATGGAGAAAGTTGGATACTGTAGCTGCATTGTCTTTGGTCATCGATTCAAAGTCTAGTATAACGTCTTATAAAGGAGTGGCTATAAGCCCAATTCAAAGGACTTAAAAGATGTTGCTGCCTAAAGTAGCAAAGTAATAAGCCCTTCTTAAATTTCTCTCTCTCTCTCATTACGTGTGTTTTTGGGTATGTAAGTTGACCAGAGTTTCGTTCGGGTTCGCAAAACCCAATTAGTGGCACATAACACTTTATTTGCTGGACCTATGTGGCAGTGTAAACCTTTATCATGTTTTTAGTCTGGGATACCTGCGGCCAAGATCATTGAAAAAGAGGCTTGTCAATTTCCTCTGTAGAGATAATTCTTCTTAAGGAATCCAATCTTTTTTCGAGAAAGTCACATGCATTTTACAGCTTGAATAATTTATGCTCAATACGTCTTAGAAACTCTTGGGCACAGCTCATTCATGACTGACTTTAGGCTTGCTTCCAATAGATACTTTATATCTCCAATTCGATTGTCAATACACTTTCATGCCCCAGAGCTAATGCTAAGGCCTTCGACTCCTGGATTTGGGGTCAGATATTTTCTTGGTCAGTGATAAAACTCGTGCGTTCTGTGTCATAACCACCTAAAATGTCTCGTGTTAATAAAAGGTACGAGATCCTGTTCCACTGCATCGATCTACATCCCTCTCTTGCACAAATTCTTCCTAAAGATTACCCTCTTCACAGTTTCATAATTCGCTTATTAGCATCCTTAGCCAGAACCTACGCTATTCGACACATAATTTGGCAGAAATGTTAAATGTATCCAAATCCACCGTCCAAGAGCATTTTGTGAAGCCTGGCTACATAAACCGTTTTGATGAGTGGGTTCCCCACGATTTAGCGGAGACAAATCTGATGAATCGCATTTCAATTTGTGAATCGCTCTATAAACGCAACGAGGAAACACCATTTTTGAAGCAAGTAGTGTCGGAGGTTGAAAAATTGATCATTTGTAATAAGTTGAGTGAAGAAGATCTTGGGGAAAGCGAAATGAACAGCCTTACCTAAAGCTGATCTTCTCCCAAAGAAGGTCATGTGCTCTGTATCAGGTGAGATTGGAAAGGGATCTGTGTTATGAGCTTTTACCAAATAACGAGACGATAAATTTAGAGAAGTATTGTTCCCAATTAAAGACAGCAATTGAACAAAATCTTCTAGAAATAGCGAATCGGAAGGGCGTCGTGTTTCATCAGGCCAACGCACATCCTCGTGACTTTGATAACTCAACAAAAGTTATTGGAGCTCGGTTGGGATGTTCTACCCCATCCACCATATTCTCCAGACCTCGTGCCCTCTGTTTTCCACCTATTTTGATCATTACAAAATTCTTCAATAAAAAATCTCGAAGAAAAGTTTTTCACAGAAAAGAGATATTCTGGAAAGACGGAATTTTCAAGTTGTCTGAAAGATGGAGAAAGGTTGTAGAACAGAATGACACCCATATAATTTAATAATTGTATACTAAAATTTAAATCTTCTGCGTTGTAATTTTCCTTCAAAATTGACACGAACTTTCCGGACAACCCATTAGTTTTGGCAGTTTTTGAATGGCTAAATATTGTTTGCAGCAATTCTAGCCCCAACTTCTTAGCTGACTTTATTCGATGTTTGTGGATAGTTTCTCTACATTTATTTTTATAAATATAATTACCATGTCAATTATAATTTCTTTTCTGTTTTTGTCTTTGATTTTTCAGTTGTGTTTCGAAGGTATGGAAGAGAGTGGTAGCGAAGGATTGGAAGATTTGTTACAAGAAAGGAAATATCAGTTTTTTAGCAACATTGACTACGTTTGCATCTCGGACAATTATTGGCTGGGAAGTACCAAACCATGTCTAACTTACGGCCTGAGAGGAGTGTGTTATTTCTTTGTAGAGGTCACTTGTGCTACCAGAGATCTTCACAGCGGTCTTTATGGCGGTGTTATGTAAGTTCTGTTATAAAATGTGAGAAGTGAAAGAATTCAAGTTCATTTTTAATTATAATTATCAAAAGTACTTTAAATTTTTGTCTTTTTTTTCAAAGTTTAAAAAAACAGTTACCTTTTTTGCCGGATATAAAGTTGGAAACTATAAGGGGCAATTCGTTTTCATCATAAGCTTTTTAATCTTATATCACTACCAATTTGTGTGAAATGTTAAAGAAAGTTTTTAATTGTTTAGAAAATTATATAATTATTATAATTGATTTATAGCGAATGCTCTTTAAAAAAGTCATCATTCATGATTAAAACTATAAAAAAAAATTTATAAAATTAATGGATTGAGTGTTAGTACTAGTACTAACTTCACTATCATTTCGTTCAACCAATCAATCAATTAATTATAAACAACATATAATCATATTTGACTCGGTACTAGAGGAAGCAAGCGGTTTCGGGTTAATTTTTTGTAATAATTTTCATAATTTTAATTGATAAGGAAGCAAAATTCTTAGTGATCAATCATTCTTATTATGGCGTCCGGAATTAAAGAATAAACATTATGATTATTTTAATTTTAATAATATAAAAACTTTTTTTAAATCTTTAATAAAGATTCATTATTTATTGTTTATATTCGTCTAAAAAATTTGAACAAATTTTCATCAATTTTTTTTGTGTAATTTAATTTTTATATTGATGTTATTTTATCTGGGTGACGGATGATATGAGTATTCCAGATAACGAGGGGAAGCTAAATTGGGAGTCTTACTCCCCTCATCAGCCAGAGCCAGCAGTAGGTTTGTTGTTTGATACAAGCACATCAGGTTTCCAGGCGTTCATTTTCCTACATTCATTTTTATGGATGAGCTCTGAAGGCTCTGTAAATCGGCTCTCTAAATGTTGTTTCAGGCCTTTCAGAATCGTTAATGATGTGCTATGAGACTTTCGCGGTACTCTTTCAAGTACATGGTCAGTTCCCTGGTGGAGTAAGGTGAACTAAATGGGACTCACGCCCGGTCCTTTATAGAAGGATTTTAGTTGTTTTTTCCTACTTTGTGAAACAAGGGAAGAGAACCCTACCATCTCATGTCGGACTGTTTTTAGGTTTTGAGGAGAGTAGGTTTAATATCTTTAATAAGATTCACTGTGGAGGAGCTTAGGCAGTAACTCTATCCTACCATTACTCAATTAATTTATTCTGCGAAAAAAAATCAAAATTTAGTTGTAAAACGATTGAAAAAATATGTTTTCTCACCTTCTTTTTTTTGTCAATTTCTCAAAGGTTACTTGATTTTATGAAAGTACTTCAAGTTTTTCGATGTTTATTTCCTTTCTTTTTGGAAAAGAACCCCAGATGCCAAACATCTGGGTCGCCAAGATCCACAGAGGAAGTAGCTACTCCACTTCCTCTGTGGATGTGTTAATATCAATCCTATCAGTAAAATGATAAGTCCTGGTGAGAACAAATAAAATTTGTAATAATTTATCAAGATTATTGCGGCTAAATCTACATTTTTGACTAGGAAGTTCAATTATAAATTTATCATCTTTTCATATGTTAACTTTCAATCATCATTTGTGGGTTTTTATTATCTACTTTATTTTCTTACTGGACAGGATGTGGTGAAATTTGAACTATTTTAGTTTATTGATCAGCTTTTTTGTATTTTAATTTCAACCTCATTAAACAAAAAACAAAAAATTTGTAATCTTTTTGAAACCTCATATGACTTATACCTGGAATTCTACAGTTCTAGTGTATAAAATTTCTTCAAATATTTAATTGATACAAAAATGTAAGTTTAAATCTAGTCTGTGTAGATTTGTCATAAATTATATGCTACTTAAGTCATGCCTGGTTACTAAACTTAGTTGGTTGTTGCACCCGGTCGGCAGTGGCCTCTAAATCGAGAATTAGTGTTGTCAAATGTTGAGTTAAACCTGAACCCTGTAAACCTTCACTTAAATTAGTGTATAAGGAAACTGTTGTTCATTCTTTTTGGTGACTGATTCATAGTTTCAATAGGATGAAAAAATAATTGCCATTTCAGTTGTGATACATTTATTCAAAACCTTTTCACTTAAAGCCCTTAGCATATTTAAAAAATATTATAATAATAACTTTTTTCTAACTTTATTTGACTGAGCAGTTCTTGTTGAACCCCTGAATGGACAATTATCAATGTTTAAATTTTAAACAAGTGATGTGTGTAGGTGATTTAGTTGGATAAATAGTACTCTTAGAAAATTTGAAGTATAAAAGAATAATCTTGTTTTTAATGTTTATTTTTAATCGCGACCACCAAAAAGTGAAAATAGCTTTAGAAGATAGCACTAACCGTTGAAATATTTCAGACCAAGTCTTATTATCATACACAGCACAAGTATAAAACAGAAGGCTTTTTATAACCTGAGATTATTAATGTTTGAGAAATTCCCACACTTATTACAGATCATGAAAAAAAAAAAAAAAAATACAACTATTTTTTTCTAGTTCATAATCACAAAATATAACTCCGGAGAAAACTCTTTTTCAGAAATTTGAGACGGTCGCAGAACGTTTACTAAGTCAAAATTAGAAACGAGTCTCTATGAAGTCGTATTTTCGATTATCCAATATTTTTATTTAACTTGGAATTCAAGGAATACTTTTCATATCGCTGAATGTTATATATATAGTAGATCCATGTAGGTTGTGCTATGAGGCACTTTAGAGGGATGCTGAAGGTTGCAGTTTCTTTCAGTTTTTAGTAGCTGGAACTGTTTTCTAGATAAATCGCTGGAAAATTCATTTAGCAAAATTCAGTTTCTGGTTAGATGATTTTGACTTTCCTTATGAAACTTTCAAACTTGTTTCTTATAAATATTTATTTTTAATGTTTTCAGAAACGAGGGAATGACTGATTTATTTTATCTGTTTAATACCCTATTGGACAAAGATGGAAATATCATTATACCGCATATAAGTGATGATGTATTACCGGTCACAGATGATGAACTTAAAAGATATAAAGATATAGACTTCAGAGTAAATGAGTATAAAGAGGAAATAGGTGCTGATCAGTTACTTCATCGTGAAGATAAGGTGTGGCTTACATCACTTATCACTTTTTACACTTTTATAGTTTAGGAATGTTTAATTTAATTATTAAATCAGAGTTTTAATTATTAACTTTCGAACAAGTTTTTTTTCGCTTTTGGCAGTTTTGTCCCAGGATTTATATTTCATATTTTTTATTTACTTTCTCTTACTGGTCTCCTTTCCTACTTCCTTTGCTTTTATTACATGAAAACTCTTCAATTTTTGGATAAGCAAATGTAGTAACGCGACATCTTGTATCTAGTGGTGAGCGTTGTTATTTCATCTGGGAAGGACCCACTGCCTAGGTGACTTTCATTTTTTTTTTTAATGTAAAACGCCTCCTAACAATCTTCACCGATTATTGGATTTATCTGTTAAAGTAAGTAAAGTAATCGCCTATTTTCTTCATGCGGGGTTTATTGTCCAACTACCAAAAGGATTTATCTGAAAGAGGACCTAAAATTCAGGTCACGAGAATATGTTGGGAAATGCTTTACTGTAGGTGTAGAGGAATTCCCTAAAACATTTTAAGTTGCAATTAAATCTAAATAACATTTTTTAATATTTTGACAAAAATGCATACGAAAATATTTTTGTTATTAATTAAATGTAAATTTCCTATAAAGCTTTTTTAAGTAGAGATAACGGATAGATCTTTTAGTTTATTACTTATTTCAGCGTAGAATTTTTAGGAGTAAAGATAAAAATTATTTTTAATGCAGCAATAAAGCAAAAATACTCATGCCCGGAACTGACGATAAATTAACATAAAATAATAGAGCATTTAATTTTGTTTAAACTATGTTTAAAAAAATATTTTTAATGATTTCCACAAAAAAATTAGATCCTAGATCTGTTAGTAATAATTTATTTTTTGTTTTAGATGTTTAATTTTGGTTGTAACGCGAACATTATTTTTTCTTATTAAGTATAATATACGTTTCCCATGGGAATCTATTCCCAGGTCATTAATAAAACTTAACGTTTACCTATAATTCTACTTTAATATATATTATATGAATATTAAAAATAAGTTTATATATATGTATATATGTATTCTCCACGATTAAATAATAAAATCCTATGAGTCGTGTATTTTAGACTGCAATATTGATGAAAAGATGGCGCTTTCCATCATTAAGTATACACGGAATTGAAGGAGCTTATTCTGATCCCGGATCAAAAACAGTGATTCCAAGAAGAGTTACCGGCAAATTTTCTATTCGAATTGTACCAAATCAAGATCCCCAAAAAATTGAACAATGCGTCACACAACATTTGAATAATATGTGGAAACTGCGGCAATCTGCCAACAAATTGAAGGTATTTGTTTTATTACTTTTTATTATTATTTACTGTTATGGCATAAAAAGCCATGCTTTCATGTATGCAACATAGATCTAAAATAACGATGTTCCATCACAGATAGCTTGTTTTCTTTATTCTGGATTTGTCCCTAAAGATCCTTGGACATCCGTGGGTTTGTTAATGGAGATCGATTCATCAATTCCGATTATAGAATTTTATCGTTACCAAACATTGGTGGCAAATTTGGAAGTTCGAATCATATTCACATATTTTCATCAATATTTCTTTCGAAAATAACTGATTTGAATATAACTTTGAGAAACAAGCACGATTTTTTACAGAAGTGCACAATAATCAAATTTGATCGGCAATAAAGCAGTTGAATAAAGAGGCAAGTAAAAAAATGAAAACTGTATTTGGCAGATTATCGGGACAAAGCTTACAATAAGCGTCTGGATTAAATTACTAAATTCTGTTATTGCGAAGATGTAGCTGTTTTAAACATTTTTATAGAATCCACAACAAAAAGAAATAAGGAGTTTAATTTTTCAACACTGTCAATGTTTAGCAAATATTTTAATTTTAAGTTTAATTTTTCAACACTGTCAATGTTTAGCAAATATTTTAATTGTTTCACTGATTGCAAGTATAAAATAATTTTCAAGGAATTTTTGGCGTGAAATAGAGTTACTCGGGCAATATAACACTAAATGATGTAGAGGATCAACAATTAGTTTCTGACAGAGCGGGCAAGCTTTATCTGACATTAGAGTAAGGGTGGAGCCGTTAAAAAATAGTTTTAATGTATTATTGCCGGCAAGCCTTAACTGACCATCAACTCTCGACCTATTAATATTAAGGCGGTACTGCAAATAAGATTGAGGCTGGTAATAATTAAAGTCTACTATAGATCTATTATATGGAACTAAATTTTGAATTTGATACTCTATATCTAATAAGCCTATATCGCTACTAAGTGAATTGTTTTCTAATTTATCCATAATATTCCTTTTGTTCATCTCAAAATAATTAACATCCAATTTACGGAATAAATGAGGGTCACCTAATGCTTCCGCCCAGGATCTTACAATCGACACCCAATTGTAATCTTTATTAAAGTCTTCTCCGTCATGTAAGGTACATAGCACTAAAGAACATTGCTTTGGCAGTCGGTCTTCTGGAAGAGAAAGTAACTTACTCCAGTAATTAACAGCCCTTATAAAGACCGTACACTTTACGGAGCTCTACCAGTCTCCAACCTTAACATATAATGAGACGTGTATCGAGGCCAGTGAAATAAATGTTTAAAAATTTACTTTGGTCTGTTTCCAAAGAATTCAAATATCTTAGCGCCCAAACTTCGGAACAATACAAAGTTGTTGCTGTTACAAGCGCATCCAGCAAAGTCATCTTAGTTTCCCAGCAATTGGATTTACTTTTTCTTAATATTTTATAGGTGACAATGACACATGCAGCAAAACCATGGTTGACAGATGTTGAAGGACCCAATTTTATAGCAGCCAGAAAAGCAACAAAGCATGTCTATAAAGTTGAACCGGATCTAACTAGGGAAGGCGGCTCTATTCCAGTAACTTTGGCTTTACAGGTGATTTCTTTATTTATTTTTGGGCGATTGACGGGCATTAGCGCTCGGAGCAAATTTTCAGAGTACAGAAGGACTCATTTATAAAGTATATTATTGCTTATTTTCTCTACATTAGTATATGACTATCATTACTATTATAGCTCTTCAAACTGCTTCAGTGGTTAGTACTTACGGACAATTCTGGTAGTGCTCAATGTAATAACCTTCTGCATCGTAATTGCTCTAATTCTTATCTGTCGAACGTATCGACAGTATCCTACATCGGAAAAATATTTCCGAAGACTTTTAAGGAATGTTTTTCAGCAAGAAGAAAACTAGGTAAACATTGTGGACGATCGGAGAACACTCTACGTTAGTTTTATGTAAATATTTCTTATCCATGGTTCGCGCTAAAAAACGAACTTAGTTTTTTTATATGATTGACCATTCCAAAAATTTTTCCCGACTGTGAGATTATTTTTTATAGAACCAATTTTACAGAACTTGCATTTACTGTCGGAAGTATATTCTCTTTGCCACTATTTACGAGTATGTATTGAGACTATTCTCACGATATAGGTCTAATAAACGGGATTTTCATGTTCTGAGATTCACCTTTCTTAACGACCCTCTTCGATCAATAGTCTGCCCATTCATTCCCTATAGTCCTAGATGGGCTCTCATCCACATCAGTCTGAACCCTCTTCCTTTATTAGGCTTAGCATATCTATGATTTTTGTCTATGATTTTAATATTTTCTAGCGAAGTAATGGCTTTCTGGATATCTCTTAACATTACAGCATCCCTGGCAAAACTGGAATTCAAATAATTTAGGGCCATTAATATAGTGGTAAGTTCGCATGTGAAAGTACTAATTCAATTCGGTACTTTGTACATTAAACCGGAATCACGATGAATGTCGTTTTAAATCACTGCATCCATATTTTTTCAAGTTAACTTAAGATCCATTTGTAAATATCAGTCTAGCTGAAAGCCTACGGCTTCTTAACATATTTCTTTGCAATATGTCCGAGAAATAATGTTCAGCTCTGTTATGTTTAGATTTTGTTCCAATAAGAATATTGGGCCTAGAAACATTCGATACCAAATTATCCATTACAAATATCAAAATTCTAAGTTTTGTACTTAGATTTTTATTTCCAAGGAACGAAAGACCATAGATGTTGAGCACCTTTAAAAAGAACACAAATTTCCAAGGAACCTCTTTCCGTTCTTATCCAATGATGGTTAACTTTTCTTGTAATGATAGAATACTAACCAGTGGCCGGCATTGCCCTGAAAAAAGGTTCCAGTCGCCAGTCCTCACATATTATTAAGCCTGCCTGAAAAAATAGACATTACATTACTGAGTAATGGGCCGAATTTCGCAAGCATAGTTTTAACGCGGAGTTCAAAAATTGCTACTTTTCATCCCCCTCTATTTCCCACTTCTGTAATTTCTCGTATTCATTATCTCCCCTCCAAACTGTTGTTTTCTAATTATACTAATCTTCAGTTTTGCTCGCAAGGTTTCTAACCATAAATAAATCTTGTTTATTTCTATCTCGTTTTTTGTTTTTGTATTGTTTGGAGTTATTGATAGTCTTTTTTTTTTTTTGACACTCATGAATTAATTCTGCAGAATTTATTTAAACTTGTGATTGCCACATCATCCGCAGATCTCAGTATGTTTATCTGTTCTCAGTTCATATTTAGACTATAATCACTCCAATGCTTTTCTTTTTAAGGCTCTATTCCAAAATTAAATGTTTTTAGTAAGGTTATATTTTTTCAGCTACATAATATTGAAGGCAAAAAATATTGGTAAAATCCTGAAGAAATAGTTTATTACCCTTGAAAATTTTCGAGTTTTGAATTACATAAGACTTTGTCAAAGCCTTATAAAAAGGAAGTACTCATTTAAGCTGGAATCTCAAAATTATTATAGTTTTGAAACCTCTTGTTTGAAAGTATTATTCAATGAACCTAAGAAATTAATGATGAAAATAATTACAGGAAATCACAGGGAAAAGTGTGATTTTGATACCAATAGGGGCTGGTGATGACGGTGCTCATTCTCAGAATGAAAAAATTAACGTGTTGAATTATATACAAGGCGTAAGTAAATTCGTCATATATTGTATACTTTTTTCTTTCTTTATGCAATAGATTTTTAATGAAAAACTTTTCCATTTTTCAGACTAAACTACTTGCAGCTTATCTTTATGAAATCGCTCAGGTACATGGCAAATGATAGTGTCATTAACTAATTTGGTTAATGGATGTATGCTCTTTGAAATTGTTATGTTTTGTCACATTGTTATTTTATTGATGGCGTTGATATATATCTACATAAATGCTTATTTGCATTTATGAAAAAATTATTATTAAATCTTTACATTTACTAATAAAAATCTTTTATTGTACATTTATTAAATCTTAAAATTTTTATAACAGCCTTTTAATGAAACTAGTTTTTATTATTATTATGCTATTGGAGGGAGTAGTAATGGTAATCATCACCTGATCATTTACAACATCATCATTTACATTATTTACAACGGCATTTGCCAATTTTGAGAACTATAAATAATTCTTGAGAAAATTATGCAATTGCTTAATAGATATTCTTAAAAAATCACTTTTGAAAGGGTTAAAAAACATACTTTTTAGACATGTAAATTGTTCGTTTTATGTTGATTATATAAAGATACTTACTTGAGCTTATGGCTCAGTAAGATTTTTGAGGAGTATCTTTTTAAAAAAGTGAACCTGAGTGAAAGCGAGAAAAAAATAATCAAATCAGTCTTAAAAAGAATTATTACATTTATACCAGAATATGTAATATTCACCAGAAATATCTTTCTTCCTGAGTCTGTATTTCGAAAATAAATACCACTACCTCTATAATACTATCTCTATTTCCGATTCTCACTCAAAATGTTTGTGCGACACATTTATATCACATACTTATATTAATGTGACTTATTCATATATGACATGCATGATATCTAGTTAGATTCTAAAAAAAATTATCGTATGTATTTCTAAAAGAATACCAGTACCTATAAAATAGTTTAATTTTGATATTTTGTCATTATTATAGCTCGATTCCAAACCAAAATTACTGATTTTCTAAAGATGATAGAAGGTGCAAAAAATCAAAGTGAAGAAAAAAGGTTCCGATAGTGAAGATATCGGTCATCCAAAAAAAAAACTTTTTGTTTAATTGTACTAAGCGTGATAAGGGAGAAATTTATTAAATTAAGGTCGTATTTAATGAAAATAATATTTTTTGTTTATTTTTGTTTAGTGTTATACATACCTACATACATTTATATTTTAAATAAAAATTAAATTGCTTGTATGGAATTTAAAAAAATGTTCTAATAAGTTCGGGGCGTAACCCCGCTTTTTGTACTGGCTCTGGGACTCATATAACACACAACTCGGCATTTTCTATGAACATATCTACCGTGCTACATCTAAAAACAATTATGATTTACAGTCAACATTACCAAGTTTTTGAGTTTCCCTGAACTTTTAAAAAAATAAATAAAATAAAAAATAGTGCATTTATGGATCACACTTGGAACCGGAGAGATAATTCGATTGCTTCAAAAGAACCAAAATCCGTTGTTTGCCTGAAAGATTGGTGAATGTTGTTGCTTCGTATACTGATATTTGAGGAACATCTTAAGTGGTGAGGAAAGGATGAGATTCAAAAGGAATTATATTGGTTACCAATTGGTACTCACTCAAATATGATCTAAACCATTGCAGTATTTTCCTGTTAGATCATACGATTCAAGTTTTTATTATTGATAGTTTCTAGTGACTGGATCGAACCCTTTCCTTAAATCTCAATGCATTAATGTAGATGTATGGTAAGTGATCCATTTTAAAATAAGTTTACGTCAATTGCTCAAAGTTGATTCGATTTGAGCATATCTATCTTTATTTGATAAATCAATAATGATCTAGAGAGTTTTCTTATGTATGTTTAAAAATTAGTCTACAATATTCTTAAACAACTGAGGAATGATAATTATAAAGTAGAGGGAGATAGTTTCTAACATTGCGTTTCGCACCGGAATAATGGATAGGAAAATATATTATTTTTCGTATACACTTAAAAAGCTCCCCGAAATAATTTCTTGAATAAATTTTATTTAATTTTAAATTAATTTAATTTACGAAAATAATTGATCTCATGCATAAGCATTAGTAATAAAACGAACATTTCCTGTGGCGAGCTGTGGGGGGAGTAAGTAAATTCCGGATATCTCAGTGTAATTTGTTCAAGTACTTGTTTACTATTAGGAAATGAGCAATCGTTAAAGTGCTTCAGAATTTTATTAGATTACTTCTACTTTTTCTATACACTCATACAGATATTTACACTTGAAGCCCAAATATTTTGTTTAAATTCAATTTGCTCCCAAGAAAATACTAATCATCACATATTACCCAACATATTTAGTAGCATATTTAATTAAATCTTTGTTAATAACATCATAATTCTATATTTGTAGAAATTAGGTAATAATTTGTTTACATGATAGTTCATATTTTGAAATACTTCCTTAAAATGGTCGTAATGAAATCATTTATATTTTAACTTGGCACAATGGAATGATTTTACGTCCGTATGCTAGGCATTCAATTCAAAAATACATAAGTTCTCCGGACTTATAGTATATACTTAATAAAATTTAATTAAAAAAAATAGATATGTAAGAAAATTAAAATAAACAATCAGAGCAAGGAAAAACTACTCATTTTCCGAATGAAAAATAGAATCAAATTATCAGAATTTTAATGTAAACCACCATATTAAAAAATCTACGAGTAATTTTGTATGTGGAATTTTCTAATTTTCCTGCAAATTTACAGAGTCCTTAACGCAGCCGAATTTTACCAATTAAATACTGTAGGAACTGCGCTTTATCTAGAAACCTCACTCCAAATCACCCAATTCTAAATCATATTGAAAATGTTGTTAGATCCACAGTGCTTGCTTATATCTTTAATTTTATCCGTCGCAGCACACATGTTTATTATTTTCCCCATCAGTTTGAAACTATCATCAATCATTAGAAGAAGATTAATCAGTTTGATGTCAAGATTTCGACTTCATTTATATTTCACTACACTAACCAGTGATCTGAATGTTTCATTGCCACTCTTATAAATGTGTCCGATTTATGGACAGCTGCGAATCTAGGGTCGCTTAAGTGAGGGCTATAAATTCTCATTACAAGTTTTGATGACAGATCAAAACTTTCTTTCGGCTCGTAAACAAAGTCATGGTCATTTAGATGCTGTGTTCCGGAAATTAAGAGTAACAATAAATAAGATGTTGTACCTCATTAAAATTAACTAAGTAAAATTAAAAGGCTAGTAAACAAAAATATATATATATATATCAATTAGTATTGCAAGCAATTTATTGCAGTAAGCAATATAAATCTTTTTAAACAACACGGGTTTTTTAAATTATAGTTCTAATGAGTACATCTTTTTTGCGACAACGTTTTATCATATTTACAAATTTGTAAGCCAGATTTTATGTGTAAGGATTAACTACGCCTTCTTAAAGGATTACTTATGCCTATTTACATTAAAACATAATTGCCTATATGGTGAAAACTAAAACAGTGAATCTAAATCTGGTTTATTAAAGATAAGTTGTCTGGGTAATCAGTAGCAGTAATTCAAATCGTATGTGATGTATAATTTGAGCAAAGAGAAAAATATTTTTATAAAAATATAAGAACCACAGTTATGATTGAAATGCTTAAAATTAATAAATTACTTGTTAAACGGCCAAGTTTCTGGAAGGCTTTCCAAACTTTCTATTTCGTTTACAAACCCACCTAAAGATTCGTCAGTATCTCAGCGATTGAAATCTTTCAACAACCAGCTGTACTACTTTATTGTAAATTTTTATGGAAGGGAGTTAATATTCTATTAACTTTGTACATTGTAGAATTGTAGAACTGTAATTTTTATTTGATTCATTTTTCCAGACAACTTTATTTTTCAACACTTCTGGGGGAATACGCTTTGCTCTGTCGTGTCTATTATGTCAAGTGAGCTTTACGTCGAGCTAACGATCAGGTGTCGACGACGGAGGCGGATAACGAACTTACTTTACTTAAATATTTCATATTATCAAATTAAACAACAACTAAGACCAGGAATCTAGCACAGAACTTAATACATATTAATGGACAATCTAGCATTGCCCTTAATATTACCTTTCTAATGCAGAAACCGCTGCGTTCCAGTGAAATTAAACTAAGATTTATACTTTTTCCATGAGTTTTTACTTCTTACTTTTTCAAAATAGATCGACCCAAGATGTAAAATCTAGCTCTGGCCTTAATATTTACTATCAAATGCAGAAACAGCAGCATTTAGTGAAATTAAAGTAAGATTTCTACTTCTTCCACTAATTTTTATTTCTTATTTTTCAAAATAGATCGACCCAATATGTACAATCTAGCATTGGCCTTAATATTAACTATCAAATGCAGAAACAGCAGCATTCAGAGATATTAAAGTAAGATTTCTACTTTTTCTGTTAGTTTTTATTTCCCATTTTTCAAAATAGATCGACCCAAGATGCACAATGTAGCATTGCCCTTAATATTACCTTTCTAATGCAGAAACCGCTGCGTTCCAGTGAAATTAAACTAAGATTTCTACTTCTTCCACTAGTTTTTACTTCTTCCTTTTCAAAATAGAACGACCCAAGATGTACAATCTAGCATTGCTCTTATTGTTAACTATTAAACGCAAAAACAGCAGCATTTCAGTGAAATTAAAGTAAAATATCTACTTTTTCCGTTAATTTTTACTTCTCATTTTTCAAAATAGATCGACCCAAGATGTAAATCCAGCATTGCCTTCAATATTAAATATCTAATGCAGAAACAGCTGCGTTCCAGTGAAATTAAACTAAGATTTCTACTTCTTCCACTAGTTTTTACTTCTTCCTTTTCAAAATAGAACGACCCAAGATGTACAATCTAGCATTGCTCTTATTGTTAACTATTAAACGCAAAAACAGCAGCATTTCAGTGAAATTAAAGTAAAATATCTACTTTTTCCGTTAGTTTTTACTTCTCATTTTTCAAAATAGATCGACCCAAGATGTAAATCCAGCATTGCCTTCAATATTAAATATCTAATGCAGAAACAGCTGCGTTCCAGTGAAATTAAACTAAGATTTCTACTTTTTCCAGTAGTTTATTACTTCTTCCTTTTCAAAATAGATCGACCCAAGATGTACAATATAGCATTGGCCTTAATATTAACTATCAAATGCAGAAACAGCAGCATTTAGTGAAATTAAAGTAAGATTTCTACTTCTTCCACTAGTTTTTACTTCTTCCTTTTCAAAATAGAACGACCCAAGATGTACAATCTAGCATTGCTCTTATTGTTAACTATTAAACGCAAAAACAGCAGCATTTCAGTGAAATTAAAGTAAAATATCTACTTTTTCCGTTAGTTTTTACTTCTCATTTTTCAAAATAGATCGACCCAAGATGTAAATCCAGCATTGCCTTCAATATTAAATATCTAATGCAGAAACAGCTGCGTTCCAGTGAAATTAAACTAAGATTTCTACTTTTTCCAGTAGTTATTACTTCTTCCTTTTCAAAATAGATCGACCCAAGATGTACAATATAGCATTAGCCTTAATATTAACTATCAAATGCAGAAACAGCAGCATTTAGTGAAATTAGGAGACTAGTTCTACTTTTTCCACTAGTTATTACTTCTTCCTTTTCAAAATAGATCGACCCAAGATGTACAATCTAGCATTGGTCTTAATATTAAGTATCAAATGCAGAAACAGCAGCATTCAGAGATATTAAAGTAAGATTTCTACTTTTTCTGTTAGTTTTTACTTCTTACTTTTTCAAAATAGATCGACCCAAGATGTACAATCTAGCATTGCTCTTAATGTAAACTATCAAACGCAGAAACAGCAGCATTCCAGTGAAATTAGGAGACTATTTCTACTTTTTCCACTAGTTTTTACTTCTCATTTTTCAAAATAGATCGACCCAAGATGTACAATCCAGCATTGCCTTCAATATTAACCATCTAATGCAGAAACAGCTGCGTTCCAGTGAATTAAACTAAGATTTCTACTTTTTCCACTAGTTATTACTTCTTCCTTTTCAAAATAGATCGACCCAAGATGTACAATATAGCATTAGCCTTAATATTAACTATCAAATGCAGAAACAGCAGCATTTAGTGAAATTAAAGTAAGATTTCTACTTCTTCCACTAATTTTTATTTCTTATTTTTCAAAATAGATCGACCCAAGATGTAAAATCTAGCATTGGTCTTAATATTAAGTATCAAATGCAGAAACAGCAGCATTCAGAGATATTAAAGTAAGATTTCTACTTTTTCTGTTAGTTTTTATTTCCCATTTTTCAAAATAGATCGACCCAAGATGCACAATGTAGAATTGCCCTTAATATTACCTTTCTAATGCAGAAACCGCTGCGTTCCAGTGAAATTAAACTGAGATTTCTACTTTTTCCACTAGTTTTTACTTCTTCCTTTTCAAAATAGATCGACCCAAGATGTACAATCTGGTATTGCCCTCACTCACATATGAAGAAATATTAGTAAAAAATGTTGGTCAATCTACATCCTAATGTATAATTTTTGACTAATTTTTGGAACTACTATTTTTACAACATTAATGAGCATTAAACGAATTGTTAAAATTCCAATTTAAAGACAATTTTTTAACCGGAATTGGAATTTTCCATCTTTGAGATTTTTATTTATTATGTAATGACACACAGTTACTAAATACCGATTTTTTTTTTTTTTTTGCAATAAAACATATATTTCTTTTGTAAATTGAATTTTGGAACTTCAAGTTGAATTAGGATGTGCGGAAAAGTGAGAGAAAAATTTATTGTATCTCGCGTGAAAGAGAAATTTTAAATTACGATTTAACTAAATAAAATAAATAATCCTAGGCAATTTATTCATTTAATTATCTCCAGAAGATCAATATAAATATTTCATTTAAAAATGTCCATTTTTATACTTTCTCAACGTCCGTGTATACTGATTCACCAAGTGGAAGTGGATTTGCTCCTTCTTTAGGGAACTTGACATTCTGCGGAAATCGCAGCTGGTGGATTTTAGAAATACTTTAAAGATAAGATTCCCTCTTCGCTTTTCAATTTTATAGTCAAATCTGAGAGAGTTAACCGTGATGCCTAAGACGCCTAAAAAGCAAAGTAATAAAATGAATTTAATTTTCATTAAATTTCCTTGTTATTTATGCATTATAATTTAATTAAAGCGTAGCTAAAAAATGCAATGCAAAAAAAAATAACGAGTAAGATTTTGCGCACGTGGAATAAAGGATATTCCTTTAATTACTATAATGTTATCATACTATAATAATTTATATTAAGTCATGGTTGTTTTGTTTATATTTGAAAGAGAGAGTGAGTGGAAGTTTTCCAGAAAATATTTCAGCTTTCTAATATTTAAAGAAGAAATAATTTATTACAATTACATAATATACACTTTTCTTCCATTAATTTTTGTTACTATTAAATAAATTTATTTTTTAAATCCTCCTTATTTTTTGGATTAATGCTCAAAACGATAAATAGAGGAAATAGAAGCGGAATGTATTCCAACTTTGAGCTGCAATATGTCTTGCAGCTCACATGTGAACTATGTCCTTAGAAATATGCAAATAAAACTGGTCTGTAAGAGACATTTACCCTGATTTGGGCTGTGTGGGGTTAAAAATACAAATAGAAACGCTCGTAGCAAACTCTATGAAATGGTGTACATTAAGAAGGATTTAGGAATTTTAAAGAATGAATTACATATGTTAATTAATGACGTTGATAGAAAGGGATACCCGCAGAGACGCCTAGATACCTGAAGAAGAGTTTTATCTTATTTTACCAAGCAATAAAGTGTAATAGTACATTTTATTTTTAGTTTTTACTTTCCTTTACGCATAGAAAGTGAAACTATTGCAATCATACAGGTTTTTGAATTTGAATTTTTACCCTAAAAGACACGTTTTGACAACCCTTGGTTACGAAAAATTTGATTTTACAAAATATGTTTCTCTGTATCCACCGCAAATTGTAGAATGTCCAAATTTGATATTTATTTTGTTTGCTGCCATAGGAACAGTTCAAAAGGATTAATAGAAATCCGGTCAGT
Organism: Rhodnius prolixus; assembly: GCF_049639745.1. NCBI lineage: Eukaryota > Metazoa > Arthropoda > Insecta > Hemiptera > Reduviidae > Rhodnius > Rhodnius prolixus. The sequence continues at coordinate 9,938,413 of NW_027411592.1, read as the reverse complement.
CAGAAATAATACTTTCAAGTATTTTTCAGTTTTGGGGGATTTTTTTCAAAAATGCTTATAATATTTTTCTTTCAATATTGGGTACTTTGGCATGGAGATCTATAATTTTTATCTGTAGTACTTTACCAGATAAATCATGAGTAGTCATCGCTCTAAAGCACCATTATAAATGTTCAGATTGGTCAATGGTAGTATTTACTCAAACTTTAAAGAAAATAATACTTGCAACTTTTTAAAAAATGTCAAAAAAGTGAAAAATCATACTTCAGTACAACAATAGAATAATCGAAAAAATATTAAAAAATCTCGACTCCCTTCACTCAAAATTTCTTTATTATAGAGTACTTTTTTGGGGGGGGCAACTAATATTTAGTAAAATTTCTTTGAAGCAATTCTTGAAGATTGAAGTATGAGGTCATATGAGTGTTAGATTTGTTAACTCTACAATAACTACAAAGAAATTATTTTATTATTACCGCGCACAAAACGGTCTTTGTGGTGTAGACTAATTGAAAAAGCAAAACCACAGATTTTACCCCGTATAACTGAAAAAAATAACAAATTATGTAATGATCAGCAGATCTGTAGATTAAATGCAAGTTTGACATATAATAATTATTTTTTCCCCCCAACAAAACCTTTAAAATTTTCTATGAATTTTTCTAGTGTATGTAGTAATTTACAATTTTTTAATTTTCTTATTAGGGGTATGTAAAATTCGTAGCATTTATAATTTAACGAAATAAATTTTAAAAGAATGCATGGTCCTCAATTAAGTGAACGACAGATATCAATTCAACCATAATTACAATGATTATTATATAAGATTTGGATCACATGTAATTGAAGCTTGCTTTGTTAAAACAGGCACATTCCCATCGGTTATTCCATTCCTTCGAGTACTGGTCACATCAATAAATCATCTGAAAGATCCAAATTTTATCGTAAATTATAAAAGAAATACTATCTAATTATTTTATTAAAAACATAATGTCTATTTTTATTTAAGCATGGAAGGGATGGTGAAAAAAACAGAATCTTTCAATATTCTCTGTAAGTGGACTATCCTCTTTTTCGGAAATACTAATCTTTTAATGATTCACCCTCCTGGTAACTTTCTTAGTTTTAAGTGGTTAGTTTTTTATTCACTATTATAAATTAAATGTGGTCATCCATCACTTTCCTCTGCATTTTGTAAGACGATCGTCAAGATCTTCCAATATAGAGTATTAACGGGAAGTATTCGTTTGAATACCGAGGAGTCTTGATTCGTCTTTTTGAAAAAAAAAAAAAAAAAAAAATTCTGTGCTTCGGCATGACAGACAAACACACACAGGGATTTTTAGAGAAACAGGTAGCCACTAACCATTTTCTAAAAACCACGTTTTCGCCCATGGTCTTAAAAACGGATATTTCCAATGAAAACTCAAAACCGGAAATCTGTGCGATTGCAATACTTTTTTCTTACGAGGAGTGAGTAGAAGAAATAGTTCAATATTAGTTGAAAAAGCGATAATAAATTTGAATTTTATTTTATTTACACTAAACTTTCTTCCGTGCTTAAACCTAGTACTTTTTTCTTACTTCATTAAGAAAAAAATTGCGATCTTAAAGAAATTTGTCGAGTTTTTTCCTCTTTTTTCAATACGGTTAGTTAAATATTTTTTACTAGGTAAGCTAATGAGCTTACCGTAAGATTAAAATAAACTATGTTTGCTGAACAGGCCACATTCGTATAGAAAGGAACGGCTATTTATATTAGAAATAAGTAATGCTTATTCACGGAAAGTAATTAAGTGATTATATAGCAAATTTTCATTAGTACCATTTTATTAATTCATAATAAAGTGATAAGTTGTTAAATATTTCATTTTATTGTAATAAAATTCCGAATAATAATTTATTTATGGGGTTGATTGTTCAAGCACCGTTAATGTTTTATTCATTTTTAAAAAAAGGAAATAAAAATAAGAATCTATTTTGTAAAAAGTTCCTGTCGACTGAATTAGTTCAAATTTAGAATTTTGATAAGTATAGCCACTAAGTTAAAAGAAAATCGTTGGAGACATTTCCGAGAAAATCTCATAAATCTGAAAAATTGATCCAGCAAAACGTTACTCCCAGCTGGCAGATTTCCAGCTAGCGTTCTCGATGATACCCTAGTGAAACATAAAACTTGAACTTTCATTTTCTGAAACTTTATTCGTTTTTTAGCTTTAGATTGTTACACTTCTATCAACTGTAAAAATTATTTTATAGAATTGAGTATCTTGAAAAATCAGTGAAATATAATTTTCATTGAATATTCTCAGATTTAAATATTTTCTTTTACAAGTGATAACAGACAGTAAGAAATTGTTTTCAAGTTGGTGATTCGTGGAGGTAGGTTTAGTTACTTCTACTTTTCTGCTGAGTTCTACCGAAAATTAGGCCCCCAGATTTAACTGGCATATCTCCTCGAATTTCCAGCTTAAATTCTTTGCTCTTGAGGTCGACAAAAAAAAATATTTTTCTAGTATAAAGTTTTTTTTCTTTCACGAAAAACGGATGAAAAGTCAAATACAAACTTTTAACTGCCTATGTACGTAACAAATTAACTGCTTTATTTATCTCTCCGTTTATCTACCTAATTTCCTATCCAAAATTCTTTCATGAACATTAATTTAAAATAAAAATAAAGATTTTCAAAACAATAAATAAACTAAACATTATCTCAACTTCCAAGTATTACTTCAACAAATAAACCTATTGTTTAATATTATCATAAAAGATATAGTTTAGTTTCAAACAGATAAGAGAATTTATTTTGGTCAGTTTGTATTCATTCTTTTTTTGCACATTTACGCATTAAAAGTTATTTTCCCATGTGTAATGTCAGAGTGAACTTTAGAACTTGTATAGTTTTCTTGCATTAAACTTGAAAAAATAAATTTTTAAGGATTGTGTAAGGAAATTTCGAAGTCATTCTTAGCATATACTGTTTAGTATTCGAGTTAGGGATGTTTTATTAATAATAAAAATTTGCTGTGAATTGCTAGCATTACTTTCAGTAATCCCAACACCTAATAAATTCCTAATTCATACCAGTAATTTTTACAACCTTTAAAAATGAAGGACACTCAGAAAATATTAAGATATGAAGGACAAGTATGAAAACTGAACTTTGGGCTATTTATTTTTCTGAATCTCTTAATCTCTTATCTAGTAACTGTTTCATCATTAAGTTTAGGACGGAAATATTTGATTTTCTGTATCGCTGGTTTTGTGAGTGTGTGTGTCTGCCAGAAAGAGAGTGAGCGAGAGGAGAGGAACGGATCACATAAATAAATCTGGTGGCATTTTCTTAAATGAATATTTTGCTGAAATTCACGTGAGCGAATAAATCATTAAAAACTATTCAGTAAAATCTGCTAACCGAGTTTCTTTGTAATTGTATAAGAATTACAAAGATAATTAGATTATATAACGGACAATTCAGAGCCCTAAGTCGCCCCTAGAACTGCCTTAAGCAGCATTTTTCTAGGAAAATATTTCAAATAAAAGTTATGGATAGTAATGTGGGCAATGAGCATACAACGTCAAAGGAAATCGTTAGAGCCTTTGCCAAGATAATTTCAAAAAACTTGAAATCTATTACAATAAAGTTAGCAGATTTTGTCTAAACGCTTACCTACTCGGTCCGATGTGGACACCGGATTGAAATATTGAATTTAAAGCTTTTCTGCTATTACACAGAAACAGACAGTCTATTTTTGAAACTCTATAATCGTATGGGAGCGCTTGTAGTCAAATATTGTAACCAAATAGAAGGCGGTAGCCAAATAGAAGGTATTCTGCATTCTTCCACACACTTCGCCTCATCAAAAGCGTATCACAGGAGTTACCAGACCCACGAGAGCACACTTTGAGTTGGACTTGGATAATGCAGCAGAGGTACTGATTCAGCAGTATAGGAAAGTTTTACACTAAATAAGGCTTTAAAATTCCTCCATCTTATTATTACGCTCGGTCAGGGGTCGGCAACCTGCGGTTCGCGAGCCGCATGCGGCTCTTTTATCCAAATTTTGTGGCTCTTCAGCCTGTCCGAAATATATTGTACATTTCAATTTTATTGAAACAAATAAAAATTTCATTTATTAAAGTAAAGATATTTTTTCAAAAAGAATTTTAAATGTGATAGGTTTGGAATTGAATAGAAATATATTAAAATACAGTACGTAATATATAGGACTGCCGCCATTTCCATTCAAATCATAAAATATATCATATATATCAAATATATTCAAATCAATATCATAAAATAACAATTTGAGAATACAAATTATCTACAAAGTTGTTCACACTATTATCCTTGCGGCTCTTGGTAAGATTTATTAAAATTATTTAAGAAGAAATGGCTCTCTACTTAAAATAGGTTGACGACCCCTGCGCTAGGTAAATGTTCTACATCAAAGCAAGTGACTCTAAAAAATCTCATCCTCCTCTTCTAGAACGCGCTCAAGGAGAACATTTACCGTTTTGTCCTGCGCCCCTTATTAACAAAGACTTTGGAAACGAAATATAAAACATAATTCGTGTGGAACAAATGATCCACTAAACCACTAAACAAGAAGGGCAAAATTAGCCAGTAGGAATTATATAATTTATGAAATGGGTGAAAACTATAACCAAAAGATCTCAGCTGATTTCATTTAAAAGAAGAAAGAATGGGAAACAGGGAAAGTTACTAGTAAACAACGGTTTTCAACACATACATTTTCCTTGCTATTTATGTAACAGTCGAGATATGATATGATGTCTTACTGTCTGTTTAAAAATACTATGTTTACAGAGTGCTTGTTTATACAAATTGAGTAAGTCATCACATATTAAATGTTTGTTCATTAATGGCTGTTCTTCTGATTCTTCTTTTGTTTCAAGAATTCCATAGCTTCCTGGTAGAATAGGAACATTAATTGAAGGAGTGATGTTGTTTTCTTACATCTTGTAGAACTGAAATAGAGTGTTCAACTATTTTGCACTAGATTCCTTTTTCTTCAATGCAACTATGTAAATGTAGCTGTTTTGAATATGTAGTGGGGATCACATTGCTGGCAGTACGGAAAAGACACACTATCATGGAATGTTTTGATGAAATTTACATTTAATATTTTTTGCAATCGTAAGTATATTTTTTAATACATTTTTTTAAAGACTGATGGAAAACGACTTTCTCATAAGGCAGACGACGCAGTTATTATTGACAAACTTTCTTATCGTTAATGTTTAGTGACCTTGTAACATTACTAAGTTATTAATACAATTACACTTTTTAGAGAAACAATTTTAGTTTCGGCTTCTCCTACATCTGTCCTGACAGTTTTCTAATAAACGTTACAAAGAAAAGTGATTGACTTAATTGCATACTCATAAAATCGTTTCTTCATCTAGCAAATTGCGGTCATCTTGATGCAAAGTCCTTAATGCACGGAATATTGGCGGTATTCTTAAGCTTATATGAGAATTAAAATCGTTTAATACACAGAGTGAAGTGCCTTTCAACTATTAAAGTCACTTTCCTTAACATCTAAAATGATTATGCCTCAAAAAAAAGGTAAAACATTGTATGACCGAGCACTAAGTCTACTATCCTTAAAAATGTGGTTTGAAAACTGCTTTCCTTCATCGTTTGTCCGCTTAACCACAAAGGCTCGTATATAGATCGCGGCAGAGAATAAATGTAAGGCAGTTAAATTTCATGTTTGGTTATTCCAGTAATGTGTGTGATTACTCGTCATTTTTATCATAGACAATGTTCTTCTTCATCTACATTTATGAAATTTTTCTTCACATTGTTGAAGAGCTGGAACATTCATATCGAAAAACATCGTCAACTGTCTCATAACGTGAGTTACCTACCTTTTGTTTAATTTAATTTCACATTACAAGTTATGGCACAAAGAGAAGGCACACCAATGAGTGGCTACTCGGTAGGTGCTGACAACTGGTCAGAACCACTGGCCCAATCTATTTATCATCTTATTTTTCATTGATACATATTTTCTGACGACTGGTGACTTTTGTGTTCCATCCTGCTGAACCAAACGTGACCGACTAGTGTCTGTTCTTGCAGCTGCAAAATAAAGCATTTAAGTGAAATATGTAGTACGAAACGGCACCTTTAGACTTCAATGAAATTTCAAGTAGTGGGCTGTAAGTACAGCCCGAACCTTGCACGCTGCTTTTTTCTAGTTCTTAACATTCGGGGGCTCTTGACCCCATTAACAAACGTTATTCGTTTTAACAGTAGATATATTGCATAGTCACCAGAGAGAAGCATATTTTCTCTAGCACTTTGCGTAGGAAACCAGAAAAATCGCCTACAAGCCTCATGACATTTTTGCCAGTCCCAAAATTTCGTCTAAAAATAAAGATGTAAATGCCTTAAAACAATCAAAATTTGCTTCATATCTTTTCTTAATGTATAATTATAATTTTTTTTTTATCCTGTCAACACTTATGAATGTACTTTCTTCGCGAACATTCGACAGATCATTGAAACTTCGGATGTTGTCGGAGATCGCCCTGATTATCTTCAATGTAACCTGTTGCAAAGAGCTTTTTCTCTCGTGGTAAAATTTTTAGTTTTGATAGGAAACCATACAAAAAATGAATGATGGGAATCATGCAGAAAAGATCGTAATCATTTTGATATCTAGAGTTTTGTTCGTATGCCTGAGTGCACATAGATCCTCCATGATGTATGTGGTCACTCAGCAATGACTTAGAGTTGTCATTTTTTTTATGTAGTAAGAAATTATAATTCATTAACATGTTTGTGTCAACACGTTACAAGTCTACCCTATTTGAGGTAATGTACATTAGGTTTCCAGGTTTTCTTTGTTTGTTTTTTTATTTTATCTCGGCAGGCAGTGCTTGAGACGATACTTTAAATGTACAACTTTTTTCTTTAATACTTCTAATAGTTCGTATCCCTAGAATATCTAAGTCTTCATATTATTGTTACATTTTCACGCAGAAATGCATGAGATATATGTTTTGGAACAGCCAAATAACTGATTTTGTCCCAAACATACCGAGCCAAACCAACCATATTCATGCATAAATTCGAGAAATATTCCGTTGAAAGAAAATTTATTTATTTAAAAGCAATTTAATTGTGGTTTACTTGCTAAAAAAAAGCACTATCCAGAAACTAATGTTTCAGGCTTTAAACTTTCACAGGATAGCTTTAACCAAAGTAATAAATGATTTCAACAACGGGGGGAAAAATAAGAACACTTTTAAAAAAAATGTTAATTTAGGGCTAATGAATGACACACGTTGCACTTAATAATAATGTGTTATCTCACAACTGTTGACAATTAATTCTCAAACCAGAGAATGTTTCGAATGATGGTGACGGCACTTCTCTAAAGTTGTTTGCCAATAGAGTGTTACTTCTTTAGCGAAGTCTCATCACAACCCACTAGTGTTCTATTGGGTTTATACCAATAGAACGAATACATCAAATTGAATATGTCAGTTTCTAGCAGCTCTTTTTGTAAAAAAGATGTGGCGCATTGACAAGTTGGAAGATAAATCAGCATGGTCGTTTAACAAGGATATCGAAACTTGATTAACGATAGCGTCGATAATCGTTAGCTTTGAATCTGTTTTGGGTAAAGTCAAAAGGTGCTTATATCTATTGCGTATAGCACTCTGTTCCAAAACACCAGTTATAACGCCGCTTTGTTCTTGAACAGTTAATTCAAAATTGAGTCTTTCACCTCAAAAATTCTCATCGGTAATTTTCGAATTTCACCAGAATAAAATTGGTTGACTCACAGATGGCTTCTTGGCACCACTTTACCCTGGCAGCCTTAGAAGTCAATTTGAATCTTCGACATGACCGGTAGAAGTAATGACTAAACGAGTGCAAATATTCATATGGATGATCTAGGACCTTTATCCAATCTATCCAACCTCATTACCAACTGAAGAGCGAAACATCTCCCTTAAACTCATTTTTCGGAGACGACAATCTACTTCCGTTAGCGACGTCCGTTTTCAGAACGACGGTGCGAGAATGGCTTCCCCATATCTGGTTCTCCATACTTGAAACCCATAAGAATGGTTTCTATCCAAATCGTTACTTAGATACTTGCTTCTTAAGTACAGACAATTCTTTCCCTTTTAAGTTAGTTATTTGGTTTAAAACTGTCTTTTAGAAATTCTTGCTATGGCGGAAATTCTATCACTGTTCCCACGCACAATTCTAAACAAAGCCTGATTATTTTATTTGAATAAAACCTTCATAAAAGCTTAACTTGTTTATCCTTTGCCCTAGCATCATACCTTTTATTTTCTAATTTTATTTTATTTGTCTTTCTCTCTGTTAAAATAATTTATTACTAGGTACTTAGATTAATTAAAATATAGTGCGAAAGTTTCAAGCCCATAACTTTACTTCTTCTTGATGTTTTTTAGTTTTACAATTTTTTTTTTAGTTTTGCTCGAAATTTGTTATGTACTTAATGTAAAATTAGGTAACGGGGTAAAAGTTAGTTAATTGTTTACGATCTAATTAATCAAATTCGACAGTTAAAAAGTTTAATGTTCAAAAGAATTAAATCATTCATTCGTTAATTCATTTCTTCTAACGCTAGCACTGATCAGAGTGAATAACAGGAGAAGCAATCGGTTATTTGTTAAATTAAAATTGCATATTCTACAGTTAAGCCGTTTAGTTAATAAATAAAAAGAATAAAATATAAAGTAAGCAGGAAAATTTTTGCTGTCAGTTGTGGCACCACTGCAAATGATTGCAGCTACTTTTCTGTAATGGTAATATGTAACCTCTCTCTCTTTAATCGTTTTCTTTGAAATGTTGCGTTAGAAGCATGGTAAAGAGCCTAATCGCCTGCGGCACCGATTGTCTTTTGTGGTGTTAGATCATGACATTCATTTGTGCTCTGTAATTGTTCGGCTTTAAATTAAAGTTGCGACTTTATGAATTGCATAATCATAAGTTTAGATTAATTTCCAAATATCGTAAGTTTCTTAATTATCAAAACATGTTCACTTTTTTATTTTCTTATCTTTTTTAAAAAGTCCATTAGTGTTGTTTTGAAAAAAAAATTTGCTTTAACAAAATTTGTTCTTTGTTTCTTTTTCAGGGTTTGCTTAAATTTGTGGTGATCCATGTACCTGAATTCTTAACACCAGGAATTTGTTTTATTTATTGATAATTTATTTTTAGAAAAATTAAAGATGAAGATAGACATGAATCTGTTGCCTATGAAAGGGCATTATTTTCTTTTTAACGCAGGTAAGATTTTTATTTTTTCTTCTTTGCACATTTCTTGATTAAAAACGTTCATACAGTAATAAATTAATACTCATGCACTTCATATTCATTTTTATTTCAGGTACTGCGCCTGTTGTTCCTTTCATACCAACTTTAGCAAAAGAACTTGGATTTTCTTCCTTTATAGTTGGCATTGTGTACACATTTTTACCAATTATGGGGATGATTGCCAAACCTTCTATGGGTGCATTAGCAGATAGGTTTCACTGTCAAAAAATTATATTTCTCCTGTTTATCGTACTAGTTATGGTGTTCTTCATCTTCATTCCATTCATACCGCCACTTCCTTCAGATTCAAAAGCCAATATTCACTGTAACCTAGACTCAGTTGTACAGATCTGTTCGGAGTCTTTAAGTGACAACTGTTATTTAAAGAAAATAACAGACTTTGGAAGTGAAAATTCTACGATCAAGTGCACAGTAAGCTGTTAAGACTAAAAAATTATTTATGGTTGGAAAGTTATTAAAAAGAAAAAGTTAAAATTAGTGTCTTTTTCTTTTCTTTTTTTAGATGTCCTGTAAAGCTGAAGAAAAATTTATCGAATCAGTATGTACCAAGTGGAATCAGAGTCAGTTCTGTGGATCTCCTCATCGTCTGCCTGTAAATCAACTTCTCGCAATTGCCAAAAAACAAGCTGGTGTCATTGCAGATGTACCTGGTGACAATAAAAAGCCTGTTACACTTGCACCTCAAACTCTATCTTTCAATGCATATCTGTCACCGAAACATACCGTACAGGTAACATTTGTAAATACGTAGAACAGTTTCAGATAAATTTGTGCAATATAATGTGGTTAGGGAAAAAAAATTTCTACCTGAAGCAAATCATTGCTCTGTTTAATCAAATACTTATCTCAAGGTTAAAGTCACATATTTTCCAAATGTAAGATATTGCTCCAACAGCATTTTTTTTTTTTTTTTATGAATTTTGTTATAATTTCGACAGTAAGATCTCTCGTAAGTAAGAAATATTATAAGTCTGATTTTGTAGGACTTTCCTGTTAAAATATTTTTTTACTTTCTGAAGGATTTTCACGAAATCTAAAAGTAATTCCATTTTCCTTTTAGATTTTTCCTTTTAAAAATTACAAATTTTAAAAATAAATTCGAAAAAATGTTGATCTTTCAGCTCGTGAGCAACCCTGGACGATTTCAATGATCTCATCAGTCATAGTATGTTTATTTTCTAAAATTGTAACCGTTTTCAAATGTTATTTCATTTTCAGAGATTGAAATAAGCTTTTGCCTCATTTAGTATGATAGAAGATGTGTACAAAAGTATTTGAGTAATGTGTAAACATTCTCTTTTTTACGAGTGTTCTCTTAAATTATCTTTTTCACTATCCATTCATAGATTGTTATATCATTGAAAATCTGGTGAGATCGGAAAATGCCTGGTGATTTTTCTCTCCAGGGATGGGTGAAAATTCTTAGCTGATCAGAATGAATGTAAACAAGCATAATAAAAGGGGTGACATTACTGTTAGGAGAGTTATCGACTTTTTTTGGGGAAATACCTCAATTTGTACCAAAATAATAGTTTTATTGATTGTGAAGCTTTTATGTAATATGCTCGAGTAATCCTTGAATTTAATATCTACAAGCATACTAAAGTGTACCATTAAACAAACTTATAATTGTACGCATAAAAAAAAAAAAATTTGAAACCACTCATATCGTAGTTTTTGCTTGGCTTGCGTAAGATGGAGCTCATGCTTTGCCTAGGAGTTGAAGCAGCCTTGCTAATCCACCTTAGTATTCTCGCATCACAATAAAAATTTAAAACTTTTTTTTCTTAGAGCCAGTTGGTATTTCCATTAAGTGATAGTAAAAATGAAGTAATTTCAGTTTTTTTACAGATTGGGAAGTGTATCTACATCAGATTACAAAATGTTGAATTTCAATCAAATGTTATGGTCATTCCTTATTGCGATTCTTTACAAGAAGCCAATTGCGAAATGTCTTGTGACAATGCAGTCATCAGTGAAATTTCACTTAATCCAAAACTGAAAGATAGTGAAATTTTTAATTTATACCAGTTTTGGATGTTCGCTATTTTCTTGGTACTTAGTTGGGTTGGACAGGCGGTTATCGTCAGCATTGGAGATACCATATGCTTCGAACTTTTAGGTATTTTTTTATTATTATTATTATTTAATTTTACTTTTATATTTACTTGTTACTTTCACTTCCTTCTTGAAGAACTGAGTTAAAAGTAAAATGCTGTTCTGCTGAGGACTTTAATAAAACATAATGTTTGAATATTTCGCCTACTGTTGTGAAGTTATGATTTAATTTACACAATCATTAATACCATTGTAGATATTTATCTATGTTAAAATTGTATATATTAAGTTTTAAAAAAAACCTTTGCAACAATTATAAAGAAACTACAAATGTGTTAAAAAGGTTGTTAATGAAAAACACGAATTTGTGCAGAGCTAGTGTCCCAGAGTGTTTTACGAGTTGAATTGGCTAGAGTTTGGTTAGTTTTGTTGATATAAAAAGTCCAGTGATAGGTAGGGGATGCCAGACGGCTTAGTCCTCCAGAACAGCTGGAAGTGGTGAAGAGACATCACACGTGTTGATGAAAGACGTTTCAGGAAAGTAAGAAAATTAATTTAAAACAATAAATATTAAGTCCCTTTTTATTAGCTCCCTAGCAACGGGATAAACATGCACTCTAACGTGCGCTAGAAATGGGAACGCTTTTAACTTACCCAGATTTTTGTTTTAACATTAGTTCATCCATCATTTTTATTTCAAGTGTAGTTTTATGAAAATCGATTGAAGGAAATTATAGACTATTTAAAACTTTAATAGAAAATGAGATGATATAGGAGAAAATTGTGTTGTTCCATTTTTTTTTTTAAATAAAAATTAATATTTTTTCTTTTTTTAAAAGGTGATAATCCATCCAAATATGGCAATCAAAGATTATGGGGTTCTGTTGGCTGGGGATTATTTTCTGTAATAGCAGGACTTATTGTTGATAAATTTAGCGATGGACAAAAGAAAAATTATTTCCCAGCATTTGTGTTGATGTTAATTATGCTATTTTTGGATTTAGTTGTATCATCTCGCATCAAGGTGTGTATACTATATTTATTTCTTACCAAAAATAATTATATTAAAAGAAATAATAAATTCGTATTGTACTTCGGTTTTTCAGTACAAACAATTAAGAACTTCGTCAAGTATTTTACGTGATATGGGAAAACTTTTATCAGAAGTTAAAATAGTTATCTTTCTGATATGGTGTATTTGTGTAGGAATGTGTACAGCGATGTTGTGGAATTTCCTTTTCTGGTTTGTATTCAAGTTTGTAGTAACTGTCTAGGTGTTATATTTGGACAGGTGAAAGTTCTCGGCCTGACAGTGGAAGTGTGCTTTTTAGTTCTATGAACGCATTTAATACTTTCTCTTATTTTAGGTAAGGAAAGTATTGCAATTATGTCAAAGTTTCGATTTCATGTTTCTTGGTTTCGAGATCCCCTGAGTCAAAAAAAAAAGTTAAAAAGTGATTTTTAGGTGGTGGTCTTTCTCTCTCCACTCACTCACTACAGAGCCACCTCTGTGTAAGGCCAAGAACTTTTTACATTGCCCCCATATACGTATGTTGTGCTAGATATTTAGTGTTTTTCTTCTTTCATAAGGTATCTTGAAGATTTAGCCACTGCTCATGGCTGTGAGACAAAAGCTTGGATTAAAACATTGGAAGGATTGGCAATGGGCATTCAATGTTTTGGTGGAGAACTTCCATTTTTCTTTTTGTCAGGTATCAGTAAATTTTTTTGTTTTGTTTTTATTTTTTTCATAGTGTAAACCATTCTGAGATATTTATGATATATTTTTTGTTTACTTAAGGCGGTTATTGGCTCCCGGAGTTTTTTTCAGTGCACTACCGGTCTTTGGACAGCATTCTCTCGTTACAAACACTGTCCATCACCGGACAGTGAGCTTTAAGAAGCTCCGGGGAAGAGAAAATCTAAGGGCCAGCAGCTGGATTCGAACCCGGGATATCCGCGTTGTAATTCAGTACAGTTAATCCTCTTTCCTTTTACTACATATTTTAATTCATGGCATATGATGTTGCCAAAACACTTCCAATTTAGGTAAATCTCCAAATTCATTTTGAGGCCCTTGGGTTTGAGACCCAATTTTTTTTTTTATAAATCACTCTGTATAGTCAGTAGTCTATTGACATGTCTATAATTGAATGCATTTATCACCTACCTAAAGAGGGATTTTTTGGTGCTAATTTTGGAATTTCTTTCGTGTATAAAGTTCATAAAATAATTTGCGATAATGTAAAAAATAATAAAATTATCAGACATTAAATTTTAAGACATTTATTCTGAAATACCCTTTAAATTAAACCTACCCTAATGTATATTTTCTACATTAAGTTAAAACTTGTTGAGAGTATAAATGTATTCAGGTGCTAGTATAATACACTTCTTTTTTTTTTTTAGATTTCTGAGGTCTTGTACTATTTAGATACACTTTTAACTTTGTGTTTTAAATGCTATTGAAATTAGGGAGAAAAACGTAGTTAACAATCCTAAAAGTTCTATTCGTTCCTCTTAGAATTATTTACTACTGACTTGGCAAAACTCAATCTTTTTGTATTTAAATTAGTCTTTAAAGAAAAGAAGGAATGCGCCCAAAAGGTGATGTTTTTGGAAGTAAGCAGACGTTACCTGTACGATGATAGTGCAATGTTACACAGAGACTGGGAGAATTTTCCAAAGCTTTTGCTGATTACCTCTAATCACTCTATAGCGTTAAAAAATCATTAGTTCCAACCGAAAGTTAGGTGTTTTTTTTTGTACCTAAGTGTAGTTAGCTTTGCAATTGAAATGGTTTCTGTGTCCAATTCTACACAAAATTGTTCTAATTTTTATTTCTTCTTCAAAGTTCGAGATTATTTCAAATCCGACTGTTTGATTTAAATTATTAATTTTTTCCTTGTTGAAATTGAAATATATTATTCATTTTTTTCCCTTACAGGCTGGATTTTGAAGAAAATAGGTCATATAAATGCCATGACGTTAGTTTTATTTGTCCTTGGTGTGAGATTTTTATTATACTCAGTTTTAACGAATCCATGGTGGTGTCTCCCAATAGAACTGTTAAATGGCCTTACGTTCGGTCTGTTTTATGCAGCAATGACATCTTATGCTAGTATTGTTGCTCTACCGGGCACAGAATCTACCACTCAAGGTTTGGTTGGAGCAGTGTTTGAAGGGATAGGTAAGTTGAACTTAAAAAATTCCATTATGTAATTTTTGGTAAAAAAGCAGTTGGTTCGTTAATACCAGATGTTTTCCCATAAACATATATTGCCATCAAAAACTGGACATTTAACCCTTCAGCACTTAAAAAAATTACTTTAAATGAAACTACGCTAGTGCAATACCAGCTTCCCACAAAATCGGGGATTGAAAGATAAAGCTCTAAAAAAAAAAGGTTTCTTTATAAAGGTTATATCTACCTCTATAAAAAAAGAAGGAATTTCGCTTTCCCTGCTTCATAGTTTTTATAATTTATACGTCCAGCGCTGCGTGCAAGTGTGCACTCCATTACAACTAAATTCCTGCTTAGGAAAAGATTAAGAAATTAGTAACTAATGTTTTCAGTGACATAACTTGACCATGACTAAAAAAATAACGTTCACTAGTAGCTTCAGTCACATATGTAAAAGATGTTGATCTTAAACTGATACTATTATCACCAGTTATGAATTGATAGCATTAGGAAATTGAAAAAAAATTATCTGATTCTGTGAAGTTGATTTGAAGAAAAAAAGGGAAATATTTATTAGCTCTGCCCAATTTTAATCGTAGATAAAAATTGTAAGTACTCACTAATAAATAACTTGAGTTTTTTTAAATGATCCTCCACTTTTTATCTGACTTTTTGTACCTCGTACATAAAATTTAATTTATAGATTTGAACTTGAATTAATTTGATTTGAACTAGATTTTAAATTTGGCAATGACCACCTTTTTTATACGCATTGTTTGTCAACTACCATTGTGATTTCTATTATTGCGATCATTTTTATGGCGACAGATCTTCACCTTTATGTACTACTTTATAGACTTTACTCATAATTATTAACTCCCGTGCTTTTCAATAACAATACATTTAAGCTTTTTGAATAATGGGTCGGCTCCATTATGGTGGTTGACAAGAGTTGAATGCACTCAAACCAGTTCTCGAAGAACTATTCCAGTGGTTTATTTTACACTACCTTGTTTTCAGGAGTATCACTCGGAAGCTTCATTGGTGGATTACTAATCAATCATTATTCTGGATCTAAAACATTCCTTATATTCGGAATAGGAGCATTAACCTGCGCTCTGGTGCATTTCTTTGTACAGTATTTCTTGAGCAGGCGAGTCACCGTTCTCAACATACATGAACGAGGTAATTATTCTTTACCATCGATAATTTTATTTCTGAAAAGGGCCTTTACTGATTTTTTTTTTCACTTTTTAACACTTCCCTCCTTCATTATCTCATAAAATGTTTAAACAAATTATTGTAGAATAATACGTGGCCACATTAAATTAACCAGTCAAGTTACCAAGAGTCTTTATTTGTAATTTAGATGCCCATAAGCTCATATTGAGAAACTGGATAGTTAACTATTAAGAAATTAGTTTTGTTTTGCTGATTTGATGAAACTACTGCACATTCTTAGTAACTTATCTTTTTTTAAATATCAGTTAACTTATTTTACTTCAATATTTGCTGATTATACCGCCAGAAAACCTTTAATAAAAAAAGTCAGCTTAAAATATTTTCTAGTTGGTATTATATTAGGGATTGCCACTACCATTTTCAAATGTTTTTTTTATTAAAAAAATTATTTTTATTTGCCAGAATTTGATGACTTCATTTTCTTTTCAGTTTTCAATTTCCATTTGAATTTTTTTTAACTTTTCTATTTAATATTAATTTAATTAATATAATAATAATAATAATAATAATTTAAAATATTTTTTAATAATGCAAATCTTAAAGAAAAAAAGTTAGAAGATATTTATGCTAAGAAAATTTAGTTAGAGTTAGTCACTTAAATCTTTTAAAAATTAGGCCAAAAAAACGTGTTTTTAAACTTATTTGAAACATTGTCACAAAAAGGTAAGTGTTATTTACTGAGTAGGGGAATGCTGGAAGTATTTCTGGAGAAATTCAGAACTCGGGAAGAAAATGTAACTAGTATTTTGTTAAGATACATATGTTACGACTATAATACGCTAATAACATAATGGATTATACGTTACGTTGTTATGTAAAGCGATCGAGATTATATTTTATAAATGAGCGGAAATTAGCTTAAATGAGGCAAGATTTGTTTCTAAGCAGAGAGCAGATTAATTAGATTGTTGACATTATTAAACACGAGAATTAGAAAACAGTCGTAGCTTTATTCGCATGTTTTGCGTATAGCTGTCTGCACTAACAGTTCATTAATTTCTAGAATTCCCCAGTCATCTTCATTTTAATGAGGAAAGTGTTAAATTGTGAGAAGTAGGTCTTTTTTTTTTTTGCAGATTATTTAAGAATACCTGTTCACAGCTACTCTTTACAATGTAACTTTATGCTTGACAGATATTTAAGATAATTTTAAAGTTGTGTTTATATACATATATTATTATAACGCGAGTATTAGGTATCCTTGATTGCTGTTAGTTCGGGTATCGATTAAATTTATCTCAGTTATTCTGAAAAATCAAATTGAAGAATGTGCACGATATAAGGTATACACATGTGGAGATGCTGAGATTGGCTGAAAAAACAAGTCTATGGCTGCCTTTCATATACAATTCTCCCTTCCTGGCATTCATGTGCATTTTTCATATTTATCATTAATGAATCAATAAATGTTATATAATATTTATTGGAATATTTATTAGCTGTCTTCAGGTTAGAACTTCGTGAAGGTAGTGCTGTTGCGAGATCGTGCGCTAATCTAAGAAATTAATCTCATCAATGGGGCTGACCCCAGATTGATTATAAAGTTGATAAAGTTAGTGTTAGTTAGTTTAAGTTGCCGTGATCTCTGATGACGTTGCTAATCCACGCTTCCTACTCGAAAATTTACGTAAGTGTGACTGGTCTTTGTAAAAAATGTACATAAATTTGTTGAATGTGTAAATATTATTCTTATTCATTAATTGTGTGTTAAGTAATAGCTCATGACAAAATAATCCTTTACAGAAAAGTATCATAGCTATATTTACTTGTAAATAAATAATAAGTTTTCCTAATATTCTGGGAAAAAATATTAAAAGTCAAGTAAACAAGTTACATTGTAAGTATTCCGATAATACTAAACATTGTTTAATGTGTAGTATTGTAGATAATGAAAGGACTATTAAAAAAGAAAATTAAAAACTGATGATTGTCAGGTGCTTAATGCTTTTCATCTATCGGGAGCTTTTCATTACATTAGTAATCGTCATCTAATTAGGCTGAAAATGTTATTTTTAAGGAAAAATCATATTTAGTGTCGATTGTGTTCTAACTTTTCCAATAAAAATTTTCTTTCTCATGAATTTCTTTTAATTCACTAAATCACATATACAAACTTAGGTTTGATTTGGATTCAAACATTGCTGAGTTTTGAGGATTGTTTTAGTTAACTTGTACCATCACGGAAGCAGCAGTAGTAGTCTTTTTCCGTTAAAAATCAATTCATTTTTCTTGCTTTGGTACAGATTGGCGTACTGAAGACTTTTTTTTTTAATATCGTTGTTTTTTAGAACCGGTCGGGTCTACAGCGAGATTAAGACTTTTTAGGCACCAGTTGTGGTTTTCAGGTGTGATCTCTAGTTCCAGGTTTCTTTTGTAGACTTTTTGAACAGAAGAGGAACATCTATTCCGTTAACTTCGTGAATGATTGGTTGAAGATTCAAGATCATGCCTGGCTCTATTGGCCGAAACAGTTGTAATAATGTTCCTAGTGTGAATAAAAGGGAAACGCATGGTTTCGTTGAAATCTAGAAAATATGTTTCTTGACAAAATAAAACAAATATTTAATTGTGTGCTAATTCCAACTGATTGTTTTTGATTTTTTTTTATAACCGGCGCAGAAATTTTACCAAAAGGGTCCAGTATGATTTAATTTTGCTGACTTTATCCGTCTTAGCCCCCATGTTTATTGTGCTCATGATTAATCAACATCATAAGGGTGAAAGTCTGAAATCTGTGAACCTAACCACATTTACAATTGGGGTAATTCTAACTGACCCCTAGGTTGGTGTACTCACTCTGTCTATCATGTCATTTGAAAGATTTGAGAAAGATTGCGAATCAAAAGGACTGATTGACTTAATTTTTTGGAACATGGTGGACTTTAACTACGGTGCTACCAAAGTACGTATTAAGCGGAATTTTTTGAATACATCAAATGTTGCAAATTTAAGAAAAATAAAGAGCTTAATTATTATTAATATTTGTACTACTCTTAAAACTATCAAATTTGAAAGTGTTTAGTCTTTTATTTTTTCATTTTATCGATTTTATTTACAGGCATTCATAAAATATTTAACTACCGGGCCCAGATTTATTTTTTAAATAATTGTCTATTGAATTGTAATAATTTACTTAAAAACGATAAAATTCCGATTCAGCACCTAGGTAAAACTGTGCACGCTGGTTTAAAACTATAGCATGTCGCATTTGTAAATAAAGTATATCTTTCCTATCGCTGTTAGAAGTAACGTAATGTCAGTTTTCACTAAGTTTACTGAGCATCTTGGAAATTTGGTATAATTTTTTGTTTTTGTTTCTTTTGTTTTTTTAGAGAACATGTAGTGAATCTTAGAAAGTAGAGCTTTTAACATTTCTTAAATTAATCCAATTCCTTTTTGAAAAGTATTAGATTATTATATGAATCATGCATTTTTTTGGAAAAACATAAATCCACAACTGTGTTATTCTAACATTGCCTGGAACTAATTTTTCATCTTTCATGTTAACTTTTTCTTTTTTTTTGCATCCAACCCTTGCACATGTAAGCTGTAGCACTGATAAAATTATTTTGTATATATTTGTCCTTTCATTATCACTTGAGAGCAATTTAATTATCTTTTAACTAAAAATTATTTTTCTTTCCTCTATAATTTAGGTTCTAGAACTTCAAGATAAAGATAAAAAGCACTTTCGAACCTAAACCTTAATAAAATAAAAAGCTGCTTGCCAAAAAAATAAAATAAATCAACTTGTTTAAACTTGCGCGCACGATTTTTTAAAAACATTTTTATTTATTTATATATTTTGATGGAGTTAACTTCGTAATTGACTTTTGTCTCAAACTTAGAATGTTTACTGTGGTGGTGATGAGTAATGAGGTTCAGCAGGGCCGTGAACTGCACACGCCATGTTATCTGGTTCTTACTTTCTTCGTTTTTATTTTATTTGTTTTAATGCCTCAAATCCTTTTAGTGAACGTGATACTTTCAGTTCTGCGATTTCTGCAATAGGACACCCGGTGATGATACCTGGGAACTGCACAGTCAGTCTCTTGCCTTTCTTTCAGTTCTGCGATTTCTCCAATCGGGCACCCGGTGATGATACCTGGGAACTGCACAGTCAATCTCTTGCCTTTCTTTCAGTTCTGCGATTTCTGCAATCGGACACCCGGTGATGATACATGGGAACTGCACAGTCAGTCTCTTGCCTTTCTTTCAGTACTGCGATTTCTCCAATCGGGCACCCGGTGATGATACCTGGAAACTGCACAGTCAGTCTCTTGCCTTTCTTTCAGTTCTGCGATTTCTCCAATCGGACACCCAGTGATGATACATGGGAACTGCACAGTCAGTCTCTTGCCTTTCTTTCAGTACTGCGATTTCTCTTGCCTTTTGTTTGGGTAAACAAAAATCCTACATTATTTTCTCTGTCAACATTACGTCAGCCTTTTCGTAACTACTTACTGTACAAAGACAGGGTCACTAGATTTCAGCAGAATGGATTTAGTTTTATAACCACTCTTCTTTATCATTCACAATTTGAATTGTTACTTGCAGATTTTTATCAATTAAAAGAGACATTTTTTTACTTCGTCAATAAAAATTGTTCATTACTCGGAAAGACATCTTTTAATTTGGTAGGCAGCTTTTAATATTTCTTTTACATTGAAATTCGGAATTTAGAAAAAAAAAAACAAAATCTGACAAAGTAAAAAGGTAAAAATTACTTTTTATGAATTATATTAGCAATAAACAAAAAACAAATGATAGGAATTTAAAATATAGATCCCTAAGGCTGGAAACATAGTGGAGCGGCGCGCAAAGCGGCGATGATAGCGAAGAGCAAAGCGGCAAAAACAAAAACTAGAAATAGATAGAGTTGCTCTATCTTCGCTTTGCTCGCCACTATGCGCGGTCCCATATGTTAACTTGTGTTTGATTTCGCCGCTTCGCTCTTCGCTATCAGCACCGCTTTGCTCGCCGCTCCACTATGTTTCCAGCCTAAGGAGGTTAAAAAAAGTATTACATTAATTATTTCAGTTAAAAACGTACTGAACGTACTAAAATATCTTGGCTTATTTTATCATTTTTATTTTCATTATCTATCTTATGTAGAAAACAAAGGAGCAAGTTTATATTTTTTAAGATCCTGAAAATAAATAGTCCATATAAAACTTATACATGTGTAAAAAATGTTGTTATGACTAAGTCAATTGTTTTCTTCTTTTCTTTCACATCCATTTTGACATGAACTGTTTCACCTGCCACATTTATCCTAGAATAGTTGATTAATGCTTCTTTGTTTTCCTTAACTATTTTTTCTAAATATTTTAACTGGATGAATTTATTTATGCGTCCTGTACCATGTAAATAAGTAAATGATTATGTAACTAGAAACTACCTTATTACTTTGTCAGTTAGCCTTAAATTCTTAGATTTATATATTAAGTTTATTTTAAATATTTTTGGGCAGATTCATATGAAACTTCTGAAACATCATGTTAATAATTTAATAATCTAAAACCATTTTTTTTTCTTTTCTTTTTTTGTATGTGTGCCGGACAGTGACGACCCCACTGTTAAAGGGTGAGTTTGAGTGACTAACCCTAAGAATTTGAGCTTTAAAAACAAAGTGGGATTCTTGTTTTATTTTTTTGGGGAATTGGTTTTCTCTTTTATTATTCTTAAAACAAAATAGGAATTAAATAGCTGATTATCAAATATTTCAACCAGAATGGCGAATTTTGCTTAATTTATTCAGCATGCGTTAAATACTTTTATCCCCTTTGGAAAGTACAGTTAAGATTTGAATTGATTATCAGCTGTTTATGTTCATTTCATTTCAAGAATGGTATATAGAAATGCCATCGAACTAATTTGTACATAGTATTTACATTAGGTTACTTCCTCTATCTTCTTAAATGTAGAAAACCAATGTTATATATTTATATATATATATATGATTAATTAATATTGAGAATGTTATTTTTGTATGATTTAGCTGGGAGTAAAAATGCAAACACTGAAGGGTAGAATTACAGAGGTTTGTAAATAAAGAAAAATATTAATATCACTGTATAAAAATTTGCATTATATGCTGCTTCTAATCTGTAAAGAGTATATTTCGTTGCTAATTTGGTGTATTTAGATTGGTTGTGGGGGTGCCTGGCTTGTTGCATTACTGTGATTTCTTTTTAATAGTTATAAGTTGAACTGATTTTATTGCATGGTTTTTTATTTTTTTAATAGTTGATTTGTGATGTTTTTTATTTAGATTAGAGAGATTAATCACTTCCAAAAAAAAAAAAAAAAAAAAACTGCCTAAACCATTCTCTTACCCCTTTCTAAATATAATTAGAGGGGTTTATGTGCATTGACATTGTGATACATCACCTAGGAAATTGTTATGCCTATGATAATCACAATTTTTTTCCATTAAGATAGTCTAAGTGATACTGAAATAAAATAATAATACTTCGGTGCTATATGAGATGAAAATTGAATTTTTGGATTCACTTTAACTTTTGCAAGTTGGGATTACGCTTGTTTCTAAGGGATGTGTAGAGGGGAGCATGGTTCCTTTCGCTCTTTCAGACTCTGAAGAAGTGGGGTATTCAAGAAGATTTTACTTAACGGGTTGTCCATTCATTTCTTTCCCCTTCATTCTGTGTAGGTCAACCGCAATCAGGTATGTTACCAGCTTCACATTTTTCTAGCTACAAAATTTTTCAGCTGTTTTCATCCCAAGTTGATAAGTAATGGAATAGATCTCGCACCAACAGGCAATATGTTTATCTGTTTGGCCAAGCTAAGCATCCAAAACGTTTTCTGGTTTATCCAGAAATTTTAGGTTCCCTTTTTGCAAATTCCAGAAATTTTATGTGTAGAGAAAGGTAAAATCTGCCTATCTGTCGTTGGATGTCAGTGTTTTTACATAGAACGCAATTGTATTTTAAGGTGTGAGCCATTTTGTATGAAAGGCTTGGTAATCAAGATTTTGCTCCTGGGATTGAAATAAATACATTACTTCTCTGGGACAAAGCACAGATTGTATATATCATACATATGTTGAGGTTTCAGTGTAAGTTAAGTTTTAGGATGTCAATGAGTTAAGTGATGTGTTTTCAACTTTTTTCCCCCCTAATCGGCGGTAAAATACTCTTCACAACATAAACGAAATCGGTTAAACCCAAAAAGATAATCTTTCAAATAAATTTCATAATAGATTTAACCATTACGAATGTTATTTTACATTCTAGATTTGCTCTTATAGGGGTAAGAGAAGTTATTTACTGGTTACAGGCTTTTTCGGTTAATCTCGATTTGCTCCTGATATTTTTCTGCTTTAATAAAGAAAATAATAGGTATATTATTGCTTTTAAAAAAATGGATGGTGATATGCTTTATAAAGTGGTATTTTAGTATTGTTTTATTTGTGTCAAGAAACATATCAGTTCCTTATTTTAGAAAAAGTTTTTTTTTCTTGACTACTTTGAGCAAGTTGTTTAAGAATTGGAGCTAACTTTAGAATATGTTATTACATTTTTGTTCTTCAGATTATCTGCGAACTTGTTCATGCTATTCAGCACGTCTTATCCGATCTAGCAGGTTGGCTTACATTTTTGCGGATGAAAATACACATGTATATTGAAGATGGATTTCGAAGTGTACATTGGTGTGTGCAGAATGTTGGCACAATTGTGTTGACTTGCCCGAAAGAGGTGGATTGTGAATTTAAGCCTAGGGATCTGTGAGCCGGGAATAGGCAGTTTTTTCTTTATATATATATATATAGTGCTATTAAGTCCGTTCGAAGGTTTGTTAGAATTGATTTTTATTTTGATCCCTAGACTTTTTAATAGCGCTCAGAAAATTAGATTTCTTGAGGTTATCCGGTTTACTGACGCCTTATCAGCATGATAATTGTGACATCCATCATTATAGCACCTGCAGGTCCACTTTGAATATACTTTTCTAGAGAAGGCCTCCGCGCAAAACTTAAACTTAAATGGTAGCACTATGTGCTGCGATGGTTTCTCACATTCTTGGCCAAACCTACAGAGGGTACTATACTACCCAGAATGCAATTTCCAGTATGGAAATCTTAGAAATCCATGTAGCCGTCCGTCCTTATTGGAGTAAAACTTAAAAAATTAAATGGGAAAAAGTTTTTTTTTTAAACCTCTAAAATTTAACTTCGATATCTCGTTAACTATTATCTCTAGAACATCGCAATTTGCACGAGTTATACAACTAACTATTCTCTACATTTCGGTACAGAACTCATAGAATTGTGATAAATACGAAGAGAGATATAAACGTTTGAAATTTCACGGAATTCGAAACTAATTTGATTACGTCAAAAATTTAATCTTAAATCTCTCATAAACTATTACCACTAGAATATTGCAGTTTATATTCCTTATAAAGGTAACATTCCTCTACATTTCGGTAAAGAAATCATTGAAATCTCATTAATACGAAAAGAGATATAAACGTTTGAAATTGGTAGGAATTTGAAAACCTCTAAAATTTAACCTTCAGTATATCGTTACATATTATTTCTAGAACATTGCAATATGTACCAATTATACACCTAACGTTTCTCTACATTTTGGTACAGAAATCATAGAATTGCGATAAATACGAAAAGAGATATAAACGTTTGAAATTTCACCGAACTCGAAACGAATTTGAAAACGTCAAAAATTTGATCTTGAATATCTGATGAACTATTATCACTAGAACATTGCAATTTATATTACATATACAGCTAACATTTCTCTACATTTCGGTACAGAAATCATTGACATCAGGTAAATACGGAAGGAGATATAAACGTTTGAATTTTGAGGAAATTGAATTACACCAAAATTTTTACCTTCCAATATCTTGTTAACTATTATCTTTAGAACATCGCAATTAGTACGAGTTATAAACCTAACTATTCTTCACATTTCGGTAAAGAAATCATACAATTCTGATAAATATTTTTTTTTTAATTTTTTATGTCGGCCATTATTGATTATTTACGCGTACCACCTACCAGTAACTCGCGTACCACTGGTTGGGAAACGCTGCCCTATGCGATGGTTCAGGATTTAGTTCGAATGTTCTCTAAACAAGGTAATTTGCTTTAATTTTTGTTGGCTAGATTTCGGAATCCTTGCACTTTACCTTCTGTGATCTATTGATGTGATAAGTAATGTTACTATCGATGATTATTTACACTGTAGTGGTTTTTTCGTTCACTTCTAATTCCATACACTTTCATCTCTCTCCCTCTTTTAAACCATTCCTGAAGTGTTGGTTCCTGCATTTTCATTTACTTCATCAACTTCATGTGATGTTTTGAGTTTATTATTATTATGTATTCCATTTTATGTTGTTTCTCTTGTCTGCCAAATACGTCAAACTTCTAAAAAACTAATTTGACAGTTATGATTTCTTATTTCAGAACTGATAATCTCAAAAAAAAAAAACTGAGATTTGTTTTTTCTGTAAAAGGTGGGTGAGGTTTCTATAAATTTGCAACAAATTATAGCTTCTTTTAATTTAGCTAATCTGCATTTCAGAATTAGAGATTATTCATTTTATCTTCTGCTTTTATTATTTTACAGTTTTCGCTTGAAAAAGTTTGAAATGTTGAAAATAAATACAAACTAGTTACTTTTTTCTAATAAATAATTTAAAATGAGGAAAATAATATTTGTCATTTTGAAACTAATATCATTTTAAACAATTCAAGCCTGGGGTGGGTGTTAGTACCTGATCTTAATTTTCGTAAACATGTTAATTTATTAGTAGTTTTTGTTTTATGTTTCTACCTGTCCAAAAAATTTATTGATTCAATTTGGATTCAATTTTTGACTTTTTCAGATTTTAAGCAACCTAGATACGCCAGTCCAAACGATGCGATTCATATGTTAGAAGACACACTTCAAGATCCAAATCTTTCACGAGCTAGGTTTGGAGAATAGCTCATTTTAATTGTATTCACTATAAATTTTGTAGATGCAGTATTTATTTTGTATATTTTAGTACTTTCATTTTATTTTTTTAATTGTTATTTAAGAATATATGACGTTCCAAGTGTTAAACAAATTATACTTTTATGGCAAAAACTTAAAACCATAACTAGTCATTTTAATAAATCGGGAGTAGGATTTTTAAAAAAAGGTACGCAAAGATTTATTGTTGAAATAATTGAAAAGAAAAGTAAAGACTAGATTTCTTTTATTTTTAGTAGCTTATCAGGTGGTAGCTCATGGAATTGACTAGATTTATTTATTGTTTTTACAAATTAACTTCATTGAACCAAAATATTTTTAACAGAATATTTGTTTACTTAATAAATGAAGCCTTTGTAACTGAGAAGTACAGCAAATGCAGAATATAATATTATCTAAAGAATATCAGAAATCTGATTTATTGAAAGAAAATGCTTTGCTGAAAGAATGGAAAACGGCAGAACTCATCTAATTTATTAAGGATTAGGGGAACATGAAGATACCCCTTCGCATAATATCTAATCTTCAGTTGTATACATTTTAATTTAATTTTTTAAGTAGAATATTTTCCAGTATTTCTTAATGGGCAGTTGCTAGGGCCTATTATTTCAAATAGTTATCAAGTTGAGCTTAATTAAACTCAACATCAAATAAAGAGCAATGTTTTAGCAATGTGCTGAACAGAAGGTATATTATACTGTTCTTGAAGAATATCTGGAATGACAAGATGGTGGAATTCGAATACCCCAGTCAGGGCTTCCAGAGGGTATGGCCCTTATCTATGAGGGTCAAGGGACCCTAAACAAGTATGAAAAAATTAGGTACATATTTTACAGATATTTTCAGAATTAAAAGAAAAAAAAAAATGGATTCATTTTTTTGATCAAAACAAGAAACTGGAGTTCCCTAGCACATAGGCCTGAATAAATAGCTCCATCTTAAACGAACGCAAAAATGTATGAAATTAGTTTTTATTTTAGATCTAAGAACGACCCAGTTTTTATGTAAATAATAATAAAATAAAAGTTGAGTTATAGGAGGTATAAAATACACCCAAATTTAGTGACAAGCAGACAAAAAATCACATTTTCAAGTAATTCCCGAAGTATTGTTATTGAAGTATTATTGATGAATATGTAGCTGTTAAATAGTAACATGTGGTTTTCTGCATATCGTAAAGTTCCAGAAAAATAATAAATAGTAACCTAAAATCGATTTTAAATTTATCACAATAAATTAATCAGATTAATTCACAAAAGATAATGTTTAAAAGTAGAAAAATCGAGGGAGAACTTTCTAAAAGACCTACTTTCTATTTATTTATTTTTTTAAGCCCAAGAAAACTTCTTGAAAGATGTTGAAGCGGTAAAAAATGTTAAGAAATTGCATTTCTTATCCTTTAAGCGGAAAAATTGTGTATTTCATATCTTTATTATAATACTTTTAAAAATGAAACAGACGTGACATTTGTTTGTTTGTAATATTAATTCATTTTAACACTTCAGATTCCTTACTTTGGATTACCACAAAGTCTACTTTGCTTGCCTTTAAGTTGATGTTGTCTGCCCAACTGTCACAAAAAAAGTATGGTCTTTTGTCAGAAAAGGCTTTGAAATTGTGCGGTAAAATAATTCTTGCTAGAGATAGTTATAGCAAGTTACCTCGAATTTATATTAACGTCTGTTTTTATAATACGACTTAAAGTTTTGTAAATCGAGCGAAAATAGCTATTATGCACTTTTGAAGAATTTATTTTAACAATAATAGACAGTAGTTCCTATAAGAATTAAGCAAAACTCCTACGGCCTTAATTGAACTGGTGATCGTAGCGATTGTGATAGTATTCTCGAGCCTGTTTCGAGAGATTTTACTTGTTGCTGACTGCTCGGATATTCATCCAAAGTTTGCTTTGGGTAGAAGTTGTAGGTAGAAATGTTGATATTGTTTTCGATGGTTCATTTTTATTGTTAAATAAATTTAATAGCTTTTAGTTTTTGAAGATTTAGTATTCTATAGTAAGACATATTTTGGATCACTTATGATCCACCACTTATTCTTGTAATTAAAATGTTTCAATACTCCCAAATTTCTTGCTGCTCTGGAATATTCAATCCCCATAATAGTTTCTTTCAATGTCGAATTAAACGTAATTATAATAGATCAAAAACCATATTAACTAAAATGTTTTTTTTTTCTTTACGAAACCCAGGACATTCCAAAAAAACTAGTAGTTGCATTTAACCAAATTGTAATCTTTTTCTTCCACTAAATATTGTTTGGAAGTATATTTTCAAAATTCATTTTTGTTTTTTTTAGTGTTGGCTTGCAATAAACATATTTTTAATTTAAGAAGTAGACATAATTCATTCCTTTTTTTAAAACTTTAAAATTCAACAAAATGAAAAATGCAAATAGATGTGCCTTCTTATTTATTAAATCCTGTTAAAAATGATTGTTTTTATCGTGCAATTTGTAGAAATTTCTTGGAAACAATATTGCTCAAAGCAGACGAATAATTTGTAAAAAAAAAAAAAGAGTTTATTTTCTAATAAAGTATGTACAATTGCATTGTTTTTATGCGTTTTTATAGGTTTTAAAAATGAAAAAAAAAGAAAACATATGGCGCAAAATTGGTATTTACGGATCTGGAAGAAATGAGTAGGGGCAAATTTTGATCCGAGCGGGACTTATTAAAATAAAGAAGGATTAATGACTGTTCGCTAAGAAGAAATTTATGGAACCAAGAAAGATGTACATTTCTTTATATTCTAACAAAACTATAAGGAAATTATTGAATTATTCACTTTGAAGAATCATCTTAAAATGTATTGTTAACATAGGACTTAAAAAAACACTTATGAAAAAAAGTTATTTAAAGTTCATTATAAACCAGTTTACAAAAAAAAAGTAAACACATTATAAAGAATAGGAATGGAACTTATTCCTTGTAAAAAAAAAAGAATTCATTTAGTACTGAAACTAAGAATGGTGACTGAATGATATTGAAGACTTGATGATACAATGTATGATTCAATTTAACGTCGTGCTCTTCCTCTTCCTCGCCCTCTACCTCTACCACCACGGCCCCTTCCACGACCTCTTGGTGCACCGCCTTCAAAAAAAGAACTAGAAATTAGAAATTTTAAATGTTCGACATGATTTAGAAAAATTAATCAGGCAAGGCAAGGGAATAGTAATAAAAAGTAACATTGATTAATGGAAAATTCGCAATTTTTTTACAAAATGTTTTACAGAGGATGCTAACAGATTGATCACGTGTCTATAGATATTCTACATACTTCAGAGAAGAATTTCGCGCAATCCAGCGAACTTTGAAAAATGTAAGTCTCACGCGTTCCAGAAATACCATGTATCCACTTGTTACAAAAATGTGTAATAACAATAGTGTACAGTGATACCATTGGGTACAGTGTATGAAGCTTCATTATGAATCAAATATGATGGAAAACAATGACGATAGGTCATTTTGCGTTTTTCCCCCTTCGAAACAACTAAGAAATGAAACACACCATTTGTAAAGGGGACGGATTTGTGTGACTATTCTATAGACGGTGCGTAATCAGCCGTTTTCTCACCTAATGTAACCACTGCAAAATGCATTGTGTCTTCTCTCTCGTGTACTCAATCTTTTAACTTTTATTCGTAATCGTTAAATACTAATGTTCCGCCAGCTAAGTGTCGAAGGCGGATCCAAAATTTTACAAGACACATTTTGAACATCATACTTTCAACTTCTGAACCAAAAATTCCGAAATAATCTTTTAGTGTCTGGTTCTGAGCTGCTATCAGCCATGAATATTTATAGAGCATCTAACTAATGTAGGTAGCTAACTGCCCTATTTGCAACTTATGCCTCGTTATATTGTCGGACTGCACCGAAAACTCGTGGAATCCACGAACAGGATGGAATGTCACGAACCTATTTCTATTTTACACTCTCGAATGCATCTCTGTCGATAAATAACCGTTGAAAAATACCTTTAGCTTCCCTTTTTTTTTGTTTTTTGTTAAGGGTAACAGGTAACACTAAACCTTGAATGCTCACCAAAATAAAAACTGCATGGAAAATTGTTACAACAGGAAAATAATTCAGTACATTATAAGTACAAGGAGAACAAGAGATTCACAAAAATCTACATTACCTCCTCGACCTGAATCCCTCTTCTTGGATTTCGCTTTCGGCGTATCATCGATCAACAGTGTCTCCAATGGTAAAGAATCTGGTAAAATGTAATATCGAATGTTGTTGCCCCTAATACTAAGGGTGTCTAACTGAATAGGATCTCTATTTTTTATAGTCATTTTCACAGCCTTCAGATGGGTATTCATTGCAACATCTACGCCTGGTTAACAGAAACAATGCTCTATTAATTAAAAAAAGAAACGTTCGAGCTGTGCATTGCTCTATCATCTCATGGTGATAATCTTATATTTTAGTGACATAAATCCTTGATGAACAAAATTACATCCTTGACCAATAATCTAAGAAACCATTAAAAACATCTAACGAAAGAAAATAAAAATCAAACGAGGCAAGAAATACATTTAAAATACTAATATAAATGTCTAGCAAAACATTAAATTATTGCGAATGGTAGGATTTCTGTTATTTTCCAGCATAAATTTTTAAGCGATTGATTCTTTTAACAAAGGAAGTAAAGTAATTTAAAAATCCTCCACATACCAGTTATTGTCCCATGCACTTGTGTTCCATTCTTCAGCTCAATAGTGACCGTTTCATGGCTTAGTTTCATCAAAAATCTAAATATTAATAGACTTGTTAATATATATGTATCAGCATTAATTTTTCATACCAATATTACTTAATAATAAACAAACTATTTTCCTAGATGCATGTTTGCAGGAGGCGGATAGTCACATCACAAGGGAATAGTTTCGTATAATGCACTCTTTTCCAACATAAGTTAAAAAGCGATTAACAAATGATTTTTCAAATTTTACTTACTTAACTAACTTCATGTTGAGAATACGATAAATATATTCTTCTTCTCAAAATAAACTCAATCTTGTTTGAATGCTAACTCTAACCTAAATGAAAAACAAAGCCAAGTTTGGGATGCCGGTAAGCTGGAAGGTTTCGGATAATTGGATTTTTTAGTGGTTTGGTAAAATCGCGTAGACGCACTAAAAAATTTGCCAGTTCTTATATTTTGGTGCAAGCTGTGTTCAGAGATCCTTAAACTTAAAGGATTATTTATTTTATACATTCTACTATTTTCTCACTACAGCTGTTTATTTCATTCTTATATTTGAATTGAAATTATCGTAACTCTATTGCTTTAACCGCTTAAGGATAGAGATACCATTTGCTATTTTTTTTCGAACATTTTTTTATCAAATTCCGAATAATATGAAGCGAGAACTGTATTGCTTTGTTATCAACTCGTTAAATTATTGCAACAACCACATTCATAGAGATTTTTTTTGTTGAAATAAAATATTATGTTGAAAATGAATATGTGGTTCATCAGTTAAGTTCTTAAATAAAACAAAAATGTAATAGAAACAGTGTTGTGAATTTACGTATAAAATAAAAGTTATGTTCGATACGTAATATCGAAAGTGTAATTATAACAGTATTACCGGCTGTATTCTTTTTATACTTGTCTAACGTTGAGTCCAAATCGGTGTATGTGTGGAAAAAATGATAACTAGTTATTTGCTAGCTCCTAAAACATGACTACGTATGTAGGACGCCCAAAGTAGGAATTATTTTTTAGATAATGGATGCCGGAGATAGTGGAAAAGTTGCTCTGATAACCGGCATTACTGGTCAGGTATTGTTTCAGATTCAATTTATAGGTTTGATTATTTTTTTAAAAAAGAAAATGCTTAAGAATAATTACTTAAGGTTTATGTCTAGTTAGTGGCAAAGGAAAGAGAATACATTTAGGGGCACTTCATAATTATCTCAAATAACTGATAACGTACTATTTCTTAATTATTTGTTTTCTTATCTTTTGCCCCTAATATTAATACTATTGCGATAAATTTTAAGTACATCTGGGATTTAGGTAAGAAATGAGGCAGTAGTTTATTCTTAAAAAATTAGTTTATCTTATGCTGAAAATTGATAACATTACATAGCATAATTGGTTTGATTTTTAACTGTTGTTCATTTATTTTGTATGAAAAATAATTTACTATCATTTTCCCAACTTTTCATTTTGTTGAAACACGAAAGAGCTTGCCTAAGCTAGGAGTATTTGTGGAATGAGACAAGTAACCGATACATACATTACGTGTTTGTTCACAGCACGATACTGAGGGTTATATAACGATGTCATGGAAAAAGATGTAAAGAAACAGAAAATCGGGATCGAACGGTGGGATAATGATATATTAACTTCAAGATAGTTTCTAATGCTAAAGGTGACTTTAAATTATTGAAAAATTAACCAAACTCCTCGCGGACAAGATGTTAGGTGAGCAAAAAAAGTGGTTTGACTTTTTACTTTCCTATGACCTATCAGTGGTTCTAGAGTTTTCATTCAGCTCTGAAAAGCACGATTTAAGTTTGTTTTTCTGGAAAGTACAGTGGAAAAGTGCTTTATTCTCTGAGACTAACCAGATAGGAAAAGAGTTCCCTCATCTAACATAAATGGATTGATTTAGGGGATCAATTCATCTTGTAAGAGTTGATTGCCAAATTTCTTTCATCAAAAAAAGTTTTCGAAATAGTGGGATTGAATCAAGTGAAAAAGAAAGAAAACGTAATTAAACCGATTAAAGTAAACCCTAAATAGATAAAGTATTCCGTTCTCGTTTGCTTGAGAATCATGATCTGCAAAATGTTTACTTTTTAGATTTTAAAGGAAAGTAAAAATTAATTAAATTAATGTCATATTAACCATTAAATAAAATTCAAGGCTCAGACCGGAAATCGAACCCAGTACTACAATTCATCTTAGCTTTGGCGGATCCCGCCTCTGATCGCTGGGCTACCTTTGGTGCCTTACTTTTTGGATTGATTATATAGATAGCTGAATATTTTTTTCAAAACTGCGTTTTTTCTAAATTGCAATAATGACAACTAATCCCAAATCAAAATTATATTTGGGAATTTCTAAAAATTCAGATTATTGTTTTGAACTATTCTTCCCTAATTACGATTACATTACTTTTACATTTCCAGGATGGCTCATATCTGGCGGAATTTCTAATGGGTAAAGGATATTACGTCCACGGCATTATTCGCAGGTCTAGCTCATTCAATACTGGCCGAATACAGCATCTGTACTCAAATCCTACAATTCACAAAGGAGGGCGGATGAAACTGCATTATGGCGATTTAACTGATAGCAGCTGTCTAGTAAAAATTATTACCAAAGTAAGACCATCTGAGATATATAATCTTGCTGCCCAGAGTCATGTAAAGGTTCGTGTTTTTTCATCTTTCGTGTTTGCAATTTAATTGTTGAATACTTTTACTTCTAACTCCGAATAATTGTCTTAGAACTTAATCGATAAAGTATTTCTTTTAAATGCTGATGCAAACTTTAATACTTGGAATTTGAGAGTGAATGAAGTACATGAAAAAGAAATATTTCATTATAATTTTTTATTTTAGGTATCCTTTGATTTAAGTGAGTATACTGCAGAAGTTGATGCAGTCGGAACATTGAGGCTTCTAGATGCTATTAGAACTTGTGGACTTGAAAAAGAGGTGAAATTTTATCAGGCTTCAACTTCCGAATTATATGGCAAAGTTCATGAAATTCCTCAAAAAGAAACAACACCATTTTATCCTCGTTCGCCCTACGGTAGGCCATTAAAATATGAATATATTCACAGTAGCATTGAAAGAATTTTATTTTCATCAGGTTCCTGAATGAAAGCAAAAATATTATAAACTTCACTTTTATTACTTTATATATAAATTTTATGACTGTGATTTCTGGGTTTTTATGAAAATTATCTCAATTTATCACTTTATTATTGATTATTATACCAAGCTGAAATGCTCTTGGGTGCATCAAGACAAAACACATGTAAAACACAAAAACTTACTTTACAGTATTTGGTTATGAGTTATTCTTAACGATCTTTTCGGCGAGAAATTATCTCACTTCAAAAGTATTTCCTGAAATATTTTGCTGTTACTATGTAAAATATTACTAGCAATAAGGGGCGGTCGTTTGTTTAGTGGTTAAGAACGTGTATTTGTAAATGGGAGAATATTGCACATGAGCATGCTGAAGTAAAAATGAACGGTATTATCCTGAGGAACCAGTTATTCTTTCCATGTTGAAAATGCTCTCCGTACGAAAGCAAGTCTGTGTGTTATAGCATGTTATGGCATGCATATCACAAAAGTGTAAAATTGCATAAGTTCAAATTTGATATTTCGACTAGATTACCTGCCACCAGAGAATAAGTTGGCTGAAATCGGTGAACTGGAGGTTTTACTTTACTGAAATATTTTCTTAGGAAAATATATTTTAAGGAGGGAGGTCGTGTGACTGATTACATCAAACTTTTTTTGTAAACTGTAAGTTGTTTTAATATTCTTTTTGATTACACGTGTAGGTTATTTAATAAAAAATATAATTATTTTGAATTTTTTTACAAGTATTAATTGATCAATGAATCCTGGAAGATCCAAAGTTTAGAACACGTCTCAACTTGAGAGATACTGTTGGCCTATATCTTGGCAGTTACACTTTTATGAAGAACTCTGTTCTAGAATACTTAAGAAAAATTCTGAATTTGATTTTATTTTCAGCTTGCGCAAAGTTATATGCATACTGGACGGTGGTTAATTACAGAGAAGCCTACGGAATTTTCGCTTGCAATGGAATTCTTTTCAACCATGAAAGCCCTAGACGAGGTGAAAATTTTGTAACTAGAAAAATTACTCGCTCTGTGGCCAAAATTTCTCTTGGGCTACTTGATGTTGTTGAATTAGGTAACCTAGACTCACAAAGAGATTGGGGACATGCTAAAGATTATGTTGAGGTAATTTTTATGATTGTTATCAGTCTTATTAAATTTTTCCAAAACTTCCTTGATGATACTTACATTATTTTAATTAGGCAATGTGGATGATGTTGCAACAAGATGTACCTGATGATTTTGTGATAGCCACGGGTGAGGCGCACAGTGTTAGAGAGTTTGTAGAGGCATCCTTTCAGTATATTGGAACTGAAATTATTTGGGAAAGATGTGGTCTGGAAGAAGTTGGGAAAGAGAAAAGTACAGGAATTATCAGAGTAAAAGTTAATCCGGAATACTTTCGTCCTACGGAAGTGGTGAGCACAGGAACTGTTATTTAATTATGTGATATTATAATTTATATTCTCAAAGAACCGAATTCATTGGCTATTTCAGATGAGGTCGGTGGGACCTTAGTTCTAAAAAATTCTTCAATAAAGTTGCGCTTTCAATCGACCATTTTTAAAAAAAATTGAAATTTTGGCCTTAACGAATTCGATTTTCTGTGTTTTTTTAGCTATATCAATCACACACCAACTATTTTTTTATTAAACATTTTTACATGTAGTGGACTATGAACTTAAACAATTTTGCTCGATTGCAACGCTTACTTGTTAGAAGAATTAAATCTTATTAATTTTGATGCATTAGAGATTGGTCTGTGTAAAGAATTTGAGTTGCATTAAAACTCTTTAGTGTGCCCAGTTAAACAGTTAAGTGTGTGACCGAAACTTTAGAAATTTAAAGCATTCTCAAAAGAGGGGAAATTATTCGATCCGGGTCAGAATAAAAGAAGACCAGCAGTATTACCACGATGGTAAATCTAACTGATTTGTTTAAAAGTGAAATTAGTTACTTATTTTGAAGTTATTCTCATCTATTTGAAGTAATTGAAGCAATTAATCATCCATCTCATCTGTCTTGTTTTTATTTATCAAATAATAATGTCTTTGTAATTTTTTTTTTTTTTTTAGGATGTGCTACTGGGAGATGCTTCAAAAGCCGTAGCTGCATTTGGTTGGAAACCAAAAGTAAACTTTAAGGTATTGAACATAAATTTATTAATTATTGCTATTTAATTTTTCCTTAATTTTACTTATATTTGAATAGATTAGTTTCTTATAATTTTAGAAAACGGGTAAAACCTTTTACAACTAAAGCAATAACAACCAAAAATAAACCTTGTGCTTTTTTTAAAGATATGACAATCTTTGAGTAACACATAAGAATGAATGACATAATTATAGTAATGAAAAAGATATTTTTATGATCCAGTTAAAAACGAACTGTTTCCATTATTTGTAAAATAAAATGACCCAGTTGAACAAACCTAGAAGGCACTGCTTCAAATGAAAAATTTTGGCGATATGATAGAAAATTACAACAAACTTAAAAAAGCCTTTCTGTAAAGCCGCAGTTCAAGTTAATCGCTCTTAATCGATATTTTTCTAATATTCAGTATATTCAAATAATCGTAGATATCCATGAGGTATATACTCTAAAGATTAAATCGATTGAGCCAATTTTGAGAAAACTTGGAAAAGTAAAAAATCCATTCGGTACAGTCGTACTTACATCGGATTCTCTGGTAGACCCTATCATTACAAATTTTCGGCTTCCTAGGTTTTATACATAAATATAAAATGTTAATGTAAATTTAATGTTATTGCATACTTATTAGAAATTAGAGAAGAAAACAAGTTTAGTTTCTGTTTGATTAAATAATTATTTTTTGGTTTGATGGACTTCTTCAAGAACACTGACATGTCGATTTTCATGAAAAGTATTAAGAACAAGATTTGGAACGTATCTCATTTATTTATTTATTTATTTTTTGTGTGTAAAATTTATACATTTCAGGAACTTGTGCACGATATGATGGCTGCAGATTTGGAACTAATGAAAAATAATCCAGTTGCATAGATCTGAAGAAAAGTTTTAATTTTTTTTTATTCTTTTTCTTTTGGAACTTCCTGTGTAGTGAGTTTTTTAATTATCTAATTAATTTTTCGTTTTCTCTCTCTCTCTCTCTTTTATTATTAATTCTGTTCTGTTATTTTAGCAACATCAGGCATGAAAAAGTAGACACTGAAAGATCTGATTATTATATCATATTCAAAAATTATATTTTATCATTAGTTATGTTATTTATATTAGTAAACTAATCAATTGCTCAAAAAATTAGATTCCTACAATGAGAATAAATAAAGTTAATTTAAGTAAGTTAGTATTCTTTGAAATGAATCTTTTAATTATTTACTTGCATCACTATCATAATTATTTTTTGTTTTGTAAGGAATAAGTAATTCATTATTTGTTTTTAATGCTTTGTTACCAATACACGTTAACTTTAATAACTACAAACTGTAACATTACTGTTTAGGAAATTATGTAAGACAATTTTTATATTCTTTTCTGGCAGATTTTTAACAAATTATATCCATATTGAAGTCTGTTCTTCCAAATTCTAAAGATTTACCTTCTTTCTGCATCCTACATTAAATATTTATTCATTCAGCATTTATTTAAATAATTTGTAGGATGATAAATCTTAATTTGATTTGATAAATCTAAATGGTCTTTTAGATTAATTTACTCAAAGTAATTTTTTGTTTAGGTGAAATAAAGTTTATTTTTACATTTTCCATTTTTTTCCCCTAACAGTGATGCCGGGAACTTATAAAGTTTTCAATAAATAAAATGAAATATCTAATGCTTTGATATTTTATTCAAAACATTACATCATGTTCATGGTTAAAGTACCTCAATGTTGGCTGTTAAAATGCAAATATGATAGAGAGGAGTTAGAAAAGCTTCTATTTTGACTGCAAACACAAAACTATATTTGCCACATTTATGCATTTATAGAATTTATTTTAAGATTAAGTTCTCAGCAAAAATGAGTATGATGGGGATCAATAACGTACACAGTTTATCTTCAACATTCCTGACCTACCATTGATGTTAAGTACAGTGGTCTATTATCTGGAATAAGAAAAATGCATCAAGCATGTTTGAATAATTAGCTATCCTTAGTGAATCTTATGGCTTCATGAGGCGCTGTAGATGCACGCACACTGATGCTAATCATACCATCTTTCTGGTTTTCTTACCCTTTAAAAAATTAAAATTAAACAAAATTAAGAAAATGGTTAAGGATTATGTACCTGTACGGATTTTTATTTTATTAGTTCATTCCAACTTACAAAATGGTTGAGCGTTTTCTGTAACATTAGCAGTTAATTGAATCAAATAATTATAAAATGCCCTAAAAAAAGTTTTGTGCTTCTAAATGGTTTCAAAATTGAATATTTTTCTAATCTGTGATCATGAGGACAATCGTTGAGTTTAATCGACAAAATATCCTATTCTTGAATATCCATTGTTATGTGATTTGCAACCATATTGAGAGTTTAGTTTAAGATTGAATAGTGTTTAATTATCTGAAACTTATTATTAATTATTTAATTAATTATTATTTTCAAAAAAAGAATGTTAAATTCAATCTGATTTTTTTTTTTTAAGCTATATCTATTTTTAAATCTTTAAGCAATCGTTTTGTTATCAGGATTATTGTAGAATATTTATTATTTGTCTCAAAGTATGTTCAGATTTATAAATATTTCGCGTTAAAAGTATTAAACAGTTGTACTTAGTAAAAATTAAATCCATCTACTCGTATTAGACAACTTTCCTTTTTTTAAAAACATCATCAACTGGTAAGTGTTTTATAAAGAATACATTGAGATTTGCAGGTTTCTCATCATTTTTTTTATTGATTGTTATTATTGCCTAGAAATATAATACTGTTCCTTAATTTAGAGAATGGAAAAGTTGGTGTAATTTTTTTCCTAATCAATTTCAGAAGAATTCCTATTAAGGCTTGTCCAAATCGATTCTTATTCAGCATTTTTCTAGTGGTGTTCATATTCAATAGTTATGTTATTTTGAAAAGAAGAAACGGTATGTTTTTGGCCAGTTCGTTCTTAAGAAGAACGAAAAAAAGAAACCTTAGAGTGGGGATTATAAAAGAGAATGGAAGCTGCGCTCGCTACTATGTACATAACTATGTAAACAACGGGGGAATAAATGTTTATTTAGTAGAAATTACTGAATTGTTGAGCACAGTAAGTTTCTAAGTATGTCAAATATCTATTCTTTATATTTATATATAACCTAAGAAATTTTAAAAGTAATTTTGCTATTCAGTTAGTATAATTTGAAGGAAGGCTAAAACTTTACCTCAACTTGGCAATGTTAATAAACTCAAGGAAGTTAGTGAATTACTTCACTAACATGTGCAACTCTTTGGTAGGTAATGATATTTGTTATTGAACAAATTAGTTAATACTAAGTAATTTTATTACATCTTTACAAATAAAGCAAGTATTTTTCTCTATAATTAGTATTTCTCTTACAATGAAAAGAGTGAGTATTTTATCCTGATTTTTACCGGGTATGTACGTTTTATTCTCTCTTCTAAGCCAGGGTTCTGCTGAAACTATCGTAGTCTGGTGATAAGCAGATAACAGTGACACAACTCACATAATAACAAAAAGAAATCTACTGAGAAGACACACACGAATTTTTTTTGCTATTATACTCAAGGTCTTTCTAAACACGAAATTTTAGTAATTCATGTAATCCTCGTTAATATTTTGTAAATGGTAGGAATATACCCGACTCTAAATTAGCAGTTCAGAAGAAGGAAATGGAAAAGATGTTTCACATAAAAGTCGTAGATGTACTTAAAGAAATAAAAAATCTTCACTTAAAGATTGAAACAGGAAATCTTGAGAAAGATAAGAAAAATATGGGGCTAAAAGAAAATTTTTATAAAGAATTACGAGAAATAAGAACAATTCAGCAAGTAGCAAAGGTGTAATTCTGTAAAGATAAACTACGATTCAGGGTTCAGTTTGTTCAAAAGAGGGTAGGTGAGATATTTTCAGAACTTGAGTTTGTCCACGGTGATGATTAGATGAGAGAAACTGCCTCAGGAACTATATCTAGAATTACCACAGCCGAGGACGATGTATACAAAGGATATACCCGACACAATAGCTTCATTAAAAAAAGCCCTTAAAACTCCAGAAAGGCATAACCTAGTTAAGTACGCAGAGAAGGCCCGGAAATAATTTGAATGCGCCAAGGTATTCACACTACTCTTTACAGTTGATCTAGTGTTTAAGATCGTGAGATCCCCCGATCGAATCCCGTGTATGAATTTTATATTAAATTGTTTATAGTAAAGTATGAGCTTCCGCCCCCGTCCACGACACCTAGTTGGTAGTTGGACGTTAAAAATAGGCGATTACTTTACTTTTACTCTTTACAGCTGTTCTATTGTCTCACACACACTAAAAAAAATATATAACCATTTGACCAAAATATTAAAGCTTGCTTTACAAAAAGAAAAAATGGAAACTAAGATGAGGCGCCAAATTAAAATCTGACCGGTTGAAATAAACCTGGAACCAATACAAGTGATTATTTTTAAAACTGTACTTGTAACTAACCAAGACTTTAGAATTGAGGAGATATATACTTTGCTCTTATTGACCACCTATTTAATATTTGTTCTTTTTTATTACTAGTAGAGTAAGAGATGGTCTTGTAATCGTACGGTTTTTCGATTTTGATATTTTACCGGATATGTCCATGTAGAGTTCCTTTGGTTCAGAAAAAAATTATTATTAAATGTTCCTTAACTTATAGCCGCAAAATGGTCCATATACACTCACTCACAATTGCAACTCGTAAACGCAAAATCGTAGAAAGCGGAAACATTTTATTTTACATTGAGTCTAACCTTAGGATCTGACTATTTCTTAACAATCAAAATTTTTATTTAAAGTGTTACATTACAGATTAAATTTTTCATTTTTTTCTATTGATTTTTCTCAAAAAATTGCTCGGAATAATATAGTATTAAAAATTTGAATCTTCCTCTATAGGAAGTGGAAAGGAATTGTGTAGGATTTCCTGTAAAGCGCCTTTCTAATTCTATCAATTTCCATCAAAATTTAGAATTCACCTAGCTGTTTAATTCCTGTTAATGTGTTACGGGCGATGAGAACATTTTATTTTGTTTCTAAGTGCTACTTTGAAGGGAAGATTTACTTATCCTCCCAAAACTGCCTTATGAAACATTTTGCAGGAATATCTTTCAAATAAAAGTTAGAGAAGTACATGTGTTCAACGATCATAGAAATTCTAAGTAAATCATTGGTACCGTTTTTCGAGAAAATTTAAAAAAGAAACAAAATTGGATTCGGTTAAAGACAAACTTCTAATTTTATTTTTGAAGTTTCTGCAACTCTTTTTTTTGTTGAGTTACGCTTACCGACCTCTTTAAACTGGCAGACAAACATACAGTGGTGGTGAAAACTCGGCATCCAAAATTTGACATTATCTTTCCGTAGAAAGAGAAAGTACGTGAATAAATAAAAAGCTGTACATGTATGTTTAAGATATCGACAAAAGTATTGGAAAATTGTATAAAATTCACTCATTTTGTTAGGAAAATAAGAAACAGAATGTGGCGTTTATACCAGTCAATATATATACATATATATCTATGAGGGAAGAGTAAGGTTAGTGTATTTTGAAGAGGGTCTCTTGTGAACAGGAAACTCTCCTTTTAACAGCACAAAATTCTTGTTTACTCTGGGTAAAAAGTGTATTTATAAAACAAACAATTGGTGGAAGTATAGAAGACGATGGAAGAGGCGGTGAGGTTTCTGAGCCTAAACAAACAGACACAGAGGGCAGCGCACAACACTACGCACCCATACCACGGCATGTATGTATAAAGGCTGGAATATAAACAGCAGATATAACGAGAGAGAAAGATAAAGAGAGCTGTAAGAGAAGAGAAAGCATAAAACATGAAGGTCTCTTGCACATTGATTCGACCAGTAATACTCCGTACTGCAATATTCTAGCGAATAGGAAAAGTTGTCCCCTATTGTTGCGGCTATTGTAAACTTCTTCTCAAAACTATAGTAGGCAGCAATGTTACGACTAGAGTATGTTTTCTACGTCACACGTTTAGTCAATATGACAGCAAATTCCTATTCCATCTTGGACATCCCAGTTTTCCTCTTACTCGAGCTCCAGAATTCACAACAGCCTTCATTTTCGTAAATAGGACCAGTAATTATTGGTAATACGATAGTAAAATAGTAGAGAAAGTTTAAAAAAACAACCTACACTACTTACTCTTGCTAAAGTTTTTTAAGATAATTAAACTATTTTTTAGTTTTAGAATTTATAGAGAAAATTTATTTGATTTCAATATTATACATTTCTGAAATCCAAAATTTATTGGGAAATTATTTTAAATAATTTAGTATGCCTAGATGTAACCTGTATATGTGCAAAATGTTTAGAGAAACATATATAATCTTTCCCAAATTATTTTTGAATTATCTAAGTTATATGAGATTTATAAAATAAGTAAGGTTTTTGGAAGCAAGGTGAGGATGCCCAGAATTAAACTTCTGTTAAATTAATTGCGTGCATCTCAGTTACGAATTTAAATGTTAAATTATTTATTAATTAAAACGGAAAACTATTAGCTTTTCTCAAAGGACACACTCCTTCAGCCCCTTGGAGATTGAATATCGGCAATCAGTGCAATACGTTTCTTAATGTTGTGTTTGCACTACAGGAAACTCCTGCTCAAAGTAGATACTTGACGCCGCGTTTCAGGTTGCTAGACCCATTGTTCCTTACCTTCGCCATAACAGCAATGTGACAAGTTTTCCAATTTGTTTCCAATTGAGTTTTCACCTTGTGGGATCTGACAAAAACTTAACGACGAAATTCCTGCACCTGAAGCACTGCTTTACCGATCGATGTATTTTTTTGTAGTATCTCAATAACAAATTCAAAGGTTAAACTGATTTAAACTTAGCGAGCTTATTGCACACGATCAACGCAATCTAAACCCTTTACTTGAAATATTTCTCTGTTATTCGACGAAGGCTATTAATGGGAGAAGAATATGGGTTTCATTAAAGGATGTATTATAGTCTTTTCACTTATACTTGAAGCATTATGGTGGATTAAATGAGTGATCAAAATGCCTTCCTTCCTCCAAAAAATGACCAATTACCGGAAACGTGAATTACCGAAATTTTCTTTTAGGCGATTTTCTTGCAAAAATTGAACTGAACTCTAAAAACTACTTGTTCAAGCTCAAAGAACATCGAAACAAAGACTTTCGTTGAAAAACTGAAGATTTCACGCAATCACAAGTTTTCATCGTACGGGGAATAATAGAAAATTGGACTCTAGATAGATAGATAGAAATGAATGAGGTTTACATTAGTAGCATAGTTCTGAATAGGGCTAAAGACAGGTATAGCAACGGTCCAATGCACACTTTCTTTACACTTAAATTAACTTGAAGACAAT
Source organism: Rhodnius prolixus (assembly GCF_049639745.1). Lineage (NCBI taxonomy): Eukaryota > Metazoa > Arthropoda > Insecta > Hemiptera > Reduviidae > Rhodnius > Rhodnius prolixus. The sequence goes on along the minus strand of NW_027411592.1, from coordinate 9,895,161 downwards.
TTGACAATACCAGATTTTCGGTCAAGTGTGCTGCTGTTAGAGGCGCTAGATGCGGCGGAGGAGGTCTATTGAAGTTGCATCGAGGACGTATTAGATTTTGTAACAATTTTTCTTTTAAACGAAATTTACTACTTAAAATTCTTCGAATAAAAATAACTTTATCAAAAATTGCTCTTAAATTTGATTAAACAAATAAATTTAACCATTTAAATATTTACTTATTTGCTAAATATAGTAAATTTTAATGCTAAAATTTTTACAAAGTTTGATAAAAAATAAATATGTATGTATAGTGTGCAAAAATAGCGTTTTTCCTTCAACAATATTTATTTATTGAGAAATTACGTCAGTAATGTAATATTTGATCAATGTGGTTGTTTAAAAATGATTAACTTGAATAAATAGTTTACTGTCATCTGTTGACGTCATTTTATTAATGATAAGGGGTTTATTTTTATGGTTTTTAATTCTTTGTTGTACAAGGCAAATATAAAATTGTGTTTCTAAAAGGAAAAACTTCACATCCACTCTCTCTCTCTTTCGCTCAAACACCAACTTGTTTTATTGTCTTCAGTGTTAGTGATAATGTAAAGAATAATCGTTTCAAGATATTGAAGTAAACTGATTCGGATTATAGTTTTTTTTACTATATTATTTTTTAAAATAGTTTAACATTGTTCAGAGCAATACGTTAATGGTTTTTAATTGAACAATTGTTGTTCAATCGATATAATGATCATTTTCATTATTGTTTTTATTTTTCTCTTTATCTGTTGCCATCAATATTAAACATTTTCTCTCCGGCACAAAGAATGTAGTGTGACTTTATAGCAGACCAAGAACCGGACCGAAATCAATATATTCATTTTTGTAAAATTAATAAATAGATCTAACACTCATTACGTCCGAGATAAAATGAATCCCTTAGAAGTCGTAGAGAGCTCTACTTAACTAGTGATAAACTAGCATAAAGAAATGTGGAGTCCAAAGAACATTAAGGGCATATTTAAAAAAAAAAAATAATAATAATAATTGGTAATAATAATAATAATAATAATAATTGGTAATAATTTTTAGTATATGTACCGCCGAAGCGAGTACATATAAGGGAAGGGATTAGCTATGAGGTTAGCATACTGGACTCCCACGCGGAGGTCCCGGGTTCGAATCCAGCAGCTGACCCTTAGATTTTCTCTTCCTAGGAGCTTCTTACAGCTCACTGTCCGGTGATGGACAGTGTTGTCTGTAACGAGAGAACACTGTCCGGAGGCCGGCAGTGCACTGGAAAAAGCTCCGGGCGCTAATGACCTCAGCTGTTGATGCGCCAAAAAAAAAAAAAAAAAAAAAAAAAAATGGTAATAATAATAATAATAATAATAATTGGTAATAATAATAATAATAATAGGTAATAATAATAATAATTGGTAATAATAATAATAATAATAATTGGTAATAATAATAAAAAGTAGAAAACTATTCAGTAAAGAAGTAAGCACTTCCGGACGTCAGAATGTATCCTAATTTTGAATTTGTTATTTATTTAATTTTTAATTTATATTATCTTGAGATGAGAACATACCACTGAAATAGCACTCAAGGAAACGTCCAATCCTGAAATACCATTCATCGAATTTCCTTGAAAATTTGGTTAAACAATCAAACGACAGTTGTAGATGTACTCAATGTGCACCAAGTTATAAAGAAAATCGTTTGATGCGATTTTTTTGTTTTGTTTTTACTTTCTTCCATTGCTGGCTAGAAAAGTATTGTGATCTGTCAGATTTCTGGTTGTCTATTGGTTTTCAAGTTCATCTGAATCTGGAAAAGTGGTTTTTAAGAAAATGTGTGTTATTGTAATGAAGCAGAAGATATTATTATTACTTTAATTAAGACTCCTCAACATTGGAAGCCGGAGACATTTCAGTGCAATTACACCCTGAAATGGAAAGTGTTCTCTCGTTGCAGACAACACTGTCCATCATCGGGGAGAGAGCACTGAGAAGAGAAATCTATGGGCAGGCAGCTGATGTTAATTCAAATATACGACGTGTTAATTCAAACAACTTCATTTTGTATTTCCGGAAAAAATTCCAGTTAGAAAATTAAAAAATATCTTCAACAGTTACTATTATCAGGAATTTCGTAAAACATTACACCGGAATTATACTTTAGTCTAGACGGGAGCCTACATCTATCCCTCAAAGAACCCCCCCAAAAAAGTAGAATTTTCTTACAAAAATGTTTCAAAGAACAGATGCAGTTCTACACATGTTAATAAAAACCTGAAGTTTTTAAAAAAATCGTATGTCTTTTCGAGATATTTTAGAGAAAAACTATCTGCATAATGTTAGTGAGAGTTAGGAAAGTTTTTAAAAAATGACGTGTTAGATTTGGGGGAGATTTTCGAGCTGTCAGACTAATTAGTAAAACATGCTTTCTCATTCTCACTAAAGCATGGATTTTCGATATCGAATTTCTTCATGAAAGTAAAAAAAGAAACTGGTGAAAACGGATTGTTATAATTTCTGTCATAAGTTGCTAAAAAAAAAAAAAAAAAATTCAAAACTATAAGAAAAATTTTACTTTTACAGTAACACATTATAATAAACAAAATCAAAAAAACAATATAGCCATTATTTAAACAATATTTCTCATTGTTCCTTTTATCTAATTTATTTCCTTCCACACATATCACCATAACTCCACGTGTTTACACAATAATATATTTCAGTTTAGTTTTTTTAATGCCATGTCTATAAATCTTATCTATGTTACCATCTTTTTAATGTTTTATTAAGGAGCGTTGTTGGTGGTAGTTGTGGGGCGAGGAGAGGGAGCCGCACATAATCTACAATGATTCTATATTTGTACATTTTTATATCGATGTTTGTTTATTTTCATTTCATATAGATCAACAAAAATGGTATTAAATGGCGCAATATTTATGTCGTACTTCAGCATTTTTTTATTTTTTAAGGATGAAAAAAAGACAGTTATATGGTCCATAAACTAAACGAATAATCAAAATTTATCTACCTGAATAACCAAATGAAAATAAATGATATTTACTTTAAAATTGTCAATTGTGAAATACTATTTGTGGATTTAGCTTATCGTTGATTATACATACAGCCAAATAAATAATGCTCACAGTCAGCCCAAATTTTTAAATAAACAACTTTGAAAACGTTTTAAGGAAAAATCTTCCCCCTCCCAAAAGTCTTAAGTTACCTTGGTAACTAAATTAACTAAATTTGGTTTCTAAATTTGACCGAGGCAAATTCAAGTACATAATCTCCTCGAGAGCCTTTAGATAAAAACCTGCAAGGAAATCCTCTCTGAAGTGAAAAATTGCCCGATCTTAATTAAAATTAAGTATATATTACCATTGTTATTTGTGGGCTTTATGTTATATACATTCTCCATAGTAAAATGATTACATCTGCAAAGAGCATGAAGTCACAACATGAAGCACTCAATGTTTACGCTTAATCTCAATTTCTTTTTTTAAATACCTTCGAATTTAATGTTTCCTTAATTAATGTTTTTTGCAGTCAAGTTACAGTCGTTCCCTCCATTCATCCTTTTAAGTTAATGGGAAAAGAAAAAATGAACTTGATAAGGTTTTTTTTTAAAAATTTTTTTATTTAATTTAAGGTAAGGTCATTTAAGGTGTTTTGAGCTTTTTTCAATGCACTACAGTCTCTCTCTCGTTACAGACGACACTGTTCATCACCGGATAGTGAGCTGTAAGAAGCTCCTAAGCTGAGAAAACCTAAGGGCAATCCGCTGGATTCGAATCCCCCTGTAGCTTTCCAGTAAGTCAACTACTGAGCTAATTCCTTTTCTGCAACTTGAAGCGCCTACATTTTAAGAGATTTGACAGCATAAACTTCTCAAAAAAGAGACAGAAATAATAATAATAATAATAATAACAATAATAAGGGAAGGAGGGAAGGGATTAGCTATGAGGTTAGCATACTGGACTCCCACGCGGAGGTCCCGGGTTCGAATCCAGCAACTGACCCTTAGATTTTCTCTTCCTAGGAGCTTCTTACAGCTCACTGTCCGGTGATGGACAGTGTTGTCTGTAACGAGAGAACACTGTCCGGAGGCCGGCAGTGCACTGGAAAAAGCTCCGGGCGCTAATAACCTCAGCTGTTGATGCGCAAAAAAAAAAAAAAATAAGGGAAGGGATTAGCTATGAGGTTAGCATACTGGACTCCCACGCGGAGGTCCCGGGTTCGAATCCAGCAGCTGACCCTTAGATTTTCTCTTCCTAGGAGCTTCTTACAGCTCACTAACCGGTGATGGACGGTGTTGTCTGTAACGAGAGAACACTGTCCGGAGGCCGGCAGTGCACTGAAAAAAGCTCCGGGCGCCAATAACCTTAGATGCTGACGCGCCTTTAATCATTAAATAATAATAATAATAATAAGCCAAATTACATCATCTTATGGAAAAGGCATTTTTTTTCGATTGCTATAATTAAATTTGCTACAACTCTAACTTCTGTAGAGAATATTTTAAAGGGAAGGGGGAGAATTGCGAAGTGTTAAAAAATTGTAAAATGACTACCTTCTCTAAAACCGTTGAAAATTGGATGTTCGTTTAAATAATTGGCTGAAAATGCCAGTTTATTAAACAAATTTTTCAGTATTTCTTTATTTAAAGATATTTCAAACGAGCATTTAAATTTGAAAGAGAACTTCAGTTAAACGGGATGAGATTGGAAAGTGTGCGACCGACCGCCTAGAATGGCTTTTTCCAGAAACGTCCAGACGGGGGTGTTTCGCTTGGACTTGGTCGTAGCGTTCGCTGATTCATTTGATTTTTTTTTTTAATTGAAGTTCCAGAGAACTATGATTAGTAAAGCTTCTTCATGGCAGCTGAGACTTCACGATTCCTTCGACTGAAATATTTCCTTTATAATTATTTATCAATAATTGTTTACTTTAAAATTATAAGTTTTAATAAAATTCATTTACGTAAACGCGGTAAGAGAAAGTCGAGATTCTTAACTTAAGATAAACGAATAATTTACATTATAATTGTGAAGAATTACAAGACTGTGAAGTTCTACCACAGCAAAGAGATATTTAATTTCCGACAAACATTTTCTCAGTGATATGTTAGGCGCCTGACGACGGCAGACTGTCTTATCCTCTTTGTATGTATAGCCGGACTTGTTTATTCTCATTTATTCTGATGATTTGAATCTAAATATTTCATCATTATTGAAAATATTAATTAAATATTTTTCCATAGTCTGTTAAGATATTTAACAAGGAAAAAATATATAAACGGCAGAGCATCTTCATTTGCTATTTCATTTTCCAAACAACAAGTCAAGATTAAATCAAGATTAATTGATTAAATCAAGTTTGGAGTGATACTAGTAAGATATTTGTTGAAAAATCATGGCGGTTCTGTTCCTTATCTTGAAGTCCTGAAGAACAGAAACTTGTCAAAGAAGGTACAAGGAAAAGAAATATTTGCCACATCTGATTCTATTGTATAACAGAAATATTGTAAAATCTATTGCAGAAGGTACTTTGAACTTCACTCTCTAAAAGCTTGAGAAAATATGAGCAAACCAATAAAAAGGAAGTATCAACTGGAAACAAGTAGAACGTATGACATAAAAACGTTTGTAAGAAAGAACTGATGGAGGGCAAGAACCCTCGATTTCTAGAAGATCTAGAAGAAACGTTGACGGGAATGAGAGTGATGAATAGATGGAGGAGATATATCCAATATAGGAAAGACTGAGATAGGAGGCTTAAAAAAGTTAACACTTTTGAGCTTTCTTGGCACTACACATGTTTAACGAAAAAGGAAAATAAATGTCTATTATTTTCATTGACGTCAAAGTTTTTCCAAAACAAATAAAACAGAGAAAAACCTTCCACCAATAATCATTACAGCTTCAAATATTAAAATTTAATTTCAGCAGGATAAATACGGTTGAAAATTTTTCTCTTCTTAGTAAATTTTAGTAATAGTAAACTAGTCACTTTTCCAACAACTTGTGTGGCCAAAATCTCTTTTATTATTAAACACCCAGAAATGTACGATGTCAAACGAATAGCGACGAAGGAGTAACGAATAATACATTTTGTGAATTGTTTTAGTTATTTTACTTTGTTATAAACATTTTAGTTTGTTCTATATATTCCATGCATATGCAGTTAGTAAAACATTCAAAATAATCTACGTTATTTACATTCTAATTTACATGCTTCTCTATTTTAAGGTTGTACAAACAAGAGTTCATATCAGCTGTATCCGTGTGTAAATAATACAAAAATAAATAGTATTCTAAGTAGAGAAATGTCTAAACTGTAAAATAATGAACATTATTCAATTTATTCAACCAATATGTTATTCGCTATTACCCTGTTTTGAATAATATCACGAGGAAGTGGGGAGTTTTATTAACGTTGGAGAGCTTTTTCGAACTCATAGCATTTCAAAGCACAATTCCCGATCAAAAACATTATCTTTTGAATGGCATAAAAACAATACATGGACCCTCTGAAAGGTGCCATCGATTAGTCTAAACTTTATTTAACTAGTGAATTTCAGCTACTTTATTTAATGATCTCTAGCCAATCTATCTTCTCAGCAATTGCACAGCTAGGATTTTGCAGAGGTGTTATTCACAATTTTTCAAGAAAGAATAAAGAAGATAAAAGTAAATAAAAAATATAATAATAATCTTAAAATAAAAAATTATTTTATTTTTAGATCTATTAAGAGGTTGTAATTGATCTAATCATTTTTATAAGAAATTTTGATTAATTTTTGGTGTACTGCTGACTTGTTTTACTCTGCAATTTCTCGCCAATTGTTATCCTTTCAAACAGGATTCAACATGTTGCATAAAATCGAAATATTCTTCAGATTTTTCCCATTTTAGTTACTGACTTCTCCACTAATAATCTAATCTCTTTTTTACTTACATTACATTGTTGATTGCACTAATTCTCTTTCAGCTTCTGCTGATCTTTTCACAATTACATTTAAACATACTTTAGCTGTAAAAATATTGCTTAGTTGTTTTTTTTTAGTGATATATATTTGAAAATAAATTTCGAAAATCACAAAACAAAACTGTTTTTCTAATTTATTTATTTTTTATTTTATTTAACCATTTAAGCTTACAATATTCCATGGAGCATAACAAATATCATCCGGCCAAGTTTCAAATTTTCATCTATTAAAACATTTTAAAAGATTATTAAAAAAAGGAACATCTTTATCATACTTCTTTTTCGTACGTTCCTTTATTTCATTTTAACAGTTATCTTATTATTCTGTCCGCTTTAATAATTGGAAGCTTTTCTCTTCTGTAAGCTGTAAGAGAAAAGAAAGTTCTTTTAAAATAAATGTTTAAAATTACAGCTAAATCATTAACAAAAATTTAAGTTCTAATTGAAATCGGTAGTTTCAAACAAAGTAAATGTATCATCCGTAAAAAATATACTATTTATTTATGATTTGAATCAATAGATTTCTATGTTATAGGGATTGTTTTAATTACAGGTATGCATAACACCTATGCGAACCCGTTAAATAAAAACCCTTGGGTTATTGAAAGGAGCTTTTGTGGGCGCTCTCAGTTTTGAGCTTGCTACGAGATTTTGGGCTGTTGTCCACACAAATATCATTCATTGAAAACCACTTTTTTGGACTCAGAGGAACTCAATTCTAATTCCGGTGATATGATTGCAATACTGTCCTTTCCCAGTAAAATAAATGGTCGCCAAAATGATTAATTTTGTGGCAAAACAATTAAAATAGTCTAAGAGAACTAAGTTGCAAAATTATGCTGAACAAACTTTAAATCAAATCAATTTTGATACAGACAGTACTAACAAGACAGCAATGAATAGTATTGCTGTAGATAGAAGTATATAATGTACTTCATCATTTGTATTTACTCTAGTTTAAACACATATTTAGGCAACAAAGTAAATTCTCTATTAATAATAGTGGTTGTAATTAAATTTTATTTACTTTTAATATTTCATCGTTTTAAAATTAACTTAGCAATAAATTTGTTTAACCTACATTAAGAGAACGTAAGTGCAATCGTATCGAATTCCGGAATTGAGTTTTTCCGGAAATACTATCCCCCTCAAATCGAAAATATCTAGTACGATCACACATAGACTTTCTACTACCGTGATCTATGTAATCAGATTCATTCTAGTGGATTTTTGGAATGGATGTAATAAGGGGGTAAATTAAGATACTTTAAGGATTGCGGAAGGAACAGCAGACAGGAATTAGGAAAAAATAAAATTATGAAATTCAAATAAGCATTAGATTTGGGTGCAGAGGGATGAATATGTTTTGAATTTGTTTGAGATTGAGGTCTTTTTCTGAAATTAGCTTTTGTGTGTTATGCCAATCTGTGTCTGTTATTAAGCAGGAAAATTTTCTACAAGTTAGAGACAATCAATAACGGCGGTAGAGATCCTCGGAAGAGAGTATCTAAAACTGGGCATTCTTGAACGTCCATCTCCCCCATTCCTCTGCGAACTGTAAAATAACTGGTAACTGCAACTAAAACAACTGGACGAAAACATTTTCAGCCTGTGCTCCAAAAAAAATCATCTCTAACCGTTCTTGTCCTCAGCCGTCATTCACTTCCTTGACGCCTCTAGCTTCACAGCTTTCATCCTGGATACATCTAAGACGAGGTATACCTTTTTTTCTTGTTCCTACTGGCTTAAACTCAAGAACCCTTTCACCATCCATCCTAAGCACACGCTTAACCCATGAGAGCCTAAATCTAATGGAGGTTTGGGCTAACGTTTGTACAATTGTCTTTCGTTATACACAATTCTCAATTTCAGATGTGCCTAGTCACATCATTTTCCTCTTCTACGCCGTAAATTATCCGCAGGATTTTCCTTTCAAATGCGGAAATCTTCTGCTAATCCTTTATTAAGATCCTAGCGTTCCAGAGCCACGTTCAGGGTGTTGTTCAGTGTCACTTTATTATTCTGGTTGATTTCATTAGACTTAAAATGCTTGATCAAGCTATAGAAACTTTAAATGAAAACACTCTATCAGCTGGAAAGGAATTGAGGTTGTGAAAACAGACTAGGTATGCTGCTGACAGGTTTCTTCAATAGACATTGACAACAATTGGCATCCAAAACCTAGCCAGGAATATGATGGCACCTGCAGATTTTAAGAGAAGATGGTGGAGACTTTAATTCACTACTTAAAGGACATTGAGAGATGCCATTGTACAAAGTAGATTTGGAGCACTGGTCAGCTTTCAGTCCTGGAAGGTAATATCCTGGTACATTATATTTGCTTCTCCCACGATAAACTCTATAAGTGTGTCTCATATATTTTATTATTTATTCGTTTTTCTTGAAAAATTGGTTGAAATGTTTTCGACCAAAATACTCTTGTCGCAATTGTTCTCTATCTCTTACCTTGTTGACATCAATGTCTTCTTGTCAGTCTTCTTATTCATTAAAAAAAAAACCTCAATGTAAACAACTTATTTATTGCGCATTTTTAGACAAAATAAATAGTTTTCATTAAACAATTGCAACTTTTGAGCAAACAAACATTATTTTTTTCTTTTATACGCTCCAAGCCCACATAATTCTATCAATTCAAGAGAAGCTTTAAGCATAAACTAGGCAACCTTCCAATGTTTATATTATTCATGTTTTTTTAAAAAAATTTTATTGTGTAGAAATGTTTGTTTTTGCTTGGAAAGTGGGTCTTCCCCAACTTAGGTTCGTTTTGCAACAGAAACCAACTCTTGTTATTAACTTTATTTACTTATACTTATTGGAGAAGTAAAAAAGGAAAAGAGGTGTAATTTCCCAAGGTAGTGAAATGAAGAGCTTTTAAAAAAAAATAAGTGAAATAAAAAACCATTATTTTTTTCTCTCTCCTGTTTTCCTGTTTTATTATCTCAAGGGAATGTGGAGTAAACGAATTTATTATTAAGCACTTCTTTTAAGTGCATCAGTCGATAGATATTTCTCAATTAAATAAAATCTCTTAAAATACTTGTATTATCTTCAAAATTTATTAACACCATCGATTGATTTAAATTTAATAGTTGCCAAATTTTAATTGGCAAGTTCAATTTAAACTTAATTAATCCCATTGAATAAGAAGAGAGAAAAAAAAGGCTATACCATGTTAAGATCGTTAAACAGCATCACGGAGCTAGACTATCGATACATTAGTTTTAGACATAGTGTTGAAAACTTAAGGGAGCTGATAATAAGAAAGTCTTGATATGCCGGATTCTGTGAAAGATAGTTGAAATCAATTTATTCACCCATCACAAATAAGAAAATTATTTGTTTTTTTTTTAAGAGGTTCGAAAAAAGGTTGTAAAAGATATAGTAGAAATACTGATGTAAATATTAATGTAAATATCGTTAGAAGAATAAATTTCACAGGTGAATCCGTATGTAGAATGCAGAATAGGATATTGAACCTCAGCAACGAAGGATGTTGAAAATACAATCTCTAATTGGATAAATAATATTAGATTTTTGAAAATAGAAGAAGTTAAGGCCAGGAAAAAGGGAGCTTTGCTAGCAACCAAGACATCCAGTACATTTATTTTTAAGATCTATTACAATTTAGTAAAACTTCCATGTTTTCAAGAATTGCCAAATTGAAGTTTAAGACCTTTTAAGATTATTTTATTATAATAGCTACTTGTTTTTCTTCCATTCAATTAAGTTGAATAATTTTAATTAAAGTGTCGTTAAGAATGTTTCATTCTGTTTGATTTAATTAGACATTGTTTAATCATTTGCAGAATGGGGACGATATTATTCATTAGTTTACTTTTATTTTTTATCGTTTTTATTTACTGTGGTTATTTTTAGTATCAATTTTTATTCACTTTTTTATCTTATCTTTTAATAATTAGTCGGGATAATTTTTTCAACTATTGTTTTCAAATAAACAAATAAATGTTCAATCGCGCACTAAACGATGTACTTGAGAACTTTAATATAGATTGTTAACCACATTCTTTGATAGATTTAAAGAAGTAAGTCCCCTCTTAGAGAAGTTGCCTTTCTAATAAGTCCGGTAGATTTATTCAGGTGTCAAAGCATGGCGATTTCGTCGAAAGATGCATTGATGTTTACACGCCCTCATTGCTTCATTCAGCATGTTTGTCAGAGGATCTCACGAGCATCTAAGCTGTCCTAACGACTACTCATTCATTTTCGTGACGGATTTGCCCAGATTCGGTAAGGGAATGGACTCGAAATTCAAGAAATTTGTCTTCCTTGAGGTTATCCCAGACTAACGACACTGATTCACACAATTCATTTACAGTCTATAAAAGTAGTAGTTACACGCTCACCATTACAAATTCGTATTTCATATTATTCACATCCAACAGGCCTTCATTATATGGACAAACATGGCAACTGAGGAAGATACAATAAATCTTTTAGGTAGTAGAAGATTTGGCTGTATCAATCCACAATCTCAACTGTTCAACATAACGCTTGGATCACACACGTGAAGTGATTGGCAGTATTCGGATTTCTTGGTAAAAATCAAAATTAGAAGTTTAAAGTAAAATTTCGCTATAAATAAAATGAAACAACATCTCTGCCCCCGCATTAAGTATTTTAGTAAGCTGCCTTTTCCAACTGCATCTAAAATTCAAACAATTAATTGCATAATTGTACAATAAAGAGATGACGAATGATTCCTGAGTAAGTTTCCACCTAAAATCCAGCTGTTATCATGTCAAAAACTATTGAAGCTTATTTTAAAACATCTTATATTTATAGTTTAGATCCAAACACAAAACAAGTTTATTTACGATGTCGTTTATTTAAAAGCGAAAAAGACTCATTTGGATTCAGATTTAAAATCAGACGACAAATTATTTGTAGATTGTGAACCAGCCTCACCAATGGATATTTCTCTTGATTCTAAAGATCCGGAATTCAATGGAACTCCAAATTCTATTTCAAACAGAACCTGTTGAATTCTAATACGAGCTTCTGCGTTTTGTCTCTTCCGGAGACGATTAAAAACTGGCAATAGGCTAACCAGAAATTGTTCATCTGATCTTCCCTGGTCGTTATCAATTCGTTCCTGGGCGTTTCGTCGTTTTTTTCCAATTTTTACGTTTGAGAACATGATGTATTTAGTTCGTTTTTTTGTTTCTGAAGTGGGCTTAACTACCGCGTGCTTACTTCTATTTGCAATTGATTTTATTTTAGTTCCTTTAGGTACATTGTGTCTGAATTGTGGGCTTTCCATCAGTAAACTTTGAATGGAATTCCAAACCTTCACAATGTCTCCAAATAACGTTCATAAAGAAGTCGTCCTGCGGAAAGAAACAATTATAATTGTAAACTTTGTAAGTTTTTTTAGCCTTCTATTTAAATTAAGCTATGTCGTTTAAGTTAATTAAAGCTGGTCTCTATTAATATGGGTTGGTAAACAGAGCTTGAGAACAACAAACTAGAAGAAGGGTTTATCTTAAGATGTGTGAACGCATCAATTCCTTGTGAGTAATTCAATGTCCACAGTTTCTCTAGACGGAAATAATCGCCCTTAGGGTGTACAGTCTTTAAATCTGTTAGAGATTTCCCACTGTAAATCAGGATGTTTAAAAAAACCACGAAGCCCTTAACCAGAAAATGGATCGTAGATCAACAGCTGGTTAAAACTAATCATTCAGTCGGGCAAAGTTACACAGCTGGTGTGCTATTACGCACGGCAATGATTTATAAAAAGTAAACTCTGGTTGTGTTTGTAGCATTAATAAAACGTTTATTGAAATTTTAATAATAAATAAACATGTATGTTTTTTCTATTTAGTTACATCTTCGTATTTTCGGAATAAAGTTTTCGAATCGCAGATCTGAGGGCCACAATCTAAGGCCAATAAGAGGTTTTAAAAAAGTTATCTTGCTGGCCAAAAAATAAATAAATAAATGTTTGATATTTTTTTTAGAATTAATCAATGCTTTGGGGAAAAACCTTTGTCCTTCCTTCTCTTCAATTTAATGCTGATTTGATCCGCTTGAGAAGTTTCCTATTTCTGACCGGTTTCGGATTTTCATCCCTTTACATCAGGTTAATTCATCAGTTTGATGAAGTAACATTGATTTCAACTAGTTTACGTTGTAAAGGCGCCACGGTAGCCGAGCGGTTAGAGGCGAGACCCGCAATGCTAAGATGTATTGTTAGATTCTTCTGTCTTAGGGCCTTGGATTTCATTTAATGGTTAATATGAGAAATTTATAGTAAAGTACGTTTGCTAGTTGTCTCCGACTACGGCATCTAATTAGGTAGTTGGACGTAAATCACGCCTGAAAAAATAACATTAATTTAGTTAGTTTTTACTTTCCTTTAAAATCCAAAAAGTAGATAAAAAATAGTTTACTTTGTACACTACCCTTGGAGATACAGCTATAAGCTTACTGTAAGGCAGAAACATTGTTAAAAGACAAATTCTCTGCACCATATTGATGAATAAACTTCTGATTGATGGGCCAGAAAGAGAAAAAATATGCTTACAAGAAACGGTTAACATTATCTAGAACCTGAAGAACTAATCACGTTTTTTTAATCGTTCGCATTTACTTGAAAATCTCTGCAACTTGATACTAATTTCTACTACAAACTATTAATCTCACCTTGTTCACAGTTTTCTCTGAGACATTCATCCAGCCAAACTTTCCCAGACTGTTGAATATTAAGGTTTAGTTAGACATCGTAGTTTTTGTTGTAAGTTTTGTTTTGTTTAATCTACTTAAACAGTAATCATAATTTATTACATTGCATTATAAAAAACATATTTGCATAATTTTTCAACTGATCAAAAAAACTAATCAGATGTTAAACCATTCCAACTTAAAATAAACAAAATGACTCAAAATTTAATCAGTAAAATGGTGCTCTATCAATTTTCTAAAAGTTTGGAATAAACATTTAATTTTGATTTATATTTTAAAAGGGATTTAGCCCGCACATTGCACTTGAGTAACCCATTTTAGGGAAGCTTAAACTCACCTTCTCCCCAAGAGGAACTTTAAGAAGCATTGTTCTACCGAAATGTTTCGAATAATGCTATTACAGATCTACATGCTGCAAATGAAAACACCAACTTTAAAGAAAAACTGTTGAAAATCGTTTTGGCGACACTGCCGGTTGGAAAATTCAATCAAAAACCTCATTTTCACATTCCCTCATAACACCTAAATCTTCCTCAAATATTAAATTTGAACTAACCACGATTTTCCCTTCGGGATTTAAGCTGACATCTTCACACCAGTTTTTCAAAACCGTTTTCACGGAATCACCGACAACTAAGACATATTTCCAGTTTCCTAAGCTTACCGAGATATTACGATTTCCTGCTATCTTGAAGCCATCTGAGAACCTCACAAAGTAATCAATTATTAGTTAATTCTAAAAGTCATATTGTATATTTTTTAAACATATTCTCCTTATCATTGTCAATTAAGAAAATATTTTTAATACCGAATAAAAGAAAGTAAGCAAGTAATGACTAACTTTAACATTCGCTACCCAATTAGCTGTCATGGACGGTGGCGACTAGTAAACATACTTCACTATAAGTAACTTGGTTAGCCATTAAATAAAACTGTAGGCCTAAACCGCGAATCGAACCCAGTACCATAATACATCATGACTTTGGGGGTTTCGCCTCTAACAGCTGGACTACCGTGGCGCCTAAATAACTGAATAAATAAATGTATATGCCTAATAACTAAATAAATGAATGTATTTAAAATGAAAGAGTAATGCATCCCACCAAAAAAAAAAAAATTCTCAGTTCTTCCGAGCTCGTAGGTATCGCTTCATGATCTAGTTTTCTTAAAACTGGATCAAAACCACTCTAAGTGAAATGTTAAAAGATGGAATTTTACGAATCATAATTTAACTCTGGATGAACCTGTGAGTTTTTTTTTTTTTTAGGTCTCTACTTGCTACTGTTGAGCAACTTTTCGGGTAAATCTTTCCTGAATATCGTTAATCCAATGGTTGTAAAAGTTATTCAGGCCGTTTGTTATAGAAGGAAGAAACTTGTAAAAACTCTGTTCAAATCGTTTGTGTCTGTTTGGTATTTAGAGATTTTTTAGAACTAATATAAAATAGAGGAACCACTCGGTATTCCAGAAAATGTGAACATACAGACCTCTTTAAATAAATATAATAAAGCTAGGAGGATTGGTTTGTGTTGAGTTCTCCCAACCCCCTCTATAAAAGGACGGCTAAAGCTATAAAACATAAAAGGCAAGCATTAAGAATTGTTTGGGTTAAACTTTGTTATCAACATTGCTTTAATGCTCTCTACGGGTCTTGGTAAGGAAACAAAAATAAAATAAAAAAAATGAAACAACAAAAAACAAAAATAAAAAAGAACACAGCTTACACCATGTTCTTTAAAAACAAAAAACTCTTGGGAACAAGCCGTACACAGAGTGGGATGGTGTGTGTGTGTGTGTGTTGATTTGAGGTTTACTTTCTTCCTATTTTATATAGGTCATTAAATAATAATAACACTTCGGGAAAACAAACATGTTCTTCTGGGATAAATCAAGTATAATAGAAAAACAACAAGAATATAAATCAAGAACTGAGATAAATAGAGATAATTTTTAACAAAAAAGCAAAGCTGGATTTTTTTTAACTTTTATTCATTAAATAATTCCAGTTACCGAAAATTTGTTAAGTTCTTACACTCCTAGTAAGAAGTACTGAGATTGTGCCGAGTATCTGCCATTGGGTTTTTAAAAAGTATAAATCTCAGTGAGAACAAACTTAATATTCCGTATTGGATTAAATTATTACATTTTCAATTCTTTGTACTTCAGATCTCCAGATCCTTAAATCAGAAGGTCTTTGCTTAAAGTTCTAAAAAAAAAAGCAACACCGTTTGCTCTAAAGCTACGATCAAACTAGTTGGGTTTCAGCCAAAGAAGGAAAGCCAGATACGCAAGAAAATATGCTATTACAGAACCAAGACTTCATAGACCATAGCCTTTCTAAAGCTATGTTGGTACCAAACTAATTAGAGCTATATCAAGAACTACATCGTTTGACATAAACTGTATTTATTTTTTATGTGCTCTTGCGAAAATACTTTTACACTGAAGGAAACATTTTTCTTTTGAGCTTACACTAAATAACTTCTTAAAATCAGTTTTCACAAATAAAACATTTAAAATAAAAGCTCGTATAAATCTAGATGAAATCGTGAATTCAACAAGTTAAGGATAAAAGTCTGCTATCTACGGTAAAACATACTGTATCGGCAGATTAGAGGGAATCCTGAAACGCCCCCTCAAATAGAAGTCCCCTTAATCAATGCCCGGGAAAATTTTTTTATAGAAGACGTTTCTGTGTGCAACATGGGTACTTGATAACTTGAGTTGAGCCCAGAACTCTTGTATGATTGACAAGTGCCAACAAAACACTAAAATACTTGACTTCCCGGTTAATATTGAAACCCTGAATCGCCACACCAGAAGGGCCACCCTTTCCGAGAACCAAAAACACATTTTACCAGCAAGAGTCTCATAGAAAAGTAAGGAACTAAACATTTTTAGTAATTATAAATAAAAATAATAAATCATTAGAACTAATCGAAATAGCATAAACTAGAACATCGACATATTGAAGTGGTACTTTAAAATGTTCGATTCTATCGATAAGCAGGGTACCCTGCTGGCAATTAAACCAAATATTAATAAAACTTGGCGCGATTGTGTAATTTTAGCTTAGTTGACAACAATAAACCCCATACTTCCCAAATTCTGGGGACTTCAGGGAATTCATTTACGGGAAAAAACCTCAAAATTGTGAATTGGTACGTTCGCAATTTTTCCTGTTACGAGTGTAAGTGAAAATTTTTATTAAATTAAGATAGTGAGTGTGTTTCATTTCATCAGTTTTCTCTTGGATCCCAACACTTTTCAATTATACATTATGCAAATCAAAATAATGTGTTTATTATTAGGTTAGCTAAAAATTGTTAACCTATTTAGCTAGCCATACAGAAGTCATGCTCCTATAAAAGGAACAGTTTTGTGCCCCAATTTATATCTGTTTTTTGTCTGGATTTATTGTGCCACAGTAGAAGAAGTTTTATTGGTTGTTTTTCTTCTTCCAGTAACTTATAGATTCTGCAATGAATTCTCGCCGACTGTCGTCACCTTAAACATTTGAACAGGAAAGTAAACAACTTGGCTTTCCCACACCCACATTTATTCCTCTAAGTAAATATACGCTGTAAAGTCATTAATAAAAGTAAATATATATATATTTATCAATTTTTACCTTCTCTAACTCTACCAATATTGAGGTATTTAAATCGTGTAGATTTTAGATTTGTGTTTTTATAGGAAATGTCTGTTTAGAGGAGCCCGTAAGTCCGATTATTTGGATTTTTACTAATTGAGGTGAGTCGCATGGAAAACGGAAAATCGCAGAAAATTCAATTAGATATCAAGATGGGACCCGATAATAACCATTTGGACAGAATAAGCTAAACGGAAGTGCCACCTTTTCAGTTTTGTTGGGGGGGAAAACGACTCCAAAGATTTCCTTTAAGCTTGAAGGGCAGATCTATAAGTTTTGTAGGAAAATTGTCTCATAAAACTGCTTCTTAAAAGAACCCTGGGAGAAAAGAAATGAATTAAGGTTGCCTGGAAAGTGTCATTTGTTTGCGCAATATTAATAGGAATAAAATATTTAAGTTGAGGTCTAAATTTGTCGAAAAATGAGTTGAGCGGAGAGTTGGTAAAGGTTCTAGTTTTGATTGGAATAGTTGTCACATTATTATGCCATTGTAGGTAAATATGCATGTTTTTTTTTATGTGTATTTAATATAGTTTATCCTGCATTAAATATAAATAAATAATAAATTTCTACTAAAATGCAGTGAAAGGAATATAATGTCGGTGGAATGTCCGGTTTCCGGTTATTCATTATTTACTTAAGATGTTTACACATTTAGATTGTTTTCAATATATTATTATATTTTATTTTTTTTGTTGATATTTAATAAATGGCTTTCTTTTTTGTTTTTGTTGTTTTAAAAATAGACTTATAAAAAGTTTGTGTTAGTCAAATTGTGGATGATTTAACCTTCAACGAAAAACTGGATATTTTGTTAATAGTGAGTGTGACTAAATTGCAAAATAAAAGATAGTTGTTGCCAGTTATAGATCTGACTGTTCATAGAAATAATCAAATGTTTGTTCGTTTATCCGTTCAATAAGACAAAACATAGACAATTTGATGGACAATAACAATGCATGGAACCTGCTAATAAGGATGATGTAACCTGCTAATTTTTATTAAAATACTTGAAGAATGTTAATTAACTCTGGCGTAGTTGTCTCTTTGTTTGCATCCGCTTAAAATTAATGAGCAGAAGTATAACGACTTTCTAGAGTTTCAGAAATTAATTTTTACCGGAAATTAAATGTTTTAAGGTCCTTCGAATTCGAAAACAGTATACTTCCTCTTTATCATTCAAAATTTAGTCCCTCTAGCGACTCTAGCAGCGTGAGTTTTCCTTCTTTATGACCTTGATCCTGCGCAAATTCACCATTTTGCTTCACTTCAAGTTCCTTTTTCGGTGTTAGATAAAACATCTCTTTCTATTTCTGATATATTCATAACCACTTTTTTGGAAAATCTTTTAGAGGCTAGATGATACCCCGTTATTAACCGAAATCATTTTTTTTTTTTAACGTTTTACATCACATTTTCTCTTAGTGGAAGTACTTACTGCTTCTGATCAGTTTCAAGAACTGGATGAAAAGGTTTGGGGAAGAGAAGTAGATAGAAGAGAAAGAGCAGCCTGAATGTAAGACTCTACGACCTCAGGTGGCTCCTTCGTATGTCGGTCTTTAAACATGTACAGTGTAAATAAGTTGGTGTTGCTCATGATGGATTATATGCTAGAGTTTGCCTCATCGTAAGCTAATCCAAATAAATGCATACATTATCTATTACTGCGATGTATTTTTTGAGCGTTGGAGATTTCTGTGTTGAGTGTTATTTGTGTTTGCGTAGGCCACAAAATCGTAGGAGAACTGTTGTTTATTTTTCCCTAAGGTGTAGGGTTTCAGTTCAATTATTCTCGTTTTTAGCTTAGCCTGAATGGAAACTTTAGAACAATTACCCTGTGGTATGTCTTTTTGAGCCCTTAAGAGAGCGCGAAGCGATGAAGGTTTCGTTAGAACAAAGAACTCGAATTGTCTTCTGATTTAAAAAGATAGACATGAAGATGTCTTGGACACGTTGAGCAGTCTGATCATCGAATATCAAGAAAACCTTCAAGACCCATGAGTTGACCTAGTATAAACTAGAGAGAGTTAATTATTACAGGAAGTGATCTGAGAAGGTTTGTGTCTGAAGGTGACTCTCGACAGGGCCGGAAATAGAGAAGAGTTCATCTTTCGCGTGGCTGTACCGTGTTATGATGTAATGACTGTGATGTAGAACTGATAGCTGAACATTGACACTGCCTTCAACCTACCACCAGCCATAACGTCAAGAACTGAGAAGACTATCTTCAAGAATTCAAGTGCAATATCTAATTCATCAAGTTTTAGGCAATGTTTTTCCATTTTTTTAAATTCTTCCTTTTCTTTCCATTCAATATTTCTTGCAATATAACTAATCTAAATATCTTGACCATCAAAAATGTTCTTATAAAATTAATATCCAATATAAATTCTATTTATCGACATTATTGCTTCACTATAATCTTTTAGAAAGATTTAAACATGAGTAGAAATTTAAAATAACAAATAAGTACTAAATTCTACTGGTAAACAAGTTTTTATACAAGTCTGGGACAAGAACGGATTTAGATAACGTGGTAATTATGATTGTATTACTGGCGATATTTATCGATGTGGACGGCCAGCACCTGTTGCTCCAATAGATAAAAATAAAATGATCATTTAAACTGAAATCATCCATTCAAACATTTTCATTAATCGCTTCAAAACAAATGAACCATCAGCTTTAATCGAAAATGGCGGAAAATAAAGTAAAAAGTTATTAATTGCTTCAGTGAAAACAAATTTGAATAAACATAGTTTAATAGTTATACAACTGTAAAACAATTACCTGTTTAACTAAAAGTAGAGAGAAAATTGTCCGAAGATTTGCCAGAGGCCTAATATTAATAACATTTAGAGAGAAACCGGAAACGATAAATTCTCACATCATTCGCTTACTGAAATTCTCATTTCGTAAGTTGCGAATTCGCTTTTGATTTTACCTTAAAAAAAAATGAATAACTACTTAACTAAAAAGTAGTTGGTAGAACAACAGAATTTAAGAAAATGACTCTTTAAAGAGAAATCCACAAACCCCACTCTTAAATCCATCTTAAAATAACCATGTTTACTGAAAAATGTTTTCCAAACAAAAGTTAGTGAGAGTAGTTAGTTAACAAATTTTCATGGTAATCGCTGAAAAATGAAAAATACTTTAAAAAAAAAAATTTAGTAATGCGATTTGTTTTAGACACTGAAGTTTAACAATACGTATAATAATGATAAAAAGTTATCAATTTCATACATTCCATCAAAATAGCTTTTTTTAAAACGTAAACCTTCCCGAACCTTCCCCCAAAATCAAATTTTCCTAGGAGAGTGTTTGAAATAGTAGATGTAGATCTATACGGTGCGCCATGAGGGTACTAATTTTAATGACGAAACGATAACCATAAACTTTTGTTATGATTTTTTTTAATTAATTAATAATTTATTACAAATCGTTTATACCTAAAGAAAATAAATCATAAACATAAGTGCATTAAGAAAAACGACCATAAGACGGATATTAAATGCAAGAGAATTAATTTTACTAATTACTGCACTAATATAAAACATCCACAGCTGCAATTCACTTGTAATTATTTCCGAATCACCATGGTTACACAAAGATATTATTAAATACCAAAATATTTGAATTTTATTTCTATTTTACCAATTTTGTTCTACGAAAAGTTATAAAAGATTTATGGTGCGGCCTAGAATCGAGCAAATGATAATCAGATAAATAATATGTGTTTAACGAGCATGTTTAATCTTGAAAAAACAGGATCATTCGTGCACAAAAAGTGCCGCACACACAAGAAGAAAAGCTTAAATTTTTTATTGACACAACCAATCAATATTTCGAATTTTTAATTATAAGAACAGCCATTGGTTCTAAATCTGAATATCGGAGACTCTAACTCGCATAACATTCATGTAATGCGTTCCAAGTATCTTAACTAAATAAAAAATGGTTAAAACCACATGATGCGTGACGGTAGCATTTTCATTATTACGTTACGTAAATACGATAATTACAAATAAAATAATGAATGTATCAGCGATCATGACACTAAATGCTCGATCAAGATCATTGTTAAAAAATACCAACTCAGTTGGATATCTGGAGAATTAAACTTGCAGAAGAGTACGTAGTTTCCGTATGTAGTTTGCGGAAGATTTAAATAATCAAAACAATAAAATCACGAAATAAAAATGGGAAATTTTCATTTTTTATTGCGCTAAAAATTAATTTCTATACACTTACATATCGATTAAGGAAAAACATTAGATAAAATGTTGGTAACATTTTTAGTAATACTTTTAAATTCAACTCGATATTACTATTTAGTGACTAACAAACAGTTTTGATAAGATTTAACTCGTATGACTAACCTTTTGTTTTGTTAATATTACTTACTGATATAGTTTCTCTTTCTCTTCCAAAAACGTGTTGGTGTGCACACTCACATGACTGTCACTTACGTCTATTTACAACGTTTTTCTCTAACTTCGACTTTTTTTTTATTAAATGTTTGTTGGCTTTAATACAATAAAAGATCTTAATAAAAGTAATCGAAACATAAAAATTTACTTTAAAATCAATTTCCATTAAAAGAATTTAAAGAACGCTAGTCGAATAGATTCAAAGGTCCAGTCGAACGATTTTCTTCATATTCAGAAGTTAAGCGACTAATTTAATCATAAAGGGCATTAGATTGCAGCAAAACGACACTTGGTCAGGTCTAACCACCCTCCTTCCCCCTGAAGTAGTCAAATTTCGTTTTCCTTTTTTTTTTTTTTAAAAAAAAAAAAAACGTAAAATTGGGAGAAAAACCGGATGTGGGATTTTGATCGGTAACTTCCTGTCGGGTCTAATGGCAATATAAAGTTTGACTCCGTTTTTCTGCTAGAATGTCCTCACACTGGTTTTAAACAGATACAAACTTATTTGTACCTTTGACCGCTTCTTAAAGTCTCTGGACGCTTCTGCAATTATTCTCGAGCCTTTCAAGAACATCCCACCTTGACCCATATCATCCATACCCTTATTCAGTGGTCTGAAGCTGAGGGAGCCTGATGTGTTGTATTTCCGGTGGAAATTTGACGAGATCGCAGTACTTCCACTTACTTGGAAAGGGAGAATGTTTTTTTTTTTGTTCTTTTTGTTCTCGTAACAATAAACAAAAAAGAAAAATTATATTTTCCTTTGTAAATTTTCTAATTTTTATAGATAAATCACGAAATATTGTAGAACTTTTTGTTTTCCTGGTATAAGTGTTTTATAAATTTATAAATGTCACGAATTGTTTGATGTAAGGCGCGGCCTTCTTCATTTTTTATTTAATTTTATTTATTAGTTTACGTTCTGTTTTTTTAAAAACTAAACAGTACAGAGGAAACGAACATTTGTTTGTGGGTTAGGCCCCTAGGAGAAAGAGAGGTTGATAATGACAAAATAAATAACCCCTTCGTCCCATGATTAGTAGGAGTAGAAGAAGGAATCAATAAACATTTCGCAAAAAAATAAAGAAAGAAAAACAAACAAACTGATGGATAATAATAGACCGTTTGCAATTTGATAAATAAAGTGAGAAACATAACTATTTTATCCGGGGTACAGTTTGCGAGAGAGAAAAGAGGGAATTAGCGAGAGAATTGTTTTCTCTGAGCTTGCTTGGTGGGGAGAGGACCCAACCAACTGGGGAGGAAAATAAGATCTTTGAGAGTGCGGACAGACCAAAACAGTGCAGTGTAGCTTTTCCAGAAATAAAAAGTTTAAAAAGAAGAACTAGAAAAAATAAAGTTTTTTCGAGTTCTTTCTTTTTTTTGTTATTTCAATGGGTAGTACACATTTTTGAAGTGAGAGAAAGAAAGACTAGACTGACTGTCAGAAGAGAGAGATGAACGTCACCCGAAAAAGAGTAATGTAGAGGGGCGCGCTTATAGAAGGCGGTGGAGTGGAGGAGCCGCGTACGTCTTATCGCGCTGGCCACGTCAGTACAAACAGGCAAACAATCAACACGGAAAGCAATCAAAACATGTGTTTCTCTCTGGGCCGGGGCTACGGGGCTCGGGGCCGTGTTTGCATAAGGACTGTGCAGCCCCAAACAACTCATATTTAAATAAATAAACTTGGGCGTCCCCCCTCCCACTCCTAAAGTACACATCCATTTCAGTTTGTTTGTTTAGCTCTCTCCAGTTTCATTCTCCGTGTGTTTGTGAGTTTGTGTCTCTTTCTACTAACACTAACTGCACTACGACTACTACCACTATTACAAAACAAGCTCTTTTCTCTTTAGGGCGACGCTAGCCCTCTCTTAGTTCAGTATAGTCTCTGACTCTGTCCAATCAACATCTCTCATATACAAAAATAGTCATCAATAATAGATTATTTATTATTTTAAATGTTTCTTTAAAAAAAAAAAAAAAAGACCGGAAGAAGAAAAAAATTAATAATGTTTTGAATTTAAATTAAATTAATTTATAAATTTATAAAAACAACAATGGATCTAGTCGGCACTAATACAGATGATACAGATATGAAATCAAGAGAACCGTCATCCGGTTTACCGTATTTCCCGTATAGTTCAACGTATCCGCCGGCGTATCTACAAGCAAGACTGTTACCATATCTTCAGCAGCTATATTGGGACGTTGCAAATCAGGTACATTCTTTTGACTTTATTTATTTATTTTTTTTCACTTTAAAAAAAAGTGTTTTTTTGGGACAATGTTCTCTGTCACTCATTGTGTGTGTTAATGGGAACCCTGCAGCTCAAAAACAATTAAGGAAGCTCAATTCTTTTTTGAGCAACTTGCGAAGAAGAATCCGCCAACCGGTCTTGAAGTCAGAACGTTCCATTTTCTTTATGATGGAATCACATATTAGCGTGGAAATCTAAAAGTTTATTTGTAACATTTTTCCAGTAAAATTTTCGATGAAGAAAACTTCTAGAAGAGCGAATGAGAACGCTTCTTTCTAACTTAATCATTTTGGCTTGTGTGCGGTCTTATCATTTGAATGCTGTAAGAAATGTTGCTCAAATTCTGAATTTAAAGTTAATCCTCAATCGAAAGTAGCTCTTCATTGAATAGATTTTTCATTTTTTGAGATTTCGAAATGTTTTATAACTAGATTGCAAATAAATGCATCGTCTAAAATTTCTATTTCAATTACTTTTCTCAGAAAATTCTTTCTAGGTCAGCCTTAGGGATAAGTATGCTTTTCTCTATTGCGCCATTTTAGGGTAAGAAGTAAATATGTTTCAAAAAATCGGGTAAGGGTCGCACCATGAAAGTCCTTCTCATCCTGAACTCATTTTAAACTTAAAATCGATCAGATTTGTGCCGGAAATAAAAATCTATTGCAACCTAAAAGATTTGTGGCTCCTCTAAGAGTAACTGTTTATCACCGAATGTCGAGGCGTCTTTATCATGTGCATCATGTTTTAATGTATAAGAGCAAGCGTGTAATGATCACGTGCTAAACACTGTCTGTCAGTTCGCTCTCCCAAGAAGTTGCTCTTATCAGCCACCGCTAATTGTGAGTCTGTGATGTTAGTTTAAAGTATTGTAGATCTGGGATACTAAATTAGGGATTTCTAGAGGAAGTACTTTCTTCATTTATCAAAATAAAAACAAGTTCTCAAGAAGAAGATTTCAGAAGGATCCATTTAGATTTGTAGATAAAGGAGGCAGTGAATTAATAAAACCCAAACCCAGAATGATCTGAAAGTTATATATAGACTTTCTCAGATGTCTAAAGTTTCTTTGTAAGAAGTAAGCGACTATAAAATGTATTGTGTGTGTTAGTGAATATCATAGTGTGTGATGATGAGCTAAAGTTTGCTTGTGGGTTCCGTTTGCTGTCGACACTTGTCTTAAATTACTTAATTTGTACATGCCAACTACCTCTGCAATTCTTCCTGAAATATACTTTGTTTAGAATGTCAGTTTAAGTTTTATTCAAATTGTTAGATAGTGATAATCGGCAGGGATGCCAAAGCTCCAATGAGAAGAGTAGAAAAATCTGAAGAAAATTTGTTAATTAAAGTCATAGTTCCGGTAGACAGCTGAAACTTTTAAAATTTGTGATTTCTTTTTTTGGCAACACATTTTCATTTTTATTGAAATTAATCAGCGGTTAGAAATCGTATATTATTCTTGAGAGGAGAGCAGTTTATAGTAATTTCCTCTCCATCCCTGGGGCTCCTATAAAATGAGTTTTGCAGGGTAGAAATTATAAAAATAAAATTGTTAATATAATAGACAAATGGTATAAGCAATAGGTTTAAAGAAAAAAAACTATTGGCACCGTCTTTAAGAGAAATCGATTAAAAACAATCAATTCAGTAACTAGCATTTTCGATTTAATCGATTTTTTTTTACAAAAACTTTAATTTTAGTACCGCGAAAGTAAACATTTGTTCACAAAACTTTTTGTTTGTTGGCCCCATCTCTTTCCTTAGCATTTTAACATACTTTGAATTAATGGCGATTTCTGTTGTGAAAACATGAATGTCAGTACTTACAGAGGTTCCTCTCAGTCATAAAATCATATTACAGGTAAAAAGTTAAATTTTAAATAACTGCCTGAAAAAAATACGCACACCTTAACTACTAATAAGTAGTACACTTATTTACATTCTTTTGTTCGGCTTAATTTTATAGAATCTATTTTGAGTTGTTACCAGAAATAGCTATTTTGAAGTCCATAAATGTGCAATAAAAGAAGAAAAACTTAAATTTCTTTGTCCAAATAAGGTGGCCAGAAGGATCACTTGGCTGTCTACAGTTTTCACCTTTTTTTTATAGTAACTTGTTGACTCCAACTATTTCCTTTAAGTTTGTACGCTCAATTGCCCCACACGACGATCTACAACTTCTGTTTGTTACATTTACCCTAATAAAGGAAAGAGAGGATAAAGCTTCTCTTCTAGTTTCATTTTAATTTAATAAGCGGTGAGATTACCGTGGCTTTATCAATAGAAATGAAATATGTAAACAGCAAAACTTCAAATTGAAAGAGAATATCGATTGAGCAACAGATCGAATTTATCGAATAAATTTTCTGGCTAATTTTTCCACGCAAAATAGTTTGCAAGAAAAGTTTAATTATGAAAGATGCGTTGCGAGAAAGCCACTTCACAAACATTTTCAAGTTTTGGTCATTTTTTGGGGTTTGTTTTCCTCATTTTATCTCATATTGGTGCAACATTGAATTTTACTTTGTATTATTCTGGGAATAACAAATTATAATAATTATAGTACTTTTTTTTTTTTTTGGAAGGAGGGGGCGCGAGTAATAGAGTGAGATGAGAGAATTAGATAAACAACTAACTCATTATCTCAAACTCCGTAACTTGTTTACAAATAAACAAGAATTTTATCTTTTTTTTTCATTATACCTAACTCAGTGTTTAAAAAAATAAAATAAAACGTAAATTACATTTTTTTTCCCTTTTTTATTAAAATAACAACTATATTTAGCAAGGAGAATTTAGTTTATTGTTTTCTTCATTTATCAAAAGTGATAAATGTTTATAAGCAGTCAATATGGGCAAAAAAAACTTTTATTACGGTCTAGACTGATAATTGAATATTTTTTTTTAATCTTCAGCTGCTGCTTAAAAGAAGAGCCATTTTTTTTTTTCATTTATATTTATGTATATTTAGTAAGAAAATTATTTTTATCTCTTTCTCGCTCCTAAAATCTCTTTCAAACCTCTATGAATGGAGTCTGTCTTCTCAAAAATGAAAATTATCAAAATTGCTTGACCAAAAGTAGCTACTTCACTGAGTATAAATTATTAAATTTACATTCTCTTAACCACATAAAAGGAAGTATTGTCATCATACAAATTATTATTATTTTTTTTTGTTTTCACCGCAAAAACACATGTAGAAATCTCAAATTTTTGACTGTGAGTCATTCATAAAGTATGTATCACTCAATAATGGAAAATCGCAGGTGTTCAAATTTAGTATTTAGGTGCCACACTTGGGAGGCTGAGCTTTCTCAGAGAAGCATTCTTCTGTCCTGTAGCATTGTTCTGTGTAGATGTTTGGGGCATTATTATCAAATACGAAACCTCAATCTTCACAACTGCAGATCTCACATGCTAGCTAATTATTTCTTCTCATCCAAAGCCGAGCCAGTTAACTCGCTTTTTACTACAACATTACCCAGAACTATGGTTTAAAGTGACAAAAAAATCAGAAAATAACCTTCACTTTTTGAAAGTGACATTGTCTTCTATTTTATTTCAATCAGACCTTCCTTGCCCTGTCACAATACGTACAGACGAACTGTAAACGATGAATCGTCTAATGGAGCACCCACATAATTGCCTAAAACGACTATCGCTATCACATACTTGGAAGGCCTACTTGGCAGGTGTTGAAAACTGGCTTTAAACATCTAGGTATACCGTGCTACAGGAACCCTGACCTCTTCTCTGTCTCAGTCCTCTCATTTAACCGCTCTCCTTCCTTAACTGCTTCACGCAATCCGGGATCTCGACGAAGATTGCCACGCTCGTCTCTTGCCAACTCCTCTTATATTAATAAATCAGTTATCTGATTTACTTATTGCGTAGTAAATTTCAATAAAGGTATTTTCAAAAAATCTTCCGATGACACCAAGGGACCCGACAATAAGATTGTGACCACGTCCCTAACTATATGTACATTCTTTAGATGCGCCTTGGTAGCCGAGCGGTTAGTGGCGTATTCTGGTAGTGGATTCGATTTCTAGTCTAAATCCTTTTAATATTGGAATGTAGATATTGTTAATGTTTAGTATTGACAGGCCAGAATGTTTCCGGGAGCGCAACTATCTCTGACAATCAGTTCAGTAAAAATTCCAAGAATTAAATTTGGTCAGTTTCAATTTTGAAAAATTACATTAAATCATAATAAAATATACAATTTTTGGAAGAAAAGTTAACAAAAAAGAAAGATAAAACAAATGTTTAAATTAAATAATTAAAAAAAATGAATGATATTAATAGAGAGGAACTGGCATTTAAAAATAAATAAATAGCAGCAATTATTTTTTTCTCAAATATCTTTTTTATTACTTTATAAATAATCTATTATAACATGCTAACAATGGAACAAAGAAATGAAAAATAAAAAAACAGAATCATATCTCATCTAATAATATCTAAATCTAAAAGAACATGCTTTTTATTATATTTATTTATTACAAAAATAAAATAAATTCTCAAGTATTTACAAGTAAAGTTATTTTTTTTATTTATTCTTTATTTATTTTTTTAAATGTTTATTTAAGATAACCACCCTCTTGTAGTTGTAACAAGTTAACTTTATCACTTAGTATAACAATACCATAAGGCAATGACATTCGAAGGGCAGTTTAAAGACAATTTATTATTTAAAAAACAATATAAATATGACATCGAAAACAATTTGATTAATGATAAAAATAGTTCTGTTAGTAATATTGGAGTGGAAGTATTTTATTAGTAAATGTAATCATAGTAATTATTATTTAAGAAAAAAAAAATCTTTTATGTATTTAAACAGCTTAATATAAAATAATAGTTTTTCATTTAGAATGCTAATTTCCTGTTTACTTATACAAACTAATAAAATATTAATATGTAAATACTGTGAATAAAACATTACAAACTATTGATTTATACAGTCTTCCCAGTTTAGAGACAAAGCTAAAATCTGTAATAAAGAAAATCAAGTTGTGAAAACATCTACAAGAGCTTTTCGGATGCAACAATGCGAACTTTTGAGAGCTACTGTCTCCCTGGTGTCGGGTGAATTTCTGCATTATCTTATCCAAACCCTAATGTCCAAAGAATCCCAGGGTCTGTGAGGGTTACAGGAGAGGTTGTTTCCCTCCAGCACCTGTTTAAAATAATGTATTTACATTTTAATCTTGATAATAGTTTAGGGAACGTTTAGGATGAGATAACGATAAAATATGCGGGAACAAAAGGATAGAAAAAAAACCTGCAGCTAGAGAAGGATACCTTTAATTCTTTTGTGCCTGTAGGGAATAGAAGGATCGTCACCGCAGATTGGTTTTAGGATAACAATCTAGAGTCTGGAGCTAACTTCCCAAGTGTCCAAATCTTCCTTACATAATTAATTAACAATCAGGAGATGAATAGGAATTTCCTCCTTGCTCACTGTAGATACCATCCGCCTTCTAAACTCATCTTTTTCAGAGATGTCCTTTGAGTCGAGAATGTTCCGAGAGGAAATTCCGTCAACTTACGGAATTTATTTCTACAATAAGTCATGCGTCGGAATCTGTTTCGGTTATAATGACTCAGACAGATCTGTCTCAGACCAGAAAGGCTGGTCCAGAGTTTTGGTAGCTTTGTTTGCAGACCCTCTTTTCAGTTTTAAACTCTTCCTGACTTTAAACCATCACCTACTTTGCAAGCAGGTTCAGATCCCATAAAGTGATGCCACAATGTAAGATTTGCAGAAGAATAAAAAAGAATCGAAAAAGAGCATACTTGTGAGATACAAATCGCTTAGTACTTCCTGATTCAGAAGTAAGCTTGCAAAATATATGTCAAAAATAAACTCTAATAACTTCTATTAATAATATTGTTAGTATTTTCGCTAATTTAAATAAGTGAAAAACAAAAACTAAATAACAAAATAAAATAAACAATCCTTAAAAACGTCAAAACAAATTAAAATAAAAAAAAAAAAGAATAAATTAAAAAACATGGATGATAGAACGACAGAATTCCCAAGGTCTTTGCTTGGCTAAGTTTTGTCATATTTGTTGATTGTTATTTTTGAAAAGAATTATTAACCGGGGGAGGAAAACAAATAACTTTAGTTTGTTTTTTTAAACCAATAAATGAACGAAAAGAATATATTTATTTTTTTTTTGTACATTATTGATAAAAATAAACAATAACCATAATTATTTTTAAACAATGTAGAAGTTGAGTTTATCGTTCTTTTATAACATTAATAAAATATCGAATAATAAAAATAATAATAGTTTTGTTGATTGTCGTGTTTCTTGAATTGAAATTTTCCACGGATTTCAGAACTCCGGAGACATGGAATCATTTCTGGCGAAAACTCAAAATTAACTAAGTGCACCATCACAATAACTTCTCTTAGAGTAAACAAAAAAACTTTTTATTTTCTACATTTTCCGGGAGCAAAAATTATTGCTGGGAGTTTTCTGAGGGAAATAGAGTACTAAAACAGAAATCATAACTAGCGCTTTGTTTTTGGTATATAAAGAAATCAGCCACTAATCCGAGAATTTGAAACTGCGGAGTAAAGTATGCCTGTCCATTCAACTGTCAAGCATAAAATTTTTGATTTGTCAATTAGAAATTCATGTCTGGTACTACAAAAGGAAATAAGATGCTGTGGAATCGTAAAGTTAAAAGAGGAAACATTACAGAGGATATTAGATTGAACATAAAGATGAAAGAAAATACCGGAAATTATTTATTAATAAAAAAGAAAAAAGAAATTAAAGATGTTGATTCGGCTGGACTGTTTATTATAACTTTATTTCCCTTCTTCTTCTATTTTATAATGCTGAACACGCTAATTGTGGATAATCTGAGTGAAAATTGAGATTATTTTTCATTGTAAGCAAAAAAATAAAACCATGTTTACTAATTTAATTATTTACTCTAACACCAAAATGTTTAATGCGTTTTTTAAAACAAAACGAGTAGATTATGTCATGAGAAATAAAAGATATCGGCTCCCACATATTTTATCTTTTATAAAAAAAAAAGAAGTAAAAATGGTAAAAGTTGGGTGTTTTACAATCTTTCGCTTTTTTGTCTACTTTTTTTTTATTTACCATCAACGTTATACTACTGACTACTGGACAGATTCAATGGTGGAAGTAAGAAGAAATCCTGACGCATGAAGAATTATGATCCGATTTATTTCAAATTATAAATTTAAGCAAAACGCTTTCGTTTATTACTTAACCCTGTATTTTTGGGGAGAGGATTGGTAATTGTTTAGAAGGAGCTTTTTCAAGTGGAGTTTAAAATAACTGTGCTCTGAGGATCCCTTAAAAAAAAAATAAATATTTCTGGGAAAAATTTCATATAAAAGTAAGAATTTAAATGGTTATGTTAATGATTAAGACGTTTATGTTAATCATTTGATCCAATTTTGAGAAAATGATATCCAAAACAGTTCTTGAAGTGACAGTAAAAGCCAAGGAAATTTGAACTTTGTCAAACATAATCACAAAACATTTTTTTATCGTAATCAGGTGATCCTAAAATATGCATTTCCTTTGAAAGATCAGTTAGAACGCAATTTAACGCTTCCTCTTCCATCTAGGATTCGTGAAAGTAATTAAATACTTATTTTAAGTTTAGCTTTAATTGATTATAGAAATTGCAAAGGAAAAAAGTCATTATGTTTTACACCAAATAGTTAAACTTTGTTCAAGAAACAGTTGCAAAAGTTTAATAAATAACAACTCAAAGATAAAAATAATTTGTTGTTGAACTTTACAACTTATGTAAGTGGAAAATTTCAATTAGTATGTTAAATATATCTTCGATCTAATTTTGATGCTCGTTTAAGGGACAAATTTAAGTAGTAAATGATCAATTTAAAATTAAAGTTCCTCTTTTAAAATTAATTTTGAAAATAATTGAGAAAGATAATTATTGAAAATGAAGTGCTCAAGATAAAGTGCTTTCATTTATTGTAGATAATAATCTTTTTCATTTTCATTGCTATCATCAAACTTTCTTGCTTAATTATTAATTTTTTATAATCATCATTATCTTTTTTTTTTTTGTTTACAAAAAACATCAAGATTATTGCTTCTGTTTCAACTAAACTCATTTAACATATGTACTGACGGAGCCTTTTGACCAATTAAGTAAAACTTTTGTAATGTTCACCTGTTTGATGTGAATGATGTCGGTGGGCTTTCTATTGAGAACTTCTCTAAATTGACAGTGATCGTCGAATTTTAAAGTATGCATCTCATCAACAACCAGGAGTTAGAAACGATCGAGTGAAACATTATGTGATCACTTACGGTCCAAATTTAATTAGAACAACTCATCAATACTGATTTATTGAACAATTGAGCATTACAAAATACTTTTAAATAATAATTATGTTTTTGGTCGCTTTAATAATACTAATTACATAAATTTTGTAAGAGAAACTTGCGTGTGTGACAAACCAGATTATTTTTCGTACTCAAACCTCAAAACGTTATTTCTGATAAAAGCTTATACTCAAAAATCATACGATTGAAATTCCTTGTACTAATAATCTGTCAAAGTCAAATGAGAGCTTTATGGAAAGTACTTCTGAGGTTCTAATCCATGTTTCGAAAAAGCATTTTTTTTTTAATTCGATAACACGAAAGAATTAGTACAAGATTTATCTATAGTATTAAAAAAAAAAAAAAAAAAAATTAGAAATGGCAGGTTTATATTAAACAACATGCCCTAATTGTTTTAACTTATTTTTCGATAAAATAACAATATTTTAATTTTTCTTTGCTTCTGGCTTACAATTTATATAAAAAAAAAGTAGTGTAGGAAACGTTTGTTTTTTTAGGTTTTGGGGAAAAATTTGTTATTGCTTAATTCGATCATGAAATACCTACGAAGAAAAATTAGTAAGAAAAATGTAAATGGTATTTGTCATAAAAATAATTAGCAATAAAGAATTGATCAATTATAGTGGCGTATTTGAAGTGTGATATTTCGGCGAGTTGGATATTTGGGAAGTTTCAAAATTAGGTTTATAACTAGATATATGGAAGTTTTTCTCTTTTTTTCCTACCTTATTAATTTCAATTTCAGCAAGTTTAATTTTCATACGTTATTTTCTAATTTATGTACTTTTTTTTTCCAGCGTAGAGTGGAACGAGAACCTAGTCCAGTTTATCCAAGATACGAAAAACCACCGTATTCCTACATAGCGCTAATAGCAATGGCCATATCTTCATCGCCGGAGCAGCGACTGACACTTAGTGAAATTTATCGGTATATAATTGAACATTTTCCTTACTACAGGGAGAATAAACAAGGCTGGCAAAATTCTATTAGACATAATCTTAGTTTGAACGATTGTTTTGTGAAAGTGCCCCGTGAACGAGGAGATGGAGGTGGTAAAGGTAGTTATTGGACACTGGATCCAGTTGCTGCTAACAATATGTTCGAACGAGGAAACTACAGACGTAGAAGGCCAAAGAAACATAGAGATCTGCTTCCTCAGGTACAGTTTTTGTTCTTTAATTCTTATTCAAATTGCGTGGTTAGGAATAAATTTATAATGCCCTAGTCCTGCCACAAAGTACTACTATTTGTTTAAAATAGCAGATAAAACCCTTCAATTGGAAGTTAAACCAACTTTTATGTGGAACGAAATAGCTTCTTCAATAACAAGATCAATAAAACAAAAATTATTAGTTAAAAACAAAAATAAATAAAAGTGAAGAAATGTTTATTTTCAGAAGGGTTTTACATCCAAATTAGGTGAAGTGGACACAGGCAAATATAGAACGTACTTACTGTAAATATATTATAATAATCATTTTGTAAAATCCAAGGCCTAGAACCCAATACCACAGTTTACCTTAGCTTAACTTTGCACACTGGGATACCTGACGCCTAAAATAATAAAAGTATTCTCGCAAGAGCGGGAAATTTTTGTTGTATACTGCAACAACCTTCCGTAACCTTACTACAAACTTAATTTTATTGTAGCAGAATGGTTCACTCTTTACTCAAGAAATACTTTTCTCTCTCAGAAAATCACTCTTATGGTTCAGCTCTTTGAAAGCTTCTATCGCAGCTTTCTCGACCGCATTGACCATAAAGGTTCTCAAGCCATTAATTTTTATATTCAAAACCCAGTTTCCTTTAACATTTTCGCCAACACTTTCAGCTCATTTTTATCAAGGGGAAGAGCGATATCAATTATTTGGCATATTTATTTCCCAATTAATAGTAATGGCCATATCTTCTCCAGGCAAACATTAGAATATCAGATTTTTTATACGGAATTACCCTGTCAGAGATCCAATAAATTTTGATCCAACTTCTCCGAAGAAACTCCTTCATTAAGAGTCATCTGGCGGCCCAAGAGCAAGGTAGTTTGCTAAACTTACATTCAATATTTTCAGCATTCACGCACACAATTTCTTAGCGATCTGCAAAACCTGTCTTACAGAAACGAAAATGCAACTTTGCCGCGAGACTCTTTGATATTTCCAACTTCCCTATTCTGACGTGTGGCTAGCGGCTCTCTCAATGGGACACCATTTCTACCCTGAAGACTCCTCTCCATATTGTCGATATTTCCCCGCTAACTTTTATCTTATTTCATTATTTGCGCCATTATTATTATTAT
The DNA here is from genome assembly GCF_049639745.1 of Rhodnius prolixus. Classification (NCBI taxonomy): domain Eukaryota; kingdom Metazoa; phylum Arthropoda; class Insecta; order Hemiptera; family Reduviidae; genus Rhodnius; species Rhodnius prolixus. The sequence continues at coordinate 9,860,413 of NW_027411592.1, read as the reverse complement.
TATTACAAATACAAATACAATATGCATCTCTAATCTAACTGGCTTCTCTGAGCCCCCTTTATTCAACCAAAGATGGAATGGCGTCAAATTCGCAATGTCAATCGTTACTGCGCTCACTATAGTAAATCAAGTTTGCTTGGTTAAGAGTGGCGGTAAAATTGATGTGACTGCAAAAAGCGGTCTTTGGTTAAATAATTAGAGCAAATTTTCCTTTCCTGAAAATTTTTGAGGTTTGGCGATTAAAACTGAAATCGAGTCTTGGTAAAATTGCACCGCGTTATGTCTCCTTTCCAAAAAACTAATTATTTTTTTCCTCTGATAGCTTCAGCCTCTCCATGACCTCTCTCTCTTCACCTATGTGCCTTTCTAGTAATAGATGAGTTAATACACTCTAAAGTTTTTAATATTAAAGGTTTCCTACGAGGTAAAATTTGCTTCATTGCGTAACAACTTTATCTGTGCTCCAAACCCCACAACACAAATTTAGTTCAAGTTTAGTTTAGTTGGTTTAAATCACGTTAGTGCAGCCTTAAAGGTCTATCTGTCATTCTTCATCAAAAATCTTCCCAGGTCGCTTTTAACTCACCTTACTCAGTCCTTTCTTAAGAGATGTTTCATGCGACATAGCTTAACTGAGACAAAGCTTTCCGCTAAGACGTACCTGGCCTCCACACTTCCTTGTCATTTTTTGTTAGAAGTGTTTTAGGTCGGGGGACAGGAAGTTTGTGAAAAAGAGTTTCTCCTGAACTGCTAATGCTTTGATAAAGAAAAAAAAAAAACAGAGGAAAAAATATCAATATTCTGTTTTACAACCTTTTATCAACGAATTGTTATCCCATTTCATGCTAATGAAATAATACTGGTCGAAAAAATTCATTTAAATCCCTATTTAACCCTTCAAAAATAAAATATACAATATAACTAACTAGATAACTATATGTACACATATACGAGTGGTAGTAAACTTAGTAATTCTCGTTGTACTTACCAGTTTTTATGGCAGGCATGGGTATTTATTTTGCCTAGAATAATTTTATAGACTCATTCATAATCAATGAGCATCTCAAAGAATTCGTATAAAACGATACCATGATTATTCTGTAAGTTGGAAATGACACTGTCAGGAACTAATTCAAGAATGATGGATGTGTCGCTCAAGTGATCACATATTAGAGCTTCAATAGCTATCACAATAAATTTTACTGACAGAATGATAAAATACGTTCCTAAAGCTGAAATACAGATGAAATTTGGGCTAAAAATTTCAATAAAGTTATAGAACGAATAGATCTTTCACTAATCCATTACTCTAATTTTTGTCCTTTATTATTTTCTTTCAATAAATTCTTAGGATTGCTGGAGTTGAACTTATGATTGAATGTTGACCCATTTCTCATGGCAAGTAATAACTACTTTAATGAATAAAAATCATTTGGGTTATGAAGGAAAATTTTGAAGAGAGAAATATTGACGTGGAATGCACCGGAAAACGCTAATGGAAGAAGATAAGACTATTTCACTGAAAGATTTCTGGGGACGGGGCAAGAACTGCCATAGAAATGCTGAAGAAAAGGACAAAGAAAGCCTAGGTCGAAATAACTTTTCAACTAATATCCTCTCTAAATCTTTTGAACCATTTCTAACTAGCGTTTATAGAAGCAGAGCTTTGTTCATTGAAGCGGCGTTTATCGCATTGCTGTCTTTTATAAAATAGTAATGCAGAACTGATCCAATTTCTAGATTAAATTTTATTAATTTTAAAAAATTCCTTTGTCATAAGTTGAAAGAAAGCGTAATCTAAATACTTAATAAGAAACTTTCAATTTAGAATTAAGAGAAAGAAGTTCAAACTTTTGTAATACCCTTTTAATGTTGAAATAGAACATTTCGGAGTATCACCACTGGGTGAAGTTCTATTGACATCTTACTTACTTGTAGGAGCTTTATTGCGCTGCACTTGTAAATTTTAAAAAAATGATCGTAGAAATGACATTCTTTTTGTTTGTCATTGGTATATGTTATTTCATAGCAATTTTGTGTCACTAAAATTTCTGTCATAATAAAATTTGATCTTTGCATTAATTTCTTTCGGGCGTGAAGTAGTTATTTTTTTAATATAATTTCTCGTTTCCACTCAAGTAAAAGAATACTTGGTTATCATAGTTCACATGGTATTTGCCTGCAAAATACTTGAACAATTGTTTATCTTAAACAAATATTTATTAATTTATAATTACATATTAATATCACACTTGTAATTAACAAAAACACTCAGTATTCGACAATCAAATAATATCTCTTAATAAGAGGAGTTAATCAGACTGGTTCTTTTTTTAAATACCTCTGCACAAATATTTAAAGTTATAAGAAATTAGAACTTACTTAACTAAATTTTACTCATTTCAGTTCAATTTATTACAAAAGATAATTTGTTGTATTTAGTACTTGCTTTTATTTAGATGAGTAAACTGCGTAAATTTGAAAATTCTGATCATTTCTATGATAATTGTGAGGTTTCATATGGGATTTTTCGATGCCGAGATCGCTATTACACGGTGAATTCTTCTGGATGCAGAGAAAAAATAATCTGTGATTGCTTGGTAGTACGCCTCTCATATGCCAGTTAAATTAAGAAACAAGTTAGAGTAAAGAGTATTTGAGCTCGATCTAAAAGGTAATAAGGCTAGATAAAACTAAATACATGGTAAGTTCGAAAAGAAAGGGAATATTTGGAAATTTGAGCCTGTTCGCAGGAGTTTCCTAATTCAGTTACCTGGAATTTATTCTACCAAGTATAAATGAGATTGTAAGGAAAATCCAGTACAGGCTAAAGGCAGCAATAGATGCTGTGCAGCATTTAGGTCTACGGTAGATAAAAGCCTTTCCAGGACTGTAATGGCAAATGAACTTTTGAGGATGAAGAGTTTGCCATTACATTATGGATTGTGGATTTCGATTTTTAGACTAAGATTGGACTAACGTTATGGACAGAAGGCTCTAGAAGTGAAATGGCGGAGGTAAAATTACGGTTTAAATTGAATCAGTTTGTTCAAACTTCAGTTTATTAGAGAGCATTTACCAAAATGCTGGATGATTACGGTGAGTTAGGCCAATTACTCAGTGCCAATGTACTCCTCTGTATTTACTCATTATGAACAAGGCATCTTCGATTTAAACGCTGTAGAAGTTCCCAACAAAGTGAGAGAATGTTACGTTAAAACGAATTTATCTTGGCTATTGGGGGAAGGAAGCTATGAAATGTGAATGTCTCAAGCGAATGAATGTTAAGGTCATGAAGTCAGTCATTTATTGTGAAAGTTATGATGAATTAGTTTTATTCAGAGCATCATTTTACAGCGAGTGAATAGTAGCTAATCTATCATATATATTTTATTGGATTAACCATAGAACACTCACAGCATCTTTATGATCATAGCTTATTCATAGGTGAATTTGGTTTTGTAGCCTCTAACTCTTCATCTTGTGATTAAAATATTAAATCTAATTTATTTATTATTAATTTATAAAGACAATAGAGCACACGAATGGGTTCAATACAGAAAATTACGAAATGTTGAAGTAGTTACAATATAAGTAATTAAAACTTAATAAACTAATAATACAAAACGCTCATTAAAAAAATGTATACTATGAAAATAATCTCAAAAGATAATTAAAACCATAAAAAAGCTGAAGTGGACACAAAAATAGATATAACAGATTTCTATGGATACTGTTGCAATTAATTAGTTAATAAAATACTAGTTATAATTAATTCTTGTTACTAAATTAGAAAATAAATGTTCTGAATAGTTCATTGATTTCAATTATCTCAATATAAACATCCTAATCACAGACAAAACTATAAGATTTGTAAAAAGTTTTATTCACAAAATAGATTATAAATCATTATTATATTTCTCTAAATAATCAGCGCCAAATGTTTCTATTCAGGACATATTGGCAATATATATTCAATGACTCTTAGCTGTTTGCGGTTAAATATAGTTATGTATCTCTATCTCTCTTCACATTTAATAGAGTTCATAAAATTTTGAATCAACATTTTAGTTTATTTGTAATAGATTTGTCTAACTTAACTGTCAAACAATGTTATCTCGGCATTTTAAGTACTCTTCTTTCGTTGTTCCAAAAACTTTCAATAACAAAGTGCGCTCAATTTTTAAGCAAAGTAATATAGAAATTTATCTATTGTCTCTGTCATAATTTACAGAATTTGTGACATTTAGAAACATATTTGCTATTTATTTTTTTAGGATTACGAGTACTTCTCCCACCCTCATTGTTAGGAAGTATTCAACTATTCGAACTTTTGAAGTCGTCTTCACCCAAATAAAATTAAAAAATGTTTTTAGCGCACTGTCAATATGGGTATTAAAATGCTAAGAGCTCAATCTTAGTATCTCTTTTTTTACTCTACTCTGTTTTTCTTCGAAGAATTTATTTTTATTCTCAGAAGGGGGATATCAAGGTAACATTTTTAATGTACCATGTCAGCAATGAAATATTAAATGTCCTAACTGATAATGATTTTTATTTGAAACTTATTTTGTGGAAATTAATTTCAATTTAAACGGTTTCTGGATGTGGTGTTAAAAGATCTGCACAGAGAGAAGTAGCCTAGCAATGTTTAGAGATTTTTAGCTTCACTGCGAGCCAGTGTCCGTCCTAACAACACTACCCATCGCTTTTGCAGTATTTATTGCGAGGCGTACGATTACCCAAACACAGGGAGGAAATAGATTCGTTGAACACAACCTCGGTTAGTAGATATATCAGTAGTCTGACTGAAAGAGTGGCGATAGTGAGACAAACTAAGACAGAAGGGGAAAAACTAAGGGAATTCCACCTCTACAGGTAGTAAGTAGGTACACTTATAATAATGCCTTATTTCACAACTATCGCTAGTTTGTGATAAATTTGATAGTTTGAAATCTGAGTAAATGACACCGAATAAAAGTAATAAGAAAAAAAATTCTGGGCCTAATTAAAAGTAGTTTCTGCTATTCCTCCTACAAGGGGTTCGTTACACTAAGCCTCTATGTAAACCTAACCTGTTCCATTCCATGCTCTAATCCAGTTAGTTCTGTGCAAGATAGAGTACTTCATCAGCAGTGTAGAGATCAGTTCCATGTTTTGATCCTCCTGTTTACATTTAGCTAAAACTATAATTACATGACGCAATAAAATGTTATTAGATTGCAGAAAAGATTGCTTAGTAGTGAGAGCGAACGACAGTCAAAAACCAATTCTACATTACAGCCCAGACAAAGTCCGGGTATTCCTTTTCTACTATTTAGTGTTTCTGATTAATTTTTTTATTTTTATTTTGTTACAGATGAATTACGAACATTCGCCTTATGATCATGTAAGCAGAAGCAGTGTAATTACGTCCTCATCTAAACCAAATATTATAACTATTGAAATTAGCACAGATCCAGCGAATAAAGTTACATTAACTACTAGCCAGTCACCAGTAAATGATAAGAAGATTACCGTATTTTCAATAGAAAATCTTATTAAATCTAGTGAAGCAAAAATCAAAACTGAACAGTGAAATATTAAAATATAATGAATAAGTAAAATCAAAAAACAAACTGATAAAAACCATGTGTAAATTTTGACTTGTTCTTGTAAAATAGGCTTTAAATTTTTTTATACAATAATGATCTAAAATAGAATGTATATAAATTTTGTAAATATATGTTATGTATATCACCTTAATTTAAAAAAAAAAAAATTTTTGTTATGTACTTATGATTAAGTTATTTTTGATGTTACAAACCCTTATTTGCAATATAGGGGAATTAAAACCAAAATCCGACTTTGTTACTTGAAAAAAAAAGAAGAGAATTAAGTGTGGCTACCTCAGAAAAATGACATATTTTATTTATCTTATGAATTAAATAGAGATATGCAATTGTTTAAGTTTAAGTTGAATTTTAAAAGAAAATAAAAGGAAAAAAAAGATAAAATTAATTGTGGCCAATACCACATATTTCTTTAACTAGTTAACTATCATAGTATATGACCAAATCTAAAGATTATTTTTTAAAAATAGAATTCTTATGTTTTACGAGCGTTTACTAGACTCCTGATGGGAAATAAGTTCTTCAAGAATTTCCTTGCAAAACAAGCAGTCGTACATGCACCTATTCTTAAAGTTGAAAAAAAAAAATACAAATTTTATTTTAATATATTTTACAAAATGATTTTGATGAAATATTAAGAATAACAAAGTTTGATTAAAAAAAGAAAAAATTGTAATATTATTGACAAATCATAAAAGAATCGTATATTTATAGAATCATTGCAAATGCCAAAAAAGAAAGATATAATAATTCAACATTCCCAACGAATTTTAAATATATAAAAATTAATCGATCACTGTATTTATCAATTAAAAGAAAGTATTTCTACTAAGAGGACTGATCTTAATAAATACTTAATGCTTTGAGTAAAAAAAAAAAATCTGCTTTCAATTACCTAGTATTTCTTATAAGATCGATTGCTATTTTTCATTAAAGTAAATAAATAAATAAATTGGTATAAAATCAAATTGATTAAAAACCATTATTTGCTACAAATGTCCTTTGCGAAAGCTTTATCGAGTCTTTTGATAAAGTTTGTTATCCAGGACCTCTTAAATTAGAAAAAAAGAATTTCCTCTTTTATCTATCCTAGTACAGCCATTTCTGCGATAGAGAAAAGGATATACCTAAGGATATAAAAGTTCTCTTTAGCTATTTTTTGATTAGACAATTTTCTAATGGTTGCTGATAAAGGAGAGATACAGGTAAGCTTTTAATTCATGAATTGAAAATGTCCGAGAAGTGCCTCCATTGAAGTTAACGATCCTGTAAAATTAATTAACTATGTGCACAACTAAAGAAGCTCACCTTCTCCTGTATTTTTTGAAACGCTTATAGAAATAATTCTTAATACCTTTCCAAAGGTATACTATATTAACGAACCAAAAAAAAGTATCATTATTCAATCGAAAAAACGAAGGTTAAATAAATTTTGGAAGTCTTAATGTTAAAAACCACTCATTTTTACGTCTCAGTTTGAATTATAATTAATTCGAAAAATGTTTGGTAATCATCCATAATGCCTCGAAGGGGAAAGTCAGTCTAGAAAATAGTTTTTCTATTAACCGTGACGCAAGCCTTTATTCTAAGATCAAGTTTCGTTCAGTTCACGAATGTCTTCTTCAACATCCTCTGGCTATCTTTTCCTCAGTCTGTCAACCTTCCTACTTCTCATGGGTCTCCCAACTAGTTTTTTTTTTACCGACTCTCCTAATCCAACCAGACTACGTACGTTTAAATAATATAAAATTCTCAGTTCATCATTACTCCTTATGTACTGCCACATGAAGTGTTTCGGCAAAATAAAATATTTCTTCCTTGAAAGGCCTCCATCGATTGTTTAGGACTTTCTATAAGCTGGTTTGAATAGACAGTGAAGATTCTTGACTAATTCAGTACGAGTGCCACTTTCATCCTCAAAATGAGACTGTCTATTGTATAAAAAGAAAAGCTAAGAAAAATTATTTATTGTAGATATTATATAAAAAATACATTTTAAGACCTAAATTAGGTTTAATTTCTTTTGAAGAGGATTACTTCCAACCAATAAAGACAAATTGTATATAAATAAGTACAAGAAGTATATTTTTTAAAGAAAATATATACATTTGCACAATTAAAAATCAAAATTAAATTCGAAATATGATGGATCAAAATAGTGTACTCTGACATAACCGTCTTCACCACCACTTGCATAGCTTTTACCGTCCGGATGAAAGGCAAGGCTGTTGATAGGTCCGAAATGTCCTTTTACTCGACCAAATTCTTCTTCAAATACTACATGATAGAATCTTGCATCGAATTTGCCAACTCTTGTCGATGTTGTGGTTACTACAGACGCTTCTTGACCACCTCCTAACACCACCTGTTAAAAACACATACCATTGGTATGTTATTAAAACAATAAAAAAAATTATTTTCACTAATAAAAATATCGTGCATTTACATCTTTAACTTCTATAAAATTTTGTATGAAGATGTCAAATTTTTAAAACTTTATTGTTTAACGGAAATACGTTCAAAAGTTCTCTGAGCAAGGAAAACAAGTTTTTAGCACTTACTTCACCATCTATTTTCAGAAGAGAAAACCTCTAAAAAGAAAAGTTATCGTTTTTGTTCTATTGTCCCTCCCGATACTAAACACTTTCGAAATCTTTAACCAAAAAAAGCGTCTTTACCAATGCACCTTAACAGATTTTTTACTTTGTTTTTAATAATGACTTCTCACGAATTTCTATAAACTCGTCATACATTATCATATTACGAAGCTATCAATTTTATTTGAAAAATTTATGAGTTTTTATCACCTTATAATATTAGGAAAACAGAGGGATGATAAATAAAAGCAGTGTTAGACTTTCAATTTGATGAAAAGTAGTTAAAAGGAAGCGCGAGACATTACTAAATAGATAATATTTTTTATCTATTATATATTTTTTTTAACTACTTTGATGAGTGTATACATTAAAGTTAGAATGCAATTTGGGTACTTTTCCGTTAGCCGGGCGCAAATGTCGCCAATTGTGAACCAAATGCGAGCCAAGTCAACGGAAAAAAGTCGAAAACGTTCAACTATAAACAAATATTAATTAATAGTAAGCAAAACAAGTTCAACTATAAACAAATATTAATGAATTGTAAAGAAAACAGTTTTACCCAATACTGTTTTTCGCTTGCGCCCGGCTAACGGAAAAGTACCGCAATTTGTTATTGAAATTAACAATTACTTTATTAAGAACGTGTTGTCGGACTATTTATGTTTAAGATAGATTCTGAGAGAAACGGATCGTTTTAAAATTTAAAATTCCACTCTGATGTGCAGTTTTTGCTGCTTCCGACGAACTATATATGACACATCCTCTTATTCTGAATAAATTATGGCAGATTCCTTAACAACTGAACTTCAAAAAATTCAATTTGTTATACAATTTGTGAAGAAATTATTGATAGAAGAAAGATTTGTAAATCTCCATTCAGTTTTTTTTTTTTTTGTAGCATTGGGGGGAAAACAATTAGGTATGTGAAAAAAAATTTCTATGGACTGTCTACTTACATGATCAAGTATGGGAGAAAGTGAGGCACTATTCACCGGCCGCTCTGTCTGGTAAGTCTTCAGATTGTCCAGCTGTTCAGTGTCGAACAGTTTGGATGTGTGATCAGAAGATGCAGTCACGAACATCATACCTTCCTTTGACATTTGCATGTCATTAATTGAACCATTATGACCGGAAACTTGATTCAATTGTTTTCCAGTCTAAAAAAAAAAAATACAGAAAAAATGAGGACTGAGAAGCTGAAGAACACAATTATGATTTTTTTTTTTACAACGAACATTCGTGTAAATATTATTTCAAAGAAAATAATAAACAAACATTAATTTTATTCGATGTAACAAGTGTGTTTTTCGTGCTTCTGATTGGTTTCGGTATTCATCATATTCTTCAGTCTGGTGTAAAGAATTTGACACTACATTTGTACGACTTTGAGGGGTACGACATAAACATAGTGAAAAAAAATCGAGCAGGTTCGTTAGTGACTGAACTGACTGAGAGAAAACAGAGGCAAACTTGTGGTAACTTGGTAACCTGATAATCTTGGTGGTGAAGAACATCGAATAACATTGAAATGAACTCATTTGAGTTTTGACATGGTACGTGAGATGTCCATTTGCACAAGTGGTTACATGCCTAAAGAAATGTTAATAAAAGAAACTTAGTATACGATTCATCTCTTACCCTCATATCCCATTGTGTGATCCTTCCATTTTCATGTCCGGTAACAATTTTTTCATCTAAAGGACACCATTGCAATGCAGTAACTTTACTATCAGGAATCGGAATGCATAAAATTGGTTCAGATCCTGCATAAAAAAAGAACAAGTTTAATCTAAAAGAAAGGCAGCCTCAAGTTTTAGAAGAGTAATCACAAGCTACACTGATAACAATGATATAAAGAACCTTGTTGCAATAAACCATAACAGGCGAATAAATCGTAGAATGTATTTGGTTTGAGAAAAACGAGCATTTCAGACATTATTGTTAGCTGAGGGTTGGGAACTGAACTGAACTGAATGTTAAACTTATTGCAGACAAGAAATATTGTGTACTCACCAAAAGAATCACTCATTCTACAATCTATAACATTAATTTCGCACACTTGCTTTCTCTGCGTATCAGTAGAATATGCAGCCATATTAGCGGAATAACTAAACACACAAGTACGTACTGTTGACTTAGTTCCAATATTACCAATTTCAACGCCTGAAATTCACATCATTATTTGATTTTTTAATTTTTTGGTTTCAAAATGTATTAGACAACATATAAATACATTTACCATTCGAACAATCCCAAAATTTGAGAGTATTATCAGCAGCTCCTGACATAAATTTTGTACTTTCCCAATTGATATCTAAACACCAAACAGCACCATTGTGACCTATAAAATTTCCTAATCTTTCACCATTTAAGGAAAACCACACATTGGGACAGTGGTCCTTTGCCGCCGAAAATAAAAGATCACCTTCTCTATTATATTTTATTTGAGTGATAGGACGTTCATGCCCATGTAACATAAGAGGTTTCTGAAAATGAAATTTGCACTCATTTTTTAAGCAATAGCGATTAAAATAGCACTAATAGCTGCAATTTACGAACTTATATGTTAGATAACTTACCATTTTTATGAAATAAATATGTCACTAGTCATTAAACTTATAACTACATATAACCTGCAGTTAGGTTAGATCGAAGACTGGGTAAATACTATTCAACGCATGGAATGGCCACAGGGCAAAAAGTAAAGGGAGGGATTAACGGAAGTCCAATCTGAAAACTTCTAAATTTTTCAAAATGAAATTTAAAAAACTATGAGATATCTAGACTACGTTTAAACAGTATTCACTAATGGGTTGAAAATTTAAGTTCGAAGCTATTTTTTTGTTCACTTACTTTTCAAACGTGCTTATGGTCGACAAAGTTTTTTAATAATCACCATCAATCATAATTAATTGAGCGTTTGCATAGTTGCATATCTGAAAAATTTATGTCACTTGGATAAAGTTATTGTTTTGTGAACATAAAATTCTAACGTCTCATTGGCCTGGAAAAATGTTTAAAATCTTTGTATGGAATAAATCACAAATTAAATTTATAGCTTTTTAAATAAGATTTTACTATTTTAATTATGAGTAGTATAATAATTCTCAATTAAATAGTTACTTTTTAGTAGCTCTTATTATTTTTTTTCCTGACAATGATAATATCGATTACGCTTTTGTTTACTGGTTTAACGGTAGGTTGCAATTTTCTGATGGAATTCGGAGGTCGGAGGTAACTGCTTGAAGTTTGGTTATGATTAGCACTTCGATGGGAAATAAATATTAGGGAAATATTTGATAGTTTTTGTTTTAACCAAATCTTTGAAATTTCTAGTTAGCGATAGTGCAATTATGCTGGAAAAAATATCTGCTTAACAAATTTCTTATTTTATTAATATTGGGACTACATTTCAAACCTTTTTCATGTTTTCAAGATAACTTTTGGATTAAAAAATGGACAATTTATATACTGCATTAAATTCAATAAAAGTGCTTAGATGTAGTGTAGGTCAAGTGTTTAGTTGTCTTGCAAACGGGCTGAGAGCAGATCATGGGGAAGAAGGTAAAGACGCTAAATTTTTGTCGGAAGTGGACGAATTATTGAGTTCAGTTACTCATCATTTAAGGTATGGGAATATTATTTTTGTTGTAAGGAACAATTTTTTATAATAGTGATTTTTTGAATTGTTGGCCTTTTAAGGGATGTTGAGCAAGCTGTTGGAAATTTAGTACAACCTACTGGCCCATTCACCCTTGGCAATACAAGTTTTTTGAGTCAAGAATGTACGCTAGAAAGGCAGGCATTATATAGCCAACTTGTTCTTAGTTACAAATGGACTGATAAGGTATGAGGAAATCTTGGATTTCCTGCTAGTCATTGATTTTCTAGCATTAAAGGAAATTAATTTCCATCTTTAGATTCATGAATACAGTCAGCAGGCAGCAGCGTTGCTTAGCCAAAATTCACTGAAACGGTCCTACACTAATTCTGGGAGTGCAAAGAGAAGAAGGACTCAAACTAGCAGTCACAATGTTCCTCCACAGTAAGTTTATACTAGTACTATTCTTATAGCTAATAGTAGAACTGCTAGAACGATTTTAATTTGGTTTATAATTTATTTGATAGTATAGATAGATAGCTTCATTCATCTGATTTTAATTTTGCACTAGCTACGCTGCAACAATAGAGGATCAGATATAGTTATTGAAACTATTCATAAGATTAGTGGCCGCGAGTTTTTATTGTAAACATCAGTTTTCTACTTCACTTGATGGCAAGTTAAAGGTGCTGCACCCTTTAGAGTATAACCAATTATAGTAAAAATCAATTTTCTTTGAAGTTGATTTCGGAAGGAACGAAATTACACATTGGATTTCGATAAGTAGGAAAAATGTTTGCTAATTTTCTGGGATATATTTTATCAATTAAGTGTTGAAGCTAGTTCAGGCGATAGATATCTCTTCACTTTTATTCATGAAAATCTAAACCGTAAAAAAATGACCTCAGTAACTTTGTTTAGTAATGTATTTTCTTAATAAAAAGTATTTATGTATTTTCGTTTCAGAGCTGTAGATACATTAATCTCAACGATAGATAGGTCATATTCAGACATGAATGTTACAATTTCACGACCCTTCGCCACAAATGCAGTTCTTCAGGTATTCAATGTTTTGGTTTTGGAAATTAAGTAAATGCTAAAATAAGTTAAATAAAGAACATCATTATGTTTAACTTGAAGATTAAAATGAGAAGTAATTGATTGGCCGATTTTTTTCATTGATTTGCTGGGTGATAGAATTAAAGATCAAATATATATTACTTTGTACTCTAATTTGGAGTTATATTCTAATAAATATGGAAAAGACGAATTTAATATTAGTTTATGTATCTTTGTCTTTCTGGCGTTATTCCGTAAGTTAACCATTCTCCAGAGGTTCCAAAAAAGATATCAGTAGTCAACTAATGAGATCACAGTATTCTAAGTGACGAGTCCTCATTATATACGAGCTATATTCTTTCTTTTCTTTTAGGTAACCCTCGGTCGAGTTCTCCAAGCAGTGATAGCGTTTAAAGGACTGATGATTGAATGGGTTGTAGTAAAAGGTTATGGTGAAACATTAGATCTGTGGACTGAATCCAGACATAAAGTTTTTCGTAAAATTACAGAGAATTCTCAGGCTGCCATGTTGCATTTCTATTCACCACCACTTCCTGAACTAGCAGTGAAATCTTTTATGGTAATTATTGAAATTCTGTACTTTATTTCAACTTACCATAACTTCTTTTCAGTGAAATAATTGTATTAACTTTCTTTTATGTATATTTTTCTTTTTTTAAGACATGGTTTCACAGTTACATAACATTGTTCAGCGATACTTGCAAGAAATGTGGAAATCATTTACATTGTGCATTGCCTCCAACTTGGAGAGACTTGCGGACATTGGAACCGTTCCACGAGGAATGTAAACTTTGAAAGTGATATTGAACTTAATGTAATTATTGTAAATAATTTTTCTTTTGTCCGAGTTTTTTTTTTAAAAACATATCAATTAAAAAGAAAACTTTATAATTTTATTTATACATAAATGTATTCATTAGCACATTGTGATCTAGGCCAATTTTTTTAAATGTTTCTTATTATTTATATCTTGTATTTACTGAGAAAATGTTCACATGCAATTTTAAATTGTGCTAAACATAATTGACGATAGTGACTATAGTTAGCAGTATGCGCGAATCTAGATCAAAGTAAAAGTGTACGCGATTAAAGCTATCTTAACTCTACCCTATTAAGTGAGAAGTGTGTATTTTTGTCGAGTTAGAATCATTTTGGCATTTGTAATTGGAGTATGTGCCTTGAATAAAAAAAAAGAGACTGTTTTTTAAGATATACTGAAAGCTCTATAAATGGATTGTTTATCGTTCCTATATGATAAATGAATCTGAACAATGCACTTTTTCCTTCCCCCACATCTTTGGTAAGTGAATTCACCTGAGTTAACAGAGATCCCATGTGCTGCACTGTATTATCTATAATGGAGTGGGAAAAGAAGTTCCCATCTTTAAGAATCATCCCATCAAAAAGTATTTTCAAAATTATCTTATTAAAATATTTAAAACTCATTAAGAATTTTTTTTTAATTGGAATCCGCCAGATAGCCTGTACAATTATTTTATTTCGAGAACCTCCAGTCATCCAGGCTTAACTTGGACGTTCTCCATATTCCTACAAAAACAGTATTTTTCCAGGTGCAACGGTTGTTGCAGTCATTAGCGCCGAGTAAAAAGTATGTGTGCAATTATTTTGTGTTCAAAGAGCACAGTAACAGCAAACTATATTAACAAAAATGTAATTTTCTTTACTTATGAACTGCCACGCTGGAGCAGCCATATTTGAGTTGCTTGGAAAGGGTATGAAGAACAATAACATTTGTGACATTAATACAAGATGTTTAAAAGAAAGAACAGTATAGTGTTTCTTTGGGCATTAGTGAAATGTATTCACAAGATCATTCTTGCTTTTGGAGATCTTCATAAGAGACAAATTCATGCATTTAATATTTATGTTGGAAAAAGAAACATATATTGATTATTAGGAAGTATGAATAAATTCAAATATATTTAATTTTATAAAAGTACATATTTGGTAATTATAAATGTCATTTAACTTTTTATATTACAAAAAAATAAAATAAAATATAAAACTAATTACTAATCTAACTAGAAAGAAATTCTATCAACTAGTAATAACATTTTCTTTTATTACAGAGATCAGTCTACTTCAAGTTTTCGAAAACTTCCTGAAAGTATATCGTTTTTGTAAGGACTGCAGCTGTTGTTTTTCAAAGCGGACACTGCACCGACTTTTGCTCCTTCTGAAAATAGTTCTAGTCTTACTTTCATATCATCGTGAGAAAGAAGGGTTGATCTTGTTGCCGCTAGTTCTTTTTTGAATAATTCTGAAAAAGAGACATGTCCGTCAAATATATTTTACCCTATATTTTAAAGATAATCGTGGAAGTTGATCTTTTATAGAAAAAGAAAGCAAAATTGTCAAATTTGGGTGATTTCAACATTTCGTTTTTTCGAGCAGGTTTTGACAGTCAACCTCATACAACTGTTCTGTTTTACATAATTTTAATTTATCTTGGTTATGGAGTATTCCACAATTAAATGCAAATATCTATCAGTCAATTAGACATACCAATCATCTCAGCCATAGGCATCGTTCCTCCATATTCCTTTGGAAGCATACTTGTGTCGATTGATTTGATTGCTTCATCAATAGAAGTATATATCTGAAATATAAGAGCAAAAATGTAAATGATTGAATATTTGCCATTAGCGTTGAATTAACTAAACTAAACTTATGGTCTGAATGACTTAAGTGAACGTTTATTTCCATTTTTCATTTTATAAACATTGGTATATTTAAATGAATTCACGTATAGAAGTGAAATTTGTAATAGTACAAATAATGTTATCAACAGTCTAACTCTGAGTAACAAACCCTACATTGGTTGAAATTTTTCTAGTTTAGATGTTGATCACTATTTTATCGAAAATATTCAAAGAGAAACTATACTAAAATAAAAATAAAAGTGGATCGAATCATATTAACCATAAATAAATTTACCTTTACTCGTTTTTTAATTTTATCAGAAATAAGCGTCATACCCCAGTCTAGAACATATTTAAGTGAAGAAGGGACATTTATTGCATGTACTTCCTTATGTCTCATAGGTATAGTTCGCTGAAAAATAAAGTAATAAAATATTTTCTTGAAAAATGAGGATAAAGTTAATACTTGAGGAATATTGAATTATTAGACCCTACCAGCTTAAGTCTTAACTGATTTTAAAAACAACTACGTCATGTTAGACTCAGAATTAGATGAAAATAGTTTCTTATCTGGAGCAATGAATTAGTCAGAAAACAGAAAATCACTAGAAATGTCATAGGCCTACTTCGGGAGTGACCTACATATATACGTCCAAAAGTAGGCCTAGATTCCTCAAATTAACTACAAATCTATTTTTCTAAAAATTAATTCTAAAAAGAATTATTTTTAAAAGTAAACTGTATAATTTTGCTTTTTGTTTGTTTTTTATGGCGCAAATATTTGTGTGTGATTCTAAAATGTTTATTACTGTTTCTTTAATAAAAGCGTTAGAGAATTATTAGAGAATCTATCATAAAAATTGCGAATTTTTAACTTAAAAAAACCTGTAAACTCTTACCTCTCCATTTTTAACTATTCTTACTGCTTCTTTCGGCGTGAAAAGTGTTAAATAGGGAAAACTAACACCAGCTCCATCAGCAAAATGTACAAAGCCTCTGACCTGATTTTCTTCATCTTCCATCAATGTTTCATACACAATCCCATGTATACGGCACATGTCCGCATTTATAAATTTATGAGGGTCAAACACGCCTATATATAAAACAGTAATTTACAAATATCATTAAGTAATCCATTTATTTAAAGTGAATCACTGCATTTTCAGTGTAAATTTGTGTATTAGAAGGAGATTTTGGTTTTCTTCGAACATTTTGGGGTTTCAAGAACTTGACATCCTGTAGGGGAAATAGACTTATCATTACTACTGGAAAATTGACGTCCTTGCTGGTATCCCAACTTCGCAACACTCAATCAACTACTACTTCCAACATTCTATTAACGCATTTATGATCTGCAGACGTACTACTACTACTATAGTGTACTGCTACTTTGATCTACCATCTCTCCATGAAAAACTTCAACTTATTATCACACACACTCATTCACATTTATACCATTGGGGACACTTTACAGTGACCGGAGTTCCTTGACAAACAGACACTTAAAAGAGCCGCAATAGATATTTTATGTTGATTTGACGAAGTTAAGTCATTCCCTCTTCAACCTTCGGGCTCTGAAACTTACTTTTTGGCTATTTTTTTGTCACATTTCTAAAAAAGAGCTTTCAAGCAGATAGTGCATGCCAATTATCAAAGGGCAAGATGGATTACAACTTACCATTTACATGTTATGTGCTTAAAAATTCAATTGAATTCTATATTTATGTGAGATAAATACCTGGACGGGCAACAATCCACCTTCTGCCGTATATATCTCTTCCAGGAGTTGCAAATAAATATCTTAAATAGGAAATAAAATCAATCTTACGTTATTAAAATTTCTATTTTTGAAATTAACAAAGATTAAATTAAAATAATATTAATTTGTAATTTAATAAAATAAAAAACTAACCCGTTGTTTATTAAATATTCCATTCGAGGAAGTTGATGATCCAAATTATTGAACGCTAGTGCAATAGTTTGTCTTAATAACAGATATCTTTCCATGGCTTCTTGCGCCATCGGTAAACTGAATTTTTTAAATCTGAGAAATCTCAAAAGGAAATTGTCATCTACGTGCAACCAACAAAAAAAGAAAAAATCTTTATGATTATCGTAAAGATGAAGAATTGAATAGCGTTGAAATACGTTTATATGACAAAAATCAAGCAATTGATTTACGTAATTTAAGACAAAATTTCCATTTGTAACTTAAAGAGTGAAACTAAAATGTCATAACATTTGAAAAAATTGTATTTCACACGGCTCCAAGACGGCAGACGGTGTTGAACGGTTTAAGCCCAGCATATTCCTTGAGGGAAACCTAGACACAAAAGATGTGCACTTCCTGAGTCGCAATTCCAGAGGATTTCGTCTTCTGGCTGAGAGGTATTAGTTCTACTGAGACAATCCAGAACTCAAAATTCAAGAATTTTAAGCCCAACCTAAAAGTTATCCTCGCCTATTAGCCACGTTGGCCATTACACCGAAAAGATAACTTGTTTGGAGAATATTTACTCTTCACCACCGAATTGAAAAACATTATTACGCTCGCTCTGGACTGAATGCGCATTAGTATTTGTGCTGTTGGAAGAAGTGCAGCCGTAAGACGGAATTGGAAGTCTTGGGAAATAAACAGAAACAAAAGGATAAGATTCAGATACTCCATTCAGTTTCTTATTGTTAAAACATGAAAAATACAAAATTGTGGTAGTAGCAATTATGGTTCCCATCACTGTATAAATAAGAAACATCTCTTGTATAAAAAAGTACTGAATACTGAAGGGGTTGAAGAACATGTTTTTGGCCGGAAATAATAGAAACACTAGAAGTCTTATTTAAATGGTAAGTTGAAAGATAGGGCAATGATCAGTTAGGCATATTAAATGGAGGATTGGAGAAAAAGTACATTTTGGAAAAGACCATTGGTAAATAAATCATTATATCTCGCGCAGTATTCTTAACTATATATTTCATTGCGATAACTTTATCATTGCGGTAAATAAGAAACAGTTTCCGCCCAATTAATTATTTAAAAACAAAATAAATAAAATTTACTTATCAGAAGTACTGATAAACAAAAAACTATATATATGTGGTTTCTAGAAAATAAATTATCATAAGTAATCACTACAAACTTTGATAAAAAGAAAGAGAGAAAAGTAATTACCAGTTCTACAGGAAATAATCCTGGGATTTTTAAGTATCCAGTCTCTCAACTGCTGCAGAGCTTGTTCCCTGGTTGTGTCATCTTCTCTCAATTCATTTTTCGCCACTTGTAAAGTCTCGTTGGATAGCGGCCCCGAATATTTGACGCCGCCATTCATTGTGAAAATTTAACGGCAAAGTTAACTGTAACAATATTTCAGGAGATTTTACTTGATTCCCCCAAAAAGAAATCACCCATTTAAATTATTTGAGTTGAGGATTAAAGTTATTTGGAATGAACTACTTTTACTGTCTCTAACTCTCGAAAAATAAAAGTATCGCGTTCAAAATTAATTTCTGTTTTCACTGAATATTCATCTTGAGGGTTTTCCTTACCCTCAAAAAGTTAAGGTTTTTCAAACATTGATCTGTGTGCTTATGAGTGGTCACGTAGCCAAAACATTTAAAATAGCAAAAAAGTTCAAATCTATACTTTATTTTTCACTAGTCTACTAATTGAATCTTTCCAAATACCTCCTTGAATCTTGGACCTTTCAAGAATCACGCTGTAATTCCATTTTTGTAGGAAAGTAAGTTCAACTCTTCGTTCTAGGGAATACTCCCACCTAGGCACAATTTACGACTTAAGAGTCTAGGAGGTGAGGACTTTAGAAGACCATATACTATTTTGATCTTTATCTTCGTTGAACGGAGCAATGTTCTTTTATTCTCTATCACTTGGCTTTCAACGAACAGTTAATTTCTAGGATTTGACCAAAATGGTCACTGCGTCATTTTATTTCCACTCAGAGTAATGGCTTCTCCTTCAGAAATAAAATTATATTGTAAATCTCATTAAATTCCCGGAAGAATAGAGAACGGGTCTCTTTTTTTTCTGAAGGCGCACCTAAGTATTATGTATTGTTAGCCAATACTTCTTACATCAGCTTCATATTCCTATGTTACTTAAAAAAAGTAGAGCAATTTTATTTTTATTATGTTCAGAAATTAACATTATATCGTTGAATACAGTAAAATTACGTTTAAATTTTTCATAATTGTCCAGTTAGAGATATTTTAACATCTTCAGTGATTTGTAAAACGTTTGAATTCCACCTTTAAAGTTGCTACTAAGAGGCACTACATGCCTATTTTGCAACCAATTATTATTAATTATCAGCCAATATTGTTGCTTATTAACATTTCGTTTTGAGATAATCAGTATTGACACTTTGAAATGTATAATATAAAGTAGAAAAGGTAATAAACGCAAACATTAACTACACTGTTGTCAAAACATCATTTGCTCATATGTTGCAATAACTCATAAGTAGGTAATCTTTTAAAGCATGAACGCTTCATTATTTGACTGCAAAAGGGCGTTGCACAATGTGTACAGTTCGACCTGTGTTCTGAATGTGATGTAAGTATTAGGACAGATTTTTGCACATTCGTATGTACATCTGTTTACAGCTCCAAGATATTGGGACTTTCTCCATCGTTTTAATTGGTCTTGCCAATCAAATCGTGATTACTAGCGGGGATTATCAATTATTCTTTCTTTTTTTTTTTGCATTAGAATAAGAATCTGTTAAAATACTTTATTTAGTATTAACGAACTATTGTAAAGTTGGAGCTTTAGGGCTGAATCACAATTTTCTAGTCTTTACTGAACTAAAGTAATTTTATCTGGAAGGAAGAACTCAGGGGTTATAGAAGACATGGTTATTCATTCTTGAATCTTCCATATCAATTCAGTAAATGAAGCGATGTTCTATGGCTGTGGCTACCTATTCGATGCTTAATGCAGTTAGGCAGTTGAACACAAGGATCATTTAGTTCAGCATTAATTTTTCTAGACACAAACAGAAACTCTACGGCATTTTCCACTTGAACCAGTTAGCATTTTTGGACATACCGATCAAACATTGGTGAAGTGAAACTCCCGGAAGTTAAGAAAGCCAAATCATAATGGGTATCGGTAAATGGTGTAAGAGCAGTTCTGAAGAAGGGGGTAAGTGGAACTTGTTTGGAGATTATAATATTCGTAAACATCTTTTTTTAATCGGAGAGCATTTTAAAATGCATAAATAATAACATTTGCAGTTACTCGCAAAAATCAATTATTTGGAAATAAATTCCTAAGTTAATAACGTAGTCTTAGAAAAATAATAATTTTGGACTTTACTACTTATTTACTCTGCAGTTCATTAGATTGCAGTTGCCTTATTTAATCGATGCACCTTATTGATCATGTGAATACCTAATTAAACAATGAATAGTAATTAAAAAAAAATGTCTCGCAACAAAATATCTTAAAACTCAAAACTATCATTGTTCAAAATATTTATTATAAAATGCCAGATTGTAAAAATTACGTCATTTGATCCCAGTGCGTTACTACAGTTAAAAAAGACCTTTGTAATACATTTTTTTATTTCTTTACTAAACCATTATGTAACTTTCACCGCGTTAAAAATAAACGAACTTGTGCCAGTTGTCATGAACAGTCAGGAAGGAAAGTTACCTCCTTATTTTCAGGATACTCATTCACCTAGTTCTCCTTCTATTCTCTTTATAGGCCAAGTCTAACGATAAGGTGTTCCAGACTGACTTCTGCAGCCGAACTCAGGTTGATGACCCGATGTTGTAATCACGCGCGCATCCTTAACTACATTTTGAAAGTGAAAATAACTTTTTCTTTAAGATTCGTCCTTCTCCTTCCCATGGTGCTACAGTCCTAAAATAGGACCTGGACCTCATTTAAGAGAGAGAGCCACTCTTCCCTATCCTCGGCTTTTCGTCATGGTACAGATAAACAAATATGGTTTCAATTTTCATTTAAATGTACAATAAGAAGTTTTTGTATATCTATCTCAAAGTCTGAGGATCTCTTACTATTTATCTAGAGGTTAAATAATTCTCAAACGGAAATTTTTAATCTCTCATTTAATCTCAAAATCTCATTTAATCAGTCGGTCCTTCCGGTACAGGGCGTGAATATTTTCGCAAGAAGTTCGATGTTGTACAGAAACTTCCATTGTGGTTTTTACCAGTTTTTTTTAAAAATGAAATTCACGTATTTTTTCCTCTCTTTTATTCAACTTTTGTTATATTCGTAGAATACTTTTACAAATCATACAAGCTACACATAATGCAACCCTCACACAATAATACAAAACATCGTTTTGAGAACTTTATATCCCTAACGTCATTCGTAACATCAATAGAGACTGCAGTTAACTTATTTTGAGTCGACATGTACCACTGTAGTTTCACAGCTTTATATAAATTATTTTGCAAAAAGTCATCACTCTTCTTCCCCAGAACTGAATATAAAATGGAGAACTGCCTTAAAACAATTTTCCTCAGAAAATGTTGCAAATAAAAGTTAAGTATTCAAGATTTTAAAAAAGTCGCCGTAGCAAATTTAGACAAAATTGCGTTCCCTGCTAGAACCTAGTCGAAATCTCCGGTTTGATCGTTTCTTAGTTGTGATGAAGAAAAATAATTTCCTCTTTTTGCAATTTTACTTGTACATTAAAGCTTTGCAAGGTAATCGATAAAAAATATAATCTTGTTAGCTTTTCAGAAAATACTACCATGACCTTTCCTTGTAGATGAATCGAATGCATCTTTTTTCATATAGAATCACCAAATTCCTCTCGTTGCTGTTTTGTTTCAAGCTTCTGGAAGAGGGCGCACATCCCATACGCAGAGAAATTAGAGTATACTCAGTACTCGTAATTAAATTTGGTTGGGTGCGGAGTGGTGACAAAGAATCAGTTGGATTCTATTTATAACAGCTCAAACATTACTGCGAAATTCAGTTTGCTTTTGTAAGCATCTCATAAACTTAGTAAACCTCTTGCTTTCTGATATTTAATTCTTGATGCAAATGTACCGTACTCTTTCTTTAAATTTGCCAACGGTGTTAACTGTCTCATAAACTTTTTAACGCCAGTAGTCCAAGACATATGTCTCCTTCTCATGAAGCATCTTCAAAAATTAAGTCAATCAGCTCAATACTCATATAAAAACAAATTATATTAAAATATCAAGTCGTCCAAATGTTGTACGATATTGTGATATTGTAAACAAGAGATTTAGATTCGCATGGAGTTCCATCAGGATGATAATTTTACAGAAATCGATTCGAGAGAAATTTCAAAAAACTTAAACGATTCATTAATGTCGTTGTTCCCGTTGAAGGGTTATGATCGCTAAGTTCAATCTGGTACAATCCAAACTTAATATGCAGCTGGTACTTCTTGCGCTTTTTTATTTTTGAGATATTTTGTTCACTGGGTACCTCACATAATGACTATAATCTAAAAATCACATTTTTTTTTTTTTTTGGAGCGCGCAGGGTGCCATAAATTTCTCAGATTAAAAGTAAACCCTTATAATATGTAATTTAAAGCTGTTGACAAAATATTGAAATTAAAATTGATTGAACTTGTGACAACACTTTTATCACAATTTTCAATTTACGTTCAGTGTGTTTAAAAAAATATATAGAATTAGTGCCAGATGACTAGATGAAATTAATGTACTCTAGCTATTTTTTGTAATACCATTTCGTAAAATTTTCTTGGGACTCTTTTTTATAAAATAAGTAGTCCTGAAACCTTTAATATTACATTATTAATTTATATTGAATATTATTAACTTACTGTTTGTAACTTTATATCCTGCATAAACTGGACGATGTTATGTGTTCAGATTTTTGCGTTCAATCTTGCTGCAAACGGCGCACATCTAATTTAAACAGATTTCCTATGTTCTTCAAGCCACAGCTAAAACTACAGTAGGGCTAAGTAACAATGCACCAGTCTAGCTATATTATCGCTCCCCACTCTTCACACATACAAATATCAGATACGCTTTGTTCGCGTTATTATCATCGGCTTCACCCTTAATTGTTATCCACAACTTCTAAACAGCTACAACTCACGTAGCGCATAAGACTCAAGCGTCTCCTATCGAATTATTTACGTAAAAACTCTATTGTAGTTGTAAGAGCAGTGATCCCGTAATCTGGTGACACAATTGGCGCCTAAATAAATTTATGTAATCCTCCTTCCTTTTATAAATACCGGGTATCGAGGAAACAATGCTCAAGTGCCACAATAGGAGTCTAAGACAGGTGTTATTTAGGTAATAAAAAAAAAATAGAAATTCTTTTTCCACGGTTTCCTTGACCATTTCAACCATTATTTTATACGTATAAAGTCAGTTTTTTATACTTTATTAATTTTTTTGTTCAATATCCGGTTTATGTAAGGATAGCGGAAAAGAAGTTTTTTAGATCAATAATATTTAATTTTATATTAAAACAATATAAAACAACCTCAATTTTAACAACCTCATCAGACAGTTTTCACGTTCTCTTATCCTTTGTAAGAGAAATTGTGGTGATCATGTCAAAGTACTTGAGTTTCCCCAGATAGAAGTGGGTAGTAGCACCGCTAACCACTGGAAACGATGGAAGGATTCCTTTGTAACCTACTTGGGTTTCAAATTCATTGAGACATTAAAAAGAATAGGTGCACCGCAAAAAATTGGAATGGTGGGTTAAATGCAGACGAGGAAGGTCATTATTAACTTAACTGGTCTATCATCACTTTATTGATTAGACCATTTGCATAGGGACTCTGCAGCCTGAGGAAATGTGCGTTGCGTTGTCAACGTGTAGATGTCAGGGTAAAGAAGTAGCCCTCTGCAGTATTTGTGAAGAGTTTCTGTGGTTTATTGTTCTTCAAAAAAAACCTACCAAATTTGGAGGAGATGTTATAAACAGTGGATGCCATAAAATTCACTTTTTAGTCGCATTATAGGAGGCTAACTGAATACCGAATACTGAACCCTTTCAAAATATAATCTAATTTTTCTCTGTAAGATCTTTTTTACCTAATATAATTTTTTTTTTTGGCCTAAAAGAAATGTTCTGAATTGAGGATTTTCAACAAAAAGTTTTAAAAACTGAACAAACGCCTGAAACTCAAATTAGTATTTAGTTTGTATATTACAATCGGCATAAACAGAAGTTATCTGGTTGTCGGATTTTATAGAAAGAGAGATTCCAAACGCTAGACATTTGAATTGATACAAACACTTAATATGCATGTTCTGATAAGGAGGTTGCGACGCTCAATATTTGGAAAGCAGAATATCACAGATGTTCAAAGAATAGGTATGGTGGAGATGGCAATTAAAACGCTAGAGAAGCCGAGAAAGGGCATGAAAATATAATGTAAAAAAAAGCTCCTAGTTAATATTCAGTAGGAATCTTTGATTCAGATACCGATTTCCCAGACACCTTGCCAATTGTACTGGAGGATGTGGAACACGCTCCTTCAGTAGGTGTAAATCAATTTCAGACATAGTGGTTTTTCTTTACCAGTATAATAATTGGTTGATATAGCTAACAGTTTTCAAGATTAATTTACAGTTTAAATTACCTAATTTTGAAGTATTATAAGAGTGTTTTATTAGCATTAGAATCAACAGCGTTTTTACAATCTGTGTTGTCCCCAGTACGGACTTCCATCTTATAAGGAATCATTTATTTGCTATACATATATGGAAAAAAGCTTGTACTCAATTTAATATCGAAAAACTGATTTCTGAAGTAATTAGAGTAAAATTAATAAAAACTCATGAATCCTTTACTTCATAAACCTTAACTAAGTTTTATTGCAAAGTAAATTATCGGTTATGTGGTTGGTTACAACACATAGTAAATGGGTTTATACTCGTATAAAATTTAGCTTAAAACTGCCCGGTCAATTAGTTGAACAGGACAAATAATTTATAAAGCAATAAATGTGGGTTATGAAACATATTGTGAAATAGGTGACAGAAAAGTATTCTGCTCTTAAGTGTTGAATTTGTCATCTGTTACCTACAGTGTTATATTGAGGGAAAAAGATTCTATTATTAATTAAATCTATCTATTGACTATGTAGGCAAATAATCTGGACCTGTACTTTACCAAGATAAAATAATCGCGCTACGCTACTTACTAATAATACTAATTTCAAATTATTTATTTGTTTCGAATGTGTGTTTTAGAGTTATTAGAGTAAAGTTGGACCTATATCCATTCTGACGATACACAACAAATTCTTACTTTATAAAACATCACTTCGACTAACATGGACTTAAAGAGCAGAATTTTGGGGCTCCGCCAAAACTTCCAACATTCAACCTATACAATCTTTTCAGCCCAAAGTCCTTCGCAGAATGTTAAACTCAGCTTACTATATCTCCAATCCAACCCTCGATTATGTAATCCACACCTGATTTCTAAGTTTCCACCTCAATCCAGCAGATTACCAAACCTCTGAACCGATCTTTATTCTAACACTCCCATCCTCATAATATTTCACGTTGTTTGAAACGACATTGTCTCCATGATCTCTTTACTTTCCAACCTCTTCCTTCAAACTAGAGAGCTATCACTGGCTGCTTTTTCTCATGTTCTTCCGTTGTGACGCTACGCTTGCTCGTTGTTACTACATAAATTATACATCTTTTACACACACATTTGATGATGTATTAATTACTGTTGCAAATTAACATTAAACATAAAAAAAACTTTAAAAAAATGGAACTATTATAATCTACAAATTTTTGATTAATTAATTTACATCAAAGTTCTGTAAAAAAAAAAAATATTTTTTAAGAAAAGACTAGCAAAGGTTGTAATCAAAAACTCTGTTATAAATAACTGTGTTTGTATTATATATATACACCTTCTGTAGTTGAACGAGCTAATAACCAATAGGAGCGAATACGAAAGTCATTGAGATACGAATAGTCTCACTGATAAGAAAGATAAGAATGAGTAATGTTAATATTAACTTCAAATTAATAAAAAAATTGAAGTCAGTAGTACTAGTTATTTTTATTGAACAAACTTTATTATTCTTATCTTACAAATGTACAACACTTTATTATCTCCAGGGTGATGGTGATGATGACATAATTTCGAAACATGAGAGGTGAAAGTGAACAGCTCCGTGTAACCAGGAATTGTCCTAAACTCTCGGCCAAGGACGCAAGCACTAACAAAATTATGCCAGGAACTTATTATTATTATGATTATTTTTTTTTTTTAATGATTTAAGGCGCGTCAAAATCTAAGGTTATTGGCGCCCGGAGCTTTATTCAGTGCACTGCCGGCCTCCGGACAGTGTTCTCTCGTTACACTGTTCATCACCGGACAGTGAGCTGTAAGAAGCTCCTAGGAAGAGAAAATCTAAGGGTCAGCAGCTGGATTCGAACCTGGGACCTCCGCATGGGAGTTCAGTACGCTAACCGCATAGCTAATCCCTTCCCTATTATGATTATGATTTTTTTTTTTTGTCATCTTAAAAGACCCAATTATACACTTCTCAAATTTGTTAAATGGAGGGGAAAAAACACTTATTGAACCTAGTTTATTTCATCCTCGATGTACATATATATATATATATATATAAGAAAAAAAAAGATTTATATTAAAAAAGGAGCCACGATAGCCGAGCTGTTAAAGGCAAGGGATACAAAAATAAGTCGTATTGGTGTATTCGGTTCTATTTTCATATAATGCCTTAGAGCTTTTTGTGTGAAAAGGAAATATTCAGTAATGTAACTTAGCTATTCAACTCCGACTGTAACTACCAATTGAATGGAAAGAATCTCTGGAAAAAAAAAGCATTACGTTTCTTTATATACATAGTATTGTTTCATTATTAACATTCCAAATATGAGAAATTGCCGCATATCATTGTGCTGCTATAATTATTTTGTAATTGGATTATAGTTTCTAAATTTTTCACAAACATAACTTTTTTAACTAATTTTTTGGTAATTTATTTCTCATTATATTTCAATTTTTTTCA
The DNA here is from genome assembly GCF_049639745.1 of Rhodnius prolixus. Classification (NCBI taxonomy): domain Eukaryota; kingdom Metazoa; phylum Arthropoda; class Insecta; order Hemiptera; family Reduviidae; genus Rhodnius; species Rhodnius prolixus. The sequence continues at coordinate 9,832,822 of NW_027411592.1, read as the reverse complement.
CAGTTGTTTTTCAGTAAAACTATAGTTTCGTCAAATGAGTCACAGTTTGTCATACATTAAGTCAATTTATCACAAAACCAAAGAAACAAAAAATCGTTTTCTTCCTTAATCGCCTTTTCCTTTTATCATGTAACCATTATTATATAATTTCCCTTTATTTCTTTGGAATAATTATACTATAAAGAAGGACTTGCCAGAAAAACGAGTAAACTTTAAGTATTTAGCGTTTATACTTTCAGTAAAATGTTAAACAAATAAAAATCCTGTTAAAACATGTACGACTTACTACCATTTAGCTCAACATGGAAGTACAGGACTGAACCGGAGGGTGTGGACATCCACACATACATATTTTGTAAACCGATCAGTGCAGAAGGAGAGGCACGTCCGAGCAAATGATTATTGGTCAAAACGGGAAAATTTGGCTACCAAGTCTCACCCTTATTTATATTTGAATCTTTTAAATATTTTCAAGGTTTTAGAAAATATGTGTAAGGAACTCGAAAATTTAGAAGAAATATAACTTTACTTCTTCTCCTAAATTTCACTAACATTATACATAGTTATTTTGTACTTGTATTATTATCATTATTATTTTAATTTTTTCGGAAAAATGCATTTTATCCAAGTAACGAAGCTAAACGCTAAACAGGGAAGAGATTAGATTAGTGCTTCTGGACTGGACAAAGTTCGCGAAAGTTTCAGCTTCAAGTCGATCTGGTTGTCCTTATATTTTTTCTTCTTTTGAGCTTTCTGTCCGTGGCAGTCAGTGTTACGTGGAAATCTGCAACGATTTGCGGAGATCGGCAATATCTCCAAGACAGAAGAAGGTAAAAAAAAGTAAAATAAACCGACAAAAAGAAGATAAAACAGAGTGAAGTAGCTAGCCATAGTTGTGATTTACGTTTTGTTTGATCTTTAACAATTCATTTTAGATTCAAACACGGAGCCTTAGAAAACCTGAATATTGTGTGTACCAACAATCAATGTAGTGCTTAGGTACCCAGTGGACAAAGCCATCTTAAGGCCGCTGTGAAGATATTGGCAGTTAAATAGCCGACTGTTGTGTAAAAATCACACCTTCCCCAATCCAAAATCTATAAATATTACCCTAACATAACTAATAATGTATGACTCGAGGGACTAATGATGAAAACAACAACAATTAAGACCACTAACGATTTTCTAATTCAAGTAAACAGATTTAAGGAAAATAGAATTTCTTAATTGTGTGTTAATGATATGGTAGGTTTTTTCCCTTGTGTAGCCAAATTACAGATAAACTAGTGTTTAATCACCTGCAGAAATAGAAATAATGTATTTGATGGGATAAGGATTTTAGCGTTTACTTCACAATTTAAGTAAATTGCTATCAAATTTCTTCATACAATTCTAGTGTGTAATTAGATAAAACTGCAAACGCCTAATTTTCTTCAATTACATTAAATTAGATTAAAACATATTAGAATTTGCGTCAGAGGTATAAAAGGCTTAGAAGTTGCAGTTAACGAAAATTTACAAAATTCGTATTCAGTTAAATTCCGCCTGCTGTTTCATAAATGCAACTAAACGCTACTGTGAATCACAAACACTCGATTTCACAATATTTCGCCAAAAAGAAAATTGCTGGGACATTTTAAAGACAATCATGAGAAACAGAATAATCTATTCGATGTAAATGGCACTTGAGTCGAATTTTGATTAAAACATATTGAATCGACTATACATAGATCATCCAAATTGAACCAAGTGCCAAGTTTGAGCTTCCTGCGTCCCTCCGCTTTTGACTTTTTCATTTATATCCCCATTGTGTTCTAGTTTGTTAATCATCTTTTTTTTTATTATTATTAATAACATTAAGTTTGAAATCTTAGTAAAAAATTTAGCATGATCGCATCATTTCTTGATACAAATATAGTAGATAATTTTCTATAACTCACTAGAAAAGTTAAATTTCAACGTTCTGCTGTCGATTGTTGAGTCCTAAAAAAACATTCTTTCCATTAAATTTGAATGAGCGGACTGAATGTGATTGTGAAAATAGTGATACAAATGAAAAATTTTAATACATAAAGAAATGGCCAGTTTTAAACAAAAAATTTATTTTTAAAAAACTAATTAATGTGGACAGATTACTTTTTTGTTTTGTTAATGTCTTCATCTGGGGCTTATTTAACCAAAAGTTTTAAATAAATAAATGAAAAGAAACTGGTCACTTTTTAAGAAGCAAGAAATTGATGAAGTGGAAGTTTTGGGCAAGTTCATGGTCACTTTCAGTCCTTGAAAGTGCGCTGGCCTATCTTGAAGATAGTGAGCTACATTTATTTTCAGTTTATGCAGGTGATAGTTACATAACTTCCAGATAACTTAATGGTTTACAGGAAATAATAATACCTAGAGTATAATGGATGTGGTTACCGAAATTAGAATTTATTATTTTAACTCAAATTTGTGAAAGCGTAAGTCAACTTACTATGCGTGCTAATCTACGTTCCTATTTAAAATGAATCATGAAATTTTCCTAGAAATATATTCCAAACACAAAAAGTATAAATCTGTAATTTAAGTAAGCCATAAATACACTAAGCTTAAGAAAAATGGTTAAGCGATTTTTTCCTGAAAATATCAATAAAGTCTGCAACATAGTAATTCCAGTAAAGGAATTTCCTTAATGATTTTCTTTAATGACATTAAATTAGATTAAAACATATTTGAATTTGTGTCAGTGGTATAAAAGGCTTAGGAGTTGCAGTTAACGAAAATTTACACAATTCGTATTCATTATTCGGAATTTTAACAAAAGTTTAATTTCTTTTAATACTATAAAATCCTACTTACACTTTTCAGTGTTATTATTTCTAAAACTTAGGAAGGAAGCTAATTACCATTTACCTGTATGGAGTCCAGGGAGTCAGCCTAAGTCTGTAAAAGGAGGAAACTACACTGCTTGTTTAGCATACGATTCAATAGCTGGGAAAAGATCTATTGCCTGAACAAAATCTCAATCTTTATCTATTCTCAGACTGATAAGGCTAAACAAATATATTGGCCTAGAGATGGAGCTCAAACTGTGGATGCTGCAATAGACCCTAGATATACGTTGTCAAGCCATCCCTACAGAACTTTTTGGGTTTAAATATGTGCTAATATAGTAATTTAAAAGGAAAAAAGCTTTAATACAAAATTGTACAATCATTACATTTTTTTTCACAATGAACCGTAGTGAAAGTATTGAGAGAAAATTTAAATTTGTAAAATACATAAGAAATCAAAATAATTAACTTTCTTAAAAAATAATAACCTCAATAAAAAATTTAAAAAAAATTGTTGAAGAAAAAAAAAAGAAACGTAAAATCTTAACAAAGATGGTATAAAATCATAAGTCATTGTACTGTAAAAAAAGGTCTAGCTGAACTTCATTATACAGAACATAAAATTCAAACAGAAATGAATTCAATTAAAGTAATCTCTTAATATTAAATTTTGCATATTTCATCTAACACGCTTATTCAAGAAAATCGTAATTCAAGCTTTCTTCAATAGAAATAGTTTCATCGATTCTGGGAGATTTTTCTTGATTCTACAAAAAAAAAAAAGAAACCAAAAGTTAAAATAATTAAAAGTTTTTTCAGTTCAGGTATTACAATTTTTTTATTTATCTTTTTATTTAAAGCACGCCATTATCTGAGATCAAAAGAGGCCGAGATCTTCTCGGTGCACTGCTAGCTTCCGGACAGTTTTAGAAAACTGTGTGTTTCTAGATAGTAACAGCTCTTAAGATGAGAAAAGCTTAGAGTAGCACCCTTGGAGTAATTTGTAGTAATTGGATTTTGAGATTTGGAGTATTTGACATGCAACAATGTTCTATTGTTGTCATGTCTTAGAAGAGAATCAAATATTCCTAATGATAAGGTTAAATGGTTTTGGAGATAGTAGTGACCAACTGCAGGCCTGAAAAATGGCGCTGCATTAATTAGTTCAGGTAAGGTTTGGGGTATTCTTCCTTCCCTCTGCGTGAGACATTTACGGCCTTTATCTCTGCAACTGGTTTCAAAGTTCTACCCTTTTCTTACTTTGATTGCATGCATACTTTGTCTCTTGGTATTTTACTCTGGGTTAGATAGGCGAGTCTGGATGTTTCTTATTCTATTCTGTCTGTCTCCTCAATGCCGAGGTATTCGTGGCACTTAGTATAGCTAATGAAGTTGAACAGTTTTTCTTTGTGTTCTGCAATGGCTCAAGGTATTATCTATTAAGTTACCGAGGATTGGACGAGTCTCATATTGCGTAAGCTAACATCTTACTTCCACAAATCCAGAAGTACTGTAAAAATTTCCTAGTTTGATGCATATTGACCGACAGAAAAATAAAAAAATAGCACAATCATTTTTTGTTTTAAATTTTATTGTACCTGAAGCTTATTTTGCTTATCTTTCGTCACCTCCTTGTTTGCTTTGGCGGATTTAATGCCTTTCTCATTTTCTTCCATATTGTCCTTTAAAAAAAATTGTTAAAATAATTAAAATTGGGAAATATTAACAGAAAGATCTTAGAGGCATTAATTATTGCTACACGGTGCAGATATTAATCGAGAATCTTTTAGAGTTTGAAGTCATTGTTCGTCAGGCTAGCTCCTCGGCTGACGTAAAAAAACTTTAGGGGTAAGATGTTGGATTGTACAAAAAAAAAAATCTTCTACTAAGTTGAAGTTTAGAATAGATAAATTCCTTTTAAAAGGAAAATTAAAAGAGCGTCAAGGAAGGGTTAGATGAATGCATATATTTAAAGAACATGTGCCAAAGTTGGAAATCGACAATCACAAGAACTTTAGAAGCATACATACAAGAAACGATTCTTGGTTAAACTTTTATTGTGTTAGATTACCTCAGATTGTTTTGAAGAAGATGTAGTATCCAAATTCTTTTTGCTACTTTTTCTTTCTTTTTTCTCCTTTTTGGCCTTCTTTTCTAATTCAAGTTTCAAGAGTTTTTCATCTGCGTATTTCTAGAAATTCATAAATCTATCATAAATTATGTGTTATCAGAGCAATGATAGAATAAAATTCATTTTTATGCTCTGACATGTCGAGATGTCTAAAAGTACTAGTTTACAAAGCATTTATTTGATATAAAAAGCGAGGTAGTCTAAAAATAGCTGCATCTCGTGAAATATTCAAAATAAAAGATATTTGTAAACTGTATTAAATTGTACATGACTGGGTGGTTTGGGTAGGCCCTAAATTACCTGAAAGAAGTCAATTTCCACAAAGTAAAGCAAGTAAAAACTGATAAGAAAAATATCTGATTATTAAAATACACTCTGGTGGGCTAGTTGAGAGAAGGAAATGACCGGTTGAGCTCTTAAAGACAGATGAAAAGAGGTTATTAATTGAACTGTTAAGAACTGTAGAAAGTAAAAGAAGGTTGTTTTCTCAAAAGTCACTTTATATAAGAGATGTTGCAGACCCTTTTGCTCAACTTCAAAAGGAGCTAAATCATGATAACTGACACACTCAGTCACTTCTACTTCCCGAAACGGATTAAGTTCAAGGTGCCCAAAGCAATGCAGCCATCTTTTCAACAACCTTCCAAATTTTTAACATCTACGAATACACTCGTGTCCAAGTTTGAGAGGAAGTACGTGTGATTAGTCTTGCTGTTAAGCGTTCTAGAAACGAGTGACCCTAACTTTGTGATTTTTGTAGACTCCTATACCTTAATTCTGGCAGTTCAAGAAAAACTGAAATCCAGGAAGTCCCGAGCGTTTGATTGACAAGATGTTACCAGAACTAAAAGTGTTGCCTTTGGAAGAATACAGCCATGATTGGTTACCAAACATTTGTTCAGGACAAGCAACTATGATTCTGCGAAATGCACATTTAGTGGAACACAAGAAATGGCAAATACCCCTATTTTATGGACGTGAGAAGTAAAACAGCATTGTATGGTCGAGAAATGTCGAACTTCATTAAGTTACAAGCAAACGAATGAGCTGAAACACCTCTTTGTTATATATATAATTTATAGATCAATTTTCATCCAGCATTTCCTCCAGAACTCTTTTCTATTTCTAAAAATTAGAATAAACGGAAAATAATAGTTCTTGCAATTACCTTACAAAAATTTGCATATCTCTTATAGTGATTTTTTTGCTTTAAATGCAATTTTTTATCGGTAGTATCAAGAATAAGAACGTTGCAAATAGAACAAAGCCAGACTTTAGAAATCCCTTCTTTGCCTGGAAGTAATAAAAAAAAAATCATTTCATTCAAATTTCTTGTTTCAGGTACAGAAGTAGTAACATATTTAAGTTGTTCGAAATATCAGAATCTTAAACCAAGCACTATCTAAATAAAATTATTTTTACCAATCGGTGTAACACCGTCATAGACTGGAATCCTTGCATTTCTATTGCCTACAATGAAAAGAACGCATAATTATTTATTTTTCAAATATTTGCAAAATAATAAATATATAAAGTTATACAATACGAACAAACTATAAAATTCAAGATGGTAAATTGCAAGACATAGATATAATTTTTTTTTAAATTATTAGCACTGAAAAAGCAAAAACTTTTTCAACATTAAACAAGCTTATTTCTGCTTAATATCTCTCATTTTTTACTGAACTAAATCTCTGGCGAACTTCCATTTTAAAATTTTATTTGCTTAAAATGAAAGCCATGTCAAGAGCAAAGTTTCAAACTTAATTATTGGAGCCACTCTTTGTTGGGTAGTAAATATCGCAATTGGAGCATGCTAAAAGTAGTAAAATAGCTTACTCGTCTTTGCAATTAGTCTTATATCATCTTTTGGATCAAGTCTATCCTGCAATGAAAAACAACAGATTTGACGACTTGATAAGTACGTTTCTATACTTATTTATATTTATCTTAAATTTATTTAGAAATTTATGCAAACAATAGTCGCTATACAACGTATTCAAGTTAGAGTAATTTTATTTACAAAATAAATTAATAAAACATACCCAAAAGAGTTTTTGCATTCTTTGAAATCTCGCATTTGGATCTTCTTGTAGGATGTCCTTACACCTTCAATTAAGTTTTGAATCACATTAAAAAGAGAAAAAACAACAGAAATCTGGTATCTGAGTCATGCGTCGTTTTTCCCGATTTCGATATCATGAATAATTTTTCATGCACTAATATTGATTAAAATAGTTTGTAATAAATAAATTAAATAATAAAGAATAGGGGCGAGTGTTGGTCTAGTGGTCAAGAACGTGGCTTTGTAAGTGGGAGATCCCCCGTTCGAATCCCGCGAATGACTACTTTTTATTTGTTAGAAAAAATTGGTTCTGGTAATATGAGCTTCCATCCACGACACCTAATTGATAGTTGGACGTTAGGCGTTGGAAATAGGCAATTAGCACTAAATTAATAGAATTAAGTGAAATTCGTCGAGAACTAGCTCATCTCTCCTTGCCCATGTTTCTCTCCCTTCAATTCCATGACTTTGATGGTGTACGCAGAAAAAGCAGGAATTAGTATTTAGAACATAGTCTTTAGCCTAGGGAACTTGCTCTTTAAATTTGAGCTGGTAAGGAGGACATCACCTGCGGCTCTTAGAGCTGTTTGCTGATGAGGTAGTTATTTATGGCGAACATGCGTCATACAAGGTTAACCCGCAAGCTTCTACTAGTCAAAACAAGCGGTACACCCCTTAGTCGACTTATAGGTAAATGGTCGCAGGTCTTGTGACCCAGCCTAGGAAAAGTGTTCATACCGAATTGATCTGCCATTACAAGAAGATTGGTCAGAAAACATCTCCACATGGTGAGATGGCCATACGTAGGTCTAGTCTGTGAGAAGTTTATGATAGGAGACGAGAAAACGCCTCTTACACCCTGACCGATGGCATTGCAATCGTCTATTTGCTTTTTGAGGCCTCTGGTGGAGACTAATGGTAACAAGCAAACCGATTGGTAGGAAATATAATAACTAAAAGGGTGAGGGGAGGGATTAGCTATGTGGTTAGCGTACTCGATTCCCACGCGGAGGTCCCGGGTTCGAATCCAGCTGCTAACCCTTAGATTTTCTCTTCCTAGGAGCTTTTTACAGCTCACTGTCCGGTGATGGACAGTGTTGTCTGTAACGAGAGAACACTGTCCGGAGGCCGGCAGTGCACTGAAAAAAGCTCCGGGCGCCAATAACCATAGATGTTGACGCGCCTTAAATCTTTAAAAAAAAAAAAAAAAAAAAAGGGTGAGGTTTATCCTAATACAGCTGTAAGGGTGGGCGCAATAAGCTTCCTAAATAGGGTAAGTTTGATGAACCTAGAGCCTGCGAGCACCGCCAGGAGCAGGAAATAGCCTTTCTATTTGCCGTCGTCGTAATCTCTGTGCTGCGGAACAAATCTTTAGCACGTTGAGACCAGAGAAGATCATGTTCCAAAAACGATTATTGGTAAAGCCCTCGCCTTTTTAAAAAGGGGAACCTGCTACATCTTTCAAGGAGATAGTACAATTAGACTTTCTGCTGCAATGCCTTGAGGAACAGGATCCACCCTGTTCCAGTATTAATAAGTTAAATTTATACATGCTTCATGCACTGAATCTGTCTCTTTTCAGTAATAACAAGTTATATTTAAACATGCTTCATTACTTGAGCATATAAATTAATAAAATACCATTTTAAGTAAGGTCTAGAGTCCTTATTCTGTTCATCTCTTAAACTGTTAGCATCCCTAAACAAAACAAATTTATATAGTTAACAGTTCATATGTATACATATGTTACTAGCTGCAGCGTTGGGAGCATTCAATCCTTTCATGTCAATGATATTTTGTCTTTGGGGCGATAATCTCCTTAGAGAAAAGATTGTTTATGTACATTTCCAGCTTTGAACACTTAGTAAGAAAAAGTATTTAAGGAAAGTAATGAAAACTGGAGGTTACAGAAAATTGTAAGCATATGAAGAGCTTATAAAACCTATAAAACTACTTTTCCATTTTCATGAAACTCCAATTCAAGTGTAGAAATCTACACGGTGGAGTGTTCCATATTTTAAGTTGATTCTTATGTCCCCCAAGAAAATAAGTTTTAGCTTAAATTTAAAACAAAAATCTGAAAGAATACACTAAAAAATTTCTTTAAATTTTGTATATTCTGTGTAGAGCTAGAAACTAACTTATAAAGCCCCGCATACTTCTTTTTCCTAGCTCTAAAATACCTCATCGAAATCTTATCAGAAATCATTATGATTGCGTGATCACCATGAATAATTCAATAATGTACGATATTACACCCAGGAAAATCATTGATGTCAAATATTAGAATAAATTGTATAACTATGTATATTACTGAAGCTTACTTGTCGAAATGATAATTCAGCCTACTCCTATAATTTCCGGAATCTCTGAAACAAATTCAATTTATTTCTTTAAAAAAAAGGCTTTACTCCATAATGTTTTATTAATTAAATCTTTTAGAATTATTAAGTATTAGATAAATTAACCTCTGTAATCATAGACAAGTGTCTATGAGAGTCCTTTGTAAGGGTCATAATCCCTTTTACCTTGAATATGAAGGGTTATTTGGTAACCTTTTCATTTTCAAGTGCCTTTTGCACTTTATTAATGTTAAGTAATGAAATTACAGGATATTAATAGGATTATTTTTTTTAGATATTCAGTTATAAGAAATGGAAAATCTTGCCTAAGTTAAGTTTCTGCATCCTTAGCCTATACTCTCTCCAGAAGGATGTGCCCCATTCATGTCATATTAATTGCTCTATGAACTCAGTATGTTCGAGTTTAATCGTTTTCAAAAAAATTTGCACCATACAGTACGATGAAGCTCTTTGACCCATGGGCTCAACCCTTGCAGACAATCTAAATGAGCAAATAACTCCACTGAAAGTACCAGCAATGTTTCTGCCGAAGATAACAGTTTCGTATAAAAAAGATTTTTAAGGACAGTAAGATTAGTGATTCCCACTTCCATTCTACTCACTTTACTCTCACTGGATATAGGACTTCTAGTTCACTTGTGTTTTAGGATTTCTCAAAAGGATGGATATGTCAGATTGCTCCTTGCATGAGCCCTCTTTAGCCAAATGGTCAACCTCTTCATCGCCACGAACCCATAGTAATTGTACTGTTTACTTTGATTTATTAAGAAGTTAATGATATGCATGCAGGCAAACTTCAAGGCTTTCAGTTTTCCAGTCTAAGGTTGAGAGAAAATCTGATAACCGATATTGTTTTATATAAAAGTTATAAAACGAGCATATCATCTCAACATCATATCTACTCAACACTTATAATTTTTTTATGAATATGAGTAAATATGATCAACTTGTCATTGTCAATTCATATACAACAATAGCTTCAAAGAGGATTCAGAAAAAACAAAGCATCGTTCCCGTTCGTACATGTGCATTTAATTAAAAAAATGGTCAAATAAGCATAAATCAATTCTAGATGAAGCTAGTTCCCAAGCTACGCTTACAATATTTAGAACAGAATTTTGGAAATTTAAGTAACAACTAAGAGATCTGATTACAACTGTGAGTATTTTATAATTTAAACACCTTTTTTATATTTTTTAGTTTGAAACTGGAGAATATACAGGAATGCTTACCCACTCGAATTTAAGTCATTTCGAACATTTTCTCTCCGAAAATTGATTTCCCTTGAACAAAAAAAATAAATAAATAAAAAAAAGACATTAGGCATGTGAGAAATACATAGCAAATATTTTATTAAGAAATTATATTTAAGGGAGGGTGTTGGTCTATTGGTTAGCGTGGCTTTGTAAGTGGGAGATCTTCAGTTCGAATCCCTTGTATAGCTCCTTTTTATTTTTTTGAAAAATTGTTCATAGTATGTACTTCATGACACCCAATTGATAGTTGGACGTTAAGTCCCGCCTGAAAAAAAGGCGATTTCTTTACCTTTTTTTTATTATAAGAAGCAATGAAACAACACGTTTCTTGAGGAAACTTTGTTTTATTAACAAGTAAGTGATTGAATCTACTTTGAACGAAACACAATTCTAGTTTAAAATAATTAATAGATTTTGCCCAAGTTGATTAAAACTGAAAAAGAAAAATGCAGAAATACTCATTTTATTATTAGTATTAGTAAATTCCGAGAAGTTAGATCTAATTGTTTGTACCTCCAAAATCTTATGCTAAATCTTATGTGTTGAGCTTAACCCGCACAGAAAAGCTTCTTCCTTTTGGTTTTTAACTCCACGCGATCTAACAACCTTATAAGCTATTGATGGAAGAGAGTCTGCAATTTGTATTTTCCATTCAGAAAACTGTAGCACAACTCACCAGTAATCAAGATTCTGCTGTGATATCTGATGCTTAGAAAATTACCTCAACAAGAACTATCAAAAATGTATTTTCCTTAATTGCATTGGGAAGAATTATCTGCTAGTTAATACAGGATTAGTTATTTATCAATTTAGATAGAAATTAAACAGACGTGGAACTCTGAACACAGATCTCGGATAGTCCAGTTCCTAGGCCAGCTATCTATCTCATATCTTAAAAAGCTTAAAGAACTGGTGGCAGTCAGGTGTAATGAAAGAGAGGAAAATATAGGAACTCTAAGTTAATGCAAAATAGTTAATGTAAATAGTTATTTTTTTAACTTGTAAATTACAAATTCTAGTCTTGTTTGTGTCGTTTACGAGGTGGCAATCCGTGATGAAATCGTAAGAAAGGAAAATTAACTTCCAATTCCCTTTATATATCAAACTTACATTCCATTTTGAAGAGGCTCCCATCTATTTACAAATAAATTTGAAGATCCTTGCCTTCTGTTTTGATGGCTCAGCGGCCGATAGGAATACTCGTTACATCGCTGTCTCTGTTCATTTTCGAATTAGCATATAAAAAAAAAAGCAAAAGGAAAAATAAATGATGACCTTAGTAGTAATGATAATTTATATTTAGAACAAATGGCTATTACCTTGAATGGAGAAGAATGCCATGGTTTAGAACACCAATTGTTAGAAAAATGAGACATCTTTGCAAATTTGTTGTGGTTCAAAGAAATATTGTTGACATCCACCCAAGCTGCAAACCTTTTTCTATTCCACTAAATTAAAAGGAAAGACAATTCGCTACTCACACAAAGCACACATGAACAATGCAAAAGACGTAATACAGAAATATACAAAACCTGATTCATGGTGGATTAACACTTGAGACTTCGGACTTGACTGATAAATAGAAATACACACAAGGTACAAGAATCTAATCGTCATATATTCATTAGATTTAAGTAAATAGATAAATTTTGTATTACGACAGTTTAAATTTCAAAAAGATACTAGGTGGGAAGGTTGTTCAATATAATCTGAGAAGAGGTGCGAGCACGTTGTCGGATTTGGCCGAATGATTACGATTATTAGCAGGAGTAATGCATAAATTTTTATGCTTAACAATTGTCAATTTTTTTAGATAAAAGTTTAAAAAAATATATATGGTGGATATAATATTTTTAATAAGTTATTTTTTTTTGCTAAAGTTTACTATTTAACTTCTACTTGTCCCAGAAACACCACAATTCAATAACAAATTTAATACCTTGTAAAACGCCGCATTCTATCACTAAATAGATAAATATGCATTATATAATAACACATTTAGGAGCTGCATCAAATTAGAAAATTTTTGAACGCGCCCCCTGAGGAAAATGGATCCAGAACCCACAGATAGACAAGGTGAAGATCCTCATCATTAACCCTAGAGGGAGTAACGTTTTTTAACGTGGATTTCGGTGTCCTGAGCAAACTGCGGAACATAATGTGTTATCATCATTAATGTTGTTCTTTTTATCATAATGTGTTATATGATTAATGAATAGAGTTCACCATAAAACAGCGAAATGTAATTTTTTAAACTAGCAGAGAATATAAATTCTTTGAATTTAAATCTGCTATATATCAAAGGGGCCTTTTGAATTGATGGATTCAAATTATTCTATACTTTTTTTTAATTCAGCAGAACCCATACGGGTTCTCATTAAAAGATTAAAACAATAAAATTTTATTAGGGGGAACATATAATAAATGTCATTTTACTCTGGTCCATTGAACTTCCGGGTGTTTCGTAATTTGTTTTGGAAAAAGTTTTCATTTAACATTTTCAACAATTTGTTTTTCTTATTTAATGCTCTGTTAAAAAGAACGTAAGCAAGAGCACTTCCACTGATTTATATTCTTCGCAGGTGTAACTTAATATTTTTTCAAATTTATTTTGGCTCTAGGAAGTATTCCTCTAGGAATAATGGACTAGCCGCTTCTTCATAGATCTTACCGTCCTGTGGGAACCTAACAGCAATACTCAATACGGAAATCTTCATCATACACAATATAAATGGGGCCTGCAAATGTAGTTGCTGTGCACCTGCTTGGTTTAAGCGTACCCATAAGAAAACTCTAACTCATAGTAATCTCTTCAATAACATTTACACACTATAGACGGCTATATTTTATTTAACTTTCAGGAAACCGTAAAGGTAGCTAGTATATTATGGGTGTACGAATAGCTTCTAGTCTATTTACTATTGTTGGGATTATTTTCTATGGCTGAACTGTGATATGAACAGCTAGTGTTGGATGAACTCAAAATGTGTTTAGGTCCACAGAGATGGATAATGTCCCTGATTTTATCTGCGTGTTTTTGTACTCATGATGGGTTTCATTCTTTCATCCAACATTAGAAGTTATCTGTTTGTGTAGAGAATTTAACTTAAACTATGTTTTTACAGTCAGAGGTACAAAAAATATGTGTGCAACATCAGAAAAAAATCAGCGATGGTGGGCTTGGTGAAATTGGTTAAAGGAAAATTGAAGTAAAGAGAAAAAATATTAAAAAACCAAACAGTTTTTTTTATTGCTGTGATAGACAAATACAAAAAATTAACGGTTAGACTTGGCCACTCGTTCTAACTCGTCTTTTTTCTTTATCGCATAAGAGTTGGAGGAACCCTGCAGCAGATCAATTACAATAAAATTAGTGTATTGGTATTAGGAAATAATTCTTTTCAAGTATAAAAAAAATAACTCACCTTAGCAGCGTTAATAAGTTCATCAGCTAAGCATTCAGCAATAGTTTTGATATTCCTAAATGCAGCTTCTCTGGCTCCCGTACATAATAGCCAAATTGCCTAAAACAATAACTAGATCAGCTGAAAAAAAATCAGATTTACAAGGCAGCAGTAATGAAAAGTATTTTTACTGATAAAAATTATTAAACAAAAGGAGGTTTTATTTTTAAAGGCGCACCGACAGCTGAAATTGGTTTTTAAAGCACTACTGACCTTCGGACCAGTCTCTTGTCATGCCGTTACAAGAGAAGACCTCGAGCAGCGAACTATAAGAGACTAATTTATCATATTTCTTCCTTAATTATATTTACTAATTTTAAAACATGTTTAAAACTCACCTGGTTAACTCTTCGAAGAGGTGATACATCAACAGCTTGTCGTCTCACAGTACCAGCTCTACCGATACGCGTCGAATCTTCCCTGGGTCCAGAATGAATAATTGCATGGACAAGAATTTGCAACGGATTCTAGAAAAACGAATGAAAAAAAAAAAATTGTATTCAAGAGATCTATCTGTAAAAGTATTTTACATAAATGGCAAAAACTTATTCGTGCTTAGTGGTCCTCAAAATGGCCTTTTCGACGAAAACTCAAAATCTAGTATTTTTATTATAGTCTTTATTTATTAATATAAAAATATAAATTATATACATTTCTGGGTGTACAAAATAAATTATAAGACATCTGCCATGGTCAATGACCGTCGGCGGAGTGGGCAATACAAATTATTATTATTTTTTTTTGGAAACCAGAGTTAAAAAAATTTAGGTAAATAAATGCGAATAATTAATAATAACCTTTTTCAGAAAGTAATGGATTACCCTATAAATCTAACACTTATTTCTATTATGTAATTTAACCAATACCAGAACCGTATATACTTATTGCTTTACAATATTGTGCTAACCGAGGCCAATCAGAACCATTTAATATTTCTAATATTTCCACATTTGTTAAAGAAATATTCCTAAAATATTTTAGTCTGACCTCACTCAGTCTAGCACAAACTACCAAAATATGGTACATTCGATCAAGCATTAGGTCATTACATAAGAGACAAACTTCTTCGGTATTATCATGGTGGTATGGCGGAGAAAATCTAGTATCTACCCGATTAAAATACTTTCTACTTATTAAGAGAAAGTATTTATACTGAGTGTATCATGTTACACATGTAAGCTAGAAGCTTTTGAAAGTCTAAACGCTTTGGTGTAAGAAAAAGTCAATTTAAACATAAGTGTAACCACTAATCTAGAAGACTAGCTTTCTGGATTTCTCTTGGAGTATCTTAAAATTATTGGAACTGACTAAATTAGAATATCATACACTCACGATTTGTAAATACGACAAATTTAAAAGCTAATATGAGCTGCTAACCTCTGGAGAGAAATTAGCTAACCTAAGAAATCGAATAAGGTTAGAAACCTTACAATAACTCGAATTCTCCTACAACATTTAAGTTCCAGAAATAACCATAAACAGCAATGTTTCTCTGAATGAATTCAAATATCGATACTTACGTCTCCCGTGAGGAGGTGAATAATTTCAAATGCATGCTTAACTATCCTGACCGCCATAAGCTTTTTGGCATTGTTTCGACCATGCATCATGAGAGAATTAGTTAACCGCTCAACAATTGGACATTGGGCTTTTCGAAACCTCTTAGCCGCATACCTGCCAGCTGAGTGCGGCAAATATTTGGCGTTCTTTTCCTTTACTGCTATGTAATCCTAAAAAACGTCTTAATAAAATATCTTTGAAAATAATTATCAAAAGTAATTACTTCACAAAAACGACTCAACTAAAACTTTATATTGCTTTATTACAATTAAACCCTTCATTTTTACATAAAAAGTTATCTTAAATTATCTAATTATTTAAAAAATGATTACCTGCAATGACATATCCGCAATATGAACATCATCACAACTCCACCTTCCGAACAATTTTATTTCCGGCAATTCAGCAGCAGGGGCAATTTGCATTGTTTCCCCAGTGTCACCTCCTTCTGGTGCAGGTTCATCCCAGTTTTCATCTGCCATGGTTTCAGCTAATTACAACGATCACCTACAAAGCTTCACTGCGAAAAAATAACATGTAAATCAATAGATTTACAAAATTTGGAGTTATTAACACCTTAATCTCATAAATATTTTATCTGTTCATTCAAAATTTATTACATAAAGAACAAAAATCTGTATGACAAGTACGAAGTGCTTTAAATAATAAAAAGGCACTTCACCACGTGGAACCACTTAACAGCTATATTGAATTTTAACAACAATTAACAATTTAAGTTAATGTTGACATTTACACACAAAGGTTTTCTATATGAATCCACTTTTTCTATTGCGACTTAATTTACAAAACACAATAAGTATACCTACCAATTCCGATTCGTCGGATAAGCTACCCAAACAGAAAGAACTTCAACTCGCTTACAGGTTAACTTATCCACTAATTGCAGTGTTGAAAATAAAGCTGTTGCATGGTTATTAATTTATATCACATAGGTTGCTTTCAGTAGTAATATAATTTAATGAGGATTTTTGTATATTATTATTTTAATATTAAAAAACAAAATTAATCTAATAATATTTTCAGAAATTCATCCAACCTTGTTAAGGTTAAAACGTGTAATTTTGATTAATCTCTAAGAAACTTTTCATGCTTTACAAAATTCTTTCCAAAATATGTTTCTCTGCAGATTATATATGGATTTCAAATTATTATCTATTCACAATTAGTACTAGACGATTATTGGTGTTAGAAAGTTGAGGCCCCCTCCTTTCGCAAAAAAGGGATACACAAAAAATTGTTAAATGTCAAAAATACCATTCCTCGAGGAGGTTGCTTAAGAATACAAGAAGTAAACCTTCTCTTCATAAAGAAAAAAAAAATTGAATTTACTTTATTACAACAGTTACGATTAACATGCAAAGAACTGAAGTTAAAATGTTTATATTAAGGATTCTCATGTTAAAGGCATAATGTGTAATAAGTTGGCACGTTGGTAGATTAACCTGAGTACTGTTGAATTTGGATTTATGATAGAAAAATCAAGAGCATTTTTTAAGAATTGAATTTAGAAGATTTTGATAAAAGCACTTCTACACAAAAAATCTTAGTAAAATTTTGAATTTTCAACATGTCCTTTAACAATGTAAATAATATTTAGCGTGATAATGCCAATTAACTCAAGACTTTATTACTTAATTGATTAAAATAAGATAATGTTTAAAATGATAGTAACACATGCCGTTATAGCTTAATAACGTAATAGTTTGATATTTTAAATAATCTTATAATGACAGCATAATCAACATCCAAGGATGCAGCAAACATTTAAAGCTGGACATGACTACTGTTTTATCCAGACATACAGAGTCGGAATGGGTGGTCTCAAGACTGAGTATTAGAAAAGAGTGGCGTTTCTTTGTTTGGGTAGGTACAGAAATACATTTTTATAAAAAGATTTATATGAAAAAATGATACATACACATTTACATATATTCTTTAACAAGGTACTAAACGAATTCAAAGAAGGAAATCTTGTTATATATTAGGCAGAATTAAAAATATTAGTAGAGACTTACATTTAACAGCTAAAAGTCATATACATTGCAGTAGTATTACACAAAAATTATACTTTAGAACAGAGTCCCTTTATTAGAAAGAAAAGGAATAAATACGCATTTACTTTTTCTGCTAAGGGAGCCCATTTATAATAGATATAAAAAACTTTAAATTAAGATGTATGATATTACCAGAAAATTGTATTTTTTGCATTTATTTTATGACAGATATTCAATAACTTAAAGCGTTGGTGCTTGGAATCATCCACTCCAAGCAATTAATTAGAATATGTACGGCTAAAGCGGGGAAAGATTAGCTGAAAAGTTATATTCCAACGTGTAGCTGCCGGCCTTTAAATTAAAAAGATCCAATACATTCAATGACAACCGGTAAAATTAAATTGACTGGGTTAAATAGAAAAAGATACATTCAATACGAAAACTCTGATTTTCACTTCAATGTTTAGAATTAGGCAAGACCAGTTCTTAACAAGTAGCGCGAAGTGTAAACTGACTGTAAAATTATTATTATTGCTTTTGTAAAACTTTTCTTGATTCACACTGCTGCTGGCACAATAAAAAATATTCAAACTTTTGGTTAGGTCAAGGATTTATATACCCAATTTACTTTATTGAATAATTGGGTTCCTTTTGTCAAATCAAAACATATCAAACTATTACATAGTTACCACTAAGAGAAAAATTGTCCTGTCAAGTGACGTAGGGAGAACTCAACAATAAACAGATGGGAAGTTTCCATCTATTTCGCAGCCAATAGGATTTAAAGTTACATACCTCTTTTTTGTATTGGCTAATAAAAAAAACCTTTAATACAATTTCTTTTTAATACCCTAGTGCCGGGATCAATGGTCTAGAAGTCTATAAAAGAGTCTTCTTTTCGTATGGATACAGCATTTGGGAAGTTGATAAGCTAAGAAAACGATTTGAAATGAGAGCTGTAACGTTTTTATGCTTGGCAGCTACACTACTTGTAATTGCTCAGGTATGTAATAGCATTTAAATAATTTAATATATTTTCCTAAATTTAATTCTACATCTTGTAAAAGCTTTCAATAAGTTATAGTTTGCATGTGTAAACTTTAAAGATAAGTGAATGAACACTTAAATTATCTGTCTAAAATAAAAATGTGATATGTGAACTTTAGTTGCGAGGGTAACCCTATTGAGTAGACTTCCCCGTATTACTAACGCAATCAGGGATAATTATTGTACTTAAGTTGACCCGAGCATAGACAAATATGCCTCATGCTGCCTTTCTCACGTTCAGCTAGACAAAAACATAGAAAAATATTAAGGTGTAATATAACTACAAGCAAATTTAAATCTGTTTGAGGAAAATACTCATGGGGACGCCGCTCGCAGGTTAAAAAAAAAAAAAATACAACGATCAAAAGATCTACATTTTAGTCTAAACTTTTAAAGCAGTCAATGCCAAACACTTTATAATCACAAATTCTTACTTACTTTTCTACAAGAACGTAGGAAAAGTCTTTTAAAAACTCTTCTCCAAGAATATGTTTATTTCTTGAAAAGTATTACTGAATGTAAAGTTTTATAATTCTGACTAAAACCAAAACTTGTAAAACCTAAGTGAATAGATTTCTTTCTTTAATTACTGATTAGTTTATTGAAAATGTGATGAAAAATAAATTTGAGCAGAACTAACTTTTCTTTACTGGAAAATTTGATTTTTTATGTTCTTAAGATTCTTGGGGGAAAATGACTAGCCTCCTCTTCTTGGCATTTTAGCGAGGTATCCCAACCTTAACAATACGAACACAATTGGCATGTACAATCCTTACACAGCAGATGTAATGTCTCAAAATTGGGTTTGGGTTTTCCATAAACACAGCCAAAGTCTATCCACTATTAAATTAATATATTTTACGAACCAGCAATAAATCTGCTGCTTTTAGGTAGCTATAGAATTTGATTTGAATGTCCGCTTCTTTAAATTTGATTTCTACATATATTTTGTTCCATATATTTTATGATTACTGACAAATATGTAAGTTTTAAATTGTTTTTTGAATTTGTTGAGATGGTTGAATATTTTTCACTCTATGTACAAATTCATATATTCGTACACTAAATAAATTCATATATTATTTGAGCAAGTACAACTCAACATATCATTTGAGAAAGCTTTCAGCTTCTGTGGAAGGTGGTCTTCACTTGAAGTACTGTTCATGGTACAGAAAAGACAACTGTACTATCGAAAAATGCATGAACCATACTGCAAAACTATGTTTACATTCTAATAGAAAAATCTCACTCCACCTACGGATATCTGGAAAACTAATTCATTTTTAAAAATGCCGTGTTCTCTTTTGATTCAATAGTGTCTCCTTTTTTTTTTATTAAAAATAATTATTGTACTTAATCTTAAAAGATAAGCAGCAGTTGTTTAATAAAATAGCTTGATTCGCAAATTAACATTGAACAAGTATTATAAAATGAGATGTGGTAGAATGTTATACTATTAAGACCACGTTAAATGATATCAGTGTGGATCTCGTATACGATCAATTGGACGAAGAATTGCTGGCACTGCATTGCATATGGGTAGTAACCCATTGGCAGCAAAGCCTAAACTCTTCAGCAAAGGCTCTTCAAAAAAGCACTTTATGCCTATTGTACCTGTGCCAATAATCTTGCCATTTGGAAGACGACCGATTTACATTCAAGTGGAAAATACGACGGATATTTTACAGGTAAACCATTTGTTATATTGTGTGTGTAGTGGTTCACGAAGGTGTAAGAGACTCTTCTTGTGACAAAGTTTTATCCTTGCTAACGTTTGAAAAAGATTTAGATAATTAGAAAATGTAACTTTTTTTAGGTTCACTCCTCTTTTGGGTTGTTCAAAAATGTAACATTTTTGGAGTGAAATGCTCTATAAGTAAAGAAATATCCTTCTATAGGTATTATTAAACTGCCAAATTAGGGGGTGGAAGCATATTCATCACTATTAACATTTCTTCAAATTAATAAAAAGTTACATGCGGAATTCGAACAACTGGAGATAACCCACTTACAATTCCACGCTTATAACCTATCCCTGCCCCAAAAATAGTACGCCGCTCTAAATTCGAAATATATTTGGGTTTGAATTCAATAAATGGGCAGGATTTTAATTTATATTTGCTTCTTCTTGATTGTTTTGAAAAGTGATCTGAGGCCAATTTTACCTAATTAGATATTGTGTGAACATAAAATGCAAATTTTCAACGACAAGAAAGGCTTGCAAACCAGTACTCACCAACTTAATATCAACTACATAAAATCAAACAATTTCTGTCTTACTACTATTTGAAATCTTTGATGTTTTTCAACTAGGATGTTAATAATCCAATTCTTAAAGATGCCTTAATACTGAGGCTGAGCTCAGATTTTCTTTCTCACTTGCAGAGAGAGATCTCTATCTTGCATATTCCTTCCGACGGCTGTTTCAGTTCAATCACTTGTTTAACCAAATTCTCAATTGCCTTCTCAGTTACTTTAGCCACTCACCTTTTACATCCTTCGGTCCTCCTCTTTCAATGTAAATTTCAAAATCATCGTAGTTTATAGTCTATATATTGATTCTAATTCCTTTCTTTTGTCTTCAACCTCCATTATCTGTGTTCTTGCTCTCCTCTTTTACCTTCAAATAATTCAGTTTTGTAGTGTATCCCTCCTTCAGCGCTGCGCAGGTTTCCGCCTGAGTTGGTAGAACTATTTAAGCTCTATTAAGAACTATTTAAACTATTGGCTCTAGAAGAGTGTAAGTAAATTGTTTTTTGTATTTATTTTTAGGAATAATTCTTATTTTTGTTCCAGAGTGAATCCACTACAACAGAAGAACCAGAAACAACACAAGACAATGATAAGTCCACAACTGCAGGAGCCAGCACAGTTTCCAAGACTCCGGAAGAAATAAGGCAAAAAATAAAGGAACAAGTAGAGGCTTTGACAGAGGCATGCAAGACGCAAACCAAACTCACGCCAGGTTGAAACATTTTTCCAAGAAATATTATTTCCTACAAAAAAATGTTATTGTCATCATAGTACTGTACTATTTGTTTAATTGCAGATCAAACCAAAATTGCCACCAATATGGCAGTACCAAAAACTGAACCAGAAAAGGTAAGAGATAAGAAAATAGCATTTAAATTTAAGTTCCAAAGAGTTTTTCTGAAATTAATGTTGCCAATATTTTTTTTCCTGTAGTGCTTCTTAGAATGTATTTACAATGGAATCGGCCTGGTAAGTGACATTGTCTTTTTAAAAAAGTTATGTAATTAAATTAATATTACTTATATTTATATTTTTTTCCCCAGACAAAAGATGGAGCGTTTAATGAGCAAGGAGCAAGAGTTCTTGCTCAGCAAAGATTTACTGGTGCTCCAGACGATCTTGCCAAAGCTAACACTATGATTGAAGCTTGCACTAAAGAAGGTATAAATAATCATTCAAGAAGATGACATCGTAAGTTTTTTATATAATAACTAGAGACGATATTAAAAAATAATTTCTTGTTTTCAGTTGTTGTAAAAGATGCAAATGAAAAGTGCGGACTAGGTCGATTAGTAAGAGAATGTTTTGTGAAAAATGGAGTCAAGGTATATATTTTATGAATTTAAATTCTTAATATTAAAAATAACCAGCATATAAGGTTGAAAACTAGAGAAACTCTACTTTAAAAGAATTATTAGCTTACCCACCATTTTTTTAAATTGTTCATTGTTCATAACATGCTCATTAAGTTGTAGGGGCCCCCACCCGCAAGAGTCACTTAATAATAATCGTTGGTTTAAACATATTATTGTATAGAATGAGTCGAGTGCTGAGTGCGTAACGAGACAGGTGTAAATGAGAAAAATAAAATTAGTGATTTGTGGAAAAAAAGAGACGACCACAAAAAAATATTAATAAGTTTTATTTGTGTATTGTTAGTAAATAAAAAATAGACTAGAGACTTTTCCCCATAAACTGGTGACCCCCTGTTAAGTGAACAATTTGTTAGTGTTAAATTTTTCTTTTTTCATATTTATTATAAACTTTCTGTTATATTGTGTATATAGTGAAAATAAAATATTCTAATACGGCGGCAATATGGCAAGCGAAAATAAGCAAATCAAAAGACTACCTACTGGACTCGAGTTGGACGACCTAAAACCTAGCCAATTATTACAGAAAATACAAAGTTTGGCAGGTACCAACATGTCGGAAAAAGTGCTCCGCACTCTATGATTGGACAAATTGCCAGATTCTATCAAGAACGTTTTACTAATTACCGAGGAAGACCTTAGTAAAGTAGCTATGATAGCGGATAAAATGTTCGAGAATGTAACAGGTAACGTTTACGTCTGATAACAATTTAATGAATGAACTTTTGTCTAAGATGAGCAAACTGGGACTGAAATTTTCGGCCCTTCAAAGCGCTGGCTCAAGAGGTCGTAGCTTGAGTACGTCACCACGCGGACGACCTAAAAAGGCGCCCATGGAGCAGAGTCCAATCCCCAGGGTAAATTTTGCTATTACCATTTTAAATTTAAATCAAATTGTAGGCCAGAAAAATGTCAGCCACCTTGTGAGGGGAAAGAGTCGGAAAACTGCAATCAGCAGAGGAAGTAGTGCCCAGCTCCGCCGCTGACCATTTAAGCAAGGGCCACAAGTTCCGTTTATTTGTAATAAACAAAAACACGGGATTACAATTCCTTGTCGACAGTGGTGCTGACCTATCAATTATACCTGTTTCTAAAATGAATAAACAAATTCCAGAAACTGAATTTTCGCTATACGCAGCTAATGGAACTGTGATTCCCACATTTGGAATACGCACATTAAATATCGATCTTGGGTTGCGGCGAGAGTTTTGATGGCCATTCATAATAGCTAAAGTTGATAAAGGTATACTTGGAGCCGACTTTTTAAGTAAGTTTAATTTAATGGAAGATTTAAAACATAAACAACTTATTGATGGTGTAACACACATACGACTACCAAGTAATGTTTTGGCAATAACCGATTTTAAACACGCATAAATTTGCCGAATTACTTTTAAAATACCCACCGAAGGAAATAAAACATAACACTCAACATCACATACATACAGTTGGTGAACCTGTCTATTCTAAACCAAGACGATTGGATTCAAAATAATTAAAATTAGCCAAAGAGGAGTTCCAATTTATGCTCAACCATGGAATAATCAGACAATCAAAGTCACAGTGGGCAAGCCCTCTTCACTTCACCAAAAAAAAAAAATGGGACATTTCGACCCTGCAGCGACTTCCGTAGGCTTAATGACCAAACCATAACTGACAGGTAGCCACCGCCACGAATTGAAGACTTTAAAGGTATGCTATACAAAAAAACCTATATTTACAAAACTTGATTTTTTCAAAGCATATTTTCAAATTTCAGTGGCAGAAGAAGATAAAGCCAAAACTGCTGTTATAAGCCCATTCGGATCATTTGAATTTAACGTAATGCCATTTGGACTAAAAAATGCCCCAAGCACTTTTCAGCGGTTTATAAATGAAGTTTTCTCAGGGCTCGATTTTGTTTAGTTTTGATTGATGATTGTTTAGTGGTATCCACAAATGAGGAAGAACATAAAAAACATCTTGAACTCGTTTTTGAACGTCTCGATAATTATGGACTCACACTCAACGTAGCCAAATCAGTCTTTGGAGTAGCTGAATTAGAATTTTTGGGTTACACCATAACTCCAGAAGGTACCAAACCATTGACTGCCAAAATGAAAGCTATACTGGACTATAAACTTCCAGAGTCCGTGCAAGAACTGAGAACATTCTTAGGTATGCTCAACTTCTATAGAAGGCACCTTAAGAATGCATCAGAAAATCAGGCCATATTACATGAATACCTGAAGGGAGCAAAAAAGAAAGACAACCGCAAAATCGATTGGAGCCAAGGAACAATAAAAAAATTCCAGCTTTGCAAACAGGACTTGGCAGACGCAGCACTACTAACGCAAGTGATTATGCAGTGGGAGGTGTTGTCCAACAACTAGAAGAAGTAGGTTGGAGACCTCTCTTTTTTTTTCAAAAAAACACAGCGATGCGCAGAGTACCGATGAAGAACTTCAGCGACTTAAAACTACGAACAGATCAATAAAATTCCAACCGTATACACTGCCAAGTGGAAAACAACTATGGTGTGATACAAGCTCTGAACATATCAGACCTTTCGTTCCACGTCAATTCCGGAAGGAATTTCACAGCCAGATACATAACTTAGCACATTTAGGAGTTAAATCCACTATTAAACAGATGACCTCCCGATGTGTTTGGCCAAACATAAACAAGGATGTTCAAGAATGGACCAAGGCGTGTCTGGCATGCCAAAAGAACAAAATATACAGACATGTCAAATCAAAAATTGGAACATTTGCACTGCCGGACGAGCGTTTCGCAGAAATTCACATCGATTTAGTGGGTCCCCTTCCACCATCGGAAGGCTATACCTACATGTTGACGTGTATAGACCGATTCACGAATTGGATGGAAGTGATACCACTGGAAAATATATCTGCAGAAACTAATGCGAAAGCCTTCTACACTAATTGGATCGCTAGATTTGGAACCCCCAAACGAATCACCACGGACAGTGGACGACAATTCTAGTCAACATTATTCAAACACTTTACAGCACTGTGTGGTGTTAAGATTGTTTCACACAACACCCTATCACCCGCAGTGCAATGGGAAAATAGAACGCCTTAACAGAACACTGAAAACAGCATTGAAGGCCCACAACTCTTCCAAATGGACAGAGTCATTACCAACGGTGCTACTTGGGTTAAGAGCAGCCGTTAACCCGGAAACCAAGGTTTCCGTGGCTCAGATGGTGTATAGAACACTCATAAGAATACCGGGCGAATATATAGGCGAACCAACTAAGGAAGAATTATCTCACAAAATCCAAGACCAGGCAAATTTTATTAGCGATCTACAGCGCCGTATGGAGCTGCTTAGGCCTGTTCCAGTGAGAAATAAATCTGCGCACAGTCCGTTCGTATACAAAGAGAACTTTAAGATTGCTCGCACGTTTTTCTGCGAATAGATGGAGTGAGAAAATCACTGGAACCGGCTTATGAGGGCCCATATGCTGTTGTGGCGCGTAGAGAGAAATATTTCACTATAAACAGAAAAAACGCAGAAGTTAAAATTTCAATTGACAAGCTGAAACTTGCGTATGGAATAACCATGGAACCGGTCACAACCGAATCATCACTACCTCATGTACCAGAAGGGCCTACGGCAGCACGCAACGACCGAAAGGCGTCGGACTCACTACCTCCAGTCATCGGTCGCGATAGTGCAACAACAACCAGAAGCGGTCGACGAGTACATTTCCTAAGACGTTTTGAACATAGACAGAAATAAAATGTTATACCGTGAGTGCCTCACTGAGGGTGGAGTAGTGTAGGGGCCCCACCCGCAAGAGTCACTTAATAATAATCGTAATAAATTTACATCTGTTTAAAAATATTTGGATGGTTTAAACATATTATTGTATAGAATGAGTCGAGTGCTGAGTGCTTAACGAGACAGGTGTAAATGAGAAAAATAAAATTAGTGATTTGTGGAAAAAAAGAGACGACCAGAAAAAAATATAAATAAGTGTTAGTTGTGTATTGTTAGTAAATAAAAAATAGACTAGAGACTTTTCCCCCATAAAGTCATCACAATATAAGTTTCCCATTCTCTAGTTCTGATAGAGTGAACTGCTTAAAAGTGCGTTTTTATTTTTTTATGTGAACCAGAGTATAATTTTAGGAACACCAAGATACCATAAAAAGTAGCTAATTTAGTTGAGGAGTATGCTTTTCTAATTTTTAGAGGTGTATTATTATAAATTTCGTCAACCCTCCATCGAGAAGCCCTCGTTTTTTAAGCCACCTTTTCTTCTGAATGATACTACTTAACTTAAAATCCATTATACAGAAAGTTATTAGAATTCACATTTTCTTTTTTCCGACAATATAAAAAAATAACTCTAATTTCAGATCAATTTCTTCCCTAAACCTTAATTCTGAAGATTTTTAACATCATCAACTTGATGCATCATAAAATTGAAGGCTGAATTTCTTCTTGTAACTGCAGTATTGTGGGCACAATAGTTTATTTTTTATTATTTTATTTTCTCTATTATAGAGAATAATTGGAATGGCATTTGGTAGTTGGAATTTTTACAAAATGATTTATTAATTGTATTTAATTGTAAAATATCTTGATGTTAGAAAAAAAAATAAATAAATAACAAATCTGTGATTAATCTATATTTACAAATGAAATTGTAATTACAAAATGATTTGCAGTAATTGTTCTAGAATTTAACGTGCGAATGTGTGCTAAAACGCTCTTAATAAACACATTCTAAGTATTTTTATAGATATTTCATTTTCTAAAAAATAAAATTTACGATAAATTATTTGTTACAATAAACTTTATTTATTCCTTCGTGGCATGTTTGGATTTTTTCTTTTTTTGTTCCTGAACAACTTTAGTTGAACTACTTGAGTACGGTAAGTTGGTTTGATTTAATTTAAATATATCTTGATATGTAGGTGCAACCAGAATAAAAGCTAGAAATGTCTCTGGATTCCTTTTTATTTTTCCAAAATCTGTAGCATAAGAACGTTTCAGTTCTCGCCTAATACATCATCATTTCTCGAAATTAGGTTTTATAGTTTTTGGAAATTAATAAGGAATTGTGGGATGTTCTGACCTTTATTTTGTCTGACCTGGCTATACATCCTTTACAAAGCTTTATCAGACACTTATTTTGGATATGTGAGTCAGAATTTTGAGAACTCTCATATTTCTGGAAATTTCATGTTAGAAAAAAAATTGGTATAGCTCTTTTGGAGCAAAACCCGAAAAATTAGGAAGCTATCCTACTTCTCTGTATTGCTTAGCTATTAAATGTCTTTCTTTTTTCTTTTTTTTATTCAAGGAATAGTTTGCGCTTCGACAGTTTTCCAAAAAAAAGTTAGTGTCTTCATTATTTAGTTTACTCTCTATTTTCTATATTTCATTAGATTAATAATTTAACTCCTAGTTTTTAGATAAACAACAGTCCAATTTTTTTCAGCATATGAAAATCATTTAATAAAGGGGCATCTAGTGTAAAATAATTATTCTTGAAAGTCCAAAAAAGTAGATAAAACGCTACTTTATATCTAACTAAATAACAAAATGGCACACTTATTTCACTTCCTGTTGCATTTATCTTAAAAACTGTTAATCGAAATACTTACTGGAGACCTCATACTCTTGCCAAATAGTTGGTATTGTAATTAATTTTTCTAAACGGGTTTGTGATGTAAAAACCAGGTATTTTGAATGAAATGCTACATTTAGTGCAGAAGAGACAAATTTTCCTCTACAGCTAGAAATCTTAACATGCAACCTGCTATGGCGTTTCAATACTGTTTCTTATTCTTGTTTAATACGCAATGTCTCCATTGCAATTATCAATCGTACAGCATTTTTTAGCAATCCGGAAAATTTATCAATATAAGATAGACAAAAGCATTTTCCGAACCTACTTAGGAAGAAAATTTTATTCATTTGACTAACGCATGTAAGACTTGTCTTTTATTTACACTTTAAAGCTTGGCACCATTAAAATTAATGAAACAATAAATAACAAACAGTAATAGCATACTGGTTTGTTTTACTAATAAAGAAACTGAAATTGAGATTTTATGAATGGCATTCTTAAATAATATCTGTAAAAAATATACTAAGAAAAATAGACTTTTCATCCT
The DNA here is from genome assembly GCF_049639745.1 of Rhodnius prolixus. Classification (NCBI taxonomy): domain Eukaryota; kingdom Metazoa; phylum Arthropoda; class Insecta; order Hemiptera; family Reduviidae; genus Rhodnius; species Rhodnius prolixus. Next base: position 9,804,345 of record NW_027411592.1, on the reverse strand, counting down.
CTAAAATTTGGTATATTGACAAAAATTTATATTTACATATTTCATTCATTTATATAAATTTTATTAATTACTTTTGCTTTTAAGTCTCTTCTTCAATTATAAAGTTCAATTTTAGGCATTTAAAATCTAAATTTAGCAAGTAACTTCATTTAGTTAAAACATATACAATCCAAACTTTAAAATAATATTAATATTATGCATGCACAGACAAAAGACATAAATATATTAACAGAAAAATAGCTAAGAGTGTAGAATTAAAGTTGAAGCTTAACAATAAAAGACAGTAATCTAATTTCATTTTCAGTGCCTATAGTTTAACAAAAAAAAAACATGTTACATTTTTCAACAATTGACTAAGAAACCACAAAGTTGATCGAGTTAAAGATGATTTTTTAATTGCGCTAAATTTGGTTACAACTCTTATAAGGCAACCGTAATTAGATAATTATTCAAAAACAAGATAAACAACGAAATTTTTACATTGAAAAGCATGTCAATGCCATCTAGCGACAATGGTAGGAACTACTAAAAAGTTTAGTTCAAGCTTTAGTCACTAGATAGCATGAAAGTGCTCTTTTAAGATTTCCAGTCGTGGCAAATTAATGTATTTAAATTCAGAACAGCAAGTATGAAAATATACTGTCAGTGCTATCTAGCGTCATTTATTAAAACTACTAGAAAAACTTAGTTTAAGCTTTTGTCGCTAGATGGCGTTAGTAATGCTATTTATTTAGTATTATTGATCTGTTATACCATTTTATAACTCTTCCTTTCAATTGTAGAAGCCATTAATAATATGTCCATTAAACAAAAAGAATAGTATTCATTTATTTATAATAATGTTTAACGGAATTCTAGTAATAATTCATTTCTTTGCAATTATCAATAGAATATTTCAATACCCCACCCTCCGCACCCTGTGAACACTTTCAAACTTATAGAAATAATAGCAAAATGTCTTTACAGGAAGTAAGATGCATTTATTGCAAAATTAACAGCAAATGCAAGCTATTACACCTTGAATTTACTAAAATTTATTAGCACTAACATTATACCACTTTTATATCATAAATAAATAGATATACCGACATAAATTAATATAAAAAAGAGACAAAACCTCTCACTGCTTAATTTTTATCAAGAAACCTCTTGTCATTGCACCTAGTGGCACTAGTTATTAATAAGTTTCTGTTAAATTCCTAATAAAATGCAAATTACTAGAAAATTTTAAGTTCAATCTTTTGCCGGTAGATAGCATGAGAATGTTTTTTGAGTTTCATTCTTTACCTTTAACAAATAGCAGAACCTACTAACAAATAAAGCATTTCATTTAAAAAAATCAAACTTTAATATCATTCTTAATTGTACTAGTCTATTAACTTTTTAAATTAAAAAATTCAATTAATATTGTGATTAAATTTCTTTTAAAACTTCTTTTAAAATAAAGATCAAAAGTGTTAAAATTGAAATTAATTATGTATTATTAGAATTACATCTAAATATTAAATATAGTATTTTTAGTTAGTTATTACATTATTGGACCACCACTTATGTAGATAAGGTAGATTAGGTTTTTTGTCTACTGATGCATGTTTATTCCACATTTATAAATTTATTTTTTTTAATTTATACGCTTACTATATTATTAAAACTGTCCGGTAGGACAGTTGTATAATAGTTTACTAAAATAAATAAATAAATAATAAATGATTATTACCACGGCTATTAAAAAAGAAAATTTACAAGTATACCTTTGATTTGGGGAAGTCGTGTGCGCTACATTGTTTTTTGTTTTTTTTTGTAATCATGAAGAAAATATGAATACATTACAATACCTGAATTCCAAGTAAAGGAAATATTAACCCATTTAAACCACAAATTTGTAAATACTGATTAGGACAGATTTTTTTTCCTTGTTTTTGGCCTCTTGAACTTAGCAAATCAGCCATTGGATGTTGAATACAAAATCTAATAGGTAAATAGAAAAGTAGTTAAGATATATTGGTGCATGCAGAGCCGGAGGAGAGAAACTACCCCACAGTAGCACTCACTACAGGATGGTGTTGATAATGATCTTCAGATCTCAAAGAAGTCATTGACGATTGAGTCGGCGTGGTGGATTGTCAGAGCGGGCGAGAGACAGAACGAGAGGAATAGAGCAAATATAAAGAGCAGTGCGGAACTTTTCGATACTTTGTCTTGGCAAGTTGTGGAACAAATTAAATGTTGAGGTCGTTATGAAGAGGTTAGTCACGCAGAAAGAAGCTATCTATCGAAGTAATTTAGTTTGAAATGTCTGTATAGTCCGAATGTTTGTAGCTTTTGCCGAACCACTCAGCTCTAGTGTGGAAAGTAAAATTTTATTGAATTGACGGAGTAGAACTTCTGTTCAGGCTAAATTACCCAGAACTACGGTTTTTTTTTGTTTGTTTGTCTAATTTATAATTCTGACAAGAGACATCATTCAAATCAATCAATAAAAACAAAAATCAAGGATTTTCTTACCAATTTATATTGCAAAAGAATATTGAAACGTTGACAAATCTGTTCCAGATCATTCTGGAAGTATAAATTTAAGGGAAATTAAGTTAAAAATTTTTGAAATATTTAGTTCATCACCAATATTTTCAGTTTCTATAAATTTTATTTTTAATTAATATCCAATCAATAAATATCATTTATCATTTACATATAAAAATATTGCAAATTATCACAATAATAAGATTGTAATTCATAAGAACTTATAGTACATTATTTAATGTTTTCTTCTACTAATAAATCAACACTTTTATAATTAGATTTTATTAATTTAACATTAGACAATATAATAAAATTATTAATTTAACAATTATGAACAGTATAATACAAAAAATATATAGATTTCTTTTTTACAAAATATACACACAACTTAATAGGAACAATAACTTTAAAAAACTAAATTATACAAAAATAATAAAGATATTTATATACAAGAAATAAGTAAAAATGAAAAAGAAAAGGAGGGAGCAGTCATTAATTATGTTCATGTAATAGACGAGAAAAGTGCTTTAAGATAAGATTACCTGCCTGTTCATTCAAACGCCTTTAAAGTAAAATCGTTACTCTCTTAAAAAGAATCCTGCATAATAATGTCAACTGCATCGACATCCTTCTCGGTCTAGGAACAACGCTCTTGTCTATTTACATAAAGTATGAAATACTCTCCTTTAATAAAAATTGATTAACCGAACTACGGAATAAAGATATTTATTTAAACATTCAATCGAAATAAATAATAAGTAGTTTTTTTATTATTTTTGTTTAATGAGAAACTATAAGAAAGAAACTACGTATGGAACATAAACTGTTTAAAAATGCTGATGTATTTAGCTTTTAAGAACATTTTAATAAAATATGTACTATAAAAATGAATATAAGATAAAAATTTTATTTGAGAATGTTTGACTAATTAATTTACTAAAGTAGAGTTGCAATAATTGAAAATTCCAATTTAGTACAAGTTTTCTCTTTTCTTTTTGATAAAACACAAATCAAGACAATGTTTATAAGCCTTATGTTCTTAAATTAGAGAAAGAAAAAAATAAAATAATGAATACATTAATTTTAATAATAATTAACAAGGTGAAGAAAACTAAATTTTAAGTACATTTAATTATTTTTTAGAAGTTTAAAACTATATTTTAATTATAGATTAAAGTCACTTCAGTAAGCAGTATTTTTTTTTTATTTATTTTTTTTTTTTGTATTAGCTCAAGAACACACTTAAATGCAGGAAAAAACTGCTACAGACATGTTTCTAGAGTCAATTATATTTGAAAGGTTTTAAAAATATATTAAATAATAACTATAATGTTAGAGGTAAAGTCGCATTATGTGAGGTTTCATAGAATCCAGAGGACCGAATGCACTTGCGAAAAATAGATTAGGAACAGAAAAATTCTAGGGATTATTGCAATTTCCCAGACAAATTTTTTTATTAAAGGGTTATATAAGTACTGTATTTCAATAATGTGGTTCTTTTCTTCATTTTCTTTCTTTCTGCAGGTTTTGGAGCCGAGAGACGGTGTATTCTCACCTTGTAGATGGGTAAATTGAACCTTAGGCATTTTTGTCCCCTCTGCTTCCAAGAAACAGCTATTAGCATATTTTGGGCAAATATTTGGCAAGATTTTAGGCCATGACAGCTTCACAGCAGTCAGCGCTTAGGGTGCCTTGGATGAACGCTTTGAGATGTTGCAATGACTTTTATGAACATCTCTTAAGCTGCTGGCCAGATCTTTTACTAGGCATTTTTGACGAATTTGTTCATTTTGCAACTAATGCCAGTCTCTTTTCTTTTTAGTTTGAGTGTTTTAAGCAGAAAGATCCAATTCACCTTACGACAAATTGTTCGCTCAACAAGATATGGAAGGGTTTCAATATTTTTAGCTAAAAAGGAAATACCCAAATCTACACCGAAAACAAGAGAGGCCACGAGAGTGTAAAAATGATTTCGAGGGCCAATAGAGGCTACTGTGCCCTTATTAAAAATTTGAAGTTGTCTCTCCTCTATGAACAAACCTTTATCAATCGTACTTATCATTGATAAGACCCGTTGCCTAAAGAGTGGAGACTCTTGAATTCACATAATTGAAATTACAAAACAAAATATGTAACAAAGAAAAGGTAAAAATGCCACAACATTTTTTTTGTTTTTTGTTTTTTTAGACAGCTGTTAGGTGCAAAGTGGATTTAGCTCACGTTTTTGACTTTAATACCAAGACCCAGCGTGGATTTGATATTCTTCAACACTGCTAAATAGCGCGCAAAGAACTTTGGATTACGCCCACTTATTGCATACGCGTTTAAAACTAATATTATTGAACATTGCAGTTCTAACCACCTTTTTCACTTGAAAGTGTTGAGTAAAGTATATTTCACATTACTTTAATTAAATATTACTATTGATTTAGAATCTAACTAAATTTATTTACTTGAACGTTACTTTCTCATCATGAGAAACATTAAATCAATCAACCAATCGTTTTTTTCTCTCGTGACATAAAATTGTTGTGTATTTAACTGTTATTTTCTGAGGTACCTAATTTATTATTGCATTACATAATTTTCTAGATGCTTTAAAGTAAATTTCATTAGCATCAATAAAAACAAACAATGTTTGAATAAAATAGAAAAATGTTGTTCCTTACATATATTGCATGCACTGAAAAAGATGTTAATATAATGAAGATCAGTCAAGTATTAATCTCCATTTTGGAATACTTTAGCTGTCAATATAAGATTAATCTTTGCTATTCAGCATAAATGATTTTTGTTTTTGTTTTAGAATCATAAATTATATGAAAATCTGTAACTTTAAATAGCATTCCTAAAAATTGAGAATATGTAAATATTAATTAAAGTTGGCTAAAATTTAGCTACCTTCTTTGTTTTGACATGATAAAACAAATATAATAAATATTTTACTTATTTCAAATAAAGGTTTTATATTCTTTTTTTGTAATCAAAGATCGATGTGACCTCAGATATTTTTAAGTGAGAAGCAGTATTTAAGTGAGTAGTTGTAATATGTTAAATTTTAAGGCAACATAAATTTTTTTTTTGTTTATTTTAAGCTTTTTACACGATTGTCCATATCTAAATCACTAATGGATGGAATCAAATACCCTTTCTCTCTATTTATAATATGTCTAATTATATTTTAAATGAACAACATATTTATTTATTTTTTAAGCATTTCTACACAATTTCCTCTTCAATATTTGTTCTCTATTTTAAAATAAGTTTTTATCGATTAGTTCCAACAAAGACTCGGAACTTTGTGATTGTTCAGAGCACAGCAATGATAGTAAATTTAAAATAAATTAACAACAAACCAGTTGTTTCAAATAAACTAACATCTTTCTACTTTCGGGTCCAACCATTCAGTTGTCAAAGAGTAGCTGTTAGGAAAAGAGCATTCCAACTAATAAAAATCAATCACAAACTAGACACGGACTGGGCATGCGATCAAACTTAGCTCAATTCTGGCAACTGACTGCGGATTCAAAGCTTAACTCTTTTTATTTCAATATATTACAAATATAATTTTTATTATATATGTCGTATTATCTTCCCACTCTATATTTTTTTAGAACTTTAAACTATTTTTAGATTGTGTCTTTTGTAGTAATCTACGTTTTCGCACTTCTTCTTGACTAGGTCCGGAAGTTGGTTGCGGTCGACGCCAACGTCTTCTCCACAGTATAGTTAAGACGATGGCTAAAACTAGGACCACAAGCGCTGTACACACGACTACCGCCCAATGTGTTGCCGCCTGTTGCTGATACGCTGACTGGCAGGCGGCAAATGCATCCTCTTCAACTGTAGCATTGCTTGCACAGTGACTTTCATCTGAAAATAAAAGCAATTAAAAATGATGAAATATTTCTGAAGGAAGCAAATTTTTAAAAGGATGATTAGGGAAATGCTAAATCTGGCGTAATCAGACACACGACTTTCTTTTACTACTTCCTAATTTATAAATTCTGCCCCTATGTTGAATTTTAATAAAAGTTTTGAAATCTCGTTATCTAAGTAAAGACACATGAAGGAAATGAGCCCTCCTCTGTAATCAACCTCCAGCTTTACCTTCAAAATCGTAAGATATCCCTGTGTTAACTCTATAGTTTAATGTTATTCCTTTTAATGAAATTTCTCTGGTTAATAACGCACCGTTTGTTTCCTATATAGTTTTAGTGCCAGAAAAAAAGGATAATTAGATTAAAAACGATTCTGTATTTTAATTATATTGGTGCAACTGAATGGCTCTAATATTGGATTATTTGTAAAGTAATGATAGAACTTTATATCATGAAATCTAGAGGCAACTAACTTATTGTATTAGCTGCATACAGGATCTTTCTTTAGCTGAACGCCGAGTATCGAGGTACCCGTGCTCCAGGCTCGATCCTTGGGGAGGGTTCCTTATCTGATGCTCCTCTAAACCGAATTTGAAATTAAAGGAACCCTTAGTACACAACTGACATAGGGCTGTTTCGATTAATTGCTATGAACCCATTTGTGTCCTCTATATTTTCCTACGAGAATATAGGCAAACAAAGCAATACTATGTGGATGCTATTCTTTGAACTGTACATAGCAATAGAGATTAATATACTCCCAAGCTCATTAGATTGGCCAAGTGGCCATGGACAGCCACAACTTAAGGTTATTTCCGAAGTAACTCAACACAGTGGCAGCTGATTTCTAAAAAATTGGGAGCTAAACGTAGCATTCGATGAAATAGTACTTATGACAGTAGCTTTCATGGCTAGAGCAACTCATGAGGTGATTGAACACCAAGAAAATGGTAACTAAATTAAGACGGGAGAGAGGTCGGCTCAATTACAGACGGAAAGTGTAAAGAAGAAAGAGGATTATTTGGAAAGTAATATAAAACCTTAATAAGGTTATTCCAATAAATAACTTTGATACTTACCAACAACACTGCAGTTGATTTGTGGATCCACAAAAATAGAGTATTTGGTTACCCACGTTAATACCTTCACACACTCACAGCTATGAATATACTTTGAACGTAACAGTTGATGGGGAAGGCGCAGATTTTCCAGGTGGCAGAAGGACGCAATTTGACCAGCAGTTATAGTTTCTAGAGGATTTCCAGTTAAATTTAATTCTACCAAATGTGGTAATTCTCCAAGTTCTGGTAATATTGAAAGAAATGACTCCGCAAGAGAGACATACTGCAAAGATTTTGCTTGTCCTAATGGAACTGTCTGAAGTGGATTTTCAGATAGATACAGTCGTCGAAGTGTGGGAGGCAATAGTGGAGGTAGATCTCTAATTGCGTTCAAACTTAAATCAAGTACCTCCAAGTAGGTTAGCGGTGTGAAAGCACCCGGCTCAATTATGGAGATAGAATTGTCTCCAAGATATAAGAACTTTAGGGAATAGTGGGTAGTGAAACTGTTGTTCCTCAGAATGCGAATTCTATTGAGTGATGCGTCCAAAACCTGAAACAATAAGGAAATAAGATTAGTAAGTTAGTAAGTTTAAAGACGTAAGTCAGCGTTTTGGGAAATGTTTCTTTTATAAAAAAAATAGTAAGGATCATTTTGCATTCTTGAATCTGACCAGGCGATTACTATTCACAATTTTACGTCTTTTTAACGTCATTTCTAAGGAAATAGCATCTGATGAGTTATAGTTGGACATTTAGTTTATTCAAGGTTATGTGTTACTTGCAACTGATACATGTTCCATGTTTCACTGTTCAGATTAGTTAGTTTCCTGCATGTAACATAAGTAAATCTATTTGTTTCTACATATGAGTTAGACTAATCAGGAAGTAAATAAAAGTTAGTTATTATTTAATTCAACGTTTAAAAATATAAATTTATTTTTTCTGATCTAGGTTCGTATTAATCTCAATATTATATCATCATTAGTTATTTAAAAAAATGTATGAAGTTCATAAAGATTTGCGCAATCTAGATATAAGGAAGTCCGGATTCAAGAATTAGTTTGATTGTTACTAAAGAAAGCCGACAACAGAAAATCACTAATAGTTAACAATTATTTTGTTAAGGTACCAATAAGGGCGATGTAATAAGGGTATTGATCAATATCTGCATTGCTGTTTAGCTGAATAGGCTTGGCGATATTCTGGAAACGATATTACGATTTAGTTTAAACTTTAATTGCAAGGTAGATTTTCATTTTCTATCAGTTCAGTTGGGAAAAGGTAATTGAGCTTTATCTCTTTAATGCCATTCCATTGTAAATGCGAGTATGAACCTAAACCTTTTATATTTTTGTGTGAAGTATATGGAGCAACTGAAATACCAATTTGGAAGAAATGGTGTGGACTAGAAATTTCCTGAAGTTTTCCTTTTCAGTTTTCCAAAAATTTCTTTGACGTTGAAATGTGTTTTCAAAGAATTGTTGGTAACTGTGGCTCTTATTCAGTTAAAAGGCTTGTCGCGTCTGTTTGAAATTCCCTTCATGAAAACCGATTTCAACAAGGGTATTGGAAAATCTCGGATCACGTTGAAGTTCTTATACTATTATAGTGAAGCCAAATAACCTTTGTTATAGCAAAGCGAGCTAACACTTATTAAAAGTTTGAAGTTAGAAGAGACTTACAGTAAAGAAAATAGTAAGTGAATACATATTGGAGAAACAAAAAGCAAAAGAAAAACATTTTACCTCAACATCCCTAGTTAACTTGGGAATATTGACCAAATAGATGTTGGAGCAGTCTGCACCTAACATCTTGTGCACTCTGGTAAAACGACATGTTCCTTCTGGATGCGTCCATCTCCCTTCTACTAGTGCAATGACAAAGCCAAGCAATCCTCCATCTGAAACATTACAAAATAATTTTATTTATATAATTAGTAGAATATGGGAATTTGCTTTAAATGAATAATTCTAGCAAAATGGAGTTTAAAATCTAAAAATTAATATTATTAATTAAAATCCTAATCATTTCTAGCTAAGCTTGTACCTAACTTTTAACAATTTTTCTTCTTTTCCTATAAAAAGTATATAATTCCCTCACATTCGATACAATTATGAAGTGAGCAATAACTGTGCTGCGGCGGCCTATCCCGTAAACTCCAGAACTAGTATGTGCAAATTAAACTGAAATCTAGCTTACTATTTACAAAGTTATTAACTTCCTTTTTAAGTTATATTTTATGGTTTTATTTATAATATATATTAACTAATTCTGAGCAAATATTATAACTTATTATGAAAGAAAGTTATCAATTTATGATGGTGCAATTTCTTTTCAACTTTAAAAGTGAACCGAAAGCTGATAAAGGAAAGTTTCTTTATTATCAATAAACAATAAACTATTGTGAGCGATGTAATAAACCTAATTTCTCATTAAACAATGTTAACAATGATATGTGTTTATTGATTAGAACTAAAAATAGTTTTTTTTTTTAAATTCTAACGTGTATTGTTTTAACTGGCAATGATGATACAAAAAACAAAAAATTGAAAAATTCTTTTGTAATTGTTAAGTTTCTTGTAACGACCTTGAAGTTTGAGGAAGCTCACGTAGCAGGTTTTGAGTTGATATGTCTCTACCAAAGTCTAAACATTTGCAGAAATTTTGTTTTTGTCTAAAGTAAGGGGTGCACTTAACGTAACTATTTGCAACTCTCCTTGAAAAAGAATATAATCAAAAATTTTCAAAAAAAATAAAATTATTTTTGCAATTTAATTTGCTCAAGATTTTTCCATAAATAGATGAGACTACGATGTATATAAATCGCAAGGATGCACATGGGAAATTTATAGAAATTAAAAATACTTTTAAAGCAGATGTTCAGTTATGGTTGTTAAAGGACCGGTTTTGAAGAAGCCCTTTGAAGACAAGCCAGGAAACACATCTGCCTTGGCACCCTATTCTCACCACTCTGAAACCATACATTGTATCGCCAGGTAGAGGTTTTTTTTTTGGAGGGAGGATACGCTAAAACCTGCCACGTGCTCTAGCTACGAACAAATCTTTTTTATATTTTTATTATTTCAAGTTTTAAATTCAATTATTTTTATTCAAACGGTGCATACAAATTTTAATACCTTAACCGAGCTCGTTAAGCCAAGATCATCTTGAATAAATGAAGTTAGCACAGAATAAGTAACAAAGTGGATATTGATTCTCTTCAACTAAGATGTTATAAATCTGCATTAGAGATTCATATAAGTAATATTTTAATAAAATCTTACAGGGTAAAATTTTAATTTGAAGAAAATGTAATAATTAATTTTTTTTAATTTTATTTGTGTATCGTGAAACAATAAACCATTGGAAGAACTTTGGACTATTTTAGTCCAGGAAAAAATTAGCTTGGAAGCAATCATAATAATATTGCAAAAAAAAAAGTGCAGTACAAATTGAAAATAAAGAATTCTTTGCAAACAGATCCAACATACGCTATTTAAAGACCAAGAGACGCAGCCTGGGGGACAAAACAAAAGGAATGAAACTTGTGGTGACTGGCGAGACACACTTATGTGTGCATGTTTCTCACATGCAACATGCACTCTATTAGTAGAAGGACCGCCTTCTGACATATTGGACCTAAGCTAGGAAATAATAACTTACTATGAATTACCACTATTAACTTGGGCCCTTTGTTACATGCCCTCATAGTAATCATTTCTAGTTAATTTTGATGAAATGGGAGAATTCTTTACAAAATAACTTGACGTATTAAGTTAAGAAAAATATTTTTAAAACATGCGACATGTTTTAAAATAAACATGGTTTCATTTTAAGCCGACTAAACAATTTTCAGTATAATTGTGAAAACAAATTTGTTGCTGAATTCTCGGTTGATTTGCTAAACGAAAAAGAAAATATTTCTTTTCGATTTTGTTGAACTATTTTAACATACAGAATTCCTCAAGTTCATTGGTTCAAGAACTGATAATAACTCCTACATTTGTACCTAAATACTAATAGAAGATACTCTTAAATGTGGAATTGACAGACAAATTTTATGGCTGCTTAAGATTGAACGTATCTGGTTGACAACTTTGAACGTACTAAGGGATTTGTTGAATCAACCAACTAAAAATTTAAAAAATCTGCATTTTGCTAGAACTTCTATCTCACGTATACACTCCGTACAATCACAAAAAAGTTAGAAGCTCTGTTGAAACCAGCCTTAGATGTCTTGATCAAATTCAGGATATGTCCAAAAAGAAGTCTCATTGCATGACCCAAAATGTAGAGATAAAGAAAGGAATTATTTGTATTATTTTCAGTAACATTCAAAATTTGATTCGTACACAATCTTGAGAAGTAGGATCTAGAAAATTGCATCATCAAAAATTCAAAAACTGTTGATAGGAGAATGGCTCCACTTCTGCTAGTAGCATCTTAGTATTTTATTACCTATCAAACACAGTCCAAGTACCTTCTTATCGTTTCTACGCACATGGTGCGTTTTTTAAAAAATAATTCCTTCGGCAGTGGTTGATTTACTTTAATTGAAAGAGATAACTGCGTTGAGATACATATTTACTTTTTAACTTGTAGGTCTTGCAGGGCAATCTGTATCTTTACCTCTTATCTTAATGTACCTCTTCAGTTCTGTGAAAAGACTACATAATTAATTATTATTGGAGCGTTAAAAACATTACTCTGTTCTAGATTTAAAGAAAATTCGATGAGTAATTATAAGTTCTGGAAGTTCGCTGAAACCTTTTCAGGTGTGCACAAAAAACCACATCATTCTTGATCACAATAGTCCGATGATTCGGCTCTCATATCACCAATATAATTCTAATAAATGATTTAGATTTTCTCGTTTCTTTAAACTAACACATTATCATATTCTAATAGATCGTCCTTACAACATTATAGTTCTGTCTGTAAAAAGATTACTGATAGTGTTTTAGAATCAGATTATACTTTTTAATTTTAATTTCAATCAATGTCAAACAAAAAATGAACATAATCTACAATAGAAAAGCATTCTCTTCTTCGAAGAGACCAATATTAGAACTTGAATCTAAAATTTCTTTTAACCCCAAGTGCATCTGCCTTAAGAGATTTTATTCAATTAAGAATTTTTGGAACATACATACACCTTCTTCACCAAACTTGATACCGTTTGACTTCTACCTATTCTTAAATCTAGAGAAATTTCTGACTGGCAGGAAAATAGTTCTGAAGTGTACGAAGAAGTGAAATGCAGCGGTAGCTGAGCATTCCGCTCACCTTCCAGGATATCAATTAAAGTATTGAATATGTTTATTGGTATAAAAGTGCATTGAACTTAGAGAAATACATTTTAATTTAAATAAAAAACTGTCAAGTTTTAATGAAAGAAATTTCCGTAAATTTAAAAGTGAACTGAACTCTGAAAAAGCAAAGAATCTATAGAAGTGTAGAAAATGACCTTTAAAGGCTAGAAGGACAGCGGACACAATAATTTTCACCTTGTACGGTGTACAAGATCAACAGGTAATAACGCTATTGTTGTAAAACGACTCACTACTTTAAGCCATTGTTATATTGGTAGTATAATTCAGGGCAAAAATCCCAATAAATAACCTTGCAGAACACTGCTTTTAAATATTTATGCAGGTTTAGTGTCTGGGTTTTCCAAATCATAAATTGATTTTCCTCAAATAAATATAGATTTGTTAGGAGACAGAGCAGGTCATTGAGCTCCCAACAATTAGGAACACCTCTCAAATTTTTAAATAGGATAGGCAATCTGTCTAAGATGAAAGAAAATCAGTGAAATTCATTTTCGGGGATATTACGAACACTCAAAATTCTACACTGAAAGACTTCCTTTTCGGTTAACTAATTATGCCTAACTTTGGAATCGTAGCAATACTGTTAACGTTACTTGAGCATATATAAGTGGAGGAAACGGCCAAATTGTTTCGACAGGTGATTGTGGTGGATATTGTGGTAGCTCTCTCAATATTACAGTTTTCTGATTGAGAAACTCCCTCAAATTCAATTTTTGTTAAAGTTCAAATAGTGAAAAATCCATTCAGGGCGGTCGCACTTCAATACCTGAATTTCCTGAAGTCCTTGCATTTATTAGTTAGATAAATTAGAGCATCGTAATCCCATCAGCATAGCAAAAGATCCATGACAAAAAGCAAAAAGAAGTCTGCTCACGCTTTGATTGTCTTGTACTGACGGAAGGCAGCACATAGCAGTAATGTTGCCATTACAGACCTCGTGTCTTAGATACTCAACTCAATCGGCTGTGAATCATTCTTATTTAGACCTCAACAATTGGTTTCTGAATATCACATTGAAGTGGAGCAGAAAACAGTGCATTTACCAGATTAATATTTGATTATATGGGCACCTTTTGTTTACTTTCTAACGAGTTGTAAGAAAATATCTTTAAGACTACACAGTTTTCATGTAGAGAGCTGACAGGAGTTTTTAAGGTTAAGTTGAAAGCAACAGAATCCTTGAAGAAAAGCAGCTTTCCAAGCATAACATTCCAACTTTTTGAACCAGAAACTACTTGGCATTTTTTCCCCCCCTTAGTGGAAAACGATGAAAGTTTATAATAAACATTCTATATGGACTAAGCCCCGTTGACTGATTTTCACCAACTTTGCCGCTTTTTAGAAAATTATACTACAAAAAGAGGCACACTTAGACAGCTTGCAAACAAGCACACGGTGGAGTTGCTCAACAGGCATTCTGGACTATCGTAGACCTATTGTCAGGCTACTGTAGTCTGAATGAACAAATGCCTGACAAGGGTTAGCCTGCCTAGGGATAAGAAGAAATGGTTCTACACGCATTAATTATTTCCGGACAGTGTGAAGTACGTGTATAACTAAAAGTTCGGCCATCAGTGGAGTCGCTCTTCCATCCTCTTAAGTCTGATCAAACAGGAAAGGTGCTCCAAACTAGTAGTTGAGAGGGCCTCTTCAGATCTTTTAGGTCTCGGTTACATAGGCTGATTAGCCAATCTCTCGGAATCTAATCTTTTCCAAAGTTACGTCCAAATTTTAGGTTAGAGAATTACTTATAGGTAAAGGGCCACAGATAGATTCATATTTCAGTACAGATGTAGCGGCATTAAGCCATTTTAACTTGTCTTAGGGATAGAATTTCCAACTTTGCAACATATGTGGTATCCATAACATTAACTTTGTTTTGTTGAAAATGTGGTTAGATCCGCAGTGCTTGATAATATCGTTAATTTTAATGTTTAATTATTAATGTTGGATATGTGCGTTGCGTTTTTAGATAATTATAATAAATATATTTACTAAAAATTACAGGTTTTGCAGAGCCTTTTGTCTTTTATTCAGTTTAATCTAGAAAAGGGCAACATAAAATCAAATTTTGAACATCGAATTAATGGTTAAAATGAGATTTATTAACAATCGATTGATGAGATAAAAATAGATTAATATCTTATATCAGTAAATAAAACGTTTCGTTCATACGCTCCGGAAATGAATAATGGAGAACATGTGACAAACATACATGTGGTTGGTGGACCGAAAAAAACTCATTATACCAACTCATTAAAATATTATTCTACATAACATATTTAATTATTTTATCACGAGAAAATTAACAAACTGATGCTCCTTCCGAGATGCGGAGAACTTTAATTAGCAATGTACAATTATTTTCAATAGGAGAATGATAGAATAAATGAATAACCTTACGAAAAGAATAACTTTTGCAATTTTGGTAAGAAGTTTCAGTTATGCTGACCATACACTTCAAAACACACGCTAGCACTTTCTCTCTCACTTACTTGCGAATTCACAAAAGAGAAAGAAAAGAACTTCTTTTTTTAGACCTCAAAGTCTATATTTGAGAGAAGACTCAATATCGATAATTTGCTTACTTTTGCGTATCAAGACAAAGTAAAACAAACCTAGTTAAATTTTTTATATTAGAAGCAACAGTAGTGTTAAAAGGTAATATGAAGTTTGATTTTTCCACATTTAGTTTTTGAATTTCGCACAAGCATACGAACAAACAATATAATCATTTTTTTTCGTGTTCAGGAGGGCTTCAAAACATGTTTGTCCCAATTTGTAACGTAATTTCAAAAAATTTGACACGATTGCAATAGTTCCTCTTAAAGGAGGTAAAGGAAAATTAAAATGAACTTTTTCTTAACTTCTTAAAACTTGGAAGATAGTTTTCCTTTGTGGTTTACATTTGTGTCTGTGATATATTTTTTGAATCAACATTTCATGGTTCATTTTTAACAGAATTCCCATAAATTATTTAGTTGTACAAGAGTAGGTAATAAACACTATAACCTTTATAGAATATTCTAATACGTTTTCTTTTGATACGGTCAATTTTCCACTCAAGTTATTTTTCCGAGGTTTCACCAGAAATACGTGTTTAAAGGTTTTTCTTTTTTTTTTTTGTTAAGGAATGGTTTTGAGCGGATGTGTGTGGAGTTGAAGACAGAAGGCGCAAAAAAATACGAATATTCGCAGCATATGGGAATTTTTAACACATGTTCACAGCCTTCCAGTAAATACAGATTAAATGTAATTAATAATATATTATAGCATGTATAATTAATTTTATGTGTGTTTAATTACCTATTTAAATAATTTAAATGTTTTTGTTTTGTATCGTTCATTATTACTGTCAAACAGTTGAAGCGTTAAGATCATTGAAAGATATTCCATTCAACATGCTAAATAATTGCGATGTGTAAACATAATAATTAATTATTTCTGTTTCAATGTTTCATTTAATATAAAAGACTTACTAAATAATGTAACATATTATCTTTACTTTGTTTATTTTTTTTTTGTTTAATAGATATAAAATGTTTATTTTTTAACTTAATTTTTCTTCATTATAAGAGAATAGATAATTTTGTGCAGCAGAAGTGTATTAAAAAAGATATTGCTGACGTTGACAATTCTACAGTTGCATGAAAAGTGCACTTACTCGCATTTTTTTTCTTTGATACTAAGTAGTTATTAACTTTTTTCTTTCTTTCTACGTCATATACTGCTGGAATAAAATCTAATTCGATTGAAATACTAGCCCACATTTCTCTATTACATATATCGGTAATATAATACAAGCCTTACGTCTACTGGAAGCAACTAAAGGCCCACGTCAGTACGAATTCAATGTGACAGAATTTTGGGAACCATAAGAAGGGACAGGCTACTGCAATACTAAGATTAAAAAGAAGTAAAACAAATCGTTGGCTGCTTCCGACGCTTCCTTGACTCAGAATCCAATCTAGCAGTGTGATTTTACTGCACCGAGCAAGCAAGAAATTCAGGCCCCAAAACGCCAGCCACTCGTAGAAAGTCGCTGTTAATAAATAGCGTGATCTCAAAGTTACTGGAGAAGAGCCGTTTAAAATTTCTAATTGGTGAATTTTATTCAAAATTCTTTATCTAACATTACAGAGGTTTTAAATATAAAATCAGTAAGATTTTACCAATGAACAGTTGATTTCGAAAATTTAAATTGTTGGTTGGTTAATCTTCAGACAATCTCAAGAGAGAGTAAAAAAATAAACCGGCAAGGAGAAAGTTGTTTAAATTTAAATTAACACAGGAAGTACAACAAACAAAGGAAATGCCTAATGGCAATAAACATAAACATTTAAGATAACTCGTTTGAAAGTGGTATGTCGCTATTTTATTCACATATTTACTCTTAATCCTTTAAAAATCATTTGTAACCTAACTAACAAAATGAAAATCTCTCTCGTTTGGGCGAATTATTATTAAGTACAAGAAAGCAGGTTTTTTGATTTAGTTCTTCGTAGATGGAATTGTGGTTTAATTGCTGGATTAAGACTTGTTTTTCTTTTTTTAAGTGCAATTACAGCTAAAACTGCAATACTGAAGTACAAAGTATCAGGTATACCGGATCTAGAATTACCTCATGAAACCTGATGTCAGTCTCTAGAGATGTGTAATTAGTGCGTTTATTGTGTTTTATTGTTAAATATTCCAATAATTTATATAAACTTTATTAAAAATCAATACATACTAAGCTTTGAATACTTCAATTAAACTGCTTCAAAATGAAACCTAAAATACTAACTGTCCAAGGCAAAAAACGAGTAACTATTGGCGTCAGATTTGAAATTAAAATGAACGAATTTTAGAAAGAAATATAAACATTTTACTCTCGGTAATTTGTTCCTGCCTTACAAAATACAGTAGAGAAAAAGTAGTGCAATTTATAAGTGACAACTGTTTTTTTGTACGTACTGTGGCATTTTAGTCGCCATCGGCCTGTTTTCTGTCCGAGTCAGTGGTGTTCAGCTGGAAACGTATGGGTTGTTATGGCTAAGCAGTCCATAATTGCGAGCCCTTTCACTTTCCTGTGGGTTTGTTCATTCCGTGAGATCGTTGAGAATAATAAATCGAGCTTCGTATGGGTTGTTACCAGAACATTCTAGCAACAACAATTCATTTCCAGGAGAAGACTCAAATTTTATTCAAGAAAACAAAAAGATAAATTTAAAAAGCAACACCTAACTAGTGGAGAACCAGGTGTGCCAACTGCATTATTCAATAAAACCCTTACAATAATAGCTGTGTGCATTAAATATTTACTTACAGGTGACAACAGTCTCGAAAGGGAGGTAAGCCCATGTGTATTACTGAACACGCCGCTACTTGCAGGTGTTCATTGTGAGCTTGCAGCTGCATGAGTCGTTCTTTCAGCCCTACTTTTGTCAATGGTTTCAGAATAAATCGTCACACTAGCTTTTATTTTACGTTTTTCCATATGTTTAATCATCTAAATATAGCAGTACACAAACCCAAAGATTTCCCTCTGAACAAGTCTTGAAGCCTGCCAATTTAGTCATATCTTCTTGGCCCTGTGTCATACAAAACTAAGTGTTGTGCTTTTCCAGCGAACTAGAGCTATGAGCGACTAAGATTTTGTTAGGGGGCGGGTGTTGGTCTAGTGGTCAAGAGTGTGGCTTTGTAAGTGGGAGATCCCCAGTTCGAATCCGTGGTGGTCAGCAAACCCATAAATCGAAAATCGCAGAAAGTTCATATCTGATACTCGAATCGATGTCACCATGGGATATACCCGGTAGTAAGCTTTAGACAAGCCTATCATCTGTAAATGGCACCTTACTGAATTGATTTTTCAGTTCTTTTGAAGAAAATGACTTGAGCGAAAGAAAATAATTTCAAAAAATATTTTTTTCGTATATTCTACTTTGTTTTTTACTCATAGCGTAATTAAAAATTAAAAATTCCAACCCACTTTCGCTCGTACATTATAAAGATACCATTGAACATGCGCAGTTTAAAAACAGAATGAAATTCTCTTCGAGAGACCGGATTGACAATGGTAAAAGTTGCACAGCAAACAGAACTGGCTAAACCAGTGCCGACTGACATTCTCTACTGTCAGCTGTTCAACTTTTTTTTGTAATTTAGTATACTTCCATTTTAGAAAGCACATTCTACAGGTAGGGTGGCCGATTCTAGAAATATGTACAGCAATGCATTGCTCTTCTGATAAATAAGTTTTTTTACAATATCGATTTGCATGTTTAATTTCTATTCATATTATGCTAGTAATTAGACAACACATTACATTTAAATGTCACTCAGGCAATCTTATCTCCACTTCATCCCCCTAGTTCTGCCTTGACGATTTTTTTCTGGGGCATGTTTCAAACAATAGTTATAGTTCTCGAAGTGTGTAATACATCTATATGAAGTTAAAAGAAAATCGTTATATCAGTTTTTGAGAAAATCATCCTCCCCCAATCGAATTTTGATTTTCCACAATTTCCCATTTTTGTATTATGCTAATGTTTAAACGTCAAAACGTTTGTTTCCGGTAAAGACCCATAATCGAAAATCCGCTCGATCGTAATCAAAACGATCGCAATCTGCACCTTCTCTTACTGGGATTAAGATAAAATATATTACAATAGTTTTGTTTTGTTTTTTTACATAGGATTACCCAAAATAACAACTATCATTTGTATGCAATTAGGAGCTTAGGTCAAGGAATAATGTTTTTTTGTGACACAAATAGCTAGCACTACAGCTATGGACCTTGGGACAGCTGTTCTACACGAAAATCACATTACCAAAGTAGTAAGTATGTAGTAGATTTATTCAAGAATATCTAGCACATTAAATTGACCTCCATGGAATTATGTAATAAAAGGTAAAATAGTAAAAGGGGTTTTCAACCTCTGGAGCAACAGTCTTCCAGTGAGTCCGTCAACTTAGTTTCTTTTCTACTTTCACAATTTGTAGGCAACTTGTACATAATAATATTGAAAGACACGCTTCGCATCTTAATATTCTAAGACAAAGAAAGTCATTTGCGCGCCTTAACTTTTTCATAGAGGGCAGCAACTTACGACTTGTAAGTACATCTATTCTAATAACTTTACTACTAACAAATATCTACATATTTCTCATTGAGTTTTCGTTTTTTTTTTTAAATGTGCTAAAAAAAAGGGGGCAAACATCTTTATAAGATGCTGTATTCGTGTGTTGTATAAATGTTTATTTGACATAAAACAAGGAAAAAGAGAAAAAAAAGTGTTAAACTAATAAATAAATCTGATTTATAAGGAAGAAGTGCTTTGCCAACATAAAGCAGAACAAGGAAGAAAGGTCAATCTGTCCAGTCAGTCATAAAAATACATACACAAGATGTTTTGCAAATAGATTTAACCTGTACATACCTAGTACATAAAAAACAAGACTATCCGCCTACCAAGAAGCAAAACATAACCTTATTTTTATACTTAGTGAATACTGTTTACAAAATAGTGAGATAGAAACCAGAAACTGTTGGCTATCTAGTAATGTTTTCTAAAGCAGCGGGCAACATATAAAATTATAAAACAAATATTTACTCCGCTGAAAAAATTTCTAGTGTTCATCCGAAATAACCACAAAATGCAAGTAAAAGAGGAGTTTGTGCGGCAAGTTTACAATGAAATTATTTCTGATTCCTATCCAAGAATAACAAAACACTTAAAAAATTGAGAAGGGGTAAAATAATAAAGTAGAAAAAAAGATTTAGAGAGAATCTTTATGTGCCTGAAAAGTAAGAGATTTTATGAACTGGCTGAGTTATTTATATTTCTTTGAATTCATTCTTTTTTCTTTTTTTTTAATGGGCAGCTAGAGTGCAAAATGAAAACTTCCAAGGATGTCCTGTAGGACAGAATTTGTATAAGTAAAGAGGGGAGTGTTGCGATACGTCAAATCTTAAGTTCTATGCGTGTGTCAACGCAATAACCCAAACCAAAGTCGTACAAGGCTTACTTTTGGTGTTCATTTTTGGTACTTTGCTCGCTTCCGATGATTTGTATATGTCCGAAATCAGTAAGTAAAACAGATGGAAAGGGCGATAATTCTGTTTTAAATAGACTGCGTGACATTTCTACATATGTAGTTCGCAGAGAGAACGGCGATGAGAAAAGCAGCATGCCTATGCCCATAACAAGATGGAAGGAATGGTAAGTTCTACATCCCCAATCTACTAAAAATAACGATCTTTTGAATTTTATGCCCAATAATGTTATCAACCATTATTTTCGTTCGATGCACATTAGATTAAAATTTGTGGCGAGTTCTGTTCCTCAAGTCGCTGACAACAAAGAGGCCTATTGAACTATACCCCTGAATGTCTACTGGGTAAAGCCTACTAGTTTTATAAAAGCCCCGGACTTATCCAAAAGTAGTTTTTGAATTTTGATCTCTTTCGCCTGAGGGAGTCAAAAATTTCATAATGCAACCAAGCTAGAAGTCCAACCATGTCCTGTATCTGCCCAAATTTAGGTAGCAAGCGTCAAGGTTAGAAACAACTCTAAATACTAGAAGTTACTACCTCTTCGGGCTACAACGAAAGTTAAAGGAATAAAAAGAAAAACTTGAGCCCGGAGAAAGTACTATTTCTTACCAATAACAGGTGCATATTACTTCACAAAAGGAAAATGTAGCTGCCGATCTATTTTTGTTTAGGTAAAGCACTGCCCTGACACCCAAAAGTTAAAACTTTTAACAAATTTAAACACTAAAAATCCATATGGTAAAGTAAGATTCACACTTACTCTTGATTGATTTGACCATATCCTTATTACCTAGTACCGATTAGATGTCATGAACATTTAATTGCTCATAATATCACATTAAATAAAATCCAAGACAAGACAGGAAATCGAACCCTAGTACCTACCTCGATGCATCTTAGTTTTGTGAATAGCTTCTAACCACTCGGCTACCCTGTATTATTTTTTAACATTGGTGACAAAAGTTACACAGAAAATAAAAAATTGTACAACTAAAGTTTAAACAACTAGCTTTAGTTGATATAGTTTACATCATTTAGTATATAGTGATTGAGGATGAAAATTACCACGTTCTAGACACGCGTTAGCGCCAAGGACACGAACAAAGCCAAGCAAAAAAATAAAATAAAAGAATATAACCAATAGTTTAATAGATTCTTTCTTCTTTGTTTTACAAAAAACCATTTGTTTAATTCATTAAGTTTCTTAATGAGTAGAATCAAGAAGGTATTTTTTTTTCTGCAATTGTTTAAATAATGGACTCTTATTATAAAAATTTAGCGAAGGAATCAACTTTCAAAGCGGAGTCTCTCGAAAACCCTGAAAAATCCTAATAGTAAAGTGCATTTCTTGATTATGGATGTTGGTCACAGCAAAAGCTCAGAACCGATGACAGTAATAAATGGAATACAAAAGTTCTGAGGTATGTACGTTTATTTTTGGCCATGTTTTTTTTTTTAAAAAAGCACCAATAATCCCAATTTGACTTGACTGCAATACTTCCTTGTTCGATCAGTAAGAGAAAACAAATATAAAAAGGATTTCTCTATTTGTCTCCTACTCCTTGTAATGCAATCTGTGTGCTGATGATGCCTTCATATTGCATTACTTCACTTACTGTTCGAGGTCAGCAAGCTACGGCAATGATTGGCTACTTACTGTAAATCCCACATAGATTGAACATCACCTTTATTCTTTATCACCTTCTTTCTCTACAACTCAAGATATAAAGTCCCCATTTTATAAAAAATATTAAGAAATTAGTTTCTTTTCTACTTACTAAGTAGTTTCTTTTGAAAGCAAATTGTTGACGCAGTTGTTACTTGATATGTAAGCCAAAGTAATGACCAATTTCCTCAGGGGAGCAAATTACGAGTACATCTAAACCTTACCTTTCATAGAAAGTTTTCTTGTAAATTTGATCTTGAGCCTTTTGCTTATAAAATTGCAGTGAATGAAGTTTATTTTCTGTTCGCTTCATGGACATTGCAGATTATGTATTTTTAATTCTTATAAATAAAGAAACTTATAGCACTTTAAGAGAACCTTAGTATAGCAGCTTCGGAGATCTCGTGACCCCATTTCTATAAAATTTATGGTTTAACAAACTGAATAACGTTAATGAGAATTAAGTACATATATTTTGACATTTTGCATTTTGAATAAAAATATAAATTTGAAGCTTGGGAGTTTAGGATGCTGAACATTGAAGTATTAGAAATTTGTGTGAGTTTACAACAGATTTTTTCTAAAATATCTGTCAAAAATACATTCTTCAAATATAAATTAGAGGAATAATAAATAATTACTAAACCACCATTTAGTATGGTGTAATAGTTAAGGTAAAAAGAAAGAATTATAATATAAGTAGTATGTATTTTTAAATAGATGGAAGACAATTGCTACCGATTCTTTGTATGTAAATTAATAAACTAATTAATAATTAATGTTAATTAGAATAGAGAATGACGTCAGATTTTTTTTAGTTTTTATTTTTAATCTAAACCAAACTTTGCCAAACCAAGAAGGTAAAGTTTACATGTTCTGTACAAATTGCTGGCAGTAGATAAACAACATTACTGCAATGCGTTTACGTGTCTGATACTCATCAAATATCTGAAATAAAAAAGGAAACTTGTTCGTGATTTTTCCTCTTTTCTCTTTCCTTCTACGTACAGAGTTTCCATTTAAGCTCAATACACGTCCTAAACCCTGTTCTGGTTTGTTTATTTTGTGCATATGTATTTATATGCATATATGGAGGGTGAAAATGGGACATTTTTTTTTTTTTTAAAGAGAAGTAATAAATATGAACTCAACATATATTCAAATAGCTTTCGAGCAATATGTAAAATTATAGTAAAGTTTTGTTGAACCGAATAGATATTTATTGTAGAATTTTCTAGACAAGTTTCATTTAAACTTACACATCACGTTCATCAAACCTATCACTTAACTTTATTAACTTTTTTTAAAAAAAGAACATTGATTTTAATGAGGGTTCTAAATAAAAAGGAGTCATTCTTCAGTCTATAGTCTCAATTTATTGTTGTGAACATAATATTGCAATACTGAAGCCAACTACTAGCAATTAAGTGAAATATCAAAATATTCATTATAAATTCAAGTAAGCTAAGACAGGAGAAAGGTCTTGTAGATATTAATGCCAGATATTTTGGGTGACGATTTCTCAAACGCACATAACCATCATTTACAGAGAGAGCAAGTGATTGCCAAACAAATTCTTCAGGTGCTACTGTATTTCTGGGAAAGATATAATGGTGAAAAAATTGTGTACATCCACGAACTTACTCTAGACGACAGTTCACAAATCGCGTATGGTTCATAAGTAAAACGATATGCCCTTCATAGATATCTTCTAAGTAATTCGATTCCTTCCAAACTATCATCGAGATAGTAAGGATCAATGTTAATACTGACAAAGAAGCCTTGAAATTGGCAATGTTGACAGAAGTAGAAAGAGGGTCGTTAATGCGACTATGTAATCAACACTGGCTTCAAGGTGCTTAATTAGGGTGACATGACAAATAAAATCTATGTACTACGTTCTTAGGGTATCGATGTATCTCAAAACATGTGCCTCTAATTTAACTCAGTTATAATGTACATCAATTTTATCAAGCATGTCATAAAAATATTTAGTATTATTAAGCGAAAATTTAAATGACATTCTATAATTGTAATATCAACAGTTATAAGAAATAACCTCTAACTGAGTTTTCTTTCATAATGAAATGTCACACTTGAAATCAACATCGATAGCACAAGCACATGTCATTTATACATTATAGAACAAAACTATTTTATTACTCTTTACATTATTAATGCGTCATGGTTTTACGATGAGTTGCATCACCCAGTTCGCTAGTAAGAAACACGAAAATAAGCTTGAACTCTATAAAAACAAAAAATCTAGCAATTCTAAAATTCGAATTTTCATTACATAGCAAAACTTCTAAAACTTTTAATATTATTATAAAAGTAACTCAATGATTTAATTAAAACTGTCCGGTAGGCAATTGTATAAGGGTTGATAATTAATTTTATCGTTAAAATTTTCAAATTCAAATTTTCACTCAGTTGAGGATCCCAAATTCAAATGAGTATCTTAAACATCTGGTGTGAATTTTCACATGACATTCCCTCAGCTACAGTTCTGAAGGTTTTAGTCTATACACTTTCAACAATCTTTGAATGTTTACTAAAAACGCTAGCACCAAAAAGGATTCAATACAAACCAAACTTTCGAGTTATGCGGTGAAAGGATTCTTGAACATAAACAATGTTTATCTAAAAAGGTCGTGTAAAAACCACAAAATGAAAACTCCCAGGGAATTTGGCTCACAGTTCTAGTTCCTTTACAGGGTGCGCAAGAAAACCCTTTTTTAAAAACCACTTCTTTAGACCAAAGAAACATCAAAACAATTTCTATCAAAATCGCAACACTCTCGCCTAGTAGAATTTTAAAAAAATCAATTGAAATATATTTAACACAAAACAAAATCTTTGCCAACCACCACATCAGGGCACTAAAACGACAAAATAGCTTTTACCTAACACAGTGAAAGTTTCAAAAAGGTAATTATACATGATTATGAATAATAAGAGGTTAGCTGTACTGATTAGTGGGTCAATTGAAATGCTTTTGAACATGCCAAGTTTCCAATTACCTACATCGTGTTAAAGTAATAGAAAAAAATAGAATCTATTACCGTCCACTATAAAACCTTACATATTTTTACTTCCTCATTTTGTACAGAAAATTATTTAAAGTACCCAGTTAAAAGATTATTACTAGGTCGCCCCCTTTTTAGAATTTCATTTGGATCGTGAAATTTTGTTGGTAATATTGGCCAGGCTGAGGGAGCAGCTATTAAAGAAAGAAGTGCGACAAAAAAGCGCACTCTATTTGTTTTAAGGCAATTAAAGGGGGCAATTTTCTGCCCCTTTGTTTTTCTGCCGGAAATTAGTTATCCTCGGAAATACAGGGTTTTGTTCTTTCTTTAAATAAAGAAAATTGTTATCAGAGAATGTAATGGTGCGTATGTGGGTATTTTTTGATAAAAATATTAAAAAAACGTAAAACCACAGGAATCTTTTAAAACTTTGCATCAGTTTAAAGTAAGTTTCAGGTAAAAACCATGAACATGAAACAGTGTTTTTTTTACAAATTGGTCCGTGTTTATGACTATAGAATAAAGACTGTTTTGAGTAATCAACGGGGCAAAAAATATGGGTATAATAAAAATATTTTCACTTGACTAGTTTTCTGTGATTTTCTACGTTTTTTCCCATAGATTTTGTATTTACTTTCCCAGGGCGCAACGTTAGGCCTATCACTTTGATTTCCTACAAGTTAATAAGTGTTCGTTAGAATTGGCTGTCGATATTTTTGATGTTAGCGAGAATTAGGCATTAATTAATTTTTTTTGTTTATTTATTTATTTGTTTATCTTTTTCCCCCAAAAAAATTATTTGTTGATAGGATATCAAATTTTAAGGTTATCATGTATTTTGTTTACTCCGGGCACGATAAAAGATTCACAAAATAGCTAGCTGTTTCTGTTTTCAATAATAATTAATAGCTTGTAGTTAAAAACAATCATTTTGGTTATTTCAAAAAAAATAGGAAGAAAATATTATTTAAGTCGCACTTAATGATTTTGATCAAAACTTTAGTGTTTCAATGCAGAATAAGGATATATTCAAAATCTTTATTAAGAGGAGATTGATTTTAAAATTTTTGTTTTTTGTAGAATTCTAGACAAGATTTTAGCACAGTCCATAATAACAGGCCAACGAGCATAACCTAGATATAAAATATGTAGATAGCTTGAGGTGGGTATAATGAATGTATTCACCAATCAATTATTTAAATTAAATTATTTTGAATGCAGCCGTGAGAGAGCTAAATGTGGAAAACCGCAACAGTATTGCAATAAACGAAAATGGTTCACCATGAATTATATGGCGGCATATACACTGGGCCAAAAAAGTCTGTGAACACTAACCTAAATTTTATTACTTTTATTATTATCTTATTAGAAACTTCTTTTATTTTCAAATGAAATATACTATTCGATAGACAGAAACCAGAGTTTTTCATTTTATATTCAATCTTTTATTTTTGTTCAGCAGGAATATCACAATTAAATGTTTAACAAAACAACACCCCAAACGAATGCAAAAAAAGTCTGTGAACAGCTGTATAAATATGTAAAAACATTAAGATAACAAACAGAAAAACGATTGAATAAAGTTTGAAAGTTCTCTATTGTATTGTAGAAACCACTACAGTCAGTTTTGTGAATAAATAATCTAATTAGTACATATTTAACCACTAATATGGAAGTTCCCAGACCAATTCGAGAACTTATTGTGACGTTGCGAAATGAAAGAAAAAGTATTCGAGAAATAGGGAAGATAGTTCAAAAAAACCCTTCAACGGTGCATAATATAATTAAAAAGTACGGAAATGTGATTAGTAGGCCACGCAGTGGACGGCCACCAAAACTTAATTCCTTTCATAAACTGCAAATTCTGAAGTCTGTTCGAGAAGAACCCAGGACAAGCGCTCAAAAAATCAGTCAAGAATTATCAAGTGGTTATGTGTAAGCGTAACACCACAGACAATTAGAAATAAATTACATGAATACGATTATTGCGGTCGAGTCCCGAGGAAAAAACCTTTAATCAATAAAATAAATAGTAACCGCCGATTGGATTTCGCGAAAGAATATGTTTCTAAGCTTTCTAGTTTCTGGGAAACCGTAATCTTTTCAGATGAGTCGAAATTCAATGTATGTGGGTCTGATTGACGACAAAAAGTGTGGCGAAAAAGAAATGAAGCTATGAAAATGAAAAATATGAAGCCTACTTGTAAGCATGGGGGAGGCAACATTCTGGTGTGGGGTGCATGAGTGCTAAAGGAGTGGGCAAGTTAGATCTAATTAATGGTATGATGGACCAATATGTGTATGTGGATATATTAAGACGCAATTTAAAAGAAAATTCAAAAAAATTAGGGTTGGAGGGAACGTTTGTCTTCCAACAAGACAATGACCCGAAACATACCGCACTAAAAACTCGGGAATGGCTTTTAAATAATACACTCTGGCGCCTAAACACCCCTCCACAATTGCCAGACCTTAACCCAATAGAACATTTGTGGGATGTTATCAGCCGCGAAATAAATAAACGAGGAATAAGAAACCGTGAACAACTAAAAAACGCTATTTTAGAAGAGTGGGATAAAATTCCAACATTGACGACCACAAAATTATTAGGATCGATGAAAGCTCGCTTGTTGGAAGTGATTAGGAACATAGGAGGTCCTACAAGTTTTTAAAATTTATAATTCACGTACAATGTGTAAGAATCATTTATTTCTGCAAAGTGTTCACAGACTTTTTTTGCATTCGTTTGGGGTGTTGTTTTGTTAAACATTTAATTGTGATATTCCTGTTGAACAAAAATAAAAGATTGAATATAAAATGAAAAATTCTGGTTTCTGTCTATCGAATAGTATATTTCATTTGAAAATAAAAGAAGTTTCTAATAAGATAATAATAAAAGTAATAAAATTTAGGTTAGTGTTCACAGACTTTTTTGGCCCAGTGTATGAATATTTTATTTTACTTTTATTATTACAATATGAGAAAGGTTAAAATTTTAACGGTAAATACATAAATTTTATAATAAATTTAAGCGTATTCTATTCTTTCTAAATCTCTAAATCAGAAACTAGCCGTCCTATTTGTATAATATAACCGTAGCGTAGAAATACAAGGTGAAAGAGAAAATAAGGAATATCTAGTTTCATCAGTAAAGATTTCCCATTTAGCTTTATGTGTTTTCTTATTTTTCTAGTTTTTTTTCCTGTGTTTCTCATTTATAATGATTTCAACCACACCGGCAATTATGTAATTCTAGATAAATAAAAGCAACCTCTTGTGGTTAATGTCTTGAGTAATGGCATAAATATATATTGTGCAATATTCTAAACAACATCCTGCGGACATTATTAACTGTAACATGGATATTTTCAATTTCAATGTTTTAAAAACTTGCTTATGCAAAATATGGACCTGAGAAGGAGCAGGATTGTTGAAATGGGCGACAACCATTGATGTGCATTTCTAAAAAAAGTATCCCCATCAATGACCTAGATCATTCCTCATTCAAGGCGTTCTTATTTTTATGGAGAACTGTTAAAAGAGAGTTTTACACCTCATAAAATTTAAGAAACCAGCATTTCAAACATATGTTTATTTTTTTTAATATAAAAAAGTTTAAAAGCAGACCCACAAAACAAACTTTACAGACTTTTTTTACAGTTGTCATTTAAGCGCATGCAGTAAGAAGTGCAGGTGTTTAAACACTTTCAACAGTATCACAAATGGTGGTACCTCCATCAAAAAAAAAACATGAAATTCCTGGAATATAATTATGTAAGTCAGGTCGTCCGTACCGGTGGCGTTGACCTGCTGTGTTCTCCACGCTAGTATGGCGTGTTCGAGGTCAAAGGAATCCACCGCCATAGATCCTGGCTGATCATCTTCCTTTGAAATATTATTGTACCCCCTTATTTTTTAACACTAGTAACAGTATAATGGTGCGGAATTTTTCTAACACTGTTTGCCTTTGCGCTAGAGTTCAAAGGATGTTATATTAGATTCTAACTGGAAGTGCAAGGTTAGAGATCATGTTTCTAAGTTAATTGCCATCACTCTAAACAATATCTTTTATTGAAGCATTTTCAGAAACAATATTTTATTGTAGTTATAACTTGAAAACGAACATCTTAATTTGATAGTGGCGCTACAGCATGATGAGTTGTGTAACTAACTGGCTTGTAACTAATTGCTTGCATGCTGCATTTATGGCAAACAATATGTAAGTTTTAATGAAACACCAAAGGAAAACAATTACGGCATAGAATTCAGGGGAAAAAATGTCAAAAATAAAATAAATAATAAATGAATCATCTTAATAAATACTCAGATTACATCATTATTCATTTCTGTTGAAAAGTTATAACTATTAAGTGTTCTTGTCACTCTTTACTTCAATAAATGTGATAATAATTATCAGATTGTATCAACAGGATTTTTGTGGACATATATTGTTATTCCTTATTCCCCCACGAAGAGGAAATTATAATATATTTTATAATAATGTATTATTTTCACTTGCTATTTCCAGTATAGTTTAACCAAAGTTCAAAATTTGAAAATCTCGACCGAAAGCAAATATCTCTTGTACGACTTCTTTTCAGCATCCTTAAATATGTGAATATTCACCTTCCGCCCTTTTTTTTTCCTTTATGAAAAGTAATTTTAAGAAGGGGTTTTTGATTACCCTTTAGAATAGTATTTTATTGTAGGAAAGCCAAATAGTAATTTTTACTAGAGGAAGTGATGTAACATTTATTACATTTTTTTAGTAAGGAGAAACGTTAAGAACAGCAATAAGCAAACGTCGTGCAAATGTTCATATCAGACTATTTTCTTTTTCTTGAGGTTTTTCTTTTATTTTCCCTTACTATTTATTGAAGCTGGCGGCCTCTCACACGTTTTTTCCTTTGATCTTTATCAGATAATTACTGACAAACTAGAGTTTTTACTTAATCACGTTTTCTCTATTATCAAATCGTAGCCGTAATCTTGTTCGCTTAGCCAGCTTGTTTTCTTTATAAAAAAAAAAATCTGACCACATTTGTTTGCTCTGCTTGGCCAGCGTTTTAATGCGGAAGTTGTTACTTAATTATGATTAAGAATTCGTGTTTATTGTGCTAAATAAAATTTTAAAAAAAGAACATTGTTATCTTTAAAGTATGATAACAAAGGATAATTTGCAGATTTGCCTATTTATTAAGCACTGGGAGAAATCGTTATTCTTTGCATCGTTATTATCGTTATTCTTTACGTTGCTTAAACAATCTACAGGTAAAGAATTTCAAAAAAAATATACTACTTAAGGACTGGTGAAGATTTAAAGTCAAAGAGGTTTGCTTTAACCGCCAACATACTTATTACTACTTGGAATAACTTTTTCTTTTAATACCTTACCAAGAAATAATTTTGTTACAGTGTGTGGCAAAAAAAAAGCTTCTTCATTCGCTAGAAATATTTTTTGGGAAATGATGAACTGGAAATATTGAGACAAATTGCTTCCATATTTCGAACACTGCTACGTTAAAGAATATTTTTGATTTCTCAACGAAGAATTGTGTTTATGTCAGATTTACGAGTCTTCACAAAAAAAAAAACTTCTGTTTTACGGCTCTTTGAGTTCGAAAAAATGGTTTTTAGAAACTGGAATGCGTGCATGTTGAAGATGTACTTTATATAAAATAACAGAACTTGAAACAAGAACAGTTGATAGAAATAAGAGATCACAACATAATTCTGATGTAAAAAGTAATTACTAAATAATAATATATAGAATAATTTCATTCAATAAAATGAAACATTTAATGAGAGTAAACGAATGAACTGCCCACCGGACGAGGCGAACTATTATAGAGGAAGGAAACAGTGTTTTGAAATTAAGCAAAAAGAGAGGCTGACAGGAAGGAAGTAATCAATTAAAAATGTTCGTTAGTACAGTTTAAAAGATTTCTAAAGAGACAATAATAAAATTGGAACAACAAAAAATAGAATTTTTAAGTTTTGAGGTTAATAACTTAATCACAAAGCCGATTTTTCCTTTCTTTGACTTAAAGAATTCAAATTGATTGAAGCCATGCGGATGTACTAATGAAAATAAACTATATATTAATGAAAAGGGGATAAGAAAGAAAAGTAATAATTATTTAAAGGCACAGAGCATTGTTCTTAGTGACAGAGGACTATCTGAACTATTTATAAATATCTAGTACGATTCCAAAGAGAGTTCATGACAAGACTGGCACAGAAGGTCAAACACCTCTTTGTTGGTCTTGTCTCCTTTTATGTAGGCACAGAGGGACCAGTCAGAAAAGTTACAATAGTATGGTATTCAATTTAAAAAGAAAAATATGTATTGAATGTTAAAAAACAAGAATGACTTTTTCAATTATTTTAAACAGTAAAGAAACTAACAACAGCTGAACAAAGAGAAAAATTTATATTTAAAGAGTAATAAAAATTGTTTACAAAGATGGCTGTCTAGAACATAAATACAAAAATCATAAAAAAATAAATAAATAAACCACCTTTACTATGACGTAAAGTTGCAAAGTCATCATTTAGTTAGTTATTTCTGAGTAGAGAAATTGTTCAGTGTTTAAACAATAATAGCTTATGATGTTAGTCGAGTTCTATTCTTTTGTTTATAGCAATATTGAGTCAAAAGCGATACTTAAAAGTAGAATCATTTTGTCTTTGTAAAAGTCCTTGCTCTTATGTTTTCAGGATGCGTAACATTTTTTTTTTTTGTATTAATTACTAATCAGAACAAATATTGAGTACATTTTATTTTGGTCTTTTGCTTTGGACTAAAGTCGGAGTTTTGAGAACTCCTGATTGGAGTTCCACCAACAACCTCGGATGTTGTCGCGCCTAAAACCATAAATACACTGGCACGATTTTCTCTAACCGCAATTGACGAATTTAAATTTTCTTAATGTTAAGAATTTGAATGGAAATTCAGTATAAAGTGGAATTTCCAGACAAACGTGGTTTTTCAAATTGGAAATTTTAGATACCTAACAATGTTGAATAGGTTATATATGTGATAGTAAATTATATTTGAAGAATGTTACTGACTTCCACTTCTCCTCCAGATCTACACATATGAAATGAGCATCCGAATCTTTCAGAAATTAGGTTTGTACCCAAAAAAAAATTATTTTAAGGTCCCTGAATCAAAAGAATAAGTTTTTTTTTTTTGCAAAGGAAGGTCTCTATGTGCAAATCGGAAGAAACGCCAGCCCAAAAACGAGAAAACGCTCGAAGCTCAAACTTTACATTCGTTTGCGAACCCTGAAGAGACCCTACATTAGTGACGCAAATCTTTTCAGGACTAATTATTTCCTTCCCTGAGAACCATTCTCTTTAAACTGCAATTACATCTGTAACTTTTATTTTAATTATTTTTACAGGAAACTTTGTTTTTAGGTCGTTGGGCTTCCTCTCGAAATTATTAATTCAATGTAAGTTGTTCTTTCAACATCGCTCCTGTTTGGTGGTAAAAATTAAATATGTTTAAAAAAATTCAGCGTTTAATGAAAATGTAATTAGTACGTCAGAGAACAGTTAAAATCATATGAGTGTGTAACAATTTTTACTTTTTATTTTTTAGGTGCATTAATTTGTAACAAAACGTTTTTACAAGCTACACAATAAATGCTACTTTTAATATGAAGTCTCTTAAATATTTTTTTCTTGATTTATTTTCTATTTACATTGGAGGAGAATTTGCATGATTGGATGTAATTAGGTTTATTTTAAAAGAAATCGTTAAGTTAAAAAAAATCCATGTAGCCAAGTTCACACGCTACTATAGAATTTTTTTTTTAAAGCTTATCTTGTTCATTTTTGTAGTCAATAAAAAATCTAATAAATTTTGCCAGTAATTAAAATAAACTTACTTTACTAAAAATTCGTTGGAAAAGTGTACAATTTGCTTGATTTAATTTAAACTGCAATTGTGGAATCTATTCAGAATTCTTATCTTTTTTTTATAAATTCATTTGTTATTCACAGTCTATAGTAATGAAATTTTTCGCTAGAAGTGAGATCGCTTCCTCGACTGTCTAAAATATGATTTTCAAACTAATAAGAAACAAAAATATCATACGTGCAAGTAATTTTCATAATTTATTTGTACTATTATTTGATTTAAATATTATTTGATGGGGATTTCATGTTAAGCAAAAATAATAAATCTCTTTTTTGGAACTCAATATTTTTGAAAGTCTCTATAAACAACATTGGACTAAAGAATGCCGGCAGCAGTACTAGAGTGAATGTACAGAAAGATATTTCATGGAATCCAGAGATGGGAGTTATTGTGGAGTAGGAGCTCTCTGATTTCTACCTGCACTGTAACAGTAAAGTAGGGGCTAAGTCACACACCTCCTTCAACCATAGTCTTGCATCACACTCTCAACAAGCTCTTTAAAGCTGGTATTCCCACACCAAACATCAGTACCAACAATCCACTCGTGAAACAGCCAGATTCTAAGTAATATTGCTTACCCAGCAACATCATCATTACTAACTCAGTTACATTATTACTCTATTAATTACCAACTTTTTCCATACATCATATTCTTCTATTTTATTTTCGTTGAATAAGGGAATCATTATTATATAAAAATCTGTAGTAAACATTTTTAATAACTACTATTTGTGCTTTTAGAGGAAAAGAACATAATGTTATTACAATTCTAATGCCACTTTCTCTGCTAAAAGATTCAAAATTTTATGATAAAGCTCATGCTGCCAGGTTGCAAGTTCTATCTTCATTTTAAAAAATAAAAATGATAGGCCTTTCTGGGTAAGTATGATGCAGAGTAAGTGTATGACAGAATCGCAGATGAAATCAAATTCTCTGCACCAAACTGACGGATCGGCCTTTGATAATGGAAGATAATCCGAAACCATATAGGTCAGAAAATAAAAAAAACTTGCGTGCAAATGCGGATAAAATCAACGTTTTATCTTTGATATTATTATACATTTGCCACATAAGTTTTGTATTAAACAAAGAGGAAATGAATGAATTATAGTTAAAAACATCTCTAGTTCTATATAAATACAAACAAAATTAACTTTGGAAGTTTCTTAAAATAGAGAGTTATCAATTATTTATTTTTAAACTTATTCCAAAAGATCATTTTATAAAAAAAAAATCCTTTTTGTTTAGCGGCACTCCCCGCTACAACGTACTCAATCCACAGATGAGTGATCCCTAATCTCTGATAAAAACATCTGATAAACTCCTTCCCAATGTTTAAAGATGTAAACATGAATACAAACAAACAAGTTCCACTTCTCATGGATCTAATTTATTAAAAAAATAACTACCACATTCATCTTTTACTTCATTATTTATGTACATTTATTTTTCGCTTTTCCTTTTTACTTTTATTTTCAAATTACTTTCAATGATACAAACGTTACTTTACTAATTGAATTGCAAGTTTTTTAAGGATCTTTATTTTTTTTTGCACCCAAGACAATATCAACTGAACTTTTACCCAAAATCTGGCTGCGAAATCTTCTAGGTACATTATAGTGACATAAGATGAGAGTAGGACTTTTCTATCACTTCCGCAATGCATATATACATATATATTCTAGATTATATATTATGTATCTCTTAACAATTTGTATTAATCCATGAAACAATGTAGTGTTTGTTCTAATAAACTCACACACTAAAATTCATAAATAATTAGCAAACATGAAATATGCATTTAGGTGTTACTCTGGTAAGGAACTCTCCGCAAAGAACTTACAAGGCAGAAACGACTAGCAAGGACTGGCCATTGCAGGCTCAGAAAACACATGCATCGCATGGGCCTGGCACATGGTAGCCTCTGTAGGTTCTGTCAGGAAGAGGAGGTAACGGCACTGAACGTGTTGTGTCAGTGTGAGGGGCTCGTGTGGCTAAGGATGTTACTATTCGGGGAGGAAAAACTAAGGCCTGTGAGCTTTACCCAAGAGTCGCTCTCCAGCATTAAGAGTCTGATTAAAAGGACAGGTCTGGGGGGTGAGCTTTAAAGTGAGGGAAGCCACAATAGATCCAAAGGGATCGTAGTGGCGTAGGCCTTGAGGCCGCTCTAGTCTAATCTAATCTAATCTAAGGACTGTCACATCAGTTACAATGGATAGGCGATCCACGGCCAATTAAGCCTGGATGCTAATCAGTGACTGCAACCAGTGCACTAACTAATCCACAAATCTAGGCTTCTTACGATGGCTTGGAAGTAGCCCGTTGAGCTAGCTAGCCCTTTAAATTCTTAGACTTTCCCTTGTTGTTTGCCATTCGTTTGTTTCTGAAGAAAGAGGTTCATTTGGAGCGTTTTAGAGGGTTGCCAGAGCGTTGAAGAAATAATTGTTGGTTGTAGCATATTAAAAGGTTATTCAACTTTCATATCTAAAAAATGTCTGCCTAATTTGCTCCGACTAACATTCTCTCCAGTTCGACTAAATCAGTCTTGGCACAGACCTTCTGGGAATCTCTCATAATTCTTTGTTTTGTTTCCAAAGAGGTTTACCTTTTTTTAATAAATACTTTAGAAACAATAGAAAGTTTATAAACTGGAAATAAAAATTCTTCACTGAAACTTGGGTCACTGATTTTCTGAAAATCAAAATCGTTTGTTTTTTGTAGACGAAAAGTAGACAAACCTGCCATGAAGGGACAAATCTTTCAATTAGATATCTGCACTGCCCATCCTTCCATTTATGGTCCGAGCATTTAGTTACGTAAACTCAGGGACAGTGTTACTTGGCTACACCTTCAAGGTCGCCAACTTGAAGGGGGCTTAGCAATACGTACGAAGTTCTTCCATCCCCAGTTTGATATATTCACTTCTCCAGCGAATCAAAACTTTTTTATCAATAGTTTCCCCAGACAAGTTTTCAAATAATTAACAGATATATCTTAAGATATGTAAATCTAAAGCTGTAAGAAAAAGAAAAACAGTAAACTGCGAAGTCAGAACATACACCCCTCTAAATCAGCTACTCAAACTGGTGGAACAGTGACCACGCAGGCCCAGTTCAATCATCAACTTACATAGGTAATAAATTTACATATTGTAAAGTCAGGTTCAAGGACGCACGGAAGAGCACAGACCATGAAGGCGGCACGCACGGTTGAACATAGTTCTGTGACTCCACTCACCCCCCATACATTGGCGGCGCAAGTCATTATTAATAAATAATAATTTATTATTTATACTTAATACTTACTTTGAACTTTAAAAATATCTAATGGAAACCATTTTCGAGAATTAGTTGCTAAAGCGGCGACTCCTCTACTTCGTAATACATTCCAGGTCTAAGCGTCTTTCCGTAGTATTCATACCCCAAGTTTATAACAGTGGTTACCTTCCTACATCATCTATCTGTCTCATTTTGCAGTCAGTCTAAACTTCTTTTACCAATTTTGTTGAGGGATATTTTCCTTAGATGTCCAATCATCCAATCTGCTCTTCCTTATTGTCTTTTACATCGATCCCATTATTCATTCTAACTGGATTTCTCAATGTTTTCCTGTTTTTTTTTCGGGACTGATTCCTTCGCTTTTCTTTAAACTTGGAATTCTTATTACTAACAACAAACATCTATATCTTTTGTTCGACACATTTTTCCTGGAAAATTAGATTTAGAGCAATTTTGAGAGAGTGGGGACTTGGAACGGTTCCATTTAAAATGGCATTTATATACAATATAATATTAAAAAGGATTAAATGGATTCCTCGAATTCCGAGTTTGAAGAAAATTACTTCACAGAATGGATTTAGTTTTCATTTGTTTGAGATTTCTTCGCTACTGAACCTAAAGATTTCCTGAAGTCTTCCTGTCTAGATTACATCCTCCTAGATCTTGAACAATTTTTCTAAGAAAATTCATTTTAATCCAGTTCTTGTTGGGGGTGGGGAGAATTTGGTGTAGATTTCCCTGCGTAAAGGGTCAATTGAGAGGATTGTGTAGTTTCACGTTTAAAAAATTCTCAGTTAAAGAAAATGTATACATCAGTATGTTGAGAATGGTTGTTATAGAATGTGGTGTATTTCCGCTCAGATTTTGTGATAATCGTAGCTGCAAAACTGTTCAGCCTGCTAAAAATTTATTAATCCTAAATTTTTGTTTACTACGATTTGATTAAATATCATTCAAATAAAACTGTCATTCTCTTGGTCCGTTGTATATTGAAACTTGCAAAGTTAGTGAGGCCTATAGAAATGGAAGGTAGGAGAGTTCATAAATAGAGAAACAGAGAAAGAATTGTGGTCGCAGATGTTGATGTTGTACATCAAGAGGGGTGCAAGTGCTGCATAAGTTAGGTCAAAGTCTCTTCTATTATGCATGAGTGAGTGCAGCCCAAACACACCCAGCTCGCGCAGAGCAAGGCACGTGGGGCAAGGTTACAAAGCGTTTTTACCGCACTCTAAGTCAGCCTTTCTCAACCATTGGGTCGTGTTAAATTTAAATTGATGGCGAAGACGTTCAGAAGAATACAATTTTTTGCTGCTTTACGAATATAAAATTGGGGGAAGGTACGATCTAGAAAAGGCAGAGAAATTAATTGATGTAAGGCACCTCCTCATAAAAGTACCTTTTTTTATAAAAATCATTAGCAATGAACGACAGTCTGGACAAAATTGAAAGCAATAAAACTATTTAAAGAAAGATGTAACTCTTAAAAAAGTCGTAACTGACAGCCACAGAAAAGTGGTAAAGATTAAAACTAATTGAAAAGTTGGAAACTTAACCGTCAATGAAAGGAGAGGAGGATGGGTTTTTATAATCTTTTAAAACGGCCTATTTAGTCAACACTTTGCGTCTTCATCAGATGTTTTCGTATTGAAAACACAAAAAACTACCCTGCAAATAAGTCTTATTTTTTTAAATTTAAAAATTAACGAGGAATATGTCAAAAACATTGCGTGAATTTTTTTTTTTATGGCAGTTTGTATGGAATTGACAATCTCACTTGCAGAAGTCAGTTGTTCTGCCTCAAGATTTACTATTTTGGACGTCAACTGTAGATCGTCAGCAAGAAGTATTTAAGAGCCTGAAGTGGATTATTTCGATTTATACAATCACTCCTAGATCGCATCAACACTGGATACTCTATAAAACGAGTTAATTTGGAATAACTACTTTTACTAAAATTCTGGGGGCCATTCTTTCTTACATCTTTTTAAACTTCTAAACACTTTTAAATTTTTTCACCCTTAAATTCGTCCCTGAAAAAAGCTTGACATCCGAAATTTCTAGAATTTCTAAGAGAAAAAGTATTTTAACTGGGAAATATTTCAAACAAAAGAGGTAATAATAAGATTTGCAGGGTAGATACGAGCTTTAAATTGAAAAAAAAAGCAATCTGGCATTTTCAGAAGGCTAATTTTGACCAAAACCTCACTGTGGAGGCAGTAACCTCTCTGTTCTCACTCAAACTAAACATGCAATTTATAAGATTTTTTTCGTGAATCTAACCAGTCAACAGAACACATTGACTGATTGCCAAATTCAGGGGATTCCAAAACATAGGTTTCTAGTAAAACTCTGCGCGTAAACTATTCTTCCTCTATGGTTTAATTAGAGTTTCGGTTTAGTCCTTTAAACAGGAAATTAATTACTGCACTCAAAATTATAATAATGAAAAAGTTAATAATAATATAAAGATGAAATTCTTAGATTTTATTTTTTCATTTAAGGCGCGTCAACATCTGAGGTAATTGGCGCCCGGAGCTTTTTTTGATGTACTGTTGGCCTTCATCAATGTCTTTACGTTACACTATCCATCACCGAACAGTAAAAAGCTCCTAGGAAGAGAAGGATTTATGTAATTGAATACATTAAAGTAATAAGATGTGTAGTTAATTATATCATTGTTCCATTCATAAGGTTGTGGTATATCTCCCATATCTGCATTCACTTTTTATCACGCAGTTCCTTCCCTTTGCTACCCACAAACTTTATAAACTCTTGACACAAAACATAACAAATTTATTTAGATGAAACTTATATTAGAAGTAATAAATTTTGATTTTCTCATTTATTGCTTAACTTCCTCGACCGTCTGAAGACATTTGTGTGGCAAATTTCTCTCCCAACCTGCTTACAAAGATCGAGATCACCAAAATGGCTAAAGGCTAAATAGTTAAAAAATCGAATGATAATTCAGTATCGAAAATCGATTAACTCATCGAAAATTTGACAAGTGTGACAATACTTCAGCTGAGAAATAAGAATAGAATCGCAAGTTAAACACAACTGAGGCAACCCTATTCTCATTAACCTACAAAATTTTATCAAAATCTGGCTATAATTTACAGAGTTATTGATTATTATAATTTTAGAGGGGGCTTCTCACATTCGAAGCTAATTTCTCTCTGACGCAGTGACGAGACCCCAAACTACAACTGCATTAATTCTCGAATCGCATGAGATTTCATTTATGTAATTAGTTTTAAGGCGCTACGTTGTTTACAAAAATAAAGTAAGAACAACATCATGGACAAGAACGATTGCTGAAATGCCGATGATGGACAACGATTTTCTCTCAAAATCTATTTTATCAGCTCGTCGTGATACATTACTGTCAAGGAGGAAATGCTCCTGCTTTTACGGAAATTTTCAAATTATCTTTTATACACAAGATAGGAAATAATTGTTCCTCATGGTTGCTCATCCCCGCTTTAGAGTAAAATCTAAGCACCTACTTCTCACAGTACTGCCTTGAAATAAAATATCACAGAAAGCTTTTCTTAAACGAAATGTTTTCAATAATCAACTACTTTTTCTTGCAAGTATTCTAGTATGTATCCTAACTTTGTAGACAATCATAAATTCAAGGATAAATCGATTAGAGACGAAAAAAAATCGGCATATTTAAAAACGTTGCAGTAAAGATTGTTACGGTCGATACATTTCGATTGCTAACTTACCATGCGACCCTCAAGAGAAAGTGCAGTAGACAACAAAATCAAATGACAATCATTTCCTATTGGAGAGTGTTGAAGACTTTCCACAAAATACACAAAACTAGTGATATGGGAAATTCTACCTTACAAAGATACCGTTCAACTTTTCTTTTGTAGTGAACGCTTTAAATTAAACTGAAACCTAAATACAAAACTGCTTCCACTTACTGGAAAGATCTTACGAATACAATAGTATCATCATCGTAGACAGATCCTCAACCACCACCAGAACTAACCGTATAATAAGGACGAAGTGGAAGGATCAGATTCTATACGGTCCACATTTCTTTTAATGGAGTTTCGTATAAACGTAGTTCTTCCCTTCTATCGATAGGATTCCTTTACTTGGCAACTGTTGGAAATCTAAATCACAAAATGTTGCGCCAATACGGAATTTTAACATAGAATTAGTTAACCTGATATTTTCGAAATAGAAATATTAAACATTCTAGTTTTCTACAAATTTTTAGATTTTCACACACACGTACCTATGAAGATTGTGATGTTACAGTTTTCGCATTCTCAGAAGCAATGAGTAATACGATAGAATGAAGATGAATGCATGAAAGATTCAGCAGAAGCGTTGTAATAGCGTTTTGAATTGCAAATTCACAACATATTCTGCTGAGTAACATGATATTAGGGCAAAGGATATAACATTGTTATAAGACCATCTGTTAGAATAAAACCAGTGGACTCCCCAGAAATAGAAAGGGTCCATACTATTGGGTAGATAGGGTCCAGGCACGCCTGGACATAGAACTCGTTCAGGCTAGGGGAGAAGAACGTAGTAACTCCAGAGTTCACCAGGTTACAAGTGGCTGATATAGCCACAAACCTAATCTGCCTTCTGTGTGCTCCAAAGCAGACTGAATTTAAATTTAGTAATTAATGGAACTCAATAAATACAGACACTATTATAATCTTTTAAGTAATACTATTAATGGCAATAAATTTGGTGTCAACTTTCTCTTAGTGTAATCACATATTACGAAATTATTATTAAACTTACTTTATTTATTACAATCTCTTCCCTGATTAAAAGAAATATGGCGAACGGAACTAAATATTATCACATTATCAAACAGCTGTAAAGTGATAGAGGTAACTGAAATCGTTGAAAAAATGACTAACAAATTATTACGGCTCATGAATGATAAGACATGAACTAATCAAATGTTACTTTATGTTATGGCATACTGTCCTGTTAACGATAACTCAACTTGGACACCCATGTTCAAGAAGCAGAAATAACCAGCACATACAGCAAATTAACCACACTCAATTTCTACAGTTTTTATAGCAGGAAATACTACTATCTCAGGAAGTAAAAATGCGTGGGCCATCGATATTTTGGTTCTTGTAACAGGGTTTACTGCACTGCGTCAAAATAGATCTATGGTGACTAATACCTGCCACCACTCATCCCGTATCGCCATCTAATGCTGCATTCTCTCAAACAATCCTGTAGGGAAGTTTCGGATCAGCGAAGCCCTCCTAAACCCTTCAAATTTATTCTTAATACGACTCTATCCATTGCGAACACGCAGGCACTCCAAGAAAGCCCATGGAGGAGCGGTGATCTACTTGCTAACCAATGCATTCCCTTCCTCAAATGCATTCTAATTATAAACACCCCATTAATAATTTGAAAAGGTAAAAACCCCTTCAATCCTGGTTATTACTCAGCTTTATTAGGGATTCCTAGGAGATGCAGGGAATTAGATCTACAATTGGGGCCAAATGGTCACCCCAACAATATCCTCTGGGAAGATTAAAACTGTTCGGTAGGACAGTTGTATAAGGGTTCCTTCAACTCCTCGTGTAACACCCAAGCTCTGAGGAGAAGCCCCTCGAAGAAAACAATCGGCCAACAGGAGTAACCCACTCACCGTATTAATGCACCCCATTCATGAACAACTCCCCAACACCGTCCTCAAATTCTAAAATTAATTACAAAGTTAGGAGTGAATTTAAACTCTAGTTTACTAGTTATTCTGGTGTTATTACTACAACAAAGTGGCTTTTATAATATGGTTTGACTGGACTAATCAATACTAAATCAATTTTTCTTTATCAGTTTTTGATATTTTCTCGAAAATAATTTTAACTTTTTTCTAAAATGTTTTGTTTTTGTCCAAGTTTTTTCTTTAAAGATTCACATCTAAAGCACAATTTTATTTCCATCTACAACATAGTTATACTAAGGGGCAATAAATTATTACCAGGGTAATGAATTATAAAAATACGATTAACCGTAAGTAGATAGAACGCAACAATAGATAGAAACAACTAAAGATGACCAATTCATTAAGCACATGATTAATTACTAATTTTAATTAAGAAAGATTATATGAAAAAGTATAGAATAATCAATAATAAAACACATTAAAATAAAGAGAAGATTATGCAATAAAATATAAGTTAATTGTCTTTGCACATCTACACATCACACAATGCAATAAATGCTCATATGAGTCAAAAGACACTTACCTAAAAAATTCCAAGAGATTTTAATAAATTGTGAAAATAAAAAATACAGTTCAGCCTAGGCTACTCAACAGTAACCTTATTGTAATTATTGATTGCAGAATCGCCTGCGCCAGTACATAAATCAACCCTACTAAGAATAGATAAGCTGTAATAATTTTGGCCGCAAGAGAGCGTGTAAAAAAAGGCAACTAATTTAGATTTTTGCACCGGGTTTTAATTAGTTTATTAATTGCTTTTTTTTTAAATTATTGTTTACTTAAACTCAATTAAAAGTTTATGATATTTAATTTTAATATTTGGTCCGCCGTGTCCTATTATAATAAATTCAAGGGCCACAAACTCCTATACTAATTAATAAAAAAAAATCTTTAGAGAAACTTACAACATTAGACCGACATCTAAAAAGATGATGGGTACAGAAATCAATGTACATCAAAACAGATATTTTCGCTGAAGCTCAAAATCGAAATCTATACGATCTCAATAACTTCCCTTACAATTAAAAAAGAGCGCTGCCAAAAAATAAATTCGAAAATCTTTATAAACTCACCATCAATAAAAATGTTCACTTAGTTTCATGAAAATTTGTCAAAAGAAATTTGTAAATAATTTCTTTTTGGTAAATATTTTCAACAGCTAGATATTTAATTTCCCGGAGTAAGAGAAAGGAAAGTTTTGTACAAAAAATGTAACTATAAAACTACCATTTTCTTTTTTCTTTTTTTTTTTTTTTGGTACCTCTAAGTTTTCCTATTTGAAGAAGGTGTGACCAGCTAACAACGCCGGCTTTCTATTGGCCTAACAATCCGCCTACTTTCACACTTCTAATGCGTTTCTGTGATTGGTTAATTCTTTATTGCTAATTATCTCTTTGAAAAAAACTATTAATGTCTTTTTCTTGCTAATTTTTGTCCCATAGGTATTTCATAAATTATCGAATCATACAAAAAAATATTTTAATCTTACAAACACCCAAAAAAGAAATCTTCCTCACATATTATTTTTTGTTATCTTCCTCTAAAATACGATAGAAGCAGAAAAGTTAGATATATTGTTATGTTATAAATACGCCATATTCTAGTTTCTTTGAACATAACTTTTATAATCGTTTCAGATGGGTTTATTTTAGACAAAAGCTTAAAACCAGTGGCTTTGATTTGTCATATCTCATTCTTCCTTTCCGCTAACTCCCACACACGCGCACCCAATGCAATTTGTAAAAAAGCTCTTTTTCGTTCTAAGGAATCCTCAAAATGGATGTACTCGTGCTAAGAACTCAAAATCAATCTCTGCACATCTACAAAACAGAAGTTTAAGAAAGCGAAGTACTAGTAGAAAACCAAAAAATTAAAACTCTTTTATCAGTTCTTCTATTCAAAATTTATAATTATATTATCGTTTAATTAAATATTTTTTGTAATAATTATTTGACCTTAAAATTACAGTTATTTAGTTACGAGACCTTTGACATATTGCTAAACTCTGCCAGTTTGTTTGTGTGTGGCGTCATGAGAGGTCTCATTACCTCTAGCCGAGCTGTACTTTCATGTTAATGTAGATAATAGAACACCGTTACTGTTAATACATGTTAATTTTTTAGGACTGAGGAGAGTTAAACTAAT
Organism: Rhodnius prolixus; assembly: GCF_049639745.1. Taxonomy (NCBI): domain Eukaryota; kingdom Metazoa; phylum Arthropoda; class Insecta; order Hemiptera; family Reduviidae; genus Rhodnius; species Rhodnius prolixus. Next base: position 9,759,721 of record NW_027411592.1, on the reverse strand, counting down.
AAACTAAATGTGACAACATTTTAGTTGATTCTACCAGCGTTTCAAACAAGTTTTACTAAAACTGGTGAGCGATTTGATGAGTTTCGACTTTGTGAATATCCAAAACACTGAAGTAGCATTTTATAGGGAATCAATTCAGGTCTTTATAGATAAAGTTATAGATAAAAGTTATGGGATCTACATGAGTGCAATTAAAATATAAATCGTAGGACTAATTTTCAAGAAAACAATTTCAAAAAAGGTGAAAATTCTCTTGAACAAATATTTCTTCCGGCTGTGTTTTCTTTTTTAAATTAAATCCAAGGGAAACCCCAAACAGAATACTGAGTTTTGATCTTTCTTCGAGTTTTGAAACAACACACACAACATTTTTTTAAAAAAACTATTTCAATTTTTTCTGACAAAGATGACTTCAAAACTGTTTCCGTTTAAAACTTGAAGTCGAAAAAAAAATGTCCAAGAAAATAATCAATAAAAGTTAAACCCGAACTTACGCAGACAATAAAAATAAAATAGTAAAACCGAAAGTGTAAAATTGGCTAGTTGGACAGGAAGTACCGACGTGATGGATGAGAATGTGAGGAAGATACGGGTCGTTGGGCTGCTGGAAATATTCATGAGATGAGATTTGGGCCTTACAGGGAAATAGTGCCCGACAAGAGCTACACCTTCCAAACCAACATACAGTAGCAACAATTACTAAATTCAAAGAAAGCCCCCAAATCTTTCTGTAGAATGCAAAAGAAAGTTTAAATAACAAAACTTGATTTAAACTTTAACACGACTTTGTTTCTTGTTTTAATTTACCAAAATGAATTTTCTTACAAAATTAGATTTGGTAATAAAATGCTGTCAATTCTGTTCTCGTAGGGTTAACTTTAATGGAATCATTTTCGAAAAGAAATCTCTTTTAAAAAAAACCTAGAAGCAATTTTTCCTGTAAAATGTCATTTCTAGTAAGCCGATTTTCTTCATATGATATTCTGGCTACACGAAAATCATATTTCCTGTTGGCATTAACAACAGAAAATTTTCAGTTTTCAGTATTTTTTTAACCTTTTTTCTGTTTTGAACTAACTAGAAATACGAATATAATTAACATTAATGATTTGATAAAATCATTTAATTCGGTGATGAATAACGCACTAAAAAAAAAAATGTATAAACAAACCGTGAGAAAATTCTTCGATTGTATAGGATGGGAAATGACGAAGGTAACACATATTGTCCGGTAATAATGTGTAACAATGAATTACATCACCATGGAAAACTGTTTTACTTATATTTTATCAAGTTTTTAAAATAGTGGACAAACCTACTCCTTCAGAATTTATCTGGCATTTGATATTCTTTGTTTCGGCCTCTTTCTCTTATTCCCGAGAGGAAGCAGCACTTTGTCATCTCGAAATAGAGTATTCATCGGAAAGGTTAGCTTTTTTACAAATCAGGAAGTTCGGGTGTGTGTTTGTGTGGCCACTATAATTGAAAATATCCAGGTAATTCCAATTTTGATTTTTCTACTAGGTTCTGGCAAGGGCAAAAGAAAATATTTTGGTCAACCAGAAATTCCTTTTTACACAATTATTTGTTTATTTTCCTTATCATAGCACCTACGATCTTTTTTAAACTTGGTATGCTGATTGCATACACAAATATCTATAATTCTTACGTATTTTAGAATCATTTAACCCGAAAAATGCATTTCAGAACAATTCTGGAGGAGTAAGATTGGTATTCTTCCTTCTAAACTACCATTTTAATGTAATATGTGACGCTATCACTTACAGATCATTAACGAGTATTAAAAATACCGATTTGGAAGAAAATGACCATGTGAACATTTCCTGGAGTTTTACCTCAGTTTCTCGGGAACCACTCTCGTTTATTTCTTCAGCTTTAGTACACCGAAGGCTATAACTTTTGTAAGCAACTTTATTTTCAAAAAAATTTACGTAAGGATTCTTCTAGAGAAGAAATACTACGGCATAATAAATTTTCCACCTCTGCATCACTAGTGAGACCATCATAGCTAAGATTTGGAGTAAGCCTGTCAGGTCTGAGATGACGATGATCTGTCAGGAGAATCATAACCCAAAAGACATCTAAAGCATGCAAAAAGAGCCGTACAGGCTATGGAATCCTCGGTGGTCACTTGAAAAAGCTGAGGCACCAGCAGAATCTGTGTGAGACGTAGAATACTCCAAAGTTACCTTCATATGGACTGCGATAAAATTATTCAAGAAAGGTTTCGATGTTTGGCTAGCTATGAGATGATAAGAGAGGAAATATCCACCGATTTACCACTCAGATGCTGAGATTTTGTTTCTTATTCACAACTATGGCAAGTTCTATAGTTTTTGTTTAAAATTAAAGATTGAAGAAAATAAATAAGATGGAACCTTGAGAATTGTATCAAACGTTTAGCCACCTGATCATACTTTTTCTTGAGTTTGATTGAAGTAATTTACTTAGTACCTAGTTTTCTGTTGGTAGACTATCTAATTGCAAATTTTCTCAGGCACCATTTTCTTCTTAGCCCATATTGTTTTCCGATTTTTCCAGAACCATTACGACGTGTTGAAAAAACAATTTCACAGACGATTTTCTTTGATGAAATAAAAACCAATCATTGCTGGGATAGTTCGACACATTAATGTTTTTTGGAGCACTAATAATATCAGTCAGAGCACTGTGCAACTTTCGTTCTACGAGTTTGGTTCTCGTACAAAACTAATTACCAAATTTAAAGGTATTACCCTTTTTGTAATTACATCTCTAAAATATTTATTGGATTACTTCTGTACAGATTGCAAAGTTAGACCTAAGATAATAATGTAATTAAGGAATACCACCAGTTTTGTTAAAAGAAGGGTTACGGTCATTAATTAATTTAGTTGTGCTATTAATTTTCACCCTTTAAAATATTATTAAATTATATGCAAAAGAGGGAAACCTTTTTTATTGATTACCAATTGCCTTCGATTAACCAGAACTCGAGTTGAATAAATTTAGGGATATCTAATAATTTTGTTTTCTAAATTTTGAGATGTTCAGTGAGAAATGGTAAAAAAAACGTAATTAATTACTAGCCTCCTTTGCTTCTTTCTAAAACTGGTGGTAAACAAGCTAGTTTACTTCCATTCAGTTCACTTCGCATCAAATGATCTTCATGAGTTAGATTTTTTTTTAGGTTTTACTCGGCGGGACGGGACCCACGGCACTGCAGCCACCAAGAGGCTTATTGTGCCTTCCCTTGAGTCTAGTAGGTGAAACCTCCCCTTCTGAGAAGGTTGAGGGCTTTCCCTACCAGTTCCTTCTGCGCTACAATCTCCCCTGGTCACAAGGTACCAAAGATTTCGTAGCGCAGTCTCTCGATTGCAACGCAATCGAATAGCAGGTGAGTGGCCGTTTCTTCCTCTTCCTGGCATAATCTGCACATCGGTTCCGAGCTAATAAGCCCTACCTTGTGCAGGTGCTTCCTGAACCTTCCTGCCCAAACCTAGAGTCACTTTGGTTCTTTGTTTGCACAGCAAGAGCCTCTTGCTGTGTTTGACCCTAGGAAGCATCACCCAGTACTTTTCATGCTCTCTCCAGATCCAGTCTCTGAGAGCCTCACGAACTGCACCCCTAGGGATCCCCAGGACTGGTTCCGGGCCAATGTTCATGAGTTTATTGGAGGAGTAAATTTTGGAAAAAGAAAGTCAGTCGTCTAATACGTGATCTTTTTCGAACTCAATAAGTACTGAACCGTCGATTTTACTGCAAAGAATGTGAAATAATAATGTTGTTGATTATTGTAAAGTAATGTAAACAAATAGCTGATTAGCATAAATATTTGGTAGTTAGTTGTATACCTAAATTCGATTCCAAAAATACTGAAAAAACGTACAATTAATTTCGCTATGTTGCCCCTATAATCTTCAAGCATCATTTCAAGGACTGCATCAATTTCAGTAAAACATTAGTGTTTTTGGTTAGGATTTTAAAAAAACATTATATCTTCCTATAATTCTCAAGGGTGGGATTTAAAAAAAAAAATTCATTCCACTTGACCAGAATGTGTTCTGATTCCTTGAACTAAATTCACAGACATTATTTAACTTGGTCACCCTCGTTTTAATTATTCTAAAGAGGTCTTTTTTGTTTTGTTTTAACGAAAAAGATGTTAATTTTCACAATTAGCGTTCTGTTTTACAATTCATAAAATCCATGTTCAACTGACAAGGCAATAAAATCTGTTAGAGATCTTGATTTATTTATTCGCAGAAAAGTTGATGTTCCAAATTGCTATTTATTAATATTTTTGTAATAATTAGATCAACGTCATATTAATATTTTTATTAAGTTCCCAATTTCTTTAAGAGAAAATACTTTTATTTTCTCTTTCTTGATAAGGTTTATTTTTTTTAAAAAAAATGTATCCTTTCACTAGAAATCTCCCTGGTTATTATCTTTAGAATACTAGTTGAAATCAAATAATGTAGATAATATTCCAGATTGGTAGAAAGATTGGTTCAGTGGAAGCGCCTTTTTATTGCAATATTGTGATTTTAAACGATTTTTTCACATTAAATTCAAGTAAATTTAATTATTCTTATTCGGCAGTCGGAGAAAATGTGCAAAAGAATATGGTTTGCTCAAGATATTTTTTTGTTTTCTTGTTGCATTAAGCACAAATGCATGTTCTATTAGATTTTTAGAATTTAAATAGGAAAAAACAGCTTTAACTAAAATCCTACGCCAAGCGGAAAATAAGATCAAAAGTCTTTCTTATTTTATTTTTTTTTCTGCTAAACAGTTTTTCTGCCATTATTTACATGAAATGAAAACGGAAATCATTAATTATAATCCAATTATTACAAATATTTTCTCTAAGTTGTAAGTTCTTTCTTTTTAAAGTTAGTTGATTTAAGAAAAAAATGTCTTATGTATTTACTAAAATTTGAAGCAGTCATCGACAGGTTCAAGTAACAAAGTAACAAATAAATCTGACTTAGCTAACTGCGCAGATTCTTCTACCAACAATCTACTTGGGTAAGTACGTCTCTAAACTTCATCAGAAACTTACGTTACCTTATTAACTACTTAAAAAATTAATTCTGAACAATCATGAGGCTGATTTTAGTTAACGTTGCTTTCGAGTTATTCTTAGGCAGATTGCTAGATAAAATTTCAATTTAAAAAGACATTAATTTCGATTATTCTAAATGTTATCAACTCACTTAATATTAGAAAGATAGTTTTTCTTTTATTTACTTAAATAGAAAAGCTGAATGAGTTAAGATTTAAATAGTGAACTCTATAAAACAGTTTTATAATGTCAACAAAAGTTGTATACAAAATAAACTAATTGGTAGTTAGACCCATTTGAAAAAAGGGCGATCACTTTATTTACAAAATAAACAATTTTTTTAAACCTTTATTCTAAAAATCAACGATATGAAATTATTAAATGAACAGAAAACTTAAAACAACGATTAATAATTTCTTATCATAATTTAATTTTAAAATCAAGAGATAAAACACTTCTCATTTGATTAAACATGCGAAGGAGAGAAGACATGGGTTGATAATTAAGATTATGCTGTTTTAAGAGTCTAAAACACTTTAGAAATCTTATCTTTGTATGAAAAATCTTGGTTAATTTTATATTTTCTTAATCTGGTTACATGGATTGTTGTCATGAATATTGTTTCTGTTTTAATATTTTAAAAGCACACTTTTTAAGAAAAAATAATTCATGACTTTTCTTTGTTAATATTCCTTTCATGTTTTTAGCTTTGGAAAATATAATAAAAAAAGACTCCTTGCTATCACCGGAGGCGCTTGACGAGGAAATCAAGGAAGGACACGATTAGGAACAGTGAAATAAGCCAGCTGATGCAGGCGTAGGAAGAAATTGAAGAAAGGACGCTGTTTTGGTGTAAGACACACCTTGCAAACACTAAACAATTCTTTTGCCCATAATATAACTTTGATGATCCATCAATTTAAAAAAAAAGTATGCTGATAAAGGAAGGATGGCTAATAGAGGGCATGCAGATTCCAGATGTCTTTAACTGGAATAAATGGAGAGTATTAAAAAAGGAATCAAAGATTTGGTCACAAAAATATGCAGAAAATAAGAAAACTCTGTTTTAAACAAAATTTCCTTATCCTAGAGAGAAAAAAATGTACGTCTTCAAAAGTTTGTGCACAGAGGAAGAATTCTGGAGAAGATGAGGCAATACATAACTCTGCCATCGACAAATTTGAAGCTATTGTTCTAATTTTAGGCTTGTATTTAACACTTTTTTTTCAGATACCTAAAACATCATCTATTTATGACGAAAACCACTCAAATTTTGACACCCGAATAAAAAAAAAGTGTAACAAAAGAAAGGTAGTTATGATCCCTTTCGGCAGGAAGTTAATGGAAAGAATAAAGATATCTTGAGCGATCTCTTTTTCATTTACTACACTTCTTGAGATCATAACTATTTTCATTTCCTTCGACTACGATTTTTTTAAAAAATATATTCATCAGTTAGAAATATTTGGCTGGGCGTAAAACATTGCAATAAAAGTAAGCTATCCCCAACCCTAATACAAAACTCAAAGCCATTTTCTTTAAAAAGGTTAACATATTTTTTATTAGTATGAGGTATATATAACACAGATGTTTCGAGAAAGTATGGAAAAACCATTTAGCTAAGTGTTTGACCGTATGAAGGAATTTTCCTCAAATCCAAAATTTTAGCAACACATTCAATTAAAGCCAAATTGGCGGTAGATTAAGATGAAGTAGTATTGAACAGAAAAGCTTAGACCGCAGCCGCCCCTTCGTACCGGTAGTGCAGCCTTTAACGGAATTCTTATAAAATAATGTTTTCGAAAAGTGGTAGTTCCACATGTACGTAAAGCGTGTGTCAAACTTAAGGAAAATTCTGGGTTCCGTTTTCGAGAAAATTTAAAAAAGTAAAAAAAAAGAAGATTAATGTGGTAGTTTCGGTCGCTGGATTTTGATCGCTAATTCGAATATTCGATGGGAATGACGGAGCGAGTTTCAGTTTTTCCTCTAAATATTTTAAAATTGTCCTAAGACTCAAGAGTCTCTATTTCCGGTGAAAGCACAAAACTAACTCGATCGCTGTATTTCCTGTTTGTAACAAGGGGGTAAAAGAAAGTAAAGAAAACAAAAAAAATCTACAAGGACTAAGGGAAATCTGTGGCTCTTTTAAAAGATGTACAGTATAAATAAGAATGTTCATTGGACTGCCTTGAAATAGAGCTTGAGGCAAAGCAAGTCTCAGAACTGGTCCTGGCTGAATGCTGTAAAACTGCCATGTCACTCAAGTATCCTAGTTTTAAATGAAATACTATAAAATAAAATGTAAATCTAATGATTTTAAAGGGTAATTATGAAATAAATATTCATTGAATTATAATTACTTATTAGATCATGTTATGTGGAATTAAAAATTAACATCACTTATAAAATCAGTAAATTCTCACGTTCTTATTCTGATTTATGTTCATTAAGTCTTAAATATGATTGCTGCAACAGGTGGAAATGTGATTACAACTAGTTGGACTTTCAAGATTAATATTTTTTGTTGTTAAGTGCAACACCTAGTGTGCTTTATTAAAAAATTAATTGAAAATATCTACTTACATATAAAATATAAATCCATTTCTTTTAGTGGCTATCGTCTTAAGTTATAGCACATCATAATTGATATCCAAAGAAATGCACTTTAACTAATATTTTTAAACACTTCATTGAAAATAAATACTATTTAATGAAGTAAAACACTTTACAGACACATTGTTTGTTGTGTGGACTATTTGGAGAAGTAACGCCGCGCCTGGGGTTCTGTCTTGTTTGAGTGTAGTGCGCTGACTGTAAACTAAGCAGGCCAAGTCTCTAATTCCACCACCACTCCATGCAGTTCTCTGGAGCGACATTGTCCACAGTACTCCCCTATCCAACCAGGCATCACAATCACCCAGCAACATCGCTCTGATGTGATCTGAACGTTTAGTAAAACTATCTCACATTGATGCAAATCTCATATTGTTCTTCCGCTTAAGAATTATTATTATTTTTTTTTTTAAACTAATCGATATTAATCTTCCTGTTTATTTATACAATATATTTTCAAAAAAATTTTCAACTTTTATTAAATCCGTTATTTTGATACTAAATAGATGGAAAGTTCTCTGAATCCGAAAAAGTCTGTGTGTAACAGAGATGGGCACTGGATTAAAAATACAATTTAATCATAAATTTAATTGATGCATTTTTTTAAATTTTAATCAGAATTTAATCGGCGAAATTGATCGTACTTTTAATTATATGACAATTAATTAGTGAACTAAATTTCAAATTTAATCATTAATCAAACTAAAAAAATTATGATTAAATCTGAGAATTTATTTGAACTTTAATTTTAATCCCCGAATTAATTTAATTTTAATCGTTAATCGAATTGATTTAATCATTCACTACATATATGACTTTTGAACTAGCGGTTCGGACCACGTTTTGGCGAGGCTACCTTTCTCAGTATCTCCAACAAAAACTTTTTGATTAATTTTTTCAGACTTGGACTTCACAAGCATACGATTCACTAAAGCAAGATAGGTCCACCCTTACAATCACATTTAACCTTGTGGGTGACTCACTAGACCTACATAGGACCATCTTATACTCCCGTTTTACGAGGGATTAAATAAGGTTTTCTAAACTTCCATTTTAGATATTTTATGGTTTTACTACCTTTAAGCATTTGATTATTAAATCTCTAAACAAACTTCCGAAAAGAAAGAAAATCAATACACCGGAAGTGCAGTTTTAAAGAAAATCTTTTCCTGTAATTAACTATGAATTCGCCAAACGGATTCATTTGAAGCTGTTCTAATGGCCTACTTAAGCTTAAATGTCAGTTTGGCTTGTAATTTTTTCTTAGTTTTAATAGTTTTATTCAGAGGGACTGTGTCGCATCCTATCAATAAAATTCAATTATATTCGTAAATTTTGGGTAAGAAAAAGTCATGTGAGTGTTCATACGCGATTATTTTCATGAGAAAGTAAAGTGAAATTGTCCAATATTGGAAAAAAAACTATTCGAAAACGATCTAAACTTAAGAAAAAAATTCTTGGAAATTGAGAATGTTTTTTTCGAATAATTTGTTAGCATTATTTCTCAATATGTACTCAAGATTAACATTATTTCTAAAAAAAAAAAAAAAAAAGTTAATAAAATATGAGAAAATTATAAAAGATTTATAAAAATTGGTGAAAGGTATCCAAGCACCATTGTTAATACGCTGCGACCAGCCATGAATCGTTTTCCATTGGACGGGGCGTGATTACCATTGAGGTGGGCGTGACCCGCCCACAGTTTGCAACCATACTACATTGTGATTGGCCAATACTTTAAACTTAATTATTTCATTGAAATAATTAATTTAAAATTTTTTTTCCAACATTTCTCCCATAGGTATTTGATAAACTTTCGAATTAAACAAGAAAAAAAAAAAAAAAACTCTTTAAAAATACGATAAATAATATTTCTATTAGGATAATACTACATGTTTCACACAATTATCGTTAACAGAAGCAAAAAACTTCAGAATTTGTATTGTTTAATCGTGAAATAGATAACACAGAAATAGGCTTGTTAGCCGCCATTACTTAGGCTGTAAGCTTACTTTACTCTCCATCCGGTGAAGAACTCTAGTGGCAATTCCTGTAAACATAAATGCAGTTTCTAGTTTCACATTTAACCATGTTGACGACTCACTAGATTTATACAGGACTATCTTACTCATATATTTAACTATGTTGACTTTATTTGCTGACGTTTTAGTGCCATATATGAAATATCCAGTAATTGAATTTGTAGACCTCAGGAACAAGTCAAAGGTCGATAATTTCCAGTATTTCTGAAGCATTTTCCGCATTATGTTCGAATGAGTAACTAAACTGACGCTATTAATTCAGACATGAAATGGCGTCTTAGAGGTTTAAAGTTTCTAGGTGTGACACGAATTCAATTAATTCTGGTTTTTTTTTCATATTTTATATATAATGAATAGTTAGATCTTAAATGATAAATGTAAAATTATCCTTAGTGCATTGTTACCAATTTTTCCCAAAATGAAATCAATGGAATAAAGCGAAGGTAAAATTAGCTTAACTGGGCATTTAGTTAAAACTTTACTTCTTCGTTTGTTAAACCGCATTTAATCACTCGAATTTATTTAAAATAAGTTCAAGCCTTATTGATTACCTTGAATTAAATGGAATACAGTGTAATATTAAGTTTATTGAATCAGGTAATACAACCCTTTAATTAACAGCTAAAATTAAGTAATCGTTCTTGATTTGGCCGCTAGAGGGCTGCACCTTTTTCAGAAATCCTAACTAAATGAGGTAATGCCATATTTTAAACCGTTGAAGCAATGGATTCAAGTCTCGAACTAGTTCCATTTCATTTTGGCCTGAAGCTGCAGATTATTTTATCTTGTGAAAATTTCAAAAGTTTTCTAAAGTATGAGTGTGACGAAAAATTTCAATATTTTTGTTTTAATATCTGAGATATTTTTCAATTTTTTCGCGATTAATAGTGTGTCAAATTTAAGTAGACAGAATATTTATCTGTCGGTCTTTTTTTTTTCTTTTTCTTTTTTTACATTAGCTCTATCAACTCGTGGCCATAGCCCATCTGCTAGTCTCTCAATTAATAAAATTCGATTAAGGGTACTTTTGGAGGGGTGGGATAGTCTAATTTTTGTTTTACCATTTCTAACAGCCTGGGGAGAGATTTAATACAAGCATTCGTTCTTTTACAAAATGCCAGATTTTCTATAGATTGGAATTTTTGTTTACATTTTTTAAAATAATAAATGATTGAGCGTAAAGCAATTGTGGACCTTGCAATTGTGCAAACAATCAATTTAGTATTTACTAGTATCTGTTGTGACGACAGTTTGGACGAAACAACAATATATAATTATGTGGGAGTAACAAGGAAGTAAGGCTGACACAGACCTCATAATTGTAAACCAGTATTTCCGTTTTCCTACTTTATTATTAAGAAATCTTAAGGCTACTAATTACTTCGAATATGAAGGCAAAGTAGGAGTATGTTTTCTTTTTAAATTTCTAGTGCTAAAGAGAGAATTTGTACAGTAGGCAAAAAATCTTTATTAATATTATTATTAATGACGAAATTATTATTTTTAAAATTAAAGGATGTCCAAAAAAAAAAAGTATAACTTTTATAAATCTTTTATCAACTCCCCAAAAAAGTGCTGATATTTCTTACTCAGATCTTTAACACCGTCCTCACTTCCTCGCCTTTCTACGAGTACCATCCGTATGATTCACAAGTCCTTACTTATTTCTATCTGAGAAAAGCTCATATGATTTGATCGATTGACAAACAATTGATTTAAACTTTTCATTTAATAATAGAAGCTGTCAACATCACATCCTACCATCAATTTAGATTTTGATATTTTCATTTATCTATCCAACAAGCACATTGAGTAATGTCCATAAGCTCAAACATTACTTAGTCCCGTAATATTTTTCTAAATTGCACAAGTCTTCAATGCGGTCTGACATAAAGGTTTATTATCAAAGCTCAAGGAAATAATTCTAAGCACCTATTACTTAATATTAAAAGCATATCTCTAAGAAAATTCTTTCAGCTTAGCAGAGATACATACGTAATTTTCTTCAATCTATCCGATTATAGTAAGCGTAATCCAATGAAGTATCCTAACACTTATGCTCTATTTAATAATATACAGCTGACATACTGAATCACCCTAACCACCTTAGTAAATACCTTCCAGGATATTAAGGCAAACTTATCTTCAAATTTCGGTCTTGTCATTGCATTTTGTTCTCTTTGATGTTGAAACAATTTTACGGATTTTCTTTAAGCTTAAAGCGTACAGCTAAATATCATAATTGTAACGTACAATCCGCAAAAAATAATTACTAATAAAGTATTTTAATTTTTAGACCTGTTCTTAGATGATTAGGGTCCTTAGTTTTTTCAGTGCGCTTTATCACCTTCCAGACAGCGATTTCATCGTTTCTGAAAACCTTGTCCTTCACCGGACGATGGAGGCTCATAAAAACAGAAAAACCAAGAGCTGGGTGGAACTCGAACCCAGAGTCAGTAGATTAACTACTGATCTAATCTGATCTCGGACTGCTTTCCCAACTGAGTAATAAAATTATTTATGCCTACTATCAACAATAGATAACTTTGGCAAGCTTCAATTCTTTGTTCCCTTAAAGTTAAAATGTTATAAGGAAGAGAACACTGTCCGGAGGGCGGCAGCCCACTGAAGAAAGCTTCGGTCACCAAACTTCAAGCTAGCCTTAAATTACATTAAAAGAAAAGTACATAAAACAAAATTGGTATTATTGTTTTTTGCTTTTGGATTTAATGATCTTCTGGTTTAAAACAATATTTTACAGTATTTTGATTTCAAATCTTAGATCTACTAAAACAAGAAATCAAAAAATTATTTGGAAAATTTTTGAGAGGGAGAAGTATGAAATAAAGATACAAGTAATAATTAAACAATTAATAACATATAAGGATGGTTTATTTTTGAAAACAAGTAATATATTAAAAAATAAAAATAATAAATAATGAAGAACTCATTTAACTGCTACCTAGCGGCAATTATTTTTACTAATTCGACTCCATCTAACATTGTTCCTTCTAATATTTTATACTTATTGTTTTTCCTTGCATTTATATATATGAAACCGTAAATAATTACCTCCAATTGTCAAAATTTATCCGAATTGGGTTCTCCAAGTGTGGAATTAGATGTATACTGCTATCAGAATTGTGATTTGAAGCAAAGTGGTTCAACCACTGTCTTTTACAAACGATTCTGGAGTACGACCTATGATGAGGCAAATTTTACGAAAGCTGAATGAAACCTATTTCTAATTAGAGCTTACCATAATTCTGAGCATAATAGAATGCATCTTTTTATGTGAATCTGAAACAAGCTTAATGATTAAACGAGAAATACATTTTTCTTCCCGAATATCTGGTGTAAATCTAAATTTGGAAGAATTTAGGGGAGGAATTCGTTTTTTCTCTAAATGTTTAGTTTAATAGATGTCCTAAGTTATACGTTAGAAATTATAATCTCGTACACTTCAACCATTGTTCGTTGTATTCAGTGTTTGAAATCATCTTATTATGAAATATTACAAAATTATGCATTTCATTATTAAAAATGGGGGTTTAATGCAACCGTGTAATTTAAACACGTGCACAGGTATTTTATTTCTATGGTAACAACCTTCTTTATAGGTATGGTCAGTGTATTTAAATTAAAAAACAAAACAAAAATTAAGTATGAATTAGAATTTTACAATTAAAAACATATGTTTCGGTTTATCATAATTAAAAAAAATTAATAAATTGTTTTTTCTAAACAAAATTAAAGTTATGTTTAGAATAGGTTCTTATTATGACTTATTATATCTGTTACAATTGATGTATTTAGTATTGTGTGCTAATCAAAAACCTGATGAGGCAAGGACATATTATGGCAAAGAGTTGGCTTCAAGCGACGTACCATTTATAGTAGGGGTAACTGTTGAAGATCTACTCTGTACAGGGACTATCGTGTTGGAAGACACCGTGATCAGCGCTGCTCAGTGTTTCAAAAGCCACCAGCCAGAAGCAGTAAAAGTAAGGGAAGTTTTAGATTTTTATATATTTTGTATAAGACCTCCGAGCTTAATTCTCTTGTAACAATGGAAGAAGCTCTGGACAAATAATGAAGACATTACCACTAATTGTTTAAAACTTAATTATTTAACAAACAGCGCCTCAAGAAATATTATGGTTTATATGAATAAACACTTTCGAATGTTTGTCTCTGTAAGAAAAAATAAACTATCCTTAACTGAGAAATAAACAATACTTTTTAAAGGAAACAATAAATTCAACAAAAAAAATGTACAAACTATATTTGTAGAAACAAATTATTTCACTAATAGTTATTTATTGTGCAAGTGTGGGAAATTGAGTTTTTACTCTCCTTGTCTAAGGAAAATGAGCGATGGAGTGAATACACTTCGCTAAAGTGTGCAGTATTTCATATTTTCAGTAATGTATACTGAGAATTAAAGAAATTCCCGCCTCATTTGAATTTTGAATAATAGTTTAACTTGAGCTATTGAAGATGAAAAATCATGAAAAAAATATTAAAATTTCACAGTAGAATATTGTGCATCTTCTTTGGTGACTGATATATAATAAATTCGAAGGAAAGAAAGTCTTCGAAACTTAGATAGAAACATCTGAGACTAACTTTCCCTGAGGAATCTAATTTTGTTTTCAAACATTTTGAGAACATGAAGAGTTTTCTGATACCCGGAACATATTAGGCGGAAAAGTAAAATATTTTTTCCTCTTCTAGCACTTATCACTGAAGAATCTTCTCTTTACAATTGTGCCATGACGATTTAGAAACGTTTAAATTTACATAATTTTTCTTATGTGTTTTATTTTTTTTTTGCTTTCGGATGAAAGAGTCTACTTTTCTTGGTTTGCTTACTTCACCAGCTCATCTTTGTCAATGCAGAAATCAGAAAGCAACAGCAAACTATTTTTCCCGTCCTTTATCTCTAACTTAAAATTTTTTAAAAAAACATCATTAATGATTTTTTTATTAATATTATTACAGGTATATGCTGGGGCAAATCAGATTACTGAAACGGGATTGTATTATGAAGTTAAATCAATTCATATTCATCCCGAATATAAGCCTGCTCCTACTTTCTCAGTTGGTGAATTTGATGTCGCGATTCTAAAGGTAAGGTTCTCCAGTTAAAACCTGCTTAAAGCTGAACACAATGAGACCCAAGATAAATTAATTTTGCTAAGATTCTGGATAGATAAAAGCTGGCTTAAATTTACAATTGTAATAATTAGAGATAATAATTAGAATAAGAGAAATAGTGAAATCGGAGAATTCAAGTGAATGAAGAATTGAGAATCAAGTGTCTTTTCCCCTGGCAAAGTACTTCCAATACTTATTTCTGAAACTATGTCTCCTTATCATTATAATTTATTTAATAAACTAAAGGAAGTTAAATTGCAATCAGATATCAAATACGTTTGTTTCAGTAATAGTTCATCAATAATAAATCACTAATGCATTTTATTACAATAAATTAATATAAGTGATAATAATATTGGATAAAACTAGCGAGAGAAGTGAAGTAAGAAAGGATGTTCTGAAATTTGTTTTGTTCAGAGTTCATTAATGTTTGTATTCTGGAGATAATATTTTGTTTCTTATTTTTTCGTTTTTTAGTTTTTTTATGTACTATAATTTGAGTATTGTGTATTTAGATTTGTGGTTTAAAAATCTTATATTTGTATGTAACTATACGAGGCTCTTAGCTATGAATTTTTTTATTTCTGTAAGCTAGCAAATAAATAAATAAATATAAAATTGTAATAATTGAAGCAAGAGAAAAATATTGGAGAGTTTCAAAATAGATTTTTAATTTTGTTTTTTAGCTAAAGAGGAAAATACCAAGTGACCAAGGGAGTCCAATCAACGTGAGTGTTGATGACTGGGGCGATGATGAGGCAACAAAGAAGTGTAGAACTGCTGGTTTTGGGATGCACAAATCAGCCACAGTTAACGAGAAAAATGTAGGCAAACTGCATGGAAGTATAGTTAAAGTGTCACGTCATCCGGACAGTTGCAGTTGTGCCGTTATGACAAAGTAAGTACCATTCATTACAGTTATAGTTCAATTTAGGTAAAAGATTAATTCTTTCCAAGTAGAAAAATAAAAATAATCACATAACTAACTGTAACTAATGATTAACATTAAATTATATTCTGAAGAAAATTGAACAATTATTTTTTAATTTAATTAAATCCAGGGAAAAAATATTCGTTTGACATCCACTCATACGACTTTCTTACCGCATTTTACTTAGTTGTCTTTTCTTGAATCTCAAATTTTTATTGTAAAAGATAGTTCTCATTAATATTGCACATGTTCGCTTAAAATGAACCTTTTTCAAGGGAAAACAAATTATCGCTACAAACTAAATATCTTAACAATTAACGGCTGCTACTCCCGCACCGGTTTGGGAGTCCCGGTATGTCCTTTTTTTATTATTTGGGATTTTGGTCACTTATTTAACTTATTTGGTAACTTAATCAATATTTAATTAATTAATAATTAATATTTAATAAGTCCATTGAATATATTGAAATAGTACTTGTAGGTAGTGAGCCCAACCCTTCTTCTAGTCCAGCCGCACCCTTCATCGTGTTTTCCTGGGAAAATGTTTCAAATAAAAGTAAAAAGAAAATCGAAGAAGTCATTTAATGTATAACTATCGTTTCCATTTTTTGTTTTTGGTTCATGCTGACCATATTTCCGAAACACCCACACACACACACACCAACAATCTTTTTTTTCAAAATCAGGACCCGAAAAAAGTAATTTCCGGTAAAATCCCAATACTTCCATTGGACAAATTGGCCGAACTTAACTAAACGCATACCTTTTTAGGGTCAGAAATCTTTGTAGGTCCCAAATGGTGTCGGTTACAATATCTTGCAAAACGCATTCTTACCATTCAGATAGTTGTCCTTCTCAACTCTCAACAAAAGCTATCCGTCTTTCAGTGCCTTATCAAAGCTATAATCACATAACATTTGTATTTAAAGTGAGTCATTTTTTCAATTCAGTATATGTTATACATATAACGAAATAATTAAATACATAACTGGATGTTGGCAAGCTTTGGTTCTTTAGTTTAACTTCGTCGTTGCTCAAGGAACAGATCCAATGAGGACAAAACATCATCGTGCAAGAGTGGCCTTTCGGAAGCCGTTCATCTTCTTTTAACTTGCATACTACGGTTGTCTACAGCGTTTTACCAATATATTGGCATTTATAACGTAACATTATTTAGTCTTGGAAAGGAAATTTAATCTTCAATTATTTGCCTCCGAATTCTCACTTTATCTACGCCAGGGTCATGGAATACATGGTCATGAGGACTTATTTGGTGGTTTCAGTTTCTAATTTTAATTTGGCAGAGACATCTAAATAATAATTATTTAATTTCTTGACAAAAATGCAGGATTTTTTTCGGGTGTAAATACTTAACTATTTTTGGATATGACTGTAGTTTCCTACCAAGCTTGGTTAAAGAGCTAATTAGAAGAAGAACTTTCAGTATAACTTTATTTAGTGAGTGAAGAAAGGCAGAGATTCCAATGTAGTTATCGCCTATGTTTTGTTTTTAATTAAAGCGAAAATCCCTACCACAGGGAAATAATATCAATCTGTAAGAACTTATTTTCACTTTTCACCTGTCCAAATCTTACATGCAAAAACGTAAACAGAAGGCTCAATTTCAAATAATTTGTTAATTAAACAGTAAAATAGCTTCTTAGGGTCCAAAGAAAATAAACTATTCTCAGATGGTTTCGCGACCTTGAGAGGTGCTCATAGATGAAATGGATTTTAAGCAAGATATTTTCTGGACGGGATGCAAGGAACTCTCCGAAACTTATCCACTTCCAAAAGGTTTGCGTTTTGTTCGCAGAGAGTCCTGCAGTTTGGACGGGCACTAGAATCACAGCTCGAAACTGATTTTTGGTACAATCCTAACCGTACGTTATCGAAAGGGTGTTACGGATGAAAGCGGGGTACTCATACTTTGTGCTAAGGTCATTCAATCCTATAAGTTGACTCCTATTTCTAGAATGATAATACTTTTGATTTTAATTAAACTAAATTTAATTCACTTTAATTTTTTTTTTTGAAGTGCTTACTTTTTTTTTAATACTAATTTGTTATTTCTACATTCACAATGTTCAGATAACTTCTCCTCATTAATATGTTTTCTTCTTATTAAACCATAGTGTCCAGAAGAAATCAGTTATCTGCCTGGATTCAAGAAGTGGAGATCGATTATGTTATGGAGACTATGGAGGTGCGCCGTTGGTCTGTGATCGTAAACTGGTCGGCATAGCACACGGGCAAGTTGGTTGTCCAAACTTCAGCGTTCCCTTTGGAGACATAATGATGTGCGGCAGTGACAATTTGGTGGATGTATTTCTATGGGTTCGCCCCATGCTGATGTTTCTGGCTGACCACTTACCCAATATTGAGATTCCACAAAGTCTCAAGAATAATGGAGATAAGAATATCCCAGCAGCATTTTTACTATTTACAACAATTCTCTACCAAATTCTTGTTTACTCTCTTTTTACAAAAATTCCATTGTGAAGTACTAAATTTAAAAGAATAAATAAACCGACTTCATTAAGTGCAATTTAAATTGTAATCCCACATGTTTTTGTTGTAGACAGTTATGACATATACAGATGTTTTAAATTTTTAATTTGGGTCCAAATAAGAGAAATAATATGGTGTGATCACTCACAGACATTCTCCTATTTCACTTCTCAAAAAGTTCTAACTTATATATACAGGGTTTTCATTTTAAGACGGCTCAAATGCATTTCATGCTTAAACGGTTGATCTGAGCGCAAAATGGTAGAAGAAAAATTTGTTGCCCATCAACTCTAGTTTCAGAATGTGGGACTTGATTTTAGATTCCTGCCCGCATACGCGGCTGACGCGCGACCTAAAGTGAGGATTCGCAGTTGACCCCTATTTTCATAAACACAGTTTTAAAGAGTATTAAAAGTTATGAAAGAAACCGGAAACCGTAATTTGATATCTTCAAAATTAAAGGTGCTGGCACCATTTCAAAATCTGGTATTTATTAATCATATTTCAATTTTTTAACTTCCTATCAAAGAGAAAGAAGAGCACGCGATAGGTCATTTTTATGGATCGTTTCATCCTCTTTCTAATAAAAATATTGCCAAGGCAGTAAAGCTAGTATTTTTCTTAATATCGAGTGATTTTTCTAAGAAAAATCAAATTTTAAGAGTTTTAAATGTTCTCAAGCATACACAAAATGGCTAAAAATTAATTTTACATCTGTTACAAACAAGAAGGTTTAATAATTATTTGGTAATTTTGGGAGAGTTGCGTTTAATTACCAAAAAAATTGGAAACCTCCTGCCACATATTTAAGTAATCAATATCTTTCATGTAAAGGATCAAACTTATTCCTTAATTTATCAAATAATGCACTTTACTCATCTTGTGAAGCATGTACTGTGCCTTCAAAGTCCTTCTATGGCTCGCAAGCCAGGTTAGCCAGGAGGTTATCAACTGCTCTCTGTACCTGAGGAGGCACGTTTAAAGGCACAGTACATGATCTTTATATTCCTTCACACCGTACTTCATCCTTTGACTAATCTTTCTTAATTAGCGGTACCTCTCTCTGGAACTCCTTACTATCATCTGTCCGCCATGCCCTAGCCTTTCTATCTTTAAATCCCTTCTGTTCAATTATCTCTTTTCTACCCAGCTTCTTCCGAAATAATAATTAAATTAATTTATTTCCTTAATTTTAATTCTTATTATTGTAATACTTACTTATTTTTTGTATTTCTAAAATATCTAGAATAAGGCCAAACCAATAGGGCCTCCAATTGTAAATGTATTTATTCTAAGGGGAATAGTCCCAGGATAATAAATTTATTTTCTTTCTTTTCTTTCTTAATGACAGATAAAATACTACTAATTCAAATATGTACATAATTTCTCAAATACTATGAGGCTTTACCTAAGTAGTACAAAAATAAATAGTAATTCGAATTACTCTTTTATCAGGACCAAACATTAAAAATAATTACCTAAAAAACTAACAAAATTAAAACATATTTTTTTAATTCAAATCATGCTGACTGAGAGTTGGTTTTCTTCGAGGACAATTCTGTTCAAGAGATTTTATTAGGTTTTACAAAAAACTGAACTGATAAGAGACAATGAAGATTACTCAAAATAAATCTTGTGCAGTTCTGAAAATTTATAAAAGCCTATGGCATTTTGAAGTTGACAAAACAAATCGAAGTTATATTAAAGTGGGAAGACTTTAGTCAAGTACATTGAATATATGGATCGAACTTTCGCACTTAAAAGATCAGATTAAAGCGTTTTGGTCCATGATGTTCATTGATGGACTAGCGCCTCAAAACTATTCACGATTATTTATTGTTAAAATTGATTCAATTAATTTAAACATATAATGAATAAATATGATCACAAGGATCCAGGTGAAGTGTAACGTATATTGCTTAATATGTATTTATTTAAATGTGTGATTTTGTTTTGCTAAGTCATTAATGACTCCTGAAAAATTACCACTTTTGAATTAAGTCACTAATCGGTGCTTAATGCAGAAAGTTTTAGAGCGCTTAATTCAAGCGTTCTTCTCGCATAATTTGAGTGCACCCAAAATTTTGATGATTTCTCAGAATTTTTGTACGCTTACAACATTAAAAAGTAGCTTCTAAATTCCTTGGCTAACTTTTTTACATGTACAAAAATGTTTAAATGTAGGTCGTTTGATATTCATTATTAATAATTAAACCGCACTGATTAGCATAAATTAATGATTTTTCTAGTAATAATTATTAACCTTCTAGAACTTCTACAACTGAATTGTTAATGACATCACCTAAAGTCTTCTGAAGCATTATACGTTTGTTCCAACCTAATTACTTTGGCTATTTTGGCTCCCTATTGGTATAACTTAATGGTTCAGACGAAATATTTAATTAATTTTATAAGCTTTAATATTTTTAAATGCAGAAAATATGCCCCCTTAGTTTCCGAAGTCCCCGATCGTGCTGCTGCCTTCTGAACAACTCCTGTCGCGTTTATGGGATTGTTCTCTTGAATGTATTTTCAAATTCCATTGCATACTGCCTGCATACCCGCGCTAATTAATAGCTTTTATTAATATTAGAAGAAGACTAAGAAGTTGACGTCACCAAAGTTTATAGTATCGCTGAACAACGGCATATTTATTGATATTTGAGTTCCGCTAATAATCAAAGATATGAAGCATGTTACCAAACTGTGAACGTTGCTTACTAAATTTCTTCCATATTTAATAAGACAAATCGGTTATTCGCATTCGTTTTCGAATTTCTATGGTGTTCACTAAATGGACTACTATGATTGTGTGAGCAGCATAAATCAAAAACGGAGAAAAGTAATAAGTTCAAATTTGAAATTTTGGTAAGATGCCATCCCTTATTACAAGCGTATGTTAATTGAAATCCACTGAAGTGTTACTTTATTCGGAAGTGCTACAGAATCAGCTTTTTAGTCTTGCCGTTTCCATCTAGAACTGTTTAAATGATTGTCAGGAAAATGCTTCTTAAGGCAGTTGTAGTAGAGAAGTGAGTTATATTTCTCTTAAAAGTGTCTTTTAAGTAATGGATGGACTTAATAATATAGGTATTTAATTTATAAGAAATATTCCAAACTTAAAGTTGAGCTTTACCGCCGAAAAAAAAAATACCAAAAGCAATAATGTCTAAATAGAACATAAGTTTGAGCTTTTTGTGGTTCTTAGTTTATAAGATGTTCTGTTCACAAGTTCTTTCTTGGCAATCATCAAGCTGTTCTCAGCCTATTAATTGTTTCTGTCCAGAGTTTGCTGAGCAACATTGGGTGATGTGCTGACGCCATCTAACTTTGTAAGAGCTTTAATGTACATACACTGGGCCAAAAAAGTCTGTGAACACTAACCTAAATTTTATTACTTTTATTATTATCTTATTAGAAACTTCTTTTATTTTCAAATGAAATATACTATTCGATAGACAGAAACCAGAGTTTTTCATTTTATATTCAATCTTTTATTTTTGTTCAGCAGGAATATCACAATTAAGTGTTTAACAAAACAACACCCCAAACGAATGCAAAAAAAGTCTGTGAACAGCTGTATAAATATGTAAAAACATTAAGATAACAAACAGAAAAACGATTGAATAAAGTTTCAAAGTTCTCTATTGTATTGTAGAAACCACTACAGTCAGTTTTGTGAATAAATAATCTAATTAGTACATATTTAACCACTAATATGGAAGTTCCCAGACCAATTCGAGAACTTATTGTGACGTTGCGAAATGAAAGAAAAAGTATTCGAGAAATAGGGAAGATAGTTCAAAAAAACCCTTCAACGGTGCATAATATAATTAAAAAGTACGGAAATGTGATTAGTAGGCCACGCAGTGGACGGCCACCAAAACTTAATTCCTTTCATAAACTGCAAATTCTGAAGTCTGTTCGAGAAGAACCCAGGACAAGCGCTCAAAAAATCAGTCAAGAATTATCAAGTGGTTATGTGTAAGCGTAACACCACAGACAATTAGAAATAAATAACATGAATACGATTATTGCGGTCGAGTCCCGAGGAAAAAACCTTTAATCAATAAAATAAATAGTAACCGCCGATTGGATTTCGCGAAAGAATATGTTTCTAAGCTTTCTAGTTTCTGGGAAACCGTAATCTTTTCAGATGAGTCGAAATTCAATGTATGTGGGTCTGATTGACGACAAAAAGTGTGGCGAAAAAGAAATGAAGCTATGAAAATGAAAAATATGAAGCCTACTTTTAAGCATGGGGGAGGCAACATTCTGGTGTGGGGTGCATGAGTGCTAAAGGAGTGGGCAAGTTAGATCTAATTAATGGTATGATGGACCAATATGTGTATGTGGATATATTAAGACGCAATTTAAAAGAAAATTCAAAAAAATTAGGGTTGGAGGGAACGTTTGTCTTCCAACAAGACAATGACCCGAAACATACCGCACTAAAAACTCGGGAATGGCTTTTAAATAATACACTCTGGCGCCTAAACACCCCTCCACAATTGCCAGACCTTAACCCAATAGAACATTTGTGGGATGAAATCAGCCGCGAAATAAATAAACGAGGAATAAGAAACCGTGAACAACTAAAAAACGCTATTTTAGAAGAGTGGGATAAAATTCCAACATTGACGACCACAAAATTATTAGGATCGATGAAAGCTCGCTTGTTGGAAGTGATTAGGAACATAGGAGGTCCTACAAGTTTTTAAAATTTATAATTCACGTACAATGTGTAAGAATGATTTATTTCTGCAAAGTGTTCACAGACTTTTTTTGCATTCGTTTGGGGTGTTGTTTTGTTAAACATTTAATTGTGATATTCCTGTTGAACAAAAATAAAAGATTGAATATAAAATGAAAAATTCTGGTTTCTCTCTATCGAATAGTATATTTCATTTGAAATAAAAGAAGTTTCTAATAAGATAATAATAAAAGTAATAAAATTTAGGTTAGTGTTCACAGACTTTTTTGGCCCAGTGTATGTCGGCCTACCTTCGACAATGTTCTTATTCATCAGTTCACTGAAACGCTTATTCATCAGTACATTTAATCATTTATTCATCAGTTCACTCAATCATTTATTCATCAGGACCAGTGCATCTTGGAAAGCGCTAAATGCACAATGCCAAAATATAGGATAAAAATTATAATTATTGCTTAAGATAAATTAATGCTGATAGTTATTATAAACAATGTGTAAATTGTAACTTAAATCAACATATGGTTAAAATTCAAGAAACTTATTTAAAAATAAAAAGTATTAAGCACTACCTCAAAATCATGTGCTCTTTTTATTTTAACAAATGGAAAAATGTTCGAAAGGCGTAGTGTTCAAAATTATTATTTGAGATCCTTTTCAATATTAATATCATTTTTTTTGCTGCGCAAACAAGTGATTTGCGATGAAGGCGAGGCTAGAACGTTTTATGGTCGAAATATATCTATTAAGGAAGCTCCCTTTGTCGCAGGAATACTAGTATCTCGCCAAGAGATATGTACTGGAACGTTGGTAAGCGAGAACATCGTGTTAACTTCGAAAAATTGTTTGAAATCGGTGAAAACAATTAAAGATATCAAGGTAAATAAATAAATAAATAAAAATATAAATAAATTATAATAATATATTTTTTTATTTCAACCCCGTTTTTCGAATCGAAAACACGAATCTTTACAGTAATTCGAGTGTGCTTACATCTTCAATAGAAGGGAAATTATTGTTAGTTTTGCATGTAGGAAAGCCTTTGAGGGCACTGCTATGGAAATATAGGCGTTTGATGTGTTAAAAAATTATTCAAACTCTGAAAAAGTTTCCCAAATGTGCGAACTAACTTTTTTATTTTTTATTGTATCTACATCGAAGTCAATCAATATTTAATTACACAAAAATTTCCAATTTGTGGACAACCTTAGAATGGAGAGAGAAAATATTTTGCAGTTTTTTTTCTGTTTTTAATCGGTGCGACATTGGCGCTCGCGAGTGCACTAACTCTAACCTCATTTCTTCCCTTTAAGTGATTCTTAGTGTTTATGTTTAGAGCAACCTTTTTTAAATTAAATGTTAACGTTCTACAGGTGTTTCTTGGGACTGATGTGATAAAAGATGATGGTAAAAATTACTACACAGCATCTGCAGTTTACACGAATCCTAAAGAGGGTGTGTCTAATGATCCTTTAGATTTGATTAATTTAGCTTTAATTAAGGTATAATAATGGTAAATTTTTAATAATTATGAATTTTATACGTGATTTATTCAGAATATCTAGTTAAAACTGTCCGGTAGGACAGTTGTATAAGGGTTGATCGTCAAAAACTGCACGAAAAAGCGTAACGTTGAAAAACACCCAACTTTGACAATTTTTTTCTCTTTTTCTATAAAAGATAAAATTCCCAAATTTTCTTTAAAATAAAGGGCAAACCCTCCTTTATAACTGTAATTTTTTTGCAACAACCCAGATCTAATAGGTTTCGAGAAAAAAGTTGCCAAAAATGAGCAAAAACCGCTTTTTCAAAAAATGTTCTTGTTCTTGTTGTTCTTGTTGTTACCTTTTTTGTAAACAACGTAGCGCCTAAACGCGCAAACCGATTTTCATTTATAAAGGTTTTTATTTTAAGGGTTCGCCCGTATCATACTTAAAGTTAACCGCTACTCTAAATGGTTCCAAACCCTGTCTCATACATCCCAGGCAAGGAAACGTCAAGTCTTTCAAATCTAGTCCCCAAACTTCTTCGTATCTCCCCAAAAGTCACAGTATTGAAGGAAGAAACTTGTGGAGAGAGCCCATACTTCTGGTACTCAGCAGCCCGTCTTCTAAATTCTTTCAACTGTTTAAATAGTCTGTGATAATGAAATGGCTGTAAAATATTAATTTGGAAAGTTATCGCTTTTATAGTTAGTTCAAGAAATAATTTTATTTTTCTGCCTTTCTTTTTTCTTGTAAGCTATAATCAATTCTACTGTCTCCTAATTTCCTAAATAAATTTAACAAATTCTTTCTGGTGTAATGTATATATCCATTATAGGAACTCCTTGCCAGGAAAAAAGATCTTGATTTCCTGAGCAAGGAACATTAGAAATTCAGAATTGATTATACTGAGTGTGTTCCAAATCGTCATACAGAAAACAAGTTAAATTAGAAAGATTATTTTTACAACAGCTGTTTTCTTCAAATAACTTTGTATTCTTTTCTGTTACATTATTTAATTCCTTGCCTTCGCTAATTCTTCTTGATCAATTTCCTGTCATCTTTATCCGCTAGAACACCTAAATCATACTTCATCCTAAAGAGATCTTACCTTCCATTTAAGTAGCATTTTACTCTACAAATAAGTTCTACAAGTACACAACAACTTGTCGTTTGCTGAAAAATTGTAATTTGTCGTTATTTATTTGTTTTTTTTACAAGTTTTCTGAATAATTTTGTTGTAGTCCTGCCAAGGGATGCAACATAAGAAGAACCTTGCACAAACCAAACTTAAATGCAAAAGATTCTGCTTATTTGTCAATCAGAAACAAAAGGAAGAAAACAAAAAACAGTTAAATGCGACGGTGTTGTTCTTCGTCGTTAATGCATTAATTAACTTTATTTTTCTTTTCTCCTTTAATTGTCAGCACATTTATATGTATGAAATATTAATTGATAAAATATAAATTGACTAAAAAATTGGACGTAATTACAAAGAAATAATGCATTATTCATTTTATGTCACAGCTGAACAAACATGTTGAGATTAGTGCCACTATTAGCCCTATAAGAATTGAAACGAAGCCCTGGCCTTCCGGTATTGAAGAATATTCTCGGCTATGCTCTGCCATGGGTTTAGGTAAACATAGCAAAACTGGCTCAGTGGGCAGGTTACATGGCAGTCAAGTCGTTATGGAATTTGGTCCAAAAGCATGTGGCTGCGCTAAATTAGGAAGGTGAAGTTATGTACTTATGCGATTTATTGGCAACAACAAACATTTTTTTGTAGTTTAGTATTGGCGGTATGGTATTTGATATTTAATTATAAAATGAGTGTATCCACACGCTATGTGGTTCCCTGAGACATATCCTCCATTAATTACTTCAAGCTTGAGTACCAGCTTTAATTAAAACTCAAGATTATAAAAACGCCGACGTACGACGCTCATGAGACAAAGTGATAACGTCAGATGTTGAAGCTTCATCCACATAAATGAAAGACTTGTTGCTTGGAATAGAATTGTAAGCTTGCAATTTCAAAACCTCATGCATAAAACCATAAATGGATGCATAAATGTTCTGAATGTACGCTAATAGGAAATGCGTTACATATTTGTAGATGCTGTCCTTTGTAATACTGAAAGAAATTAGAGGATCAATATTTTTGTTTTATTTTCTTTTAACGGAGTATTCTATAATTCGATCTGAATCTTTTCTTTGATATATTTTCCATGTTCTTAGTGAGAGAGCGTTGTGTGATTCGGAAACATTCATTCCGCAGTCATTCTTTATTCTGTAAGAATTTAATTATAACTCTTAAAGGCATAAACCAAATTAGATATATTATGCAAGTATTTTTTAAAACTTCAAACTATAAACCGAACAGAGATTTGGTTATTTCCTTGAACTTCAATCTTTGAAGTTAATTTTTTGAAGAAAAGTTCTTTTTTTAATTTTCAAATTTTTGTAAAACTATTTTTAAATTATTTATAATGTTTTGTGATTGAAAATAATTGGTTAATACAGTAGTAATTAGAAGAGGTTCTACGATATTCGTGTGGTTAAAGCCGAGGCCTGCAAAAAGTTGCATATTGTGGTGTTGAATTCGATTCCCGGTCTAGGTCTTGGATTTTATTTAATTTGTTTAATATGAGAAATTTATCATAAAGAATGTTTGTTATTAGCCTCCCTCCACGACATCGAATATTCGCAATTAGACTTAAAGCTCGCTTGAAAAAATTAATAACGAATAAAGATAAAACATTTGGAGGGACAAACGTGGCTTTTTTTCACATACGTAAGTGTTATCATCTATACTACAATTAATTTGATCTTAAAATTAACCAAAACGACTAGAAACTTTAATTTAACCGTCGTTTTCTTGAAGTGCTTTCACTTGTAGGTTACTGATCGCTGGTACAATCATCAACCATCAGAATGTGCTACCTAAAAAGTTCTAATTTACTATCAATATTTTATTTATTTTTCTTTTTATTTGATTACAGACTTCAAAAAACCAAGCTTATATGCATGAACAACCGTGGAAACGATAGGTTCTGTTATGGAGATACAGGAGGACCACTGATCTGTGACGATACTTTAGTTGGTTTAGCTCACAACACGGTTAAATGTGAAAATTACACAAAGAATCCGGTAGATCTATCTGAATGTGGATTGGACTCCACAGTTGATACTTACGTGTATTTATATAATTATTTGAAATGGTTAAACTTCGTGATGAAAACTAAAGTTATGGCGCGAACAGTCGACAACGAAATGAATATTAACGAGATTTCGTTTCGGGAGTTACACGCACCATCGACTGGATATTTATGTGAATTTGGATTAAGTGGATCACAACTGTTTTTAATAATCATCGTCCACGTATTACTTATGTGCTAATTATTTACAAGTAAACATTATACATTTGTATTTTGTACAATTGTTCAGAAAGTAAAAATCTTAAAATATATATGGAACTTTTCTATATTAGTCATAGTGATCACCATCTGCAATTCGTATTAACACCGCTATGAGGTTAGCATACTGGACTCCCACGCGGAGGTCCCGGGTTCGAATCCAGCAGCTGACCCTTAGATTTTCTCTTCCTAGGAGCTTCTTACAGCTCACTGTCCGGTGATGGACAGTGTTGTCTGTAACGAGAGAACACTGTCCGGAGGCCGGCAGTGCACTGGAAAAAGCTCCGGGCGCTAATGACCTCAGGTGTTGATGCGCCAAAAAAAAAAAAAAAAAAAAAAAAAAAAAACACCACTATTTCGTCCCTCCTAATTATATTAAAATTACAAGTACATAAAAACAAAGTAATAATAGTTTTCGGATTAACATATACGTTAGTGTAGAAATACAAAGGGAATAAAACCGAATTAGCTTCTAGTTCGCCTAGATTTCTACTTTTTCTGCTTCTGTCATCTACTGTTGCGGCAGGGTTAAAATAAACATAAAGGGTCGCCTTTATTTGAGAAAAAAAGTTAAAGTACAAAAGGAAAAAGCCGAATTAGCTTCTAGTTTGTCTAGGTTTCTACTTTTTCTGTTTCAGCCACCTACTTTCACGACCAGGGTTAAAATAAACATAAAGGGTCGCCTTTATTTGAGAAAAAAAGTTAAAGTACAAAAGGAAAAAACCGAATTAGCTTCTAGTTTGTCTAGGTTTCTACTTTTTCTGTTTCAGCCACCTACTTTCACGACCAGGGTTAAAATAAACATAAAGGGTCGCCTTTATTTGAGAAAAAAAGTTAAAGTACAAAAGGAAAAAACCGAATTAGCTTCTAGTTTGTCTAGGTTTCTACTTTTTCTGTTTCAGCCACCTACTTTCACGACCAGGGTTAAAATAAACATAAAGGGTCGCCTTTATTTGAGAAAAAAAGTTAAAGTACAAAAGGAAAAAACCGAATTAGCTTCTAGTTTGTCTAGGTTTCTACTTTTTCTGTTTCAGCCACCTACTTTCACGACCAGGGTTAAAATAAACATAAAGGGTCGCCTTTATTTGAGAAAAAAAGTTAAAATACAATGGAAATAATTGGTGTAGTAAGATCAGGTTCGTAATCGGTTATAATTTTAGAGATGTTTTTGGAATATTTTAACAACGATCGTAACATAAAGAGTTTAATTTCTGATAAAGCTGTGCCCGGATGGATATACACACACCCGAGAACGAATTTGAAGATGCCATTGGCCTTTTTCGTTTACTAGACAGGCATCACCAGCTTTTGCGTCTTTCATTTCCAAATAAATTTCCGAAATGTCAATGTTAACTCTATTACAATCAGTGAAGCTATTGATGTTGCGATATATGGCGACATCACCGGCTTTGCGACTTTTACTATTCGATTGTTCTTGAGAAGCCCTTTCCAACCGTATACGATCTCTTATTTGATTTTGGCTTTTCGATGCGTCTAGGCCGACATTAAATATTTTTGGGTAATATTTTTTTATTTTAACACCTTATTATATTAACTGTCACTATTTTACACTAATGTTTTATATACAATCGATAGATTGTGACGACAGCTGACGATTAAAACTCAAATGAACATCGTAGCTTCTCCGAGTCAAAAGTTATACTAATTGCAAATCTCGATACTCAGCAAAATGATCTCAAAATGGCGGCGCTTCCCCCTCCACCGCGCGCGATGCGTCACAGTCCTCGCTTATCGTAATGAATTCTTTGATCCTTTAGCTATCCAGTGGTCTAATTTAATTTTGGATATAGACGATAGATTCAAAACTATAATGCCAAACTGTATCCCCCGATTTTGTTATCATTAGATTTTTTGGATTGCCACCATATGATTCAAATTTAAAGACGTATTAACGTCAAAAAACCGAATTAGCTCCTAGTTCGCCTAGATTTCTACTTTTTTTGTTTCAGCTACCTACTTTCACGGCCATGGTTAAAATAAACATAAAGGTTTGAGAAAAAAATGTTAAAATACAAAAGGAAAAAACCTAATTAGCTTCTAGTTGGTCTAGATTTCTACTTTTTCTCTTTCTGACACTTATTTTCATGATTACGGACAAAAAACCTAAAGGGTGGCCTTGATTTGAGAAAAGAATGTTATAATACAAAAGGAAAAAACAGAATTGGCTTCCGGTTAGTCTAGATTTCTACTTTTTTCAACTCAGTTACCTACTTTTATAGCCAGAGTTAAAATAAACATAAAAGGTTGCCTTAAATTGGAAGATGAAATGGAAAATACAAGGTGAAATACCCAATTGTCTTCCGGTTAGTCTAAATTTCAACTTTTTTCAACTCAGTTACCTACTTTTATAGCCAGAGTTAAAATAAACATAAAAGGTTGCCTTAAATTGGAAGATGAAATGGAAAATACAAGGTGAAATACCCAATTGTCTTCCGGTTAGTCTAAATTTCAACTTTTTTCAACTCAGTTACCTACTTTTATAGCCAGAGTTAAAATAAACATAAAAGGTTGCCTTAAATTGGAAGATGAAATGGAAAATACAAGGTGAAATACCCAATTGTCTTCCGGTTAGTCTAAATTTCAACTTTTTTCAACTCAGTTACCTACTTTTATAGCCAGAGTTAAAATAAACATAAAAGGTTGCCTTAAATTGGAAGATGAAATGGAAAATACAAGGTGAAATACCCAATTGTCTTCCGGTTAGTCTAAATTTCAACTTTTTTCAACTCAGTTACCTACTTTTATAGCCAGAGTTAAAATAAACATAAAAGGTTGCCTTAAATTGGAAGATGAAATGGAAAATACAAGGTGAAATACCCAATTGTCTTCCGGTTAGTCTAAATTTCAACTTTTTTCAACTCAGTTACCTACTTTTATAGCCAGAGTTAAAATAAACATAAAAGGTTGCCTTAAATTGGAAGATGAAATGGAAAATACAAGGTGAAATACCCAATTGTCTTCCGGTTAGTCTAAATTTCAACTTTTTTCAACTCAGTTACCTACTTTTATAGCCAGAGTTAAAATAAACATAAAAGGTTGCCTTAAATTGGAAGATGAAATGGAAAATACAAGGTGAAATACCCAATTGTCTTCTGGTTTGTCTAGATTTCTACTTTTTTGGTTTCTGTCACCTGCAGCTATTGTCAGGTCTAAATTAAACTTGAGGGGTTGCCTTCTTTCAGAATATAAAAACTTAAATTCATGTAAAACGCACCGAGTTGGCTTTTAGTTCGCCTAGATTTCCATTTCTGTCTTTGTCACCTACTTTTTTGGTCAGGGTTAAAATAAAAATAAAGGTTAGCCTTCGTTTGAAATATGAAAGCAAAATACAAGAGATAATAACTGAATTGGCTTCCGGTTCT
The DNA here is from genome assembly GCF_049639745.1 of Rhodnius prolixus. Taxonomy (NCBI): domain Eukaryota; kingdom Metazoa; phylum Arthropoda; class Insecta; order Hemiptera; family Reduviidae; genus Rhodnius; species Rhodnius prolixus. Next base: position 9,728,396 of record NW_027411592.1, on the reverse strand, counting down.
CCTAGTTTTCTATTTTTCCTCTGTATGCCACAAACTTTTATAGCAAGGGCTAATACAAACATAGGTTACCCTTCATTTTGAATATGAAAGGTAAGATACAAGGAAAAATCACTGAATTGGCTACTAGTTCGCCTAGATTTCTATTTTTTCTCTCTCTGTCACCTACCTTTGAGGCCAGTGCTGTAATCAATACAAAAGGTAGCCTATACTGGCAAAAATAAAGTTCAAATGCAAGGGAAATAACCGAATTGGTTTCCTGTTCGTCTAAATTTCCACATTGTCTGTCACTTTCACCTACTTACATACGTATATGTCCATGTCTAAATCAATGGTAAAGGGTAGCCTTCATTTTGAAAAGGAAACGTAAAATATTGGGAAAAGCACTGAATTGGCTTCCAGTTCTTCTGCTTCAGTGGTGTTAAAATGTTGGCCCGCAGGCAGCATGCGGCCTTCGGGGTATTTTTTTTTCCTAAGATTTTCTGAAATAAAATTAAAATAGAAAACTATTTATGATGAAAGTAGCGCTTAGGGAGACCAAGGGATTACCGTTCACACAACTCCTTTAACTGTTTAATTTAGGAATACTAGTACTCGTACGGGTATATACGTGGCCCAGTGCTTTTCCCAGTGGCCTGATGGCGCTGACTGGTTTCGGCAACGTTTGGAAGCTGTATTTCTGCCATTCTCAAAGTTACGTTATGTAAACAGTTCCCAATAGCGAAAAGATTCAAAATAGTATAATGTGTTTTCCACTTTGCCTATAAAATTGAGTTTGGCTTCTTTGCTAGAGGACGTAATTTACATGGAGAGCTTTAGATATAAAAATCGATATGGTTTGATGGACTTCTCTAAATATTGAGCCAGACTTGTTACAAAGTGTGTTTTTCCATGAGTATCAAAATCTTAATTTTTGGCCTTCGTGTATTCAACTGCCTTTTGTGACTATATCTACCTGCATTCGAGCTAATTATTTCCTTTATTTATTTACTTATTTAATGTGGTTATTTGCGCACGGTGCCTTTTTCGGGGGCAGTGCAGGTCTCTGTGGGTGGATGCTTTCATGTAAAATTTGGAAAAACGGCCACAGAAACTTATAAATTGATGTATAAGGTATATGGTAATGAGTGTTTATCTCGTGCTCGTGTTTTTGAGTGGTTTAAAAACTGCCGAAAAGACGTTGAAGATGATGCTCCATTGGGTTCCTGAAGGTCAAACTATTAATCAATATTACTACCTCTTGATGTCCTTGCCCACCTACGTGAAAGAATAAAAAAAAGACGTGAATTGTGGAAGAAAAAGTCTTGGGTTTTGCACCTGCTCACAGTGCATTGTCTGTTAGACATTGGCATCCTGGTGTTTGGCCATCCGCTTTATTCATCTGACCTGGCACCATGTGACTTTTATCTGTTCCCTAAGGTCAAGCCCCTGTTGAAAGAGATACGTTTTGATAGCTTTGAAGTAGTAAAAAAAAAAGCGGCAAGTGTCTTGAGGGAGCTTATCAAAGAAGACTTCCAGTCCTGCTTTGAACAATGTAAAGTTCGTATGGAGCAGTGAAAGGATAGTGGAGAGGTGCATATTGAAGGGGATAATCAATAAATATGTATAAATTTAAAATAAAAAAATTTGCATTATCAGTCTATTTTTCCTGCCCTCATAAAAAATGGTTAATTATTAAACAAGACCCCTAAAACAAAAAATAAATCAATAAATCAGTCTCGATATTTAATAGCCGCAGCTCGTATAATTTACATTAGAAAGCAGATTCACTATTTGAAAAGATTTAAATATAAAAATCTGACCTTCCCTTTATAATTTATTTTTACTTTATTTCATTAAAGTTGTAATAGAGCTATATTACATGTAAATCTCATTTAAATTCGAAAATTACAAATGAAATTCGTTCAGTTAACATATGAAAAAAATTAATAAATGAACAAAATTTAAAAAATATATAGTCATATGTTTTTATATTCATTACTTTATTTTGTTTTTGTAGTTAATGAGATGCTAGACAAATATATAGTTTTCCAAATTTGTTCAATAATATTTAATTGTATTTTAATACACTGTCAAGATGGAACAGAGATATATGGACAAGTAGCAAATGATAGAAAGAAATATGCGTCTGAGGTGGGTTTGATAAGGTACAACAAAGGATCGGAGACCGTCTACTGCACTGGAACCATAATTAACTCCGAATGGCTGGTGACCAGTCGACATTGTTTCCAGTCTGGAACTGAAATTGGAACAGTATGTAACCTAAATAATTTTTGCTTTTTGACATCGTTTTCACCATTTACCCAGAATTATACCGAATTATTTGAAAACTTTCATTTACTCAAATTAATCTAGATTTATTGCATCAGACATCAGTCTTCAGTTATTTGATTTACTCAAAAATTGAGCTTGTCAAAATAATACAAACTAACTACAAAATAAATTAACAGAAAGAAACAGTTCAAAAATTAACAACATTAAGAATGAATAAGAAAAAAATATTTCGGATTATACAAAATAGAATAAAGGCAAAAGCCACTTTTTCTAATAATTTTATTATTCAAAAATGACTTTAACAATTATATTTTGAAACTAGAACTATAAGTTATCAAAAAATTGCTCTTAAGAAGAATACAATTCTTTCTTTCTTCCGGTGAACTATCTGCTTATGGTAACTTACCTTGATTTATAATTTGTAAAATTGATTAATTTCCACTTTCTTTTGTTGACAAAACATTATTTTGGCAACGGTAAATTTTCTATTTGGGGCCCTTCATAGGAAATATCGGTTTTGAGCTCACCGGTGTTCCACCGGAAAAAGTGGTTTTTAGGAAATGGTATCTGGGTGATGATTTACAATTTATACAAAAACTTAATTTATTTGTTTTTTGTTCTTTTAGTACACCGCAAGTCAGCAGAAAATGACTTGCTACAGTCTGTAGTAAGGAAACTGTAGTGGCTCCTAGGAACCTCCGGCATATTAACCTACCGAATTACCAACTGAGCTAATCTCTTCTCTTTAATTATTATTCTCAGGTTTTGGTAAATGCATTGTCTTCAAAAGATAAAGAAGCAAAAAGTATTCGTTTTTCTCAAGTAGTGGTACACGGTGACTTTCAAGAAGCGGAAGGCATCAATGACGTAGCACTTGTAAAGGTGATTTCCAAAAAATATGTAACCGATCCGTTATAGTTGGTTTATTGATAATTTTCCCAAATCCCGCCTAATTTCCATGTATTAAAGTGAACATAGGCGCAGCTAGTATGTTAGCGGTTTAAACTACGGTCTGAAAGTTATTAAGGATATTCTTCTTCTTCTAAGACAAGATAAAAAATGTACAAATAGATGAAGTGGAGGGCGATAATTATCATATCTAATGAGATCGGTGAGGCAAATAAAAGTAAACATGTAAATGGTGGTAATAATATTTAGACCTTCATTTCACCTAAAGAAAAGAGAAGAAAAAAAAAATAAAAAAAAAAAATAGAAATAGCGAGATAAAGTGTATATATAAATTAAATCAATTAAAATAAGGTAAAGCTGCTACTGATTTTGCATAAAATTTTTTATCTTTAAAGATTTCAGAACGTAAAAAAAGAGGTTATTCAATTTACTATAAGAATCTATTGTCAATAAGTTTAACATTGTATTATCGCCCATGGGGTATAAAATATAGTTTGAAAGATACATTTGCCTGAAACAATTCAACATAGGGCATGATAAAAGGAAGTGTCCTATATTATCGCTTTCAATTGCACATAAGTTACATTGTTGCTCAGGATTAAATCTATATGAGACCTTATTAAGGAAGATTCTGCAGTACTTGCTTCCAAATAACAATTGGTTGGCTACTCTTAATTTGTTTATGTGACTCTGAAGAAAGAAATAAGATTCTCCGAGTCCTAAAGAACTTATATTTCTAAAAAAACTGGATTATAGGATGATGTGACCGCCTTGGTTACGTCTTTACAGATTAGGTTATTTTTAAAAGATTCCAATAGGTTGGGGAGAGAACAGGATAGGAGGTTGGGATCTTGAGATTTCCAGACATTATCAGCTTCTATTTCTAGTAAATATGACCTAAGTTCATGACACCAATTAAAGGGGATCTTTCTATTGTCTTGGAGTTCCAACATTTTACTATAACAAATTTTCGGAAGTAGATCATTCGGCATCAATAGAAGTTTGAGCCACCATCCTAATAAATATTTAAAAATTCTTAATTTGAGATGAACTCTTCCAGTCTCTAAACGGACGTAGAAATCGGGTGTTGTTCGCGGGAGATGTAAAAGAGATTTCAGAAATTTTATTTTTGTCCGTTCGACTAGCTCTGCATATGGTGCGGCCCAGACCTCGGTGCCATACATTAAAACACTTGCGACCAAGCTATCGAACAAGTGAGTCTTGGACTGCCAAGTATATCACTCTTTACCGAGCTGAGAATATTTAGAACAAGAGGGACAGATAGAGAACTCTTTGAGACAAAGTGCGTTGCCGAGCCGAGCAAATTTACCGGATGACGAGAAAGGGATTCCCAAATATGTAAATGTCTTACTGGTATTTACTGGTGAGCCTTCGAAATAGAGTTTTTTAACATTTGCTAATTTTACACTTTTTTTAAAAGGTACGATTACGGTTTTTCCCTTATTAACTTTTAGACCGTTTTCAGAGCAATAATTTTCTAAAATTCGAAGTTTCCTTTGAATATCATGCCAAGAGAAACCTATGATAGCAAAGTCGTCGGCATAAGAAAGCGTGAGCAAATCCCGAGAAGCATCAATACTGACCCCTTGAGTAGTGAAGTACTCGTAATCTACTAGTTCAGCAAAGTACGCCTGTTGTGACGTCAATCTCCTCAGAGCGTCCTATATTCCCCTCGATAAACATCTTCGCGTAATTATAAATTTGTTTAATGACTCTGATGGCTTTCGCGCTCATACCTGCTTTAAACAGTTTCAGCCAGGATTGTATAATTATTAAACGAAAATATTTTACAGACAGAGTCGCACATGGATGCAGCTATGGAAGGAGTTAATTTTGCTTATTTGATGAAGAATAACTGGCCGGGAGGGCTCAGGTATAATCGTTCATGCCGAATTGTGCACTACGTGCGAAGCGAAGGTTCTTCTGAAATTAAGTTGTACAAAGATGACGTTTTTGCAGAAGCTGGACCGTCTGCCTGCAAATGTAAAAACTTTGGATACGCTAAACAACCACCTTTGGGGTAGGCAGTTTTCATTATTATAGTTATTACGCAAATAGTATATTTAATGTACAGTAGTTTCTTATCCATACTGTTCCTATTCAGCTCCATACTGTTGCCCACTTTGTTTGATTGTAATTTTTCGAAAAAGTTAAGGTTAACTATTCCATAAACTTCATTGCCAGGATTGGGAAATCTTTTTGTAAAAATTATCCTTTTTCTTTTGTACATTATTATTCCAGACTATTTAATTTAATTATTTCATGTAAACATTTTTTTTTCACTTCTAAGACTTATAACTTTAGAGTTTTGGGTAAAATCTTTGGTGGGATGGTAATTTTTAATCAAACACTATCAATTCTTCCTAATCAGTGCTTTTCTAGTTTGGTCACTATTATTTTTTATATCAAGATTCCTTTTTTCATTCTTAGAGAAGTTTTTTGGTTTTAGAATGGTTTCTTCTGAATTTTCTAGTTATTTATCCATCTGGACTGTGGTGTGGTCGCTTCAACTTAATTACTTATATTTTTTTGGCTTTTAAAATACAAAATTTTACAGCCAGTGGTCTGGCCTACAAATTACATTCATATTATACTAAGAAATTTCTTACTAAGAAATAATATCTATAATAAATTTTTTAATCTTTAAAGCTTGACAAATAAAATATAGCTGGATAATCAAACTTTGTTTGCTCAAATTATTTCTAAGTTTCAAATAATTTTCTTTTCCTGTCAGACTACTGATTAATCTGTAATTAATAATACTTCAACTTTATTACTTGATTTGAGTAAACAGACCAACCAGCATCACCACCTTAGTTGGGCCACGGAGAACGAAGTGTGCTGCACCCTAAAACTACGATTCACCTGGCAAAGAGTGGCCCGGCTCTTACATCTGCGGTGAAGTTAAACCTCACTCATTATCCAAGTACTATTTTAAAAGCTTTAATCCTTTCGGTTTGATCCATTAATCGCTTGTGACTAACATTTTCAGTCTTCTTCTTCTCCTTCATCGAATCAGCTACCTACTGGACTCCACCATTGATTTCTGAAGGCAGCTCCATTATCTTGGGGGTGAAGTCATTACCGTCTCACCTGAATAAAGGCAGTAGCCAGTCATCTTAGTGTTTTTTTTTCTTCAATAAAGCCTTATTTCAAAACTGGTTACACCTACTTTTATACTTGCGTTGATGCTTTTTGAAATAAAAGCAGGTGCAAAAATAAAAACAGAGCGAAAGAAAACGATAATTCAGCGTTGAGACAGTGGCGGATCTACTGCATGAATAATGGGGTGACTGGGATGGCGTTGTGGATCCTATACTGTCAGTATTTATGTGTTTTATTTTTTCCCGATGTTTTAAAAGCTTTACCTACCATCTTCAGCGGATTAGATGAGAGGTATAAAACAAAAACCAACAATTACATGTTTAACTGTAGCATAATGATGGCTACGGGTGGGTAATCAACTTCCAATGTCTAAACCAGGTCGTCAAAGTGGTCTATATAGACCCCCAGGGGTCTATTTAACAAAAGTAGGGGTCGATTGGGGTCGAAGGAAAAATAATTTCGAACCCAATATAGCGAACCTTACAAAGAAACACCAGGCACACCTATCTCATTAATTAAGAAGTAATACAGTAGTTACTTTACTTATTATTTTACTTATTTATAATTACTTATTATTTAATAAATATTAAGGTATTTAAATTTCAACATTAAGATATTTTTCATAAAACTATAGTTACACAATGTAAAATTACTTTAATAAATGTTTAAAATCATAAAATAAATGTACAAACCTAATAGATAGTTTTATTTTAATTAACTGGAAATTACTTTTATGGGGTCGATGGAGATTTCGAAAAATGAAAAATGATATGATCAAAAACGTTTGGCGACCCCTACGCTAAACAATCGTTTTGATGTTAAAAATTGTTTCCCACGTCCCCAAAGTTAGTGAGATATTTATTAATAAGGAAGAGGAGTCAAAAGATACCATGATGTTTGAGAAAGACAGATTCGTTTTTTTGTAACATTATTTTTAGGTACAGCTTAGCCAACTAATTTTTAAGAAGAGTCAACATCAAATTTTTGTATATCCATTAATGGCGCAAAATATTCCTATTGTTCACATACTTGTGCCCCTGCGGGGGCGAGCAGCCAATTCCTTGCTAATGACATCCCACGGGTCCTTAGTTCCAAACTTTCACATACTCAACTCGCTTAAACTCACACACAGTTACTGGAGTTGTTCAAAAGAGGAGGTAAACTTTCGCTCACATATTTGCAATGAAGCCAGTCCATATTGGCGGAAAGGTGAGAACTGGGTCTGCTGAAGTGCGGTGGGTTTCTAAGGCCCTGCTTCGTCTGGATGGGAGGTCAGATGATAACCCTAGCATGATCAAGCGTATTGGACGATAATGATCTGCGTGAGTCCTGTGTGTGAGTTTGATTCTTCAGCGTTCTTTCCTTGAAGGGTTATATTCTGAAAGGGTCTATCCTGGTTTCCTCAACACCCCTGCGGGTTGTCTTGGCACCTATCGGTAACCACTTCTCTACTATGAGGAAGAAGAAATAAAGTCTTCGGGGGTAATTGAAGTGAAACGGGAGAAGACCGTCTCCAATAGTGGCGCTTACTTTTGATTTCACTGTAAATCTTAGGATAGTGAAGTTAGATTATGTAATATTAGCAGTAATTATACATGAATGAATTAACATTATAATACAAGCCCGCTTCGTGGCTTTAAAGATTTAAAATATGCTCGGACATTGGAACTTGCATGAGCGAGTTCCTCTTTCTAGGAGGAAAGTGAATGCAGTAATCCATTAAAATGCATGAACTGTACGAAAAGTCGGGTATGTCTAGGAAATGTAAAGCGAATGAAGATAAAAAGAAAAATACAAATATGGACGAAAATAAAGCAAATCAACATCCAATCCAAAAGAAGTATTTTTACCCGATCAAATAAAACGCTCATATGCACAAATAAGAAGGCTGAATCAAAATGGAAGAAAAGCTGGAAAATGTGCAGGATATAAGAGAAGAAGTTACAAAATAGAGAAGGGAAAGCCCAGCGATACTAGCCCATTTCTTTTGTAAGGAATAGTGCGACTGATAAACAGTAGATCAAATTACTCTCCAGAAAGTATTATCTCCCTTCAATATTTGGTTCAGGCGGAGCTGCTCCTCTGCGAACTCTTTAAAGATGAGTTTTTAAAGAAAATGTTGATGTCAGAAAGTTCTACAGACACTAAAAAACTAGAAAAAAGAAGATAATTTGTTTACAAATTGGCATCTGACTTTTGGACACCAATTGCTTATGACAAATAAGTAATTGATTTAGAATATTGTATGTATTTTCTTTTTTGTAGGTGTAATGTTTCATTTCGAAGGTGCAAAATATACTATCTCTGAGCGCCTAATGACATCAGTTAGTATTTATGTATAAGCAATGTTGTATTTTATTTGTATAAAAGTTACTTAAGGAAATTATTTTTGTCTTAGAAGCTTTTTTATCCGTCTGCACGATACTGTTCATTCCATTTAGACTAAAAAGAACATCTTTCTGTGGTTCTCTAGCTACAGAACATGCACTTTTTCTCTTCTTCTCGCACTCTTCGGGTTCTGTTGTTCGGCCGGCTAACGTTGTTTTCTTTTACCCTAGAATAAGTTAGAATAATCTACGATGTGGGCCATTATCTCTGTTGCCCAAATATGGAAAAATAGCCTTTTTTCTAATCTACTGGCGCTTTTGAAGCTGTTCTGTAGGCTTTCACTACGGTATTCACAGCAAACTACATCTCGTAAGCGATATTGCATCGGTTTTTGTAGGAGAGAGGTGAAGGATTTCTTTTTTTTTTTGTCGCAATTATTTGCTAAGGCTTCACATATCTCAAGTTGAAGTTGGATTTAACCACCGGGTGTTTGTTTCGGTGGTTTAGTTGCAGGGAACGTGTCATTTCTTGTTATCAATTTTGCCACCCAAAAACCATTACTGGCCATATTAAAGAGCTTTCTTGTTCTTTCAAGTTTAATGATACTTCTTTAGCCCTGACTTTGACCTTTTGGTGGTATCGTCTCTTGCCTTTGAATGAGGCATTTCTTTCCATAATTTTACCCTTTCTGCCTTGTACACTTTCAAGGACACTTCTTTACTTTCCCTTTCAATAAAGTATTCCTGGCAAGCCAAAGTCAGTGATAGAGCCGCAAGTTCCTATTCAAATGCACGTCATAAAACGTTCGCGTTTTATTTCCCAGGCCTATGCAGGATGTTGAAATCAATTCTTGTAAGCTTAGGTTCTATCGGTCTAGTTTTTGGGGTGATTGTGATCGAGAAGTCTCCTAGCAGATTTGCCACTAGGGTACAATGACGTCGTCTAAAATTTACTGCTTACAGAGGTTCCAAAAACTATTGTGCGGTCGAAGAATAGCTCGTTCCGACGACGTTAGGGCTCGTCTGAAGTACTCAAATTCCTTCCTATTTAAGAACTAGAAACAAGATTGACCGAGTTCTTTCAGTTATTTATCGTCCAGCAGTTATGGCTAAGCGATGACCCGCTGTAAAATAATTGTTAATTATAAAAGATCGACTAAGGAAATATTATTAGCCTTATTAGCCTTGGTTAAAATAAAAATTTCATCATTTACATTTTGTTCAAGATATTTATGATCCATAAACTTTATTTTCAGATCTGCCCCGCCAGAAATTGACTTGTGCATTGAAATTCTTTTTAGAAACTTAAGATTTGATAAGAGCATAAAATGGTTATTAATCTAGTCTCTTCCCACCCAAAAATTGTTTTTATAATTTGCTTTTATAATAACGAAATTAATTACAGCCTACTCTTAAGTGAGGTAATATGCGCACAGTCTAAGAAATTTAAGTCTTCATGTTATGCGCATAATGCAGCTCCGCTATTCTGCGACAAAAAATTGGTGGGCATTGGACATATGATAGTTGACTGTCAATCTGATGGGTTTAATTACAAGGACAATATTAAGATCTGTGACAATGGCCGTAGAAATTTGAATACATTCATTGAGTTAAACAATTACATTTATTGGATGAATTCCAAGGGAGTATTTTTACCAAAAACACAATTTGCTAACAAGGCTGCAAATATTTATCCTCTGCCAAATCTTATTTTCGTCTGTGCTGTTTATCTGAGTTGGTTTTAATTAGTCTTTGCTTCAAGATGACGTAAAAATTGGTAGTAACTGAGTTTGTCCGACTTTTCTCTTTTTTTTTTACACAATTGCTGACAAATAAATAATTGATATAGAAAATTGAATATAATTTCTATTTAACTTATGATGAGTTTTGTAGTTATAATTATACATTTAGAGGGTGCAAAATGCACAGTCTGAGTGTGTAATGTCAGCAGTGAATATGATCTTTAATCAATATGAACGTGATAGGCACATGATTATTTTGTCTAAGAGTTCATCTTCAGCTGGTCGAGTAAAGGTTCTTTTCAACTGGAAGAAGAAATTACTTTCTAGGCCCCTCGTGTGGCTACAAGGCTCTTCTTCTCTTTTTCCATCCTTTTTGGTTTTCTTGTTCCGTCCGTCTCCGTTGTTCCCATTACTCTAGTACAAGTCAGCCAAATCTAAAATGACAAAACTTCATATTTCTACTTCTTGCTAACATATACTAATTTAGCCCTTGCTCTAATTCCTTAACCAACAGCTATTCTATTCCGTTCCAAGCTTCAATTGAACTTCTTACTAACTAGTTAGTTATCAACTAATTTGTCACCCAATACTTATGAACTTATTTAAACCATTAATACTTGTTTATATAGAGGTTTGTATATTCGGTGACAGATATGTGCTGGTTTCTAATTCTTGTTATGTCCAGTAATGGCGCCTATCCCATCTTGATGTCTTATCTAGAACTTTTATTTCATAAGATAGATCCTCTATTCTGAGCGTCAACTTCTAAAGAGGCTTGCAGCGAAGAAGCAGACTGGTCGCTAGCAAAGTCCCTGCTTCAAATTAGCCAGCCTTACAGTCAGTATTTTACACCTCTCTCTCTCTGCATGCTGATTTGATTATTTAATATAATTTGTTTAGAAAAAATTAGTTGTTTTTTAATTTCTCCTCCCTGGGTTTTTGATAAATTATCAAATTATGCAATAACAATTCTATCAGATAATTTTTATTCAAATGTGATAATATTAATTGGTTTATCATATTTTTGCTTAAGGTAAAAAGAAAATTATGTAGATTTGTAATATATGTTAGGGAAGAAGCTAGAAGAACCGAAATTTTCCAAGATGTTTGTCAGGAGAAGAGATTTCGCCATGTTGTGATTAACATTTAATATTAGTTTGCATTTTAAGAAAAACTTGTTTCCTAAACATTATTGACTAAATATGTAGTTTTAGAGATAATTGGAAGTTCAATGCTGAAAAATTTTAAATTCTAGCATAAATGATCGATTCGGATGGTAATCTTCACTCTAAATTCTTCAACCCAGCGAGAGTCCTGGAACCTGATCTTACAATACATCCCTTGAAGCCTTACACCAATGAAGGAGAGCAGCTCTCCCTGCTGGTTATAAGGTCACTTATGTTTCAGATATATATCTTGTGATACCTCAATGCCTTGCAAAGAATCCATCCAGGAACTGAAAGATGACGTGAAAGACAAGCTACTTTCTGAATCAAAGTTAAATTTACTATGAAAAAAGTTTTAGTGCAACGTTATTGTTATTATAAAAATTATATCTAAGCTTGAATTTTTGCATTGAGTGACTGATATAGCTTTTTAAGTAAACAATCTATCAGTTTTGATTTCTCTTTTCATAGATGACTCAAGAGGAGGGGTTTGAATGTAAGATGTCTTATATATGCTAACGGTACATTATATATATATATATATCTTGCATTAACTTGTTATTAATAAACTGCATCACTACAGTTTATCTATGAATTTATCTTTTTTTTTAACCTACGCCATGGTCGCTGGCTTGTTCGGCCATTAGACTGCGTGCAGCCCAATATAAATTAGAATTTATCTTCTAATTTAGGAAAATCAAAAATCATTATTTTCGCTTTGGAAGGTAAAGAGGCGAAAAAAAAATTTGGTGGTACAATAGTGTGGCAGAACAAATATTGAAAAGTCTTTGGAAGAGGTCAAATTAAATAAAATAAAACTCCTACAGGAAAGGGAAGGGTGGGGACGCCACCGACACTCAGAATACCTTAAATGATTGAGACAAATACAATAAAATTTTATATATTTACCAAGTAAGATACAAATTATACAAGGTCCTAGAGTCTAAATAATATATCATGGTCATGGCCAGAGTAGACTTTAGAGGCACAAAATCTCACTAGACACATGCGCCTGCCGACGTGCCACAAGACAAAAGATGGCTGAACTGCAGACAAGACTGATATGCGTGTACACCCCTATACTCTCCTGCGAAGCCCAAGGGCAACTGGCTCGAGCTCCCAGGCACACGCTGGAGCCCCCTCTCCGTTGTCTTCTCCAGTGCTGCCAACCGGACAATACTGTGCCAAAAGATAAATTCTAGGCCGGGGGGCCGCACATCCCTTCGAGGATCGAACAAATATCTTTGCGTATTGTCGATCCCACAAAGGCTTCATTGTTTGCGAAGTATAAGATATTTGTCTCAGAGACCAGAGCAATTATGTGCTTTTCTGCAAAGTCTGGAATTGTCAAAATCTTCAAAAATATTTAATAAAAAAAAACTTGTTCTTGCCTACATATTGCCTTGATTACATTCAATATTTGGAGACGAGAAGATCGCCTCTGTTTCATTATAATCCAAGATTGCAAATTATGTATTAATAAAATTTTGAATTCATCTGTTTACCTTCAAAAACAAAAATGGATATGATGTGAACAAAAATATATTTTGAAATAAAGAAGTCTCATATTTTTTATTAACTATTATTGTGATGCAAAAAATATTTTGGACTGACTGTGAATAAATTATTAGAAGTGTTGAAATTAGATTTTTAGTGCAGTTTAATTTGTAAAATAACAGATGGAAAATTTCATAAAATTTATAAAAATAGGTCATCAATTGTCATGAAAGATAAATACGAACTAAAATTTTTTATCAATTACAATGATAGAGGGTAGAAGCTTCCATTAAATTATTCTGTACAGAGCAGCACAAAATGTATTTGCAAGCTATAGAAGATTTATTCCACTTTTGCTCTGCTACTTGATTTAAAAAGATGCATCGGCTGGTTATTCACTCGTCGGAGTCCTGCTTGAAATATCAATCTGTAGAGTCGGCAGAAATTCGTGATTTTCGGAACCCTCAACCGAAAAGTTGTGTACGCTGACTCTAAGGCTTTTATTGCATATAACGCTGTGGTTGCGATCATTAAAGATTGGCGTTATTCCATAAATGTTTGTGGTTTCCTTACGATGTGCTAGATTTAATAATTTGCGCCATCATTTCTGAATTGTACTCGAAATCAAATAACGCTAGACGTTAGATTTTGTAAGGGTGACTGTTCAGTTTATTTGTCACTAAGTGAACGAATATTAGATTCCAGGGTTATGTTTAAGGGTTAAGAACTTTGATGGAAGTCTGGGTTTCAGAACGTCTCCCAATAACATTCTCAATGAGCTGAATTTTCCTAATATATTCCTGTCAATGAAAATGCCATGATTTGCCTTTCTATAATTAATTTTGCATTGTCCATTCGCTTCACAATCAATTTCCACGCCAGCTTTTTTCAGTGCACGGCCGGTCAGTGAGCTGTATGAAGCTCCTGGGAAGAGAAAATCTAAAGGCCGACATCTGGATTTGAAACCGTGTGGAAATCCAATATGCTAACCGCATAGCTAATCCCCTTGCCTTAGTATTTCCTTTAAGAAATTATTTTATACTCTGATTTTAAGAAAACTTGAAATTAATTTCAGCCTTTTCCAACAAGAGGCGATATGCGCCAATTCCAAAATCAAGGAGTTTTCATGTTATACGCATACAGAAGCACCGCTATTCTGCAGCGATGAATTAGTAGGAATTGGACATTTGGTAATTGACTGTGATTCTACTGAACTGAATTATCAGGAAAACATTAAGATCTGTAAAAATGGCCGAAAAAATTTGAATACATTCACAGCAATACACACTCATAAGGAGTGGATGAAATCCAAGGGAATCAAGTTCCCACAAAAAAATTTGAGAGGTAAGGCTGCAAATATTAATTCACTGCTAAATCTCATTCTGGCTTCAGCTGGCCTGTGCTTCAAGATGACCTAAACAGTATGTCCAATATTTTGTTTTTTCACTCATTGCTTATAAAAAATAAATAATAGATGTGGAAAATTGAATGTATTTTTTTCGTATACGATTAGTAGTGTTGCTGTTTTATTCTGAAAAAAATAAACTGCACAATCCTTGTGTATGCATTAACTAGAGTAAATTAATTTAAATGATTATTCCAGTTTTAACATATTAGTGTCAACTAGAAATGGTAATTTTAGGAAAACAGCTTTTGCTTAGGACCTTATCTTCCGGCAGTTGAATTAGTGCTTTGCATTTCATTTTTAGAACTATGTATGTTATTTCAGCTTTAGTATTCTCAGTTCATTGCCTTGGAGTCTTCATTATTCATGAAGCTAATTTTGAAAAATTTATGAAAGCCAAGCCTATACAACGATAATTTGGAAAGTTAGGTATACGTAGATGAATGAATTTACTGGAATATTTTTTGGTGGGATAGATTTCCATTATACCTTTCTGTTTCATAAAAATTAGTACATACATATTTTTAAAAATATTTTCCATGCAATAAGAATGAATCACTTTAAAAGCGTCCTCACAACGTGGGTGGCTATAATCACTTGATAGAAAGTTTAGATAAAAATTAATTATTTATGAACCTGCTCTTTCAAAGGTTATCTAATAAAACCAAAAAGCTTGTACATGTGTTTTGTTGCTAAGCGAGTAGGTTTCCACACCACAGGCTTATTCTTGGTAGAGACACAACTGTGAGTGGTCTCACGAATCGCTGTGCGGCTATAGTCGTAAAAATAAAAATTAAAAATTAAAAAGAACAACGGGTACATCTTTTTACGCTCCGAAGTAGCGCGTTAGCTCTCGATCGGCTTCCTGAGCCAGCGCTGATTGGCTGTAGTAAACGTCTCCAACCGGAACAATCACCTTCATGCACAACAGTGCGTCGGCTATTTTGTTTTCTCTGCAGACGTGCTGTACGGGTATGTGTGCCTAGTTTTCGTAATCGCCAGGAGAATATTTTTTCAACGCGCTAGAGACACAGGTGGAGCTCAGTTCGGCGTCGCCTATGACCGCCAGCGTCTTTAATGGCCCTTGTCAAGTGGCCGGAACGAAGCGAATTGTGCGGGGGAAGCGCTGTAGACAGGTATGAGAGTGATGACGTCCAAGATTCTCATGCACGTCACCAAGCAGCACAGGCCATATAGGAGCTGCGAGGTGTACCGGGCCTCGAGCTTTCTTTCCGCGAACAGGCGGGCTACTCGCTGCCCCACTGATTGCAAATATGGATTTTAATCGCTTAACACTCATCTGTCCCTGACACAGATTCCAGCGGCCTCCGCCAATGCCTGTTAGTTGGCTTGTTTGCAGGCAAATCCTTGCTTGTCTCAAATTACAGGGACCACTTTTACACTTAGTCTGGCGCAAAAGGAGGGATAGATTAGCAACCTTTGGGCGGCTCCTTGTCATCATTCAGATTAGCAATTGTAGCGTTCTCTAGGCTTGAGTGACTATAACTACTTGTTAGAAAAGCGTTGACAAAAATTAATTATTACGAACCTGCTCCTACTAAGGATGAACCTAAACTGAATACAAAAACTAAAATACTTGCAGATATGTTATTGTTATTGTTGCTAGGCGACTTGGTCTTTACAATAACGATAATTCTGGATACAAAACCTTCCAGTATAAATATAAAAGAAACCAAGGTGTTCAGAAGTTTAATTGAGATTAGATGGATTTTAATTTAAAGGCTAAATGCATAACATTTGCAGTGGACAGTGGCAGAGCCAAGCCTGGAGGTGGGTCAGTTCTTTACATCGTATCAGATTGCGGTGCAATCGCCAGTTTATTATATGAAATCTAGAGTTCTGGTTGTCTGTAAGAGATAATACTCAAGAAGGGCCGAGGTATGACCTAAACCTTGTCTTCTAGATTTCTTTTTCAAAAACCAAAAAAGTCGCCATTTTTAACTGCATTACTGCAGAACAAAATCCGTTTATTCATATGTGACATGTTTAAAGATAAGTTGAGGTTACTGTCCCCCAGATACTTTCATTCTCGAATCATCAGTGGAGAAAGTAATAAATAAATAAAAATTGTTTACACTAAACATTTTATTTGTTCTAAAAAAGACGAAATACATATTCAAATTTAATTTTTTGTTTCTAATAATTTTAATGAAAACATAAATTCTCATCATAAATTTTTAATTAACAGACAATTCTAACTTTTCACGTTTATTTATTTTAGCAAATGAAATATTTGGTGCTTACTAAAGATTTTTCTAAAGAAATCATAATTAAGAACTTACCTGAATTTACTTCAAAAAACAAATAAAATTTCATACTATTTAATAAATAGAAATACACATTTTAAAATATACATGAAAATTTTACAATTAAATCAAATCTATCATTTAAACAATTAAAAATATTACATTTTGATTTAGTACAACTGCTTATTGTAAAAATAAATAACAGACATTCGAAAATGATGTATGTATAAAATAAGCAGTATTAAAAATTAAAATGCAGTTTGTGATGAACTTCAGAGCCTAATTGAGAATGCAAGAAGTAAAGGAACCAGTAGAGCTGCTGGATACATAGCGACTGAAGATCCACTCTTTCCACACTCAGCCGGTTTGCCATCTTTGATGTGTGCACACAACACGCTTTTGAAGTCGTTGCGGGCATCGTCTTTCTCCTTAGCGTCATAATGCTGAAACAATTTGTACGACAATTTGTAGAAAAAAAAAAATTGCGTACATTTTACCAATTTTTCAGGGGAGTAAACACTTTTTTACAGTACTTTCTGTGAAAATCAGAGTCAAAACATCTGCAGGTTAGTAATACGTACTCTTACCACTGATTAAAAAATATAATTGAATCCAGATTTATACAGAACAAAAATTTGGAAATATGTACTAGCTCGGTGAATGTAATAAAATTGCTCAAATATATATTAATATAGGAAGGTAATGAAAAAATAGTACAAATATATAATTACTTTAGTACAGTACATATTTAAAGGAATTAGAGAGTTTGTCGAAGAGTCAGAGGAATAATTTATTTTTAGCAAGTACTTAGAACCCAGATTTAGTTTGTATTCATAACTCTCCGCTGTTTCACTCAATACACTGTTAAGTACACTCCGCTGTTAAGTACATAAATAATCAGTTTGGCCACCAATCTGTGCGCTTAATATTTGAATGTAGGGCTGAATTATTAAATTTGAGCAGTAAACGTGGAGTAAGAATGGTATCGACAAGTTTCTCCTAAGTAGACATAGAAATAAATAAATTTTGGACGAGCAATCTTCAATAATCTAAGATAAGTGCTTAATAAAACTCCAGGCATAGAAATAAGTGTAAAAATATCATTGCGTGTGACCTCTTACATAGATTCCAATACGGGTTGGCCAGAAAGTCAATGATATCATAAGAGGGTGCATTAAGGCTCTACCTGATTTGGACAACTCTCCCAATTTAATTAAAATTAAGGAATCCTGGAGAGAGGCTCCTGGAAAAAATTGGAAAGCTTGATTCTTCTTCTCGACAGAGCCGAATCCTGAGCCAGCAAACCCTTACTGCATTCGTTCAGTACCATTTCTTTTCTTTTTAATCAAATGAACATCCGGATCAATGTGATGCATGAGTTTGCTCAGTGTACAGTGTCTCAGAGTTCTTAAATTCTTCTTTTTCATATCAAACAAGCATAAATTTCGAATCTATACTTCTATAAAACTCTTACGTCTTTCGTCAGCTTTACTTTACTGGAAGCCTCTCTGACTCCTCAGCCATTACTTCTAAAACAGGATGCCAAGGCAAGGTCGAAAACACAGAATGATGTGCTAGTTCATCTGCTCTTTCTAATCTAACTTTTCTATACAAGATGATGATGGCATCTTCTGATTCCTCTATAACCAACTGGTTTAGCTACTAATTTAATATGTTAGCTGCTTTAATAGCCGAGAAGATCCTTATTTTTACTTCTGCAATCACCTGCTCCGGATAGCCTCTCGTGCACCTGCCTGAAACCAACCATGAAGCCGTCGATAACATTCTCCAATTCAATTAACCAAAAATAAGGTCTCCTCCTTCCAGTTTATTCTTGATAATGTGAAAGTAATTGGTCATATACAACCTAACTTTGTCACTTTCTATCAAAAAGACTAGAATTTTGTCCATCTCTATGTTTCCCCAGATTTTGTGAGTCGCTCCGCCTTACAAGTAAATCTCAGAAAACTATGAAACCTAGATTCTCTTACAGCTAATTGTTAGGAATGTACAGATATGAATTTACAACTGATTTCAATTAAATTGCTCATAATACTAACATCAACCACAACCGTTGGTACAGAGATCAGTGGATTTTGAAACTTCATGGTCTTATCTCCTAGAGCGGCCAAATAGTCATTACCTTCGTTTGTGGTAGCACAAGATTCTATTTTTTCCAAAACGTCTCCACCGAGTTTGACCTCCTCGGCGCACTAAAAATACAAAATTTCATTTAATATTATTATTTAAAAAAAAAAATCACCAAACGCAAATGTAGTCAATAATAGCGAGATTGTAGATAATTTTATCATAAAGAGTAATCAAATTAATGTTTGATCGATCTCATTGTAAAGATTGGAAGATCGGACATGAAACACAAATTAGGATGCGAGTAGTGCTGTCATTACTTTTCCAAAATTAAAATAATACATAATTCAAACGCTCGGTAACAAGTTAAACTAAATGAAGAGATTATACAGTAGAGCACTGCACTTACACTTTTAGTAGGATACATATCCACAGAACTTTTAGCCATTGCCATTAGGCAATTGATGTATTTAACCTGCAAATCCATATCTGGAGTTGCTGGTATTAGCTTCAGAGCACAAGCTTGAACTTTGTTTCCAACACATTCCTTTTCTCCATGGTGGCAGGTGAAAGTGTAGTTATCTCCCATGTGTGTATACTGAAAACAGAATTTACAATAAAACTGCAGGCTAGTTATTTCTAAAATAATATTCAAAAATATCTTGTTAAAACAAGATTATTGTACTCAGATAGAGGAAGATTAAATGAACTTCACTTGTAAAGTATAGTCAGTCGAGAGATGCAATGCAGAACTTTGGTAATTAAAGATGAGCAATTATAATAAATAATAAAGTGCTATTACTGCTCATTGTACTGACTTGCTAAGTGCATAAAATTTAAACTCAGATATTACACTGAATTTCCAAATTTTTAATGATTCATTATGAAAGTTTTCAAGTTTTATAATTTACAGGCCATGTAAGAAATAAAAATAAGATCTAACTATACATATATATTTTTTATTTTATTTTTTCTAATAGGTGCGACGTCCTGGCATTTTTCAGTGCAATGCCGGCCTCTGGTCAGTAATTCTCTCATTACAAACAGCACTATCCATCAAGAAGCTCCTAAAAAGAGAAAATTTACGCGCCAGCAACTGGATTCGAACCCGTGATCTCCGTTTTGGAATTCAGTACACGCTAACCACTTAGCTAATCCCTTCCATAATAAGATCTATATATATATATATCAAATATATAAATATATCAAAAAACTGGTATCTTTATATGTTATCTGTTGCCGTACCTTACCAATAATTTAAGATGCAAAACTTATGATTGAAGCTTGAATGCATCACAAGATTTCATTTGATTTATACTTACATTGGATTTCCCAAATGGTACCAATTGCAGATCCATAAAAGATTTTAACGAGCTATTCCACGCTGGATACAGTTGGTTTGTGTAAAATTTGATACTGTCCGGGCACAGCGATTCATAATATACAGTGACTGGCACTTTCTGAAACAAAACAAAAGAAAAATAAAATAAATATTATATTTCAGTATTTCTCCGGTTCTTATTGACGGGAGCATTGTCATTAGATTCTTCTGCGGCTTAGTAAACAAAAGAATGTTATTATTTAAGGAAAGTTGAATAATCTAAAATAATTATAAATGATTTAAAACAATTGGGATTAGGGTTTCCAACTGTTTTCTTGCAAAATATCAATCTGCTTTTAGAAACTTCTCTTAGAAATATGTTTCATAATAGTGTGTTTAACAAATCATTGTTAACCACAAAAACCATCGAGTGAATGAATCATCCAAGCAAAAACAAATTACATAATCTTGTACGTTTCATAGCATAATGTGAGAACTATGGCCTGAATGATTAATAGTAGATTTTTGTTCAAAAATATATATTGACTCACATCTGATTAAAAAAATTAACTTTCTTGCTAAAACCTAGTAAATTAAAAAAAAGTTATTTCCACAAAAATGATCAAAGAAAAATGTTTTGATGTAGACCTAACAAATGATCTTATAATTAATAAAAACTGTTTTGTTATCGTTATCACCATTAAACTTTCAAAATTATGAAAATAATTAAATTAAATAAAAATTTAAATGATCCGAAATTAGTTGTTTAAAAAAGGAATTAATTATTACTAATTAAAATTTTACAATTACTTAGTTCAGATTTTATTAAATAAATTCGGAAATTTATTTTGTCAGTATGCTTATATATTTGGGTAGAAAGTCGATCATTATCTTCTTTGTCTATGTTAATAATAAACTATGGTGTATACCCTCCTAATCGAATGAAGAAAAAGTTTTCGCCCAACTCTTCTCTTCTCTGAGAGGTAGCCATTGCATTTAGCATAAATGCTGCGCTTTTTCTATCTGGTTATACCATCTTATTTTGTGTCGTTTGTTTCAAATCTCAAGTAGAACCGAAGATTAATATACTTTTTATGTCTACTCCAAGCTCCAAGCTCTGGGTATATAACAAAAGTCTGGTGTCACTACTTTCTCTGACCAAAAATTTCATCGTATAAACTCTGAATTTTTGGTACATATTAATTCTTCCAAGCATTATATTTTCTCCTTAATTCAATATTCTTCCTAGATTGTCAAACCGCCTGTCACACTGAAACCACACTTTTGAGGGTTGATTGCTTCCATCTCTTTCACAGAATGCTTTAAAACTTAATTTTTCTTTACAAAATTTGGACAAAAAAGTTATAGAACTTTGTGTATGTAATGTATACAAGAAGTTTATAGAAACTCTTAGGAGCTGATCTTATTTTATTTCTTCTGTCACCTACTATTGTCAATTTTATTTTTTTGGAAACTTTTCCCGTAAAATAATATAGAAATAAGTACATATTTCTTAAAATTAATTATGGAGAAAATTTTTCATTCTTAAGTGTATAATTGCGATCAGTGTCCTAGCAGAATCTTTATAAAAATATATTATATACATATCACGAATAGTAAATAGGGACCGAACAAGCAGTCTTTCATTCTAGTTTTAAATAGTTATTGATTCGCTAGAGAGGTTAATGTTCCTCGTATAACACTAGAGAGTTCAAGATTTTGGCGTAATTGAACAAGCTTGTACAAACTGGTCGCTAAGACTTGTTTTTGTGCGTGTGATCACTCAATAAAGATGTCCACGTGGATAGGCTGAAAAAAGTTTTAGATTTACTATCAGTAAACCTAGTTTAAAGAAAATCGGTGAAGACGATGTTGGAAAAATTTTTCATTAATTTTTGTTAAAATGGTACATATTTTGAAAGGAATAAGTAAATGTTAAGTATAGTAATGCCAATTGTTTTAGATAGGTTTTACATTATTTCAAGTTAATTGTATTCAGAATATACCTATCTTTATTTACACCCATGACTTAGAAAAGATAACAAATAAGTGTTCAGCTGTTATTATTTCCTGTGGACTGAACCTTATCTACATCGGCAATGGGGTACTTAAGTAGTTCAGTATCAGTATAGTTTTTATTTGTAAATAATATTAGGGAGTTCATTTTATACGAAATTTAGTGAAAGAAGTTCAAATTATTAATTATTTATTGAACTTGATGAATGAAAATTTTTCTATCACTGTTTTGTGCCTTAGTATATTTTATTTAAGCTGTCATTTTTAAATTAATCACATTAATTAATCGGTGTTCGGCATAAATGTTAACAACAAAAATCAGAGATACTTCAATCGGCAGATATTACATTTAAATGCCACTTGTTAGCCAGAAAATGGGAGAGTCACTTTAAAGAATAAATTTTTCACTTTTTTGTGCCATTTTATCAAAAACGGCTTCTACGATTTCTTTAATCTTAGTATATACATTTATTGCGAACTTGTGGATCTATAACTTTTATTGGAAACTTTTTCCCAGAATAATTGATTTTTTTAAAGGAGATTCTCATGAAATGCAACTTAAATCTTTTCCTAAAGATCAGATAATATGGTAGTAATCAATTTCATGAAAAACCTTGAAAGTTGATAAAGTCAAGTTCTACAGTCAAAAAATCTGACAAAGTTCCGAAGACTAAGTTCCAAAAATCTGACATTTCCTTCTACACAAATAAGGAAAATCAGATTTGGTGAACTCTAAATCAAAATTTAGTTGTCCATGCGGAATTTTCTCAGCTTATCGTTTGACTTTCGAAAATATTGTGGGAATTCTCTCAAAGAAACTTATTACATATTATTAGAAATAATATTATTTCTGAATATCTTTAAAATAAACCCAAAATTAGAACAGTTTTTGGAAAACATAACATCATTAGCGTGAATTAGCATAGTTAGTCCAACTGAGAACTACTCAACAGTGTGAATCAGCTTAGTTAGTGACTTTTAAATTACTAACTTTAATCTGAAAATTGTGCAGTTTTCAATGGGCACTGTGATCGTACAGAAAGGCTTTTTTTATTTCCAAAAAGAAATTGTGCAATTTAGTTCGTCATCCATACCTTATTTTTTTTACCTTATTACTAGTCCGCCCCGCCTCAATTTTCAATGCAGCAGTAGATGTGGACATGTTCGGAACATCAAATAAAGTCAAATCGATAGCACAGTTAAAGATCTCTCCTTAGTACCTCAGTACCATCGTTTGTGCGTAGAATACCAATTATAAGTTTCAAGAAAATTTAATTGCTTAAACGCCCATAAATCGTGTGAGTGTTCATTCATTGTTTTTGTACAATTTACATAATGTAGGAATTATAGTTAAATTAATAATGCAATTCTCTCAATTAAAAAATACCTATAAAACATGACCTATTTATTGTTTAGAAAAGTGGGGATGAAATCCTGCTTACTTTCAGGAGAAAGTTGTCTTCATCTAAATTATGTATACAAATATATGTAAAAGTGGATCTGTTTGGTTATTATAATTAACACGGTGGTCCAGTTATCATCTGCAGACTTTTTTTTTTTACTGTAAAAGAAAATCAGAGATGTTTTTTCAAAACCCTTCTTTCCTAAGTTTTGTTCCTTTCTCTTCATAGATTTTAGGAGGATTTAGGGGAATACCGCTTTATTGTAGGGTATGTACAATAAAATTGAATCTCACTAATATTCAGCGAAAATTTGAACTTAATAAAAATATAAGTTAGAATATTGAGAATTGTAAAAAAAAAAGTCATGTGAGAGATCAGACATTTTTTTTAAACTCATCAAGGAAGCAGTAATCTTGTTGATGAGAGTAAGAGAATAAAGGCGACATCCGAGGCTTGGAAGTAATGCTTCTCACACTACATCACCCAGTGTACTCAGAAGGAAGGAAGGAATGCGTTCTGGAATATGGCCAGATCCAATGGATAATGAAGTTTAGATAATACGGTATTGTACTGGACAGAAGACTAGCTGTTGTACGACGAATTCTAGTTATAAGAAATATTTCTTTCAGGACAATTTCCATTGTTTTACATTTTATAAAGATCTACCTCTATTTACTCTAACAACAGTTTGTCTAGAATGCTTAAAAGATTTCTAAAAAGTAGTTTAAACATGGAAATTCCTATTTGAAGGTTCCTTGAACATAATTGATTGTTTGCTTAAGGTTGTCTTGTCCCCATGACCCTACACCTAAATGAGGGAGTATTGTGCCGACCCCTATTTAGGTATAGTAGGAGAATATCCCAATTTTAAAAGTATTTCTAGTGCTCTTTCCCATTAGTCCATATTATGATATCATCTCCTCTGATTTATGGTGCCAAAGATCTCATATCGCAAACCGATTACAAACTACAACACACCTTGTTTTCAAGGGGACAAGACAACCTACAGTACATGACTTTGTTTTCCAGTATTTGTTGCGTTTTAAGATTGCGTTTGAACGACTCCGTTAGTTTTTCTTCCGACAGTTTCTGGTCCAGTAAATAGAATAGCGAACCAATCCCTTGCCAATTGGTCGGCCACTGACTTCACATTCAAGTACGGCCTTCATGCGACGGGAGAGCCACTTCTTACACTACCAAACAAGGGATAGGAAAATTTACCAAGCAACCATTGCCTTCAATACAGCTTCTAGAAAAAGACTTCCTTATTTTTTTAAAAGCCTTGTCTCAAGTTTTCCACATCACTAGTCTCAGTTTCAGTCTAGCATACCTCTAGCTTGGTTTGCAAGATATCATAAAAAGATTATGTCTGGATTCATTCCATTCCTAAGACGCAGGATATTTCAGAACTATCTTTAAACAGAACAGTTCCTTTTAGACCGCATGATTTCTATTAAATTTTTGTTCAAGTCGCTTGAAAATGATGTTCAAAACTGCATTAGGAGCCTCTTCCTGTTTTCGTTTTGCGCTACTGACCAAGACGTGTCCTTGGTTGTACCTGGGGCAGACACTGCAGCAAATGAGTTCAGTAGCTCCTGGCAAGTTAGTTAATATTAAAAACCAGCATTGGCCTGCTCCCACTTCAAGAAATTTATTGTTCCAGTAGAGTTAATTCAGGGAATTAGTTAACAATGCCAGGAAAGGAGAA
This sequence comes from Rhodnius prolixus, assembly GCF_049639745.1. Lineage (NCBI taxonomy): Eukaryota > Metazoa > Arthropoda > Insecta > Hemiptera > Reduviidae > Rhodnius > Rhodnius prolixus. Next base: position 9,703,150 of record NW_027411592.1, on the reverse strand, counting down.
CATGGTTCTGAAATCTTCCAATCAAAAGGAACACCATTCTTAAGATTCCGTTTCTTAAGATTTTCTCCAAGTTATTTTTCTCAGTTAACTTCAGTATTCAAATTTTCCCATTGAAGTCCATTATTTGTATAAAAGCTGATTTTTTTGAGACTCATTTTCTTAATTAGAAATTAAGAATTTTCATTATTTGGCTGATTTATTAGGGCACATGTAGAGAATTCGATTACCAATTACAAAGTTTTCGTAACGTACTACACTGTGACGTGTGATGAAGGTTATTTCTTAAGTATTTATAACCTTCACAGTGTAATGTAATTCACACACTGAATTTTGATAGATAGTTAACCTACTCTGCTCGTTGAAAGAAGGTAGATTTACACGAAATATATTTTCTCTACGTGAGTACATCAGAGCCCACGACCTGACTACATGAACAATCGTACATGAAGAAAGATTGATGCAAGTCGGAAGGAAGGAAAACAGAATTTGAGTAAAGAAGCATAAACTTCTCTCGAAAGTGACATTTCAAGTTTGTTTAGTCTTGTGTCTGTTGGTTATCAAGACTAATTTTGTAGCCACCACTCAAAGAAACTGAATGATTGATTCATTGAAAAATTGATTGATTAACTTATTTAAATATGTTTTATGTTGTCTGTCATGTGGACAAACAGAGTGAAGATAGTGAACTCAGAAAATCACCCAGCAGCGATTCATTTTGAGCAAGCTGTACACCTAGACAGGTGCATGTTAAGTGTGGGTCATAAGTATCACAAGGAACTTAGCTGTCAAGGTAAACCGGTTCGTTTTTCTATGTTTCATGGCCTTCGTACGTATTGCATAACATAAACAACATTCTTGCCCAAGCTGAACAAGACGGTTTTAAGGGTATCTTGAGTGAAACTCACACACGAGTTTTTATTATGCTAGGCTACACTTAGGTTGTTAATTAAGTATATTATTTTAGATGGTAATGCCATGTTTGAAAGTACGTGATGAGTAAACAAAGGCGTGAGGGGGATTTGGGACTCAAAACCCCAAAGTATATAAAAATAAGTATTCTAATAATGTGTTTCAAAAAAATGAAATCGTAAATTACACTGCATACATTATTTAGGAAATGTGAGCTCTAAATAAGTTTAAACGGATCAACTCTTCTATAACTAGGTATATATGTAGAAAAATGAATCCATTTCTTGTTTAAATTCTCTTTATGATTCCCTTACCAAAAAGCTGGGCAAAGTTTTGATTCCGTGGATGTGCTGGGCCAGTTAACCTGCGCCATCGCGACAGTTGTGTCGTCTGTAGTTAGAGCACCCCTCCATTCCTGGTTAAGTCTTCAGCTGTCCGAATAGCCTCCTAGCCTTGTAGAAATGCCGTAGTAAACTTGAGCAAGTAGATCTTTTTCTCTTGCTTTAGTTTTTATCCTTCAGTATACGTTTAGTGATTCGCTAAATTTGAAAAAGTGGTATTCACAAATCGACCAGCCCATCATCATCAGTTCAATTCAAAATAAAAATTCGAAGACATTTCAAATTTGATATTTTGCTTTACCTTCAATAAGGTTTTGAACAATCGGTCCAGCAGGGGTGCTTCTCTATTGTACCGATTTTTAGTTTTTCGCGTAGTTCTCGAAAACGGCTCCTATATCTAACCAAATATCTAACATATATTATTTGTATACATACATTCTGATTTATAACTGCACAACAAAAATCTTATCAGCGCAACTTACTGTTAAGTCATTTATTAACAGAATCAATCACTTTTTAAAAAAGAGGCTAAATTTCATGTTTTGCAAAATCTCCCTATTTATTTATTCATCAATATCGTCTGTTACTTTTTTCTATAAAATGAGACTTAATTTGGATTTTTGTCTCTTAGGAATCGTATGTGGTGAGCAGTTTTTTATTGCTGGAATATAAGAGAGACCTGTTGGATTTACACTTTTTATCACTGCAATGGATTATCTTACTCTTTATTTGAGGTAAAGTGACCTATTGAAGAAAGTTTTTCTTTTATAATTATTAATTGTAGTCTTGTGAATTTAAAAACCAGTTTTATTATTATTGAAACAAGTAAATTTATTGGAAAATAATTTACAGAATGTCTCTTATGATGACGGAATTCCCATTGCAATTACTAGGATATTGGTTCAATTAGTTGTGAAGCAACAGGTTGCCTAACTGAGTTGCTATTTCCTCACTTTATATACTTATATATGTTCTCATTTATTTTAGTCTCATTGAATACAATATCTCAATAAGGGCTTAAACTTTTATAAAAAAATCTTTGACCACAGTATTCATAGTAAGGTTTTCTTGGACTTAGAATCGTACTTAAAACGCCTCTAGCATTAATGTTGTTCCCTTGAATAAAGGGATAGAAGAATTGAAGGAAGCGGGTTGTCACAGCTTCCACAAAATCGTATTTCTTTAAAAAAAAATTTAAACCCTGTAATGGGTCTAATACATGTACACAATGACATTCAAAATGGCTACAAACATTATTTTTATTCAGTAGACCCTCAAAATTTGTAAATTCATATTACAAAGCTGGATAGAACAAAAAATTGAGTCGTCAGTGCTCGACCAAGACTAGATCTCTGAATCAGCTGTCCACTTCACATCTTCTGAAATTCAATTTCCCATTCATTCTACTCTTTTTTGTATTCTAGAAGGTTTTTATATATTTACTACATAGATTACTTACTACTAGAATATATATATATTTACTACATCAACAAACGAGGTGGTTCAGCACATTGTAGTCTTGCATCCCATAAAGTTTAGCATATTTCGACCAAGCGGTGTCATCAGGTCGTCAGGTGTGAAATTATTCCTCAAATCCCTATTAGAAGACACACGTTAAAAGTTTGGACATTAGTCGATGCTCCACAAAGCCTACGATTCACTGAATTATAAAGGCCGATCGTGGGCTAGGAAACCATTCTTACGTCCTAGCATAAAGCCAAACTTTAAATCTTGTTTTTTGAAAAGTTGACCAACGTTACTAACTCTCTTTACTCTAGTGATACATTTGTTTTACTCCTACAAAGTTTTTGACCATGATACATAAGGAAAAGTTTGCATTCATGAACCATGTGTCCCAGTGATCGGCCCTGACTTTACCTTTAAACCATGCTTGGGGGACTAAACAGGAATTCCAGCGGATGCGTATTGTGCAAAACCAAAATTTTCACTCAAGCCTTGAGTGTGTCCTTGCTTGAGCTTTTCATCGGGATAGGCACTACAACCTCCTCACTTTATCTATTCTGGAGTCAAGAAGCTTTTTTCTGTATGCTTAGGGATGTGTAGAAGTTTGTCTTAAAAGTTCTGGGTTTGCAGGGAATTTGAGTTCTATTGGCTCAATATGTGGAGGCAAAGACAAGAGAAACACTCAAATAAGAACCACGACTAAAGTTATGGGCAGACTTGCTTGACCAGGGCTGAGTAGTCATCGTCCAAGAGTCACCGTCTGGACAAAGTTGGAATAGAAGACATATGAGCCAGCTGGGTCTGGAGGAAAGAGGTAGTTGTAGGGTTGCTTATTGAGGGAAGGATGCCCTTCTCGTACTTTCCCGTTGCGTTAGTGCCGATTAACCAGAGAACGTTGTTTCAGTAGATCGTTATTCTAATTATACCCACGATTTCATTGTGTAAAGAGTCATCCAATGCAGTACAATTTTGACTACAATTAAAATCATTTTTTGGTGCCAGAACCATAAAATCATGATGGCCACTGCCAAATATGAACACCTCGGTTTCTCTGCGATAAGAAACTATAGACAAATAAATATTCACCGTAATCAGTGGGCACCACGTTAAATATTTATTTTTATCGGGAATTAATTTTTGTTTAATATTTTCTGAAAAGGAAGGCAACCTTGAAGAAATTCGTGATATTTCTACCAAGGTAAATGTTATTAACTTGGTAATTATACGGATGATTTTTTTTTTTTTAACTTTCATTTCATTGTCAAAGGCTGAGCAATGTTCTTCTGTTAAACTTTTGCTAAACTTATTTTAGATTATACCCTTATTCCATTTTTTTGGCTAACTGAAGAATCAGGTGAAGTATAAAAATCAAAATCAAGGATAAAAATCATACTTATGTATGGTTGTAGCTCAAGAGAATTAAAAAGAACACTCTCACAAATTTCTCTGTCTACAATTTTAGAGCTCAGAGAGAACATTTTTTCTACTTCCATATTTTAAATGTTACTTTACTAGGAAATCCTTACCTAAGTAGTACCTTGTCTAAAAAATGTCCTTGATTGAATTTTCCTCGATAATTGTTTTAAAATCAATATTTTAGACCACCATCAGTGATCAGAGTGTAAGTACAAACTTGAAAGAAACATCATTTGAATAGTTTTCGACAAAATTTCAATTTTAATCGCCAGGTTATGCACCAATTGATTATTCCAAATCGAAATATAGTTGCATCTTCTTGCAATTTATTGGTCTTTAAGATGTTTTGTAAATACAAACACACACCTAATGAGAGAGAACAATTTTTTCATATTCAGGTGCGTCAATGTGGATGTTTTATGGAGGAATTTAATTTCGAAAAATTTAGCGTAATCGCAATACTTCCTTATACTAGTACACTATACAAAATGGAATGTACAAGTTACCTGTTTCATTGCAATGTAACGGTGAACGTGATCAATAAAGTTGTTAAAAATAACCGTATGTTTACTTTAAACGCAAATAGCGTTAGAAGTTAACTTTACTATTTTCTTTTTTGACAATATAGAATTAGTTATTTAATGTATTTAAATTTGCCTAAATTAAATCTTTGTAAAAGAGTTGCACATTATTGTTTTGTGTTTTTAGACGAGCTAGAATTGTCTCTCTGGTAACAAACAATAGAGGATGAGGATAGAGGGCACCTGGAGTAGATGTCGAAGAATAGAGATTCCGACTGTGACCAACTACTTCTTAGAAAGAAGTGTGGTCGATGGCACTTACTCGACTAGAAAGAGACGGCTGTACGAAGCAAGTGGACTCGCATACCTACACATTATACACCCAACCATGACTGACTCCTGATGCTAGTTAACCGGTAGCCAATTTTCAAATCATCATAACATTTCATCTGTGTAAACAATTTATTGTGTTTTACATTGGAGAGAAGGTAAGATTTTTGTTAAATAATTTATTTTATTTCCTCTTATTCCATAGTAAAGTGGGCACTTCAAATTTTCAAAATAATTTTCAATGGAATCGCTACATTACAAAAAAAATCTGAATTCAGACTAATCATGTTTATCATTACGTAATTTCTTAGTAATGTCATTACGTAAATTACGATAAGAGAAATTCGTATGAGTGTGTGACTCATATTCCAATGTAATTAAAGATGAAGAATTATATTAATATTAGTGACTAAATTGGTGATAGTGTGTAAAAGAAATTGATACATGGAGGAAAGAAAGTGGTTTGTGGTTTGATTGTACATCCGCTTTAAAAATTTAAATTAATTTCAGTGCACTAATTTTTTTGAAGTTATTCACTTTCCATTAGACTTTTTTGTACTACTTTTTATACTATGTCTTAGCCGTACAGAACTTTCATGTGAATTTCCCAAGGCAGCATCCTCTTTTTTACCAATCAAAACCAGACTCTGTTGTTATTATACTTATTCTTAAATCCAGAGAAAGTAAAAAATCGATAATGTTTATTACTAATTTTATTTGATTTAGGTAAGTTTTAGTTGATTTCTTTAAAATATAAAATGGAAAAAATGAAAATCTATTGCAAACTAAGTAGTATTGTAACTACAATTAGTTATTGCTGTAAATGTTTGATCTTTCTTGTTCTTACTAAGTAAGATGAAGCATTTTGATCATCTCAAATTTTCGATTTTGCTTTCTTAACCGAAAGTAGCCATTCTCTGAATGGATTTTTCACTTTTTGAAAGTTTCCTCCAAAAATAAAATGGAATTATTTAATTCTTAATAGTTGATAAGTCCCTACATCACCCAAAAATATCGTTTTAAAGAGATGCCTAACCGCCAACCTCGCTCTGAAGTGCGCTTAATTGTATTATTGAGAAAATGTTTCAAATAAAAGTTGAACATTATTTGTAGGTCTAGCGCCAAATTTAAAGAAAATCATAGGAACCACGGAATATGAGAAAATAAAAAGCGTATTTAATGAAATAGTATTTTTGGTTGATCGCTTTCACCAAAACTTAATTGACGCGATCCCTAGTGGCATTTAAGCAAAATAACAAATTTTAACTTTTTTTATTCTTTTGAGTTATCACGAATGAACTCATACATACAGACCAATTTGTATAAAACACTTTTTGGATCTCTCATAACTAGTTTTTCCTAGTTTCTCTCAAAACCGTAATACTTTTCTCTCACTAGTAAGAGAATGTAAAATGAAAATAAGAGAATCGTCTAAGATTGCTTAGGCTCATTTATTTTTAAAATACTAAATTTAGTTCCCAAATAATAAGTTAAGATCCCTTAGTGTAAAGATAAATAAGTGCACCGTAAAATCCAAAATTGTCAGATAAGGACCTAGCAGCGTAGACCACTAGACAGTCTTGACGAGGGTAGCTTCCTGTTGGCGTTTGGTTAAAGGGGGACACGACCCAGTAACCCTTAAATAAGTGAAGGTGCCGTGCAACGGCACAATTTCGTGAGCCGGCCGGCCGTGTCTAGCTAAGAGTTAGAGAGTGGAATGCTCGCCCCGGACCTTCTACTTGTTCTTCCAGTTACCCTACCTGCTTGGTGGCTAAGATAATTGCGCCAGCGTGAAAACAAAGTAATCTCCATCAACGGAATGAGGAGTGTTTCTACTGTTGACCCTGGCAACAACCGACAGAACTTGTTTCTCTTGCTTTTTACACTAAACCCATCATCTATCCTAATGCTAATTTTTCTACATTGGCAGAGATCTATTAAAAGAAAACACCATCTCCATAATAACTACTTGCAATGTATAGTAGAAGAAATTTATATACTTTTATAATTGCAACCGCCAGCGATGTAAATTGTAGGAAAAATAGGTAATTTATTATTTGAAAAATTCTATGGGGAAAATTAGAATTATTTAGTATTCAGACAATATTTTTCCTTGAATAGTATTATTACAAGGAAAAAGAAAATTTATCAGAACAGTAAAGTCAAATATTGTCACTTGATAATAAGAATTAAAAAAAAAGATAAATTTAATTGTAGGCTAGTTTTGACTTTCATTTATCATCCCTAATTAAGGGAAGTTACGATTGGGTCAGATGTTTTTGTCGGTAATATTAGTTTTAAATACTTCTAATTCCACTCCAAAAAAATAAAATTTTGTGTGTGTCTGGTATCTGGGTTGTGTGTGAACGTGAGAACTCAAGGACTAAAAATCGCAGGTACCTTGAGGTCTGCTTTAGGTGCCACCTAACTGTGGAGATTTTTCAGTTTTTTGAGTCTCTTTTTTATTTTTATTACTTCCTTAACATAAAATTTAGAAGACAAGAAAAATATAAGACAATAGTTCGATTAAAATTAGTTTTAGTAAATTGTGAATGATTGCCATTATTACAAGTATGATAATAAACCAACTTTATTAACCATTCAGTAGATCTCTTTGTGAAAGTAGGCGAGAATAAGAATGGGAATAAGATGGTAAATATCTCAAACTATATAAGGAAAATATCATAGACAAATATAAATATCATTGACTCTTATCTGGCATTAACCTGATTATCAACTCCAAATGTAGCTTTCTATACATGTATGTATATCATCTCACAATTCGGGAAAGAATGAAGTGAAATTTCAACATCACAATTTTATTACTATTAAGATCACCTAATGAGTCATATTCAAGAATTTATCGTGAAAAACATCTAATAAACAGTGAGTTGTTGTGTTTGCATTTTTCTTTTAATAATTGTAACTGTATCATTTGTTAGTTTGCCCTTTAAATAAACAATTGAGAATTCACCATATTGATAAAACTTAACAATAGAACCTTTGATCTTCCCAAATTTTCCAACAATAACTCAATCTATAAATTAAAAGGAAGTTTTTTTTCATTAAAAAGTGTTTCTCATGAAATATTTTGGTTGGTCACAATTGCATAAGAATTATTTGATTTATATTTTGGTTTCTCTTCGAATACAGTTTGGTCGAATGATCTTTATCTCTGTAATTCATTATAGTGTAATTTGATTCTTTTATTATTTCTGTATATTTCTGTTTACTTTCTGAAATATTGATTACTTAAACTTTTATTTACTTAATGTGATTATATATTCCTAAATCATTACTTTATTTTAATACGCCAAAATGAAAAATGTTTTATTTGTTTAATTCTATAGATGGTCAAATTTTATAGGTATTTTGTGAACAAAATTACTATGTTTATTCGGTTTTATTGCTAAAACAATAATAAATTTATCTAATAACTTTTTTCGTTTTTTATTTAAGACGCGTCAAACTATCGTAGGCATGCTATCTGCCAGCCCTCGGGCGGTGTTCACTCGTGATAGACAATGCTATCCATTAACTGCCTGCTGTAGGGAATTTGAAAAAATCTAAAGGCGATCACGTGGACAGAAATAACTTAAAATAATATTTTTCAAAGGCGCGTTAACGCCTAAGGTTGCTTGTTGGCGCTCTGAGCTGTTTTTCAGTGTTCTGCCAGTTTCCTTTGCTGATAATACTGTCAGCTACCGGAAAGTGAGCTGTTAGAATAACCTTGGAAGAGAAAATCTAGAGGGCTAGCTGCTGGATTCGAACCCGGGATCTCCGCGTAGGAATCTCACCATAGAACAATCTCTTCCCTCCCTGAGCTATTATTATTTACCTTCTCTTACTTCTGTATAGAGGGATTATTTTGATTGTGCCAAATTCTTAATATTGCGTTTTCACTGTAAATAAAGTTTTAGGGTTTCGTGAGTTCAGCAAGTTGTAGACCAGCTGTGCAAATCTCTCAGACGGAAGTTCTTACCCTTTCATGATTGGGTTTTTCAGCTCATTGAGTTTTTCTTACAAATTGTTTCTAAGATTCCATTTAAACGTAGCTAGTGATTTCAGCATGTAACTACAGATTATAATCATCTTATAAACAACCTTAGCGGAGGAACATGTGGTTCTACAACTTGCGTAATATTGCAGAAGATTGACTGCTAGATTTACCGAAACTTTCTTTATGTTTACTAAATCTTCTGTTTACACATACGGTAAAAATATCTGCTCACCACCTTGAATTTCATTAGAGGCCATCTGATTCTCTAATTTTGGTACAGCGTTCATCCTCAGAACATTGGAGAACCTTAAGAGGGATTAAGTGTGAGTTGCACCTACTGCCAGTGAGGCTTTGGTGGGAAGGCGTGAATTGCATTAGACAGTTTGATACCTAACCCTAGCTATAGGCACAGTTTTTTTCCAAGATCTCTCCCAGAGACCTACCTAGCTTGAGTTGATTTATTGAATTTGAGTTGCTAAAGGTAAGTGGTCCCTCGTGGCACCATTAGAAACCATAATTGGTGACAGTGCATAATTGTTTAAGAGCGAACACAAGCAATTCTAAAATGCTTCCACAATGAAAATTGCATTTAAAGAAAGTTGTGTGAGTTTCCTGCAGATTTGTTTTTTGTAACTATTGTTAAAAATTAAACCTAAAATTATTCAAAAGTATTAAGTTGAAATATTCATAATAAACAAAGTCAATGCAAATGAATAAGTAGACTAACAATTTACTCCCCTCCCACTGCCACATATAATTATATTTTAGGTGAAAAAAGGAACAGAAATTATGTGAGAAAGGAAATTCGTTCAAAACGGAAACAATGGGAATCATAGAATTAGGCAAGAAAATGGGAATGACTCAAGGAATTGTGTAGGAGGTGAATGGGAAACGTCGTAAAGGTCATTTGTGTCCGTCGGGTTGGTGACCTGCAACAGTCGTCATGTTTGGCGATGGCGTGTGTATAAGAATTTAATATTTTTCAATCAAATAATTCAACCAAAAAGTTCTAAATCTCATCGACTTCATTTCTTAAACAAAATTAAATTACTTCATTATTCAATTCTAATACAAATGAAGTTCATTTATTTCTTTGTTACAATTCAGTATGGTAATTGGCTAGATCTCTCTTGCCACAATTATTTCTTACTTTACAAAGTTAAAAAATAAAGTAAATTTAAAAGTTTGGACACGTATGTGAAAGAGGTTGAAAATCCAGAACAAAAATAGCTTTTACATTTTTTTTCTGTGTTGTGATATTTCATTATTCGAGGTTTATTTTCAATATTTAGTAATAGTTAAAATAAAATGATTAAATATTTTAACATAGAAAAAAAAAAGTTGAAATTAACTTTTTGTCTCTGATCTTAGCAAACAAGTTTCCGGTTCTGATGATTAAATTTCCATTCTTCAAAAACAACTTTTATCGAATGAGGAAAAAATGAAAATGGGAAAGATACCAATTTATTAAAAATTATCTCTTTGAAAGAAAGAAATTGATCGGTTAGAATTGTGCTTTCTAGTTCGTTATTTACTAAAATCTCTATTTGTGATGGGACATTGTAATTAACTGAGGATATTAGAGCAAATGGGTTACATAAATAACAGGCGTATAAATAACAAGAAATTACATTAAATAATTATTTACTCATTAAGGAAAAAAAAAAGAAAATGTTTACAGAAATACAATAATGTGATTACGCACTTTCATCATATGTAGATCAATTTAACCGGAATTACTTAATTTGGTTCAATATTATCGACGAAATACCTAGGGAGGATTTCTTCTTGAAGTTAATGATTTAATTACTGCTCATTTATTTGTCAAAATAATTACCCGTTAATTTATGACAATTGTGTGACCGTAAAAAAAACAGCACTACAAAATAAAATTATATCTATTAATTAATAACCGAAGCTATTAAGAGAGCACCAGGTTGAACTAGACATATTTAACCAAATGCTTTTACAATTCATTTGCTACAAAAAAAAAAAAAATGGTTCTTTTAAATACCGCCTGATTCTCAAGCTTGATTGAGATTTTGACTAGTTTTTTAAGATGTGCCGCGATTTCTGTACTTTCTTTTACTTGGAAAGTATCGCGAACATACCAATTTTTGAAATAGAGTATTTACCAGAAATTATGTCGATAAAAAATGTATAGTAAATATAATTAATGAAAATAATGATAATTGAAAAACTATAAGAATTAAATGTTAGATGTTTTCAACCAATGATACAAATAATATTATTATAGCAAACTTCCTGTAACAAAATATTTGGGTGGGGGACAAAAAGAAAGAATTTCACAAGTTATAACTCGGTTTTGGGTCATGCGCTAAACTTGTGCTGGTACATTTTAAAACAGGTGACGCAACTTAACATTTAGAAAGTAAACCAACTTCTTTATATGTATATTCTTATTTTAAAAAAAATAAAAAGTGTCACGCTTGCCAGAGCAGCATACAGACAGATAGACAGACGGTCTTAACGATAGAAATTAATTGCAGTTTCTCTTACTGGTGTACGAGAAAGTGCTGCACTAGTACGGATTAAAAATTTAAATTTTCGAAAGAAATAAGAGTTTAAAAAACAACTAGTGGTTTTTGTAATTTTTTTTAGAAGATCAATGATCAGTACAACTCAAAAAACAAAAAGTATTTATATTGTAATGGGCATATTTTAGATTTTAAGTTGTCACTGGTAATATGGCCGTTTTATCGTTCCTTGAGTGTGAAAAAGTTGTTTTTAAAATTGGTGCATACAGTGTGAGTGCTTTGGTCAGAATTGGACTGATTTAGTCTGAAGTTCCAAATAGGTTAAGATTAACGCAAACTAACACTAAATGACTGATGGAATGTAATATGTTAAACAGCGTTGCAGAGCCAATCGACCATCTACACTGAAGTGGGGTGGGGCTTTTTGACTCATTTTGGAATCATCTCTTATACTGGAGAGAATCTAAACAATAAGATACCGCTTGGAACGTGGTCTCTACTTTATAGGCGATTCCGTGAGGGTAACATTGAACACGAACGTGAAAGGAACATCCGTTTCCTGTACGGACAGGTAGATCTGAAACTTTTTATTGTTTAACCTTTTCTCTTTTAGGAGTAACATTTCTTATGAATAAAATCTCGTTTGACCTCTAACATCCGTCATGCATTCTTTTAACTTTCAGCTAGCTAAGTTCTATCTCCGACCTGGAATTTCTTATTTGTTATTAATAATCTGTCATCAAATAAGTAAGTAATGCTTTTAAGTCATACTGTCAGACACTTTTAGTAAAGAAAACCTCCGCCTTACTTGCTCTTAAGAATTAAATATAATTGAAGTTATTGCGATCTTTTGTCAAATTGGGTTTTTACTAAATACTTCCGATCTGCGATCCTCGTATTCAATACGTCATTTTATCGATTCGTTGAAGCTAATGGCAAAATGAAGCGATTGTTTTTTTAATATTCGTGAATTGATTTGTACGAATATAATGTTATTCACCTCAACCTACTTAAGAACAAGATTGCTGTCATAATCAATGTTATCTATTTTATTATTTAAAACTGAAATGTGAAAGATCTCAAATTACACCTAACTATGGACGCAATGGCATCGTTTTTGAAATCCCTTATTCTTAGCCACTGAATTCCATTTCTCTTTGCATTTTCCATGCCCTGTCTGGACATTGCCTTCGCCCAACCTACAAGTGGAAGTTTTTTTTTGAGGGGCACTCAGAAAATTTGATTTTTATCGTTGAATGAAAGGCAAAGATAAGACGTGTGTGTAAGAGTTCCCAAAAACTGAGTAATGAATTAAACAGTTCCCTACAGTCATTAAAATAATATTTCAGTAATGATTCATTTGAATTAAAAAATTTAGAATATTGTTTATTGAAGCCATTGTTAAGTAATATGAATTTATTACGCTCTGTCAACAAAATGAGTAATTTTTAATATGAACTAGGTATTGTTTATTTTGTAAAATAATTTTGTTTATCTCATGTAGTTTACTACATTTCTTAAATTGCTAAAATAGGTTATTTAAGAAATCATTTTAAAAAAAAGAATAATAAAGGATGAAAAATGTTTAGTATTGTACGTTTATTTTTGTCTTAAATAACTTTTGTCTCTATTATATAATCAGTTTTGTCTGTAGGAAAATTAAAAAAAATATATATATTTTGAACAACATACGACTTTCTCCTAATAATTAGCGAGCTATTGAACGTACATTATCTTAATTAAAATTTTAAGGCGTCTTAAGAAAAATGAAAAATTCATTCAGTAATGTGATATTTCTAGTTGGGAAATTTTGTTCAACAATTTTGGATTTTAGTAAAACAAGTATCCTTCATTTCGTATATTTAAAAAAAAATATTAAATTGTCATTTTTTGTTCTTGAGTTTTTGACATAAATTTTATTTCAATTATCATCAAGGGCATTTACAAATACTTATCTACAAAAATATACATATATGCGTTTAAAAAATATAACCCTGTCACTTTGTGGTAACAATAAGTAACAATCACCTTGTTAGTTATCTAGTCAGCCTTAAAATTTTAACTATAATTTATTTTACAATAAAAAAATAATAATAATAATACACCGTCTTGTTGAGGTAGAGTCATCTAAAACTGTTTGAAGTAATAGAAAATAGTCATTAATGTGAATTATTTTGAAACCTATTTACATGTTAAACTTGGTGTAACTTAATTTTGACAGTTATTAAAAATTTGTATAACTATACAAACATTTTTTATATCTTTACAAACAAACTATACATTTTCAACTAACTAGTTGAAAAAATCTAATTTGAATCCTCATAAGACTTTCTCTTAAAATCAAAATGAGCAGTTTCAAAAAATGAAAAGAAAAATTCATTGAAGGCTACTTCCGCTATATATAATTACATATTCTTCTCAGATCATTGTTTACTTTCTCTTTCTAGTGGCAAGTATAGCGATCATGATAAATTATCGACACTAATTTTTCATCGATAATTCAGTTTTGTATAGTTTTACAATTTTTTTCGAAAATTGTTCCAACAATTCTCTTCTAACTACTTGTGCATACTCACCCATTGCAGTTCTACAACTTTTATACGAAACGTATGTCCAGGAAAATTACGTTAATGGCACAACTAAGAGAAAGCGTGGTTAGACTTATCTCTGGAATGTCATGTTAGAAGTAAAGTAAGGTCTGTCAATTGTATATAATAATAAAAGGATTTAATATGTTGCTAAAATTTTGAGTTCTAAGGAAATTACTTAAATACCACTTTTCTTGTTTGAGATTTTCTTTGAAATACGAGCCTATGGACGGAAAATTAATCTTTGTGCAGTTCTGAAGAAGAGGTGGGATAGGCATTCGTCTGAAGTGTTGTTAAAGTACAGTTTGACAAACTATGTAATGTTATGAAGAATAATTATGTTTAAAAAAGTTTCAAAAATACGGAGTTTGAACTATTGAACTTAGGGATTTACAGTAAAGGAATATCGTGAAGGCACACACATTGGATTTTTCTGTGAATACGTAATATCGAATATTTGACATGATTACTTCCTCTCTCAGACATCTTTTACTTTGTACTAAGTGAAAGTTAAAAGAAATCAACACTTAGCGAACTTACTTACTTTGCAACTAAGTAATATTTTATGGCGAGTGTGCCAAATGAATAGCAGCATTAAAATTGCTTTACCGTGTTCATGTAATTGATTTTATTTCTTTATCCGCAATAAATTGATTAATAAATTAACTGTTTTCTGAAAGATTTGGTGAAAAAACACTTAATAACTTTCTCCTGACTGTAATTCTCACTAACTTCAAGCTTACTTTCTCTAACGTGGAATGTTTACGAAAGAATTGGCTTCAGTATTCTAGCAATTGTCTGTGAGACCGTACGAAAATAATAAAAATAAATAAATAAATAAAATAAAATAAAAAACGATTCTCCCAGAATATTCCATCAGTACTTTGGTAGAAATCAATATTCTTCGAGACAAAGTTCTAAAGTGACTGGCATAACGTGTTATGAAAAAACCTTTGGTATAGAATAAAACTCAAAAATTCATTTTGTAGGCGCACATGCGCTGCATTGATGTAAAAATATAAGATAATTAACGGTATATCTGATGTTTGCAATTGTTTAACATTAAATAATTGAGTAATTCTCCGGAGTCTTATTTTTATAGCAATACCGTTTTTATATGCGAACTTTATGTAGGTAATTAAAAAATAAAATTTTCAATTCATTTTAAACATTAAATGTTAAACCAAGGCTAGCTCGAAAATCTTGAACAGTTCAAATTCCTTGTTTAGATGAAGTAATTAAAACAAATTACATCATCAATTGAAAGTTCCTTCTGAGGTTTAAAAAAATTGCATTAAATCATTCTTTTAACTTTTTAAAACAGGTAATTAATATGAATAATTAATTCTTCCATGATTTAGATATATAACTAGTTTTGTTATTTATTATTAAAACCCCATTAATAGTATCACATTTTCGAAGTGCGTTTTTTTACTGCAAACTAAGGATACCCGGCCTAACAGTGTTTTCGAGACCATTTATACTGAAGGATTTACTAAGAGAAAAGAAAAACAACCACAATGAATTCTTATTTCTTTCTCAAACATGGGTTAAGGCAATCAAAAGAACACGACGCTACATAAATATAAAAAAAAAACCTCTAGCTTTAATAATTTTTTTTACATTCCATATATCATACATATGTTATATCATATGTCCGTATTATTATAATTATTTAATAATTACTATGATTTAAAGCGATTAAAATATTCGCTTACAGCTCGTCCAACCTGACCTTGATTGGTATCAAACAGTAATTCTTAGCAAAAAGTCGCGTAATGTGACACTATTTTACAACTACGATTTTCGTAAGATAAACAAAATTTAATAAACGAAAATAGAACTGACAATGTATTTTGCCTGTGGAAAATGTCGGTCAGCTGGAAGCGCTGTGTCAGAGCAATTAGTTTACTGCTTTTAATATGGTGTGTTTACCTTTATCTAACCTAAAAGATACACACCCAAACAAATTTCCCTTTAACCTAGATATTTCAAACGTTTTTACACGCTCAAGTGGCTAAATACAACATACTTTATAATGCGATTTAGAAGAAAAGTTCTGGTTTGAACAATCAAACAAAATAAACTGTCTCTTACTACAAATTCTTATCATATTCATCACTTACAACGAAGTAAAGGAAGTGTAAGGAAGTACTCATGCCTTTCAAGTTTTCAATACAAAAAATTGTATTATGAACACTCGTACTGTACTATTTTCTCTTTCTTCAAATCTCAAGATTATCTAAAGGTTCAAACTCCAAATTATTGAACCATTTTTAGTTCTTTTATACATACTTTTAATAGATATAATTTTATGTTTTTAAGACCTATGATGTATTTGATTTCCACTTAATGCAAAAGCTACGTTTTAAAGAAAATTCTGTTCGATGACATTTATGTTTGAGTTTGTTATACTTTAAAGAAAATCGTTCGTTGGATCCGTTTTTAAGAAGAAAATCTTTAAAATGGTGTGAGTAAAAACCTTCAAAGCGATAAGTCCCGTTGAGGAAGTTCCTTCAAAATGCTAGCTGCACCCTAAAGGTACTCAAACGAACTGTACAAGTTGACAGATATTTTCTGCTTTTTGAGCTCATATACTCACAAATCAACATTGCGCATAGCCATATTTTCGTTCTAAATTCTATAGTTCAAAAATTTAGCATGATCGCTATACTCTCCTTAACAAGAGAGAGTAAAACAAAAAATGACTTTCAGATTCCCTGAGTCGTTCACGACCGACGTGAGTAAGAAGGCTTCGCCGTAATTCCAGGGTCATAATCCCCTCCACAGTCGGGAGACTTGATCATAATTCTACCATCTCACTCTAACCTTTTCTTCTTACACCATTCACTCTGTCTTAGGGTTATTTTTTTTCTTTTGCTACCATAGCCTGTTAAACATTTTCTTATGAGCCGAGTACTTTTCAACGTTAGCAAGTGTTGTCACATTTTCTTTATAATTCTTTAAGTGCAAATTTCAGTGCAATTTGTTTAAATCAACTGCAATAATTTCAAAACGTCTGATGAGAAACTTTCATACGATCTACTTTTACTCTATAGTGAAATCATACTTGAATAATTTTCTTCAGCGGTTTGAAGTTCGGCCGTAGGCAATTCAGCCTTTAATTTTTACTACACCTAAAGTGGTAAACTTCTGTAACATATCAGTAGACCACTAGGGCACATGCCCGAACCGAAACTTTTGGCGTCTAGAGAAAGAAGAGTTTTTGACACCTATTCCCAAAAAAACAAACACAGTCCGAAACATATAAGTTGTCTATAAAATCTGGCCTTCATTAAATTGATAACTTGGCATTCGCACTCCACTTAACTGTGCGTTCAGCACCATAAAATTATATTTAAAATAAATAAAAAAATAGAAAGAAATATTAAAACTGTTGTATTAGGGTAGATCGTCGAAAAATTGCAAGAATAAGCGTACTGTTGAAAATCATTATAATGATGATATTTCTCATATAATAATAAACATTTTTTTGCATTCAGCAAACCCTTAAGACTGATATATAGTTAATGCAGGTCTTAGAGACAGTTACGATGATGCTAAGTTTTATAACTGTCCGGTATATTCAAAATAAACGTTATAAATACATGGACAAACAGCGGCTTTATTTTACAACTTTAGAGTACTGATTTTGTCAAGTACCTTGTTTCAGAAAATTTATCAAATGGTAGGCTTGAAATTAACAAGCTATATCTCCAGCTTCAGGATAGGTCGTCCTCTCCTCTTAAACTAAAGAAATGTGCTGCAAACGGAAGGCCGATTTGCGATAGTCAAGTAACTCACATATCTACCGGCACATAAAATCAGGCCTCATAGCGTTGGATCTAAATAGTCCTGATTATCGACAAGTAGTAAGCCGTCAAGAACGCCTAAATAAATGGAAGAGGAGCCGCTCGGAATCTTTTGTAACCAAGCAATTCCTTTTCACTGCTGGTATTCTTATTTCCCATACAGACAATGTCAAAAAAGTGCGTCAATAATAGACTGCGACTAATCGACATTTCCGATGCAAATGAGATATAGCCAAAAAATGAGAAGGGTTGAGACCTGGTGGTAGAACTGATGGAGCTCTACCATCTTGGAATTGCAAGAGTGACACTCATTGCTCAATCCTGAGGTCGCCTCTTGTGTACTTCGTCAATGCAGGAACGCATTATCTTGCTCTATCAGGAAAGATAATTAAAGAGACCCAACACTCGGTGATTTTAGTTACAAAATGAATAGTCAAGAAATCTTCTAAAGCGGTTGGACAGTTACTTTCCCGCTTTGAGAATTAATGCTAAAAGAGAGCAATACCTAAATATTAAACATTAATAATAATGCCCTAATGACAAAAACCCAAGCAGTTGATGTGCCCCCACCCAATAACAAATTATATGATAAAAATAAGTGAATGTCACGTATTCCATTAAATTATTATTATGATTAATTTGCCTTACTGAATTTCCAGACGGAAAATAAAAACTGTTCGCATAAATCAAAATTCAATAAAAAAATAATAATTCATCAAAGATAATTCATTATATTGTCTCTTTAAAAAGCTAATCTTATGACTTTAATATCGAGGTTAATCTAGATTGGTGTCATTGGATTGTAAGCCGTTCAATGATAGCATAAACAATCATTTATTATATTCTAAGTAATACACTTAACTTATATATTTATTTTGTGTAGATTTTTTACAATAAATTTTTATAATAATTAAATTTAATAATAATACCGAGCAGACAAATGTTTTGTTGTTTTTTGTTTGCTTATC
Organism: Rhodnius prolixus; assembly: GCF_049639745.1. Taxonomy (NCBI): domain Eukaryota; kingdom Metazoa; phylum Arthropoda; class Insecta; order Hemiptera; family Reduviidae; genus Rhodnius; species Rhodnius prolixus. The sequence continues at coordinate 9,684,303 of NW_027411592.1, read as the reverse complement.
AAAGGGTGTTTGATTAATGCCGGCAGGTACTGACTACCACACTATAGATATAAAAGAAAAATGACATATCTGTAAATCCCAGTTTGTCACTTCAATAATTATTAAATATATGCAACAAAACTGAGGGGTTGACTCATTCAATTGCACACAACGCAGCGCTAGCATCAAACCCAGAAGAACGATTTAAAATTTTAGATCTTGAATTTTCTTAGAATTTCTCTGGCAGAAAATAGCTACCCTCCACATTCCCAAATTTTCTTTTCACTTCCGGAACTGCTCTTGTTTCCCAAAGAAATGATAGCAGGGAGTAGTTTTTAGAGTTAGGTTTCTAGTTTGGAATAACTGCTTCCTAAACTTGGAACTATGTGAATACGTACCCGATGCTTATCAGAAAGTGTATCCAGACAGTCTCACACTGTTGCTTATCAGAAGGTGTATCCAGACAGTCTCACACTGTCTTGTATTAACTTCGAAGGAATTGATAATCAGAGAAAATGTCGACTCTAGGAATGGATTATCCTTAACTTATGATTTCAGCAACTTGCTTTAACTGCAAGACTATGAACAGTTTTCTCACCTTACCGTGATATGCCTTAGATTATTAGCTCCACTTACTCTCGGTTCTGCCCCATTATTTGTTTTGAAAAACGGGAAAAGCACCAAGTGTTGTCGCCTGACAACAGTTTTTAGGAGGGATCTTTGCGTTCAACTTCTAAACTTACCAAATTAGGGACGGAAGATAATATTGCTAAACCTTTTCCACATCTAATGGAGTTAAATATATACGAGAATAAAAGAAAATAGAAAGGTCATTTATCAGAAAAATCAGTTTAAAAAAGAAAAATTGGTGATGTTCTGGCACCCCGTGAAATTTAAAATTCCAGAATCTGCACAAATGCGATATTTCCATATAAAAGAGAGAGCATGTTGAAACAATGTGTTAATCAAGCTTATTAATGTAATTTTTTACAGGTACACATAGATGATGTTATATCTAGACACATATATCTGTTGATACAAGGCCATTAAGTAAAATGTTAGAGGTATATTTGTTGCCTATTTCAAATGAAGCGTTAAAGATAAAATATTAAAATTAAAACATACTTGCGCATATGCACTCCCGGCTGCAATGAAGACAATGAAAAAGGCAAATGTACTCATTTTTGCCAGTAATCTATGCAGAGTATAATCCTAAGTTGTAGGTGTGGACTTAATATGGTGTTACCGGCTTTGTGGTAAAGTAAGCGAGTACTCTTCTAGACTGACTACAACGTTGTCATCCACCGCCACTGCGACCGGTATGTTTCTCCTCCTTCGCTTCCACACAATCTGCCCCCCTCCACAATCTTGCGCCTCTCCATTCTTTTCCTTCTTCAACGGAAAGTAAAAAAAAAATTAACTACTACTGGCTGAATGTATAGGTGCCTACTTACTAAGTGCCTGATGGCTGACATCTTTTTTTTTTCTTTTTTTTTTCAAAGAAAAGTTGCCCATGAATAATAAAAATTAAAAAATCTGAAAAACTTGCATGAATTGCTCTCATTCAAGTTATTACTGTTTCAAGAGAAATATTTAATACAAAAACGCGTTATTTTTTTACTCAAATGAACGTAAGGAAAGTCGGGGTAGTTAATTGAGCTGCAGGTGGATTATGTTTTATTCCCATCAGATCAACAGGCAGCCATTCTCGCAAATTTACTTTGAACTCACTGTCATAGATTTTCCAGAAATCCAATAAATAAATATATTATTTATCATCAAATATATTATTTATTATTTATCATTCCATGTTTAAATAAAATCAATATTGCTGTTTTCCACATAATCCCCTACCCCAACACTTGAAAAGTCTAATATGCAAAGTCGTTTCCCCTCTTAACAGATTTCCTTAAAATTTGGAAATTTAGCAATGCTTTTAATATTACATTATTTAATAATATTATAATTTAATATTAAAATTTGTAGGCGACAGAGAACTTATTCTAAAGAAGCATACTTAAACTTACAGCCTACTAAGAAGCACTCGAAAAACTATTGTTGGACAAAAGTTTCTAATAAAATGATGCATATCAATATTAAAAATAGATATTTTATTTCCATTAAAAACATTTCCATATTTCTCAGAATTTACAAAAATCTTTTGGGGAACGCTCATGGCTTTATCTTACTATTGTTCTTAAAGTTCTAATTCAAACATTTTTTACAAACACCAAACGTTTGAATCATATTAAACACTAAGCTCTTTAGAAAAAATCTTCCTCTCTCCCAAAGTTTGAATTCTCTGGAAAAATATTCCCAGTTAATGTTGCAGAGATATGTATTTGTAATCAATATAAAAGATTAAATTAGTCGTGTAATTAAATAAAGAAAATTCGTGAAATACGGAAAATTCAACTCTCTAAAGTGGCACTTTCGGTCCGCCGACTTTCATCAAATTTGGAAATTCAGTCTGAGTGTTTTTTTTATTAATGTTATACAGGTGGCAAGCCAATTACAGTAAACAGAAATGGTACGTTAGAGTAAAGCCTAACCACCTTCTCTCTCCCAGAAGTGGCAAAAAAAAATTTACTAGCACGCTAAGTTAAGAGAAAATCGTACTGCATTAAAAAAAAAAATCCTTAAAAGTCAAATTTCTAGCTGACTGATTTTGACCAAAACTTTATTGTGGTATCCTCTGTTGGAAGCTAATCTTAAGTTTAAATTTTAACTCCCTTTGATTTTTAGTTTTTGAGGACGTTCGGCACACACACACACACACACACACACACACACACATATAAGAACGTATAAATTTACTTTTTCTCCGACACTGATATGTGTGGATTCCACAATGCGGAATTCAACATTCTTAGGGCTTTTCATCCACCTTGGCATTCTATATCTTTATCTGAGAAGCCATCCTTCTCAAATAGAGACCCCAAATATATCTCCCAAATAATGTAAAAGTTGTCTGAAAAGATGTGAACTTTCTTACTTTCATAGCTTTTTTCAGGTTTTCAACAGCACAAGCCTTAATAGTAAAATTTGTGACCTGATGATTGAATACATTGAAGAGATTTTCGAGAAGTCTTTGAAGTGTATCTCTGAAATCCCTTTGTAACTCCGGCCATTTTGAAACCATCTGTAAACGGAACGGTAAATGGTCTGCATGTAGTCCAATCAAATCTCCAATGCTCTTAAGCTCCCTCGAAATAGGTTTCAAAAACTAGAATTTCTTACCAGTAAGTATTTACATAGTATTTACCGTGCAGATTTTATTCCTTACATCAAACTTTTTAAACTACGTGAATATTTCATAAGGAGAACTATGTGTCAGCTTACATAATTCCGAAACATGATATCTGTAAAAAGGTAGTGAATTCGAATAATGATGGAACTGTATTAGCGAAGGTTATAATAGCATTGTAACCACTTCACATTGTTAACCTTACCTGCTTTTTAACTGCTCCCAAGTTGTGCTTTTAGTTAGTTACCAATAAATCGGGTAATATCGCTCGGAATGTCTTGGAAACTTCTAACAAATGTCAGATTTCTATTTCAAAACTTTAAGGCGAAGACCATGCATAGAAGATGGAAGAGCCGTTCGGTAAGAAGTTTGGAATTTAAAAATAAATAAATTTCGGTACAAAAACAGTTATTCAGTTTTATCTTTTATTTAAGATTAAGAGTAAAAAAAAAATAACATCTACAGATAAAGCGCTGGAATATTTTGATGATTTTTATGGAAATGTTTTTAATAAAATGTGGCCTTCAGTCAGATTAGCTTTACTTTCATCACAGAAGTACGTAGCCGTTGTTAATAATTTCAGTGATACCGACCGAATTATACCACACTTGGAGGTAAATATTTTTTTTAAAAAGAATTATTTAATTAAATAAATAGAAGAGATTTCTTTCTTTTGTGTGTGTGTGTGTGTATTTTCAGTAGAATTTAGGAGGAGTGAACATCCGTGACCATTTTGAGGTTGAAAGGAGAAAACTGAATGAAACTAAGCAAAACAAGGGTAAAGAGAAAAATATACGTCTTGATGTGCGCAAAAGAGTTCAAAAATTTAGTGAAGGAAAAAAGGAAGAGGAATTGACATCACTATATCCCTCTAATGAAAAATCCTATGTTGCAGCCTCTTCTTTGGGTGCGGAAAAGTAAGTTAATTTTAAGTAAACCAGGTTTTTTTTCTCATTATTTTTACTATATTTTAATGGTTTAGGGGGATATCTGAAGATAGACTAATAGAGCCCTCTTTAGGCATGTCTGCATCAGCATTATCTGAGTATATACCTGCATCTGCTCTTAAAGGAATGGAAGATTGGATGCTGGAATCACAACATTTTTCTTATTACGCCGGTAGTCTGGACTATCCAATCAGGGTAATAGAACAAGATATGTTGGAATTTCCAGTACATTTAAATGCATATACTTTTGAATTAGGAAACGTTGAACGATTTCCATCTCCTAAGAAAGGATCGACTGGCGTTTCTGGTGAGTTTGCAAAATCTTATTTGACTTAAATTCTTAGATCTATATTTTGTTTTAATTTCTATAAATTAATTCGAATAGACCAGTCGTCGGCAACCTATGACCCACTGGTCACCTAGTCACCCACTGGAAAATTTTAGTGACCCAGTAAAATTTTCCCAATTACGACGATCTGAAGATATTCTTGCCAACGAATTAAAGTGTGCTTGTATTGAGATGTACTGCAAAATGTGATGAAATTCTATTATAATGCAGAGAGTACACGTTTTAAACATGTACTTTTCTGCCAACATTTTATAATTTAGTATTTATTGGAGTTTTCGAAATCTGTAGTTCTTTTACTGGATTTTTTGTTCTTTGCTTTTCTCATTCCCAAGTGGGTGGGGGGAGTGTTGAATTATACATTTATTATGAATAATTTAGGTAATATATTGCAGAGTCAATGGGAATTAATTGGGGAAAAGAAAAAAAGTTAAGATACAGAGTTTATGGTTTTCAACTTTAATGTAATTATTTGATTAAAGACAACAAAACCTACATTTGTTTTAAAGAGAATGCACATGAAACATACATATATGTTTATTTTAATGAAATGTGGTTGGGACGGTTTTAAGAAAAGAATTGTGATAAATAATAATATGCAGGTAGCATACTTTTATTATTAATTTTTGGCTACCGCTGAGAATCCTAGCTTACAAAATCGGCAGTTATATTTCTCCTAAACCTTGATTGTTAAAAACTTTATTTTTCTCTTTTCGCTGCAGTCAATACCACCTTCAGACTTTATTTATCTATTAGTTATGATGGAATTAAACTCCGGAACCACGAAATAATACAAAGAAAATTATGTGTTCTACAACGTACAAAATCAGCGTTATTATCCAGCACTGCCGACCTAACCACAGTTTCACACATTAAAAATTTATTCTTCATTCACTCATATTGTGTTAATCAAGATCTTTAACATAAAGTAGAAGCTATTGCTAGTTGCTGCCCGCTAATATTTTTATATTTTCTACAGATTATTACCTACTTAACGGAGGTTCCTTGTTACCTGTTCTTGCCCTTGACTTAAAACCAGGAGATGATGTCCTGGACTTATGTGCGGCACCTGGAGGAAAGGGATTGTTATGTATACAAACACTTTATCCAAGTGAGTTATAAAAAGTTCTTTATGTACATATTTCTTCTTTCTTGGCATTACAGACCACTAACCATTAAGGGCCCTAGCCTCCTTAATTTTCCATTTGATTTTTATTTACACTCTGATTACCAAAACTAATATAGGTTATTTGAAGTTATGGCTGTCTACTTGAACTAGATGCAAAAAAAAAAATTCTTGGTAATCTATTCTCCTGCAACGATAACGAAGTTATTCACATCTCCTTAAGATCGTTGAAAGATGCAAAATATCCTTAACAACAATTGCGCACTCTCTACTTAACCAGTATGAGGACTATAGACCTCAGACAAATATAGTAGTACCGACGCAGCTGAAGATTAAAAAAAGATAACATTTCGAATCCGCTATCTATTTTAGAGGTTCTTAATATATATTGAACAGCTACAAATTTAGACGAAAAGTGCCTAATAGTAGAATAAAATTTTATACTTGGTGTAATCCCATGTAATTAAACTCAGCAACTGGTTAAATAACTTGTCCACTATAATAGAAATTTTTAAGACAACAGAGGGCACGTTTTTGAAAACAGTCCCAAAGGACTTACTTGTCAAGGTTTACAGTCAAGAATTTTGATTGCGATAATTTTCCAACTTTAATTTGTGAATCTCCCCAGGAGAGCATTACAATGTCTCTTGCGTACAGAATCAAAATCTTTAACAGAAGTGATATTTATACCTTCACGTTACTGTCTTCAAAAAACAGGACTATATTGGACAAAAAATAAGGCCTAAAAGGAGGAAGCTTAAAATAAAATCTTTCCCTGTAACAAACCTTCCAAGATTTCGAACTCCCTAGAGACCTGACCTTCGCAAGCCATGGGTCATTGTAGCAACACCTCTTTATAATTCGCCTTAATTTCTAATCTTAAAAAAAAAATTAATTATGTAAATTGTGAGTACACACCAGTTTTTTGTTTTTGTTTAATTAAAACAAATGTGTGTTTAATAGGATCTGTTGTATTAAACGATGTGTCAGGATCTCGAATTAATAAAATTAATAGGGTTATGCACGAATTTTTGTATAATTTTGAAGAAAGAAACCGAAAAGAAGAAATAGTAATTACTCAGCTGGATGGTCGTATGTTTAATTTGGAAAATACATTTAACAAAGTAAGATATTTGTCTTTTTTTATTTTGATTATTCTGCGATTATAAGTTTTTGTTTCTTTTTTTAAATTTTCAAATTTTCAAAGTTATGTTGGGAGTGAAAATGTTGAACTCTCCCTTACTACTCGTATATTAGCTAAACTCTGAATTCTAGAATCTGATTAGCGGTCAGATTTAATTTATCAGGTTAATTGTATGTGTATATATTATTGAAATGCAAAAAAAACAAACTTTTTTTAGATAATAGTGGATGTACCCTGCACTTCGGACAGGCATTCTGTCACAGAAGATGATAATAATATTTTTAAAAATGACAGACTAAAGGAGAGAATTAAAATTCCGGAATTGCAATCTGAATTGTTAATGTAAGTGCTAGTTCTATTTTTATTTTTTTATTTTATTATTATTATTATTATTATTTTGCTAGATATCTGTTACCTGCAGGTATTATTTGTTTTAAAAAAATGTTATTCTAATAAAGCTGAAGAATGAAATGATTTAACGCGCTGTACAATAAACCATTTATATTTTTCTTTTAATAAACACAGAAGTATTTTAAAACATCAAAACATAATTATTGTAAAAAAAAAAAAATTAATTTATTAATCTAATCAAATGGTTAATCTTTAAAGTAAACTGGTTTAAGGTTTTGTTTTTTAATCTTGAAAGAGTCTAACGAAGATTCACTTCAAACATGCTATAGGCTGTAGTTAGAATAAATTAACAAATATGTACCTTATTTTTGTTTCAAATCTGTATGAGTATAGAACTAAATAAATAAGTAGAAAAATAAATGTTGACGCAAACAACTACCTTTTCTGATCGTAACCATATGGTAAAAAGCACGACTGTGAAAAAACTAAATTTTCAGACTCTCCTAGTTCTAGAAGACCTGCTTATAGAAAAATAATTTTTAAAAAAATTAATTTTGATTTTAGCTTTTTTGATGTTGAAAATTTTACTACTTTTTTTTTTTTTTTTAGAAATGCTTTGAAATTGGTAAAAGTTGGTGGGATTGTTGTATACGCCACTTGTTCTTTATCACCAACCCAAAATGATGGTGTTATTGCACTTGCCTTAAGGAAATTATCAGAGCAGACAAACAACGAATATGTTGTCATGTGAGTAACAATAAAAAGTAATAGTAGCTATTTATTTTTTTTTGTACATATTTAATTTTGTTAACATTTTTTAAAGACTTTTGTTTTAATTCCGTTAGAAGTCAGAGTTTAGTGTTATTCTTTTATTGTTGGAAAAAAAAAATCGGCTCTAATAATTATTAGCATTATTGTGTAAACACCTTTAATGGCAACTTAGTAATAATAGTCATCCCTAGTGGTTACCACAGTTATCGATATGCGAAAAAGAAATGGTTTTAGTTCATTGGACATGCGAAGGATTTGACATTGAAGTTTTTTTCTGTAACTCACAACTAACTCTCATTACAACGCCCTGAGGACGACAATCAATTTGTCGAAACGTTGGCATAAAGACTAAGTGGGCTCGCTAGTTTAATCCTGAATTGTTCACGGTCACTAAAAAATAAAATAAATTCGTAAATTTTAGTAATAGAAGTATTGTAAAGTTCGAACCATATTTTTCTTTAAAAATTAATTTAATTTTTTAAATTACATTAAAGTACTTATTCAACATTAACTTTTTTGGTATAGATAATAAATAATGTTGATCATCAATAGAGCGTTCGCTTTTTAAAATTACATTCCTCTATGCACAACGTTCGCTACGCGCTTAAGTCACCAGGTTAAATGAGTTTAAGAAAAATACTACTTAAATTAGTTGTCAAATTACTACTATCACTTTACAGAGACATGAAGAAAGCTTTGGGATGTTCAGGCGAATTGTATAGATTTGGAAGTGAAGAGATACAAAAATGTGGTCACTTGGTATTACCGTATCTTCCAGCAAATTTTGGACCTACTTTTTTCTGTAAAATTGTGAGAATAAAGTGAACCTGAGAGAGTATAGATGATGTAAGTTCAGTATATCCTCAGAGACAAGGTCAAATGTAGGAATCAACAACAGAAGTGCCCATCAATTTTGACACTCCTAAGAGTTTGGTTATGTTGTTGTTCAAAGTTCCAATATAGAAGAAAAAGTGTGTTTGCGACAAGGTTACCGTCAATAAAATTTTTACTTTTTACTTTTTTACAAAAATGTATGTATTTACTGAAGGGTTATACCAAATTTCAGTGAAGAAATGTGTTTATTACCTACTTTGTATTCATTTTTTAATGAATTTCCTTAATACAACCTTTGTTTTTGACTGCAGTAAGCCCGCATGGTATGCCATTCCTTGCGTTCGAATTAAAGAAAAGATAAAAAAACAAACTTGGCTCCAATCTCAGCCTTGATGGTTATTATATTTTCTCCCTCAAAAAATATTTCCGTGGGCCGAACCAAATAATTGGATGGAGGTGGTCTGATCTGTAGAGTCGGTATAAAAGAACTTAAATGGCATCAAATTCTAAAATTTTCATTTAGAAGGTGGCCCAGGACAAAACAAGTTTGCGATTCACTAAAACGGTATAACGCCAGACTATTTTTGAGTGCAAACTATCTAGTTTTAGTGGTTTTATGTTTTTCCAGTGTATTTTTTAAACAATTTTATAGTATTATTTTTATGAATAATGAGATGTCATCTGGTCTGTAAGTCTTCTTGGTGAAAATAGAATATTATTTTCGTTATTACCTTTGGCATTAAAAGTTAAGCTATTATTTTTCTGTAAAAAGAAACCTTGAACTCCAGTCATATACACTCTTGACTTCGGATTATAAATATTACTTCTACGAAGGACGGCTTTGTCCTGGTTAGTAAAAATGTTTCATGTCGGCTTCCGATAAGTAATGACTGTAGATACTTAGATACCTGATAAGAAGTTTTAATCCCCTCCAGACAAAACTAATTAAAGATCCTGCCTGGTTTTATAGTCACTTGTACTGGATTGCTATAAACAGTGGTGAAAAAGAAAACTTAGTAAAGTTTAAAGGCTGTTACTAATTAGAAAATAATTGTATATAAATTGCTTTCAAACATTGCCCGCAAAGCTAAGAAGTATTACGGTATTGGGTAAGATTCCCTGACTTATTTAATTAATTTAATTGTTAGTGGTTGATTTTATTTAATGGTTAATAAATGAAATTTATAGCAAATTACGTCGGCTTGTTGGCTCCATCTGTGACCTAATTTGGCAGTTGGCTGTAAAGCCCGGCAGAAGAAATAGGCATTACATTACTCATTTCAGTATAATGTACAATATTACATTTTAAAGTCGGAATTAGAAGGATATTCTTAAATTTTTCTTAAGAATTGTAGAAAGTGAAATTGAGGAGTAGTTCAAACCAGATTTTGAATTATATTTTGTGCACAGTTCAGTTCGTATTGTCTACACAAGGTAGTGCTGCTTTGTCAGTTTATTGGCGCAAAAATCTCATGCTACAGTCATGTTAACAATGGCGCCTTCCAACCAGCGTTGTGTTTGATCTCATGATGTGGATATGTAGCGAACCTATTCTTATTGCTGAGCTCAGACTAGAAGTTTTGTGAAACTATGAAACCACCACCTAAGAAGATGAAATCAGTTTATTTTTCAGATAAAGTATTGTTCAACAGAGTAGATAAAGTAAGAATTATTTTCGCCATTTTTTTAATTATGGTTCATTGATTTCTCTTTTAAAAGATTAGATTTTTGTTTTATTATTATTGTTAAAGAACCAATTATCCACATTTCTGCAGTTTTATTTTCAGAACATTCATTCATGGTTGTTAACGAAAGTTATTTGTAACTTATCTTTACTAAGTTTGTGATTTTCTCAGGTGCAATATTACCCTCAAGTTCATTTAGCTAACATTCATCTATCTCAGCTATTTATTTGTATTTGAAAAATTGTTGGTTTACTTACTTAGTAATTATGTAAATAATGATATACTAAATTCTTTTCTATTAAAATAATTGTTCTAACAATTCCACTTGGTCCGAGAAGTAATTCTTTTATCATTTTATATTCTTACTTCTTCTCGATTAGATAGTATACTTTTTTCCAGCCCATACGAGTTCCGCAACGGATAACTTTCAATATTTTCAAAATCGGTTGTACCACAGTTTAGGTATCCCGTGATTGTTGATGTCAAGTAAACGTGATTCCAAACTAATTTCATAACAGAAAAAAAAACATGATTTTATTATTACACTGGTAATAGTTATTTGAACTGTAGGAACAGATTGTATGAACGAATTCATCCGAATCTCAGTTCACTTCATGCAAGCTTTGAAAGTGTGTTAAATGGGATGTAAGTTCTGCAGATAGTTATGCGACCGAATACCTGCCAGCTAGTTATCCCAAAATAAAAATCGATGCTTTATCAATTGTTGTAAGGGACTGACTTCTTCAGTAGCGATCTATACCACATGATTAATAAAACTTCTTTGTTTTTAGTATTTAGATGATAATATTGACAAACCTGTGATTGATAAAGAGGCGATGGTGGATGCCCTACGAGAGACGTATGTAGAATATAAAAGAAGAAATAGAAGTGCATTTCGAGCATCTGTTTTTAAAGGTAATTTCATCATGATTTCTACGTGTCACCCTGATTTCAGAAATAAGCTTAATTTTTATAGCTTGTTTAAACATTATAGTGTTATTCTTCTAACAATGATTGTTATTTTATAGCATATGATCTTATAAATCAAGTGATGTCTGAGACGGCAGAATACCCTGCGCGTTTATCAACAGACGATCCTGATGAAGTTGATGACGTTTCTATGGACCCAGATGATAATGATACATCAAACATGGTAGTATTATTATTATAATTATTTTTTATCATGATTAATGCTTAAAATGCTTCATTCTAAAGAAAAATATCTTGTAAAAAATAACCGACCTTCCTGGTCTATTTTCAACATTGAAGAAATTTCGTGATTTGCTTGTATTCATTTCATATACGATAAAATAATCACAATACATACTGAAATAATTCGCAAATTAGAATTCAGAACTTTAAAGTTAGAGAATCGCATGACAAAAATGAAGTGGAGACTAAAAACTTATTGCTAAGTATTGTTGGTGCCTAATCATAAATTTTTTCTCATTCAAGATTTCAAATTGATATCAATTTTTCCTTAAATTGCAAGAAGCCTTATAAATTGAAAGTCATTCCAATAGGAATTCTTATGCTTATTTATTTATTCCCAGAATTTTATTTTAGGAAACAACGTCACCAAACAGAACATCACCTATTGCGTATATTGAATCTGTAAGAAGTATGGCTAATCCTGGAAGCGCTGCTACGAGGTTAGTAGATAATACTTCGCACTTCCTTGAATCTATACAATCTGATTCACTTTTTAATCCTAATGATGAGGATAGAAAGTCGGCGGTTTTCAGATTTACAATTTATGGTAATTCCCGATTTTTACTAAATCGTACTAATAAAGCTTTCACAAGTTATATCTGATCTTTTACCGGAAGCGAACGTAATATAATATTATCATTTTTCCCTTAGATACATTTCTTAAATTATTCTGATGATTGCTATTCTGATTATTTGATGCTGTTTAAAATTAATCGATCTAATCAAACAGCTCCGAATTAATGAGCTTCTCTTTCATTAAATTCACTCTGAAGGAACGTATCAGGCATTATAATATAGAATAATGCCTGATACGTTCCTTCAGAGTGAATTTAATGAAAGAGAAGCTCATTAATTCGGAGCTGTTTGATTAGATCGATTAATTTTAAACAGCATCAAATAAATGAGATTTACAAATGATGGAGATTGGTCAAATTGGATAGGTAGCTTGGTCAAATTGGATAGGTAGCTTTAACTTTGTTGGTTGTTATTAGGGCAATGGATAAGATTAAGTAATGCTTATTGTCGTCACGTTGCCTTTGAAATCATCATCTCCTTAAATCCTTAGGTGTTGGTAAAATAGTTGATTAAGTTCAATTCTAAAATTTATTCACAAAAATAGTTGCTATCATTCACGACATACGATATATTTTATTATTATTTATTTTAGAAACAACACTTCAGAATTAATCAATATTAGCAGCGATGAAGATTGTGATGAACAGCCTTATCCACGGACTGGAAGTGACTTTGCTGTAAAACAGTCCTCTGCAAAATCTGTGAGAAAAACGCTCTCAATTATTTAATTATCAAAAATATCATTATACTGGTAACAATAATACTTTCATTTGAATTAATTTTCTTAGGTGTTGGATGCCCGGTCACTGATAGCTCGTAATTCATCCATCACTATATCTGCTGTCAATCCTAAATCACCAAATAAGAAATTATTAGGAAAGAGGAAATTTACAAATTCATCTTCACTTTTGTCTCAGAAACATTCAGTTTCAGTCTCCATACCAAATTTATCATTTAAAGACTTTGGTGGAAATGTTAAAGTTATAGAAGTAAGTTTGTTTGTTGTTTTTTTAAAAATAAAAACCTTACTATAACACAGTCTGTACGTGATCTTAAAGCATAAATTTATTCTAAAATGACCATGAGAAGGCAAAAAAAAATTCCGACTCCAGATTTTCCAGATATAATCTAAAGATGAAAAAGCGTGAGCATTTTCATAAACAACCAACTACTCCGTCAAAAAAAAATTGAATCTTTATACCTTTAACACTAAGTGTACCTTTATCACTGTAACTTGCGTAATTCGTTCCGCCATAAAAGATAATACATATACGGTAAAATGTAAGGTTGTCTTCACAAGACAAGATTATGTACGTAGATTAATTGGACTAAAAGTAACTTTGGGTTCGAAAGCACTTTAGTTTGCTTACCGAGCTTATCTGTTGATAGAACCTCCTATTAGCTGTATTAGCTTGGATGGTAGAAAGTAGAAACCGAATGAATTATGATAATACCTGGAATTAATACATAATCGCTCAATTTCTCTCGTGGCGGGGTAGGAAGAATTTTTGTTTTATTTGGAGTGTTCAGGTATGCCAATTCCCTAAATAATATATATTTGGACTCGAGGGACCTCAAATCGCGTAACACTGTTAGGGAGCAAAGCGGCTAGAAATATTTCTCTTCACACCGATAGTCGCTCTTTTCCGGTGTCCAGATTTAAATTATAGTAGAAGACTGATATGAGTGGGGTATGCTCTTCTTTCCACTTTGATCCAAAGAAAGTAAAAATATTTAAATTTTATATTCTCTAAGGATTAATTAGCTGATTGGTTTGCGCTTACGCGGAGATAACGGGTTCCAATCTAGCTATTGGTCCTTCGATTTTCTCTTCCTAGGATCTTCTTATAGCTCACTATCCGGAGGCCGGCCGTACACAGAACCCTAAATGTTGACACGCCTTAAATTAAAAAGAAAATCTCTTAATTATATTTGTTTTACATTTAAATTTGTCACTTTAGGCAGTGAGTGGACTTCTGTTGCATTTGAATTATTATGATGTATTTCACAAAATTGGAGTGCCGCCACCAAGAGGTTTCCTCTTACATGGACCTCCCGGATGTGGGAAAACTCTTCTAGCCAAAGCAATTGCAGGTGTGAGTATGACTTCAGTTATTGTTATTTGGCCAATCCATTGATGAGTGCGACTTTTAGATCATAAATAATGTATATTATGTGGAAAAATGCGTAAATTTTTAAAATAACCCTTTCTTTTTTTGCAAATTGTTTTTATTGCTTTAAATGATTGTTTTATTTGCGATATTTAGGAACTAGGGATACCTTTGTTAAAAACAGCTGGTCCAGAACTTGTAGGAGGCATTTCTGGTGAATCTGAACAACGTATTAGAGATTTGTTTACCCAAGCAAAAGAGCAATCACCATGTATTATATTTATAGATGAGATAGATGTAATTTTTCCACCTAGGGAGTCTGCCAGAAAGGATATGGAAAGAAGAATTGTTGCACAAATAATAGCTTCTTTCGACGGTACGAGCCTAATTTATATTTTGAATTTTATTTTCATCTTTAATTGCTAGATGCTATTTTTATTTCATTTTTGTTGCAGATTTGAATGATTCCTCCGATGGCATTGGCGTAGCTGTTATAGGGGCTACAAATAATCCGGACTCATTAGATCCAGCACTAAGAAGAGCGGGTAGATTTGATCGTGAAATATGTCTAGGAATTCCAGATAGAAATGAGCGTAAATTAATATTAGAAGTTCTTTGTCGAAATATGAAAATGTCCGAAGATATATCTTTAGATAAAGTGGCAGATCTTACGCCAGGTTATGTTGGTGCTGATCTTAATGCTTTGTGTAGCCATGCAGGGATTGCTGCTGTTACAAGGTTCGTATTACTTTGTATTTGTAACTTTTGTATTATATTAGTGGGAACAGTAAAAATTAGGCTTAACAATCAAACTAATTTTGTGATTGAACAATTCCGTCAAGTTCGTCAAAAGTTAATCTGGGGAGTTTTTTTATAATTTATTGTTGAATATTCATTATAATAACTAAAAATCGGTTCCATGAGTTGTAATTCTTCCAGTTACCAACAACTTTTTGGCCTCTTGTTTTGTATTAACGTTTTGTCTGATTGGAACTTTTAGGGATTTATTTGTTTTAGAAATATGCTGAAAAAAATTGAACTCACAAATTTCAGTTTCTAAAACTGTAAAACGGTAGAACCCCAAACATAATCTGTTTTGCAAATCTGTTCCAATGCAGTTGATCTGACCACTCTTCATTTTATTGCTCATTCTTCTAGTAGAGTGTCCAGAATAATATGAAAAGGTTTGACATAACTTACTTCAGTTAGCATCTATTGATTTTCCAATTTTCATTGGAGTAACTTAAAAGAGTAATAAGCCCTATGTATCCCAGCTCAACCTTGAACTTCTTACCAATTAATATTATAACTATTTTCTTTATATTTCTAATAAAATTAATTCTATAAATATAAATAACAAATAAAAGTAATCGCAATTTCTCCAGGCGGGGCTTAACTGTGTGCCGAAGCTCACCGTCATATTAACTTTTTCCCATACAGTATAAAGTAACTCGAAGTGGACGTCTCTTCCACTTGCCAGAACGCATCATCATACCTGACCCTAATTTTTGGAATAGTATGGATACTGTAATCTGAAAGCAGAACAGAAAGGCCAGATAGTAATAAAATTAAATACAAATTTTCATTTTGAAGAATGTTAGTTGGTTTAATGAAAGAAATTAAAAAACATTACTATGATAGCGTAATATTTTTTCTAATTAATGATTTCTTAACGTTTTATTTTTCAGGGCACTTTTGAAAAACAGCCATACACCAAATACTCAGACGAAAAGTATAGAAAATATTCCTTCAGGAGAAGAGGAGAGTAAAAAAGAAAATCCTCCAGAATCAGATAAACCTACAGAAAGAGATATAGAAATATTGGGCACTTCGTTTGGCCAAAAAAAAGATGAACAAAAAAATTGTGTTTTTGCTTTATTGAAAAAAGTTTTTAGTCTAAAATGTCAAGAAATTGACACTATGTGCATTGAAATGCAAGATATAATGGCTGCCATAAAGTCTGTTCAACCCTCTGCCAAACGAGAAGGCTTTGCTACTGTACCTGATATCAGTTGGAACGATATTGGATCTTTGAAAGAAGTCCGAGAGAAATTAGATATTTCAATTATGGTAAGAATGATTTTTCGCTTTATTGTTCTCAATTATATTTGGAAACCTCTGTAGAGCAGCAATTTAATTAAAGGCTTTCGCAAGATTTTGTCCGAACATCCTCTTCAGTTTCCATAACATTATGTTCCAGTTTTACTCTGAAAAATGTGAACCTTTCTTTTCTACGTGTCCTGATTCGCGATCTTCCGTGCATCATGAATAGTATTTAGTTCTAAACAGAGAAATAGTGACTGAGTAGTGGTAAGCGAAAGTCGTGTGAGTGTGTCCATTAGATTTTTCCTAAAATAGTTCCATTAGAATGTATTGTGTAATTTAAGATAACTACTATTCAATAAAAATACTAGTTTACAAGAAAACCCATTGTGGTGAATGGTAGTGGTAAGAGAAAGTCGTGCCCATAGTTTTTTTCCAAAATAGTTCCATTAGAATGTATTGTGTAATTTAAGATAACTACTATTCAATAAAAATACTAGTTTACAAGAAAACCCATAGTGGTGAATGGTAGTGGTAAGAGAAAGTCGTGTGAGTGTGCCCATAGATTTTTTTCTAAAATAGTTCCATTAGAATGTATTGTGTAATTATAGAAAACTTAACTCGGTACTTAAAAAAAGTCGTGTGAGTGTGCACATTAGAGTTAAAAATTAAATAGGAAATAAAATATTGGTCAGTTGAGCCGAAAATTACCGACAATAACCGATCGCATTCGGCTTGTTAGATATAAAAGAGAAAGAAAGTCGTGTGAGTGTGCATATTAGAGGTAAATATTAAATAGGAAATAAAATCACTAGCCGAAAATTGCCGACAATAACCGATCGCATTCGGCTTGTTAAAGAGAAAAGAAGAGAAGTGAAGTTAAAAAGTCACGGCTAAGGCTAGTTGGGTTACAGATCCAGTAATTCTTAGAAATCTGCTCTTTTTCTTAGAATTTTGCCGTTCTCTAACCCATCGGTCCTTAATCACATAGGTTTGGACTGACTTTAATACTATGTAGTCAGTTTATCGACTATATCTCAGGAACGGTAAATCGTAGAAATTTCAAATTTGATATTTAGTTTAAGAGACGTCACAGGAAGCTGCTATAAATTTTTCTTCCAATTAGGTGCACCGGAAGTACCACTTTACTGAATAGATTTTTCACTTTTTTAAGTTTTTTGAAAACACCGCTTCTTGGATTTTCTTGAAACTTGGTATAATTATAGCTGACAAATAGTTCTATAACTTTTATAGGAAACATTTTTCTGTAATACTTCAATTAAGGGCAGTTTTGGGGAAGGGGTGTGGTGGGTCAGTCTGTTAGAATGCGTGTGCTGTAATATACTCTTTATGGTAGGCTACTATTTACTGAACAAATATTTTGTATATGAAAATGTACCCTTATCTATGACATCTAATAAATTCAGTTAATGAAAATTTAATGCAGTAAAATTACTTAAATATCAATTGTAATAAAATGTCAAACACATCTTTTCGAACTATTCTAGTGGTCTCTCCAGATGGGGCCTCCTTTAGTTAGTAACTCTGGCACGTTCTTTTCAACTCGGTTTCTTCTTTTCAACAAACCAAATTGAGCTCGTGGAAAACATCGAAAAATTTTTTGTCACTTTGTTATTATTAAATACCTAAATTTTTACTTTTTAGATACCTGTCAAATATCCGAAACTTTTCGAAAGTGTGGGAGTTAGAGCGCCATCAGGTATTTTACTGTATGGACCACCAGGTTGTGGAAAAACCCTAGTGGCTAAAGCTGTTGCAAATGAGGCTAACATCAATTTCATTTCTGTGAAAGGTCCTGAACTTCTTAATATGGTAAAAATAATGTTTATTTATTTTATTTTACATCTATAACAATACAAATTTGTACAATATAGATGGAGAGTGGTAATGTGACTTACATAATTTTTTTGTTAAGGGAGGGGATTAGCTATGCGCTATGAGCACGCGGAGGTCCCGGGTTCGAATCCATCTGCTGACCCATAGATTTTCTTTTCCTAGGAGCTTCTTTCTTCTTTCCTAGAGCTCACTATCCGGTGATGGACGTATTGTCGGTAAAGAGAATTTGCTGTCCGGAGGCCGACTGTGCACTGTAAATTGCTCCGGGCGCCAATAACCTCAATGTTTTTTAAATCATTTTTAAAAAAAGTTGTTTATTTAATTAGTTATAAGAACATATTCCATATTGTAATTTCTCCCCATAATTTAAAAATCTAATTAACTTTATCCGCGCAATTAAATTATCCAAGTGATCCATTTTTCTTTGCCAGATTTTTAATTCAAACGTAGATCAAAAAGAATTCTCAAAAAGTAACCATTTATATATGACTTTTTTAAATTGTTTGCTTATTATTTCTGCTCTACAAAGTGATTACCAAATTGTCGTAACTTTAATGGATTTATTCCACTTGATTTTTTTGTTTTTTTAATTCTCGTTGTTAAGGGATTCTTTGTTGAGATTATTTCCTTTCCCATTTTCGTTGCCCCATCCAACCATTTTTTTTTCCTGGGCTCTCCTCTTTCACCTCAACTGTAGGAATTTTCGTACTATTTAGTTTTTCAATTTTTTCTCGTGACTAAATCATTGCATACTCCGCTTAATTGTCACCAACAGAATTTCCTTTACTCCTTACATGCTTCTTACTATAAAATCCTTTTTGTTTTGATTTTGGAAGGACATTAGGATTCCTCGATGTTGAGTTGGGCAATTGAGTGAGCGAGGCTGTTAATTAACAGGTGCTACTATATGTTGGATAATTTATATATCAGTACCTCGGAGTTGTATACAACACTAAGTCTATTTTCTTCGAATTCTTTTTTTTTTAATGTTTCAAATACAACTTTGCCATCTTTCCAATGGTGCACCATGTCACTAACCACACCGTAGTAAAGAACACATTGGACATTGCGTACAGTATTCTATCATCTTATGTTTCATCATCTTCGATTGTGGTCAAAAGCTTATTGCCGCAAGTATTATTTAAATTTTATTTAGTTAATTGTGGTGCTGTCTACAGTTTGTAAAGATTGGCAGTGAGCCTTATAAAATTTGTTTATAGTCTTAAAACTTTTTCATAAAGTTTAGTGGAAATTAAGTTTTGGAGCGTCATTGAAATAACACATCTTTTGAAATAATGTTCAACATTAAACAGTTTCGTAAGTCTCGTGCAGAGAGAAAGTATGTAGGCATACTTACAGAAATTACTCTTTAAATGTCATGTTATTGTTGTGTCTTCGTGGATGTAGCTAAGTAAGAAGGAAGAATTTTGTCCAATATCTTAGGCAACGTTCGCCAATAATAAATTATTTATTTTTTTAATTATTATTTTCCTTCACAGTTTAAGCAGTTTCTCGCTCTTCTGTGATATTTATTTCATATATATATATATATTTTTTTTTTCAGTACGTTGGAGAAAGTGAAAGGGCAGTCAGACTGTGTTTCCAAAGAGCGAGGAATTCACAGCCTTGTGTAATATTTTTCGATGAAATTGATGCTCTCTGTCCAAAGAGATCAGATTCAACGGAGGTAATATATTTATTTTAACTGTTGAGTGTTTTGCCCGTATTTGCAGTTTTCTCCACAAGAAAAACCCCCTCATTGATTTGAACTCTTACCAATATTTACTTAGCTCTTTTTGATGTCAGCATTTCATGCGCAGATTATATTGCAACAGATTTAATTGTAATAGTTTGCCAAATCTCAAAGCTGTGAGAATATTTTCTGACTATTCTTGTTAATTAATTCTCGCCTATGATACATAAATGAAAGATTTAAATTATTTAATACTAGTGTTTTTCAAGTGCCGTTCCGTGGTCTAATTGTACCTGTCAATGAAAAAATATCTTAAATTTGTTATTTAACGAATCGTAGTTTATTATTCATATGACATGCTAATTGGAAATGCGGTCACCAGAGCACATCCGTCACAAAATAACTTCTTCTTTTTTCTATTGAATGAATTCCTAACAAAACTTGAATTTGGTTAGTAGTTTTGAACTTTGAGGGAAAATCTTTCTGAAATTCTCCCTTCAAAGGCTTAAAGGTTGAGGGAGAAATACTGTATTTAAAGACACGCTTTTGGAATTAAGATGGATATTTTGATTTATTAAACCTCTACTCCGAAAGCTAGTAATAGTAGCCTTAATGTACTATGTATTTGATGCAAACAGGGCAGTGTAAGTTCAAGAGTGGTAAATCAAGTTCTGACCGAAATGGATGGTGTTGAGGACCGACAAGGAGTATTCTTAATGGCCGCTACAAATAGACCGGATATGGTCGACCCTGCTGTGCTGAGACCTGGCCGACTTGATAAATTAGTGTATGTGGGATTACCTAACCCTGAAGATCGTGTCGACATATTGCGTGCCATAACTAAGGTATGATTGAACTTTTAAATAATTCATGGTTGTTTGGAATTTTAGCAACAAAATAATAATAATAAATCGAAGTTCTTTATATCGTTACCATTTAAAAGAAATGCATATGTATTTTCAGAATGGTACAAAACCTCGATTAAGTGAGGATATCAAACTAGAAGAAATTGGACTGAATGAAAAGTGCTCTAGATATTCTGGTGCTGATTTGGCAGCTTTAGTGAGAGAAGCTTCAGTTTTAGCACTAACTGAATTTGTTAAAACTCAGACATTGGATGATGAAAACTGTGATGTTAACATAGCTGCTTCGCATTTTCTACAAGCATTTGAACAGATCAGACCTTCCGTTTCGGAATTAGTAAGTTCCAAAAACTTTAAGATATTAATCTTTTTTACTTTGTTTTAAAGATAAAATTCCGCTAATTTTGCCATTTAGCCTTTGCTACCAAGTTAATGGAAATTCTGTATCTGAAGAGTCTAAAGGTTTACCCTTTAGAAGTGACGAGCTGATTGGTTGGTCAAGGCTGAAAAGTCTGTGATTTGGTTTAAATATGTTTATTTTTCGACATTTCTACTTTTCGTTCATTACACTTCACTTATTTTTCTTATAGTTTCCACTTTCTGTGCAAAATCTACGGCTGTGATTATATCCTTAGTGACTCGAAAAAATTTTAACTGAAAATTTCTTAGATTTGGAATTAGGCGTAATTGTAAGCTGCTGTCTAGTATATCTTTAATCGCCGATCACCCAACGCTACATAGTCTACTTTCGCGATGATTTTCGCGAGCTAGTAGTTTTGAGCCATCTTTTTCTAAGATCTTGACGAAAAGTAGACTGTATGATCACTTTTAAATTCAGCTTCCTACTGCTTCACCTTGAAATTATGAAGTAAACCCTCTACAAACCTTCCGACAATCTTGAATGAATTTCTGATAAATTGTTTAGCTTTGAGCTCTTTCTATCGATTGGCCAAAAATGGTGATTTGAGAGCCATCCAGGCTTGTTAATGGATGTGAAGTCTCTTCACAGACCTCTGTTAGATACTGATTATTTTCTCCTTAGTCATTGTGGTTTAAGGAGGATACAATACATATCCATAATAGGACTCAAGCACCATCATTTCTGCAAAATTTGTGAAATAAATAAACAGACCTACTTCTTTTTTAAAAAAATCACTTTCATTTAAATTACATGTCTTAAGAGAGTTCCTAAGTTAATCAAATTTATTATGAACATTTACATATATTTAATTATATGAACATTTTTATAGGACCATCATCGCTATGAGCGATTCCACGCTATTTACGGAACAGTACAAAACAAATAATTTAAGGAAGTATATCAACAGGATCCGACATCTGTATAAACAATAGCAAACAAATGCCTCCGTAAAGACTTCTCCGAAAACCACTTCATTATTAACTTCCCAAATGTGGAATTATAATTTCGTTATCCACGCGCTAATTCTTCTTAAATCTGTATTATGTAAATAATTCGTGCCCAGTAAGCACATTAATTTTTAAATTATTGTAAATATTTTGTCTCGTACATTAGTGTAAAATATATTCAGATTAGTTAAATGTGTTAACAATTACTAGAAGGTTAATTTATATTACAATAGTGTCGATTAATTTAAACTATAAGCAATTGATGTAGTTTTTTTTTGTTATATTCGTGGCTATAGTTATATTTTTATTAAGAAACATTAATTTACCCAAAACAATAAGGATCTTTAAATTGTATTAACTGATCAAAAGAGGAAAGTAAAATTAGAATGACCTTAATTACCCTGAAGGCTGGGCAGCCATTTTTAAATAGATTACGTATTCAGCTTTTTGTTCAGATTATAAATTAGGAAATTTTTTGTGAAAGCAAAACGAACAGAATGTTAATAAAAACACTTATTTGAATTTTGTTATAATTTTTTTTAATTGTAAACCAGCTGCTACTTTCACTTTCATCTATGTTTATTAAAAAGTTTAATTCTATGCTTGTGATTTAATCTTAAAAATAAATAATTTTTAAAAAGTTTGTCTTTAACCAGATTTCTTCATTAATGAAAAAAAAAAATGTTTCAAGTTTCAAACCCCCAGATCTTTGCAGACGCCTAAAGTCCGCCTTTATCCTAAAAAACAACTTTTCAGACCTCAATCCGCTAATCTAAACATCGGTATTGATATTGGATTTTTCCAGTTCAATTAATTTTCAAACCAATTTAGGCTCGTAACAGTGATACTCCTGACTAAAGGTTGAAAGACTAAAGAGCCGACAGCTAGTAATTTTAGCTAAAATTCTTAACATTTAGTAGATAATCTGCTGGACCTAAAAGCAATAGGCTTAAGATGGACATTTGGAACATTCTTTACTTATGCAGCAGATTTACTTCACTCACCTCTTGAAAAGTATGCTTTTTCATGATAAAGAAGATTTAAGCAAAAACAAAAACATTAGGAAAATATTTATTTATTGACATAAAATCACGAATTTTTTGGGTTAAGTACATTTATACATTGTTTTTTCAAAAAAAAGGATACATAATGTTGGCAAGACTTTACAAAAAATCGAGTTGGAAGCCATGCTTGGACACAACTGAAACCTATTTCATACTCTTTTTCAACATTTCTTTTGGAGATCACGAAATTTTTCTTTTCAATTTTAAGAAAGACTAGTATTATAAGTAGAATACTTTTTGGTTATCTAAGTCCTTGATTTGCAATAAAATAACCTAAAAGTTTAATAGCTTCAAAGGTTTCTTTAGTTACAAAAGGTATTTGTCGCGGTGGAAGATCAAATCCTAGCTCTCCTCCACCTGGTAACTCGACCGTGTAAGAATACTTCACTCCTGCTTTCGCTTTCATCCAATCATCACTACCGCCGGCGGCAGCACCTGTAACAGGTAGGTTTTCATAACACCACAAATATTTTTCTGCCAATTCTTCATGCTGAATATGAAGCTCCATCTAAATGTAACCTTAACGTAATATTGTGAATGTATGAAAGATAGTCCGCAAGATACGTCGGATTAGCAGAATTTCTTGGAATAGAAGCAACCACCTGTCTTATTCAATATTAACGTAATTTTCATGAGACGTGGACTGATAAACACTCAGGACAGAGAAGGCTTGAATTTTTACATACAGTTCTTATTAATAGCGAACAGATGATGGATATGTGCTTTACACTGAAACCTGTACCTGAAAAAATGTTTCCACGAAAAGTAATGCGTTTGGGAAAATCAAGAAAGCTAATTTTTAACAAAACTTTATCCATCAAGTGGTACCCTTGACATCGAACGATGTTTTATACTTTTCTTTCTTTTATTTTTTATGCCAACTACACAGTTTTGTTGAGAAACTTAAAAGGTTTTATCGCTGAATTTAGACTCTTAAAAAAGTTAAGAGTCCTAGAGGTAGTGGGTAACATTGGAGAAAACCACCTCATAGTTCAGGAATAAACGGTAAACTCACCTAATAGTTGGGTCGAGGAGCCTACTCGATATCGTGTTCCATACACAGAAGAAAGAGCTTTTTCAGCATATCTGGCCAGTCTGTCCTATATTAAGAAGCAATTAGATTAAACCTAAGCATGAAATATCTGATTACCTGAAGTAATTAATTATATCTTAAATAATATATAATCATTATCTGAAGTGATTCGGTTAGATACACACCAGATCTTTCCAGTCTCTAGGCAGCTCTTCTCCAAAACCCCAAGGATATAAGAAGTACTGAAACATAAATGCTGCAATAATGACCATTCTTCTACTAAAAAAGTTAGAGAAAAAACTTAAAACTAAAAATATTTCAGCTAAACATATTTACTGAAGATAAAATTAATATGGACAGACAACCACCATATTACTCTGAATTCATTATATATATATACTATATATATATATTATATTCTACTTATTTTATTTTATTTTTATACTGGCCTTTTGCACTAATGCAAATTAGCCATTGAGGTTAATTGTAAGAAATAACAATAAATTAGAGAAATATAGCTTTTACCTTTTTCGCAATGCATATCAACATTTAATTTCCGCGGATACGGTTCGCTTCCTAGCCATTCCTTCCGCAAAACTAACAAAATTAAGGGAGTACAAAAAATGAACTTGCATGAGTAAACTAACCTTCCCGTAGCTATGGAGGGTCAGATACAATTTGACGTTTCTCAGTTTTAGCGCGTAATCTCTAAGCGCTCTTGTTTCCGGTTCAGAAAATGGTCCAGTTCCGATGAAAGTTTCATCACATGGATCTATACTGGTCCCATTACCTGGAAAGTAATCAATCAACACTATTGTCTTATCTAATGAATACCAGTAACTTGGAAAGTTTAATAATTTTCAGTTTAAAAAAATATATTTATACCTCCAAAATATAAATCAAAATTTCTGTTCAAATCTACCCCCGGGCAGAATGGATCAGAAGTTTTGGCCCTATTCTTTCTCCACATTCTGTCCTAAAATCAAACCTAAATTTTGTATGCAAAATATTTAAAATTGTAGAAGGGAGATTAAAATAAGAAATATACTACTACACTTCTACATTATTAAAATAGCTTAACATTTTTTTCATAATGAATTGTCTTTTCTTCATGTGTGTTTATATTGAAATAAGTGATTTGAGTATTAAAAGAACAATCCAGAGAGACTAAGGATCCAGTCCTAAACAAATAACTGCAATATACCTCATCTTACTCTCTTAGTTGGAAGAAATGGACGATCACACTTTCGAAATAAGTTATTACCAGAACAGGTGTCTTGAGACCTTATTCAATGAAATAGGTCAATATTTTATGAGTGTGTTCTTGCATGTCTGTGCACGATTTCTCTTAAGATCTTGAATGCGAAAAGTCATAGAAAGCTAAAACTTGGTGTTTCTTTTTAATATTATTTAATATGGCTATTTCTGAAAACCAAAAATGGAATTAGACTTTATTATAAACTCCGAGCATTATTCAGTTTTCTAGATACCTGACCTTTCGGTTTACCTTTTGTTTTTTGTAAGTAGGCAATACGGTCGGTCGGTCAATATTATGTTTATCGTGAGATATTAAAAATCCCTAATGCTAGTCTCCCTTTTGACAGATGGAGAAAAGAGCTAAATTTTGTTGTAGAGTTCTTTTAGTCTGGGTGCAATTATGTATATAATATTGATTCAGAGTTGGTTCAGGGTTGTTGGTAAGATCTTTTGGGACTACTCAGGCAGCTGATTGGTTCCCTTCTATTGAAGTTTTTAAGGCAGAGAAATAAACCCAAGGATCTTTCATGAGGTGTGAAAAAGTTCAGAATCATTGGTCGGTACTACTAAGGACTGGACTACCGTCTACTAGGTATGCTATATAGTATAATGCTATATAGTTCTTCATCGGGATAGCAAAGGGCCTTAGTTCACCCCAGAGAATAAAAGATTTCTCACCGAATGAAAGCTTGAGGCTTCAAATTATGGAAAAATTCAGCATTAATTTCTAATTGGAATGAAAATCGTTCACAAAAACTATGACAAACATTTTCTTGTCTCTCTGACTTTAAAATTTTTCAAGATTGTCGAATAAAATGAATAAATTAATAATAAATAGTTCATTCATTATCACCTCAATTCTAGAAAACTCATAACCATCTGGATTCAACAACGGAATGATATGCCACTCAATGGAGTTTGTTAGATTAATGTTTTGTTCAGAGTTCTCCACCAATGCGTGTATAATGTAAAGAGCAACAGCTGGTGCAATCCATTCTCTTGCGTGGATTCCTTAAAATAAATAAATAAAAATAAATATAAAATACTTTGCATATAACGATAAGTACTTAGTATACTTAGTATAAGGATAAAAAAAATGGCGTCTGCCGGCTATTGGCCCAAGGCGTGCTGTTTGCAATCGTACACTTCACATATCTTTGCTCTAGTTTTAGTTTGTAAGGCAGAGAAGGGAGGGAATTAGCTTTGTGGTTAACGTACGAAGTTCTCATGTAGAGAGAGACCTCGTGTTCCAATCCAGCTGGCGGACCTTAAATTATTTTCTTTCTAGGAGCTTCTTACAGCTTACTTTCCGTGAACTTCTCACGATGTTGACACGCCTTAAATTAAAATAATAATAACAATAATAAGGCAGATGCCGGCATCCAGGTAACCCAAGCTTCCAGTCGAAAGAAATACACTTTGGCAGCACAATGAAAATCTTTTGAGGAAAAAAAAATCATGAAATACAAGTGGTATAATAATACATAGCATGCTATGCTTTAACGGAAAATGTGCTACTGAATTATTAAATAGAAAATTAAAAAAATACCTGCATCAATAAGTATAGCAGGCTTATCAGGTACTTTACTGTTTGATATTCTAACTGCTTTGATTGGCCTTCCTTCAACACTCTGCCCAATAGTTTCCAATGTAACCAATTTCGGAAATTGTTTTTCTAACTGTTCCAAATATTCGTTTATCTAAAAAACAAAAATAATAATTAACTACAAACATTTATGTAACAGGTGCTTATTGTATTGAGCAAGGAATGCGAAAAAAAAAAATACCCAATTGGGTTAAATATTAAATTTTTTCTGCAATCGTTTCAATAAGCTAGAAGTTAATTGTGCGAAACTTTAAAAATAATGGCTATCTGCGTCATAAAATGTATTTACTATGAAGTTTAAGTTAAAAACTTAAATTCTAATAAACAAATAATGTAATTGTCTACTAATTAATAATATTGGTATTAGTTTTCTGCGACTTATTAATTTCATGAGAAGTATTACGCGAAAAATATTCACTATCACGTGAAGGTAGGAATTTTATACTGTAATAAAAGGAAGTTACAGAGTAAGATAAGGAATACCAAAATTTCATACATTAAAAAGTATGGCTAATCTTTGGTTTTTGAAATATTATTAATATAAAATGTAAAACTATTTTTAATAAATTAAATGGGAAAAAATAAATAAATACATTTTCGGCGTTTCGGACTCCTTTGGTGTCCTTTTTCCGGAACTGGTTCTTGACCTATCTTCCCTACATCCACAAACTAGTTCTTAAGAAGGACACCAGGAGTACATTTTTTTTGTTTTTTTGGGCCCCAAACAATCATTGAAGTTTGTAATGTAAGACCGGCTGGCTAAACATTCAATTTATTCATCAAACATTTTTGTTTGGACTTAATTAATGTAACCATGAACACACAGAAATTGAGAGCAAATCAACAATGATTAAAACTTCCTAAACAGAATGTATTAAGCTCGTCATTTAACGATGTGACAGAAAAACATATTTTATTAATTTTATATTTGGGATTTGTTTTTTGTCATTAAATTATTTATATCTCTGATGTTATCCGACGTAAGCTTTTTTTTTTATGCCTGACTAGTTTTGGTTTTTCTTCCCCATTAGAGGTTGTTTAGCCAGTCTGTTACAGAGTACTTCACTTGAAGTATCCACCTCATATTACACTTTCTGATTAAGTGAGGTGCGTTACTTAAAATGTTAATGTACAGAGTAATACATTTTGGCAAAAAATAAATAAAATTAATGAAAACTAGAATGTGTCTTTCTAGAATTCAAGTTGTCTTTTATAAGTTTCGTGCGAAATTATGCAGGTGACAAACTCATTTGTTCTAGGATGTAATTATGGTAAACTTATATATTTCTAATCATATGATTCTAATACTTAATAAATAGTGCACAAATATGTAAAATCTTTTAAAGAACACTTTAAATAGTAGGTTATATAAAGCATATTCAGTTATTTTTTTTTTTTTTTAAATATAAATAATGGTTGGGAGAGAGGTTTGCTCAGCTGTCTGTGTGTTTGTAAAGTAAATTTGGTCATTCAGAATGCTTTTGTAAACGCTGTTGTGATGTAGATACCGTTCAGTAGGTGACTGCATTTGATAAGGTGGTTTGCTTAAGATGGATTGCTTGTTGGAGCGTGATCTATGTGTCTGCCTGACCTTAACCCACTCTGGCCAAAACAGGTTCACCACTCTCGGTAAGGACAAACATCAGTTAGCATTAAGGGTAGTTTCGGTTAGTGCACACATTCTGTCCCGTGTTTATTGGGCATCCTAAACGCGGTTTTGAGCTCTAATTTCTTGAGAAGGTTACTTGGTTTTAAGTCTCGTTTTCGATGTAATTAAAACTAGCCAACACTATTTTTACAAAAATTATTCACATTTACTTTTTAGTAACACATACATACACAACACCCTCACTAATTATCAAATGTAATAAACAAACTAAAGCGAACTCAGGACATTGATGAAAATCCGAAACCGGTCTGGAGTATAAAAAATGAGCGTAACGATGGATAAAATCAGCGATAATTTACACTTACCTGATCAGCAGAATTATATTTATTTAAAATATATGACGATGCCGGTTTGAAATTGTATCCAAACAATGTATCCCTGTTGAAACAGAAATCAAACTTATTTTAGTGATTTGTACAAATTCAAGCATTCAATTAAAATTTCTAGACACTGTTTTCACATGATTTGAATGATCCTGTACCCAAAACACTTCTTAAAGAATGATCTCTGTGTATGTAGAACTAATAATTTTAAATTTTACTGAAAACAATTGGTTTATTCTTTAAATAAAAAAAATGGTTGGAATTGGTATATATTGCAGCTTGATTAAAAAGACACCTAAGGGATACCCGCTCTTAAATTATTACCTTATGTTACAATTTTCGTCAAAAGCCAAGCTTTTCAACTTATTAGCGCTATGAGCTGTGTTCAGTCAGATGAAAATATTTGGTGTAGACTACATTAATTCTTTTAATATTTCAATGACCTCAGACAAAAATACATAATTGATGCTTTGACTACCTTGCCACCTATCTGCCGAAACTATTTTATCTACCCAGAGATACCTAATCTTCTCCATAAGAATTAGTGTACAAAATCTTCATCTTAACTCCAACATTTCTGTCTTTAATTTATATATAATTCTAGTTGATTACAGGATAAAATTGGTTGTTTAATGGATGATTTTGTCGAGAATCAACACTGCACATTTTTGTATGTAAAAAGGGCCGTAGATGATTAAAAGTTCGGCTGTTCAGAGGAGAAAACCTGACACCAGCTCTCTCCAGTTGTTTAATCTGGCAAAGAAGGCACAAGGAATGCTCCAATAAATCCATGCTGGAAATCTAATCAATTCTAGACCAAGATTTGTGAGTGTTAAATTTATTTTACCGAGGCTTGTCGTTATTTCTGAGGTGAATACAGAAATAAACATAAAAGTTGCTTACTTATTTGTCTCTTTTCCTAATTTGTTTTTGTTTTTAATATTTGAACCCTCGTTTGTTGGGTATAAGTCTTGAAACAGTGTAATTATATAACACCCAAACGTTTCGTCATGAATGTGTACCCTAATCTGTAGTGGCAACAGTATAGTAGGTGCCACTACATGTGGAGGTTCTATGTTTGTTTAGATTGCTTGCTTGAATGAAAGAGCGATGCAACGTAAAGTGCTATGGCTCTTTTCTAATATTAACTTTTTCGTAAATGCTTTGATGTCTACAACAAATATTTAACCACACTACAGTTAACCTTCGAGACATATGAACATAAAACGAGAAAAAAGTAATGCTCATTTTCCTTAGATTTATATTTTTTGGCAGCACTTCATCTCGCTGGTGAAGCTAAAATTATTTAGAAAAGCTCGTAGATATAGTTTAATTTCAACAAAAATAAATCAAACGTTCCATCAAAACTGAAATTAATCCCCTTCCTTGACTACTTCATGGCTATGGCTAGCTATCCTATAAACTACAGATTTTTTTGTTGTTGCATAGCAACAAAAAATTGCCTGCATATATCCCATTTCCACCAAATCATATCAGTTGGAAACATAATTAGAATTATTTGAATCATTAAAATGAATGAAAAATTGAAAATGAACATATTATGGCTTACCTGAAGGGTGTTATCTCTCTTTCTAGTGAATCTTTATTCAAACTGATTACACTTATAATGAATAATATGAACTTCATTCTCCTGTTAAAAAATAATGGACACGATTATTAGACGTCATTATTGTAGATGCAAGTTTTTTCAATTGATGGTGAGTCAATTAAATTCAATTTTTATGGAATTTTACAATTATTTAAAATAAAATAAAAAAAATTATATTTAAAAAATCATCTCTTATTTCAATAACTCGTACTAATTACTATGGAAAACAAATTTATTTTTCTTAATATTAGACAAATAAAAATCCTTTGAGAACAAACACGATTTTATCTTTACCACTTTTCTCAACATTCAACTCACAAATTTTCTTTAAAGTCTAACCGTTTAAGTAATATTCGATTCTTAGCACTTAAGAATCGAAGGTTTCAGTAAAAGTTTTAGATGCAAACTATGCAAACTTCAAATAAAATCATTACTTTACATTACTTTACTTTACATAAAAATCACTTAACCCATTTCTCACATATTACCCTCATACAGATTGAATTTTCCTAGAAGTGTTAATTTTTTTTTTTATAACTAAAAAAAAAAGTTTAAAAAAATCGTAGGTGCGTTTTCGAAAGAACCTAAAAAAAAATGATAACTCCTTTAATAAAATAATACTTTCTGTGGTGCGATTTTGTTATTTCATACTAAATTCGAAGGTTTAACTTGATAGAATCGCCTGCCGGAAAGAGCCCTGATAACGCCGCTCAAATCTTACCTACGACTGTTCTGGAATTTAATGTTCCATTTTTTATATTCTTACTATTACTACTTATTATTAAACAATTTAATACCAGTTTTATGTCACTTAATTAACCAAATTCACTAATATTTTTTTCTACAAAAATTTATTAGTTATTTTATGTTACTGCTAGAAAACATGTAAAATATAAGTATGAAATATGTTGAATAATAAATTCCCTAGCATTATGGTTCTTCTTATTAGTGGGAAAACTAAGCTACAAAAAAACACACAGACACAGAAATTTTGTAAAAAAGTTATATCCGGTGAAAAGTTTAACTAGAAAATCTGTACGATTACAACATCTAAAATAATAAAAGAAAAGCCCTTACACATACATGGTAATCTGTGAACAGCAACTTCCCTGAAATCTGTCTCGATCGCTCGAACTACTTTAAATAAATTCAGACTAACGCTTATATATATGTACAGAAAATGTGTGTTCTTTTAGAGTATTTTAGATATGAATAAGCGGAAGGCAGATAAGAAACTTGAGATAAAAAGTGATTGTGAGATTGGTATGATGGAGGAAGGAAAGAATGGAAAGGGATACACTGACGATCACTTTCACACGAAATTAGTATCAATTTCTGCAGAATTCAAAATGAAAATTTAATAATTTCAGAAAACCAGATTTCCATTATCTGTAATAATTGCAATAATTCTTGGTTATAAATTTTCTTCAAACAAAACGAAAAGCCCCAAATAGTTATACAGTGTTTTAGTTGAAGACTCGCCTGATTGAGTTTAAGAATGGGGCTACCATTGTAAGGTATCAGGGCTGACACTTCTTCCTCCTAAATTTACTCGGTACCAAATGAACCAAACTCTCACTGCAGATTTTCTAATTTGAATATTCACTGGAATTAACCATTATGTGTCTCTCTAGAAGACAGATGTATGTGGTTAACATAACTCAAAATGAAAAACCAAAACTGAAGCCGAAGAAGTAATTCTTATTTTCTAAGCAAAACGCCAAGTTTCGAAATTTAGACATGATATCAGGTCTTCTGAGGAATTTGAAGAAACCGGAAATTAAAACTACAATAAATGCACCAATAAATGGAAAGTGTTTAGTATTAGTAGTCGACCAGTATAATAAACAACAGTAGTAGACAAAAATACAAATATACAATTAAAAAACATTATATAACATTGAATGTGCAAGGTCACTTAGACACTAACTGGAAATCATCATTTCAGTCCTGGAGCACTGGCACACCCCTCATTATTATACACGTAAGGAGTTTTACAAATTCTGCACAGAAAACGCCCAAGAATCTTTAACACGTTTTTCTGCTAATTTTGAATTGTTCGTTTGATGTTTGGTTGGCATCGCTGGTAGTATTTAATTTCATTAAGACTAAAAAATATTCGGCCGAAAGAAACGAAGCCTATAAATTATTGTTAAACAAGTTCCAAGCTGAGATGTAGATACCCACTTATGTAAATGAAAATTGTGGTTATCGTAGACAGACTGTAATTGTATAAAACTTATTGAGTAAACCAATAACTTTTAATGAATGAATTTTCATAGGCAATTAGGCTTCCTACTTCAAAAGTTTGCTTAAAAGTAAAAAATGAAATTACATTACCTTTATTTTACAGTGCCGTAACGTGTGTAGATAATTACTGTGACAATTAATTAGATATAGTTGAAAGATTCTGGCAGTAAAATGACGGCGTAATTCTCAATTACGGTGACGATCCCGCCTCGTATGCATTGTGTTAGATGTGGTTCTGATTGGAGCGGAACTGAATTATTAAAAGTATCTTTTTTTAATTCTTAAATTGATTTTTATAAGAACTTCATTGTACTAATTTTTTAAGCAAGTAATGGGTTACAAGTAACCAGGGGTACAGATGGCAGATCATAACAATGGATCCCCTTCTCTCTAAAACTCATAGAATTACAATGGTAATTATTTTTTGTCACTTTATTTCACACAACAATAAATTGCATTAAAAGTTTGTTTGTGCGAGATTGTTTTAACAAAAAATTAAAAGTTCCAAGTAAATTTAGTATTTTGTTTTGGTCGCTTCTAGTACTAAGGATTAGCCGATTTCGTCAAACAGAATACGCAATTTCATTTGCTCCAAAATAGTTCCAACAATTTAATTAACAAGGTTAGTAATCTGGCTTTATCGCAAATAATATAGTTTTCTTCAATTACATTCTCAATTTAGCTGTCATAATGCTTCTCATAATGTTGTACATATGTAGGTAATATAAAATAAATAAGATATGCATACTTTTAGGACAGCTAATTATTCCAGTATTTTACTACAAGTAAAATTAGGGGGACTAAACTAAATTACAATTGAGAAATGAATAAATATTGTTGAATAATCTACTTGTTATTAACTGTGTGTTATTTGTGCTCACGAATATTTCAGTAAGACGAATTCAAGACTGAAATATTGTTTTAAATCCGTCATTCAAATTTAAACAGTACCCGACTCTAATTTTATCTTTTTCTACTTTAACATACATGTGTATGTGACTTCTCAGAATAAAGAGCATATTAAAGATAAATCCGAAGAATAATTTGGAATAGAGTTAAAATAAAGTACCTATTTAAAAACGAAGATATAATATACATTTTATCATAATTATAACAAAATATTATTATGAATGAACTGGCCAGCATAAGGGTCTGCTGTGACATCTAATAAATTCTAAAAAATGTGAAGGAAAAGTTAATGCAGCAAAATTACTTAAATGATATCAACTAAGCATGAATGAAATGTTGGGTACTTGCTGATTTGTGTACCTTTTGGCGCTTAATCAACCCTTATACTTAACATTTTAAACTGTAACTTTTTATAAGGGGATTTTTGTACCTTTTGGATAGATTTTCAATTTTGTCTATTTTGCAAAGTTACATATTTGCTTTACTGATTTTTTTAAAATTTGGAATAAGCATTCTATCATTATAACCTGATAAGGTGTTAAGTCGGAACCGTAACTACCACTGGAGAGTTTTGAGAAAGCCTTTTTATATAAAATAGGAAGGTATTTGTACGTAAAAAGCAAAACTAAACTGCGATTTCAGTACTTCCTTTTAAGAGGAGTAAGAAAAAAAAACTGTGATTACAGTACTTCTCCCTAAAAGGCAGAGGCAAAAATTTTGAATCGAACGTCAATTCATTAATGTAAATAGGTTCACCCATTGATAATTTTAACGATTGCAGTACTTCCTCTTAGTAGGTGTAAGAGCATGATGGCACTTCACAGCCACGTAGAGGAGCTTTAATCACTTCTTCGTGCTAAATTTTATCAAAATCGGACTAAGTTATAGAAATATTGGTAATAATAGTTTTAGAAAGGGCCTTACTTGGGTGGGGCAAACTCCCCTCCTCATTAGGAGAGTTTTGCAAAAAGTGCAAATCTGCACAAAATTTCAATTCGAACGAACATTTTAGGGAAGGGATTAGCTATGAGGTTAGCATACTGGACTCCCACGCGGAGGTCCCGGGTTCGAATCCAGCAGCTGACCCTTAGATTTTCTCTTCCTAGGAGTTTTTTACAGCTCACTGTCCGGTGATGGACAGTGTTGTCTGTAACGAGAGAACACTGTCCGGAGGCCGGCAGTGCACTGGAAAAAGCTCCGGGCGCTAATGACCTCAGCTGTTGATGCGCAAAAAAAAAAAAAAAAAAAAAAATTCGAACGACACTTCATTCATGAAAATCGGTTCACGTGTCGATAATTTGAAATGATTGCTGTACTTCCCCTTAACAAGTGTAAGAGCAGATCGCCGCTTTAATGTTACGTAGGGGAGCCCTAACCCTATCATCCTACCAAATTTTATCAAAATCGGGCCAACATTTACAGAGTAATTAGTAATAATAATTTTGGAGGGGGCCTTACATAAAGGGGGCTAACTCCTCTCCCATTCGATGTACAGCGACGAGACCCCCAAAAGGCACATCTACAAAAAATTCCGAATCGAATGACACCTCATTCATGAAAATCGGTTCTCGCGTTTAGGCGCAACGCAGTTTACAAAAAAAGGTAACAACACCAACAAGAAGAACAACAACAATTTCTGAAAAAGCCGTTTTTGCTCATTTTCGGCAACTTTTTTCTCGAAATATATTAGATCTGGGTGGTTGCAAAAAAATTACAGTTATAAAGGAGGATTTGCCCTGTATTTTAAAGAAAATTTGGGAATTTTATCTTTTATAGAAAAAGAGAAAAAAATTGTCAAAGTTGGGTGTTTTTCAACGATACGCTTTTTCGTGCAGTTTTTGGCGATCAACCCTTATACAACTGTCCTACCGGACAGTTTTAATACTATTTAAAGGCTTATCTCCTGCCTATTTTGCAACATTTTGGATGATTCTCAAAAAAGCACGGTTAGAATTGCAAAAATTTAAAGCAAATACCTTTAACGAAATTTGTATCTTAGAATCTTACTTGTTAATGTTTTGGTACAATAACTATTACCTACTTGAAACTTGAGGACTAATGGATTTTAGCTGGCCTAGAAACTTTATACTAAACGCTTTTTGAGTTTGCTGGTCTCACTGCTTCCGGAGTAGAACAGAAAAACTTGTCCACTGAATCATTTCCTTCCAGTTAAAAACAACTGAGTTTCAGTAAAATTCAAGGTTATTACAAAATATGGCAATCAATATGAAATTATTGATTAAGGAAAAAGGAAGAATAAAAGAGAAGTTGAGGGAAGAAAATCGTTTTAAGTAATCATTTTTAATATGTAAACAGTACAATGACGGCAAGGACTAACGACTCAAAATTTAAAATCTGAAGACTGGAATATTTCCTTTTTAATCGGAAAATTGAGTTTCTTAAACGATTCTCCGCACACAATTATTTCACATTCAAAACGAGTTAACTAACGTATCGATCATTTTTATTTTTAGTTAGGCATGCTTATGCAATAATTAAATAATAATTATAAAAAGAATCTACTTATTTACATTTATTTAAACAATAAATAAAACAAAATTTGTACAAATTAAATTGATTAGATTAATTTTATAAGAAGATATGAACGATGACTAGTGGGATTTCATGAAAGCTTTTATATAACCGTTACAAAACTTAATAAGTATGCGAAACATCAGTTTTTAAAGATTAATTCTTGATTTTCAGATAAATTTCAGAAGATTTAACTACGTAGTGGATATACTCAATATTATTGTAGCGGACCTTGTAACTGAACTTCCTCCTGGCTCTACACTTTCCAAGATTTCCTCTCTGAGAATGCTCTTCTCTGAGTAACCATCAACAAATTTATTTTTTGGGGAAATATTTCCAAGAAAAGTGATAGCCTTTATGTGTGACTATAAAGATGGGACATTTTCCCGACATTTACACCTGGTCATCCATCCTTTGCATACCATATTATTATCAGTAACGGTAAAGCAATACGAAAGACAGATTTGTGCATTATGCTATTATTGACCCTGTGGGTACCCTAGAACTAGCAACAACTTTATGATATTTCTTAAAGACTAGACGTAGGGCTTACAGAAGTTGTTGACAATATGTAAGAATTCAAACATTTAACGGATCCATAGATTTTTTAGGTCCTAGTGGACTTGGCTTTAGAGTTACTTCTAGTACAAATCTAGAATTTAAAAGTAAGGGATTCTAGAGATAACGAAGGTCTGCTGGGTCTGCGTTGAATACTCTTACTAGAGTTCCTAAAGTCTTGTCGGTTTTTTCAAGTGTTAGTTGGTTTCAAAATTAGTCCACCGTTGAGAAAGACGCTGTGTAAGGAAAACATGCTCCATTTCCACAGTGTCCCTACTTCATCGAAATTGTACTTCCTACCATAAGGTTTTTTCAAGGTAAGATTTATAGCTCGATATTTATCATTCAGGAAGTAGATTCGCATGTTACGAGAAGCGTCGTAGGGAAAACCAGATTACCCTAGTTTGGATAAGGCCGCTATAAAAGTTTCGAGTATAACGCTTTCATTGTCAACAATTCCTGTTAACATTTTCAAAAAAAAAAAATTACCTAAATGTTCAAAAAATTATGTAACTTGTATTCTACAGTGAAAGTTTAAAAGCAAACAACAACAAAATTGTCAAAATTTACGTTTTCTCCCATTAGCCAATAATATTAACTAGACTAATCTCACTTCGTCTTAGAGAAGTAAGAAAAAGTATTGCGGTAGTGGCAAATTTTAGAAGCTAAGCTCTCAACAAAAGTAACCGGTGTCCGGTTTTAAGAGTTCGAAAAAAGTATTTTTTTAAACTTAGGATTTTTATTAGTAATTCCTTCTTAGGAAGACAACTTATTCCAATTAACACTCCTATTAATAATAAACATTTTAAAAAGAAATCTTATACCTTATATCTCTGAATAATAAGAATTAATAGAAGTTATTTATAAATATTAATGCACAGCTAGAACAGACAATTAACCGAGGTCAGCTAAACATCACCTCCCTATAATAATTTAAATGGAGTTTTTTTTTTAAATTTTCAAATAAAAAGAAAAACTGCAAGCAAATTTTGTGGGCAGAAAAACATCGCAAGTACAAAACAAAAACAAAAAATCTATTCTGACAATTCTAGAAGATGACGGCAGCGAGTTGATTATATTTTAATTTGGAAATTTGATTACATTATTTAATTCTTATAGTTCAGAAGAGCATGTTTATTACGTAAAAATGAAAATGTAAGGCTCCATTTCTCTACCAAATATACTTTTAAATGAATTTTCCTGTTAAAACGTTTCAGATAAAACTTGTATACAACGTATTTATCAAGGTTAAAAAAAATTATTCGACCCAACCATTCGTAAAAATTTCCCACACCTAATAAAATCGATTCAGTGAAGTGGTACTTCAGATAGTAAGGATTTTTCAAGAAAAATGGAAAACCTGCACGAATGCAATACATTATCTTACGAGCTAGATTCATTCAAACTATTTTTCTACGGCTTTCCCATTAAATGAATTTATAAATAAATATTAAAAATTTAGAAAGACTTATCAGGGTAAAAGTAAATAACATGCTGATGGTTCTAGAGTTAATGGGGAATGAGGCCGGCAAGGCGAAGGTCGAAAGCGAATCTCTAGTCAGGACAACGGATATTCTGCGGGCCTCCTGACCTCTTGGAAGCAGCTGAAGATAGGAGCGTTTTCTGCAGACAATAGCTTGCGTTTGGAAGATTAACCCCTCGAAAAAGCAGAGGAATTGTTGCAGCAAGAGGATTTTTGAAGGTATCACTCTCCAGATTTTTGCACTATCGTATTTTACATATTTCACCGATGTAGTGAAAGAAATTTGCAGAGAGATAAATAAGGAAGGATATGTTTAAGTATTTCCAATTCAAAATCCATTATATCAACAAACATTAAAAAAGTCCTTAAAAAATCTAAGGAAATAATATAAAAAATTAGAATAACTACTTATATTAAACAGCTGATTCAAAGTTTTGTGGGAGGTTTAAAACAGTTAATAACTGTTTCCAACATACCTATGTGGCTATGTGAAGGCGCGCGTGTTGGTTAAAGTTGCGCTGGCGGCCGTGGCACTAGTGGACGACTGACTACACCAACAATATGGCTTTCTGGAGGCGACTGGCGTCCAGCGTCCTTCTGTTCTTGCAGCAGCGTTCTTTACAATCGAGATGCCGTACAGACCCACCATCCCCACCATGTTCATACCAACTGCTTGGCAATAATTGCCCCATTGTGCTCACTCTTTCTCGCTCTACAGAATCCTTTTTGTTTCCTTTTAAAGATCAGAATGAATCTCACAGTTCACTTCAACTTTCTTTTACATCTGAAAGTATAATTGCGATTTTTACATAATTTTCAAAAAAACAAAAACCTATCTTCTAGCTGAGATGGTAATTTGATTCCTCAAAGTACCGTTTAAATCAAAATCATGTTCTCCTCTGAATTCAAAAAGTGGCTTTTGCAAATTGGTCTAGCTATTGCTGTGTCTGCCCTTGGGAACCGTTACTAAAATCTTTACTAAAAAACCGTTACTAATCTAAGAAAGCCAAAGTTCTAATTTATATATTTTATTACAACTAATGAACTTTAAAACATATTCTTACTCTTATTATATAAATAAAACCGTACATTATTATGAAGTAACACTAGGTGAAATCTCTGGCCATAACTGCTAAAAAACGAAATCTCCCAGAAAAATTTTCCAAATATAAGGTTTAGATAGATCTGAAATTGTAAAAGCTATTTCTTACAAAATCTTTCAAATTCGAAATATAATTTTCCTACTTTACCATTTCATTGGTATTGAGGCCGCACATTACAATGAAATGTATCTTTCAATCGCAAGCGACCTTGATTAATTTTCATGGGAAAATGAGTAAAATAAATGTTACTATCAACATATATGCAATGGTGTGCTAAGTTTAAAAAAAATGCTTACAAGCTATCGACCGAAATTCCGAAAAATCAAATTAGTAAAGTGGCTATTCTAGTTGGTTGAAGCATTTAATCGTATCTGCATTTCAAATTTGACCATCTTTTTGTTTTTGAATAATCTCACTACATACTCCAGTTTTTAAAAATCACTATTTCGGATCCAGAGGACCACAACCGATTTTTCCGGAAATAACTCTCTATTGAGTACTTGCCACGTTTTCAACAGTTTACGGCAAAGAGCACTGTCAACATGCGTTTAAGGGTGCAGGAGAATAGAACTTAAATTAATTTTATTAAGTTAAAAATTTTAATATTTGATAAAAATGCAAAGTTTGAAAAGAAAAGGTATCCTTTTATTTTAATACTGGTCGTGACAAAGGCTGGTTACTTCTTAATACTCTTACTTGAAAAAGTAGAACAATGGTAGCCATGAACGCTCGCAAGTATCGAATAACAAATAGCCCCGTACAATGGTCTGTTAGGTTTTCTTACCGAATATCCATGATTTCAAACATGACAAGTGTTCTATGAGTTTACAAAATACTCACAAAAAAATTTCTAGTTCTTTGAATAAGTGTAAGAAGTTTTCATGAACAGAAAAACAACACAAACTTCACCAACCTTTCTTTTAAATTACTGTCACTGTACTCATTTAATTTTTAAATTGAAAAGCCGGCTTTTTTTCCATTTCACCTATAAATTTTTCAGCCTTTATGAATATTTTGATAAATAGTAATCCAAGAAACTCGTCATTCGACATTTTTATGTTCCAGAATCGAAATTTTCTTCTAATTTGAATTTTACTTACGTGTTATTCTTGCGTAACTAGTCAGATTTAAGTGCAGTAGATTAAGAAGCCATGTTAAAAATTAAGAGTTAAAAGAAAATTACCTGCGAGCCGCTGCATAGAGGAGAACGGCAGGCGTACAGGAACATGTAAAAAATGAAAAAAGCTTCTTCATAGCGCTAGTCAACTCGTCAAACCAAACATCAATAGCTGTCTATGTGTCTGTCACTGACTGCAAAACAAAAAAACACTGGACTACATATTCTTGATGACAGCTCCATAAGATATATGAATTTGTGGGAGTTATGGTAAGATAAATAACAAATAACATCCAACTTTGAATCACTTAAACAAACTATAATGTTCGAAACTGGTACAATAAGCAAAACGGGTGAGCTCCCACATAACATAGTCTATCAACAACCGTGTACTTTGCAATTGGAGTCTGTTTTAAGTCCATCTATAACCTTATTGTAACCAGTGCGGGAAACTTAAAATATCTGTGGTGTGAGGCGCCACAAATTCAACGTTGATCTCCATTATCTACGAATGGATTTTCTGCAACCTTGTGACATTAGATTATAAAAAGACTGTAGAGTTAAGTATCACTATGAAATTATCAACTTAATAAAACTATGCCAAATGTAATCCGTCGCCGAATAAGGCTTCAAATCCAACTATGACCAGAACTGCAGGTATGAGACTTGGTCTTCGACCGGGCAATCCTATTTCTCCAGTATTAGTAATAATAAAGTAAGTATAAAAATATTTTCTTGTAGTAGTGACATAATTATAATGACCTTTTTCAAATATTAATTTACATAAATAATTAAGAAAGTCTACAAAAAACTGTTAAACTTCATGAATCTAAATGCGTCTGCAGAAATTGACTCCTTTTTTTATGAACTGAACTAATTTTTATGTTTCACAAAAATTAGAAAAATGCACCCTTGCCATTTCCTTAATATCCTCACTATTATCTATCACTCTTCCTGAAAACTCTGTGCGTCGACTTAGGCGTAGTGTCAAGAGTTCATTGAGACCATATAATACAAATATGCAAATTTCTAGTCAGAATGGTGTGTGGAGTCAGAATGGAACACTGGTGTGTTCTTCGATAGCGCCACATGTTTTTTTTAATTTGCGATTTTTTTTACTTGTAGTACTGCACTATATGGTAGTAAATTAATAAAAGTGAGACAGATAAAAAAAAAAATTGTCATTTTTCGTTTAGAACTGATCTTCTACTCCTCATAAACTATCTCTTCGGTATTGGTTAATTTAACGCACAAAATTGAGAGCCATTAGGACCAATCCAGAAGATACCCCAGCTTGCCACAAAGATAATGTTCGTATAGGTGAGCATTCCAGATCAAGTATCAAGATACGTGTATAAAACAAGGAACATTGTGAGTGTAAAAGAACCATTAATAAAGTAGTAATTGCACATCTGTTTATAGTGCAAAAAAATAAGTAGACAACGGCTGGTTATTTTTAAGAAATTAAATTTTATCCATTATGATACCTGGCCTGAGTATTTCCAATGACTTTTGTGGGAAGTCTTGCCAAGAAAATGCCTAATTTTAGCTGGTAAATTTACAAACAATGAGATATATTGTTTCCTGGATGTGCTTAAAAAGTCAGACAAATAAAAGGGTTTTACAAGGAATTCGTTAGCCTCATTTTGCACAATGGTATGTAAAGTTATTCTTTCTTGATTTTCAATTCATTAAATGTTCAAAAACAAAAATATTTACAAAAGAAGAAATTATGAAGATAAAGGACTGGGAAAATCCAATTGGCCAGAATAACTCAAAACACATTGCACAAATTTACGCCTTGAGGTCTCCTAAAAGTCTGGGGTGACTCTTAAATGTTCTTCAACTTGCGAATTTAAAAAAAAAAACTGGGAAAAGAGAATAGAATTTAGATTACAGCAGAAAGAAAAAGTTAGTATTCACGTCAGATTTTTTTTACTAACTGAACTCTAAACTCAGAATGAAGGGTGGCATTATTGGCACTTTACAAAATTGCTCCACCTGGGACAAGGTTCATTGTCTACAATACTGGAATTTTAATCATCAGGAATTGACAAATAAATTAGAAAGTGTTTCCCTGAAGTTGGTTACTAAACCTGAATAAGTATTCAACTGTTTATTGTTTTATCGTATATTTTATTCACTTCCCCTTCTTGTAATGGGTAAGAGGAATGAGTGTATCAAATTTTCTATTTTGAGTTTTAATCGAAAGTATTATCTTTATATATTATACAATAGTTTATGTATATAGAATAAAATCATTAAAAACTTAGTATACATACTGCAAACATTTAGAAATGTTACTTTAAAAAAAATCTAGCAACTTTGGTCTCCCCTTGAAATATACGTTTCTGTACATTTTAGGTACTAATATTTATGGAAATGAAGTGTCTAATCCAAATTCCGAGTTAGAAGAATAACAGTCGATTAGAAATGGGGCTAAAAAGAAAGTTTTTTTTTCAGGTTTTCTGAAATTTTCAGTCAATAAAGTTTTTCATTTGAACAAGTATCCAACGTGTGACCTACACTTGGTTTATGACTTTTCCTCAAGGAGTATGTATCCTGAGCATGATTCTGGGAAACCTGAGATGATAAGTTTCCTTCAACTTATCATTTTACATCAATATACAATATGTATGGCCTTATTACAAATTATTTAAGCTCCTAGACCATTTTATATGCGGCAAGAGAAAGTTGAAGGCCATTGAGGCCCTCAATGATGCTAGATGAGTCCACACACCTTATAGCAATAGCAACCCAAGATGATAAAACAATTTACCCAGATTTTCTAGAGAAGATCCAGGAAGAGCCTAATGCAAATCAAAATCCTCTAAAAGGAGAGTTAAATAATCTACCTCACCTATCACATTACTCTGAATTTCATTTTCTGTAAGGCCACTTTTATTCTGATAAATCCGAATATATTTAATTCGTTGCAATACTCCTGTCATTCGATTAGACATCTCGAGCGTTACAGTCCACAACTATGACGAGAACTTCTAAAAAATCTAATTGCGAATAAAAAAAGATTGCTATTTCCGAGATATTAAAAAAGTAATAAAGGCTTTCCATCTATTAATTAACAAATGTTTTGTATCAGGTGTCTCTGTTTTCTTGCACAAAACATACGTCGTTTAAAACAAATACACTGCTCCACAAAAAAAGTGGCGCACTTTAAAAATTCGTTATTTTTTTTTCTCTGTAACTTTTTTATTCCACATTTTATTTTAGTTAGCAAATATAAGAAGTATAAAGTTACGGGAGGGCTAAAATAAAATAAAAATTGATCTAAAAGAAATGAAAACCTTTA
Organism: Rhodnius prolixus; assembly: GCF_049639745.1. Lineage (NCBI taxonomy): Eukaryota > Metazoa > Arthropoda > Insecta > Hemiptera > Reduviidae > Rhodnius > Rhodnius prolixus. The sequence goes on along the minus strand of NW_027411592.1, from coordinate 9,640,327 downwards.
ACTTAAAAAAGTACTTCTCAGCAAAAAATGAGTTTAAAAAAAAAATGTATTTCTTCCGATTAAAAGAAGAGAAAAAGAATTTTAGTAACGTGTATTGCTCGCATTACTGCATCCAATCTCCTCGGCATACTCCTTATTAAATTTCTCATGAAATCTTGTGTTAATTCCTCCCATATCTCCACCAGAGCACCTCGCAACTCTTCTAAGCTCCTGGGAGGATTATTTCTCCATCTTAATCGCCTACCCAGCTCATCCCAAAGATGTTCAATTGGATTTAGATCCGGGCTGCGTGCTGGTCATCTCAGAACACGAATGCCAGTATCGTGGAGATATTGAACAACACAGGCGGCAGTGTGTGGTCGGGCATTATCTTGCATAAAAATAAAATTCTCCCCAATAAATGGTACATAGGGTATCCACACATTGCTGCAAAAATTCCCTCACATACAAATCTGCATTCAAGATTGCCCTGTTGAACACGTGGAGCTCAGTCTTAGCCTCCATAGAAATCACAGCCCACACCATCACTGAATCACCTCCGAATGGTAGTCTACCAGAAATATTGCACGGAGCGTAGCGCTCCCCAGGCCTTCGGTAAACTCGTCGCCTCCCATCAGATACGTAGAGAGTTAATGTTTAATAATATTATTTAACATACTATTATTAATGGTTATAAAGAAGAAGTTATGAAGACTTCTTGTATCACTGATTGCATTTTATACTTTTTTTAGATTGTGAATAGCAAATAAATTTTAAAAAAAAAATTCTATCCAATAGAATTTAACTATTGATTCATTGTCTTCCATATTTATTTCAAATCAATCATATTTACAAAATCTATGAACCTTCAAGCTAGCCATTGTTGTTTGATGACCTTGCGACATAATATAATTAAATTATGGTCCACTAATCCCAAAATAATTAATGAACTTAACCTTGAGCTTGCTCCTTTTTTACTTTTTGTAAAATATTATTTATTAAAATTATAACCTTATAACTAATTAATTATTTAAAGCTATAAGTTTTTCACTTTCACTTTCCCCATAAAAGAGGAAGTTTTCTGGTATAAAATTTGTTATTTTTAACTTTCACCGAGAATACATTTTTGAGCCGGATTTTTAGAAATGATGAGGGTCGAAGGTGGTGCTTGGGTGTGTGTGAGAGAGAGAGAACTTTTTGTTTCCGGAGCACAAAAGACCTGGAAAGGTAGCTAGCGCCCTTCCGTACTTCGTTAAAAAAAGTGAGTCTGATAAATGTCGTTTCTTGCAAGTAATAGTTTCTATCATCAGACGGCCGGACAGTGTTAATACTCCTAAGAAGAGCTGCCACTAAGACTCGACCACGAGATTTCGGGCTTTCAATTCCACCGTACGGTCACTCAGCTAATTACTTGTTTTAAGTTTAAAAATGAAGTTTTTGAAACCCTGAAATTAACCACTAGAAGTAACAAGAGGCGGCTGGCCTAGATGAGGACATTACAACATTCACACAACCTATCGCTGACATTTTGGACGAAACCCATCAACTGGGATATGCGAGTTACTTGAATGTACTCTGCAGTTTTACTATCCTTCCCTAGAAAATACCACCAACTTCTGGACAATGGTTTTCAAGGGGGGCCTATTGAGGAATAATTTTTGAATACGTCTGAGTTCTTTCCTTATCGGACTTCCGTTTTCCTAAAATTGCTGCTCCTGAAGTTGTCAATCGTAGTATTTCGTGGTTTAGGCAATGGAAGGTCCTATTTGGCAAACATAATCTGGATTTCAAAATTTTTTTAGATAATATTTGGGAATACCGATTGGTGTCACATCTCGCGATTAGTACTTGAGACAAGCCCAGTCTTTAACTCAGTTTCAATTGTATAAAGAATTGTCTGACCCTAGTCCTTCAATTTTTAACCATAACATTGCATCGCCTTCCAGCCTTAGCCTGAGCTTCGATGGTTGTTTAAACTAAGAGAACTTATTTATTTAAATTATATACCTTGGATAGTGAGAGATATTGAGATGTGTTCACTTTGTAATTCTAGAGTCAGAGAAGACGTCTTCCATTTTGTAGCATAATGTAAAATTTTAATAGAACTGCGTTGTGCACGATATGCTTGGCATTATCGCTTTGAATTAGTTCAAAAGTTTAATTTTTGATTTTTATTTCTTTAAGAGTATGTATTCTTTTTCTTTTTTGGATTATACATATATCATCTTTTTTTATTTTTATTTCTTTGACGTTTTCATTATGAATAACCTCCTCCGGCAGACGGAATATATCCATGGCGATTAATACGTTTGTATTGTTGAATTTTTTGTTTAAATAAAGTAGTATTATTATTATATCTGGTCAATGATCTATCATTTTGATTGAATCAAAGTTCTCATGATTTTTTGAAACTTTTTCGAAAAACAGCTCCTTTAAACTTGATACGAATATTTATGAATAAAATCTAATCACTTTTAATAAGGCACAAGAAAAGTGTATTTTTTCTTATTTGTGCTTTGGTTTTGGTATTTAGTTGAATGTACTGTTTATGTAAACTTAACATTAATATTGTACTTTGATCTTGCTGATTACTTGACTACCAATTTTCAATGTAAAACCGCATTAAATAAAGATTACACTATACGAGTTGATTTACAAAATTGCAAAATGGGTGAATAATTTTTAAAATTCGATTGATATTGAAGCATTATTTTAAAAGAATTCCTGAAGAAGACCAATTAATTCATTATTGGTTTATGAATTTCATACAGGTATGAACCTTGAAAGCTCGAGGAGTGCGCACCGTTTCAAGAGAAGCTGTGGATATACTGATCCCAGTTCTAGCAGAAGGAAAAAGATGTCAGAATCCTGTTTTCCTGTTCCTCAAAACAAGCAGGAGAAAACTTGCAGGAAGGTAAGGACTATAAGTCTATGTACTCTATGCTGTATGTCTATTCATGATAGCTACCTAGCTGCATGACATTAGAAGATGCATAAAATAAAGAGGGGTGGCCCTTCGAATCCTCGCCATAGAAAAAGGCACACAAATTTGAAGTGATTAACATTTGAAGTTAGGGGAAGTAAAACCAAACTTAAAAGAGAATTATTAAAAATAAAATAAAAATATTTGTTGTGTGCACTTTATTTATTTATTTATTTAATTTTGTGATTACAATGAAATACAGTACAACGTCGATTAACCGGGCTGACCTCCGGCTATACCCACCCTGGTAAACTGAAATCCCGGTTAAAGCGAATACACAGTATTACATAGTAATGCATTACTGTTTCGTCCCAGAGATCAACTCCTATCTTAGACGGCAATCCTTTTTTTTCCTTTTTTTTCATACATATTTTATTATTATTATTTTTTTTTTGCCATCCCATGGTCTTTTGTAAGACCGTGGTAAATTCCAAGAAATTCAGTACCAATTGCACCATATTTTGGGTTTTTACATACATAATGACCCTTCAAGAAAATCAGGTATAAAAGAGTTGCTGCCACGCCTACAGTTATGTTACATCGGAGGACAAAAAATTTTCCTGTCGCCACCGAAAATTAACTTTTGTTCCGGCGCCGATCCAGGTGTTCTTATGATGACTCAACATAATCCCGGTTAATCCGAATCCCAGTTAACCGAGGGCCGGTTAATCAAGGTTGTACTGTAAATAATTTGATGAGTAGATTAATTAAATATTATTTAGTTTGATCCTAGTTGGCTGAAGGGAAGAAATGTACCTGCAAAAAACAGTTATACATTAGACTTTAATACATTTTCTCATTGCAAAAAAGAAGAAATTCTGGATTTTACCTTTTCACCATGTTTGGCAAAACATTCCCTGACAGATTTACCAAGTGAGCATTTCTCGTCCTTATTTTTGGTTACTGAAACAATAGAAAAGAAATTACAAATTTGATAATTAAAAAATATTTCCCATTGACAATTATAAAACTCAGGTAAATTGTCACTTCGTTTGGCTCTATTCCAACTACTTGATTGTCTACCCTGAGAAATTAGAATAGGGTGATTTTTAAATTCCCTTGACTATAGTTACAGGAAGACACTGATTTTAATGCTAAGTAAATATCTTCTCTTTATCAGCTCTTCCAACAGAACATTGACCAAAATAAAGCTGAGGCTTTTAATCGTGTCACGGTCCCCACAGCGACTAAAGAAGGTATTATCTAAGTTGTGCATTTCAGGTACATCCCATATATTGCACTCATTCGCTGCTGTATTTAACTTGATAGGCAGCAGTAGTCAGGTCCAACCTATTTCGTGAGGTTTATCTAAAGCTTTTTGCAGATCAACTTGAGCTGCTCGACACTGACAGAATTTTTACAAATAATTACATGAAGTTAAGTTTCAGACTTTGGAAAATGCTACACCCCATTGACATGATTGGGGAAACATACAAACTATGAAGTGTACCCTGGAAGAGGTGTGAACATTCAAGCATTTGCAGAAAAGGACTCTTGTACATTTCTCGAAGTGGCGCAAGCAAGATATTTCGACCATATAAACAGTCTAGGAAATACAGCAAGGGAAGGAACGGCCTATAGAAGCGCATGCAATCAATACCTGCCCTTCATATTCTTCGTTCTTTTGTCATCTTGAATTCGTCACCGGCAAATCTAGATGCTAAAGAGAGGTTGAGCCGTACCGGTTTTTTTCTACCCACCGTAAGCATTCTTTTCTGTCAACAACACAGAGAATAGGCCTCATCTTATCAGAAAGAAAGGGGAGTAATGAGCGATAGTAATTGCGATTGAATAGGGGAATGGATTATCTCAGTCTGTAACGCTGGATGTCTCGGGTTCAAATCCAGTAGTGCTACCCTTAAGATTTTCTCCTCCACAGCTCGTTATTGATAGACTGGTTGTCTGTAGAGTGCACACTTTGGAGATGACCTTCGATATTACCGCACCTTAAATTAAACAATAATAGGCTACGTAATCGCAGAGGTTGGAAATAATTGTTTGACTAGGTAATCATAGTCCACGCTGCTTCGATTTAGACTAACTAATTATTACATCGATTTAAGTGGAAAAGCGCCTTAGCTGCTTCTTCAGACATATTCATTCAGAAGATAGCTCAAAACAAGACACAACCACTAAGCACCCTTCAAATTCTATAAATCCTCTAAGAATATTGGATTTGACTTACGAATCATTGGTGTCAAACATATCTAACACGGAATACTGATTGTTAATAAGAATTTAAACACTTTGAAGGGGACATGATAATTTTTTAAAAGCCTATATCCTAATGACTACAGTTAAACTAATGAGGGTTATTTCGATAAAATAATCACTATATTAATACTTCAAAACAGATCAGATTTTGACCCTAAAATAAGCATTTGTTAAACAGCAATTAAATAAAATTAAAATAAAAAACTTACTGGAAGTCTTTTAATTATCGCAAAGGGAGTTGCTGCAGTAATCGTTTCTAAGAGAAGGGCCGGAGTTTAGCGCGCTCTCTGCCAGCTTCAAGTTGTTTTAAATTATATTTTTTTTCGACTTAATACTAAATTTCTACATACACCAGCAATAGTAAACTGTTCATATATTTAAAGCTTTAATCAAGCAAGCTCTCTATCCAATAACCTATATTAATAACGCAATATCTTCTACTAACGCTTATTTCTGATTATCTCGTTGAATCAATCAACCAAATTAGTTTTTATTTAACTAAATATAAACTGTCCGGTAGATAGTTGAGTATGGATTATTTACCTTCGTTAGTACAGGCATCGATCATCTTGTGGACAGTTTCAAGTTCTTTTTGGTCGGAGTACCTTGAGGTGGCCAATTTCTTGCTACCTTCCACACTGAATTCATCTCCTTCGACCTGTTGAATTGCAAATAAATAAATATTTTTACTAAGTACATACAGTGTATAACAAAAATATAAAAAGGAAAATAATTACTTACAACTCCAACTTCTTGGTAGACACATTCCAACAAACACTGTAGGTTTCGAAAACAAAAGAAAGAAAAAGTATTAGAACGGTTGTTTTAATTTTATGATTAAATTGTTAAAAGAGGCATTTTAGAATGAGTAGATATTGGCTTGAATGTTTAACTGTACTTTAATACTTATTAGCACTCTTTAGCAGCACAGAGCTGGTTTCCGTTCGTAGGGAAATGAGGAATATTATGTTATGTACCACATCCCAAGCTAATTTAGTTGTAAGAACAAAATTTTATCTATGAGTTTTGATCATTCCGGTTTAGTGAGAGCGCAAAATGAGGCCTAACACTTAATCAGACATAATCATTTCATCTCGAACATCATAAAAGTGTCTAATTTTATTCCATAATGTAAAATTAGAGACAACAAAAGGGAATAAAACCTGCTTGACTTTTTTCAAGTTAAAATCATAATCTCTTGTACAATTTAAACTTGTAATATGTATGTGATGTCACAAGTAAGGAAATAGAGGAAACATCAATCTATCTATTGACTGACCGCAGTTCCAGCAAGTTACTTAGGTTTGGGAAGAGGATATATTCTCCAAAAATCTTGGAATGAAGGGAATGTTCTGTATTTTCGTTTAGCTCCAGTAAAAAGAACAATGGATCTAGAAGATCGCGCTTAATTACACCTAAATAATGAAGGGGCACATTCAAAGGACTACGTTTTGCTTACATGATCGTAGCAGTTTATGCAGTCTATACATTTATATTTTTGCTTATTGTAGTGTCAAATTTATTTACATAACTGGCAGTGGGGTGTAATCCTAGCTGTTGACTCCTGTCTAATATTATATTACTAAGTAGTGTTACCTATTAGTTTCCTATAGTATATTTCATTTTGGAAGAAATATTTTCTGAAAAAATTCTTATCCACCAAGTGGATTTTCAGGAAATCGCGTTAACCAGAACATAAAGGTTTTCAATGTCACAAATCTCGGATATCCTACATTAAAATCTTTAATGGGTCACTTACTTAACGAAAAAGTAAATTTCAAAAGCTGCAGAAACAGGGAAACATCTGAAGATCAATGTAGAAGGGCTTATAACTTTCAAGAGCGCTAAATACTTCAATAATGTATTTGTCAAATAAAAGAAAAAAGTGATTACCTTTTCTACTTCATCTGAAGGAACTTTCTTTGACAATATCACCTTGGCTTGTTCTGTGGACAAAATTTACTTTAATTTGGATTTAAAAATACTAAGGAATTGTAATTTTCATTTATCTTTAAGGATATAATTAACTTTTTTCCACAATACCAATATTAAAAATAATCCAAATTCCAGTAATGTCAAATTAATTTTCAAGTAATATAAAATTAAGCGTAGTAATTAACGTTGAGAAATATTGTACTTATTTAGTAGTATTTTATTAAAAAACAATGTAATAAATAAACAAAAAACAGGAAATTTCTAAGATATTCTCCCAGCAATAAATTATTTTTTAAGTTAGCGATTTGTTAGTTCTTTGACGTCATGATAGGTAGCGTACTGTACTCTTTCAATAAAGATTTGCTAAAGGGATTCACATCAATAAATTTTACTGAATTTTTGAAACAATAGTTTTGTTCGAATTAGCGGTAACCCCTTCCGTGGAGTAAGGAAGTTAAATACCTGCGGTTGGTGTTACACTCGAAACTTACTTTCACCAAACATATAAATACAGTTTGTGATAAAGCAATAGGTATTATGTGTAGTCTATTTCCTCTCTTAAACTGCAACTCTAACATAGATTTTCTTAGCAAAAAACCAATTTAATATCTCTACATCCGTCCAGTACTCTTATATGCAGCCCTTATGTGGTCCAATACTTGTCGCACCAATTACGGGAAGTTACAAAGAGTCCAAAATAAATGCTTAAGACTAGTTGGGTCAGATCCCCGATGGACTCCCATAGACCACATGCATGCAGCAATAATTGATGTTGCCGGCGTATCTACATTTATCTATAACGCCACGGACAAATTTTTAACTTCCTGTACACTTAGTTTATACCCTCATGTAAAGAGTACTATAGACTAAAAGTTAAGTACTCTCAGTTATAAAAAATACAAGAACAAAAGGCTAAAGCATATCTTGCATTAATTAAATAAATGTAGTAAATTTTTTTTTCCTTAGTTTGACAGATTTACCAATGTAAATATTAAAGTTATGGAGTGTATATAGGCACTGCAGCCTGAAACTATATTTGAATAAACTGTATTTGTATTCAATTTTAAACTGTAAATAAAATATTTCAATTTCAAAACTGAATTTTTCGTACATAAATTCCATTTCTTTCATTTGTTTTTCTAATATCAGTACAAATTAGTAAATTTTCGCAAAAGTATCTGACTTGAAATATCAGGAGAAAAAGTGGCAATATCTATCTTCCAAATGGGTGTGCTACTCAACATCCTCCTACCAACGGCATTTCAAAAGTCTGCGAGGAATCCCGAATAGTCAGGGAAGACAAATTGGCGATGTGGGGTTTCTGTGTCCTCACAGATTGCTGTTTCATCTTTTGTAAAGTTATATCACTTACAAACGGAAAGTTAAGATCAGTGTGTAGTGTTCGTGGCGTAGTAGACTTATTGAGAGATAATATTTAAAATTTTGTTTTTTTTGTTTAATTTGGTTTGAAACTATTTAGGGTAAGTCACTTCTGCATTCCTTTATAGTTGAAGTCCAATCTAAGAAAAGGCTTTGTAAAAGTAAGAATAAGTAATCAACATTTAGTCACTCTGATGAGGTTTCTTAAGTGAGTTCCGTGGCTGACACTTGACTCTGTAAAGTCCGCTAACGAAAAACTTTCATGTGAGGCTAGGGTTAATTAGTTGATATAAACATTCGGCAGTTTGGACATTTGAGAGTAAAGTTAAGCGTGAAAATTAACGTTTTATTAATTTTGCTCTTCTAAAATTAAAAATGATTTTCAAGTGAAGCAGCGTCTTTATAAATTTGAAGTACTATTATGTCGTCTGCGTAAGTTACCAGTAATACTTCTTATACGTCTTAAAGGGAAGAACTTTTCATCACCGCTTCTTAAAGAGAAGTTTGAAACTATTTACAATCTGGTGGGCAGATTTTGTTTCACTTTCAAGAGAATGTTATATACCAAAATTGAATTACATCCAGGATGAAGTAACCTGACACATATAGAAAACCATTTCCAAGTAGGTGATATTCCATCTACCAGTCATTTGAAAATGCTGTGTACTTGACACAAGGTCAAACTGAAGAATAAGAATAAAGCTTTTTTTTAATAGTCGGCTAAACGCAGACCTGAGCTTTTTGCTCATACCAGTAGATGTTTTATGTCAATAAAATCTGAAAATATACCTGGGGTTGCTTTGAGTTCAGCTGAACATTTTTTAGACGCTGCAATTACTTTTTCTTCCACAGGGCTTTGTGTGGCGGCTCCCTAAAACAAATAAAAAATACGAATTATCAAATAAAAATGGTTTTCAAAATATTTCGATAAAGTATATTGCCTTATAACTTGATAATATTCAGAAGATGAAATATTCGCCTTTAATCCCAATTTGAAGAAAATGAAGTGATCGGAAATACAATTTTCCTGAGTTTCCTATAATATGTTCTCCATTCTTTCTCGATATTTTTAGCACTTAATGTGTAGCTAAAGATTCGAGATTAAAGAAAATCCCTCAAACAGAAGTACAACTTCACATTGTAAAAAATTTATAAGTTGGAGCGTTAGAATTAATGTACAAACCAAAATTGCCCTTCTCAGCTAACTTATTCCTTAATTTATCAATTAATGCACTTTACTCAACTTGTGAAGCATGTACTGTGCCTTCAAAGGTGCCTCCACTGGCTCGCAAGCCAGGATTTCCAGGAGGTTATCAACTGCTCTCTGTATCTGAGGAGGCACCTTTGAAGGCACAGTACATGCTTCACAAGTTGAGTAAAGTGCACTATTTAATAAATTAAGGAATAAGTTTGATCCTTTACATGCAAGATATTGATAACTTAAATATGTAGCAGAAGGTTTCCAATTTTTTCGGTAATTAAACGCAACTCTCCCAAAATTACCAAATAATTTTTAAACCTTCTTGTTTGTAACAGATGTAAAATTAATTTTTAGCCATTTTGTGTATGCTTGAGAACATCTAAAGCTCTTAACATTTGATTTTTCTTAGAAAAATCACTCAGAAAACAACTTATTTCCCGATATTAAGAAAAATACTAGCTTTACTGCTTTGGCAATATTTTTATTAGAAAGGGGATGAAAAAATACATAAAAATGACCTATCGCGTGCTCTTCTTTCTCTTTGATAACAAGTTAAAAAATTGAAATATGATTAATAAATACCAGATTTTGAAATGGCCTAGCACCTTTAATTTTAAAGATATCGAATTACGGTTTCCGGTTTCTTTCATAACTTTTAATACTCTTTAAAACTGCGTATAAGAAAATAGGGGTCAACTGCGAACCCTCACATTTGGTCGCGCATCAGCCGCATATTCGGGCAGGAATCAAAAATCAAGTCACATATTCTGAAATTAGAGGTGATGGGCAACAAATTTTACCTCTACCATTTTTTGCTCAGATTAACCGTTTCAGCATGAAATGCATTTGAGCCGTCTTAAAATGAACACCCTGTATATAAATTATGTATAATATTCTTTATATTTTTAATTTTTGCATAAATCTGAGCCTTGGTCATTTATTTCGGCACTTTTTTTATTTCAGAACTTTAACAACTCAATCCTCGTTAATGTTTTAGAAGCGGTAGGACCACAATTTAATTAAAACGAAACTTTCAAAAATGCCTAACCGTCACTTCCTGTGGAGCTCCCTTGAAATAGATTTAAATTAACACAAACTTCATATAAAAGTTCCAAACGTGTATTATATGAAGTTTACATAAGATGTTTTAGAAAAAAATTGAAAAATGATTAATTGAGACGGCTTTCTCGCGATTCAGGTTGAATTTTCGTTTATGATTGATTCTAAATGTAGGATGTTCAACTTTTTAAGACTCAATTTCAAAACATTTATTTCCGATAGAAATCAATATCGAAAATAGGACTGATCCAGTTACATTAGTGAGAGATAGTAAAAGTAATGATAGAAATGAAACTGGAGTGAAATTACATCATCTCACTTTTACAATTATTTTCATAATTCCGACTGGGGATCTGTACTAAAAATTTAAATGTTCTAAACATAATCAATTTGAATGCAGAAACAATAAGTATTTAAAATAATATTTAATAGTTTCAAAAAAAGTCTAGCTTTTAGGTTGCTTTAAAATCAATAAGCTTTACTGCTTTAGATAGACAATGAAGGTATATAGCAAGTTTGAAAACATAGCCGAATGCGTTTTTAAAAAAATCGTTGCAAGTCGTCAAAAAAATAATAACAATAAATGTAAAACTTTCAGATGACAAATTTTTAACAAGTTTCGAATTGAATCTTTGCATAGGATATCAATCCTTAAACCAGGATATATACAAACTGCTGAAAGAAGAAGTCGTCAAGTGATATAGAGAAAAACGCAGTATTTCCTCTGTTTATAACAAATACTTCAAAAGAGATACTGGAAATCGGGAAAGAACATAGACTTATCTTAATTACAATATCCAATTATAATATTCAATATTCTATTTTGTTGTGTCAATCAAAAATTTAAATACAAAATTATATAAACTTACTTTTATATAAGCGATGACTACGAATACAGCAAGAACTGAAAGTGTGGTCTTCATGATTGTTGATGGTAAAGGATGAGGTAAATTCTAAGTTAGAATTATTGGCTGTTATTAGCTAGATGGTAGAGAAATGTGTGATACTGTGAATCTTGCACAGACTATTTAAATAATAATATCCTCTCCACCCCCCATCAGGTACGCAGCCTCCCTCAATAAAAAAATAATAAAAACAATAAATTTGAATAGGTTTTTTATGTCTTATTGTTTTTTTTTAAATTTCAATTTTTGATGTACGATGTCGATATTTCCAAGGTGATATACTCTACTCTGATCATAAAGAGCTATTTATTCTTTTTGGTGACCGATTCGACCGAGATGGGAAAAGAAACGATTGCCAATTTTAAACTAGGGACTAGATCATCTTCAGGCTTTAATAATTATCAATTATTTTGCTGCATTAACTTTTCCTTCACATTTTTGAGAATTTATTAGATGTACAGACCCTTATGCTGGCTATTTTCATCGACAAAATATTTGTTCAAGTAGCATTGTGGATTGACTTTAATATCTATTAATCTATAATAATAAAACTATTAATTGCAGGTTAAAAAGAAAACGTTATAAAAAATAAAAAAAATTATGAGGCAAAAAAATTCATAAACTTTTTTTAAAAGATGCTTACATCAACATACATCAATGATTTTGTTTTTTTTTTTTATTTTCAATAAAAATCGTCTGTTTAAGTTCATTCTTCGATTAATGTAATTGTTATTTTATGTAGTAGTCAAACGTTTATATTAATAGGTAATAATTATCTGGCTTTATCGCAAATAATATAGTTTTCTTCATTTACACTCTCAATGTAGCTGTTCATCTCACAATGAGGGTATATATGTAATATAAAATAAATAAGATATGCATACTTTTAGGACAGCTAATTATTAAAGAATTTTACTATAAGTAAAATTAGGGGGACTAAATTAAATTACAATTGAGAAATGAATAAATATTGTTGAATAATCTACTTGTTATTAACTGTGTGTTATTTGTGCTCACGAATATTTCGGTAAGACGAATTCAAGACTGAAATATTGTTTTAAATCCGTCATTCAAATTTAAACAGTACCCGACTCTAATTTTATCTTTTTCTACTTTAACAAGCATGTATATGTGACTTCTCAGAATAAAGGGCATATTAAAGATAAATCCGAAGAATAATTTGGAATAGAGTTAAAATAAAGTACCTATTTAATAACGAAGATTTAATATACATTTTATCATAATTATAACAAAATAATATTATGAATGAACCTGCCAGGATAAGGGTCTGTAACTTGTAATAAATTCTTAAAAAATGTGAAGGAAAAGTTAATGCAGCAAAATTACTTAAATTATATCAACTAAGCATGAATGAAATGTTGGATACTAGCTGATTTGGGTCCATTTTGGCGTTTAATCAACCCTTATACTTAACATTTTAAACTGTAAGTTTTTGTTAAGGAGATTTTTGTACCTTTTGGATAGATTTTACTTTTTGTCTATTTTGCAAAGTTACATATCTGCTTTACAGATTTTTTAAAATTTGGAATAGGCAATTCTATCATTATAACCTGATAAGGTGTTAAGTTGGAACCGTAACTACCACTGGAGAGATTTTTTTAAAGAATGATTATAGTTGCCATCCTCAATAACAATTTTTTTGAGAAAGCGTTATGAATAAAATGGGAAGGTATTTGTATGTAAAAAGCAAAATTAAACTGCGATTTCAGTATTTCCTTTAAAGAGAAGTAAGAAAAATAAACTGCGATCACAGTACTTCTCCTTAAAAGGCAAAGAGGCAAAGATTTTGAATCGAACGACAATTCATTAATGTAAATAGGTTCACCCATTGATAATTTTAACGATTGCAGTACTTCCTCTTAGTAAGTATAAGAGCATGATGGCACTTCACAGCCATGTAGAGGAGCTTTAATCACTTCTTCGTGCTAAATTTTATCAAAATCGGACTAAGCGTTACAGTAGAAATATTGGTAATAATAGTTTTAGAAAGGGCCTTACTTGGGTGGGGCAAACTCCCCTCCTTATGTGGAGAGTTTCGCAGAAAGTGCAAATCTGTACAAAATTTCGATTCGAATGACACTTCATTCATGAAAATCAGTTCACGCGTTTAGGCGCTACGCAGTTTACAAAAAAGGTAACAACAACAACAACAATTTCTGAAAATGCCGTTTTTGTTCATTTTCGGCAACTTTTTTCTCGAAATCTATTAGATCTGGATTGTTGCGAAAAAATTACAGTTATAAAGGAGGATTTACCCTTTATCTTAATGAAAATTTGGGAATTTTATCTCTTATAGAAAAAGAGAAAAAAATTGTCAAAGTTAGGTGTTTTTCAACGTTACGCTTTTTCGTACAGTTTTTGACGATCAACCCTTATACAACTGTCCTGCCGGACAGTTTTATTATTCTGTAGCTTAAAAGTCTTGTTAAAATTCTGAATTTGAAGGAAACTTCTCTAACGGAAGTACCACTTTATTATACTTCAATTTTTTGGATTTTTCCGAAAATGAAAATAAAGATTTTTTCAAAACTCCCTTATGTATATTATAAACGCAGTGACCTTTAACTTTTGTTTTGAATTATGCAAAGTTATTATTAAATTTCTATCAGGACAGCTCTAGTCGAAGAGAGAGAGAGAGAGAGAGAGAGTAAAAGAGTTGTTTTCGTGTATTATTGTTTACATAAAAACTGTAAGTAAATCTGAAAGTTGGAATTATAAAAAAAAAATCTAACATTTTGAATCTCGAAAAATTTGGTAAGAGAAAATCATATGAGTATTCAATCCGGTGTATTTTTATTTTGTTTATTATTATTATTTTATTCCGGTGTATTTTTATTTTGTTTATTATTATTTAGTAATGTGCAAACAAGACCACTATAACAATAAATAAATAAATAAATATTATTATTATTTTATTCGTGTATAAGTTTTAAAACCATTACGGAGGAGTTCATTACATGCGAAATAAAAATTTACATTAAATCACAAAAGAAAAGAGAATGTAAATAAAATGAAATAAATAAAATAAATCATAATTTGCAAAATCTGATCATTATACAAAAGAAAGAAAAAATAGAATAAAATAAAGTAAAATAAATTAAACTTAGTGCACTATTTTAACTAACAACAAAGTTTCATGCTGTAAACATATTATGTTACATAGGCAAATTGAAGAATTGAAAATATGCATACATAAAGCCAAGGCGAACTAAGAAGAGAAAAACAGAATTAAAGAAGAAAATATACAAATATAAAAGTATTACATTTAATGTAAATAGAAATATGAAAATAAGATAATATTAAAAGAGAAAGAAACCATTTTAGAAAGCTGACAGATTGAGAAAGAGAGAGAAAATAATAAATAAATGAATGTATAAGTTTGATAAAAGTATAAAATTTGAAATATGGAGCTGACATAAATTTATAAAACATACTTAAGCATATCTGCTATTAACAGTTTTCTTTTTAAGCCTTTAATTGTAAAGTAATAAATATTATATAGTTTATTAATAGAATCTATTTTGAGGAGGCCAATCAGGCCATTACCATCCATCAAGTACTGATTTAAATGTAATATTCTTATAGATTCAAATAAAGGGCAGGTCAAGAAAAAATGAAAAGGTCATCCGGTAAATTCAGGTGGCAAAAAGTACAAATATTCTCAGCGTTCCATTTACAATTAATATCGTCAATTGAAAAAGTTATATATTTAAAGTTAATCAGCCGGATTCTGCTGATGAGGACCTTAATTCTGCCTTGTACCTTAATTGGAACAAGAAAATAAAAATATTCTTCTATGCCCGGCTCTGTTTTCAAGTGACAATATAAATGGTTATAAGTCGAATTTTTGGTTCTCTCCCAGTCTTCAAATCTTAATTTATTTTCAAACTTTTTTAACATATTATTGATATTGTTCTTGACGCTACTGGGATCCCGGTTAGACCATAACCATTCATGATCTGCTAATATAAACAGTTTTTTTAATTGAGATACCCAACTGTAAGTTTCATTAGAACTAGACTTATTTTCCAATTCCAATTGTCTATCAAAACAAAGTCTAGGCAATCTATTAGCGGGCATATTTAAAATTTTTATGTACCAGTGCAGGGTTAACTTGAATATAATATTATTAATTTTATTTTTGCCCAGTTCATATCTTATGAAATAATTAGGGGTACTAGCTGGCCAATGAAACACATATTTAAAGTACCTAGTGAGCACAATTTCTAACTGTTCTAGATAACGAGTGTCCACACTTCCGATCCGTAAACGAGGACAGATCGTATTAAGCTTTCGAAAAATTTATCTTTCGTAGCCAAACTGGATGATTTAGATTTAGTTAATATACCAATAACTTTACTAATGGCTGCAGTTGATTTGTTTATCATTTCAGTACTTGCTTAGGAAAATATACCCGAGCTTGAAAATAGAATTCCGAGGTAATTAAAACTATCAAATATGTTCAATTTGTTATTATTTTGTTTACACTCAAACTCAGATTTAGACAACGATTTTGTCCAACATTCCCAACTGTGTACAAATTTGAAATGAGAAAATTGAAGACAAAAATTTCATGAAAGTGTCACCAATATTTCTTTTAAATTTACTTTACATTTTTATTCATTATTTTCTAGAACTTATTATTTGATATGATGTAAAAATGAAAACAATAAAAATTAAATACTATAAAAAAAAAAATTTGAAAAAGGTTAATGTTTAATAATTTTATAGATTATTAATAGTTATAAAAAAAAAAACAATTGTTCTTGATCAGTTTTCAAAAATCAGTTTTATTGCTAAAAACATAAAACATTTTTGTCTTTTTTATTTTGTAATTAGTCAGTGACTATAAATAGCAATTATTTTAATGTTGTATTGTTATATCGACTAAAATACCATAATAATCTAATACTTTTTTGTCGTGAAACCCGGTTGAGACGTAGGAAATATGGACACCCTATCCGATACTGGTGCCAGGCGAATCTCTACAGTATCCTCCACTAGATCATTAAGTCGTTTTTTCCAGCGGATTACTATCTTTTGCTCTAGTTCTTATTAATCTATAATCTACAACTAGTAGATCTCGTAATATACAAGTAGAACACAATCTTAGGCTGGTTACACAAATAAATGTTACTTAACTTACCTATCCCTATCACTTTAATCTGTCACCGTAAACCTTACGAATCCATCTGCAGTTATGTAAGAAACTCCAGCGGGAGTATTGTTAGTGGGCAGCTTCTCTCCTCAAGCAAATCCAGTCATGAAGACTGGATATACCTTGGATGGTGAGAGATATTGAGATGTGTTCACTTTGTAATTCTAGAGTCAGAGAAGACGTCTTCCATTTTGTAACTAAATGTACGATTTTAACAGAACTGCGCCTTCTCTGGATGGATCACTTCGCTCAGCTTATTTTTTTTCCGCATACTGATAATTGTAAGCCTCTTGTCACTTATGCACGAAAAGTGTGTAATTATCGCTTTGAATTAGTTCAAGAGTTTAATTTTTGATTTTTCTTTCTCTTAGAGTATATATTCTTTTTCTTTTTTGGATTATACATATATCATCCCTTTTTATTTTTATTTTTTTGACGTTTTCATTATGAATAACCTTCTCCGGCAGACGGAATATATCCATGGCGATTAATACGTTTGTATTGTTGAATTTTTGTTTAAATAAAGTAGTATTATTATTAAATCTGGTCAATGATCTATCATTTTGATTGAAGACAATTTCTCATGATTTTTTGAAATTTTTTCGAAAAAACAGCTCCTTCTTTAAACTTGATACGAATATTTATGAATAAAATCTAATCACTTTTAATAAGGCACAAGAAAAGTGTATTTTTTCTTACTTGTGCTTTGTTTTTGGTATACTGATCCCAGAACAAGCAGAAGGAAAGAGATGTCAGAGAATCCTGTTTAGCTGATCCTCAAAACAAGCAGGAGAAAACTTGCAGGAAGGTAAGGAGTATGAGTCTATGTACTCTACGCTGTGTCTATTCATGATAGGTAGGTAGCTGCATGACATTAGAAGATGCATAAAATAAAGAGGGGTATCCCTTCGAATCCTCGCCATAGAAAAAGGCACTCAAATTTGAAGTGATTAACGTTTGAAGTTAGGGGAAGTAAAACCAAACTTAAAAAAGAATTATTAAAAATAAAAAAAATAAAATAAAAAGCTTTTTTGAGTGCACTTTATTTATTTATTATTTTAATTTTGTGATTACAATGAAATAAATAATTTGATGAGACGATTTAATAAATATTATTTAGTTTGATCCTAGTTGGCTGAAGGGAAGAAATGTACCTGCAAAAAACAGTTATACATTAGACTTTAATACATTTTCTCATTGCAAAAAAGAAGAAATTCTGGATTTTACCTTTTCACCATGTTTGACAAAACATTCCCTGACAGATTTACCAAGTGAGCATTTCTCGTCCTTATTTTTGGTTACTGAAACAATAGAAAAGAAATTACAAATTTGATAATTAAAAAATATTTCCCATTGACAATTATACAACTCAGGCAAATTGTCACTTCGTTTGGAGTGTGCTTATAACCAGTTGGCATTGAAAACTTTCAGTTTTTCGACGTCATAATTATTATTATGTCATAAGATTTTAATGTGAAATGATGATTAATAGACTACTGTCTTGTACAGCTAGTTGCGATCACCTTTGTTATCCATTAATTAGATCTCATTTACAAATTAATTGTTAATGTTTCTTCCGTTCTTATTACACCTTACGGTACAGTCTCTATTCCAACTACTTGATTGTCTTCCCTGAGAAATTAGAATTGGGTGATTTTTAAATAACCTTGACTAAAGTTACAGGAAGAATTAAATTTCTTAGCAAGCAAATCTAACATTAAAAAAAAGTGATTCAGTGTCTATTAAACAGTGATACAACCTTGGCCACTATTCCAATAGATTGTGACATAGATAATAAATCTACAAGACAGTAAAAAGTCAAGACAGAAGACACGGATTTTAATGCTGAGTAAATATCAGCTCTTCCAATAGAACATTGACTAAAAATAAAGCTGAGGCTTTTAATCGTGTCATGGTACCCACAGCGACTAAAGAAGTTATTATCTAAGTTGTGCATTTCAGGTACATCCTATATATTGCACTCATTCACTACTGTGTTTAACTTGATGGGCAGCAGTAGTCAGGTCCAACCTTTTTTGTGAGGGTTATCTAAAGCTGTTTGCAGATCAACTTGAGCTGCTCGACACTGACAGAATTTTTACAAATAATTACATGAAGTTAAGTTTCAGGAAAATGTTGTACCCCATTGCCATGTTTGGGGAAACACACAAACTATGAAGTGTACCCTGGAAGAGGTGTGGACATCTAAGCATTTGCAGAAAAGGACTCTTGTACATTTCTCGAAGTGGCGCAAGCAAGATATTTCGACCATATAAACAGTCTAGGAAATACAGCAAGGGAAGGAACGGCCTATAGAAGCGCATGCAATCAATACCTGCCCTTCATATTCTTCGTTCTTTTGTCATCTTGAATTCGTCACCGGCAAATCTAGATGCTAAAGAGAGGTTGAGCCGTACCGGTTTTTTTCTACCCACCGTAAGCATTCTTTTCTGTCAACAACACAGAGAATAGGCCTCATCTTATCAGAAAGAAAGGGGAGTAATGAGCGATAGTAATTGCGATTGAATAGAGAATGGATTATCTCAGTCTGTAACGCTGGATGTATCGGATTCAAATCCAGTAGTGCTACCCTTAGATTTTCTTCTCCACAGCTCATTATTGATAGACTGGTTGTTTGTAGAGTGCACACTTTGGAGATGACCTTCGATATTACCGCACCTTAAATTAAACAATAATAGGCTACGTAATCGCAGCGGTTGGAAATAATTGTTTGACTAGGTAATCATAGTCCACGCTGCTTCGATTTAGACTAACTAATTATTACATCGATTTAAGTGGAAAAGCGCCTTAGCTGCTTCTTCAGATCTACTGGAGAATCTGAGGCTGTAGGAATCTTAGCCTAACAAAACAAGTAACACTTGTCTTGACATCCCCACCAACATTCGTAATTATTCGTTGCAGGACTTGTGGAAGTTACAGTGCAACTGTTTTATTTTGGCATATTCATTCAGAAGATAGCTCAAATTAAGACACAACCGCTAAGCACACTTCGAATTCTATAAATCCTCTAAGAATATTGGATTTGACTTACGAATCACTGCCATCATACATATCAATCACGGAATTCTGATTGTTAATAAGAATTTAAACACTGTAGAGGGGACATGATAATTTTTTTAAAAGCATCTTTCCTAATGACAACAGTTAAACTAATGAGGGTTATTTTATATCTTCTAGCAACACTTATTTCTGATTATCTCACTGAATCAATAATGCTAAACTAAATAAAAACTGTGCGGTAAGTCAGTTGTGTATTTACCTTCTTTAGTACAGGTATCGACCAACTTGTTGACAGTTTCACGTTCTTTTGGGTCGGAGAACCTCAAGGTGGCCAATTTCTTGCTACCTTCCGCACTAAATTCACCTCCTTGGATCTATTGAATTGCAAATAAATAAATATTTTGTAGTACTTACAGTTTATAACAAAAATACAAAAAAGAAAATAAATACTTACAACTCCAACTCCTGTGTAGACACATTCCAGCAAACACTGCAGGTTTCGAAAACAAAAGAAAAAGTATTACAAAGGTTTCAATTTTATGTTCAAATAGTTATACGAGAATACATATTAGAATTAGTAGGTGTTGACTTGAATGTTTAACTGTAGTTTAATGATTATTAGCAGTCTTTAGTAGCACAGAGTAGATTTTTGTAGGGAAATGAGGAATATGTACCACATCCCAAGCTAATTTAGTTGTAAGAACAAAATTTTATCTATGAGTTTTGACCATTCCGGTTTAGTGTGACCACAGAATGAGGCCTAACACTTGATCAGACATAATCATTTCATCTCGAACATCATAAAAGTGTCTAATTTTATTCCATAATGTAAAATTAAAGACAACAAAATGGAATAAAATCTGCTAGACTTTTTTCAAGTTAAAATCATAATCATTTCTACAATTTAAACTTCTAATATGTATTACAAGAGGATGTGATGTCACAAGTAAGGAAATGGAGGAAACATCAATCTATCAATTGACTGACCGCTGTTCCAGCAAGTTACTTAGGTTCGGGAAGAGGATATATTCTCCAAAAATCTTGGAATGAAGGGAATGTTCTATATTTTCGTTTAGCTCCTGTAAAAAGAACAATGGATCTAGAAGATCGCGCTTAATTACACCTAAATAATGAAGGGGGCACATTCAAAGGACTACGTTTTGCTTACATGATCGTAGCGATATATGCAGTATATGCATTTATATTGTTGCTTACTGCAGTGTCAAATTTATTTATGTAACTGGCAGTGGGGTGTAATCCTAGCTGTTGACTCCTGTCTAATATTATATTACTAATTAGTGTTACCTATTAGTTTCCTATAGTATATTTCATTTTGGAAGAAATATTTTCTTAAAAAAATTCATGTCGACCTAGTGGATTTTCAGGAAATCGCGTTAACCAGAACATAAAGGTCTTCTATGTCACAAATCTCGGATATCCTTTAAAGATCAAAGTTGAAGTGCTTATAACTCTCACAAGAGTGCTAAATAGTTCAACAATGTATTTGTCAAATAAAGTATTAATTATTTTTGTAAAAAAAAAAACAATTTAACTCACCCTTTCTACTTCATCAGAAGGAACTTTCTGTGAGAATACCAACTTGGTTTGTTCTGTGGACAAAATTTACTTAAATTTTAAATTTGGCTTTAAAAATCACTATAAATATAAATTCCTATAATAACAAATTTATTTTTGAATAATACTAAATTAAGCAAAGTAATTAACGTTGAGAAATATTGCACTTATTTAGTAGCATTTTATTTAAAAAAATAATATAATAAATAAAAAGAACAGTGAATTTACAAGAAATGCTACCACCAAGAGATATCCAAGAGATTTGATAGTTCTTTGTCGTCACGATAGATAGCGTACTGTTCTCTTTCAATAAAGATTTGCTAAAGGAATTTACATCAAAACATTTTACTGAATTTTTCGTATTTAAATGTCGTTTCATTTACATGTTTTTCTAATATCATTACAAATTAGTAAATTTGGGCAAATAGTATCTGGCTTGAAATATCAGAAGAAAAAGTGGCAATATCCATCTTCCAAGTGGGTGTGTTACACACCGTCCTCTGACCAACGGCATTTCAAACGTCTGGGAGGAATCCCGAATAGTCAGGGAAGACAAATTGGCGATGTGGGATTTCTGTGTCCTCACAGATTGCTGTTTCATCTTTTGTAAAGTTATATCACTTACAAACGGAAAGTTAAGATCAGTGTGTAGTGTTCGTGACGTAGTAGACTTATTGAGTGAAAATATTTAAAATTTTGTTTTTTTTGTTTAATTTGGTTTGAAACTATTTAGGGTAAGTCACTTTTGCATTCCTTTATAGTTGAAGTCCAATCTAAGAAAAGGCTTTGTAAAAGTAAGAATAAATAATCAACATTTAGTCACTCTGATGAGGTTTCTTAAGTGAGTTCCGTGGCTGACACCTGACTCTGTAAAGTCTGCTAACGAAAAACTTTCAAGTGAGGCCAGCGTTAATTAGTTGATATAAACATCCGGC
Source organism: Rhodnius prolixus (assembly GCF_049639745.1). NCBI lineage: Eukaryota > Metazoa > Arthropoda > Insecta > Hemiptera > Reduviidae > Rhodnius > Rhodnius prolixus. Next base: position 9,617,961 of record NW_027411592.1, on the reverse strand, counting down.
AGTTTGGACATTTGAGAGTAAAGTTAAGCGTGAAAATTAACGTTTTATTAATTTTGCTCTTCCAAAATTAAAAATGATTTTTAAGTGAAGCATCGTCTTTACAAATTTGAAGTACTACGAGTATTATGTCGTCTGCGTAAGTTACCAGTTATACTTCTGTCTTAAAGGGAAGAACTGTTCATCACCGCTTCTTAAAGAAAAGTATCTGGTGGGCGGATTTTGTTTCACTTTCAAGAGAATGTTATATGCCAAAATTGAATTACATCCAGGATGAAGTAACCTGAGACATATAGAAACCCATTTCCAAGTAGGTGATGTTCCATCTACCAGTCATTTGAAAATGCTGTGTACTTGACACAAGGTCAAACTGAAGAAAAAGAATAAAGGTTTTTTTTTATAATCGGCTAAACGGAGACCTGAGCTTTTTGCTCATTCTGTCCAGTAGATGTTTTATGTCAATAAAATCTGAAAATATACCTGGGGTTGCTTTGTGATCAGCTGAACATTTTTTGGCCAATGCAGCTACTTTTTCTTTCACAGGGCTTTGTGTGGCGGCTCCCTAAAACAAATAAAAAATACAAATTATCAAATAAAAATGGTTTTCAAAATATTTTGATAAAGTATATTGTCTTATAATCTTGATAATATTCAGAAGATGAAATGTTCGCCTTTAATCCCAATTTGAAGAAAATGAAGTGATCGGAAATACAATTTTCCTGAGTTTCCTATAATATGTTTTCCATTATTTCTTGATATTTTTAGCACTTAATTTGTAGCTCAAGTTTCGAGATTAAAGAAAATTCTTCAAACAGAAGTACAACTTCTCATTGTAAAAAATGTCTAAGTCGGAACCTTAGAATTAATGTCCAATTCAAAATTGCCTTCTCAGCTAGATATCCAATAAAATAGAAGTAAAAAGTAAAGTAATTGCCTATTTTTTCAGGCGGGCTTTACGTCCAACTACCAATTAGGTGTCGTGGACGGAGGAGGCTAGCAAACACACTTTACTGTAAATTTCTTGTATTAACCATTAATTAAAATCAAAGGCTTAAGACCGGGAATCGAACCCAGTGGTAATGCATATTGGCTTTGCAGGCCTCTTAACCGCTCGGCTACCGTGGCGCCTATAAAATAGAAGTATTTGACGCGTTAATCGGCGCCTTAATGTTACAATTTGTTAGACACGCACTTGGTACCCAATAAGCCCGTCTCTATACACTAAGCTACTTAATTCTTCAATTTAACTGTGGGAACTAAACTTGAAATGAATAGAAGCCTTGAATTATATTTAACATAAACCGGGAATGATAATTACTATAAAATGCAGATGGATACGTTTTTTATAAAGATTATTAATGGAATAAAAAGTACACACACACACACACACCTTATCTTTATTTATTCATTCTATTATGAACATTCCATTGTGGAAAATTTGGTAGGGAACTATCAGAAAATCATTCAATTTAATTATTATATTGTTTTTGTTTTTGTTTTTTTCATTTTAGGATAATAATAACAGGTTATTTTTAGAAAATGTTGGAATATAAATATAATGAAGTAGAAACCTTTGCCAAAATAAATAAAAAATAATCATAATTTCCCTTACTTGGTCGTAATTTTTCTTTTTTAAACTATATGTTCTTTATATTTTTAATTTTTATACAAATCTGAGCATTAGTCATTTATTTCAGCACTTATTTTATTTCTGAACTTTAACAACTCCATCCTCGTTAATGTTTTAGAAGCGATAGGACCACAATTTAATTAAAATGAAACTTTCAGGAATGCCTAACCGTCACTTCCTGTGGAGGTTTCCTGAAATAAATTTAAATGAACACAAACTTCATATAAAAGTTCCAAACGTGTATTATATGAAGTTTACAGAAAATCTTTTAAGGTGTTTTAGAAAAAAATCGAAAAATGTTTAATTCAGACGGCTTCTTGGCGATCCAGGTTGAATTTTCGTTTATGATTGATTCTAAATGCCGGATATACAACTTTTTCAGACTTAAGTAATTCCAAATACATTTATTTCCGATAGAAATCAATATCGAAAGTAGGACTGATCAAGTTACATTAGTGAGAGATAGTAAAAGTAATGATAGAAATGAAACTGGAGTGAAATTACATCATCTCACTTTTACAATTATTTTCATAATTCCGACTGGGGATCTGTACTAAAAGTTTAAATGTTCTAAACATAATCAATTTGAATGCAAAAACAATAAATATTTAAAATCTATAAACAATGAAGGTATATAGGAAGTTTGAAAATATAGCCGAATGCGTTTAAAAAAAAATCGTTGCAAGTCGTCAAAAAAATAATAACAATAAATGTAAAACTTCCAGATGACAAATTTTTAACAAGTTTCGAATTAGATCTTTGCATAGGATATCAATCCTTAAACCAGGATACATAGAAACTACTGAAAGAAGAAGTCGTCAAGTGATATAGAGAAAAACGCAGTATTTCCTCTGCTTATAACAAATACTTCAAAAGAGATATTGGAGACCGGGAAAGAACATCGACTTATCTTAATTACAACATCCAATTATAATATTCAATATTCTATTTTGTTGTGTCAACCAAAAATTTAAATACAAAATTATATAAACTTACATTTACATAAGCGATGACTAGGAATACGGCAAGAACTGAAAGTGTGGTCTTCATGATTGTTGATGGTAGAGAATGAGGTAAACTCTAAGTTAGAATTATTAGCTGTTATTAGCTAGATGGTAGAGAAATGTGTGATACTGTGAATCTTGCACAGACTATTTAAATAATAATATCCTCTCCACCCCCCATCAGGTACACAGCCTCCCTCTTCTCGACTGCTGCGACGGCGGTGGCGACGGGGTCGCTGTAGTTCTCCATGGCAACCTGATGTTTCATAGACCGGTTCTCTTCACAGAAGGACTTCTCTCTCATCTAACCTTTGTTTGTTGTCCATAATTATTGGAATTATTTATACACCTAGCCCTGAACTCTAAAATAAAGTTCTCTTTAGATCAATATATCTTTTTCCGCCTGTATACTTCCAGTGTCAACTACATCGCCATTTTTTTTTCTACTGTTTATCTAACCTTTACTTCCTTTTTTTTTAACCTTTCTTTCAGAGGTGGAGTATTGCTTAAACGTGACTTTAGAATTAAAGTTTTATCGGAAATACGAGTTTCGAGCGGCCTATGAGTTTGAAAAAAAACAGTTTATTTTAATTGGTCTATATGCTTCATTAACTACATAAAGTCACAAGTACAATTTTAAGCAATTCCCACAGGGTCCATTGCTCCACCGACTGCTCTAAAAAAAAACTGACACAACAGAAAAAAATTAAAAAAATTTCTACATTAATTATCATAATTACTGAGATTCGGCGACCGATCAAAATGTGTAAAGATGTTAAAGTTTCGAAATATTTAATATTTGTCAAGACATTTAGATGTGATGTAATTGTAATTGTACTTAGAACTTATAAAAACGTTACACAATTATAAATGTAACTGTAATGTAATTGGTAATTGCAAATATTAATTTTATAATTATAAATTAGTTATTTAAACCCGATAACCAAATTAAAATCTGGCCAATAATTAAATATTAGAGACTAATTTAGTTCATAAACTAAAACAATTCAATAGAATTTTTTATTGAAAAATTCGACAGTAATAGCACAATTAAGTCTTCTATGCTTGATGGGGGAAACTGAGTTTTCGGCAGATCAGAGAGAAGTTCGGAGATCTGTATAAGGAGAGTAAAGAAATATAATAGCATTAAAAAGAGTTGGTAGACAACTTGTAAAAGATATGTGCACATCAGTAAAATTTAAACAATATATTTGAATGGGTTTTCAATGTCTTGTTAATTTTTTTTTTTTAATTTCAACATTTTTTAATTTCGATGTTCGATGTCGATATTTCTAGGATGATAAACTCTACTCTGATCATAAAGAGCTATTTATTCTTTTTGGTGACCGATTTATCCGAGATGGGAAAAGAAACGTTGCCAATTTTAAACTAGGGACTAGATCATCTTCAGGCTTTAATAATTATCAATTATGACTGCTTCTAATTAAGTCTTTGAATTTCCACCAAAACCTTGTAATTCTCCACTAATCTGAAGCATTTTTTGTGCTAGAAAAACAAGCTGGTGAAGACACAATCGATTTGCCCTTTCTCAATTTTCAATGTCTTAAAAAATTAAATTTCTCCAAATATTTGAAACAAATTTAATTTTTACAAACAATATTACTTCGTAAAATAATTTACCACAATGAAATTAAACTGTAGAGCAATGGTTTTCAATCAATCTTTTTGCAATACCACAACACATTCATTCCATGTTTTTCTCATTTTACTGCTATTTTCGGGTAGCAATGTACGGTCCATTATCAACGATTTTGTCTGATATTAATTCCATGAAAATTGAACTGTGTACAAATTTAAAATGAGAAAATTGAAGTCAAAACCTTCATTGAAAGTGTCACCAATATTTCTTTTAAATTTTTTTTTACATTTTTATTCATTATTTTCTAGAACTTATTATTTGAAATGATTATGTAAAAATAAGATAAATGATTAAAGAAAAAAACTGTCAAGTAGTAAATCTTGTATTTGTGGTCAATATAAAATGTAGAAATTTAATTAGTGGTTTTTACTTTCAAATTGCGTACAATTCAACCAACTATCATTATTATTGTTCTAAGAAACGACTGAATAGATTTTCCGATTAGGCCAAGGTGTCTAAAGAGGACTATAAATGTGACATTGAATATACATAGCCTCCAATTTAGAGTTATTGCAGATAATTGTGGCATTTATTTATCGGTTGATAACGTTACAGTAGATAGCTTTATTCTCTCTGAAATTAGGTTCTTAATAATTTTTTAGTTACAATAGTGTGAAAACAGATATATTTTTAGCAATACAATGCACTTGAATTTGCGATTAACATCCCGTATTAAACTGAATAGGGGCCACTCACTAGTTGCGCACATACTTAGATTTACAGAACATTTAGATATATAGTTTCCTTGGAATAAATATTATTTGCATTCTATAAAAAGTCCTCTAAACCGCTTCCTCACTTCACTGCATCTAATAGCATTCACCTACTTTGCCCTGATAGAAAATGTGATGTCATTGTGTTAGTTTTTCCAGTCAAAATCTGGCGAATTAAATTGGCAGATTTTTATTTATTTACGCCCTTAATCTGCACTCGATCACTGTGATTCTCTGTACTATGTAATACATTAAGAAAAAAAATGCAATACTTTCTCTCACTACAATAATCAAAGTTCTAACCTAAATTTTATTCTTATTTAAACTTTTAAACAACTGCAGACGAAATTGCTCTAGCATAAGTAAATTAGATGACTGGATGTGGCATATATTATTTAAAAATGGAATTTCAAAACATATTGAACTTATACAATCTGCATTACACAGTTTGTTAAACCGTATGAAAATAATGAAGACATTCCTAACCATCCCAAAAACTACTCTCATTTAAAGACTAGCCCCGATATTTCTTCTTGTGAAGCCACCATTCAGACAATAAAGGGACAAACTTGGGCACTGATCAAGTAACTACTGTCCTCCATCCTTGAATTTTAGAAAAATTCAGTATTTAAAAAAAAAATATCATTTACAATTTAAATCATTGAGTGCTACTCTATAGAATTCTCAAAACGTATACTTCCGGAGAAAATTTATTAGTATTTAACATCATCAACATCATACTTCCACTTCTCATTCTTCATAAAACCTTAATCACTAATTGACTGCTATTTCAGTACGATGATGTTTATAATTAGTTAAATTATTTAGAAAAAGATTACCTCTCCGCTTTTAAGGCCAACAGTTCATTCTGATTTAGTATTCATATCAAACATTGCATTATCCAGTTTATATCTTTCTTTACCCTCATCTTGAGGAGAAGGTCCTTTTCGGCCGACACATCTGCAAATAAATGCAAAGATATTATCACAATTGCCTGGTAGACTCACATACCCGCTTACCATCCATTCCACAAATCCTTGCTAGTTTTTATTTTAACTGTTTAGATCCACATCTTTTCATAGTAGGATTAGTATTCATTTATTTGCATATTAAAACTGTCCGGTAGGACAGTTGTATAAGGGTTGATCGTCAAAAAGTGCACGAAAAAGCGTAATGTTAAAAAACACCCAACTTTGACAATTTTTTTCTCTTTTTCTATAAAAGATAAAATTCCCAAATTTTCTTTAAAATATAGAGCAAACCCTCCTTTATAACTGAAATTTTTTTGCAACCACCCAGACCTAATAGATTTCGAGAAAAAAGTTGAAGAAAATGAGCAAAAACGGCATTTTCAGAAATTGTTGTTGTTCTTGTTCTTCTTCTTCTTCTTCTTCTTCTTCTTGTTGTTGTTGTTGTTGTTGTTGTTGTTGTTGTTACCTTTTTTGTAAACTACGTAGCGCCTAAACGCGTGAACCGATTTTCATGAATAGGTGTCATTCGATTCGGAATTTTATGTAGATGTGCCTTTTGGGGGTCTCGACGCTGTACACCGAATGGGAGAGGAGTTAGCCCCCTTTATGTAAGGCCCCCTTCAAAATTATTATTACTAATTACTCTGTAAATCTTAGCCCGATTTTGATAAAATTTGGTAGGATGATGGGGTTAGGGCTCCCCTATGTAACATTAAAGCGACGATCTGCTCTTACACTAGTTAAGGGGAAGTATAGCAATCGTTTCAAATTATCGACACGTGAACTGATTTTCATGAATGAAGTGTCATTCGAATCGAAATTTTGTACAGATTTGCACTTTAAAAGTCTCGTCGCTATGCCTCATATGGAGGGGAGTTTGCCCCACCCAAGTAAGGCCGTTTCTAAAACTATTATTACCAATATTTCTATAACGCTTTGTCCGATTTTGATAAAATTTAGCACGAAGAAGTGATTAAAGCTCCTCTACATGGCTGTCAAGTGCCATCATGCTCTTACACCTACTAAGAGGAAGTACTGCAATCGTTAAAATTATCAATGGGTGAACCTATTTACATTAATGAATTGTCGTTCGATTCAAAATCTTTGCCTCTTTGCCTTTTAGGGAGAAGTACTGTAATCGCCCGTTTATTTTTCTTACTCCTCTTAAAAGGAAGGTCTGAAATCGCAGTTTAAATTTGCTTTTTACGTACAAATACCTTCCTATTTTATATAAAAAGGCTTTCTCAAAAAAATTGTTGTTGAGGATGGTTTGGGGACCGCAACTATAATCATTCTTTAAAAAGATCTCTCCAGTGGTAGTTACGGTTCCTACTTAACACCTTATCAGGTTATAATGATAGAATTGCTTATTCCAAATTAAAAAAAAACAGTAAAGCAGATATGTAACTTAGCAAAATAGACAAAAATGAAAATCTATCCAAAAGGTACAAAAATCTCCTTAACAAAAACTTACAGTTTAAAAAGTTAAGTATAAGGGTTGATTAAACGCCAAAAGGTACACAAATCAGCATGTACCCAACATTTCATTCAAGCTTAGTTGATATAATTTAAGTAATTTTGCTGCATTAACTTTTCCTTCACATTTTTTAGAATTTATTAGATGTCACAGACCCTTATGCTGGCCATTTTCATCTACAAAATATTTGTTCAAGTAGCACTGTAGATTGACTTTAATATCTATTAATCTATAATAATCAAACTATTAATTACAGGTTAAAAAGAAAACGTTATAAAAAATAAAAAAAAATACGAGGCTACAAAATTTAAAAACTTTTTTAAAAAAATGCTTACACCAACATACATCAATGATTTCGATTATTTTATTTTTAATAAAAATCGTCGGTTTAAGTTCATTCTTCGATTAAAGTAATTGTTATTTTATGTAGTAGTCAAACGTTTATAATAATAGGTAATAATTATCTGGCTCTATCGCAAATAATATAGTTTTCTTCAATCACACTCTCAATGTAGCTGTTCTTCTCACAATGTTATATATATGTTATGTAATATAAAATAAATAAGTATTGCATACTTTTAGGACAGCTAATTATTCCAGTATTTTACTATAAGTAAAATTAAATTACAATTGAGAAATGAATAATTGTTGTTGAATAATCTACTTGTTATTAACTGTGTGTTATTTGTGCTCACGAATATTTCGGTAAGACGAATTCAAGTCTGAAATATTGTTTTAAATCCTCCGTGATTCAAATTTAAACAGTAGCCGACTCTAACTTTGTCTTTTTCTACTTTAACATGCATGTATAAGATGTGACAACTTCAGAATAAAGGGCATATTAAAGATAAATCAGAAGAATAATTTGGAATAGAGTTAAAATAAAGTACCTATTTAAAAACGAAGATATAATATACACTTTATCATAATTATAACCAAATAATATTATGAACGAACTGGCCAGCATAAGGGTCTGTGACATCTAATAAATTCTAAAAAATGTGAAGGAAAAGTTAATGCAGCAAAATTACTTAAATTATATCAACTAAGCTTGAATGAAATGTTGGGTACATGCTGATTTGTGTACCTTTTGGCGTTTAATCAACCCTTATACTTAACTTTTTAAACTGTAAGTTTTTGTTAAGGAGTATACAAGGACATATTTGTTTAATTTTATTTTTTACATTATTGTTTTTCTTATAACCCCTTGGAAAATTCTGCAAGTAAATTCTAAACGAAAAGCAATTACTTCTGTTGCATTTTATATGCAACAAAATTAATAAATGAAACGCTTTCGTCTTTAATGTAATTATGGCGAACAAAGAAATGTTATTCAATATTATTTTCAATCATAAAAAAACAATAACGATCGCATTGAATTCTCAAATTTACTGGTCTCCTTCAAAAGACATAAATCTGGTGTAAACAGAACAAATTTCTCTTAAAGTAGTCCACGTAAATACACTTTCATGAAACTAACACTTTATACATGCTTACTTCATTGCTACCATTACCGAGACAAAATCCTAGAAAATTACAAAAATTTATTCGGTAGAGTGCACTTTCGGTCTGAAAATTTCGGTCAAATTTGCAATTTTGTGTATACATTTATTATTTAATATTTTATTAGTCCTAAATTACGTGAAATAGGATAATAGAGGAATGCCATACTACATACTCCTATAGAAATACCCTTATTGGAATTTATCCAGGAAAATGTCCCAAGTAACTAAGAGGTCTATTTTGGTCATAGTTCCATAATACCATCCATCTCCCATTTCAATGTAGAATAAACTTTACGAAGGCGAAACATAAATTTCTCTCTACCTAATATACCTGATAACCCAATCTTTGAACACGGAGGAGAAATACGAAACCTGACGGAATTAAAGAAGCAAGCGGACGATCAATGATAAATTGATTTGATCATTTTGATTTTTTTGCCTTCATATTACTTGCATGCATACTGAAATAATTACAAAGGTTATTCAACCACCGCACATTTGAAGGGTTGTACTAAATCAGCTGATAAAAATCATCTATTATTTAAGCTGGTTGCATTGTCGAGTCACTTCATCATTAAAAACACTTTCTAGACCAAGTTGGTTAATTAATTTGATAGATATCTGGTTAGCAAATTTATTACATGGGAAATGATTTATGATTAAAAAAAATGTTACGCAAACTTACTATCTATTAGCGACTTTAATTAGTAATAATTACAATAGTAAAGAAGGCAAATGAAATAAGGAAGTGTGCCCAACTGACGTCGAGCTTGTCGCTGAAACTGCCACAGAGGGTCGCGAAAAATTAAATATCTTTACTTTCTATTACACCCATTAAATTGATAAATATGTTTCAAGCTCTCGTTAAACGAGCAATACTCCCTTACAATATCATGAAACAACAACGTAAACTCGGGTTCCCGGAGAGGATATGAAGGCGGGCCTTACTTCCGAAAAATGGACAAAAGTATCCCGCGCAACCTAAAGTTTCAACAGACTTTGATAAGCAAGACGATTTGTGGAGAAACCATCCTTACCATTCCACGCTCGAGTTGTGTAGAAAAAAAAAATGATTGAGGCTTAATGATCACAGCTGTCGATGCGCCAGAAAATAAAATAAATGTCGGAAATAACCTAAGTTCGTTTGGCGACCAAAACATTCTCAGCGTTAAACATAAATTATAAAAAATACAAGTCTGTATCAGGCGAAAAATTGTATAATTTGTCCATTAGATGTTGATATATTGGAACATTTTTATCTGAAGTACTCCATCCACCTATCCATGATGTGGTTTCTCTAAATACTTCACTAATTCTGGAAGGTATTTAACTTTATTAGATACAAATTTCAGAGAAAAATATATAAAATATTCATCATTCTAGCCCTACTAAGTTTAACAATACGCTCTTTAGAATCCTAAGACTTTGTCATATGTTTATGTAACTATCCCTATTAAAGAATTATTGCTATTTTTATTGCTCTCTAATGGAGATGATTTATTTTTATTTTCCTTGCAGTCCATAATTATTGTAGAAATTATTTTGAATATTTGAATTAATAAGGCGTAGAAAAGAACCAGTTTTGTTTTGCTTTATTTTGTTTAATACTTTTTCCACCTTTTTTTTTGTTGGAATTTTATATTTTGTTTACTATTTGTTTACTCTTACTTATCACTTATACGAGTAAAATCGTAAGTGCTATTCAATAAACTATTTTTCTATATTAGCGTTTCTTAAAACTTCGGGTACTATTCACACCGCAAAATTACAATTTATTTCAGTAAGAGAAAGTCGTTTGAGTAACTTAAACCAGATTTATTTAAAATAGATTCCCTAAAAATATAAGTTTTTCGAACTTACGGATTTCAAATAGGACTTCTATTTATAGTTTGAATCAATCGTTTACATGAAATTCGAAAAAAAAGATGGCAAATCTCAGGAGAAGGAAGGTAGATGACATTAGGTAATGACTTTTTTAAGATTATTACATAATTTGAAAGAATAAGATCTATCTAGTGGTAGATAAAACGTGATTTGTGGTATAAAGGATTACTTTCAGTCTATTATGTTCAATGCATTGTTATATTATACGGGACTCAGTCTTAGTAGTATAATGATCTTTAATTGAAAAATAGAGATTAATAAATTAGTGAAATCATTAGAGATTCATTATAAAGAATATATAAATAGAAATATACGTACGTATATCTAGATTGACACAACTATTTCTTAGTTTCCAAATGATGGCGGCGAGTGAGTAAACGAATAACAAGACAATTTAAGCCTCTACTTTTCAAAGAGAAAGACCAAAGTTGTAAAATATAAAACTAACTGAATATAGTACTGTTTCTGTTTTTATCAAATCGTTTTTGAAATTCTATGGTCCAATTTTCTGTTCAATAACCTTATATCGGTTGTCTTAAAAATACCTGGAATTCCAAATAATGTGCTCTACAGTCTAACTCCCTCCAGCAACAAACTGGGCTGCGATGCAAGTACGAATTCATGATATTATAGCCGCTCAACAACTTCTTGGAGATGCCTAGCTTTATCGATTAGATGCACCTTGTAAACTACTCGGTCATGGAGACTATCTGTTGCTATTCATTTTCTTTTGCTTTTCTTAGTAGAAAGTTGGTTGTACATAGCTTGCTGGACCTCTTTAAATCTATTAAATACTCCGTTTTCTGTCTTGTTACTATACCCTTTACACACTGAACATTGGCTTCCCAACCGTTTCAGAACAATTGGTCTACATCATTTCTGATATATCCTACTAACAATTGATTACACACCTAGATCGTCCTCGAAGTTCTACGACTTTCAGATCTAGCGAGTGAATGGTAAAAATACTAACGAAATTACCTGTGTGAGTCCGCAGCGATTTTGTTTTTAGAAAAAAATAAAAATCAAAACAACCCAATTAAAATGGAAATTTGTGTAAAAAGTTTGTTTAACAATGATTGCTGTAATTCTGCTAGGTGCGGGCAGCGATTTTTGTACTTGAATTTTGTATGAGCATTCAGCAACAAACGAGTTTGGCAACCCTGATCTAGACCACTACAGCATACATCTAAAAGATTAAATTAGACCACTGGCCTTTTGCATTTAATTATCATATTAATTCATAAAATGTTTCCAAAGAGGTATAAAATAATGCTGCATGTTATTAAATATATTTTTTAAGGAGTGTGATTAGGGGTCATTGACTTCATTCACATCTTCACCAAGTCGCGGAAGGCAGCTTCTAACACTCACTTTTCCTGGATCATAGCAAGCAGAAGGCGGATGAACTGTTCTGATAAGGCTCAAACAAACAAGCATTCATTCATGTGATACCCTATCACAGCTGCACAAACAATCACTTCAAATCCTAGATACGGAGTAAATTTAAGACTTGTTTTACCTACCATCAAAAGAAAGAGTCGTCAGGAGATTCAAAGCAAAAGACAGAGAAAGACTCGCCTTAAAAGAGCCCGATTGATACGCATAGCGGTTTTTCTGATAGCGTACTACAGACTTGTAAGATATTGTACATCAATTTGTGAGTTCTGCTAGTAAGTAGTCATTGTGTAAGTAACATTGTGTAGATATTATTTGTCTAGTAGAATTTGCCTCGACACTAGCTATTTGTCTTAAACAACCTTGATTTATTCAAGCCAAAGCTCGGTCTTATTTTATTATTTTCTCCTACTCCTGAAAAGTTTTTTAGCCGTCAAGGTGAAACAAGGTGAAGCAGAAGAAAGAAGATACAAAATGATCAGAACATCTTTTCACATCCAAATCCATATCTTTCAATAATCTTGCAGACCAATGCTGACCACATACTTCCTTCAACAGAAGGTGTCTCATTAATACTCGTGATGTATAAAAGTTAGGAAGATAATACTTAATAGGAAATCTACCCCCTCCCAGACTCCCTCAACCGAATTTTCCAGGACAAATGTTTGATTGAAATAAAAGTGGTCAGTAAGATTAGTGAGATTTGCTGGAGGCAAATCAAAAAAGCCTTTTATCAGAAATTCATACTAAAATAAAAAAATAAAACTTCAATAATTGGCACTTCTGAATTACAAAACAGTCTAAAAGCACATTACAATGTGGCATTGATTCCAAATACTAAGGGTGAACTTTTTCTAATTTTCCGTTTTCAAGTTTCGCAGACCCACTAATTAGTGAAAACCACTTTTCTGACTCAAAATGGGTATTTCCGGAGAAACTCAAATTAGAAAATCTGCAGAGTCACTCTATCTGCACTCGTTTTGAAGCAAGAAATTAATGTTTCGATTATAACTTGAAATTAATCAAATTGATAAGTTATTGGAAATTTCATTATTTAAAATTATTTTTTCAATGAAATCACTTATATATTTTAATTAAAGACTGCTTCAAATTAAATACAAATAAACAAAATTGCGAAAATATGATCAATCTTTCTTTGAATTTATGTTTTTTAACTAAGATTTTGTAAAAGATGAGACAAATATTTCGGCCAGAAAGATTATTTTTGCACTAAACGTCTAATTTCTAGATCTTATTCGAACACCTGTCGTCCGCCAGAACAATTTCGCAAATACAAGTTATCCTTCAAAGCAGATATTATCTACTTTTCCTGGCCCATTATACATAGTTAGTGATTCAAACTCAAGATGTCTATCTATGTTTGTCCCACATTATTCCATTTACTAATTTATTTTAAATTAATATTTAACTATTTTAAATTTATTATTTATTTAAGATATTACTCTACTACACTATAATTACATTAGTGATCATTTCCTTAAAAACCTCGATTTGGCTAACTGAATCTTCCAAGTTTTAATCTTATAATTTTCAACATTTGTTGCTCGCTAATTCATTTGTGCAATACAAATTACTCTCTTCAACAACTTCTTAATTAAATCCAAACAAAGCTTATATTAACTTTACATTAAATTAAACTTAAACTAGTATACAATAAAAAGAAGAACCCTCTACTCAAAGCTCTTTATCTAGGATATAGCCGAGGACCTTAAATGAGATGTAGAAGAAGCAGTTTGCTGTTATTTTCTTCGTTCATGACTCCTTTTTAGGAGTTGAACGAAAAGCCTACTTTAAAAAATACGCATTACTTTATGTTGATTAGTAATATTCAACTAAGCGCGTCATCTTTTATAGTAACAGCGCCTGGACCTTTGTCAATTTTTACCGGCCATTAAACGATTGTCTCAAACACCATCTCCGAGGATAAACAACTTTAACATGTGCTATAAGTTCCAAGAGGGACAAGACTTCTACGAAGGGAAATTTAAGAGTAGAGGTACTAGGATTCAAATCTTGGAATCGTTTTCCCGATACACAGGTGTTTCATTTTTAAAAAAATGTCAATGCTTAACAACTCAATGTAGGAGATTTTAATTTAACGAATAAATTAATAATTAGTTAAAATAGTTGACTTCAAATTTTTGAAATAAATAAATCAAAAATTTTAAGAAGCAATCTTCATGGTGTTCGCTAACCTCGTATATTATTTTAAGAAACATTGCGTTCTTTTTTATGACATATCATTTTAGTTTTCAATGTCAATTTGATGGGCCCAAGTAGTTAGGCTCTGCCACGTCACATTCACTTGAATAAATGTTTCCAAATAAAAACTTATTTTAAAGGAATCCAGGCGAGCTTTAATAAACAACTTTGTTCTCAAGTTCGCATATCACTTTACTAATACACGATCGTGTAAAATGTAAAACATTAAAAACAGAAGAACTTTTGTTAAATTTACAATTTTGGTTGGTAGATCAGCCCCCTGAATTAAAGGTGTCTGTGGCTCATCTATCTACAACAGTTGACTTCAAGAAATGTAAATTAAGTCCAACTGCTGATTTAAGTCGCCATGTAAAATAACCACACCTATACCAAGTTCAGTGGTAATTGAGGAAACTAACGACCTCTAGCCAATAAAGATATTAAAACAATTATCCTGAAGAGTTCTTGACTAACGTGCAAATGACCCAGCCTACAGGAACTACTGTGACATCCTCACAAACAAGAATTTCACGCAAAGGTTGAACCTAAAAGGATAAGCTCTGACTCATCAACTCACTATATCATCGGCAGCAATGTTAGGGTTTAATCCCCACCCTTAACTTTTTGTGATTTCTTCACTAAATTTTCTACAACAAAAGAAAGTAGTTCTTAACTTCGTTCAGAATCATTCATCTAAAACTTTAATTTAGCTAATCCTCAAAAATGTCCCTGTTAACTGGAACGGATTGCAATTGGCCAAAAAATCTCTCTTTTTTTAGTACGCTATATCTGTAATTAATTCATTACGAAAAGTAACTATAAGATAACAGTAAATAAATAAAATGAATATATTACTTCTAATTGACACAATAACGTACAGGGTCGCCTACTAACCTTTACTTATGTGTATTTGTAAAAAATATACATATATGGGTTAGAATTGTTAAGTGATGTCGTGCAAAGATTGTCTTACGAACGAGGTTTTCTTTCTCTTTTCGTAAAATGATCATACTCCACAAATAGACCTTCAAATTAAAGCCAAATGATATATTTTGACCGATATGGTCATTTCAGTAAGAACTGTCACAGTTTAAGCAATTGGCACTTCTTCACAGAAATATGAACTTAACTAAAAATATCATGGGCAACGCTCACTCAACAGGTTCATTTTTGAAAGAAAAAAAAAGTGGAAATAGATTATGTTTACGAAATAACCATAATAACGACGTGTACCTTGCGCACATTTTCTCACAGAAAAAATAACCACTTGGAAACCTACCCTTGGAAAAAATAATTGTCTATTTAAATGAAATGTGGCAATTTTCTTTACTCGCAGTTTGAATAAACTATAAATAAATTACAACATTAAGATGAACCTTTTTGAAATATGTTTATTAATTAAATGAAGAACCAAATAACATTGATGGACTGGATGATAGGGAAAATAAGATAACTTAATTGAAAAGAAATTAAGACAGAACTTGTGTCTTTGAAATCAATATAATAATTTAGGAGGTATGCATTCTTTTCTTTTTTAATTTTAAGGAGCGTCAACATTCCGTATAATTGAAAACCAAAGCCTTTTCCAGTGAACTGACGGTCTCTGGACATTGTTTTTTCGTGACAGAAACTATCCATTCTTGGACAGTGAGGCTGTTTCCTAGGATTCATAGGAAAAAATCAACTCCATGAATTAGAAGTTACTTTGAGATTAATAACATTAGACTTAGTAACCAGTGACATGAAATTAATCTTGGTAAAATCAGTTTTTGCGAAAATGTATCCTCTTTTATACTACTTTATGCTACGCAAATGATAAAAATTATACATAAATGTTTAGTTATTGGTGGAGAAGACGGAAAAATAAGTGCAGTTGAAATCACTTCACCAAACATAAATATACCTCTGATGATGGATGAAAATCCGAAACCGGTCAGAAATATAAAAACATGGTTCCTTCTATAAAGTGCGCTCTATGACTTAAAATCAAAACTTATTATTTATAATAAACGGTAAAAGATAAAACGAAAGCCGACATTGCAGCAACACAAGTAAGCAAGTAGGTAATTTATTAAGTTAAGCAAAAATACGCGATTTTTACAAGGTTAGGTTCAAGTACATTGCTATAGTTTTAGATTCACATTTCACGGTCACATGTTTCTACTTCGTCATATAAAAAAATAAAAGAGGCTTAATCCTTTTACGTTTACACATAAAATATTCCTTTTTTCTTGTTTACTTAATCTCATCAAAATTATTCTACACAATAACCCGATTTGTATAGATACATTGACTCTGTAATGTAATTGGTAATACTCCAATTACCAACTTTATTATATCCTCATTATTTAATTCTTGGTGTGATAAAGCAAGAGTGATTGAATACTAAAAGCTACAAGTATCAAGGACAAAATCTAAAAGGTTGATTATAATTAAAAATACGCAATATTTAATATATGAATATACATGTGAATTCAACATTATAATAATGAATTGAAAAAGCTTACATGGTTCTTTAATGTTAGGATTTTCATTTCCTATATTAAATGAAATTATCGAAAGGAATCGTCAGATATTAAAATTGAGTTTTCATTGTATTATATTTTTAGGAATTATAAATACGAAAAAAATTATTTAACCACATGAATAACTCAAAATGAATGTTTTTTTAAGTTGGAAAGCAACTTAAATTGCTGCATTAAATAGGTGGTTTAATAAAATCCAAGTAAAAATGTGAATTTATTAGAAGTTTTTATTCGCTCACATTTGTTCTATAAAATATCTCCAGTGATTTTCAGCCGGACATTAATTTATCTTCAACAGAGCTTTAAAGTTTTACATAATTTAAGGCTTAGCAAGAATTCCAAGTCCAACTAAACTCGAATGATGTAAGAAAAGTTTTACAGAATTTACAATTTCCTCCACATAACTCTTGATGAGCGCAAAATAAACATTTTATTTTATTTATATTTATTTAAGATGTATTTTACCGTATTTCTTGGTAATTAATTGTGAAAAGGTACACCTATTAGTCTCAAGGCAGAAAGAAGAACTGGGACTTCACAGTAAACTCGCTGTATTCCAGTAATTAGGCCACTTTCTGTAAATTGCTATTCCAATGTCCTCTAGGAATTCCAGCAGTGTAGATAAAAGAAGAATTTAAAGAAGTGAAGTAATGACGTTTTGTTAGACGGGTTTCACATCCAACAACCCTTTTGGGGTGTAAAAGGTGGCTGATTTAAAACCGATGAAAAGAAGCACTTTAGAAGGAAGCATTTATTAAAAATTATTTAGTTCAACCAATCTCTGAATTGTCCGCACTTAAGCGTGACTTGAAACACATTAATCTAAACAAACTCACCTTTACATAGTGCTTAGAATTTTGTCTCCGCATTTGTGGTCAAAGCCAGATCACAGGCTAGTTAACCTCGTTTGTTATTAATGTATAAAGTATTCGCTAAAATGCCTTTTTTAGATCATTTATTAATTTAATTTCAAATTGTACTTGTTCTCAGGTAATAATGTAATGTATGTTTCCTGAAATAATTAATTACAATTTTCACCTTCAAAAAATGAGGACAATTCCTTGAAATCATTTACCTATTTTGTTTTCTTTCTTTGGCTCTTAATTCTTTAAAGAATAAATTTACAATGTTGTTGGATAATGTCATTTTTGTCCTTCCACAAAAAAAAAAAAAAACTGGATCATTTAAGTTTGATCTAAAATTAATTGATTTGATATTAAACAGTGCTTTAAAGATTTTTTTGTTTAAAGAGTTATTTATGGACATTAAATTTTCACCTAGTATAAAAAAATGAGTGCTAAAATTATTTTTTAATCTTCTATAAGAAAATATTCCAGATTTTCTCATATTACTGTTCTTAAAGACGCAAGTAAAGAATTTTCTTCTACCTTGAAATTGTACTAGATATTTAGTACCTTCAATATTATTAAAGTGGAAATTCGTGCTTTGTAATGAAAATAGCACTCTAGAGAGCATTATGACTTAAAATCATTCTCGTAGTGCCCACAATATCCAATTCTATTATTTTATTCATTTATATTTCTATATCAGTTAATGTACTGTTGTTTAATAACAATGAATTTAATAATTCATACACAACAAAAATTAATAAAAATGAATCCGCGCACAATACATAACCGAACAGAAAGCAATTTTTCAAAAATATTGGGTATACACATTTACGAGTATATATATATATATATCTCAATTGTTATGTTTGTTGTCTCTACGTCATTCAACTTTTTTAATTATATTTCAGCAAACTTTAATTTAAAAAATTTGTAGAGTATACAGAAATGAAAGAATTTAGACGAAAATCACTATTATTAAATGTTGAGATTTAAAACAATCTTTATGCGTCTAATTTTGGATTGATTGCCTAATTTTATTAATTAACTATCAAACTTTTTTGTCTAATTAATAGATTATCCTTATGAACATTAAGGAGCGGTCATAAATTTTGTAGACAAAAATTCTTTTTTTACCGACGTTTCGGTATTGCCTTCTTCGGGGTAATACAAATTTGTAGAATTGTATATTTAACTACTCATCATAACTGTGTGATGTCTGACAATGTTTGACCGCTCCTCAATATTTCTAAGGATAATCTATTAACAACGGTCGAAAACCAAACTATCATTCTTTAATTTATCAATACTGTTAATAAAACTTATAACTAAAGGTTGTTTACTTTGCATTGCTTGTCATCAGAAGACTATGGCTACTAAATTAGACTTCATTATTCTAAGAACGCTTTGTTGTATAATGCACTTTTCTTTTGGATAGTTATTAGGTTGTGTAAGTATGTATCACCTATTTAATGAAGACAATAGAACAATCTATATCAAAATGTAGTGGAGGGACGGTTCTGATGATATTCCATTGTGTATGCTCACCTATTCAATATAATGATGAGACAGAAAAAATACAACACTGAATTTCTAATTGGAATATAGTTAAAGCATGGCTTATTGTAAAGTTATAACATTGCTCTTAGGTATTAGTATTTGAAATAAAATAATAAACAAGAAAAATAAAATAAAATGAGCAGTACATTTACAAGGGACTGAAACTGAAACAGGAGATTAAACTGCTCATAAATTGTATATCATTTTTTTAATCAAATAAAACTTCTTTTATAACAACCCTAATTCTCCATTCATCTGAAAAGAACAAAATTTAAGTTCCTAAAATTCCGTGTGTTGTCTTGCTTCTCAATGTTCTCTGGAAATTAGCCGCCTTTGAACGGTTTCTTATTTTCGTCAAAGATGTTAGCTACTCCACAAAATCTGACTACGTGCAGCTGACTGCATCTCTACACTAGTAATGTAAATATACAAAGCTCACGTACAAATTTTGTTTCAAGTTTATTATCAAATTAGAAAATAATTTTTTGAGCAGATGCAATAAACAGACATTACATTGGAATCGCTACTGTGTGATCCTGAAACCTCTACCCTGTGCCAATGATGAAGCGATTTTATTGATAAACAAAATTAATTAGTTTAATCATTTTAACAGCAAAATTACTCAAATATAAATGAAATATAATATTATTAAAATGTAGGATACTTGCTGATTTGAGTACCTTTTATGAATAATCACCCCTACTACTTACATTTTTAAACTATATGTTTTTGATAAAGATCAGTAAATAATTCATTAAACTACAATTTCTCTACAATTCGGTACAGAAATCATTAAAATCTGAAGAACAGGAAGAGAGATATTCAGGGTGTATACGGAGGAGTGGTCGAAACTTGGGGAGGTGATTCTACAGCTCAAATGCAACAAAAAGTATTCTCTTCACTTTGGCCCGATTCTCAATAGAGTCCAAGATATTTGCATTTTTAACTTTTCCGTCGATATTCGCGTTTTCCACCATAAAAACAGCCGTAACTTTTCTCTCCTTTATCCTACAACAAATCTGCTTATTCCAATCTGTAAGAGCATTAAATTTCCTATAAATTTGCTTGGTACAGAGCCTCAAAACGATTCTTATAACAATGAAATTTTTACTTGAATGTCTAAAAATTTCGTTCTCGATATTTTGGTTTTTTTCAACTGCATTTTCTCAATGGTTAATGAATCAAGGAATCACATAATTTCAGAAAAAGTAGCGCATTTATTGAGCTTCAAGATCATATGGATTTTTTTGGTTTTTAATAATTCCCGAACAGAGGAGTGTAAATGCAGAAAACTGGGATTTTGCGTAACCGATTTTCCATTACTAATTTACTCAAATGTCAATTTTTACCATTTTTGAAAAATTTAACCTTCAATATCTCAATAACTATTATCACTGAAACATTGTTGTTTATATCTGCTATAGAGCTATCTTTTCTCTACAATTTGGTAAAGAAATCATCAAAAACTGAAAATTGGGAAGCGAGATATAAAGGATTGAAATTTGAATGATTTACACAACCTCCAAAATTTACCCTTTAATATCTCAATAACTATTATCACTGAAACATTGATGTTTATATCCACTATAGAGCTATCTTTTCTCTACAATTTGGTAAAGAAATCATCAAAATCTGAAAATTGGAAAGCGAGATATAAAGGATTGAAATTTGAATGATTTACACAACCTCCAAAATTTAACCTTCAATATCTCAATAACTATTATCACTGAAACATTGCTGTTTATATCTGCTATAGAGCTACCTTTTCTCTACAATTTGGTAAAGAAATCATTAAAATCTGATAATTAGGAAGCGAGATATAAAGGATTGAAATTTGAATGATTTACACAACCTCCAAAATTTAACCTTCAATATCTCAATAACTATTATCACTGAAACATTGCTGTTTATATCTGCTATAGAGCTACCTTTTCTCTACAATTTGGTAAAGAAATCATCAAAATCTGAAAATTGGGAAGCGAGATATAAAGGATTGAAATTTGAATGATTTACACAACCCCAAAATTTAACCTTCAATATCTCAATAACTATTATCACTGATACATTGCTGTTTATATCTGCTATAGAGCTATCTTTTCTCTACAATTTGGTAAATAAATCATTAAATTCTGAAAATTGGGAAGCGAGATATAAAGGATTCAAATTTGAATGATTTACACAACCTCCAAAATTTAACCTTCAATATCTCAATAACTGTTATCACTGAAACATTTCTATTTATATCAGTTATAGAGCTAACTTTTCTCTATAATTCGGCAAAGAAATCATTAAAATCTGTACAATACAAGGAGAGATATAAAGGTTTTATTTTTGAAGGAATTGGAATACCTCCAAAATTCAATCTTCTATATATATTTTATTAAATATCTCTTTAAAAAAAAATTACAGTTTAAAAGGTTAAGTATAGGGGTTGATTAACCCCAATGATTCTTCAAAAACAATTTTCTTGAGATAACGTTTAGAATAAAATGTGAAGGTATATGTACGTAGATAGCAATATTAAACTGCGAGTGCTGTACTACCTTTTAAGTGAAATAATAAAAATTCAACTATGGTTTTAGTACTCCCTAAATGGCAGAGATATTTAACTTCAATTCGCACGATTGCAGTAATTCCCCTTTAGTAGTTGTAAGAGCATTTTGGCACTTTACAGTCCCGTAGAGAATCATTAACCATTCTTCGTGCTAAATCTTACCAAAATCTGACTAAGCATTATAAAAATATTTGTAATAATAGTTTTAGAGAGGGCCTTACTTGCGTGGGGCAAACTCCCCTTCTTAAGAGGCACAGCATCGAGGCTTTAAAATACAACTTCATTCATTCATGAAAACTTCATGACACTCATTCATGAAAATCAGTAGACTCGTCGATAATTGGAAACGATGCTATACTTCCCCTTAACAGGTGTAAGAGCAGAAAGTCGCTTTAATATTACGTAGGGAAGCCCTAACCCTTTCATCCTGCCAAATTTATCAAAATCGGGCTATCTTATTAGCAATAATAATTTTGGAGAGCGACCTATATACATAGTAGGGAATCCTTACCTTTACTTATCCTTACTTTTACCTCTCCCATTCGATGTGCATAGTCATACAAGAATGTACTACTTGTAAAATACAAGTAATGTAAAATGGAATTTTAAAGAATCTTCATTTAGGTACCTCACGATTACTAAGAAGAAACATAAATAATGAGCTTCTCTACTTATTTTGTTTTTTTGGATCTTACTGCAAAAAAACAAAGCTGTACGATATCTGACGGAAATTTGCGGAACCATATGTATTTTCCTAATTTTATTTGTTTAACATTTTATCATGTCGTTAAAACGTTCCGAACGGACAGATTTATCAAACTTTTTGTAAATCTTAACACAAATTTTTCTATTTGTAGGACTTTATCACTTAGTGATGTACTCGTATGTCACAAAACGAAGAGTATTATTATAAAAATTTTACAAAATTTTGTTTTCCCATTTTTCCCTGGGCTGGATTGGTTTTTTTAAGCAAGAAGTTATTTTGTGGCATCTTCCATACAGCTGAAGAGGATGGTATAACGACCGAGCTCCCCGTAAACTTTCTGTCTCCACACATTTGTAAAAACATTTTGATTATGCGTTGAATGCAATATTAAGATGACCTCCTTAGCTGATTTATTAATTATTAGCTGAGTTATTGCTCAAAACAAAAGAGTAAATTCGTTTTTCATTACCAACATGAAGATGTTTTTTGTTTAGGAAAATTATTTAAAAAAAAAACTATAAATCTGTGTCATTCTTTTATTATTATTATGGTCTGCCCACTTAAAATATTTTAGCAATTGAACTTGTAAGTAAATCAACACAAATGTTTGTAAAAAAAAAATTTGTGTTTTCCTTAGAGAACGAGTTACATTATTTAAATGAAAAAAGAAAAATAGATCCGACTGCACCAAAACTAAATTAAATTAAGGAAACTTCAGCAGTTAAAAAAGCTTTGTGGTAGGAAAGAAAAATAAAAATCTTGCAGGTGACTGATATCAAGTAAGGATTTAATATTCCTCTTGAGGATCAGCTTCACCTTCCACAGAATCCATGCCAACTTCTTCGTAATCTTTTTCTAAAGCTGCCAAATCTTCACGAGCTTCAGAAAATTCACCTTCTTCCATACCTTCGCCAACATACCTGTTGATTTTATTTTTTAGAAATGCCGATATTTAACAAAATGTATTGAACAGAAATTTTTAGTTAGAAGGAAAAAAAAAAAATGTTTTTAAATACTAACCAATGAACAAAAGCTCGTTTTGCATACATAAGATCGAATTTATGGTCAAGCCTAGCCCAAGCTTCTGCAATTGCAGTGGTGTTTGAAAGCATACAAACAGCCCTTTGCACTTTAGCCAGATCACCTCCTGGCACGACTGTAGGTGGCTGGTAGTTAATGCCAACCTAATTAAAATGAATAAATTCTATAGAATGCCAATATTATTAGCAATTATACAATCTGGAGGAAACGTGCACACGATTTTCTCTCCCCTCAACTCTCCAGATTTATTTCTCACACTTCTTTCATGATTAAAGAGACATCCCTCAACTCTTTTTTAAAAATGGATTTTCGACGAAAATAAATAGACAAATACGAAATTGATCAACAATCGGTTTCTCTTTTACCTCAACACTCTAACATGTAAATTCACACTAGTATTACATTCGAATTGTTGAATAGGCCTGAGAGGGTAGCTTCACCCAAAAATAAATTTTCCTTCAACAAATGTTAAAAGCCTTTTAGTTTACTACTTAATAAACTTATTAAAGAATTAGCAAATTATAAGTCTTGGAAAATTAAAACAAAATATTTCTGGAAATTCGCGTTCTGATATGATAACCAATATTCTCCAAATTCAGAATTTTAGCAACTCACTAAATACCTGATAACTGAGCAAAACAAATAGGGGCAAACATTATTCTAAGTAAGCAGTTCAAAAAAGAAATTTCTTGAACCATTCCTTGCTCTTAATCGATTTTTGTTTAGGAAATGTTTCAATAAAAGTTATGGATTCAAGTTAAACTAAATTATAAAAGTTATTTTTTGGTAAATCTCAAAAAAACATAAAAGATCAATTCATTAAAATGAAACTTCGAGTTGACTGATCAAAACTTAGGTTGACATCTGGTTGCCACATTAGGCACGATTTACTTCTCAGTTGTATGTAATGGTACAATGTAGTATAATCCTTAATATATTTCTTACTTTTTAAAATATTACCATTTAAAATGCTCACCTTAAAACCAGTAGGACACCAATCAACGAACTGAATAGTTCTCTTAGTTTTGATTGTAGCAATGGCAGCGTTCACATCTTTTGGAACAACATCACCTCTGAAATATTTATTTATTTATTTATTTCCAGCTCTTGGAACAGGTATTACGAAAATAAAGTAACAAATTTACCTGTAAAGCATACAACATGCCATGTATTTGCCATGCCTTGGATCACATTTCACCATCTGGTTGGCTGGCTCGAAGCAGGCGTTCGTGATTTCCATGACGGATAACTGTTCATGGTAAGCTTTTTCTGCAGAGATTACTGGAGCGTAAGTAACCAGTGGGAAGTGGATTCGCGGGTAGGGTACCAAGTTAGTCTGGAATTCTGTAAGATCTACGTTTAAAGCACCATCGAATCTGTTTAAAACGAACAATAAAACATTAAGACACTAGCTATTTAAAACAAGAAAATGTAAACAGAAATTTCAATCATAAGTTGTTTGACAAAACCAATTTATTTTGTTTTCAATTGATTCATTCATTACCAGCTTAGTAAAGGCAGTATAGCTGAGGAACTATACAATAAAATTAGAAATACTAAAAATTGGTCTGAAATACTATTTCTTATACTAATTCTCAAAATTTCATCATTATAAGAGACAATATTCTGCGAATTTTTAGTAAATCGTAATTTTAGCAACATTTTAATTCATACGAATGTACGTGGAGAAAAATGACACCTCTACAGTGCTGCTAAGAAATTTTTACACTCTTCAAAAAATGATTTCATTTATATTTGGTACACTCAATGCAGATTTAAATGTTTTATTTGAAACATTTTTTCAGGTAAATTCTATTAAGGGAATTAATGGTGAGAACTACGGAGGCTTCCCACAAAGGAAACATTTCTGTAAAATTTGAGTCCTACCACTTTAATTAAAAGGGTTAAATATCTTACAAAAACTAGTTTTTGTAAGATATTTCAATCTTGACTTCTAATTTATTGAATGATTTTTTTCACTTATATATGATTTTTTTGAGAAAAAATATAGTCTTTTACATTTAAGGTAAAAATATACATATCTACTGTTGCATATGCTTGGTTTCTAGATTCTTTAGGAAAAGTGGAATCTGGCCAGACCAATGCTATTTAATTTCAAAAAGTATAATTTTTTCAAGTCACAAGTCTTCAGAGCTAATAATATGGCAAACAACAAAAATAATAAGTTGTTCAAAATGTACTTTAAAAGCTATTGATATACTTAAACCCTCACCTGAGAGAAGCGGTAATGGAGGAAACAATCTGGCCGATGAGTCGATTCAAGTTTGTGTATGTAGGGCGTTCAATGTCCAAGTTACGTCTGCAAATGTCATAGATAGCTTCATTATCAACCATAAAAGCACAGTCAGAATGTTCCAAAGTTGTATGAGTGGTCAAAATAGAATTGTACGGTTCTACCACAGCTGTAGAGACCTAAAAGCATATAAATTACCATTTAAAAATAATGAAATTATTCATTATATAAAAAATAAAAAACGAATACAATGACCTACCTGAGGTGCTGGATAAATGGCGAATTCCAATTTACTCTTCTTTCCAAAATCAACAGAAAGACGTTCCATCAACAGAGAAGTAAATCCGGAGCCAGTACCACCGCCAAAAGAGTGGAATATCAGAAATCCCTGGAGTCCTACACATTATAGAAAATGGTTAGTTAAGCGTTAAGCTGAACTTTAATATAAAGGTAATTAAATCTCACAACAATATCTCACCTGTACATTGATCAGCCAACTTCCTGATCCGGTCCAACACTAAATCTACAATCTCTTTGCCAATTGTATAATGTCCACGAGCATAGTTATTGGCCGCATCTTCTTTGCCCGTGATTAACTGCTCTGGATGAAAAAGCTGTCTATAGGTTCCGGTGCGAACCTCATCTTATAAAAAAAAATTAATAAAAATGTTATTCATTTTGTCTTTTATTTTAAATAAATGAATTTATTTTATTGTTTAAGGAAAACTTACCGACAACCGTTGGTTCTAAATCAACAAAGACGGCCCTTGGAACGTGTTTTCCAGCACCTGTTTCACTGAAGAATGTATTAAAAGAATCGTCTCCTCCTCCTACAGTTTTATCTGAGGGCATCTGTCCATCCGGTTGAATGCCATGTTCCAGACAGTAGAGTTCCCAGCAGGCATTACCGATTTGTACACCGGCCTGACCCACATGAATTGAAATACACTCTCGCTAAACAAAAAAATATTTAAATAAAAATTAAACGTTGAATTAAATAACTGTCGCCTAATAATAGTAAATATTTATTCAAAACATGAAGTGTTCTTTGGTAAGTGAGGCTTAACCCCTCCCCTCATTAACTCTTTCAAGGAAATGAACTAACCACTTTTTCAATATCCTTGGCGTCCCAGTGGGTATCTCAGACTAACTATAAAAACATTTTCTCAGAACCCCACTAAACAGTAAATAAAACTGGGACCGTAGAACTTGATGTGTGTTGTTAAATTTCACATAGCATATCAATAAACGTAAGCTTTCTCACCATCATATATCTGAACAATTACTCGCAATGACTTTAAGTCACTTTGTAGAAGGGTACAAACAAGTGACTAATGAAGCCAGAAATCTAAGTGGTAGTGGGTTTGTTTTTATAGGCATTCCTATGCATCCACATGTACTGCTGGTTTCTATATTATCAAAAGTCAAGAAAGTAAGTTATCATTTTGGCTGCAACTCTTCTTTATAGATGACATAATTATTAAAGCCAACAAAGGCAAAAGGTGGTCCTTCAATAAAAAGTCAAAAGAATGCACCAAGTACTTTAATTCTGTTGCTTAACTGGAAAAACGAAACCTGGGAAGAATGGATTCAGTCTAGAGGTGAAATGCTTCAGCAAGGGCAAAAATTTAAAATAGCCGCTTTAGCAAGCTGTTTTTTTCGTTGAAAAAGATTTACTTTTACCATTTAGCTACGAATTAAGATGTCTGCAGAAGTTTTCGCCAATGACACATTGGGTTTCCCATTTTTCAAACCTATCTTGTAAAACGGAAATTTACTTTAAATCTAGTTTAGTCCCAAATCCCCTTACAGGGTTGCTGAAAAGGGATGAGCCACTTCTTCGGGAATTTTGGTGACTCCCCGGAGTTATGCCACCGATAAAAATTTCACATTAGATTAACTCTTGCAGTGATGAACAATTTCACAATAGATTAACTCTTGCAGTGATGAACAATTTCACAATAGATTAACTCTTGCAGCGATGTTAATGTTTGTAATTACTTGAAATTAACGCAATAGTAAAGTATGGAAATATGTGCACTTTAAGTAGGTTTATTACTACCTTGTATACAAGTTTAATATCTTCCAAGGTTTTAGACAAAAACTGAATTTATGAGCACATTACCTAAAAAGGAAGGAAAAACTGATATAGTTGGTATTTTTCAACAAAACGCTTATTCGCGCAATTTTTTAACCATCTACCCTTATAAAACTGACCGGAATGTTTTAATTATTCAACCTTGTTTAAACGACCAAAAAACTGAGTATAGATTTTTTTAAAGCCTAATAAATAATTTTCAACTAAAATCAATAGGTAATAGTTATTGGCAAAAAGAAATGTAAGAGTTTTGTCAGTCAAATTTAAAACCGGCTAAAACGGCTAGAGATTTGTTCTTTATAAATGTTATGGAAAAACAAGCACACTCCTTTTAAAGAGAGCTATAAAACATAATCTAACTGAAATAAATAAATGGAAATTTAAATTTTATATTAACTGCTGACTACATTATCTCAAAATACAGATTTGAAACAAAAACAAAAAAAAAGTCTTAAATTTTAAGAGTATAATATACTTGAGTTTGTATAAAATAAAATAATTTATATTTTTATGAGAATTTTTTTTAATATACGGTTCTTTTTTTTATTTTTCTGTGAAAATATTAAAATCTTTCGTTTTTTTTTTAAATTAGATTTATTTTTGAAATTGAAGACTTGTTCAATAGTGGAGGGTTAGTTCAAGAAAAAGATGCTTAAAACAGGGCCCCACACAGGGCCACAAAAGGGAGATCTATTTAAGGACTGTAGGGTACAGAAGTTCCCCTCTATCACTCAAGCCTCCCTACTTTTCTAATTCTTTTACCTCGGGTAAAAAGTTTAAACCACTGCCTCTTTTTATTGTCAAATTTTATGTCTACCAATTTTTTTATAATAATAATAATGATGATGATGATGAACAGCAGAATACTTCGCTTTTCGTTAAGTGATAAATGTGGCATAATGTTCAGAATGTCTGGTTGAATAAACACGCTCACTTATGATCTTATGTAACTCCCTACATATTGGTGTTAATTACATAGAATGTAGAAGTCTTTAAAATGATATAATGTGTAAGTCCGAGCGTGCGCCCGGAAGGGGAAGGAGAGTTTGTCTTAAGTTCCCTTAAACAGGCGGCAAACTGGCGAACCCCCCTGGGTAATTTACTGTGGCCCACGGTGATCTGGTATAAAATGAAAATAGAAAAATTTGTAACGAAGAAAATAGCGCTGGTGGAAGATCGAGGCGATTCAGTAGACACAATTCCCTCGTTAACCAGTGCCTTTCCTGGAGGCCAGTGGGGGTGTACAAACGCGCTGACTCAATTCAGCGGGTGAAAAAAAATAAATTTAGTTTTATAGATACATTAAATAAAATAAATGTTTAAATATGATGAAAGATCTACTTGTTTTTATTGTACTTCTTAACTGGCAATTTTTAACTAAAAAATCAACTTATTTGAATTTTTTTTAACAATTAAACATCAAGAGTGGAGTCAAACGCAAATATCAAATAACCTAAATGTTCCGACTCCCTTAGGCATTAATTTCGGTTAACAGACACCAAAAAAGTATAAAATGGGTGTCTGCAGGATGGTTTGCTTATGGGTTGGTTACACCCAAGTAGTAGCATCCACCCGCAACAACCTCTAGAAACGGAATTATCAAATCATTACTTCAAAATTACAATATATTCTAATACAATTATCTGTGACAATTATAGCTATTTTTTAACTGTAAATTAAGATGAAGTGTAATCACTTTAGAGCAAGTAACACATTATTTTAAAAGTTTTAGTAATTGGGTAAAATTAAATATAAAATACAACGTAAAACTTACGTGCCGAGACATTTCCTGGACTAGTTAAATAACAGTAGAAAAATGTCGAAGCAATTGTCTAATTCAAGAAACAATTCTGTATTGACCCAATGAATTGTCAAGGATTCCTTCTCGCATTACTCAATTGAAATAAACAAATTTTGTTTTTGCTTACACCATTCTAAATAAGAGACAAATTGATTTGTAATCTTCCAAATTACTTATACACTTCCATTATTCCATTGATAAATTTTAAAAGCAAAACATTAGCCATTGTTATTTATCAATTAGTTCAAATCAACCGTAAAATTACTCAAATGCTAATAGGTTGCACGAGGTTACATCTTGAACGAATATCATTTTGAAAATAAGAGGTCAATTTATGGCAAAAGAAGGCACTAGGTATTAATTCAATAAAAATAAAGAGTACTGCGTGAAATACCGAATATAAAATAAATACCCATCACTCGTCAAATCTTTAAAAAAAGTACGCGCTATTTACAGCAAAACTACCAAAAACTATTTAAACTTGCAGATTTTATAAACCAGCATAATAGTTCAATAGACTATATGGGTAAGTTTGATAACCGCGTGTGACCACAATACAATCAATAATCTAGCGCAATGCACCATTGGCACAGTTGAGTGAACACGATGCCTGTTGAACATAAAAGCAACACGCATTTTATTGTACTGAACATTAACAGTGACATTTAACCATGTACTTTTCACTGAGACCTACATTTGGCACTATCATTACAAATTAGAACTATATGGTGAGCTAAAACGACCATAACAAAATATTACATTAAATTTCGCAACAGTTTTCTGATTATTACAGAGCTAATCACATTTCATCCTTATCATTGCACAATAAAGCAATTTTGTTTTAAATAAATTTGGTACAAATTTTTTTTTTTTTTAAAATAAGAATGGAGGGTTTCCAAGCTTAGATTTAGTAAAATTCCTAAACGAATACAAGATTATCTGCTATCATTTCTAAATGTATTTTACCGGCAGAGCTAAAAGTCTGATTATTGATGAGATCCCACACTTATCAATCGATTCAATGTCAGGATACTGATACTGAGGGCACAAGTTAAATTGATACTTAAAAAACACACCAAACTTGAAATACATACCATTGTGTAGAAATGGAGTAAACAAATTGGTAGAAAAAAACGCTAAAAAGAAGACCGTTGACAAAGCTGGCAATGAAGCTTTTCTCACGGTTTCTGGCGACGTAGTGATTCTAGGCGTGGTGCAAAACCGCTTATATATGGCAAGAATACCCTGTTCTGATTGGCCGCAACCATCGCCTCCACGCAGACTCACAATTTAAATCAAATTAAAAAAAAGACAAGAAAAATATTTAGTTAAAAATGAATACCTGAGTTATTTATGTAGTTTTAATTTTCCAAAAGAACTGAATAGCTTTAAAAAAGCTAATTTATATTTTAAGTTGATAAATTGCTACATTGTAGTAAATTATTGTAGTTTTGCAAGTATAAAGGGCACCTAAGATCACTACCGCAGCTCAATCAATACTTAGACTAGAGAATATTACTTTACTTCAAAAAATAAATCATTGAAACTGTTATATTCGAGTTTCTTTAATTATTAATAGCATTACTAAAATTTGTTTAAGTGCCAACAAATTATAATACACATAATTTAATTAATTTGGAAAACGAAAAACACTTGTTTCATTATCTAAATTCATTCCCCACCCAATGAAATGATTCATCTGAAATTTTTACTACTCAGCAATGTTTTTTATTGATTCCTTTGCCTCTCATCCTTATAAATTTGTATAACCTACTACATATATATTTTTCAGCAATTGAAAAAAATCATTAATAATTTTTACAAAAATCTATTGTAAAACAATGCAAGAAATTTGAAAATACTACTAATACCAGTGTCAGGGTATCTTTTGCAGAGGTCTCTGTAACAAAGAAGAAACTGGCCAAAACGCACCCAAACTACTGGGTTCAATCGTTATGACAATTAATCTACTTTCTCTCACACACAATTATGTCATCAATTCTTAAGTACAAATGTATATGCTCATATTCAATGAATGAACAAAAATTAGTTGAAACAACTCGTAGACTTTGTGCGTATTGTCTGAATGTTGGAGAGTAAGTTTAAATGACGTTACGTAGGGACATCAAAAGTCCTGAAGAAGTACCTAGTCTTTTTACCCACAGGTGAATCGTGGTGGTAGCCCTTCATACTTTTCACTTCTATTTTATTCACTAGTCAAAGTTTCGGCTTCTTGAAGTGGGTATTGCTCTACTTTATGAACGACAAGATTTCTCTCTTAAGCGAATCACTGCTTGGTCGGAGAAAACCATAGTTCATTATTTGTCAGAGAAATGTATAGTACATTTTTACTGAGAACATAATTTCGAAAATATATAGCATCGCATTACTTTTAAACAGTGAAGAGAACATGCGTTGAAAAAGCACAAAATATTCCACAATTTTCTAATGAGTTATTTCAGGGAGCAATTGTCTTATAATGGATAAATCCTTGACCTACTAAAAAACCTAAAAACTAGGTAATTGAAAATATTTCTCTGCTATTTAGGGTAAATGGAATGAACGAACATGAAGTAATCTAAAGAGAGATGACCTCATCACTATTTTTCTGACCATAATGTTATTGGTAGTAAGGCATTAAAATTTAAATAACACCTATTTATACTAGGGAAAAATTAGATAATACAGCAATTGTTACAATAAATATTAATTAAACTATAAACTATTGCAATAAACTTCATACAGAAAATAATTTTGCATCACAGCATTATTTTCAAGTAATTTAGGTCTTGATAATTAGGAATTGATGAATAATCATTTAAAGAATATAATTATAATAAAATGTAAAAATTCAGTTTTATCAAATATATAAAACATAATTATGCTCGTAATTAATAATTAATTTTCAGTAATTTTCAAAGCAATAAAATTTTCGTAAGCTGATAAAACTTAATAGACTCATATTTATTTCTGATTACAAAATGATAGAAAATATTTAATTTTTTGTGATTCTTTATTTTTTCATCTTAAACATTCACTTTAACTTTGTCATCGGAAGCAATAATTCTTGTAAGATACAACTTCAATAATTTATTTCTCATCGAGAAATGGGACTTGGTAAAGCTGAAAATTAAATTGAGGTCTCCATTATCAGGGGCTCCTACTCAATACTCAAGCCATTTTGCATTTTTGTGCGCATGACGAACTAAGAAAATCAATACTCAAGTAATTTAAAGCGATACGCCCAGTGTAATATCAACAAATATTTTATAAGATAAATTGGTACTATAAAAGTGGCGATTCTAGCCTTAAAAAGAATTCTGAAAAAATGGATGTTTCCGTAGATAGGGACTAATTTCTTAACTTTATTAATAATTCTATTTGAACAATTTATTAAATAACTTCAATTAATATCGTGTGCATCGAGTCCGAGGGAAAATTGCAACGTTAAACAAAGCCAAAAATGAAACCTCCTCAAAAGGTTTCTTGTTTACACTTGTCTGCCTGTATATCCCTAGTGCCATATTTTTTGTAGAGAAAATCATTAACAATGACTTCTGCAGTGTATTTGGAGCACTACTTAGACAGTAAGAAAATTATTATGTTTTTAAAAACGGTATCGATTAATTAAAATGGCAATAAATACAATTTTAACTAATATAACCTGAAAGTTCTGAGAAAATGTTTAGTTTATTACTTGTATTTGTAGTGATTAATTAGCATTTGATTCATCAGTTAAAATATGATCTCAATTAAACTCCGTTTGTTTAACTAGGCCTAGAACATTTGCCAATTGAATTACAACGAAACTTCACATTGATGCGTGACTTAGATAGTCGAGCACAAGCCGTTATGAGAACTATTGATCAAAAAGCGGATGAATTTATGAGCTCTATTAAATCAATGACAGCAGAGAGAAAACGTGAAGCCATGGCAGAAATCCAGCAACAGTACAACAAAGCAAAAGAATACGGAGATGACAAAGTACAATTAGCAATACAAACATACGAATTGGTAAGAAAAATGTGAACTTAAGATGTCATTCCTAACTTCTTGGAAATTTCAATTTTGGATGGTTTTTATAACGAAACACATTTAAGTTTGACATACTTTTAAAATTATAACTTGCATGTCAATACTAAAGTACCTACACTTTTACTTATCAAAGTTATTATTGATAAGCAAAAACTCAAATTTATTACAAATCACCTTATTTTCATTCATTAATAGTTTAACATCTAGTCGAAGTGTACATTATTTGTTAAGGTTGACAAACATATTCGCAGATTGGACTCTGATTTGGCCAGATTTGATTCTGAAATTCAAGATAAAGTATCCACAAGTGCTAGGTCGCAGGATGAGCAACCTACAGGTGTACATAGAAGTGAGCCGTGAAGCATTTTTTTAAGTTTTTATTTATTTTTTTTAAGGCAGAATACCAGTTTTATCTAAATTAAAAACCATTTTTAAACTTTTTTATTGCCATCGATTTAAGTATGCGATCTAATTTTATTTATTTATAATTTGTCATAAGGAGGTAGAAAAAAAGCCAAAGACAAAGAGAAAAAGAAGAAAGGATTATCTTCGGATGAAGATTCAGGTGCAAAAGCAAAAAAGAAACGAAAGAGTAAGCTTTTACAATTAACTTCAAGTGTAGATATTACTTTTTAATTGTAATTTTCATTAATATTACCTATTGTTTGAGTATGTCATATAATTTCCGATTCATTCACGTAATTGTTAATTTTAAGCTGGTGGAAAATCTATTGGAAGCGTTATAACTGGAACAGTAGGTGCGAAAGGTACCGGGGATAGAGCTCTTAGTGCATCTCCATTGGCGGGTCTTCCGGCCCTGGGCCCTGGAGCAGACGTATTGGACATGCCAGTGGATCCTAATGAACCAACGTATTGTCTTTGCCATCAAGTATCATATGGAGAAATGATTGGCTGTGACAATCCTGAAGTGAGTGAAGTTAATATTTAATATCTCACAGGGTTTACATTAATATATTCCTCGGTAAAAACATTAAGGGAAAAATGAAACCACTTAAAATTTAATCATATCGAAAACATGGTTCATCACAAAATAGCAATAAGAAATTTCAGCAAAACATTTTGCAAAAACATACCTTAGAATTAGAATTTCCACCACCATACACGTCAGTGCGCCTCATTGCGACAAGTTTGAATTAGGTTTACAAATGATGCCATAAACTTTTGATGTAATGAATAAAGGAAGCATTGGCTTATGTGGTTTTTCTAATTTAATATCGTTTGATTAAACTTATAATTCCTTTAACATTTAATTAATTTAATTGTGTCTTTATTCTTACTTAATTTCTCTGAATTAACCTTTTGTTTTTTTTTACTAGAATTATTGAATATTCTAGTTTCTCCATTTACTCTTCAGCCACGTTCAGTGATTTTATGACCGCTCATAAAAAAAAAATCATTGGACAGAAGTCGGTGGTTATTCAGAATAAATGTAATGTGATTTGGCCAGATTAATTGAACTGCTAAATAAATAATAAATATAATTTCAAGATAATGACATCAGTTTTATTACCGCTTGCCGAATGAATGAACAAAAATGCCGCCAAAAAGGGGGTAGGTTAGAAATTTTAATAAAATAACATTAAAATGAAAATCCTGACATCTTTTATATTTATGAATCTTATTTCTTCCGTTACTTATAAAGATCCTTAACAATGAAATGCAGAAATCGAAATTTCATTTAATTTATATTTATACGTATTAATTAATACAATTACTTAATGGGCCGGCTCAAGTGCATCACACATATGTAAAGTTGCGTATTCCAAATAGAGTTAAAACGTTTTAAGTGTGTCAAAATTCTTAAATATGAAATCCAGCCGAAGTAGATGTAATTATAATTCAGACTTCTCCGAAACTTATGAAACTTTCAGTGCTTCGGCTTACTGTCTGAAAGCTGATATTTACGTAGTGTTGAACCGACCATACATATAAAACTACAAAAATTTGCTTTTTTCAAGCATTTATAAGATTTGAATGTTACAGGGAAGCCTCCAGCTTGAGATTTGCTTAAAACTGCTAATTTATATTTGTTAATATAATTGTTTTTTTCTCACTAATAACCCAACAGTCTATACATCTCCCCTAGTGTATTTTTGCGCTTTCTTTATTGTGTTATTGACATACGCTTCACTCTATTCTTTCATGTTTATTTTATATAAATTGGATCTACTGCAAGATCTGTCTAAAGGCGTTTGTTTTCTTTTACCATTCTCCTCTGCATACAGCTCATAATTTGGTTTGATTTTTCCCTGACTCGTGGATTCTATGGAAGTTTTGGTTTAAATTTTTTGAAAAATTACTAAGAATATATTTCACTCTGTCGACCTCTTAATTTCGCTAACTGCTGCTCTGACTGGCTTTCTTTTCAAAAGTTTTCGATGAAAAGTGTTGAGCTTATTGTGTACAATTTTATTTCATTTACTATGTACTAAAGTATTTATTTAATGTTTCTAAACTTTAACAGTGATTTATATAAAATAAGCTATTAGTGTCAATTTGGCATAATAAATTGCTATCATTCCATGGTCGTAGTTAAACAATTAAAGATCTTTTATTCTTACGTACATGGTCAAATTATTAACTGATGAATTATTTTTTCAGTGCCCTATAGAATGGTTTCATTTTGCTTGCGTTGGTCTTACTACAAAACCCAAAGGAAAGTGGTTTTGCCCAAAATGTATTCAGGATCGGAAGAAGAAATGAGTAGTTGGTGCATTAATTAGAAGTTGTAAACATTTGTCTATTTTAATTAATTTAACATTTTTATAACACAGTCTAGAAAATATATTATTTTTTAAGTAAAAATTAAAAGGCTGTTCTCAATTGTTTATACTAATTATTCTTTGTGAATTTTTTTTTTTTATTATTTACGTTTTGTATGCATCTTTAATTTACTTATTAAAACTGTCCGGTAGGACAGTTGTATAAAGGTTGATCCACAAAAACTGCTCGAACAAACGTAATGTTGAAAAACACCCAACTTTAACAATTTGTTTTCTCTTTTTCTGTAAAAGATAAAATAGTGCAAATCCTCCTTTATAACTGTAATTTTTTGCAACAACATGGATAAAATAGATTTCGAGAAATAAGTTGCTGAAAATGGGCAAGGCTTTTTCAGAAAATCTTCTTCTTGTTACCTTTTTTGTGAACAACGTAGCGCCTGAACGCGGAAACTGATTTTCATGAATGATTAAATTTATTTAAAACGTTTAACATTTAGACAATACCTATAGCTTGGAAAAACCAATATATGCAAAACATTTTGTCCCTAATCCAGTGATTTATGAATTTGTTTTGTTTTGAACTGAAGAGCAACTTTTCCGCTTGGTAGTACCGAATTACATGGCGTCGATTAGTAGGGATTTTTACTGTAGTTGAAACCACAAACATGGTTACTTTTATTTAATATTACGATTTCATTTTTTTTCCAAACATTAATAAGTTCTAAAATTATGATTCTTAATAATGCTAATTTATTACAATACTTGTACTTTAAAAATTCCGCAACAACACTTTCTTTACTCTTTATTGTAAGATAGCTAATTAGGAATCTAAGTTAAATTTTCATTTCAGGGACTGATGAAAGTTTTTCTAAATTATGGAGAATATTTTTAATTTTTTATCTCAAAGCGAAACCTTTTTAGAAAATCTAGATAATATCAAGAAATTGTCATGCTAAATGAGTTTTGTAAGAACAAGGCATTTATAAGAATTTTATTTAAAAAATGTCAAATATAAAATATGATACACACTACCATTTTCATCAATAATAATTGCAGTGTTTAAAAAATTATATTTATAAAAAATAGATAATATAAAAAATACCTTATTCTAAAAATATCTGAATTAATGTCTACAATCTGTACTTAATCTAGTTGCAATGACTGAATGTAATGTGTATCAATAACAGGAATAATTTCTGGTTATTACCAAAAAATTCTATTATTGTCTTGGACAAGTTTTCCTCTACGCGAGAACAGTTTTTAAGAACTGGACAGAATGACAAAATCTAGCTACAAAAAATAAAATTTTATAAAAAATATTTACTTACAAATCAGCTTAGTCTTATTTCAGATTAGGTGTCAATTCAGCCGATCTACAAAAATAATAACTTCAAACCAAGAAATAAATAAGATTAAAATAATACGTTTGTTTAGCGCAGCTGAAAATACTGATGGAAAATTCAAAACAATTTATAAGATTAACGTTGCCAGAAGTAGTAGGAAAAATAAGGTAAATCTTTTCAGCAATGGTTTTGGCAATAGGCGATAGCAGGAAGTATCTTACGCTGCCCTATGCAAATTTTATCCCTCAATTCCGTGACTGTGGCATCACGAAGACGAAGCTTGGTCTAGTTTCTAGAATAAGGGCCTCCTTCATAAGTTTGGGTCAATTTTGGGAGCCTTTGGAGGGCGGTCCTTCAATATCTTGCTCCAGTCTAGAAAAAGTAAAAGTAATCGCCTATTTTTTCAGACGGGCTAAACGTCCAACTATCAATAATGTGTCGTGGACGGGGACGGAATCTCATATTTGACAATAAACAATTTTTTCGTAAAGAATAAAAAAATAGTTATAAGCGGGATTCGAACTGGGGATCTCCCACTTACGATGCCACGCACTTGACTACTAGACCAAACTCGCCCCAGCTGCAACAGTCTATCTGGGCCTTGTGTGTCTAATCCGCAAGATGTTCCGGAAGTCACCTATGGAGCTCGAGATGAGAGGTCAGAAAAGACCTAAAGGCCAGTATGTCCACAACTCTCTTAACTTCTGCTGGTCAAATGGCACACCGGGTCTTGACCCTGGGACCTACTGACTATCCAATACAACTTGTACTCGCGCCATTTTTTTACTTCGTTTGTGCCACTAAGAGGACAACCTCTTGTATTCTGTCTGATTCCGTTGGATTTGGATATGAAACCTTTGGCACTTGAGATAAAATGATACAATAATACGCAAAACAACTGGTAAGGAACGATTGAAGCGAAGCGAAAACCATTACTGCTCAGAATGGTGCTACCTAAACTAAAAAAAATTAATTTAGTTGATATGTGACAGTTCCCTAATACAATCATCAAATAAATCGTACATTCAACTTTTTCGTAATAAATCAAGAAAGTTGAGAACTTAAATAAAAATCACTAAAAATATCCTTTAAACATGTGCAATGCATTAACGGTACAAATAAAGTCCTCTAGTTCATAATATAGTACATACTTTAGTAAAACTAAAGTTAATTAAAATATTTTAATACACTAAAATTAAATAAAAATAAAAATATTAGAAAAAATTAACTGGTAACAAATTTCTTGCACTAAATCCTTGTTGTTACTAGTTATAAATAATGAACTTGTTACGTTCTTGGACGGATGCTATTACGGACGAAATGTTTTAGATTTATATACAACTAATCTTACAAGCAGTTCCTTAAGAAAACATTATTATGAATGATCCAAGAAATAAAATGCGCTCTTAAAGCAACAGTTTATACGTGAAGTAAGTAGTCTTGAGTTACTTACTCTTACTAGTTTAAAGTAAATCAGAGATCTTAACTTCTTTTTCTTTTTTTTTTCTTTTGGAGCAGAAAAGTTATTTCTTTCAGGTTTATCTAAGATTTGTACTTATCATAAGTAATTACTAATAAAAATGATTGCAATGATAAGAATGGCGCTGGCCGATGAATGTGAAGCAACTCCGTAGTGAAATACTTTTATGTAATTTTCCGAATGTTTCCAAGGATCCGTACCATCATCAAAATACATTGGACATTGATCACCTGCAATACAAACATTAATTAATAACCAAAATCTAAAGGGCGTCCCAAACTTTTATGTAAGAAGTAACTTTGTTGAAAAATACGGTTTATAAATAAAAATGTAAAAATCTTTTGATTCATGAATATTCAGTATAGGGTTATGTATGGAATAGCATATCAGGCAAATGGGCTCCATGGCTTTGCTGGCACATACGTTCCCTTTCGTTGAAATATTCCACGTTTTGCATAAATGTTGCTGAATTTCTTGATAAGCGCACAATTTCCTATTTTGTAGGCGTGATTGTCGTGGTCTTGTTGGCATAAATCTTAGATTTCAAAAAACTCTAAAGAATAAACTCTAACGGCGTTATATCGCACGATCTGGATGGCCATTTCTAATCACCAAAACGAGAAATTACACGACCAGGAAATTGTTAATACAGTAATTGAATTGTTTCTCGGGCTGTATGACATGTGGGTAGCACCACTGTTGAAAACACATGTCATCCACATCCATATCCACACCTTGCAATTTAGGCACAAAAAATTGGATTATCATGACGCGATAGCGAGCACCATACGTATTGCCTGACCAGCCGCATTTCGAAGATGATGATGGATGGATGGATGGATGAGGACCGCATCCAGCTTAAAATCCGCACTGAACAGTGATATGTTGTGAATGCATTTGCTTCTCAACAATCACTCGTAGATTTTTTTTAATCACAAATTGAGAAAATGTTGTCGATTAACCAAGCCATCAAGATGAAAAAGTGCCTAATCGCTGTATCTACCAAACCTTCATTTGAAATACTGAATAGCAAAGAAAATGCGTAGTCCCTTCTTCGATAGCGCGCCATTTTTAAAAACCCTGAACTGACAGCTGTCACGCAGGTTTTTATTACTGGCAAAAATTTACCGAACAAACAGGGTGAAATTCTAATCTTGAATTTTGACCCTCGTTATTTGAAATTTAATTAAAACTGATTAAAGTAAAAACATACGTTCTCTTTCATATTCTACCATATCAATGGCTACGGTGGCTCCTTCTGTAGCATTAAATGAGGTAACATCCTGTTTAAGATCACAAAATGGGCCAGCTGCTTGTGACATTAATACTCTATTAAGATCTGCTCTTTGGTACACCTGCACAAATCATTTTTTTGTTTTTGTTTGAAAGTAAACTACATTGAAAAACTGAAACTGAGGCATTAAACAAGATTAAAAAGGAACACTGACAATAATTCTTACTTCACAAAACCAATACTATTTACTTTCAATTTTTTGAATTGGATTGTTGTAATATTTACATACTGAACACTCACAAGACTTACTCGTACCGTATTCCAAGATTAAACCTTGTTGGATGTTAGAAATTGTAATAAGTTAGTTGGCTTCAATGTTCAAAACAAAAAATGACACTCTTGAAGGATGCATAATTTCTATACTCACTCTCCCAGGACCCACCCCTCTTTAAAGCAATGTGATCTCATACTCTGAGAAAAATATGTCATTAAGTAAAAATGAAACCCTTGGTGACGTTTCACTACCTAACTGGAAGAAAAAGGAGCATTACATAACCGAACTTGTGGTGAACTAGTGTTCTTCCTACTAGTATTTTTTGCATTCATGAATTAACAGTAGTCAAAATCTACAAAGTTCTAAATGATATTTTCAAAAGAGCATAGCTTCTTCTCGAGAGTTGCCAAATATAGTGTGTGATGAAGCTTTTTAAGTTGAAATCAACAAACTGTTTATGTACCGTCTACTATTAAAATCTACTACTCCTGAAATCAATCTACTCTCTACGACAGTCAATCGACCTCTAATAATGAATAAAATGACTTCGATAAGAAGTCAGAATACTTCGAAATTAATAAAATATGAAGAGTAGGTGAAACAGGTTTCTAAACTTAAAAAACATGACAAATTACAATAAATAATTACCCAGCATCTATATCTTGAAAAAGCATCCAGTTCATCATAAGTTATAAGGTATGACTTAAGATTTTCTTTCCAGAAACCTATGCACTTCATTTTATAATCAGGATCACCTAAAAAAATGCAAGTTCTTTACACATAATTAAAGTAATTTATTATCTTAAATTTAACGGAATAAATATTATTTAATCTAACTTACTGTATATATCGACTGGTCTGCCGAGATGATCTACAGTCAGGCAATATGTCTCGTCTACCCATATCTCTTTTTGTTCAGTATCACATACGGAAAAATCCGAAATATTTTCTT
Source organism: Rhodnius prolixus (assembly GCF_049639745.1). Lineage (NCBI taxonomy): Eukaryota > Metazoa > Arthropoda > Insecta > Hemiptera > Reduviidae > Rhodnius > Rhodnius prolixus. Next base: position 9,576,050 of record NW_027411592.1, on the reverse strand, counting down.
TACAATACAAGGTAGGTCGAGGTGATAAGGTGACTCCGCCCAATATTCTTGTTTCAAATGGTACTTCGCCTCGTTGGGTAAAATTAAACTTGCCGGCTACTGGACATCGCACTGGCACTGGTTTCGCAGCTATATTGAAGTTTATAAAATTAATTAAAATCAATGAGGCATTTTTTTTTCTGGTAGGTAATGCATTATAAATAACTCTCACATAAAAAGAGATCAAATTTCCAAGCTCCTCCTGACTTGAATTGTATCCAAGAGCAAACTGTAGAATAATCATCGACAATTACCGCTTGCCCCCTTCTGTATCGGATAATGTTATGGTGTCTAGGAACGAAATCGAAGCATACATAATCCTTTTGGCTAGAAAGAAAAATAAATCAAACACTGAACAATAGTAATAATAATGTGTGTATTTACTTTTAGCTATATAATAAGTTTACAACACTTTTTTTGCAAAAAATAAAATAAACATATATTCACCTGTGAGAAAAAATGATTATACAAATGGATTAGATTGATTGATTATAAATTATTAGGTAATAATAAAAGTGGGTTCTGTTCACACGAAACAAGTTCTTAAAGTCATTTTCATTTTCTTTTTTGCAACTCCACACAAAGATGCTCCAAGAACTTCTCTTCTTGTTATTCATTTTTTGACCCAACACCTTTTTTACGATGTTTTCTTAATATATTATTTTAATAAATTTATAGGATAAACCTATCATTGCTAATTTGTGAAATAATAAATTTCTAGCTACAGAATCAAAGGCAGATTTGAGATCAATAAAAAATAGATTAACCTTTTTTATACTTGTTTCTTCCAGATTTAACTCTTAAATGTACCAGACTAAAAATATTATCTGTAGTTGAATATGCTTGAAGTTCTAAACTCCGCTTGGAATTCAGAAATAATTTTACGCTTAAAAAGCCAATTAGTCAGTCGATTTAACAATAAACCGGTAAAAAGCTTACGTTTCAACGTCAATAAAAAAGATACACCTATAGTTTGACACTATATTTGAATCTCCTTTCTTATGTAAAGGAAATACCATGGCAGCTTTAAAATTTGGAGGAAAATTCCCTGAATCGAAAATTTTATTAAATGTATCAACAAGCCTTTTCAGAAAATTTTCAGACGCGTCCTTGAAAATTCATAGGATATTCTGTTCATACTAGACGTCTTCCCATTTTTTGTTTTATTGTAATTCTGAAATTGTAAAATCTCCATCTAGATCAACATCAGTTAAATATGGTTCTGCATGAAGTACAACGGATGCGGTTACTATAGGATTATATAAATTTTCCAAAAAAAACAACCTTAAATTGATCCAGACAACTTTACATATTTAAAGAAACTACGCAGACTGTACATCTCAATCAAGAAGAATGCTTCTTTCTTGGCATGCTGTTGGTAATGTGCCCGGTCCAACGCCTTCCAGCAATTGAGAATTGTCAACGGCTTTACATATGCCACAATTCGCAGTTCACGTCAAGCTCTGAATTTATTGGAGAACAACCTACACTAGGATGTATGCATTAATGACCCTTGCAACAAGTTACAACCAAATAAAATTCTTGCATTGTTTGCAATCACATTGACCGCCTGCGTTCCTTCATCTCCAACAGAGTTATGGAAGAAATATACATCGCACATAGCCGAAGATATATTTCGTCGAATACGCAAAGAAGATTGAAGATTTGTGTATAGAAATCACGAACGAAGTTCTCGACCAATTGGGAATGCCATCACCGAATCAATCTGCTGCTGCTTCGCAGCGGGCTGAGCCACAGCAACGCGTGGCCAGCTACAGCTAGTAAAAAATAAGAAGCTAGCTAGTTTAAAAATTAATACATTCATTTTAATAAACTGATTAATTTCTGTTCATTAACTAATAATTGCAACAAAGTATAAATGTGTAGTTAATGTTTTCGTTTACTGTCAATACTGCGGGTACAACCAAATAAAATTCGTGGTTATTAACTGCAATTTTACTTAGACAGAAACATTCATAAACTCGGAGAAAACGGATACTCTAACATAAAATAAATATGGTTGAACAACTCAGAGCTTCACGTATTTCTTAAAAATTAAATAGATATACCGCGTAGTAAAAAAAATATGGCTTTTCCTTGTTGCTATGCGCAGCAATACATGTTTATCTCAGAGCATCAAACAGCTTATAGTCGTGGAATTCACACTATAATTCAAATTTAATACTATTTGTACACCTGTAGATATTCCAATTCTTTCGTGTTTTTTTTTTAAACTACATTATTTTGGCAGGGAACAGACACATTTATACGTTAACGTCAACAGGATATCTTCTGCGCCAGGCGAAGAAGGTTTTTAAATTGAAAGGAACTGTTTGAATGCAAAAATTTTCCATTATCAATATAATTCCTACAATTCTTGCAGATAAAATAGGACATCGGTAACAACTTAATCTACCATCTTAACTTTATACCGTCTGTTAATATTAGAGCCCAATATATACAAGAAGGAATAAATTAGCCCCAATCACACATAAGATTTATGTGACAGGGAGCGATATAACTTAAAGGCAACTCGTTGATTATGATTTATATGTGAAAAATGTATTGGTAAATAACAAAAGGCCCGCGACGTTACTAAGAGTTTAAAGTACTCCTCTAGATTACAAAACTGCAACGCTTTGCATAGATAGAAAAGAAGAGCTATGAAATTGTACAGTAGATTGTAGCGAATAGCTACATCACTCTCACCAATCTTTTTTTTTATTTTCATTGTTTTAATAAATATATTCTAATAGTAAAGGGTAATTTCACTTTTATTATTCTGTAAATTATAATTTGGAAGATGATTACCATCCGTCCACAGTAAGCCTAGCCATCATAATCCGAGAACCTCTTTCTTGACGACATACATAGACTGTTCTTCTGAATCTCCCTTCATCAGGGTACCATGTTTCAATTATATGAGTCTCATTGATAAATACATCAGCATCAAGATTGGCAGTATTAATCCATTCTCCGCTGAAATTCTGAGGTAATCGGCAACCAGGTACAACAACTTCAGATTTTACTAAAAGAATGCAGTTAGTAAGAACAGTAAAATAATATAGAAGAATACTAGTTATTTACTTAACATTTTTTATCATCTTCTATACCTGGCGTAATTCTTAATCTCTCAGGGGACTGTTCTACTGTTTTTAAATAGTTACACTCAGCAGTGATTGATACTCCTAAGTAGAGGTCGTCATCTCGATTTTTCAAGAAACAACGGAATTTTTCATCTTTACGAGATTCCTTAGTATTGGCTACAGCAAAAAAATGATTTTTGTCTACGAACCAATCTCCTAAGCAGGAATATTCAACCACTAAAAAGAAAGCAAAACTTAATTTAATACATTTAATCTCAATTTTACCAAAATGTAGTCCCTTGATAGAAATATAACTCAATTCACTTACATCCATCGAATGTACCATCCATTCCTTCGCATTTTTTATAAGTAATATTGAATTTCTGGTTCGTTATCAAGAACTGATTACCCGGTTGTTGGCAAGAACGTATATATGCGTCCGGATGTTGGCATTCACCGGTGAATCTAAATCTATTCTAAAATTATAAGAGTAAAATTGTAAATCTTACACCTGTGACTAGAAAGTATTTAATTAGCCTTGTAACCTTACCTGATAAGCAAATTTCCATACTCCTTCTAAACTTGATCTACAATTTACTGGCACATAATTCTCCAAAAACAGTGTGACAAGCTGCTGATCAGGATTTAATGCTCGACATACTGTATTGACGTCTGGAGTGAAACCTTCCCTCAAGTTAATACAACCAGCTAAAACAAATATTACGATTTATTAATTTGACTAATTTTTAAACCAAAATACTTCCCCTATAAAACTGATTACACGACTTTACAAAACTGATTTGAAAAATCTTGAATTCTTTAAAGCATGTCAGCTGATATTATTTCTGAACTTGTGGCTTCTATTCTGAACATAAAATTATTCAGAATATACTATGTACACACAGGTATAACAGGTATTTTACTGCAAGTAATTCCCCTTACGTAGCTGGTAAAAAATACAATTCATAGTTTTCAACTGATGGCTCACATCTAAACTGAAGTAACATTTCGAATCCTGTGGATTCGACTAACAGAAAGATTGATTTCACATGGTGACAGCTTAAATTGTACACTATTTAATAATGGGTATACATTAGGCGTTTACCCCCCACCACCACGAACCAAAAGGCAAATCATCGTGAGCTTTCAAATTATTTTCTAAAGGAATTGAATTTCAAATTCGTGAATTGTTATTACTTAAGACCGAAGTAGGAGATATAATTCAAATGTAACTTACATTCTATTTTCTCCAATACGTTCACAGTTCTGACTAGAAACTTTACACAATGAAAACAATTATTATTTTGAAACACGAATGTGTAATTGGTGTGATATTCGTCCAACATATCAACACAACGTCCTCTGGAACTCATATCAATATGTGTGAGCTCAGTTTGAGTGGGTTGGCCATTTTCCCAGGAAAACCAAACACCTCTTATTACTGGTGGAATAATGCACTCATCACATAAATACCCTGCAAGAAACATGTAATTCGTTAAAATAGGAAATAACATTTGTTTATACATAAAATATCATATAAACTTGAAAACTGCTCAAATATAATACACTGAACTGAAGCGTAAGACTAGATAGAAGAATTTTGAGTAACCGTTAAAAGTTATAAGATACAAAAATAAAATCAGGAATATGCATTTTTAAATGAATTGACTTAAAAAAGCAATTTATAAATAAATTTCATGTTGATTAAGCTCAAAGAAACTTTACTTACCCTTAAGATAAAAAAGTATACAAATAAATCCTAAATAAGTCCTTTTCATAGTAAAAAATCAAAGGTAAACGTTGAATGCTCAAAAAAAGGAGGAGTAACTCGTTAACTCTCTATGACCGTTCGGAATGTATTTCTAACACGTTGCCAACTTACATTTAAAAAATATTCCAAACTCGTAAAATTTTTTTTTTTTTGACGTTATAATTAAATAACACTTGTTTCCATTTTGCTAATAAAAATTTATCTTGTTTGCTTCAATGTTATCTTTTTCATTAGTCACAGTATTTCACATTTGTGGCGCCCTCGAACTTCAGAAATATATTTTGCATAATTACTGTTTTAAACTAAGGCAGCAGTTTAGATTTTAAATAGCTTTTTGTTTAAGAGTAGTTTAATATAAAATGTAATCTTTAAAAAATCTTACAAGAATTTAATTTACAATTTCTTCAAGCTTAGAATTTTTATACACGGCAGATTCAGTGTAACAAAACCGACTTTTGAGACGTCGTACTGGAATACAGGTTCCCGCTTTGAAATGAATATCGGTCTTGTGTTTGGTAAATCCATATTTTAAACTTGGAAGTTCGGAGATTTATTGAATTCACTCGTAATGAACACTAAAGCAATCTACAAACGGATTATTTAAAAATGACAAAGAGAAAAATATTGCTACTAAGTGAAGCCTAAAACTACATATCAAATTTGAATATTTTGCGATTTTTTCAATTATTAATTTTACTAACCAGACACTCTTTTTACAAGGGTGAGAAAAATTATAAAAACTCTATTCCTATTTCTTTCTCACTCTACTTCTCTTTTAGCGACCGGTGTCCTGTAACACTCTATGACAATTTGGAATTAGTTTGAGTCCATTTTCAAATACCTACTTCAATTAAAGTCAGCTGATCAGAGGCCATAACAAGATGAGAGGACATTGTATCCCGTCAGTTTACGTTGCATTAGCTAATTTGCGATATGAGATATCTTCATAAAAGAACAGAGGAGATAATTCACAAAATGAAGTGTTGGAACTCTGGATTTCGTGAAAAGGAGAGTGGTAAAATTCTACTAGATCCGATCCATAGAGCGCACTGAGTTGAATAGGACCTGCAAACCTAAATGATAAAATCAATTACAGAAAATCGTTTGATCTGAAATATTAGATAATTCTGGTGATTTTAACTGTCTTTGCGAGCCTACAAACCTATTTTTTGGTCATTTTTACTGTTTCGAAATTTCATCCATCTTCAAAAATTTAATCATAAGTTGGTTGAGAGAAATATGACTTTCACTTATAAAGTTTTGGTCCGATTTAACCACACTCATACATGTCTTTCTTTCATCTTTCTGGACCGCCTTGTACAACCTTAACTTCTCATATATATCACCACACTGAGTTGGAGCATGTACGGGTAAATCTTATCTCATCACATTACACTAGAGAAGATTTTAAATTATCTTCTACTAGAAGCCATTTACTTTCGAGTTATCAGTTACTAGAGAACGTTGTCCAAAACCCTTTAGATATTGCTGTGTTTTAATTAGATAACAAGATAATTACTATTTAAAAATAAAATGGTTTCCAAAATTCCAGGGTTGCTGCATTCAGAAAAGTAATGATTAATAAAGATCCCGATTTTGAAGAATAAATGTAAAAATTTGAGAATTTCAAATAAATAAAAAAATCAAGCTGGATTATGTGTAGCATCCCATAAAGAAGATGAATTAAAATATTATTTGTTCATAACGTTTAAGTCTGTGATCTCATTTTCTAAATGACTGTACAGTTGTATCAATCATTGATTGAAGAATCGTTTCATTTAGAAGGGAAGATACGCAGATCAATCAAAATACCTACTTATGCCGTTAAAATAAGCAAAATTACTTTTTAAAAAAATGAGATAAATGTTTACCTTCACAAATATTAAAAGTATAGACTTACTAATGCAATCGGCGCAATCATTGCAATTGGGTGTGGCGATGTTAGAGGAGGGAGGATTTCCTTTTTATGATATATAAAGAAGGCCTGCGCAGAGCAGGACATCACTAGCTACGCCGACTATATCTTGGGCTCTCCGTACTCCCGTTTGTATTCCCAGTTATTCGTGCTTTTTTCTTGTAACTTTATTTCCGAAACCATGCCTGATCCTTGCTGTGGTTCTGGACAAAGTAAGTCACATATAAATCTCTAATTTTTGAAATTTTAAGAAAATATGAAATTTTGGATTTTTCGCCAAATGGCAATTAAATACTTTGAATTCAATTAAATAATTATTAACAGGAATATTAATAATAAAGTATTTTTTTTTCTTACACCATTGATGTAAAATGGAAGTAACAAATATGAGTTTTAAGCAATGAAATTTATAACTCACTTTCTGAAGATGTTTTCATTTTAACTTAAAATTTACTACTTTATTCCTTACTAATTATTGACTATAATTCCTACTACCTAATAAAGTTATATCAGAATATTTCAAATTTTGTTTTATTGATTAAATAAAATAACCAGACTTTTCTGCATTATTGTTTTGTATGTCTTTTTAAAAGATATCAAATTTTAAATTTAGCCACTGATGAAAGTAAAACTTGCTGGGAAACTTTTTTGTAATAATTAATTATTTTACCTATAAAGAATTTTCATTCCATAAGTCAACTACATTTTAAAAAAAGATAAAAGTCAATTCTTTACAGTGCAATTGATTAATTTTTCAATGTGGGTGCTGCAGTAATAAAAGACTGAATACAATGTTTTCATCATATTCTGACTCTAGCTCTGATCTATCACTCCTTAAAGTTCATTCGATACACACACGAGATACACCTGCAGAAGGAGTACTATATACAATTATTTTGGTTTAGCGAGGCCACCAGCAAACTCTAGCTCTTCGTAGCAAACTAGTTTTATTACACTGATTTATTACAGGCGCCTATATTAAATGAACAAACACTGGCACTCAATGGAGCCAGGGAACCACTCCTAGATCTTAATAGATTTTGCTTTACAGCAACTCTAAAATCTATTTATTGATTAGTCAATTTTGGTTTATTTATTCGAACATAAGCAAGAAGCAGTAGTAAATATAGTAAAACGCCCTTAATTAAATAATGTTATCTAATCCCTTGTGGAACATTAATTACAGTTTCAAAAAAGGAAATTTTTTAATCGTTAACAGTAAGATTGTTTATAATTATTTATGCGTACTTTACACAAACACACAAAATTAAATCTATTCATCAAGTAATAATACATAAGTGAAGCAGCAGGTTATCGGGTGGTTAAAAAATAAATACATGAAATAAACATCAAAATATTGGATGAGTTTTTTAAAGATAGGAAAATGCACAAATAACTATTAGAAAATACTAAGCTATGAGGGCTGATATAATCAAAACTAGTAGATATTTCGAATTAAGAACAAATAGGACAATTACCAGAAGCAGGAACTGCTTCAACTCTTATTTTCACCAAACCATAAGGTTTTTTTCTTCGTCTCACATCTTGAAACAACCCTGATAAAAGTCCTGATCACCTTTTTATATTGCAATAACTCTGAGCACACATGCTGGGATAAATACCAAATAGTCCACATGAAAAAGTAACAATCTATTATAAAACATTCCTACGAAAAACACTGAAAAAAAAAGTATTAATCTCAAATGGAAAATCAGACTCTTTATAATGAACTTCTATCTTACCAACTTTCAACAATTTATTTATAAATTTTTCTTTTTTATTTTCAGCTTGCGCAGGATGCAAATGTGAAAACTGCCAGTGCGGCAAAGACTGCGCGTGCAACACTCAGGGATCTTGTGGTTCGACGAAGGATAAGAAGTGAAAGCGGAAAACTCACTTTTTCTCGCTTGCTAATTTTATGTCTTTGCTTCTGTGTTGCAACCCCATTTATTTATATATTTTTATTATTTAAGAATGTATCATTAAACATTTAATAAAAAAACAATATTAACTTCTTTCCTGTTATTGTTTTTAATAATCACTTATGCACAGTGAATTACTTTCCTAATAAAATAATTATTACTAATATAACAATGAAAAGACTCTAAAAGCAGAAGTGTAAAATGTTCAGAAATACATTTTTGTAGTTTTCTTTTTATTATTATTTTAGAAGTTAGATTATTTTTTTTAAAAATACACTGATTTGGAGTAACAAAAATAACGGAACAATTTTTTTTAAGAAGTATATAAAAAATGATCCAGTCGCACGGTATAATAAGTGACTTAATCTTTCTGCCTAATTATCCATTTCAAAAACTGATTAATTTATTTTTTTGTTAAAGTAGTATAAATTTTCTCCCATAAACAACACAAAAATGTATGACATCCTCAATAGTAAGAAAGAATTCAAAGCTCAAAAAAATATATCTGAACTTTTGGACGATTTCGCTTAAGATGCTGTACCAAAAAAAAATTCAAATTTTATAAGGACAACGTCTGAGACATACCGCTCTAAAAAAAAAAAAAAAACTGCGGTAAGAATATCTTGCCAGAGTGTTGGTCTAGCGGTCAAGAGCGTGGCTTTGTAGTGGGAGATTCCCAGTTCGAATCCGGCTTATGACTACATTTTATTAAAAAAAAGTATTATGATGTATGTATTAAGCATTACGAATGACAGCATACTCGGGATTCAACTGGAGATCTCTCACTTACAAAGGCACGCTAGACCAACACCCTCCCCTCCCTAGAAAGATATTCTTACCCTAATCACAGTTCAAGAAGTCTTGCATTAAAATGATGTGATGGTTGCTTTTATTTGATGATAAAACATATTTATCCTGATTCGCCCACAACCATTACATTACACTACATTTTTTAAAAACTTAAATTATTTTTATTTGTTTTCTTTACAAATACAATTTTTTGCAGTCAGAGGACAGAGGTCTTTTTGGTGGAAAATTAATACTGAAAACCGATCACGAAAAGATAAAATTATAACTTTGATCTTATCTTAACAAATATTAGGAATATCAAGACGAGGTCAATGTCATTTTTCACAATTTTTTCTGTAGTTTTCATAATCATTGTCAAAACCAGTGGTCCTTATGAAACCCCGATCAGGATTTTGGCCGCCAAAAAATAAGACACAGCATTGGGGGGAGAAAATTTGAAAAGTAGACAAAAAAAACAGAGTTTATTAAATGGGTTTTCCCGGATTTCCGCTTTCCTAAAAAGTTATTAGCAATTGGTGCGTTTTAAATGGATCACCCTGTATATACTCGTATGTATAGAACTGGAACTTCTTTTAGAAGGAAAATATTTAATTTTTTTAATGATTTAAGGCGCGTCAACATCTGAGGTTATTGGCGCCTGTGGAATTTTTCAGTGCACTGTCGGCCTACGGACAGTGTTCTCAAAAACTGTACAGTGAGCTATAAAATATTTAAAAAAAATGCGGCAAATTAGGTGAAGAAATTACATATGGTTGAGAGATTTTGATCGCTCGCTACCTTCGAGCCCACTGCTGGTAGGACCCATCGAATTTTAAATTTTCAAATTTTAAATCGAATTTTAAAGTTCAGCTTCCAGTGATTTTTCACTTGTGAGATATTTTTTCTCACACAGACATTTTTCTAAAGCAGGACTACTAAAAAAATTTCTGATGAAATCTCGAGAAAAATAGCAACTCGCAATCCTTTACTTTTATAAATAAGACACTGGAAGTAAATATTATCATAAATGAAGTTACGATGTTTAGCCACCGAGTGTTTCCTAATGTTATGGGTTTTATAGAATTATAATCCTTATGAGTATGGCGTTGAAAAGTAATAAAATAAAGTAGATTTTTGCTGAGAAATTCTTCACACCATTTGCTAAATACAATTTGTTCGTAAAAATAAAATTACCTATGAGACTGCCTTTGAAAAATCAATTTCAAAATTATCTTATGACCAATATACCACTTTCTCTCTTAGGTTTTTTTAAATTCAGTAATAAAACATTCATTCAACTTAACTTTGCACAAGACTAATTACCATTAAATATCCCACAAATTATAAAATTATTTATGTATTTATAAATTATACAAATTACAGTAAATAATGAACTCAGTAATCCTTCAACAACAAACCATTTACACGTTTATGCGTTATTTTTATTCTTAGCAGTTCAAGCGAAATTGTTTTAATTTTGTGATTTTATTTTTTTATTGTTTATCAAAGTTTGATATATGCGCAATAAATTGTACGTCATTTATAATACTTGAAGTAAGCGAAACTAATGCATTTTTAATGCTTCGTCCTTGAATTACAGGTTAGTTATTTTGACCAGGTAATCATGACTAGATTATCTCTTTGGGTAATCTCTTCAATAATTACCTAGACTACATTTCTCCTAATACGCACAATACAATTTTCGTGTATTAATAATTATTTGCTTGAAAATTCTAATATGGAAATTTTAGTGTACGGAAATAAATAATCCTCAAATAAATCGCGAAGTGCCACTTGTAAATCAATAAGACAAACTATACCAGTTATTGAGAATACTTCCGATTAAAGATGGCATTGCCTCATTCTCAAGAATCTTGACAGTCCCTGGGTAACCCAGCCTGGTATATGTCAGGTAGTTCCTGCATGGATTTAGACTCTCCAAACTCTTTGTGTGAAATCACAATCGAACTCTAGCCCATTTATCACTCTCACTATCACTACATATTACTCCTTTACGTTAAGATCTTCAACCTGTAACAAAAGATCATTAAGTGAAATGCGAATTGCAGCTGGCAAACTGGAGATTCCCTTGTAATTCGTCAGCTAAATTTTTAGGGATCCATTCGACAAAATTCTTAATTGGAAAGAACATTTGGAAAATATTGCATCAAGGGTGGAAAAATATTTCAATAACTCCAGAATGTTTTCACACAAGAAATGGGGAGCAGACCCTGAGGTTTCCCTACTTTACTACAGAGCCACAATAAGAGCAATATTGGACTACGGATGTTTCCTTTATAGTCAAGCTAGCCAGTCTATAATAAAGCCGTTAAAGGTATTAAAAAACAAGTGTATGAGTCTCTGTCTTAAACAGTACTCCTACAGTACAGTAAACAGTCAGCGTGATGTAAGCAGAAGCGTGCGAATTGAATTGAACAAAATACCTGAAGGAATGAGAGAGTCAATGTTGACAGATTTCATTTCTACTCATTATCTGAACTGTTTATACATAGACGGATCGAAAATTGGTAACAAAGTCGGGAGTGCTGCATATTATCCTTGTCACAACCAGTTTATGACCACAAAGTTATGTGATGAGGCGTCTATTTACAATGCAGAATTAGTCGCTAAACTGATGTCACTGAAATATATTTGCTCCTTGTCAGAGAAAAAGTTTCTAATTTTAAGTGACAGTTTGAGCGCACTGCATAAATTAGCAAATTTGCACGAAGTATAAAAGATGAATTACATTATTGCGGAAATAGTAGAGCGCATAGCACTTCTTAAAGAGGAGGGAATTTAAGTTCACTTTGTTTGGGTAAGAGGATACAGTAGTTAAAGGGAATGACGCAGTGGATACATTCGCTAAAGATGCCACTGAATATGAAGGATTGGAAGGCTATAAAGTTCCAATGTCGGATTCAAGAGGAACAATAACCAACACCGCATTACAAATGTGGCAAACAGACTACAGTAAGAGTAAGAAGGGTAAATTTTACAAGCTTATGGTAAACCAATCTTAAAAGACCTTGATTTGAAGGACCGGCGTGAACAAAAGAATGGTTACTGCAACTAGCAGATACAGAGCGAACCATGCAGTCTGCGGGACGTACCTACATCGAATAGGTAAGCGACTTACTCCGTTATGCAAAAAATGTAAGGAGGAAGATTATATCATATCGACATGGAACGTCCCCTGTATAAGAAAAAATGAGATAAGCTGTTCAGCTCGCTTTACAAAAATTAAAAGTGCACCGTTTAGATACGAAGTCATAATCTTTTTTTTATAATGTCTATTCCTGAAACCTGTTGAAGATTTGATTAATAAATAAATTTGAAGATAGAAAGTTACATTGTTAAGAACAAATATTCTGGGAAGGAATGAACTTCGAAGTTGGCTGCATGGTGAAAAGTCAATTAAAAAAAAGAAGAAGAGAACTGTGGTAGATCTTTTAGTTTTTAATTTGGCTTTATGGCCACTCCCTAAACAAACCTAATTTTACAGAAATCATTAATATAAAACTGAAAGATACAGAGTAGTCGTTTTAAAGATTTTAAAACTACTACATGTTTTAAGATTCTTGAACAAACAGACTGAAAAGGGACACTGACATGTATGAATATATATTGTAACTTAGTGATGAAAATAACACCTCGGTACTTTCTTCACTTTTCTGAGATTTTCTCGAAAATGCTTCGAAATTTTTTGTACATGCCGCTTTAATTACAAACATGATGATTAGGACTTTAATTAGAATTCTTTTCTAGTAAAATTTTGTTTATGGCTAGAAGAAATGAGCTGGCCGTATCAAGCACCTCTAGTAAAATACCCGAGTACCTCAACCCTCCTCAAATAGAACAAGTACACATGTGAAACATTATTCAAAGCTTCACTAGCAGTTTCATACAAAATCTTCATAAACAGGTATGGAACCAGAGAGTACCCCTAAAGTTCCTTACCATAATATCCTATTCTAAGAATTCATTTTGGAGCCCTTAATCCCTAGTAAAATAAAAAAAAAAGTGAACTGTAAAGAAATGCCTATTTTTTTTTTATTTTTTAGGCGAGCTTCACGTTTAACTACCAATTAGGTGTCGTTGAAGGAGCTGATTAGGAAACATACTTTACAACAAAGTTTTCATATCATACATTTAATAAGCCTAGACCAGGAATTGAATCTAGTACCAAAATGCTTATTAGCTTTGCAGGTAATTTGGAGTAATTTACCAATCTATCTGACTTAAAAATCAAGTAAACTAAATTTCGATACTAACAATTTATCGTGAGTGAATCAAGATTCGTCCTCACTTTTTTGAGAACATTACAAACAATTTTCATCTATTAGTTGCATAAACATTTCATTCACTTTATTTTAAATTTTCTGAAAATAACAAGAAATCAGTAATTACGAACATATTATGAACATATTTAAAATAAATATAGAACAGACTACATACAATTGTATTATACAAATATAAACACAGTAATGCCATGAATTCAATTCATTTCGGAGAACATTATTATATCACGTCGCGTTAAAAACAATAATAAACATTACAATTTTTAAATAAGAAAGATTCAAACAGTTTCTATTACGCTCCATGAGATTATTGAATGAATCTGGTTGGAAGAGACAACTTTCTTTTTGACCGTAGTAACTGTTATCTCAAATGATTTAATAATCATTGATATCGATTCTTATCAATATTGATCCCATAAATTCAAGAAAAGAGTATGAGCAATTTTAATACTACCGTAACAACAATGCGCACTACTTTTACTTTATATGAAGGGGGATTATAACTTTAAATTCCTTAAACTTTCGATAAGAAAGTGAAAAATTATTAGAAGTTTAAATCAGACGAATGACCATTTTTTTACTTTCGTTATAATTGCTAATTGCATTATTATAAATTTTTCTTAATATCCAGATTTAATTCAGAAACTTTATTATTTAAGAATGGAAAGATACCCGTTTTTTTTTCAATGGTTATTTAATTAATATTTTAATTTTAGATGGTATTCGTAGTAGCAAGAAGTTAATCCTATTTGACATACAACACTGATAAGCGTAATCTAGATACAGTCATACATATTTGTCGCTAGTTTGTTTAAACTTCTGAAAATTAGTGGGAAATTCGTTAATTTGTTTTTTTGTTTTGTTTATTGGAGTAGAAGATTCTAGAGAAGTTTAAGTGGGAAAAGTTGTTGAAGTGAGTCATCCTACTAACGATAAAGGAATTATTAATCATCAGATAGTAGATAACATTGCGGTAAGAAATGGATGTACTTTTATGTATCTTTTAATTTAAATATAAGTTTTTTAACGTTCGCAATTGCTATTCAAGGTGAAGCAATTGAGGAGACTAGTTGTATAGCGAATTGACAATGCATCGTACACACGTTCATACATTTCTTCTTTATGTTTAGTTTTTTGTGAGTTTATAAGCGTTTTAATGGTGGAAATATCAAAATAAAACGATTTTCTCATTTCAGTTAACATATATTTAAATAATAAAAACAATTAACGTATCTAAGAGTGCTTTCTTATTTTATTTAGTCACTGAATTACAGTTGCTCGAAACCAATTTGCATACGGTTATTGCTAAAAGTTATCCTTGCAAATTTTTGCCTTCTTCATTGAAACTGATTTCCTAAAACTGTTTTGGTAAAAAAGTTTACAGTAATCTTAATAAAAAAAGGCATTTTTTTTTGTGGTATTGTACATATTGTGCTTCACATGAAAAGTTTAACGCTTCGCCAATCTATGTTGCAGCATCACTATATCAAATGACATACCACTCTTTAGTAAATATTAATTAACTTTTTCTTTTACTATATTTTCATAATTTTTGGTTATTTATGTTAATCGCTTTAGTTAATTGAATATTACTAAAATTCAGTGTTTTTTGAAGTCCAGCTTTACAAGATTATAACTTTTTTAAATGATTATTGACAATATTGCTCATATATTTTTTCTATTTGAAATCTAGCCTGATCTCTATTTAGTTTCAGTGTTTCCTGTTTGTAATCAATGTTAACAGATTTCTGTTAATTTTGTGTACTTAATTTGCTTGAAAACTTGAATAGCTGGAACAAGAGACATCATTATTTGATATACGATTAATTAAAAAAGTTTGTCTTGCATTAAATTATATACACAGAAATTTTAATTGCTTTAAAAAAAAAAAGCAAACAAAACAGAAATACATGTGTTATTTCAACAAAATTAGTCCCTTAAAGCATTTTTGCTCGAAGATTTTTTAGAAAGTTAGATATAACTGCCGTTTCGTTAATTACAGATACAGCTTATAATTATTATATTTGAGGTATCGTCATAGTAAAAAGCGGCTTATATTATTTACCTTCCTATCTCAAATAATTATGTTAATTTGAGTGTTATTATAATAATTTTATTTTGAAACGAACCATTTCTTCTATAAATTTCTCGTTAAAGAAAGGTATATTTTTGATTAAAGAAAACAAAACAATCGAAACCTTATATGTATGTTATATCCGTGAACATCAACAAATGATGGCAGAATAGAACTCGTTAGAAATGTGGAAAGAAGTATTTAATAAATTATTCAAATATCTTTAGTTTTTGTGGTCCAAGTTGTAAATTAGGCAAAAGACAATAATGAAGAATTGAGGTATCTTAAAACTACAAACAAAAAGTACAATTAAACACAAAAACAAAACAAAAATCTTTCTAAGCGGCATTTGCCAAGAATAAGTCGCGCGTGCTTTTAACCGGGTCTGGAAAGAGTCTCGTTGGCAGTAATAAGTGTGCCAACAAAAACTAGTTAGATGGATATGCGTATTGCACCGATTAACCACTTCTTAAGCTATAAAGGATCAGGAGCAAAAGTATATGGATATTTCTCTGAAAAGCCAATGGGTTTTCACTAGAACGAAGCTCTAAGAAACTAGGATTTATACAATAGGTCAAAGTACTGTTATTGTAGAATACGAGAATATGGTAGAATCGTACCTAACTTAATCTAATGTAAAAGTGAACTCATTTTTAATTAATTAATTAATTTATATATTCTTTTTCAGTACATAATATTTTATTTATTTTGAAAGATACACCAGCTTCAGTATAATTAACAATAACAATAATATTGACACTACTTACTAAACTGAGGGTAGAAGTTACCCAGCGGTAACATTCCCTAACAACAATAGCCTAATACTTTTCTTTCATATGATTTTCAATAAATTAAGTAATTAACTGTAAAACTAATATCATATGTCACTACATGAGGTATTCGAGAGGAGGAAGAGAATTTCAATTCAAGAAGTACGAACAGTTGAGTATTTCCTGAGCAGTTCAGTTTTTCGCAGTGTTCTCGATAATAACAGTTTCAGAAATTCAGTGTGGTAGCAGTTATTATAATGATCCAGTAAGGTATTTGTTCCGTTTAAATAAATTCATTTGGATTTTGGTTGCTGGAATATCAAGCTTAAAGTTTTGCCACCTTAATATATATATATTTTTAATTATAGGTGACTTGTCTTTTGATTTTTATAAAGTTAGTTTTCATTTCTACATTCCACTAAAGCTTGAATTCTCTTCTTCTTTCACTCCTTCCTAGAACTTCTTATGCACCTGTAAGGCCTTTTCCATTTCAAGCCAACTCATGTAGTTGCAGCATTTCTCGACTAGTTGCAGAACACAGGTGGTTCTTAATGGTCATAACCACAAACACTAATTTTCTAATGGAAAAACTGCTGCATTGATCAGCGGCTGCTTATTTTCTAATTAGATCAACTGAGACTTAATCCAGTTTTATAGCAATTTGGATACTTCATATTTAGAAAATATCGCCTTTGAAAGATAAATTTTTAAAAAAACGTAATTTTAACTCAACTTTTATTTGTGAATAAAACACTAAATTCGAAAATCTGACTTGGAATATAATATTCTTGTTAAGAAAAATTTGCATAGAATAATAATAAAAATGAACTGAGGTACTTTAATAATTTTGTACTAAAGAGACTTTATTAATCATTTTACTAGGTGATAAGCAATTTTTTTCCAGACATAATGGCTTCTCAAAGACTTGAAAAGTTCAAAAGGAGAAATTCTGAAGTAAACAAAATTTTTATCAGTGACGAAGAAAAACTATCCAAACAAACACCCCAGGTATAAAAGATCTTTTTAAAAATTATATTTAATATGTATGACAGAATAAAGATTAGTTAATTATCTCTTATAGCATATGAATTGTAATTATTTAGCCATCTTGGTAAGTTTGCTGCATGTAATTTTGTACAAGAGTGGTTTTTTGTTTCTTTTTTTTATTTGGAAATTAATTAACAATATATTTTCTAATAGAGTTTACAGTCAATCGTAAATATGTTAGGACGTATTTCTTACGGATATTAGACTAGAGATCGCGTGGAAAAGATAGGCATAGAACGTGATGGCATCTGCAGCTTCTGTGAGGTAATGAAAATTATTCCAGCACACCTCCTAACGGACTACGATGCTGTAATACAAGGAGGACTTAGATTAATGGGTAGTTATTTTAAAAGAGTAAACTCTCCCAGATTCTGAGATTTCTCAGATATCTTAATTTGGAAGGGATCCCGTCATGACGAACTGGCACAATATGCAAAAAGTATATTTTTTGTTTTGTTTGAAAAGTTAATTCAAAACGAACAAATGTTCCTTTACATGTTGAAGGTAAACATCCTACAGCTTTAAGGTAGATGGTTGATAAAATTCAGTCTAGTCTTGATCTTGCGATAATAGAGTTTGTTCTCTCCCTTACATTCTTCGGGGAGATTTTACTGGTTAATCGCCGAATCTTTTCAGATTCTGTAATTTCTCAGATAACGTAATTTAGTTGAATACTGTTGTTAAAGATCTCTTTTGGAACCAGTTCAGACAGAGCTATCTATCACCCATCTTGATGTTGTCACTACATTTTGATGTTTGGTTAGATATCATTAAGAAATTCTTCATTTCTGAAGGAAATTTGATTACATGATGTAGTTTAATTCGTTAAACCCAGTGGGAATCTGAATTGAATAAATGTATAAGAACTGCATTGGTATTTCAAGACTTCCAACTGTTTGAGGCCATAAAGTTTGTAGGGGTTCGATTCCTTTTTCATCAAAGAAGTAACAAGGGGTATCCGTCAGCCGGATTTCGTAAGGTCATGGCTTCGCCATTAGGGCTCTTCACAGTGGAGCCCTTTATTTCTTGATAGGAAATCTCTTGATGAACGGAGTGCCTATGATGCGAGGTAAACTAGTAGAACCTTTCTTTCAAGTTTAACATTTAGAAAGACTTCCAGCTTAAGTGCTATGCTATGGGGCAACATGGTTGATACTGTAACATTAGAGGCAATTCTTTTGTCTGTTTAGCCAATTATTATATCTAATAAGATTTGTCAACTTTCGGTTGATCATAGTTGGTTAGCTCTAGCTGTTTTTTAGGAGAATTTCTACAAATAAACAATTTTATTGACCCATTTCTTGAGATCTAGACACATCATCCTCGTATCTTTGTATCTTCTGAAAATTTCACTTAGGAAAATTTATTTTAGCCTCACTTCTTTTTTTTAGCAAAGTTTCAGTATCACGAATTTTCGTTTAATATTCAGTGCACTTGTTGGAGTCTGAGTTTTGTCAGTTTTAACTAATTGACCAAAAAAAGATTACTTATGTTGATGTTATCTGTTATTTTGCAGGATCTCATTAGAGAGTGGTTTAAGTGTATTTGTTTGCGACCCAGTACAAATATTGAATGCTCAAATATAAATTGCGGATTTAAAGCATTTGGCAGAGTGCGCAGATTGTGCCGAGCGCATCCAACGGTAAGCAAGTAATATGAACCACTTGGTGTAGAAAGTTCGTTGTGTTTTGTTTCCATCTTAGTCACATTATGATCAATGTTCTTCTATGTAACTACCTTAAGTCTATTTGACACTAGTTTAACGTATTTGAAGTATTCAACAGAAGCGATGCTATGTCTGCAGATGGCCTCTTCATTTATTAGCATTCTGCTGAAAATATCTAACGATAAATATGGTTAAACAAGAAATAAAATGCATATTAATTTGACTTCCAGATATTATTAAATAATACGAATGCATATAACGGAAGCAAACTGTCAATAATTCCTAGTAAATATGTAATTATTAATACAAAAAATAAAAAAATTATTTGTTAGAAAATGAATTAGCTCATAAAATCAAGTTCAATGAATTAACAGAAAGGGAAAGATGGTATCCGGTATGATAAAATTTTAATATTATTTAATTTCTTTTCTCTTAGTTTCCAATAATGGAAGGCCTCAGCTCTTTTTTTATAAAATAAATAAACTCAAAATTCCAAAATCAATTTCTTCCTTGAAACCCAGCTTTCAGTCTCCCATTTAATGTTTACTGATAACTAACTACATAATGGTGGTACACCATACAATTCAGTAAAACCGTACTCTAGGGGAAATAAATTGCTAAATATTTCCTGATTGGGCCTAAAACGCTTCCTTTTACCTCTGTACTGTAATTTCAGTTGTTATTAAAAATAAATTGTCCGGTAACAAATTCACGAACTTACTGCCTTCGTTATCAGATAATAAATACAAAGAATTAGGTGTAGGTATACATAGGAATCAATTTTGGCCATTCTAAAAGTCTATCATCTTCTGAATTATAAAAGTTGACTAGGAAAAAAAAAGAAAAAACTCTTAGCTTATAAAAACAGGACATTAGTGACTGCCAAAAAGTGGTTCATGTCCCTGGGGACATGCAGGGCATATGTTTACAGTCTGCTCTTCTTTAACCTTGCAATTTATTCTATTCTATAATTTTTTCTGCCAAAAAATATAACTCTATAAAATAAATTTATAACGAATCAATTAGGTTACGATCTTTTTGGCGTTGCCAGTGTGAAATCGCGCCCTTCTAGCTCGCAGCACATATTCGTTTAAGAATTACAAAGGTTTTTTAATTGGCAGTTAAGCCACTCCTGAAATGATAAGCGATTACTTTACTATCTACTTTCAAGCAGTTCCGGTTAATTCACCTTTTTTTTCTCTCTCTTACCAGATGGTGTCATTCGGTTCGTTTTCCTCTTTTTCTGACAACCAAAATATCAAGTTCAAATGTTCACGTTTTTTCAGTTTTTGAATTGCTGGCAAACTGACACAATCACTACCATTTTCTAAATTCACTATTATGTGACTCAGCGAATTTCAAACTCGTTTTTCAATACAACCTAACTCTAAACTGTTTACTTTTTATTTAACTTTTAATTAAATAAACTCTTTAATTAAGTATGTAATTTTGAAATAGGTACTTTTTTTACATGGATTTAGAAAGTAAAAACATCAATTGTGTACGTCGACTTGACTGTTTGCCCATTTAAGTGTTTCGGTCGCTGTACTATTCTTCATGAAGTTTTTACACATCTATTGTTTTGTCTGATGTTTGGAAATACTTTTTAAATCTTAAAGTGTGACTACCTATTACGTAGTCTACAACATAAGTGTAACACTGTTTCGCTTTGCACTTAAACTTTGCAGTTTACCAAAAATATTTTTCTTTTTCGTGTATTAGTAGTGGTAATTAGCAAAGTAAAACATGAGCAATAGTCTTATTATAAACTGCTTTAAAAAAGTTTGGATGAACACGTTTTGGTCAAACTCTTATTTAGGATATGCCAAAATGATTCAGAGGTGGATCGTTCAAATGATTAATTTTAAGGGCTTATAATAGCTGCCATGTGAAGCAACTCGCAAGACCTCTCGGGTCAAATTCTAACAGTCAATAATAAATTAATTTTTTGGCATAACATGCGATTCAAGAAGCATCTTTTCTAGAGCATACTCAGAAGATGAGGTAAAAATAAAAATTTAATTGCAAAGTAAAGTGAGTAACTTTCCTATTTTCTGTATTTCTTTTTTTCTCTCATACAACATATTTTTTATAAAAGCCACATCCTTATTAATCGAGGTTTAACCATAATTTTAATTTTATTTTCACTTTTCAGGTAACATATTTGCTAGATTTACAGATGTGTCCAAACTGTCTACAAACAGTGCACGAATTGCCAAGTCGAAATGATGAAAAGTATTAAAATTATTAATAATTAAATTATTTTATAATTTGATTCATAATGTTGTTAATGGTACATTAAAAATTTACAGTATTATTTTCTAGTTTTTTCTGAAATGTTTTATAATTTTTGCTATAAGTTTTTTTTATAAAAAAAATGTACAAAATTTAGCGCATTAACCTCCCTCATTAACTAACTTCTACACATCCCTATTTTGTAAGATACCTTAAGAGATCAATATTTAGTCAGGTTAATAGAAAATGTATTGTGATGGGTTTTTTATTGAAAGAAACCTGATAATTATTTATTAATTGCTCTCTTTAATCCTTAAATATATATTTTGTATTATCTTTATACTTAGTTCTTTTTTTGCAACCTTAGGTATGTTGTTTCGATCTTTCGCTGATTATTCTCTTACATTAATTTACATAAAACATGTTAATTACATTCTTTTAAGATGGGGATATAGACTAATGCTTTAAAATTTAGTTAAATGACATCCTCTTTTTTTTTTTTTTTGTAAAATAAAAGTTTTAAAGCATTTTGGAGAACGATTGCCCTAGGATGAAACCTCACACTAAGGTTGTACAAAGAATATATTCAAAAGATTTAGTGTAGACGTATTCAAAGTGAAACAATTGAGAATGATTAGTTACTATCTCAATGTTCCTAAACAAAACAAAAACATCACAAAATGTGATGAATTGTTATTTATAAAATTATAACAAATCTTTGAAAAGAAAATGTAAAGAAGCTACTAATTTTATTTTTATTTTTTGTATTTTTTATTGGTAAGCGGTTTCGTATTGATTTTGTTTTCGAAAACATAAATTTTTTTATGGATATGTTTGTGCTACTAACTAGTACATGAATATTAATTATTTGAGTTTGTATAAAGTTAATTATATTTATTCCTTGTCTTAATTCCGCACTTGGCCTTTGATGTTTGTTCATTAACTTACAGATTTATTTTGGAATAAGAGTGCACCTAATTGGAAACTGTGATGTCGTAACTAAATCTTTAAAAATATTCAATTTCGCCAAACCAAATAATTATTAAATTTAAAAATTATAAAATAATATTGGCAAGAAAGGGTTGTTGAGAGATTCAGGGCACTTTTATTCAATAGTTAGATAGCCATTATGATAAGTGATCGATTGCAGAACTTGCAAAGTCCTGAAGAATGATTCCCCTAATGGAGCTGAACCTATCATAAAATGACCGTTTCATAAATTTAATTGTATCAACCACAAAAAGTATTATCAGTATTTTCTTTTCATCTGCGGTTTCCTTATCTTTTCAAATTTGAATGAAAAAAGCTGCAACTCACTCTTACTACAAAAATAATAATAATTGATTTGAAAGGTACTCCAAACTATGCTACTTCTGAACATCATTTATGAGGTGGTTTACACACCTCACTAGTTGGTGCAAAAAGTTTATGTCCTAATTATTACTGAATATACTGCAGTTGTCTCTAGTCGTGTATTTTTTAATTCGAAGGAGAGATCTTGTGATTATTTTTGTCTCTTCTAGCTTCAGTAAAAAATTCGTCGACAGGGTTGGCCTTAACGGCAATCGCGTAATCCTCTGTAAGAGAGGAACTTTATAATCCATTTCATATGTCCTCACCTTATAAATTTATTATTTATCATACTTGGGAAGAGCCGGAAGCATAATAAGGCCGGATAAATTATGTAAAAGTGCAATTTTGAGGAGTTTTAGTGAAAGCTAGTTTGGGTTTAGATCGGTCCGAGCGCTAAACTTGTGATCAGGAAGTAATCCGCTTAATATTCTGGATTAATAATCCTAAAAAAGTTAAGTAATAGTTAAAAAATAATCAACTTTTGTAAACTGTTAAAATCATGCATAAAAAAATATTATATTATAATATTAAGAGGACAACAATTCGCGTAATGAGAAAAATAAAATGTAAATAATGTCTTATTTAAATATTTGAATGAATTCTTAGTGGTACACGCCTACTGCCTCTTGTAATGTTTGTATATTTATGAAGCCACTCTACTGCGCTCTAAAACATCTATTGTGGCTTCTTTAAGTTTCAGCGTTTCCTCATGTATAGGCATCAGTAAAATTTGCAATGTATGCGTGAATGATGATAATGAGTGCACCGAACCCAAGTAGTTTTTATATATAAAGTACTTTTACTACAATATTTTTACATGAGTATTGGTGTCTCAGAATAAACGATGTTTGAGTCAGCAGCAATACCAAGATCCTGAAGAATAGATTAAAGGCAGATTTCTGTCTTTAAAAAGCTAATGAAACTCTTTCGTGAACCAGAATAATAATGTAAGCAGTACAATGTATTATACATTATCAGTAAAATATTGAACAACAGAATGCTGTAAATATTGCTAATTACAATATTAAACAAATTTAAGATTTGAAGAAAGTCCGAATTTCAGCCGATTGTAAAATTCCGGATTGTAAAAGTAAAATATTCGATTCATTCATAAATTTACACCAAAATTAGAATCTAGGACGAAAAATTTAGTCCTTATGAGCGCTAATCATATTTAAGTTGGGAGTGCAACAAAAGTTTTTGAGATGTAGTAGTAGTAGTATTTATTTAAAAATAAATTACAAATAATAATTAAAAGAATATATACACTTTAAAATTAAATAATAAAGACAAGTTCTTGTAATGTTGAAGTCGATGGGATACACTTACTAAATTCGCAAAAAATACTTCTGTATGTCTTGGGAATACTGTTTCAAATTTCCTATGAATTTAGCAATTCATTTTTTACTATACGCTTGGTGCTAGAAATGTGTAAATGTTACACGTAATGCTATCTAGAGATGATGACAGCAAGGTATCTTATGCGCATGCCATCGCATCGCATTGTGACATTACAGAAAAGCATGTTAAGTCAAATAGTCAAGTTTAAAAATTGAGATGCTCTTTTGCTACTTATATTTAGTTATTTCTTGGCCGTTTTGTTTTATAAGCCTTCTTGGAATAGTGTTAGAAAAAGTTGGATAGAATGACATCAAAGCTTTAAAAAAAATATGTAGATTTTTCTCATTTACTAATCCTAATACTGATGTTAGGAGCATTCACTAAAAGTATTATATTATTCAAATTGAAATTAAAATTTATTTCATTCACTTTGCTTGGTATTATTTTTCTGTGACTGCACATTATATTCATGTCCAACATAAATTCGTAATCTATGAGTACAAAATCCCAAGTAGATGTCACGGAAATGGAACCCAATACGACTACAACTTGTTTACTTTATTATTTATCAACTAGTTATGTGCCATCTGTTAATGGCTTACTGCAGCAAGAATTGAAAAAATTAAAGACTCAATAGGTTTAATTTACAGATGAATATTTGTGATACTGCAAACCGTATGGATACCCACGTGCTCCACAAGATGTTTTAACTGCTAACTACACATAGGTTTTAGGGGATTCCTTGAATAATAAGCAAATGTTGAATTTTGCCTTCTTCATATTCCATTCTCATATCCTGATTACCCAAAACAATTTTTTTTTTCTAGTCATTATTTCTCTTCATTGAACTCCTTGTTCTTTGCTGAAGTGCTTGTAAACACTAATTCTTAAAGGAAGCTAGTGCTTACAATAGATTGATTGATATACCTTAACACAAAAATGTGCTCCCTTGTCATAAAAAATAAAAATAAATTGGAGAAGAATAGACAAGATGTCCCGATTCTGGTGACTACTGATACTGGTAGAATAATGAAATTGATTTATGAATATATAAAGTCTCAAATACATTTGCATCTTCAAAATATTGTTCCCTAATACCTATTAACGGAAAATTTATATTTTTAATATAAGCGCTAGCATCGCTATAATTTTATCGTTAGTTGTTATAACTGCGTAGAGATGTCGCTCCGATCGATCAAATTATCCATAACAAAAAAGATAGCGGTTTTGACTCAGTTACATACACCTTGCTAGCTTGGCGATAGGTAGTCAAAGTGTCAAGTTGTGATTTATCTTTCTGTTTTGTTTACTTGATAAACAATCTCATTTTTTTGTGAAGTGATTTTTAATGTGCTTATAATTATGCCCCTTTTTAAAAGGACACAATCAAAAAGGGAGGAAGCATCCAATACAACCAACGGCACCACAAAAAAGGAACCGGAAGAACGGATGGAACCAAAAGCGCGACTGGTTTTTCACTGTCAACAAGCCCACGGAAGTCCGACTGGTTTAATTTCTGGTTTTTCCAACATTAAAGAGCTGTACCAAAAAATTTCTGAATGTTATGATTTCCCTGCATCTGAGGTATATGATTTTCATAATAATTTCATGGTTTTTTTTTCTTCTACTTGTTAAATGCCACATGTACAAATATGATTTGTGGCAAATTTTATCTCAGTACCTTGACACGTATTGTTATTCATGTAAACATCTGCAGTACTATTATTTCGTTGCGAATCAAAACTAAATTTTAAGTTTGTCTGTAAAGTAAATACAAGAACATTTTGCAAACAAAAATACAAAATTTAAATGTAAAAATTCGTTGTAAAAAAAAGTAAATTTATTCTTGTTACTCCGACTTTTGTTATCTGTGGGAAGGTTATATTAGGTTACTCTTTACGCTCCTAGCACTGGGTTCAATAGAAGTAGTGTGGCGCTGTGATACAATTTAAACACAGTATCAAATTGTATCTAGTGATATTTCATTTATTGTTATTCATATTTTATTTTGAAATATGTACTTAGACACGAGATTCTGAGAAAATTCCTAGATTAATTCTGCAACTTTAAATATTTCGTTTCAGGTAGATAAAAATTTGTTCCAGTAAGACACTAGAATGTTTTAGAAGCTTGGAAGCTTCATCAAACGATGTTCTTATAGTCTAGGTTTAATTTAAGCCAGGTTTAATGGGGATTTCTGTGGATGGGGCAGTAGATATATTAGTCTAAACAGACTTTCTAAATGACCTAGACTGGCCGTTGTAGTATTGTTTAGCACTTGTGCACAGGCTTACACTATAGACAGCCTTACATTATTACAGATTGCCCGTAGTAAAGCTATCACTTGAGTGGTCCCTGTTCTGTTCTGAGTGCTGTGAATCTTAGACAGATTAGGACTGGGTCGAATGTATCTTAGACTTTGTTATTTTAACGCAATACTCAGTTCTCAGTATTCAAGAACCTCTTAATCCATACTTCACGTTTATGCAATAAACTGTATTGTTGGGAATGCCTCTTAATGGTCTGGTATTTGTATGTGCACAAAATTTATCAAACAGGAAAATTCGCAGTAAGCGAATAAGTCAAGTAAGCCAAGAACCCAACTGTAACTTAGCGATTAAAATCTCTTACCCGGAACTAACACTTTACAAAATGTATTTTTCCAATTGAATGAGATTTTCTCGAAAGCTCTTCCTTTTTTTTTTTTAACTTGGTGCAATTCTAGTATACATGTTGGCTAAAACGTTTGTTTGAAACATTTTTCCAGGAAATATTGATTAAGGGATTAAGGATAGGCTTTCCTCTAAAGCCCCAATTTTCGCGCAATGTATGGAACTGTGCTTATTCAATGTAAAGGACTCATATGACTTGCTAAAAATCACATTTTGAAGAAAATCCTAATTTACCAAATGGATTTTTCACTTTACGGAGATTTTCTTCCCTAAACTGTCATTTCGGTGGAATGGGAATTAAATATGGAGAATTGTAGTTTGAGAAAGAAGTGATATATTAAAATTTTCTCTTATATAATTTCATGATTTCCGAAAAAATCAGGTTAACTTATACATAACGTTAGTCATAAGTTAATATTTACTCTCTAATCGTATACTAATGAACTATAGATAACTAATAGTCTTGTACATAAACTCCAAAGGATATCTGTCCTTTTTTTTTCAAAAGATAAGTTCAAATTAAAGTTAGGATTTATTTTATTATAATGGTAATTAGTGATAATGAAAGTTCTATTGAAGTGTAAATGTTCTTACAGTTAATTAGGGTAGATGCGGGAAGATTGTGTTCGCCTAGCTTGATACTTGTTAACAGCAATTTATCCTTCCTACTTTATAAACACCTCATTAAAGCAATGAATGGGCCGTATAATGAATTTTATTATTAACCCAGCCTATAATAGCGTTATTTTAGATATTATTAACTTTGTGTTTATTGTTAAATTATGCACATTTAACCTAGTTTAAGGCAGTAACTATATGGGCTAGTGCTCAATGGCTCAATAGTACTTCGTGATGGTTTTAACTTGTTTTAAACATCTAATGTGAACACAAGTTAACTTTCTCTCAAGACGATTTCCCAAGTTCAGGCCCATACTCTATTAAATTCTGAATTTTAAAAATGATTATTATTTACTTCATAAAAATGCGAATTACAACGAAAGGGGTAAAGTAGCGCCATCTGTTATCAGAATAAGGTAAAAGGGATTTTGTTAGAGTATTCACAGAAAAGTTGTTGATCTATATTTATGTGTTGTTTTGAGGAAATGTGTTATAGCTATTTTCTTCTTAATCTCTTAATAAAATAACATCCATTCAGTAAAAAGAGACTTCTGGTTATGGAATTTAAACAATATATTCATCCCTGCTGTACATTATATAAGACAGGATCGCACATTGTACTGAATTTTTTTCTTCAGAATTGGGAAGCTACCCGTACCATCTTGCAAAAGCCCTTAATGCTATATTTCTTGAATGTTACAGAAATTATTTATTAGTAAATATTTAATAATAGTGTACATTTAAAAGTATTGAGACTGCAAATTTTTGCAATATATCGATTTTAAAACAACACCAAATTGTTATTAAAATCTTTTATTAAGTTTATAACATTTATAAACATATTAACAATTCCAACCATTAAGGAATTCCTGTTAATTTTGTTAATGATTGATGTACAGTAATTGAAACTTAGAACAATAATATTCATTATTCGCAATAATAATTGACGGAAAAGATATTTCCTTGACAGTTGA
Source organism: Rhodnius prolixus (assembly GCF_049639745.1). NCBI lineage: Eukaryota > Metazoa > Arthropoda > Insecta > Hemiptera > Reduviidae > Rhodnius > Rhodnius prolixus. The sequence goes on along the minus strand of NW_027411592.1, from coordinate 9,547,477 downwards.
CTGTTACGCACAAAGGTCACCTGTGACTGAAAAAAACTACTTGTGTCTTCATCCTGCACTTAACGGACAATCTCGCAACCGGATACAGCGCATTATTGACTAGAGATAGTGCCGTTTTTTGTGACTTCCCTAGTTCAGTTTTTCTCTTTTAAAATTTATACCCGCGTTTACATTTACAACAATCCAATAGAAGATTTATTTACCAAATTTATTATGGCACCTTCATGCCAAATCATTCACCACTAACAGCCATTCTCATACAATAAAAAGCATACATACCAAAATTTCTGCGAACGCAAATGCTAACAGACAAGTGTGAACGCACTTTAATAAGCGTAACATCCGCTTTCTTAGAGGATCTATTTGATTAATTACTAATTGATTAGCCACTTCATTCATCAATATTTTTTTTTTTTTTACATTCGGATGAATGCAGTCTGAAGCTCAGTTCATTGACAAAGTCTCTTGTTTATTACGTGTTATTAATTATTATTATTTTACTATTGAATTGAAAAATGTATATCCATTGATAAACATAAAATCTAACAATATCTGTGAGGCGATAGTAAGGTCTTAATAGACTGATAAGAAGTAGTTAAATTCTTATTCTGTAATTCAGATAAAATATATTCTACTGATATCTTACATAGTATTCTAAAAACTTAAAGACAGAACTTTATTAGTTCCTCAGTTTACAGTTTTTCTTACTTCTAGATGAAGGAAGTACTGCAATCGTCTCAAATTAGCGAAATTAAGTTTTTACCAGAAGTAAGTGGTTTAGGGTTTCTTGATTCTCAGTAAGCTGAAAATTAGTATCCTGTTATTGATATTATGACGCATTTGGATTCAAATGTTTTTACCAGAATTCTGATCAATAAAAAATTTTGTATCAATTTCAGTCCAGAACTAAAGAATGTTTATTATTGTTGGAACATGAGGTGGATCCTGTCTCTAGTTTATAGAGGCCGATTGCACTTCTAGTAGATATATATTCATCTCACTTAAAGAGCTCTAGGCTCTTACCCACTTCGTCGTTTTTACGGCATGATACTTCTCTGGTCTCACTCAACGGGCCACAAAGCTTATACTATTGTCTAGAGATTGGAATGCCAAAATATAGGGCAGAAATAGGCCACAAATCTACTGACATAATTCACATTGGTATTCTGGGTAAATCAACTCTACATTGCGATGAAAAGGGTCCTTATGCTTGCCTTTTCGCAAGTCTGGGGTTTCTCGTCAGTCATTTTTTTTTTTTTTTTTTTTTTTTGAGTGATCTCCTCTGAACGCGAAGTGCTGGAAGCGTCATTTCGCAAATTAGCGATTGCAGTGCAATGTCCCAGTGTTTAAGAGTGTTTCCTCTCCACCTGACCATACTCTCCGGCAGGGTCTCTCCAGCGGAACACCCTGTTAAAAGAAAATTTAGCTTTATGGAAGTAATTTTTAGATTCAAAAGTACAAAAGGAAGCCATTCCAATGAATATGACCCAATTCTAGGGTACAGAAAGAAATCGTAAAATCGTGGATAAATAAAATGGTTAGTGAATCGTCAGGTTATAAATTATGATGAGAAGATTTTTATGGGTAATGGCTGGAGAAAGTGTTTTGGGAGACCGATTTCCTTTCGGGCAACATTCATCAGAAACTCCTATTGGAAGGGGGTGATTGTCCAGTCCAGGATTCTTGACATGGAGGAGCTCTTGGAGTGGAGAAACTCATACAGGTGTTTTTACAACAAACACAGAGAGAAAGAGATTCTTACTTTATTCTATCTATTACCAAGTATGCATCATAGAATTATCCAAACTTCATTTTAGTGAAATTTAATGGAAAACCAATAAGTTTCTATTTTACTCTCTAATTTTTTATTTTTACTTTCTATGTTTGGCGAACTTAATATTGCAACATTTAGTGTACAGTTACACAAATAAAAATACTGTAGTTATGGATTGTGTCGCGATCGTGCCAAATTTTGGAAATTTGTATTCATTTTGTTTTGATTACTTTCTTTGGCCAAATCAATTTTGAGATCCTTTTTGAGACCGAAGAAGTTGTTTTTTTTAGAAAAACGTTATGTGAGAATGTGTGTTAGAAAATATTTAAAAAGTAAAAAATCGTTGGGAGCCAAGGGCTTTAAATTTCGATTTGGGGGGAATCTGACAGTAACTTAGCGATTCAGTAGCGATTTTTTTTGTAATGAAGTGAGTGTAGAGGGTGAATATTTCTTTCTTCTTCTGTTCTGAGCCTTTTAGATTGCTCGTTATCTTTTGCTAGATTGAGTCACATTTTGGTCATCAGTCTCTCATACATGTATAATTCTTCATTTCATAATCCTCACCACTTATTTTGTCGAACGTTAATTATACCACAAGAGAAAGTCGTACGAATGAATTCCACGTAATGTTTTTGTACAAAGACTTCAGTTCTGGCGTCACATGAGTAATTATGGCTGTATGATGATAAATAATACATCAACGCCAAGGAAGAAGAAAAAAAGAAGCTTAAACTTTTAAACGCGGGACTTAACTTCTAAGCGATTCCCACAAAATAGGCGTTGAAATTGTAAGAAAATTAAGCTTTATTTAGTAAAATAACTGATAGGAACTATTTTCAGAGCAAACTTGAGACATTCTTTCCCTGGTTACCCTTTTCAAACTTATGCTGAGTACGGTATTTTTAAGTATTGTACCGACTCTTCGCAGTCAAGCACGGAGATCGTTTTACAAGAACTGCTGCTCCAGATGGTTGATGTGCCAAGCCCCACTGGGAACTGAAGCGCCCTGGGACGCAACTCCTGCTTGGCCCAGCTAGCAAAGTGGGACAAGCTTTTGCCGCGTTATTAATCCTAAAAAACCCGACAAAATATTAGCAAAAACTAAATACAAAGCGACATCTTAATTTCAACCATCAAGATCATATCAGTTTACAATTAAATAATAATAGATCTTTTATCAGAATTATGTTATGTTGAATGCTACGAAAAATATTTGTTCGATGTGTAGTCTTGGTTTTTTCAAGTGTAGACGGTTGTGTAAATTAGTAAGCTAAACAGAATCGTACAGTATTGTCTATTGTTCTCCTTATATCAAAACCAAGAATTCTTTTTTCATTACATGATAGAAGTGAATAGTAATAGTTGGGGTTCCTTTTTTTTTTACTTTTTGTTAAATTTTATATCACATAAATTTATCTTTGGTGGTTCTTATTGAATAGTGAAGCATTCCTCCAATAAACAAGCGACTTATTCCACACTTTTTCTAAATAAGGTACTCTAAAAATGTAAATGTCCAATCAAAATTAAGTTTGGAAATTTTTATAAGAACATACTACTTCCTTTTATATAGTAAGAATAAGTATTTCAAATTCAAATTACGATTAGCTGGATGGTAGAGAGCACTCTGCGAAAGGTGCCTATAGGGACGTCCTCTCCGCCCGGTAAAAGAAAGTTTCAAGTGCAGTTAAAACCGTAATTGCAGTACATTGCGCAACAGTTTTATTTTCTTTTCTAATCTGTATTTTGTTTTATCAATAACCGATAAAATTGTCTTGGCTAATAAAACTTTCAATGTTATTTGTGTCTGCCCTAATTGTTTTCAATTGTTTCACGTTTTTTGCTTCAAAATATTCATCTTGCAAGTTTTCATTTGATTTCATTATTATTATTATTATTATTATTATTATTATTTAAGGCGTGTCAACATCTAAGGTTATTGGCGCCCGGAGCTTTTTTCAGTGCACTGCCGGCCTGCGGACAGTGTTCTCTCGTTACAGGCAACACTGTCCATCACCGGACAGTGAGCTGTAAGATGCTCCTAGGAAGAGAAAATCTAAGGGTCAGCTGCTGGATTCGAACCCGGGACCTCCGCGTGGGAGTCCAGTACGCTAACCGCATAGCTAATCCCTTCCCTTTGATTTTATTATTATTATTATTTTTATTTTCTTCAAATACTTCTGCTTAATGAAATATACGAATGTCTGTATTTATGAAATTTGAAGTGGAAGTGGAATTTGACAGGAAGTAGGAATTTTATGCTACCACTTCCCCAGTTTTCATTTCCAAATTTGGTTTACTACCCATACTCAGTTTTCTTGGTAAGTTTTTGGATGGAAAGACCCCGCTGTAGGAACAAAGAAAGTTGGGCGAGCGAGAGCAGTTCTTCTTCTAAGCCATTGTCTTGCATTTCTTTGTTTCATTCCACCCTTTGTCAAAATGAAAAAATAAATATATTAAAGAGGAAGAAGGTTATTGACATTCCTCATTATTCTTCTAGAGTTTCTAAAAGAGAAATGAAGTAGTAATAATTATAATGTAAAATGCCAACACTGAAATTGTTAATGCACATTAAAAAAAAAAAAAAATCAGATGTATTACTACATCAACTGTTAGTTAGGTGTTGCATATCCATAAAAGTTTGTATGTGTACTTTTCGAGTCATACATTGCCACTAGTTACGAGTTACATAAACAGTTCCGGAAGTGTGCGCGTTGTATTGTCTATAACTTGCGGCAGGATGTTCTTCTTCCGGTTTTGTACACTAATAGTTGATGTAGGGGTGAAAGATGCGTTACGCTCTGTGCTCACACTTTGCCCTTCTTCTATTGCCACTATTCGTACATGATGTGTTTGTACATAAACTGAGCTCTGTATGTAAGGCTGTAATGTGTACGTGATGGAGTTTTGATATATCCTTTGTTTCTTGTATTTTTTTTACTTCTCTATGGGCAGTTACTATGACACTGTGTTTTGATCTTTTATCCCTTGGAATAATCTGGCTCCCAAAAATAGTGAAAATCTTTTTTTAATAAAACCCAAAGTTTTGGCCACTACTGGGCAGAGACAGGCGAAGAAGTTCATTAAGGTCTATTCGCCAAAGCTGACTGAAGATTTAATCTGTCAAGGCCGAGAGGCTATCAGGATAACTGTAGGCCTATTGACCGGCCACTGCAGGCTCAGAAAACTTACGCTTTGCATGGGCCTGGCAGCCTTTGTAGGTTCTGTTCAGGAGGAGGTGGAGGAGGAGGAGGAAACGGCCACTGCACGTGTTGTGTCAGTGGTTAAGGGTGTTACTCCTCGGGTAGGAAAAATCAAAGCCTGAGAGATTTACCCAGGAGCTGATCTGCAGTATTTCTAGTCTAATTAAACGGACGGGTCTGGAGGGAGAGCTCTAGAGTAGTGGGAGCCACAATAGATCCATGGGGTCGCGGTGGCGCCTTTTAAGGCCGTCCTGCAAGAATCTATCTAATGAATTCTTTTTGAATGATCAGATATACGAAACCTAGAAGGAGCCTTTTCTACTAGAACTCTTCTTCCATCTTAGATGCGTGGCATCTTTACCATAGTATAGGAATCAGGAGGCCATAAATGCGAACTCAGAGCTTCAGAGGCTAGGCGTTGCACTAATCTATTGTATAATTGTATGTTAACAGTCTTTCTAAAATTTATAATTTGGTTTTTAATTTTCGGAGTTAGTTAGTTAGATTTGAGCAAAATTTGATCGAGACCTGAACATTGCGAAACAAGATATTAGCTATGTAAAATTTGAGATTATCATAAACTTAGACATCCTATAGCGTCACCGCTCACTCGTCAAATGTTTGATGCCACATTTGAAGAGATTACTAGAATAAAATTTCGTAAAGTTCTAAACAGAACGGTGCGAGATATAGAAATTCAAAATTTGAGTAAATATAAGGTTGATTAATTGTAACATCTCATATCTCTCTTGATTATTCTCGCTACTTTCCTTATTGATATAATTACTTTATTTGAAATTAGATTTATCATGCATCTTGATGAACTTGAATTGTTTAAAATTTGTCTTCTACTTTGAATTTCACTGTGGCAAGTGAAAACATTTAACATTTTCAGAGATCTGAGACATCTCTACGGTATTGCAACCAAATAATCAATAGTTCTACTTTACAAAAATAAATAATAAAAAATAGGTGATTTGAGAAAATTCAAGGGTTTTGCATACCTTAGTTGACCCTTGTTCACCCTAAAACAGTAAATTTTACAAAATACTAAGTTTTGCATACTATAGGCGATTTTTAGAATTTAAAAAAAAAAGTTTAATGCTTTACACATTAAAATAAGCACCAGTGGAATAAGGGGAAATAACGCTCGGAAAAAATTATTGTAGAAATATTATTTCACTTAAATTTAATTTAATTTTAATTCTGTTCGAGTGGAAATATTTACTAAACATTTTATTGCCCTCAATATTAGACTGTCTGGTTGAATCTGCTCTATGATAAAATCACAGTTTAAAGGAAAGCGTGACGATCCGGCATTGCCCCTAAAAATCAATTTCCTTTAAAATGAGATCCAATCAGGAGTAAAGTCTGTGTATGCAAAGTTAATGTATCACGTTTAACGAGACCCGGTTACTGTCATTAGTCAGAGAAAAAAATAATCATAGAACTTAAGATAAAATGAAACATTTAGTTGGGTGGCAACTTTTCAGTAAGCGGATGTTAAAACAGCATTTTCGCTTTAAATATATATTTTTTTTTTTTATCTATATATGATAAAAAAACTTCCTGCCAAATGACTTTATTAAAACTCCAGGTTTTAGCATTATATTAAATATATTCTCGTAATATATCAAATGTTAAAAGCAGTACTGTTCACTGAATAGAACTGCAAAGAAAACCCAAATAATCCCTCACCAATGCATTAGAAAGCAAATAATTCTTTGAAACTTTCAAATAAAAGTTTTACATATGGATTAGCTACCTTGAGGTTGTGCCACTGAGGCTGTCCAATTCTAAATTTGAAGAAATCGATTAAGTGAAAGGATCACTTTGTTTAAATTTAGATATCGATATATCGAACGTTATCGATTTTTCATGGCAAATTCCAAGTTTCAAGAAACTTACATTGTGTATATATTGTTAAGAGAAAGTCGTGTGAGTGTTCGCTTTGAGCTTTTTCACATGCGTGAGAAATGCTCCCGTTCTCACATTAAAATTTGTAATTATTTATTTTTTTTTTGTGACTATTTTAATTCAAATAAGACATGAGTTTGCTATAATTTTTGAGTTATGACGCTTAACGTGCAATAACCTTCTCATGAAACGCGCACGTACACAACTCACAGGTGAGTTATGCTGTAAAGCCTTAAAAACAATTTTTTTTCTCACACCCAACATCCTAGAACTCTCTTCCATCACCAGTGATCATTTCAATTACAATTAAAAAAACTTACTTCTCAACCGACAATATTTTAAAAAAGTATAAAGTTCTAACTTTTTGTCCAAAAATATGTACAACTGTACATATCCGACTGTCGATGAATGAAAACCTCAATTCTTCTTCTTGCTTACTTCGTGACGTTTCTTCCTAAAGAGCTCACCATTAAAATCAAGCGAATCGATGCTAATCTCGTTTCGTTGCAGGGATAATTGTTTGAATAAGTGTTTTTAGAGCAGGTACATTACCCGTAACTTTTCAGTAATATCTTTAGTAGGTATTATAAAAAACAATTATCAGTTTAATCACCAAATTACTAATCAATTTATTTGACTCATTAATGTTTAATCGTTTTAGTTGATAGGTTTGTAAAGAGAGTAGCTTTGAAATCAAATCCATTAAGCACCACAAACATTTATAGTTATCCCTAGATATCAATCAGCGCAAGTGAAATTTAGTTTGTAAAAAGTGTGCAACGACACCCGCAGAGGTTCTTTTTACGTAATGGGAGCATTGGAAAACAAGTCATTCAACTACTTCTTATCATATTCCAATTTAAAATTCTAAAATGAGTCAAGCATCAATGAAATCATTTAAAAATTGTTCTCATCTGACTCATTGATAAATATAATTTTGTATATATCTTTTTATTCTTGCTTAACAAGAAATTTCTCTGACCGCTGGACTTTCTCCTGCGTGAAAGATTGGTGGATTCTGTGGACTCTCTCATAGTTTCTAAATCGAGGTAACCTCACCAAGCTGACCTAGCTTAAATTATGGTGTGTGTGAATAATATAAGAGATAAGATGATAGGAAGAAATAGTGATGGAGGAGGTCGTTGCACGCCAAAAAATGGGACAATAAGATTTCTAGGACAACCATGGAAAATCAACATCTTCACTCGTCTATATTATAGACATAGAGAATAGCTCTCCCCACCAGCCTGCTCTAAGGCTTCTGTGTCCCCATCTGTCCGTGTCTGACCGTTACTATACAGTCTTATTTACTAAATTCCACGGCCTTTTAATACTCCTAACCTCTATTTAAATAGGAGCGCAAAAAAAAATCGATAGCTGTTCGGTGTTCGCCTGATTGGCTACTTTCCAGTTTAAAAGAAAAGTTGATTAGAAGATCCCATGTAATTTGTAATTTGTTGGTTATTTTGAGTTGGCTGTATGTATTTTTCTACATTTAGTTACTCCTTGCAAGGTGAAAGTTTTATTATTCGCGTTTAAAGTTCTCCTGTGTTTGTAAAAATTACTTTGGTTCTAGTGTGGTTGTCTACAGCATAACTCAAAAACGGGAAATTGTGAAAGTAAACATTTTATGTTTGGTTTTAGGGACCTAGATAGAAACTGACAATAAACATTTGATGTATATAAATCGACAATTTAATATATGTATATATGGTTTTTCATCGAATTTCTTTAGACTTGCTCAACTGCGTTGAATACTTGTAGGTCTAGTGGCCACATTTTTCAGGAAACTACATTTAAATGGGTTTCGAGAGGATGACAAAAGATTCATCGCTTTTCCAGATTATTGGAATAAGATTCCACGTTCAAGTATAGTTTGATGTGGGCAACAACTTGGGTCTGGTGGATTCACAGGAAAACTTACCTCATTCAATCTTTTTTATTTACCCAAAAACCCTTTTTGTAGACGACTAGCCTTTATATAATATTATCCACTAAAGTGAGCCACACAAGAAGTGTGAATTTTTGGCGGATTTCTCTTTATTTATAGCTACTTCCAACTATCTATAAAATATTTCTGAGAATCAAATTTGATGCTAAAATTCCGAGTTGTTGTGCTGCGTTGTACGGTACGTCTTTGTCCATTCTTAGTCTAAACGCCAAATAGATTTATTTGCACTTAATGGGTGTTAGGCCCATCACTTTTGGTTTGATGAAACCATTTTCAAAATATTTGAAGAAATCATTCTATTATTGTGAAGATTGTAGCATTGAAGCCTCGAACTATAGGAAAAATTCTATGTTTCAAGATAATTTAATTAAACTTAGTTACAAGAGAATCGTGTGTGTTCCCTTAACTTAACGTCCACAAATACCCACAGAAATGATGAAGAGGAATGCAAGACATCACACTTCATACTAAGCTAAGCACTATACTTTCGGCTCTCTTTCTGGTCACTCAACTTAAGGCCCTATTTATTTCGTAAAAAAATTTTAATTTTCTTCTTTAATCTAAATATTTGATACAGTTAATTTATGTGAATATGTGTGTATTAAAAATGGTCTACGTATAAGAAAAAACGTTTCATTTAGAATCTCGAGATTGTATTTCACAAATTGGCAAGTGATTCATGTAACAATAAAAAAAACTGCAAAGTATTAGGTGAGTTGTGGGTTTATTAAATTTTCACTTTCTTTAGAAAAAATTGCACATGACGTCAAATATTACACCTTTTGAAAAAATCGTCTGACATTTGCAAGGTCGTTTTGAAGCAGAAATAGAATTATGCAATGTCAGGTATTTGCTATCCATTATTGTGAACCTTAAGTTTATTCAGAAAAATTATTTACAATACACATACAAAATATGAATTAGTAATAGATATGATAGTAAATAAATAAACTAAGTTTATGTAATTCATCTTAGCATTTAAGGTAGTTTTTTTACGAAGTTCAATTAAATGGAAAGTTTAACTGCTTAATCATTTGGAAAGAAAGAAAGATGAAAAAACAAAACAACCAAATCTGCTTTGAAGAACACTTTCTTACTACGTTTACTTAATTATTATTATTATTATATTTTGTGCTAATAGTATAGTTGACTTTAATATTATACATTTAATTGTTGCTATCTTGGAGGAATTGTAACTTTGCAATTTCCCCTGACCATTCAGACAACTCTGAAAAACATGAAGAAGCCCTAGTTGCACATCTTCCAACACAGAATTTTAAAATAATTAGAACGCTGTAATTGAAAGGTTTTAGGAAATAAACCATACTTTAGAGGAGAGCGTCACTTCAACCGCCCCCTCATAAGAACTCCGCAAAAATTTACTAGGAAACTTTTTCAACTAAAAGTTATAGATCTACAATTATTTCGGGTATATGCAAAGTTTAAATATATGTATATTTATATTGGAAACATTTACGAAAAATTCGCCAGGAATTAAAAAGTGTATCGATCAAAATCTTCCAGTCAGGCATATAATTAACTGAAATGGCACTATGAAAGGTACCCAAAATATTAAGATCACTATATACATATGTATGTGTGCGAGAAGGATGGCATTGCATCAAAGTGCATTTAATATTAATAAATTCCATATTTGAAGATCGACTAACTAGAAGTGCTGCTTTACTACAACAGATTTTTCTAGTTTTAACCATATCTTTTTGAATTGATTCCATTCTAATAAACATGTATAAATGAAGTCAACTGATCCTATAGTAAAAAATTATGTGTTTAAAGAAAATGAAATTACGTAATATGCGGTTAGAGAAAGAAGTGTTGGAGATTGTTGTTTTTTTTTTTTTTTTGCTTTCTATGGGGAAGGTTGAATTAAATCTTCCTTGAACATCTGTTCAAGAAGACTAAGCTTAAAACGGGTTCAGTTTTGAAAAGGAAAATCGGTTTTAAACACTCACATGATTTTTTCTTATTATTTTTCTTAAATTTTTCTCACTTGTGTATGAAATGAAAAGGGTAAGATGTTCCTTCCTTAGGGACGCCTGCTTAGAAAGGGGGAAAAAGAAAAGGCTCCTCTTGTCAAACGCAACCATACCTATCGGTCAGTTATGGTTTTTGTTGATTAGGTAACAAGGAAATGGGATATTTTTTTTATTTGAGTATAACAATAATAAAAGAATTATTAAAAGAATTCCTTAAAAGATTTAAGGAATGATATTTTTATGAATTTCGCATAGATACGAAAGAATACGAGTCTAATTTTATTTTTCTCATTTGATCTAAAAAATATTTTTCTCCTGTGAATTTTAAATATTCGATAAGCAGCTTTACCTCAACTTATGAATCCAAATTACTAAAACTCTACAAATTTGCATATTTTCTACTAATATTCAGGATAAAACAAAAAAACTCCTCTAATTTGCAGGGTTCTCTGCTAATATTCAAGATAAATAAAAAAAATCTGCTGTTGCTTTCTAATATTGAAAAAAAAAAATCGCAACGAAAGGTAAAAAAACAGTAGTAATACAAGTTTTTTTTTTCTTGTGAAAGAGGGTAAATATTTTGTAATTATTTAGAAATTTGTATACAGTTTTGTACCTCCATTTATTTATTATACACAAGTATGAAAAAATGAAATAATACGGAAACTTTGCAATAAGAAAAAGAACTATTTATCTTATCATTTTCAAATTTTATCTTTTTTTATATTACCCCTGACAATCGTACAGCTAAATGTGGACCTTATTACATACTTTCATTTAAACTTACAAAGAAAACATGGACAAACATGTTATCTGAAAAATTTATAGTGAGTCTATAGGAAAACTTACGCATATTTGAGTTCTAAAATTTTGGAAATAAGAAAAATTTTAATTTATGATGAATTTTATTTTCCAACTAATTAATTAAAATGTTTGCTTTTATTTTGGGTTTTTAAATAGCCAAAGATTGTCTAAATAAATGATTTTGTTTTTATAAACAATTATTTATTAAGAAAAACATCACCGTTTAGTTTTTAGTAGCCTTTTAAATGAATTTTTAGTGAATGGTGGGGAGGTGATTTGAGTCACGTAGTCTAGTGCGTCGACATTTTCATTTCTATAGGTTAGGTTATGTATGTAGTGTACATTGTGTTTGTGATGATAACTTCGTTGTTTTTTTTAAATATGTTTTTCGAAAAGATTTAGTGATTGTCTAATAAGACATGTCGGGCGAGGAGGATTCAGGTATGTACTATTCTGATGAAGATTGCGGATATGATGCTTATTATAATATGGAGGATTGCGATATAGAGGAGAATGATTCGACATTGGATCCTGAACATTTTAGCTACGAGTGTTTGTGTGTAGACGAAGTTGAAAAACTTTTAAATGAATCTGTAGAGGCATTAAGTAATAATTTAAGAATAACTCCATCACTAGCAAAAGTTCTGTTGCACACCCATGAATGGGCGGTATTACCTTCTGCAATTGCTTATAAAAATTCTGATTGGATGCAATATTTGAATGGTAATCCAAAGCAGTCAAAATTGGAATGTCTAGGACAAAGATTAAGATGCCCAGTTTGTTTCGTGCCTGCTATTCCAGAAAAGTTTTCTAGTCTATCTTGTGGTCACTTATTTTGCAATGAATGCTGGTCAACACATTTTGAAGTACAAATTACACAGGGAGTCTCTACAGGAATATCATGTATGGCTCAGGATTGCGGTCTATTGGCTCCAGAAGACTTTGTTTTGTCTTTGTTAACTAAAATGCCTCAAAGAGAAAAATATCAAGAATTTGCTTTCAGAGATTATGTGAAGTCTCATCCAGAGCTTCGTTTTTGCCCTGGGCCCAACTGCAAATTCGTCTTCCGTTCAAAAGAACCTAAAGCCAAAAGAACAGTTTGTGAACATTGTATGATATCATTTTGCTTTAAATGTGGAACTGATTATCATGCTCCAACTGATTGTGCCACAATTAAAAAATGGCTTACAAAGTGTGCTGATGATTCCGAAACAGCTAATTATATCTCAGCTCATACAAAAGACTGCCCTCGATGTCATATTTGCATAGAAAAAAATGGTGGCTGTAACCACATGCAATGTTATAATTGTAAACATGATTTCTGTTGGATGTGCCTCGGTGACTGGAAATCTCACGGTTCGGAATATTATGAATGTTCTCGCTATAAGGAAAATCCCAATATTGTTAATGAATCAGTTCATGCACAAGCAAGAGAGGCTCTTAAAAAATACCTGCACTACTACGAACGATGGGAGAATCATTCAAAAAGTCTAAAACTAGAAGCTGAAACGCTAGAGAAAATAAAATCCCGGATTAATGCAAAAGTAATGAACTCCTCAGGAACATGGATCGATTGGCAGTATTTAGTGGACGCAGCAGCTCTACTAGCTAAGTGTCGTTACACCTTGCAGTACACATATCCTTATGCTTATTATTTAGAAGTTGGACCTCGTAAAGAATTATTTGAATATCAGCAGGCACAGCTTGAAGCAGAAATTGAGAATCTGTCGTGGAAGATTGAAAGGGCCGAAACTACTGATCGCGGAGATCTTGAAAATCAGATTGATATTGCTGAAAAGAGAAGGACTACACTTTTAAAAGATTTCCTGGATGTATGACCTAAGTAAGAAGTTTAAAACCAGAAGTAAGTTCCTTTACAATCGAAAAGACTCTTTAAATATTTTTAATATTACCAAAACAAAAGCCTAAAATTTGTCTAAAGAGCTTTCCATTTTATATATGGAACAACTAGGTACTTACATGTACTTGATGTACCAGAGATAATAACAAACTACTGAAGGTAGTGCTTTATAAGTTGCATACCTTATTTGTTTTAGATAACATGTACAATTTTATGTTGCGTTAATTTATTTTTAACATTTAATTTGTCTTTCATTTTTTGTTATTTGTTGCGACTTATGGCCGAATCTCTGAACTAATTTTGAAAATTTACCTAAAGCATTTATGTTTTCCTAATGTTGGAAAATTGTTTAGTTGGCTGATTTGTTATTGGAAAAGGAAATCATATATTAGTTTGTTTAATTCATTTTACAATTGCAGCTTATCATTGAACAATTATCTGCTTTTAAGAAATCTTTTAATTTGTAAATTATTGTTTCATTTAAGCTATTCTGCCCTGTGTTTGCTGATATCTTCGATGTATGTTACCAGTGTTAACGATGTGAATACAGATCATATATAAGCAAAATAATTTATTATTTTTTTTGTATCAACAATGTAAATAATGTATTTTTAGTATAATAGAGTCATGTTTCAGTTATCTCGGTATTTGTTGCTAAAGCTAGTGGCTTAAATACCTTATTAATGTTTCCTTATATAGCATTTTGGTTTATAATTACAGAAAAAATATATTTATATTACTGGCCTTCCTGTAATTTATTTTCACTGCCAGATATACTATTTCTAAAGTCTTTTGAAGTTTTTCCAGAAATTTTTCTTCTAAAGCCAATATATTGCGCTAGTGCACGTTGAGCAATATCTTCTGATTAAACATTAGTTATCTTCCATTTATTTTTCTTCTAGTCGTTAGGATTTGTTAAAAATAAAAAGATTAAATTGTTGTATATATATATATTATATAATTAATATGATGTACATAAGTTATTAAATTCAACAAAACATTGAAGCAGACATTAACTAAAGTACATAACAATAACTGCAATTTTCACTAATTTATAAAAGTCAGAACGAACACAAAGTTGTAGATACTATAAAAGAAAATTTATAATTAATAATAAAAAATATTAATAATCAGAATCAATGTTTATTTTGGCTTACTCTTCTAAAATAAAACAATACCAATGAATACTCTTAATAAGATGGACTGGAATAGTTGTATTATACTAGATTTGTAAATACTTATTGTATCTTAAGCCAATAAATAAGTTTCATTAATTTGAAGTTTTTATCTTTCGCATTTTTCAGATTTTTAAAGTTTAGTAATTTTTGTTGTTTACTTCCACATGAAAAGTACTTAATGAAAAAAAGAGCCAACTTGAGATAAGCATTACCAAAATAATTATATAATATGTTGCTACGATTGCTGGACAATTGTAATTCTATATTTCATATTCTATTTGTATACCCATTTTTAAGACTGGCTTGATGTCTGAACAGCCCTTTGTTTTGTAGCCCCGATAAAGAACTGAATATAATTCGAAACTCAACATGCGAAATGTAACATCATGCTGCATGATTTTACAAATAATAGAACACTCCTGTAAGGTTGTTATCTAAGTTGAGAGGATTAAATAGCCTCTAGCCTCCAACACCTAGTAGTATCAATCCATTTCCCTCTGCGGGAAAATACAAGAACTAATTACTTAAAAGTTATCTGAAAGCAAGCTTTACTTCTTTTTGTGTATTACTAAGTTGGTTATGTAGCTGCAAGTTTATTTTAATTTAGATCCAGAAAGATAAGAGCTAATAAGGTACTGCTAAAAAGCTTTCACTGATCTGAGAAATGAAAAAGTTCTTTTGTCCTGCATCTTAATCACGTTATTTACATCTTAATTTTCTTCGGCTGGAATCTTAATCACCATTCGTGTCCTTCGATAGGAGCTTCTTTAGAACTTCATGAGTTATTAGGGCATTACATCTGCCTTATTTGATTCGTAAAGCAGCAATAAATATTTTAAAGCCTTTTTTTTATGGATATTCCTGAAAAGAAAGAAACTTTATATAATTAAATACTTGAACTTTTTTTAACCAGGAAGATTCAAATCTGTATGAAATATTAAAATTGATTTTCTAAGACCTTCTAAACTAATAATTTAATTTTAATAAAGTTAACAATAAAATCAGTAATTGAGAAATTATATTTTCTTAACAATTGTTTAGTCAGTAAGAATGATATTAAAAGATTTAAAATAGAAAAAACACCTTTATGAATTTAGTTTGCTGAGAATTTTTTTTTTTTATCACATTGTTAGAATGTCTCGGAAAGTTCAAAATACTAAATAGAAATTTAGTTTTGAAAATGTGATTCAAAAAATATGCATGCTACGATGAACAAAGAATCAGTAAGCAGTACAGTATAATAGCTTACACGATAATCATTAGGTTTTTTTCAGATAATTAAGAAAATTATTGTATTCACTTACTTTTTAAAGGGAGGTAATATTCTTGAAATTCTTCAATATTTGTAAACTTATATTCTTCATTTGCAGATACTGTTTTGCACCTTGAACACACACAAAGTGGATATGACAAAACTGTTAGGTGGACAAATCGGATTGGAAGACTTCATATTTGCTCACAGAAAAGGTAAACTTTTTTGTTTTTATTATTAAAACATATTACTGATAAAAAGTGAACTTAACAAGTTGTTCTTAACTGATTTTTGGTTTTAGGAAGGCCTAAAGAAATAGAGATCACCAAGACTGAGGAATCCCTGGGATTAACTATTACCGATAATGGAGCAGGTTACTCATTTATAAAAAGAATTAAAGAAGGAAGCATAGTTGACAAAATAGACTATATCCAGGTACCTGCTTATAATCTAACCTTTAATTGAAGAAGATTGCACCTTTTTATATTATTTTCGTAAGAGCGAATTTTTTTATATGGGTGAAATAAACGTTATCAAAAAGAAAACATTTTTGGAGTGAGATGAGTCGAGTGAGACTTCCTCGACTGTTCTGAGATTGATCTAGAGTCATATTTCCTTTTATTAAAACTTGTTGGCATAGAATTTTCTTGAGTAAAATGCTTTTCAAACCAAGCGAATGAGGCTTGAAATCTGCCCTTTTTTAAAAATAACGTAGCGTAGACTAATCATACTTTGGTCGAGATTCAAATTCAAGCTTAAATGAATTGACATTGTGTTTGTGTGTATTTTAAATCCAGCCATGCTCGCCAGGATAATTTCCACGGGTGTTCGATAGAAGCCCAAATCCGTAGGGTCTATTACGGTGTTAATGGCATACTTCCTACTATCCTGTCAGTTTAATTAGACACACTTGCTGCGGTGCTCTGAGCAAAGTTTAAGTGCATTAGTTTTTCTTTTTCGAGGAGTTGAACATTTAAGTCATACAAGCTCTTCGAACTGATACAGTTAAGTAGCGTCCTTTCCTCACAAAACCTTCACTTGACTTGGGTAATTACCCATTCTCTAGTGTCACGTCAAGAAGTTCACGAATATACGAATGACCGAGTCCTTTTGGAATAGGACCTGAAGCGTGAGTAGCCAAAATCTGGCCTGGGATATTTTTAGGATTTCTCCCGGCTAAGCCTTTCTACCACCTCATTTCCCTTATATCCCGAAAGAGTTATATCCATCATCGTTAACTCTCCCTTAGAAAAACAAAGTAGATAGGAGAAAAGAAAAATATGAAATTTAAACTTTACCTTTGGATTCTACCTCTACTTTAAAGGTAATTTTGATGGTTTACTTAAATATCTTGATGGTAATTTTGATAAACTGAATAAACTTAATATAAGATACTCTGTCATTAATATAAGGAGCTTTCGTGGATCTTAATGAAAAATATCCTATTAGAATTCATTTTTTACAGTTTATTAGAAATATATATCTCAAAATCTTTACATTAGAATGAATAACTTATGTTTTGTGTGATACAAACTCAAATTTTATTTCCAGATTGGTGATCATATAGAAAAAATAGATGATGAATGCTTGGTAGGAAGACGACATTTTGAAGTGGCCAAAATGTTGAAGGACATTCCAGTTGGTACTACGTTTACTTTAAGATTAATCGGGCCAATGAAAGCGGGTTTTGGTAATTATTTTAATTTTTTACGATTATGCTATGGAATGTACCTTAGTTTTGTTCTTAATTATAGTTAGTAATAATTATTTTTTTCTACTCGTCGATTTGCCCATAAGGAAGGGCGACTAATGTTTGAAAAATCTTTTTTGTCCTTTTCTTGTTGTAAGGGAGTTTCTTTTTAATTTTGAATTATACCCGCAACAACTTTCAGTACCAATAAATGTAGGTGTATAGAAATAGGTGTTCTCACTCTCTTCTTAAATTACTATCTTAATCACCACATTGCTCTAAGAAAAGTTGACTATGGCGTTTTATCAAATTTTTGATGTCGCCAGTGGGTTTATTTGTCTTGAGCTAATGTTTGTTAGTACTGTTTCTTAGATTATTTTATTCAGAGAGCGTCGATTTCAGTCGGGATCTAGACTAGCTCTGACTTTATACTTCTTTCAATGATAACTTTTTAATTTCTGCGTTAAACGGTAATGATGTTCATGACAGAACAAAGGCAATGCTCTAGAAATACAAATATTTGACTTGAAAAACAAAACAGTGACCTCGGTTTTTTCTTCAATTATTGGAAAGTTTCACAGATAGTTCAAATATGACGGTTTAATACAGTTCCCAGACCTTATCAGTCTTCAGTTTATGATCCAGCAAATTATTCATTACTAGGGAACGGATTCGTATGTATTTACATATTTTTTTCTAGGCAATTTACAGACGTTTTTCAACTAGAAGTATACATTCTGACACTTTTTAAGCCGTTTGAGTCTACTTTTATTTCACATATTTCCACATATTTGGATGTTATCGCATATTTATACATATTTGATTAAAATAAATAAATATTTCTACATATTTAATCAAAATATGTACATATTTTTTCATATTTTTCATTTTGGGCATATTTTCATAATTGGAAGGTGGTTGACAGGAACTGTGAACCACAGACTGTAGGGCTGTGAATCACAGTGGGTACAATGGTTATTGTAATTTACTCAGAATGCTGCTAAACAGTGACGGGCACTTGTTAGTTCTTTGAAGTTGTCTGACGTTGTCTGTTCTTTCAGCTCGTTCGTTGAAGTGTCCAATTCATTTCGTTCGGTCACTTAGTGTATTCTTTTTTGGGTGAAATGCCACGAACATCGGCCTGGTTGCTAAATATCTTCGCGAGTTTCCAGCAGAACTTTTTCGAAGTGATGGAGACATTTTGTACTGCACAGCTTGTGACAAGCGCGTTTCTTGCTCTCAACGTTCCCAAGTCACCCAACATATTGCCACCAGATCGCACATAGAGAATAAAAACAGAAATAAAGAGAGGACGTCCTATCAAGCCTTCCTTACATCTCCATCATCAAGTAAGTCTACTCTGAGTACAGATCTGTGTCGGGCTTTGGTTAGACCAGATATCCCTTTCCACAAACTTAAAAATCCTCATTTCAAAGGATTCTTAGAGACCTATATTGGGAAAAAAATGCCTGATGAGAGCACTCTGCGGAAAAACTACCTGGAAGATATCTATAAAGATACACTAACCAAAATTCGAGAACATATCAAAGATGGACCGATTTGGGTGTCGATTGATGAAACCACTGACGTTGAGGGCAGGTATATTGTCAATGCAGTTATTGGAAAACTTGACAGTGATGCTGATGTTCTTTGTTGTATAAATCATTATAACTTGTAAAAACAAATTACATTGTTCCTAATAAATTTTTATAATAATAATTATTATAACTTGCCAAAAAAAAAAAATTCCATTTTCATAAAAAAAAATGTCCATTTTACTTAAATATTCCAGAAAATATTTTAATAAAATCACATATTTTCCACATAATTGACGAAAATAAATGCATATTTTAATTAAATATTTGGCATTTTTAAATACATAAAAATCCGTACCTTATTCATTACATTAGATAGCTTGTAGATATCACATTACTTTCGCTGACAATACATATCGTGTTTTTTCCACTTCCTGATGCCCTATTAAAGGAGTGTAAATAATTCTGTTCTTTTGGCCACTTTGATAAAACGCGCCTAATGAAATTTCATTGCTTCCAGTTTAATGGCAAATCGTAACCCAACAAACATTTGAAGGTGATGAAGTAATTTTGTACAGTCTCTCGATATAAAGCAAATATCAAAGAGGGGTAGTAGCGTTACAAGCGCATCGGCGATTGTATTATATGTTTCTCAAGATTGAATTTTGTTTGTGTAAGAAAGTATCTGAGTTAAGCCGGCAACATGTTAACTCTCATAAATACTGTGAACTATTTAAGCTTCAGAAGGGATGACGAAGGAAGCTAGCATAATTGTTTTTCCACACAATCAACTTCCCTTATCTTTCAGACTAAAATTTATGTTGAAAATGTGGTTAGGTCCGCAGTGCTAGATAATATCATTTTATCCGTCATGGTGGTTTTATCATTTTATGCAGCACGCATGGTTATTATATTCCTGATCGGTTTCAGACTTTCAGCAAGTTTAGAGCAAGATGGTAACGTAAGTGGAATCGAAATCTCTTCACCAAACTGATTAATGAAATCCACAACCGGTCAGGGGTACAATAAATATGCTTGATACAACGGATAAAATTAATATTTTCATATATTCTTCAAACACTTTACCTCAGGAATAATTTATAATACTTCCAGCGAAACAAATACATTAACGAATCTTTACAACACCTTTTGCCGATCTATTCGAAGGCAACTTAATCCAATGTAATGGAAAAATGTTTCAAGGCCTACACAAAAATCAGGAGAATTCCTCTATGAAACGCCCTCTGCTACCAAAATACTTCCTGACTGCATACCTTTGATTCTTGCATGCACTGTAGCTTAGATACATTTGTTCAAAACAAAGAGACTATTCTAACTACTCTTACACAGACTTCTTCTAGGTTAGGGTCGAACTTCGTTTTAATTTTTATAAAATCTACATGTGCAGACTTTAATTATCATTTATTGCATTCAACATATAGCAACATATATTATTGATTCAATAAGAAAATATGGTGTTTTCACCATATTTTTAAGGTTGTATTTGTGTCATAGTTTGTTACATAGTTGGCCTTTTTTTCAATCATGAACTAGCCAGTTTCCAACTACTCGGTTCATGATTTCTAACAGAACCCCACCATAAAGAGTCAATGGTTAGATGATCAAAAAGTTCTCTTCTGTTAATAAATCCTAAATAAACGAAGTAATATTTGATTTAATACTTTCGGTATATTGTAGTTTCGAGTGAAAAATATATGGAAAAAAGAAATTATTACTCTTTCGATCATTTAAGTTCTTGTGATTAACAGTTTTTTGTTAGAATCGAAATTTTTCAATATTCATTTTCAGTAAGTTTATTAAGCCAGTATACTACTTTACATTCCTCAATATAAATCTAAGCAAATAGCAAAATCTTATTTATTTCTACACAAAATTTGTAAAATGTATCATTTATCTTTGTTCCAGCTAACGTAGATGCAAGAAGTAGTCATAGAAATAAAAGTAAAAAAGGATATGGTTCAGGAAAAGAAACTTTAAGATTTAAAGCCAATGGTCAAACACAAATTGTAGAGGAGGTAAATATATTTTTCACTAATAGATTATAGTGGAATTGACTTTTTGTTGATAGGTAAAGGGATGCTATTATGCAAGTAGAGACTCTACTAATCAAGCTCCAATTCATCGAAGTGGAATGCATTTGGAAATGTCTTTCTCAAACTACTGAACACAACATTAAAGAAGGGAGGACTTCTGACCTAAAGTGATGTGTAGTCTCCTTAACTCTTTTGTCACATGAATTTGACAATCATCGTATTCTGTGAATTACAAGTCTTCTGTAATCTTACTTATTCCTCCTACTAAATTGAGTTCTCTTCAGTAAGAGAGGTACTTCGATACCGGCTTCCTAATTTCTTGTACAAATAATATTATTACCACAAAATAAATATTAGTAAAAATAATTCACATATTATGTATAAGGACACATATTTTTGGCTCTTTCATTGATTGCTTCTCTAATTCTTCTCTCAAATTTTGAATTATTTGTGCTATTCTTCCGAAAATCTACCACTGGTTGGAGATCACGGAATTTAGGTATATGTCACCTTAGCCAATTTAGGTTCCTTTCATCACGTCTTGTTCGGCTCTAATAAGAGCGGTAATGTTTTTATTATGTGGAAAGTCTATTATAGGTAGTGTGTAAATGTGAAGATTTGCCTGAAGGGAAACATTAAACCCTGGTTGTGCTGATTGCAGGCCTCTAGAGACTAAGTGAATGTTGGAATGTCAATGAAGTGTTTTTTTCTTTGGCATCCTTTCGCCAAGATCTCTGAATGACTTCGCGTAACTATTAAGATCACCAAAAACCATTAAGTCTACTCATTTAACTACTATTTGGAACCTCAGTGAGTCCTTCAGTTCAGATTGATTATCCTAAAATGTTTTCACCTATTTTGCCTACTCTGCCATTCCTCCAATATGCAGTAGCCGTCAGTAATGTCAAAACTTAACCTGGAAAACAGTGACCTACCTACCTTTCCTTCCTAAAGCCACTATTTTCCCTTCGTTCCCATTCTACAATATATCAACTCCAGATTATCCTGTTTTGGAGAATATGATATAAATGTGCAAACTAACAATCTTCATTAACAAATCTTCTCAGATGCTTTTAAGAAACTCATGTAGAAAATTCAGACTCTAATATGCCTTCGCTAAAGAGGATAAAATTAGGGATGCTTCGTTAGGAACGACTAGGTAGATTGCAAAGGAGAAGATATATGACAAATCCAAAGATCGTATGACGCGCTGTGGCTTCCTGTAGTGTTGTTTGCTCAAAAAATCTAGACTCTGTCTAGTGTTGAATGTGTAAATTTAGTGCGTGCGTACTTGACATTGAAGTAGGTTAGTCTGTGGTTTCGCTTTATCCAGTTGCAAACATCAACATTATCAGAAGCAGATTGTATATTGACACCGGTTCATCGGCAGAGATGCAAAGATTTCTGAAGAAGTGACTAGTCCATTCCAATTCTTTACGGGGTGTGGTTTTAAGAGTGATTCAGTTAATTAATCTACTATATTTGGTAGAATAGAACTATGGAATTTTCATTTTTATACCTATGATTTGTTTTATAGCCTAACAAGGAAATGCAACTTGGATTGGAAAGTATAAATCGGTTATTAGACAATTATCTTGGTATCAATGATAATGAATTAGGTAAGTTCTATTATTTTTGTTTAACTTACAAATCTTAATAATAAAATTTGTCTTTAACAGTGTCATTCATTTGCAGCAACTCAGATCTGGGAAGCAGCAGAAGGCAAGGTCAATTCAATGGATTTCGCTGAAGCTATAGATAATTCTGACTTAGGAGCGTTTGGATTTTCCGATGATATGATAATTGAAATGTGGGGTGCTGTGACAGATGCTAGAGCTGGAAGAACAAAACATAGGCCTAATTAATTTATATGTATCTTTTCTTATACATATCTCGAAAAATTATTTATCGCGTTTTACATAATCTAAAAAACAACTTCGATTTCATATAGAATATTTTTCCTTTTTTCATTCACAAGTTTTACTTTTCAACATTGGAACTAGTATTTCAGATTACTAAAAGTCCTGAAGTGAAGTAAGAAATACTCTTTTAAAATTTAATTTAATCCTTAAATTCACCCCTTCATCTTTTGGAACCTAATGACATTTTTTTGCGAATTTTGAGCATCCACCACTGGCTTTAAAATGCGACATTAATCTTTTCTTCCTATATATCATCCTTTCCTTAACTTTATTATTATATACATAAGAACTAGAGATATGTTCTTTTGCGTAAGTTGTAAAATTTTAATATGAAAAGCAATGAATAACATACCAAAATGTTTAATTATACTTATACGTTTAACTATACATATAAATTGTAAATATTTACAATTGGAATTCTGTAAACATATTTTTCCTTTAAAAAAAATATATATTTTTAATATTAAGGGTTCTGCATAATAAGAAATCTAGTCTTATAATTGTGAATTTTAATTATATGAAGCTTTATTATTAATAAATGTTTCAGATTTTATTTTGTCAAGAAACTTTTTAATGCAGTTATAAATCTCAGCGATCCGAATATAGTTCACTTTCACTGAGCTTTATACCTTCCCTTTTATGTAAATAGCTTAAATTGGAGTCTGTCTGTAGGGGTTAGATGCAAGTTTAAAGAATGTAGTAAACATTGAAAACTTCGAACCGAGGACCTCACGGGGATGATAAAAGCTGGAGTTCTTTTTCTTTAACTAATTTAATCCTTTTAATGGTTCTATTGTTTTTAATTTGTACGACGCCGTAACGTTGGATTAATAAAACGAGAAGCAGGAAGCCTTAAATAAGTTAGTTAAATAACTTGGAGCTTAACCAACACATTTATTAATGCCTCTCATTGTTTTCTTCAATGTTGCAACAGAATATGGAACGAGGCGTTTCTGTAGGATGATGGTGTCCATTAGAAAAATAGTTACAGAATGGTCGATAATTCTACAAAAATTATAATTTTTTACTGCATTTACTCAAACATAGCGATATCTATAATTTAGTTGAAATCAAACTCTCATCATATCCAGAAATGCACGAAAAGTCTTTAATTAGAGCAGTCACTCAGAGACCGATAAGAATGGTGACCTGTTACAAATCTTTTTCTTAAATCTGTTCGTTCGGTCAAGAAAGGGTGAAATCAACACACTACAAAGTAGGAAATCATCAAGGGATACTCTGTTGAAATTCTACTAATTAATCGAATTTATTTAATTCAAATGAGGGCTTTTGTTTATATAAACAAGGCTAATCATTTTCTTATGTATCCACTCATATCGAACCAACACAATCGTTAAAATTGATTGTTTTAGGTAAAAAAAATATATATGAAACAATAGATACTTCACAGAGATTCTTACCTCTGTGTTAAACCTTAAATATTTTGTTTTATTCTGTATAAAATAAATGCCTTGAGGATAACAATCTATTGACTTCGATTTGTTTGTATTTACGTTTATTGACTTCAACTTTCACTATCTGCTGATTAATAAATAACTTACTCTTTCTCTGCTAACATGATCACGAATTTTTTAACTTTAATATTTAACATTCAAAGATTAATTTAAAATTTAATAAAGAATAATTTATTGTACAATCAAAATTAATGTTTAGAGTAATGCCTAAACTAAAACTCAAAAACTATTACAAAGTGTAAATTATGTGAGTCTAATTCTTAAAAGAAGACGCCAATCACTAAATTGATTGATCAGCTGAGATCTAATTTTAATTCTTTTCATATGTTTTCCTGAGTTTCATATTTTAATAAGTGTAATATGATATTTGTGTTATAAATAATTATTGTAATTTAGATCATAATTTATTTGTTATCTTTAAATGCAGAAAAGTTGAATAATGGCTTCTGCATTCTGGAGGTGACTAGATATCATGGCCTACAATAGACAGCTTTGGGTTTGAGACTATGTCTTTGGCGAAGCTGTGTGACCCTTGTTTTTGTGGAAATATTGCTCCGCCATCTTTAGGTTAGTCTACTAATCTACAACTTATTTAGTTTTGACTGTGTTTAAATAAATATGAATTAGTGAATTTTGTCGGAAATGCTAGTGCAACTGTTTTTCTATTGATGGACATTGAACTATGATTAATTAGAACCCTTAGTAAGTGTTGATATGTTGTTGTTCAAGACAAAAATAACATTTCTCTCAACATATAATTATACGTGAGTATCTTCTATAATAAAACATATTGTCTTTCGAAATCAATTTCAATGTACATTTCTGTCCTACAAATTATCAAAAAAGAAATTATTGGATTAATATTAACGTCATACATCAAAAATACCTTTTAGTGTTCGTATTGTAAGTTTGATCATCCAATGTTTTTTTCTTTTACTGAACTATCTTGATAATTTCTAGCAAATCATAAACCATTTGCTTTTTATCAAAATATTCTTTCGGTAAGTTATCAATAGCTACCTTCCCTATTGTGTAAATGTTTAATAAATTAACCATACCAATGCTACAATCTTGAAACCAATTTCAATATTTTACGAACTTAATCTTATCGTTTGTTTTATTATAATCGAATTTGTTAAGATTCATTGTTACTTAATGCCATTTAATAAAAACACAGTGTAAAAACATTTTTTTATTTTAACTTGTAAAGACGAAATAATTATGTTATACAGGTGAATCGAACTGTTGTAATTAATTCACGATATTCTTAAATTAAATGTACTTCTGCAGCACAGTGTCGCATGTGTGACTTTAACCACTGTTTACAATTTTGTATTACAAAGGTATAGATATTTACTATAAATTCGAGTGCTAGAGATTATATGAATACTTCAAAGATTCATGATTTACTAAATTTCGTGTTCAAAATCTAGTTTATTTTCACATAGAAATTTGTTATTTAATGATAAAGTTCTACAGTATTAGATAAGTGTATCGTAAATTTTTATAAATAGATCTATTTTAGCATTGGCCGTTTTTTAAGGAGTTATAATTTTCTATTAAGAATTATATATTGAGGACTGTTGTAGGTTCAAGAGGTTGTGTTACCATCTTCTTAGTGCCATAACTGATTTACTTTTATTGTCGTTGTCGTTAGACTGTTTCATGTAACATAGTACACTTCAAAACAGATTAACACAACACTTATTCTGAACATTGTCGTTCAATTGTTTGCTGGTTTTTACAAGAATTCATTTTTGTATATTTTCCGCGCGCGCGATTTCATTTTATTATATTTTTTTTGCCTTGTGTATTGTGGGGTCCTCCAGCAAGGGGGTTTGACTTGGAGCCCCCCTCCGGTATGAAAATCGATGTTACTGTTTGCCAGTTGCGTCACAATATGGCCGTAGGGACTTCGTTGCTATAGCAACGTAAATTAATTTTTTTTCTTTTTCTGTAGATTTCATGATTTAATTATTTTAAAATTAAAATGTAATAAAAAACTCTAAATTTTATTTCTTATAAGTTTGTCAATTCATTACACAGTGACATTCAGAAGCTAGTATAGTGAGCGAAATACGATCTGCAATGGCCAGACGTAAAAGTTGACAGAATGTCCCACTAGTTTTGTGTATTAACCTTCAAAGACCGCGGTGTTGCCGGATCTATTCATCATACGCATGCGCGCTCAGCTGTTGGTAGACTAAAAAATCCAACTGCACACAAGCTTTTTGACGCTTGTCTATTGATTCAAGATGAGCCTTAACCTCAGGAGAAAGTGGATAAGTGTTGGAATATAGAAGATATTTGACATAGAAAAAATTATGACGGACTTGAGTACCCCCAACTGAAGAAACGACCCTGTTGAGGTTGGAGGTGTTCATCTATATTAGATTAATTTAAAAAATTCTGTTCGTCATTTAAGAGAAGTAAATAAAATTTGGACCACACAATTGGCTTTTGGAATTTCTTGACTACAAGTGCATTTTGTAGTTATTAAACTATAAAAAGCAATTATTTAAGCCATTTAAGTAACCCTGCATACATGAGAGATTAGGATTAATGTTATGAAGTTGTGACGTAATTTTCTGTAATAAAATATTTTTACTATTTTTACGAGAAGTTAGCTAAAAAAGCTAAAGAAATATAGTTCATTTAGGACTTAAATGTTGTGGGAATTGAAAATGATGCCGGAAATACAACAAAGCCTAAAAACTCCTTTTATGAACATACTTAAAAATTGTTTCCCTTTCTATTTTTAGGAATTCATTGAACTCGATAAGTTTCCGAGATGCTTGATATATATATATTATTTTCGAAGCATATTCAACATACCTTATTTAGAACCATATACTTATTCCTATGTGTTAAAAAAAAAAACTAACAATAATTGTGTGTCACTTAGTTAATTTTTATGTGAACATTAAAAAATGCAATTTTTTTGTTTCAAAAGCACAGTTATTTTCATCTAAAGGATTAATCTTAACAAAAATTATTGCAATTAATTTATTTTATTTTTGTTAGGTTTGAATGTACACACACGTTAAATGCAGTGATACCAAGGTCATTTCATGTTGGATGTTTCATTTTAAAACCTTTCAATTCATATTAACGGTATTAAATGTTTAATGTCGCACTTATAACTCGTCGGTTCATAATATCCTAATGATTTAATAAATGTAAATAAAAAGCAAATTTATTAAGATGTTGCTTTTATACTCGTATGACCTCAATTTTTAAAGAACTTTTTACAATGTAAATTATATGATATTGCAAAACCCATAAAGCAAATTTAGGATAATTATTTTGATTCAGAATACAAATTGTGCCCTTAAATATTTTTAAAAAAGTAAGATAATGTTTTGTAGTTACATAGTAGAATGAATTATTTATACTTAAAAAAAAAATTTTTTTTTTGTTGCTTCAATTTACAAGTTACGAGTTTCAACCAAAAATTTAAAGAGCCTATTTAAAATTTATATGGATGTTAGAAGTGTAATATTTGGATCTGTTTATTTATTTATTTGTTTGTTTTATTGTGGATAAAGTTATACATAAATTCAATTTTCAGGAATTTTAGTTTAAGATGAAGCCGGGTGGTGGAGGAGAAGTGTCACCCGAGCAAGCCAGCCTTGTCGTCCAACTAAATTCAAGCACTGTACCGCACAATTATGCGTAAGTTGTTAGTTTTTTAACTTTTTTTTTGTTTCTTTAATTTTTTTTTTAATGAGTATAAAATTTCTGTTATCTTCCTGGAAATAAAGCTAGTCAGGGAAATAAATAGTTCGGCCTGTATATACGAGTACTTAGTAAATATTTGTGCAAATATTGAAATTATATTATCTGAACTTATTCGAGAAATTGTTATATTTTATTTCATCATTATATTTTTAGCAAATTTCTTGTAAGGCAGATGAAAAAGAGGATTGGCCTAATTATTCATCACAATACAAGCTACTTACATACCATTATATACTCTTAATCTAAATAGTTACGATTGCGAACTATCATTTTTTAATCTTTCTAATAATTAGATAGTAGTATTCTTAGTGTTCATCAAAACTTGGCCAGGCAGTGCCGATTATCTTGAGGTAATCTAATGATGGAAACTTTGGTTTCTCGCTTTAAAAAGGAAATAATATTATATATATAATAGATAGATAGATAGATAGTTTGCAAAAAGAGCATAAAAATATAAAAAGCTTTTCTTAGATTGTTTCGGAGGGCTCTTTTTGAGTATTCTTCAATTAAGTGTGATCTTTATCTAGACGGATGTTGAGTTTATTGGATAAAACTATGAATTTGGAAGAATTATTTTAAATCAGTTCATCAGGTGCGTGAAAGGACTATAGATTGTACAAGTCAGTGGCTATACCGAATTCACAGTTACCTAAAAGGTGTAAAAAAGGTACTTTGTACAGTTTCATGGTTTGTTGCATAAAATTCTGGTAAATGTTTACTTATAGTGGTTACTTGCGGGACCGCTAAGCC
Organism: Rhodnius prolixus; assembly: GCF_049639745.1. Lineage (NCBI taxonomy): Eukaryota > Metazoa > Arthropoda > Insecta > Hemiptera > Reduviidae > Rhodnius > Rhodnius prolixus. The sequence goes on along the minus strand of NW_027411592.1, from coordinate 9,518,376 downwards.
CAAATAGTTGATGTGCAACTACCTCTTTAGACCATATTGTAACATTGTAAATAATGTTCGTTTGGTAAGACTACCGTAGAAGCACCAATATTTCTAAAGTAATGACTTTACTTTATACTTCCGGGAACCGTAGAACGCTGCGATGCATCCTACTGGGAACCGTAGGAACGCCTGAAGAATATCTAGAGCCACATAAAATTAATCTATGACCAATTTCTAAAACAGACGAATAAAATTATAAAAAGTGTTTAAAAAACAAGTTTTTTCAGAATTAATAAATGTCTTTTAGGTAAATAGCTGTACGATAAATAATCTAAAATACCTGTATTCGTTACTTGTAAAATATAAATAGGGAGAAAAGTGGTCTGATTTCTGTTTTTAACGGTCAAACATTTCACTAGAGAAAGAAGTGTACTATACCTCTCTTCAGGGATTATTTCCCAGCGGATATACAGCCTAATAATCAAAACCTATTTTAGGCCAGTAGATATAGTTGGTGAGTGCAATTATTTTGGTTTAGTAAATCCATTGGCAAAAACTAGCCCGTCCCAATCCAATGTGAACTGCCGAAGAATGGATGACATGTGGGAAACTGAGAACACCTTTTCCTGATTACTCCAAACAGGAGAGAGCATTTTTAATTTTCTATAATAGAAAGCCTTAATAATTACTACGTTTTGAAGCGAGGGTTTTGAATTGAAGGAGGGGTTTCATACATTAGGGAAAGATCCTTATTCGCAGGGGAGAGGTATTGTAGGAGAAAAGGGAAGTTGGTATCAGAGGGTGGTTATCCATAACTACGATTTTTCACTGATAAAAGTTCTCTACAGTACCTGGCTTAGTTTGTTGCAACATGAGGTGGTAAAACAGTAGTAAGAGTGAGTGGCATCACCTGGGACCAATGGAGGCACTACAGTTCTATTGGGTCGTAAAACTGAGTAGCCTAATTAAAAAAGAAACCGGTGAATATGAATGTATACTTTATTTAGATGCTCTGGTATCACGAAGATTATTCTGCGTGGTTTATACCCTGTTGACCCTCCTCACAGGTTGTATTAAATCAGAGCCCAGATGAAAGCTAATATCCTTGCCGATAGATATTTGGTCATTATTAATAAACAAACTTTCTGCAAAATAAATATATCAAATCTATATACAATACTATAAATAAGTCTATACATATATAATTATGTTGTAACCGTTCAATTTTATTTTAGTTGTTATTTTTCTGAAAAATATATATTTTGTTTTTTACCATTGAGTTTTTTAAATATTTGTCGGAAGTTTTTATTATCAGAAGTTGATTTTTTATTTACTTCTTGTGCTAATAGAATTTTATAAATACATTTCCTTGGAAAAAATTGCTGTTTTGAAAAGTGAATAATAGCATAATTTCGAAGAAATTGTGATTTTCCTGAATTCGAAGGATTTATAACTATACAGTTCTCTAGAATATTGAAGATTTAACATTTTGGTTTAACTTTTCTGGGCACAGTAACCTCTCTTCGTAATTTGTTTCATTTTTCTTGAACATGACTAAGCAAACAGAGAGAGACAGTTATATACTCACTTTAAAAAATTAGTAACATGTCATGTGCTCCATTTACTTCTTTTGGCTTCTCTATTAGTTCACAGTAATTTTTTGTCCTTTTAAGAACATGTATTTTGGACTGAAATGTAAATATATTTATTTAAATATTTATAAGTTGTCACCATCTTTGGTATTTAGTATGTATTTGTTTATTTTGAATTGTAGTTCAGTTCGTGGAGGTCGTGGGCAAGGTCCCGGGACAAGACACAAACTTCCTCTATCTCCTTCAGCACCTCGTTTTCTGCCAGCCAGAAATATCAGCGCAGTTGCTCGTCCACTCCCTAAAATTATGTGAGTAATTATAATTTCAGTGCCATGGAGGTATACAACACTATGTCACATTTTTTATTTTTTACAGGAGAGCAAATGAAAGAGTTTTTTTCGCGGTTTTTTACTTATAAGCCCACAGGAGCTATTTTGTTTAAATCTTTGGTGGATAATAAGTAACATAGATGCACGTTAACAGATGGTTGTGTAATAAAAAATAATAATTTTGTATTAGAAACATTAAAAAAAGAAATTTTGAAAAAAATGAACTTAATGTTGTATACCTCCGAGGTACTGATTTATTTAAAGGTAAATATACGGCAATTGCTTTATTTCTAATCTAATAATTGTAGGACAAGTCCCAAGAAGAATACTTCTGAGCAAAATGATCACGATTTTATGGAAGGCATTGTTGAGAAGAGACCAAAATTTACTAAACATTTTCCTCCAAGCTTTCAGGTAACTAACTGCCTCTTACTTTATACATTATTATAGAAGTACTTAACAATTTTATAAATAAAGTCACTTTTTGAAGGAAATAATTGTTCAGTTTTGCTTTCAGTACGTCGTTCATGAGCATAATTATGCTGCTCCACAACCTCCACCAACTCAGCTTTGTTCTCCCATTCCCCTGGGGGCTAAATCCATCAATAACGGCATTTCTGTCACCCCAAATGGTCTTAATAGAGTTGGACCTACTCAGACCCTTGTTCCAGCGCCGCATCACTATCATCATCCATATCCAGGACAAAGAGGTAACCAACTTACCACCAAGCTTTGGAATATTTCTCACTTGTTGAGTTTTAAATCAAGTTTTAAAGTCACATAGATATAGTAGAAGTCTTACTTAATTTATATCTTTTTTCCAGCGTACTCTCGAAGTGTGAGTTCTCCTATGACAAGTGCTGCTAATACTGGGGTTGGTGGCACAGTTTCTACATTAGTTCCTTATAGAGGGCCTCCAAGCATTGTGCCACCACCTTCTCAACAACCGACCACTGCTACCCTCTTGTCTGTCAGTGGACACCAACAGCCGACACCTGATGACGAAAGTGATCTAAGTTCTGATGGCGAATCTGGAAGTAGTCGTAATCTGAGAAGAACAGGTCTTCCTGGAACACAATTGACCAATCTTCCTTCGCAACTCGGACCACAAGATGATGGGGAAGAAACAGAAACTGCACCTGAAGATGAGGATAGCGTTACCAGATGTATATGGTGAGTGTTAATAAATAAAATCGGCTTGTTTACATGTTAATTATTTTTTAAAAAAAGAAAAAAAAGGTGAATTAAAAAGTGTATTTTATAGTGTAATTTGTTCTTGATTAATGAAACAGAACAGAATGTATAAATGTTTATAGTGTCAATAATTTATTTTTTCCAGTGATTTCCAACATGACGATGGATATATGATCTGCTGCGATAAATGCCTGTGAGTAATGAGTTCTATTTTTAATCTGTTGCAAGTTTCCTTGAATGGTATTCGCAATCAATTAAAGTTAACTTCGTAAAGGAATTATTGAAATGATAACTTCACAAGAATGTAGTATTTTGAGGAACTAAGTGCTTAATTGGAAATTTGGAGAAGTGATTGTAAAATTTAAAACATACCTTTCATATTTTTTTTAGTGTTTGGCAGCATGTGGATTGTATGGGTATTGAGAGAGGAAACATCCCTGATGAATACAGATGTGAAGAATGTGAGCCAAGAAAAGTTGATAAAGCTCGAGCCATCAGAATACAAGTTGCCAAAAGAACTCAGTTCAATGATTCTTCTGATTCTTTGGAATCTGCCAGAGATAATACCCCACCAAGTGAGTTTTCTAGAAAATATTTTATACTTGGTGTATTCCATTGTTTTCTTTAACGTTGTTTCTTTGCCAGGTGGAGGGCGAGCAACTGGAGGTCGGAAACAACAGTCAAGAAGTGTTTCCAGAGGTGGCAATAATAGACGAGAACGTGGCGGTAAGTCAGGAAGTGGAGGTCGCCAGTGGAGACAGGCCGATAAGAAGCAGCCAAAAAATAAGGGAAAACAGAAACAAAGGAGAACTACGAGTAACAAAAAGGTAGTTTTTTTTTTTTCTCAGTACCGTTCTTGGAAGGAAGTATAAATGTTTAAATCGGATTCATTTAAACTTATTAAAAAATATTTCTTTTGGAACATTAACTTCTAATAAGTCTCATTTACGTTACTTACGCTAAGATTACAAAAATGAAGTAAAATAAAAATATGCTCGCACAAAATATAACATTCAGAAAATAAATAAAATATCGCTTTTATTGATCCTGTTATCTTAAAAGTTACTCTTGAGTTGTTCTGGCAAGAAGTACACCAAGAATCACCCACCGTTTCTCCTGATAGCTTCGAAAAAGTTACCAAAAGAAGGAGTCCTGCTATCAATTGGAACTTAAAACTTTCAGTGGGTTCAAGGAATATTGTTCTATATATATTGTTTTATATATATAGATTATAGGTTAATAAATGTGCGAGTATAAGCATTTTAGCTTGAACTTCAATTGTTGATCACAAAGCCTTATAGCTCCTAGAATTTTTTCATTTTAAATTCCTTAATTTCGATTATTATCGAAAATTTGTGAACAGTAGAATTATTTAATGCCAAAAACTCGTTTCTTGACATTTAACACTAATCTTGATGAATCACTTTGTTACGGATTTCTCTTTAAAACTATTTTTTTTACAATAATATAGTGTATGTACTAAAATTATTTATTAAAGTGAGCTGAATATTTTATAGTCAGAGAAAAAAGAAGCTCTTTCTGCTTTGGAAAGATCTCCGTCGCCTTTACCGCCCGCACCGCAAGCGGGATTAAATCAGCTAAGACAGTGGATAGACTCTTATGAGGAGGCTGTAACAAACCATTACTCACCAGAGTTAAGAGCGAGAGTAGCGGCCATTAAAACTAACGGATTACATTCATCAGATAGTGCAAAACTGTCCGCAATATTACCAGCAGTACCGAAGTGTAAGGTGTCATTGATGCCAACCGGCATTAAGGTAACTTGATATACAATATATTCTGAAATATTTTTTTTAACTTGATAATATACACATTTATTTACTTAATCCTTGCAGATACTAGTGACAACGGCAGTTGTCGGGCCTAATCTACCCATCATAGAAGTACGAGGGAAATACATGCTCTCAAAAAGTCCTTCGTCACCAGTTAGTGGACCTGGAGGAGGTAATCTTGGAAGTGTAACTGGAGGGGGCACAGGCGGAAATTCGGGAAGTGGGGGTGGAAGTGGAAATAACCAAAAATGGAGTCCTTACGTGTTCCATCATAGGCTCTCACAAGCCGATCATACGACAGAAATATGTGTTGATACTACCACGTATGGCAATGACGCAAGGTTCGTGAGGAGAAGCTGTAGGCCAAATGCTGAAGTGAGTGACACTTAAATGTTAATTAATTTAATTTAAGTTATAAGGTTGTTAAGGTTAAAAATTTATGTTTTTACTAAAACATTCTTAATTTTGCAGTTACGCCATTGTATAGAAAAAGGTGCCCTACATTTGTACATAGTAAGCACCTCGCAAATAGAATCCAAAACGGAGATAACACTTCCAGTTACAGTAGGGCAGTACTGTTCTTGTGGACTTGCTGACAAATGTCAAGCCAATCATGTTCAATATCAAAGGTACATTTATTGTCTTGGATGGTTTGTTGTATATTTGTATAGTAGTGCTGCTTGGAAATCTTACGATCATTATTAAAAATAATAATCTTCTTAGGATTCTTATGTATGTAAGAATAACTTCAATTTTTTATGTTTAGTACTCAAGATAAGAGGCGACGTGGAAGAAGACGAACCATGTCCGAGAGTAGTGGTCCACTTGGTCCTCCTGAAAGAGCGAAAGCTGGAGCACTTGCTTCTGCTAGTATCAGTGGAAATCAGGCTTCAACAATCAACAACAACAATAATAACATTTCGAAAGATAAGGAAGCAAAAAGAGCGTCATATCAGTCTCAGATGTCACAGAGAAGTGTCCCCAGTCCTCCGAAGGTATGTTCAATTTCTTTAAATGTGATCCTATGCTTTCGTCTTCCTTTTTGCTTAAAAGCACTTCTTTTTCAAACTAACTGCAGTTGACTCTCCGGAGTTTTAAGAAATCTTGTATAGGCTGCCATTGATTAATAAAGCAGATAATTAGAAGCCTCATTTTACGTTATGTGACCATTATAAATATTTTTAATTTTCGTAAGCGTTAAATTTTCGAAATTGGAGAAACTAAGAAAACCTAAATTGCAGTTGTCAAGTCTTAAGAGAAAAGAGTAAGTGTTGTAGTCATGTCAAATTTTCAGAATTTAATTTTACTAGAAATACATGTTTTTGTAGTCCTCCGAGTTTGCAGCAGTAAAAAGCGCAAATTTTAGTACGCCTTTTATATATACGTATCCTAAGAATTTTTTTGTTTTCCAGAGACTGCAATTTCTTTAAGATTTCGTGAACTTGGATTTATGTAAAGGCCTGACTTTATTGTTGTTTTTTTTCATTGAGTTTTTTTTTATTATTGTACTGGTTACGGCAGTTATTTCGTGCCAGTTATGTAACATTAAGGAATCTTGAAAGATTCATTGGAATTTCCGAGAATTGTCTAACCCGAAATTTGAGTTACGTATTGAATTTCTCAGGTTTTGAAATTTTCTCGTAAGCATCTTTGTTCAGGGTTGTTTAGGAATATTCAGATGTGGTATCCGTTTGAAATTTTATATCAAGCTCTAGCAGCTTAAGAAGGCATAATTATTTTTGGGGGGTTTTCTCTAGCCACTGCAACATCGATGTAAAGTGCGATTAACTTAATACCGAACAATCATTAATAATATTAAGGGACTAATCAAACATTTTTAAGATCAAACTTTTATTCCAAGAAAATCTGTTGAGTGGAATTTCCACTCACAGTTAGCTCTTTTATTGATTTTCAAGAAACTTGGATTGCTAACTCTACTTCAAGCAACCCTTAACGTGGATTTGGGAAGAAGTAGGCTTAACTTTAAATTTGAAACCCTACTGCCATATTTGATGGTCGTGCACAAACTTTCTGTTCATTGTATTCCCCATAATCTCATTGAGTAACTTATGGTTGTAACTTAAAAGATCTTTAGGCTCTCTTTCCTGTCAGTGTCTATTACAGAATAGTCGTCTGGCATTAGTACAATGAGTATATGTAATAAAGATGAGCAATTTTCAATGAATTATATTACTGTACGTCTCCGTCCACGACCCTTCATGGAAGTTGGACGTAAAACAGCCTGAATGAAGAGGTACTTAGATTATTTCTTATGTCTCTTCGCTATTCTGTCCTCTAATTCTTCTCTGATACTTTGCTTGCATTCGGTCTGAAAATTAAATACTTAAGATAAACTCGTTTTTCTTACTAGAAATAAAAAGTGTGATTAAAAAAATGGTGAAGAGAACACTTACTGCATTTTTTATCTTCATTTGACCAAATACATTTAGATACAGGGGATGTAGATTGTGTAGGATGTGATTACATTGATAAACAGAAATCCTGCACAGAGTGTGAAGTCCAGTGTACAACTCTGGTTAACTTGAACAGTAAAATTCTCAAGAAAATTGAGGGAAGCTTATGATGGCATCTCCAAGAAAAAAAAAAAATCTCTCCTACATTAGGAAAAAATTCAATTTCCTCTGAAAAATGTTACAAGTAACGCTTAAGGTATAAACAAAATCAATGCAAACCATTTTCGAGATTTTAAGTTGTAACAATAAATACAAAAACTGAAGTAAGGAATTAGTGTAGATGGCCATCTACAAGTTAGGTCTACCACTGATTTCCTCTTCCTAGGAGCCGATAGCAGCTGCAAGCTCATCGATAATAATGTGTCAATAACTTGAGCGACAACAGCATTTTTATGTTCATGCGCCGTAATAATTAAATAATAGTTAACTTCAATGATGACTTAATAACTCAGTAAATTTTACTACCAGACAATGGATTTCACCCCAAATCTCAGGATTGAAATCGAATGGTAGTATCCATATGGAAAGTCCCAAATTTTATGTTTTTTGTGATTTTCCGTTTTTTTGGATGTTCTGATCTAGCAAAAAGCCATTTCGCTAAAAAAAAGTTCGTTTCTTTGGCTTCTTCATAACCATGCACTTCCAATGAAGAAAATTTACCACGTTGAAAGTAATTTCAATCCACATAAAAAATAAATTTCTTATTGAACATTAATAATTTGTTTTACTATAAATGCCCAGAATTATTTATGACTGTCCAATTGTTCTTATTTCTGTATGTTATGAATTAAAGTCGAAACATTGATTTAGTTTTACTAGAAAAATTTCGGTACTAATTGACTTATGACTTACTATGTTTATTAATAAGCAAATTACGCGACTTGATGCCTGTTTTATTATGCTTGCTTACCATAATTGAAGAGTTTTATTGTATTTTATTCATTTAAACGTCATATAGTTTATTTAGAGTGATTCATAATAAAGGAAAACTTTTATGATATTGTAGCTTTGTTTTTGTTTTTGAAATGTTCTTCGCTTTTTTCTTTTTTTTAATGTTAGGTGATAAAACAAAAAAATTATCCCGATCAGCTAATAAACTTTATTTTAAAACATATGTACGATTAAACATAAGATTTTAATTTCATTTTTTAACAACTTTTTATGTTTGCTATTATAAAAGTGAAATGGAGTTAATTAATTTAAGGGTAAGCAAATTTAAAATGACCTTATTTTTACTCTGTAAACGTGACTTTGTTTTTGTTTTTTCATCTTTGAAGAAAAAGTTACATTTGTTTGCAGAGAATTCGTAATGGTGCAATAGGAATAATAAAAATAAATGTCTATTTTAATGAGGTTATATATTTTTTATTTTATTTTGAAACAATTGTATGAACTTTTACAATTAACCATGTGTAAGCAGTTGCTAACTAAGACTTAGTAACAATATTCTAAATAATAATTCCTCATTTATAATTCAAAAAAATACTGGTACTTCAACACAAACCCGTCTAAAGTACACAAAAACCTTTTCAAGTGATCCTTAACATTTACTTATTTCTGATTACAATTTGTAGACTCTCTCTTGTTTTCCTTTTCTTGGAGTTAATTCATAGCCACAAATTTCATTGTTTTCCGTTAATGCTTTTATATTTTATCCACTTTAGCAATTTTCTAACGTTTGAGCCGTTCCGTACATCTTTGAGTTCATCTTCAGTCGATTGAACACTCAATCATTATCACTTGTGCCAATTTTGGTCTCGTCTGTCATAGACCGCTAGTTGATCTCCATCCAATAATGCCACCACCCGGTTTTGGACACCATGTCTTCTATTGCAATTTCGGTTTACCAATTTGTCGGGCTTTTATGTTCTTTTAATAGCTTATTAGTAACCTCTTCAGGATTCATTCGTGCTACATCTCCTGCTGTACAAAAATCCCCACATCTAATGGAACTCATTACGTCATCATTCTTTTTACATATTTATGTTCCTCAGTTCCATATTACTAGATATCCTGCAAGTTTAACAATCCATGATGGCTCCCAAGTTCCTTGAAAGATTTTCGTTTCGAACCTAAAAAGAACAAGCTCATCATTTTCAATAATCGTTCAATATTCTGAAGCTTACATCAATATCGGTTGCTTAAGGGTTTTAGATAATATTTCTTTTATTGAATTTATTACCTTTCCTAAGTAAGATGTGTTCATGATACCATTGAGCGTTCTTTGAGCGATTGAAGATGGACTCAAAGAAGTTAGAAATAATTTTTTTTTGTTAAAGCTAAAATTTAATGTTTGCTCTGAAGATAAAGTAATAGCAAAATGAGACATCATACTTCGTATCTGAATACGAGTAGAACAGATTTGATTTATTTAAGTATATTTTTTAACTTTTGTTAAAAAAATTGATCGCTCCACTTATCTTTTTTAAATTATTTATCTTATAAAAATTAATTTATAGAACACAATTTATGTATTCGCCTAAAAAATGTGGTGTATTGAACCCAAGGTGTATTTTTTTTTAAACGTTTGCCTTGAAAAAGTCATGTATCATCTACTTATTGTAAATAGATGCATTGTACTCCGTTGAATATCGTGCAACGGCTTATCTAATTTTTCAAATTTGACTTGCACCTTTACTGTTTTATGTGATTAGAATAAATAGTACGGATTCATTCATTTTTTCCTGGAAAAATAACTTTAAAATACCAAGATTTTAATTTGGATTCTTTTGCTATTTGTGAAAATGTCTATTGTCGTACTTAACCTTTCCTCTTGATCATTTACCTACTCTGCAAAGAGCTGCAAAAATATGTTTCCATTTTCTTTTTGTAACTTTCAAGGTTAAGCTTCCCAAGCATCTTGCAATTGCACTTGCAAAAATGCTTAGGGATATTTGTATACCATCTTAAATTGTACAAGTTTTTTTATCAATTTCAATCCTGGCTACATTCCTTATTAATGATGTAAACTCTATAAATTAGGACGAATCATATTGAAATGTAAGAAAGGAGATTGTACAAAGCCCGTCCCCAGTACTACAAATGATTCACAATTTGATAGCTTGTTGATTTTTTGAATCAGTTCAAGAAGTGAAATTTTTTGGTATTTCACAAAAAATGTTTAGATTTAAAATTATACTAAAAAGTTCGCTTGTCTTTATACTATTGGTAAGTGTTCTCAATGAAACATAAGTAGTTATTGATCGCTTCTAAATACAAGCATATCTATACTTATGAAGTAGAAAATTAAATAGAAATGTTCAAAATATTGACCACCAATTTTAACAAATTGCTATTTAAATACGAAAATCTTTCTATCTAGTTTCTTTAATGAGACGAAAAAGCCTGAAATGACTGATTTATGGTTTTGTTGCGGTATTTCTTATATTTTTGAACAAGAACGAAGCTTCCCTTTTGGAACTAGTTATAAATAGGAAAATCGTTGCATTTATTTACAAGTTTATGCTTTACTAGTTAGACCTGACCTGCGAATGGTTTCCTTACACTTCAAGTGCTGGGAAAAACTAAAAACTCTCAAGAACTGGGATAATCTAGTTGTTCGATAATTGGATCGACCTGGATAATTTATTTCTCTGTGTGAGGACCTGCAGGGGAAAGCATTACAATCTCTTCAGTAGAAGGTTGGATACTTCATTTTATAATTGTCACAGCTAGTTTTATTTAATTCTGACTGGTATCGGATAACTTTAAATATGAGTTAGTCAGGTTTGTGTAGAGAATTTGACATCCATGGTTGCTTGCATTATCGCATTACAATCACTGTTAGGAAGTGTATTTTACTCTGTAAGTGCATATACTAGTACAGAAAAAGAAGTAGTAGAAAATACATTAAGATAAATTTTAAAAAATTGAAATAATTAATGATAATAAAAAGTTTACACTTTTTATAACAATATTAGGGAGTCATATGGTTTGTTTGTTCAAACTTGAAGTATTAGGGAGTCACATGGTATGTATATGTGTGTGGTATAATTATCGTATTTTCTCTCTGGGAAGGGGAATTTTAATTTATTGATTTAAATGAACACATCTATTATCAGCATTGAACTATTGATAGTTGAAGCACTGTCCAAGTACAATATGTAAAAACTTCTTTACTAAAATTACAGAATGAAATTCAATTCGAATTCTGAATCAGCCTCTTACGGCTTAAAAATAATCATTACCAATTATTTGTTGGTTTTCTAACGAATTGCTGATTAAAAAAAAGGAAAAGGCTGCATTTTATTTTTAAATTTAAAGTTTAAAAGTAAGTTATTTCAGTTTTCTATTAAATATGTATATACTTAGGCTATAACCTTCTTCAGGTCGTCTATTTGTGTCACAGGGGGAAATAATACTTGAAACAATATTTGAAGATAGATGAAAATTTGATATTGAAATTATCAACGTTCCTTTGTTATTTTCCTTTTTTAAAATATATCTGTAATTTTTCTGAATTTGAGAGTTGTTAGAACTGGCGAGTAAAATATTCTCCACCTTTACATTACAGCTGCTGAAAGTATTTTAAGCAGTTCAAACTTAAGGACAAACAAAATAAAATTAGCAATCGTAATATGTCTTTTCACGTCTATTTGAGTTCAACTAATGTTTTAAGATATTTCTGAACATTTACAATTTATTATAAAAAAATATTTTTAAGTTTTTTTTCGTAATTATTAATATCATCTAAATGAACTAATTGTGAGAATGATTTACCATCTATAAGTGGTGTAAAATAGATTTATTTGCCGGAAATTAACATGAAGCCTGATTTTGATAGGAACATTGACGTGAGGATAGAATTCTGCAACATCATAATGGAAGGGCTCCATCTTTCTTTCCTAACATAAAAATTGAACTTTTCTTCCCTTAACATTGTTATATAAGTGACTTTGTTAGTATTTTGCGTGCAAAAAAAGTAGCGAATAGTTATTTGTTTCAACTTGAAAGTTATTCAAGTTAATCTTGGAGTAAATTTTTACATTTCAGAGAGCAAAAAAAAATTAAAATGTGTTTACTATGTGTAAATGTTGCTTATAATTATGTTCTGTACCGCACAATTTGGAATGAGACCATTCGAATCCCCCCAAGTTGACACAGCAGCTCACCACTTAGTTGGATGACGATTGAAGGAAATTTCATCGGTGTAGAGGATATATCTTGTGACCTACAAATAATACGAATATAACGAGAAGTGCAGCATGAGAATAAAATTCAAAAGATTAAAAATGTTTCGAGTAACTTTAGCCTGCATATAAGGAACTTCCTGAGTTAAGCTATATCTTGTCGGTCATATCTTATGCTGATATGACATCAGCAGCAAACTCAAAATTGCGATGTTCCTTTCACATATGAGCTTTGACACTGAAGATAATGAGATACCAATTCGTTATAAATTGGTTTATTTTTCATTCGCCTTACTTATGTCAAAGAGTTAGTTTTCTTCAAAACATCAGTTTGGGTTTACTGATAAGTAAAATGTACATGATAAGTAAAATGTACACCTGGGCCTTTGCAGTCTTAATACGATAATAAAGTTAGGATGAATGTTGTAATGCATTGGCCGGCATCCGCACATTTATAAATTATTAATTCGTAATTTATAACTTGTATCATTTCTTCAAATCGAATGAGATTTTGTTTTGCTCTTTAATTTACTGACTTTCTGACATGCTAATAATAATCCATTTTGTTAAAAATCACTGCAAGTTAGTAAACTAACAGGAATCTTGATGTCTATTTACTAATAACGCTTCTTCATTTGTGATCTGGCATCTGCTTATAAATTAACAATTGTTTTAGGTACTTTATTTAAAAAGTAATGCAAATTTGGTCTGATTGATTATAATGAAAGTTGTAATGATGTTCAAATAATTATTTGGTGTTTTGAGGTGTCTTTTTTAAACGAATGATTACAATGAGTTTCTTTTAAAAGGTGGCAAAAATCTCACCTACACCATCATCTTCGCCGGACACTTCTCCGAACGGTGTAACCAACTCTACGGTATCTACCAGTAGCGCGAATAACGTTACTACTTCATCCGGTAGTGTTTCCACTTCTACTACCTCCACTAGTGTCGCTTCGATCACATCCTCCGTTGTGAATAGCAACAGCAAGGTGCGTGGTCAAACGGTGAGCACTAGAAGGGCAACAACGCCAGCTACTAGACAAGAAGAACGGAAACGGGCAACTGCAGCTGCAGCTGCTAATTCCGGCAATTCTGCTGCTCCATCAGCACAAATGAGATCCGTCTCTCCTAATAATCTACAAGGCGTTAAACAAGAAACAGCTGGCAAAATGGTTTGTGTCTCCTATTTCATCCTGTTTACAAATTTTGCTTTTTGCTTTTTTTTTTAAATTTTTCTTGGTTTACTCTTTTAGTTGTGAGTTGTGTTGGATTCATATTATTTCTTATTAAATAGGACTCACTAATTTAGTAATAGTGTATACTAGTACAGAAGATAGTTTAGAAGCAGTATTTGTGGGGAGAGTTAATTTTAATGATATTTTTGTTTTTACCATTTAAATGTAAAGAGTTTTTAGTAGAAAAATGTGTACATTCAGTGCCAATATTATTGAGTTATTATTACTATGTTATTCTAGTGACATATTTTTTGTCTTATAATAATAATAATTAATTATTATTATTATTATTAAAAGTTCTATAATTCTTTTATGCTTCAAATTTTTCCTCAATTTTTGTTGGCATTTCATTGCCAGCTTCTGTGTTGCTAATTAAGATGGTATTAATTTATTTCTTTTGAATTCTCAACAAGACTGAGGGCCTAGACACCTGTTCGCATGTTGACTTTCGCTCAAAATTTTTATTATCTCAACACCTTTTTACTTCTGAAACACTAATTTATACAAATAATAAGAACCACAACATTACTGAGTAATAATGGCATATGTTCCTCAAGTTGACTTCTATTGTGTCAAATTTGATTTTATTATGCCAGAAATAAAATAAAACTAACTAAATTCGCAGAATGCATCTCAAGCTATGGCAAACTGTACTTAGTAAGATAACATTTTCTTCATATACATGTATAAATCAAATATTGTATTGTGCAGAGTACTTTTAAAATATATTTAGTAAGTTTTATTTATTTATTTTTGTGATCATTAAATATTAATAGTAAAGTATACTAATGTAGTAGGTATTTGATTATATCGTTGATTTTGTTCATCGTTCAATGCAATTATACCCGGCTGTTTATCCATCACCATGGGTTGTTCTAGCTGGCTCACTGACTTGGCATAGCTGGCAGCAATATAAGCATGTTAGTGAGTTGGGGTCATTCTGTACTCACCTTACGGAACTCACCTGCTAAGGTAGTAGTAGGCACTGAAGGGACCAAATTCTTCAGTCTTCACCTCGAAAGTTGATGCTAGAATGTTCTAAATGAGTGAGCAAAGTTACTTCCGTCTGGGATGTACTTACTTCTAGTATGGTTGGAAGCCACACGGGTACTTCAGATAAAGAGAGGTTAGGTTAACTGGATAAGATAAGATGCGCTTCTCTTCTTTAGTGGCCTCGAACCTGCTGATGCCATGTTAGGCATATGACTGTTAGCTTCTACGAGTGGAAGGAATCACAGCGCATATACTCTAAGGGTTGAAATAAAGCTGTTACTATGAGTATCACTGACACACTTACGACTCCGTTACTTGATTCCTAAAGAGATGCCCAATTAGTCAAATTAATTTTGCTGAGTTTGAGTAGAGGAAGACACATCCATTTCAAAACATGGTTTAGAGCGTGAAGAGGTTGTTTTCAGAATATTCGACCGGTACAGGTCATAGTGAGTTATTGCCTGATTTGTTCGGATGATGTGAATCTTAAAAGATTCAAATCCAGGTCTGGATTTTTTAACTAGGTTGGCTTTGGTTGCTGTTATTTTCGACTAGCTATATGGGTGGGACCAGAAGGGCTTTGTTCATCCCCACACATAAGTAATGAGTTCCTCGTTTTCATAAATTTGAGTTCAATATGTGGATTAATTTAAATTGTATTCAAATCTTCCAATTTTTTTATTTAGACTCGTGAAGAACGTAAAATGGAAGCCATCATGAAAGCTATAGAGCGTTTAGAAAAGGACGAAGCTCGTAAGCAGCAAACTGTCACTGGAAACAGTTCGAGTGGAAGTGGTAGTGGAAGCGGAAGTGGAGTCAGTTCTGTTGGCAGTCGAGCAAGGAAGTCTTCGTTATCTGTATCGCCCCACAGGGAGAGATATGAGAGGGCTGCAACTATTAAAAAGAAGTGAGATATATTTAGTTTTTTTATCTTGTTTTTATTTTACGTTGTTAGAAGAAAAACATTAACAAGTATATATAATTTCAGAGCACCACGTTCAGTGCGTGAGACGCGTTCTTCCAAGTCTTCAATGAGGACACGTCGCGGAAAGCATGTTCAAGTTGCTTCTTCTCGTCGTTCCACAACAAGAAGAGCAAAGGTAACTGGTGGTACTAATTCGAAGCGTAGTCCAGCTAGTAGCAGAAACGAAGTCGATGATGATGAGGATGAGGAAGAGGAAGAGGAAATGATAAGCAATTCCTCGTCAGCAGGAGCAGTGGAAGGAGGAAGTGCCACAGTTGGTAGCACTACATTGCCCACCATACCGGCCCAAAGTCTTAGAAGAACAACTAGACGAAATGCTGGTCTTAAGATAGTAAAACCGCCAACCCAATCACAGTCACCACCCCCATCTAATGATATCCCAGCGGAAAGGGATGAGCAAATGATGGAGGAACCAACTATAGTCGCTTCGACCATATGCCATCTTCCTGATCAAGAGACAGCAACAAATGGTGCTAGTCCACCTACTGTGGAAGAGGAGGTGTTACAGGAACCAAGTGCTAAATTACCACCCTCTCAGCCCTTGCAGGTTGATACTCCAAATAAGGTGAATTGCACTTAATTTAAGTACCGAACTTTCTCTTTTCACGAAATTTCAACCACATTTAACCCTTATTACAGTTGGAAGGTGTGAATCAAATTTCATCAAGCTCCGACGTGACCCAGTCACCAAATGTTAGCAGTAGTTGCTTATTGGTGCCAGCAACGTCAGTTGGAGGACCTCTTGCTCCAGGGTTTAAGTTTCCAAGGACTAAAAAGGTAAACAAAACAAAAAAAATTTGGGGTTATATAATTCAGAAGCATTCCAAAATTTTAACCATTTAATATATTTTATTTGATGTAAATTATTATAATCTTTTTTTTTTTTTTTTAGAACTACATGACTAGCTGGTTTGGCACAGATGCTTCACACTCAAATCTTCCTACAACAGTTTGCGGCTCCAGTTCACCTCCAAGAACCAGTGCAACAGTACAAGCATTGGCACCAGACTGTGCAAAAAAGCGTTGGCTTAGACAAGCAATTTCTGAAGATTCGGATTCTCCAAAACAAGGTTATTTATTTAAATTTCTATTGCATTTTATTTCATTTTATATTATCTAGAACATTACGTACATTAAAACCAATTAGTTTGATTTGAATCTTTAAAAGAACTAAGGTTTTTAGTAGAGTTTAGGGAAAGCTTGAGGCGTCATGATTCTTTTGATAGTATAATTTTATTTTGAAGAACTTACATATTATAAAAGTTAATTATGTTTAAAAAAAATTGTAACTTGGAAGAAAACATATTAATACGTTAATTGCAGTAAGTGAAAGTTGTGTATGTTCGTTTTTGTTTTCTAATTTTTGTTGTCAAATAATTATTGTAATGTTCTTTTATTTACTTTAGCAGAGGCAGTATCTCCTACAGAGATGGCTGCGCCTCTAAAGAAGCGCAGATTTGCGAGAGAAAGTGTGTCATCGGATCATTCATTCACTCCACCAGCTACACCGCAGGCAGATAATGCTACCCAGGTTTGTATTTTTTCAATTAGTTATTATTTCACAGTATGTCCCCACTGAGAGGGGACAACTCTGTTCATTCATCGATGTACATAGACAGTGGCGCCATTGCTTCTTCTCTTAAAAGAAAATCAAATTGGTTGGACTAGGGTATTATCGCTTGTGACTCCTAACAATATGTAGTCCCAATCATCCTGTTAATTACTTCAAAAATTATATGTAACAATCCGATTCTTCTGAATCAGCTGTGGATCAGTTACTTCTTTCTATTCACTAGTACTCGCCGAAGTTTCTCAGGGTATATTCTGTGTTCACGTTTTTATAAATTTCACGCGGCAGATTTTCTAACTTAAAAATTTGGTATTTACAGTACTTTTCACTTAGGCCGATCTTTCATCCAGCTCTGACCATATAATTGCCTCCACCAGCATAAAGACCGGCTTAACCTTAAATATCTGGGCCAAAAATTGCAGTATTTTATTGAATCATCAAATTTGTTACATTACAGCGTGGTCTCTTGACTTTCTTACAAACTTGATTCACTAATTTTGCCCTTTAGATTTGGTGTCACCGCTTGGCATGTTCATTGTCCAACAATAAACGTGAAACCCTTCCATAACGAATTGATAATTAGAATCGTGCCTTCAATTATTTTGTAAATATCAGCCCTAATCCGTGTTTAACATCATTAAGAGAATCATCACGTAAATGTAAGAAATTGTTGAAAAAAAAAGCCTTGTAAGTTTTGCAGGAAATTAAGTCTTATGATAAATAGTGTGAATAAATTTAAACACCAACCCCGAAGATTTTTGAATAAACATAAATTGGAACGGTTTCTGTTACATAGTTATTTGACGATGAGGAAAATTCATTGACATCACCAATGGAATGCAATGGAAGCTCCGCAGCCTTGGACGTGAATCACAAAATGGAGATTTCTTCTAACAAAGAACACGAAACTGTAAGTATTTTTATGTGATCTGTTTTATTTTATTTCGCACTCATCTTGTTATTGCATGGTAATAACGTTTTATCTAATGGTAGGTAAATGGCCCGAAAACTCCACCATCGAATACACAGGACCCACCGTTAGATCCAACGGACGACTATGAAGGTCTACGAAGAGAAATGTCAGCTGCCTACGATTTCCTTTCTGAAACAAAGTCATCATCACAGTCTACCCAACCGCCTCCGGCCCAACAACCGCCACCCCCTCCTCCGCCACCACCTCCACCACAGCCGGAGGAAACTTCACCAGTAACGCCTGCCAGTGTAAAAGAAGAAGCTAGAGTTAAAAGAAAGGTTAGTTCTCAATTTTTTTTTGTTTTCTCTTTCTTGATTTTTGTTTAAATATGACATTTTATTTGAATAGATAAATAGCAGTAATCAAGAATTATTTTAATGCAAAAATTGGGAATAAGATGTTTGGGTATTTTTTATTTTTCTTCAAAAACAAAGAAAGAAACGTTTGCATAGAGTATTTAGGCAACATTTAATATGTAGTACACGATGAACTTATGTAGCTGTCGTCAGGTAAAGTAAAAACAAATTTTAAAAGAACTAAGTTGACATTTATTCGGTGGGGTAAGAATTTTATAGGTTAGTTCTCATCAACATAAGTAAGTTTTTTAATAAATTAATGCACTAAAATTTAACATAAATTTGACTGCTTATGCTTTGGTTTTCTTTAATTTGATTTCTTTTCCTTTTCTTTACCAACTGAACTTACTCTTTTATTTCCATTGCATATTCCTTTTACTACGAGTATTTCCAGTTTTTGTCAGTTAATTTGAATCAATTAATGCAATAAAAAGAACTATTTAATACTAATTAGTTTAAAATTCTTGTATGATCTCTCACTTAACCTTTCCTGACTATAATTCTCAAGGTTTTTTTTCTAATTGATTTTCTCTAAAATTCCATTTTTAAAACACCAATACGACTCCCAAATCGACTTAGAGAGAAGCCTACCCGCATCCCTATTCAAAACTGCTCCAAAACTAGAAAAGTGCTCTTAATAAATTTATAGATTCATGAGTACATCACGTATATTCGAAATTTAGTGAACAACGAGAAAATTTAAGGCAACATTTCAGAAAAGTGAACAATCCTGCTAGTAAATTTTTACTTGGTTTGAGGAATTTTAGCTAACACATTTAACCTGCTCCTAAACGATTTGTATGACCTAAGACCGTAAATTTTGTTTAAATGATACCCTATTATGTGCACAGAATCTTACATAAGCATCCCCACGTAGATGGTCTCAGTCTCAGCAAACTGCACGCCCAATACTGGTGGGAGTCTTAATCTCTTAACAAAACTTGAGTGATTTTAGATTCATTAAACTTCATCATTGTTATCATGAGAAGTGGAATTGTCTACTGCGGAAAATACAATGCAAATAGATTAACCCGCTGTACACAACCACAGAGAGGAAATATATTTGATAACATGTTGCTGCGAGTATTGATGAAACTCATTTTGAGATCATTGATTCCTAATGGCCGTGCAATTTCATCCGCAATCTTCGATGTTCAGCGTTTACTCCGTTTTGGCTTCCTCTTTTTTTTTTGCCAAAATGGTTAAATATTTAGGAGGAAGTATGGTTGCAAGTGAGTGCAACAACATCTTAGAAACGAAGAACTTAGAAATCTAAGAGGCTCATTTAGATAGTATGTCTCTGTGTAGCGACAGTACACTGGACGAAAGTCGGCAGTGCTCTAAGAAGCTGTTAATCACCATTTAATTTTCACAATATATAAAATATATAAGATCTTTCAACGTAGTTGAGCCCTCCGGGCAAAAGCTCTTATATCATATGTTAAATTTGCCATAAATTGTAATATTAAAGTAATTTTTTATAGAAATCCAAAAAATATCCAAACATTTTGTTCGTATTCGAATAAAATAAAAATTGAAGTACTGGGAAATATTTTTTTTTTTCAAAATCAGTTTTAATTTAATTAGAATTAAATTGTGATCTGAAAATATAATTTTTATTACGATTTTCTTTTTGTTTTAAACGCGAGTTAGTCCTTAACATTTTATTACATTAGTTTGGGTTTTTTTCCAGTTGAAAACTACGGAAACTGACTTTCCTATCTTGGAACCACCACCATTTCCATTATTCTCTTGTGTTTCACATGGCAAGAGCAAGGATTTGTAGCGTATAATTCCTTCTCTTTTCATTGATTCGCACAGAAATAGCCAATGAAAGTAGTACTCGGAAACGACAACAGCGCTGACAATTAAGATGAACTCTCTCTGAATGAAAAGAATAAGCTGCACAAATTAAAATTATAATTAATGAAGTTTTTAATTAGTTTATCGATTTGAGCTTTGTGTTTGTAAAAATGTAAAACACACCTTCGAATAAAAGCGGGAGTTTCTGTAAAAAAAAAAAAAGTTTTAAGTAAGTACATAATAATATAAAATCGTGTAAAAATACGTTTAACAGTTTTATAAATATATATGTACAAATTTCTGTGTGATGTATATCCTTATTAAACTTGCTGTAATATAAAGGATTTTTTTTACGAAAGAAAATATTTTTATTTCTGTTCAAATGTTAAAAGAAATTTTCATTGGCGTGTGACTGCTTTATTGAAAAAGTATCATTTTTGTGCGTGGCGAGGAGCACAACGCTTTCCGCTCAGAAACTTTCAAAAATGGGGAACAAACTTACTTACACGCACCAAATCTCATCGGTTGTGGGCGATGCTCCAAATATGTTTCTTTCCTTGCTACATATTTCTAATTCTACATTATTGCATGTAGTTTCGACATTCCTAATATCTTAATATTGGTGATGTTTACATCCTGCCTTCATGTAGGAAAGGCAGTTCTCAGGGATCCTCTAAATCAAAATTACCTTCAACTCACTCTTTTTCCTGCCATCAAAAAAACATCATAGAAGAATTCCGTCAGGTTTGTATGATATTATACAATCTTGCACTCGGCCAGTGTTTTATAACTCATTTATGGATTTCTCCTCCGGGCCGAATTGATATGGTGGAACATTATGTAAGAATATTAGAGAGAGAAGCCATCAATTTTATGGTATCTCGTCTGGCAGAATAAGGATTGGTGGTACAAATCAAATTCCTCAACAAATGACCTATGGCTACCCAACATTAATTCAGTTCCAAGTAGTGTTGCCATCACATTTAAATAAAGTGACCTTTTTTTTTACGCCGACTTCATACAACGAAGGATTCCCAAACTGAAGTAATTATAATAAAGAACCACAGCAAATCCTACCATATGGTTTAGAAATCCCTTTTATATAATTCTTTTTGCCAAATCTTAAAGCAAAGATAAGCTCAGTTTATATGTATACATACTTGTAAAATCTTTACACAGATAATACTATTGGTAAGGGACGACGATTAATTTGTTTTATTGCAAAGCGTTAACTATACAGAAATTTGTTTAAGACGTAATTGTGAAACAATGTTTCTCGTGTAATTAATTATTATTTTTCAATTCAGAGTAACTGTTGATTGGATTTTTCTGTTTAAATCTATCCATTTTTTCAAGATGGATCATACTTGAATTCCTTCGATGTATTCTTTCTCCTTAAATAAAAAATTTGAATTGATGTGAAATATGATCTTTAATGTGCAGTAGAGGGATATTGATAGATTTCAAAGTATAAAAAATTATATTTGATCAGAATAAATAAATAAATAAAAATAGCTCCCGGTTAAGTAAATTTGTTAATGGGTACTATAATTTGTTTAAAATAATCTGAAAGATTTATTTATTTCATAATAGTTACATTATCTTTTTCTTCTATTCTTCTCTTATTTTCCTTAATATATAAAAATGGTAATTTTCTTTTGCAGCTCTCAATTTCTGAGTATCGAGAACGGTTGAAATCAAATCCAGAAAAAAGAAGTGCACTGACAGAGAATTCATCCAATTCTGCGGGAAGTAGTTTATCAAACGGACCTAGTGTTGCAAACAGTCAATCTTCTGAGACTGAAGAAGAAGAAGAGGATGATTGTGATCTTAATTCACCAGATTTTCTGAAAAGTTCTGCTTCTCTTTACAGCGCCACTGCCAATATCACCACCCTCGATCACCATGGAGCTTTCAAAAAAGGTATGGATTCCTTAGATTTATACTTATTGTAGATTATATTTACTTTATAGCGCACTTCCTGTATTCTGGTTTATTTTGGGCTTCAAATGAGTGTTGTTATTGTCTAGGAGTTGGAAATGTTAGTAAATTCAGTCCAGCGCCTACACAATTAGAACAAGAAAGGGAAGGACTTTCAGATAGACTTCGAAGAGAATTTGGGCTTTTTGTTAGTGACGACGAAGATGACAGACATAAAAGAAATTCTTGTAAGTTGTTTGATTTTTCAATATTTTTCTGATTTTTCTTTTAATAACGTGCGAAATGCCTGTTTATTTAATTTTTAAGACGTTATAAAATTAACAAACGGACCATATGACTTGTTTGTTTACCTGTAGTTCAAGAACTTCAAGTCCTCTTTTGTATCCACAATTTACTTTTATATTTATTTTCTGTCTGGCATCAAAGGTTGTTTAGGAATTCCAAAGTGAAGTTGCGGAATTTTCAAAAAATTCCGGACTAACTTTCCTGGGAAATTAAAAAAAGTCAACTTCGTCAGTTTTTTATTTTCTAGAAATATTTTCCGGGAATGAACCTAGAGAGCTAAATCAGTTCTGATCTAATAGATCTACTATAGTTTCTTATTCATGAAAAACTATCAACACTAGGTTCTAATAGAAAATTATTAATTAATATAGATGGTGAGTTAGACTCTGCCCACCATCTTTGAGTAAAGTTTTCGATGGAATATTTTGTTTTGGTTTTATAAAAATGAATAAAATAACAGTCCTAATATCCAAAATGTAGCCTATTACATTTTAAGTATTGTCTCGAAATTACCCATATTTCGAGCTGTTCATGTTTATTGTATTGTTTATGCCACTTTTTTAAATATTAGCAAAGTATTTTTGAAGAGTGTCTTAGGTAGTTTCCTCCGCACCGCCACGGAGAAAATGAGCGATTAAGCGAAAAAAAAAAAATTTTGTTGGTGCTAGCAAAGCATGTACGCAAAGTTAGAGCCGGGTATTTCTCAAATAAAGATGATCCAGGAATCCCTCAGCTGCTTACAGTTTGGCCATCTGGGGTAAATAATTAATAGATAATTCCCTTGACTTTTTTTTCTGGTTTCCACATCTGTCCAACTTTTTGGTAGCTATACCCTCATAAAAATACTTCTATAGAGAAGAAAATTGAGCAAGAGATAGTCCAGAGAATGCTGTTCGCACCCTCCATTATCAAGTAACCCTCCTCTTTTTTTTATACATTAGAAATTTGTATTTTGTATTAATTTTATTGCACAGTGGTGAGCGGAGGTCTATGCGGCAGTGTTGGTGGATTAGGTCCGCCGGAACTAGTGCCAGTCAGCGTCACTTCATCTGCAATGGACATGCCCATGAAGAGGTGTCGAACAAGAGGATCAGCTGCGCCGCCTCCACCGCCACCGCCACTGCCAGTGTTGGTGGGCGAGCAATGGATATATTACCCACCTCCACCGCCCCCGCCTTCATCACCTCCACCACCGCCGCCACCCCCACCGCCTCCGCCACCTTCCGCTGTCTACCACCATCCTCACGTCGCCTGAACACCACGCACTCTCTCCTATCATTATGGATGACGTTAGTATACAATGTCTTTGCAACATTTTTAACTTATTATAATGCAGAACGATATTTTCTATGACCTGTTCCATATCGCTCAAAAAAGCAGTGAAATTTTTCTAATGGAACAAATATGTTAGAGGAAGTTTTGAGTTTAGGGGGAAGGGCCATGATGCCACGATATTTTTGAAGATTCGCCCATCCTTATCGGTTAGTATTGATAAAAACTGTCCGTCAAGTTATCAATACTTCTAACATTACTTCAAAATTTTTGTCCATACAAAGGATATTGAACGGTACGTTCTGGTTTGTAGTACGGGGATCTACAGTCTACAGAAACTCTTTACTTTTCCTCGGTGATTATAGATTTTTTTATTTTATTTTTTAATCCCAGTTGACTACTCAGGAGTTTCAGGCGCCACGGTAGCCGAGCGGTTAGAGGCGAGACCAGCGAAGCTAATATGTATTGTGGTACTGGGTTCGATTCCCGGTCTTGAGGCCTTGGATTTTATTTAAAGGTTAATAAAAGAAATTTACAGTAAAGTATGTTTGCTAGTCGCCTCCGTCCACGACACCTTATTGGTAGTTGGACGTTAAGCCCCGCCTGAAAAAATAGGCGATTACTTTACTTTACTTTACTTTACTTTACTCAGGAGTTTCTACTGAAGCATCTAAGGTTTGGTACAATTCCTATCTATATCCTCGAGAGGTCCAGGTGAGCACTTGCCTGATTGTACATTAGATTAAAACAATATTGTCTTCATAACAGTAACTAAATTTCAGCTGACGATTTTGTTTTAAAGTCGTTCACTCATAAAGTTCTTGAAGCCGTTTTTAAAATGAAGTGTAATTTTTTGCAACATTACAGATCAAATATGGTTTGAGAAAAGCGTTGCCAAAAATTGAAAAAAAAAATGCATTTTCAGAAATTGTTGTATTTCTCCTTGCTTTTTTTTTAAAAAACATAAAAGCGTCTAAACACGCGAACCTATTTTCAAGAAATGGTGTCATTCCATAAGAATTTCATGTTGATGTACCGCTTTGAGGTCTCGATCTTGTATATCCTTTAGGAGAGAATATAAGGACATTACTAAAAATATTACTAATTTTATTAAATTTTAATAAAACAAGCTTTTTCGAACGTTTCTAAATGGCTGAACAGCCAAGCTGAAGTATGAATGAAATGTTGCTAATTTCTGAACTTTTGGTCGTTTAATAACCTTCTTTTGAAACTCTTTAAAGTTTTTGTTAATGAGATTTTGAAATTCAATAGCGATTAGCTGGTATTTACGCATATATTCAGCCACTGTTTGGACTCCTGTAGTCATTACCAAGCGCTTTACTGCGTCAAACAAGATTATAGTACTGTATCACAAGATTTTTGGCTCGATCGTTTGGCAAGATTTTGGAAACAATCTTTCAAGTTTGCATTTATATTAAAGAACCTCCTTTTTTATATGTCTGATAGAAACTCCCTGACAGAAAACTTTCGGTGGAACATTATAGTAGTAGTTCTCATGGTAGTTCAAAGAAGAGCATTCGCACCAGATATGCTACTGTGAGGATTCGCTTGTTTGTTTAGAGGGACATAATTTTCGGTGAACATTCAATTTAGACGATGCAACATCCTCTTTCACGAACATTAGTAGAAAGAATTGAAGATATTCAGTATAATCTTAGTAAAATTAGCAGGCAAAATATTTGAGTGACTAAAAATTGTAACTTTTTTCTACCTTCCAGGATGTACAAGCGGAAAAAAAAAACGCTGTGAAAAGAATTCGGGAGTTGATTTGTTTGCTCTCTCATTAGAAGTACAAAAGAAATCGGGGGCAAAATTCAATATTGTAGATAATTTAAAGAAGAAAAAAGCCAATATTAATTTTAAGTGAATAGAAAGAAAAAACATTGTATAAATATATTTTTTTTATTATAATTATTAATTATTATTAATATTAGAAAAAGAAATTTTGGATAAATGATTAATATATAAAAGTACATATTTATGTATATATATTTATATATACTACCATATGTGTATATATATATATATATATAAATTGTTTTTAAATTTTTTTTTATTTTGCTAATTAGAATTTTAATTATAATAAAGAAAACAAAAAACAAAATTGAACATTTTCTCTTGTACAAAAATAAATATTGTACATGTTTAAAATAATATTTTGTAAAGAGTTTTATAATATATAAAATTATATATACACATGAAATATTTATAATTATATAATTAATAACGTACTAGATATATATAAATATAGTGTTATAAAGAATAATTATAATATATTGGATTGTGAGATTTTTAAAATGAATAAGACGACGAAAAGGAATAACTTTTAGGTAAATCAATCCCAGTGTAAATATTCTATGTATTTTTGAATATATATAATATATATTCTTTCTTTCTTTTGCGGAAAAAAACCTATGCACTAACCAACGTCACATATTAACAAGATATTAAATAAAAAATTAAAATATAAGTAAATAATTTATCTTTTTATATAAATATAAAAATTACATTAAAAAAAATTAATTAAAAAAGTTTGTATAATTTTGTAAAACTATAGAACATGTATGAGGAATGAAAGGAGAAAAAATTCTCCTTCATTTCCACTCCCGTTCAAAAAATTTGTTTTTAATTGTTTTGTTATCAAATATTTTTCCCCCTTGAGGTGTGTTTAAGTTTTGTTTAAGGACTATCGTGCAATAATATTAAACTTTAATAAATAGCAAACTTTTAGTATATATATTTTAAAAAAACATTACATTTTTGCCTATGAAGAGAAAGTAAAAAGTAAAAGTTGAACAAATTTCAATTTATCTAAGCTTCTGGATTCCTAATTTTATTCTTTAAGTAAAGAAGAAATCAGAAGATTCTATTTAATTTTTTCGTTCTAGAGAAAGCGCTGAAAAATTATTTTTTCCAAATATAGCAGTGGCATATCCAGAATTCTATTTAGGGGAAACGAATCTACACGGTCAAAATATTTTGGGGGGTTTCCATACCTTAGTACCAATAAAAATATTATTTGGTAAAATGGTAATCTTTTTCAGTGAAAGATTGATGGTATTTGACAGCAGTTTGATCGAATGGTGGGAAACCTTAATTATCGTCAATTTTATTAATGCAATAGTACTGACGAATAAGTTCGATCGGATAGAGTACGATTTAGTAAGATTAAACGAAATAAATGCGCATCCTATTAATACTCAATTAATGGCGTGATTGAAATATTCGTTTATTATCAAAGCACTTGTTTCTGATAAAAATCATTCGTCCCTTTATCGTTTGAATGGTGGAAATTTGAATAAGCTGTCAAAGCAACTACTGGGTCAAAAATAGAGTTCAAAGTTCAAAGAAATAGTTGTTTTAGTCAGAATATATATATTTTTCCATTTAAGCTACCTACGTGGTCGTTTCATGTTGAATAAAATGGTATACACTTCTGTTTCATTGACCACTTCTTATCAATACCAAAGCTATGTTAAACATTAAAATTACCTATGCAAAGTAAAAATACTTTTCACTTTACTTTCATCGTGATTTTTTTGGGTGTATGTTTTCAAAGCGTGTAATCGCTCCCCCTCTGGATCTGCTCCCGATATCTAGCTGGAAGTTTATACATGAACTAAAGCCATTTGCAGTAGGAATAACCGTTCCCTTAAAATATCCTACCAAGGGTTAATTCTAGGATGAGAAGAACTAGCGCAATTCTATCCAAGTACAGCTTGGTTCACGTTGCTTTTTCTTAGTTCTATTTTTTGAGTACAGATTAGATTTTTTTCGCTACTTCATTTAAAGTTGGTTCGTTTTTTGATCTAATTATTTAGGCTTCTTTTTCATAGCAATTTAATGAAAGATTTTGGTTTAAATAATTCAAACCTCAAAAAACTTATAATACTCATTATGGTCTATTCAAAAAGTAAATACTACAAGAAAAAAGAAAGAACATTATGTTTGGTTTTTTGAAAGGAAATTAATATATAATGCAACTATAATTTATTATTTTGAAAAAGAAAATTACAAATAAAATTTATATTTCTTTTTTATTTTTATTATGTTTATTTTTCTTAGTTGAGATGGATCTTAGACTAATTGATAAAATTTCTGTCTACTGGAAGAGTTTTTAAATTGTAATCTTATTTTATTTTGTAATCTAATTACATAAATTTATTTTCTACTTCCGACATATGATGAGTGGATATTATCGTAGATTATATGCTTCTTAATAACAAATGTTTATCTTAAATTGTTTATTTACTTGACTTCGCAAGTAGTTAAGACTTTTTACAAAGAAATAACATGGTATTTATTTCCTGTTGAAGTATTTTCTGGGTTTTGTCCGTTTTTTTTTGTTTTTACATCTTTTTTTAAAGCTGGTATAACTTCAACAAAAAATACAAATAAATTTTTTAGTTAAACTTAGTAGGTGTATGAGTATCCCAGTGAAAGTGCAGTATCTCACATTCAATTTTTTGGCTACAAAGTTTTAGAGGTTGTTTATATGTTAACTAATTGTCAAGCAATGAATTACCAATAAAAAATTAAATATACAAATTAGGCATACCTAAACTAAGATTGATTACAAAGCTTTACATGCTTAAGTAACATAAATCAATGCGTAAATAATAGGAAAAACTGTTAGTTGTTGGTACCTAATATATCCAAAAAAGTTTATAAATAATCAATCTTCCTGTAGACAAAAATTTAATTATTTTTTTAATAACTCACTCCCCTGATTTGCAATCTAGATTAATGATGAATTTAATGTGTGCATATTGTACAAATAAAAAAAAAACTGTAAAAATATTTTGCTTCTATCTAATTTTTATGATAATAAAGTTATTTAAAAAGAATATAATGGCACTACTTAAAAAAGTTTTTTTATCTAAATTAAAGCGCTTTAAATTTAAAGAAAAAAATTGTCTCAAGTACAAAAATTGATACGATGCCATTTTACCTTTTTTTTATGTACGTAAAATTATTTTTTTTTTAAATTTTTTAACTTTTCTTCTAGTATTGGTAAATTTTGGTATTCGGAATCAGGCCATTTTATTTAAAAAAAAGTACATAAAATATAGTTTCGTTTAAAAGTAATTTATTTTTATTTTGCCAGATTTATTTATTTTTGTTTCCTTTTTTTACAAAAAAGAAAGGTTGTGTTTTAAACAATTTAACCTGAAGAAATTGTAAAGTGAGTTTTTGTCACATTTACACTCATAATTATTTAAAAAAGAAAAAACAAAAAAAAAACATTTAATTATATAAATATAAAATGTAAATATAGAAAATACATTTAAAATTTTATGAAATATTTTTATTACAGGTAAATCCTTCTTTTCAGAAATTGCTTCCAATTCCCAGGGGCTTTTTAAAAAATGGCATTAAATTGTAACTATTTAATATTTTATATGGTTAAACTGTTGTCATAAGTAGATAGATCGGTTCATTTGTTTCACAGAGCGTTCATGTACATTCGCCATATTGGTTACGATTAACTTTGTATGTTATTCTATTTATTTCTACTCTCTGAGTAGACTCCATTTCTAGGCTTGCAGATATTATATCCGAATGTCCCCGTTAGGGAAATATTTACATACTCATTCGCACTCCTTACCCATAGACCCTCCTCCCATGATTTTTACCTGACCTTTAAAATGCCACATTTATCAGCGTCATCAATTAAATTAAGTAAATGGAGGAATCACTTTTAACTGTAATCACCCAGAAACAAGGCTTTAAAAGATGTGTTCGAGAAAATACAATTTTTGTTGCTAACAGTCGCCGGTCCCAAAGCGAAAAATCTTAAATGCTGTCTCCCAACTTAATTTTTAATTTTATTTTCTCTATTATACGTTAAAAATTATTAAAGAAATAATGCTGATATTATTTTTAAGAACATTAAGTCTATAAAAAGATGCTGTAGCAAAACCTGCTAATTTAAATTTGTCTAAACTTAAAATTTTATTTATCTTACTTTTTTTTTCAGAATCATTAACAGTTTAACTAGTTGGTCGTAAATTTCCGGTATGAAAACGGAAATTAAATTATTATTAAAATAAAAATAAAAATAATTGTACAAAACATTCAATTATCTTTGTCAGGGCATCGATGACAGTTGTTTCTATCAATCAATTTAAACATAAAAATATTAAATGACATGCCGAAGCAACTGTAATTATTTTTTAAGGCATGACATCCTAGGTTTTTGGAATAAATTCAACCGAATAGCGACCTTTGCAGTGAGATTAAGGAAGAAAAAAATATGAAAACAAGGGGCTCTGGACTCGTGCGGCCGCTCTCCAAACAGAATTACTCAGAAAAATTCTAACAAAAGTTGATGCGGCATTGGATTAAAAAAAAAATCTGCAGGCGCCACATATGCGTACATTGTAAACGCCTTAAATTAAAACATAAGTTCCTGAAATAAATAATATTCAACTTACAGGAAAAGGAGTTATAAAGAAGGAAATTCTCAGCTTTAATTTGTGGGGCACATTAAAAATTATTTATATAAGCTTTTTTACGTCATTTTTATTATCTCTATTTAACTAGATACAAATGCGCTTACATAAAGAGAGATGTTCTAGGAAAAACTAAAAGTAAAGGAAAATTTATTTTTACTTGTAAACAATCAAGAAACTAAACCAAAGTAACCTGTAGAGGTACCACTCCACCCAGACACAAATGTTTGATTAGTTTTACTATTTTGCTACTTCTTTCTGTTACCTTTTTGTTTTTAAGGCGCCAGTTACTGAGAGGGTAGTATTAAGCTTATGAATTCATCGTTGACAGAATGTATGAGTCACTTTGAACATTTAGAGTGTAATTATGGTTTATTTCACTAGAAAACTTGTATTTTGTAAAATGAAAGTACACTTTTTACGTACAGCTCTAGCACTTTTGAAGTTGCTAAACGATTTTTTTTCGTGTGATTACCATCAGATCAGTGTCTCATGTAATAATCAATGACGGTTGAAAACGCTGCAAATCCAGCAGCCCCTATCACACCAGCTTTAACACCCGCTCTAAGACCTATTAAACCTCCAGTTACCGCGCCGGCATAGGTACCATTTCTCCAATCTGATTTACCCCTTGCTGATTCAATATTACATTCTACTGCTGAGAAAACTGCACCGATCAATGCAAAATTCTTAGCATAACTCAAACTAGTGGTTTTCATCTCTCGTAATATCTCTCTCGCAGTCTGTTGTCTGATTTCATTCCCTGGGCCTTGGGCAAAATTTGGATTAACACTGGATGTAAACAAACCTATGGCAGCACCAAGTCCGAAACCGAGAACACAACTCATGACAGTCTTAAAAAAACAACTTTCAAAAAATGCTTCTACCCTTTTTTCATCTTGTGTCTTTAGTGCTATTGGTCCTAAGTTACGTGGGACTATTATATTCTCCCGGTATCTGCACAAGTTTCCCAAAAAATAATTTGATAATGATTTAAAATCATCATCGTTCTCTAAATTGAAAACTTTCTCAGGCATGACTATATTAATTATAACCTTATTGCAATGAACTGAATAACGTTCTATATAAGTTTCTATTGTAAAACAAAAGTCCAAATGAAAACAATTTCCTGCAATCACAACTCGGCCCCATTAACAATCAATTAATTATCAATTATACACACTCCCTAACTTAAACTTTCCAGCTTACATTTTCACTGTTATAACTTAATAACACAGTATAACCTTATTTTCTATTAAATAAGTTACACTAATATAGTTACCCTAATATATCAAAAATTTAATAATTACACAAATAAAATAATTGAAAATGTTTCAGTTTAATATCAATTATTATCTTATATTTTTTTGAAAATCAATTTGACCTTAAATAAAATAAAGTGTTCTCCAAATTCAATATAGTAGGTCTTGATGTGAACAGAAGGTCCAGCTCGTCCATAGTTGTTTTGAATCAGGCAGAATGGTAAGTTGAGAATTTATATTTGAAGTTTTATCCGTAATTATTTAATCAATCCAAAAGATATCTTTACTTGTTATATTTTTAAATCAGAGCAGTTTGTTTTTTAATTCTCAACATTAGGTTCTAAAATGAGTAAACATGTGTTAATCTAACCCATGTTGCATTTTTGTTTTTTATTTTGTCCATCGGGTTAAAATGTTCTTGTTATCCTTTATGTTCTTTCCAGAATCACCAGTGGTTCTCTGAAGGCAATTAATAGTTCATAAGTTTAGGTAAAAAAAGTAGTTTTACTTAGGCACTTTTTTGTTTTCAGACGAAGGGTACTTCGAGTTTTGGAAAGCGGCGAAACAAGACCCACACTCTTTGCAGAAGGTGTGGCAGGTCTTCGTATCATATCCAGAAATCCAGATGTGCCCAGTGCGGATATCCAAGCAAGAAACTCAGACATTGTTAGTAACTAACAGTTTTGTTTTGACTAAGCCGCTATTGAAAGTACTTCGTTGTGTGTATGTCTTTATTTTTTGTAGAAAAATATTGGATAATGGTTTCTTTAATTTGATGACGTGTTGTTTTAATGGAATTATCATTATTATTTGAACAGGAAAGTCTATCGTTTAAGAACCAATTTCTTAATGGTTTTAGAATAAGAATTGATTCTAAATATTTTTATCATTAAAGGTAGCAAAAATTCGGGCTGAAGTTTCATAATGACCCACTTTAACGTTGTCAGAATGGCAAATTCCATTTAAACTGTTAAATTTAAAACCACTTAAACTTCATACACATTTGATAAAATTAATGTAGGCCTTTAAGGAAGATCTACATTTCGGAAAACAAGTTTCTTTGTTGTACGTTATAACGCACACACTAACCAGCTCTTTAAACTCCAAAGAAGCTCGGGATGAAAAGATACTAGAAATGTAAAGTAAGAATTTCAAGTTTCTTTGCCTTACATTTATTTCACTAAAACCTGGTTTTTGAAGAAAATTTAAGGAAGTTTTTTTCGACAATGTCTAAAAGAATTCCTTCAAACTAACTTTATTGTCCAACTTTCAGGTATGTAGTTACTGTTCATCAGGAGGAGCTTTTTCTAGGAGGGTAGCTAGTGATGTTCGTGCAACATGTTAGGTTGCAATCATAATGGTTCAAATCCGAAGAAATTAAAGCTTTTTGATGTATGGTTTATAGCCATTCTGTGTTAAAATCTTGATTAACGAAAAGAATCCGTTTTTTTGCATTCTTTTGCTATACTCTTGCTTCTAAGAGAATGCTCCAACATTAGTGAATTTAGCATTATCTATGAACGTGATAGGAAATTTTTTATTTATTCATTTCAACCTCTAAGTTTTTATAAGTGTTTGTTGATATTTTCAATGTAGATAGTATACTTTAAAACCCTGTCCGTTTGTCGATATTTTTTGTGGCTTTCAATATCACCCAAGGATAATCTATTAAATAGTTATTGTTCTATCATTTCAACCACAAGTCAAATGGATGGATTAATTTACGAACTAGTTAAAATTTAAAAGTTACGCATATTCAAAATATTTTAGATAGATTTTTGTTCAGTATTCTTTATTTCTTCCAGTAATTAGGGAAAGTTTAAAACAAAGGGTAAAGGGCAATTTTGATTGGTAAAAATATGTATATGTATCCATGTGTTTATTAATGTTTAGATTAATAAGTAACATTACTTTCAGATAACTGGAGTGTGAAAGCTCAAAGGAGGAAGACAACTGGGACTGGCAGAATGAGATACTTGAAAGTTGTGAGACGAAGATTCAGGTAAAATTTTTAATACATTTTAAATTTGCCCAGAGTGTTAGCATCCTAGGTCATTTTAAATGTTATATTCACAATGGAATTGTTCTCGCTTTTGGAAAAATTCTGTCATTGACCTATAGTCTTGTCAAGGTTATTTTCTATCACTTCAAGGAATCAAGTACTTATTCTAAAATTCATTATTCTTGCTATTAAAGCATTTGGTAGTTGTGTTAAACCCGTCTAAATATATTATATCACTTTGAATAAAATAGGCAATGCCTAAAGTGTCATAATTTTTAATATTAAATAAAAAAATTATATCTATTCCTAGCTGTTATATGAAAACAATCATTGCGAGAAAATAGTTACACAAAAAAAAAATAACAAATTTCAATACATTAAATAGTCAATCATTTAATAATCTTAAAACTTTCTGTCGTAAACTTCGGTACTCGTTATTTCTCATTTTATGTAATATTTCATAATATATCTAAAAAGTTTTAATTTAGAATTATTTATATTATATTACTTTATCATCGTTAAATTATTTATAAATCATAACTATATTTCAAGAGGCGTATTTTTATATTAATCATATTTTTCGTAGTTATTAAATCAGAGTTGGGCAAAAATTTAATCAATTAAAAAACAATTGAATTAAACCGAAATTTATTTTTAATCATAACTAAAAATTAAGATTAAAATTAAAATTAAATAATCAGAATTTTAATTGATTGAATTAAATTCCAAATTTAGTTTTAATCAATTTGGACGATTAAATTTTTTAATTTAATCAAAATTTGAGAGATTAAATTTTTAAAACCAAACATTGCCAATGGTTAAACCAGAATCGGACCAATGCATCTTTATTCCGCCTAGCTGGTGTCTCTTCTCTATCAATATTATCACCTTTCCCAAACTTGGCACCTTCATTCTACCATTCTGGTGACTCTCAAGACTTAGATAGGACCACCTTACACTCACATTTAACCATGTTTACCACTCACTATACTTAGATAGGACCACCTTACATTTAACCATGTTTACCACTTACTATACTTAGATAGGACCACCTTGCACTCACATTTAACCATGTTGGCGACTCACTAGACTTAGATAGGACCACCTTACTCTGACATTTAACCATGTTTACCACTCACTAGACTTAGATAGGACCACCTTACACTCACATTTAACCATGTTTACATCTCATTATACTTAGATAGGACTACCTTACACTTACATTTAACCTAGTTGGCGACTCAATAGACTTATGAACAGGGTGATCAGAGTTATGTGTTCCACCCACTTTTTTTTTAAACGGCGGGAAATTCCAAAAAAATATAAAACACGTATTTAATCAAATCTAGTTTTTTTCAGTAATTGACCCATTTTTTAAACCCCAATTTCCCCAGATACAGTATCTAAGTTTTTTTTCAAATGGAACAAACCAGATCTAGGCAGGCTAGAGCTATTCGATATATATTCCAGATCTATTCCTAGCTGTTATATGAAAACAATCATTGCGAGAAAATAGTTACACACAAAAAAAAAATAACAAATTTCAATACATTAAATAGTCAATCATTTAATAATCTTAAGCCAAGGGATTAAGGTTACTGTACACTTTATTTTTTAGATTTCCCCTCTGAAAATAGTCTATTGGGGTTAAATCCGTAGTTCGAGGTCAAAATCGGCTCTTCTTGAACCGGATGATAACTGGGGATGAAAAGTAGATTACCTACGAAAACATCGTAAGGAAAAGGACATATTGTGAACCCGGAAAACCTAGCCCTTCCACCTGTAAACCTAATTTCACTCTGAATAAGAGAATGTTGTGTATATAGTGGGACATTCGAGGACCTACACATTATGAGCTTTTAAAACCGAACGAAAAGCTAAATTCGGAGAAGTATTGTTAGCAAATGCATAATTTAAAGACAGCAGTTCAAGAAAAAAGGCCGGCGATGTTCAATAGGAAGAACATACTGCATCATGATAATGCCAGGCCAAATGCTGCTTTAAAGACTCGTCTAAAAATTGCAGAACAACGCTGGAAAATTCTGTCGCATCCACCATATTCCCCGAACTTAGCACCCTCCGACTATCACTTGTTTTTGTCCTTACAAAATTTGTTGAAGGGCGAAACATTTAAAAATGAAGTAGATATCAAACAACTACTGGTTCAATTTCTCGCATCAAAAAATAATACATTTTTAAAAAATGAAATACATAAATTGCGCTCACGCTGGCGAGATATCATTAATAATAATGGCAATTATATTATTTAATAAAGTTTATTGGTAAGAAAAATTTGTATTTTGTTTTATTCCAAAAACGGACAGAACTTTCCGGTAGACCGTATATAAGTCTAGTGAGTGGTAAACATGGTTAAATGTGCTTGTAAGGTAGCCCTATATAAGTCTAGTGAGTCGCCAACATGGTTAAATGTTAGTGCAAGGTGGTCCTATCTAAGTCTAGTGAGTGGTAAACATGATATGGAATTTTGTTCTCTTATACACTTTGTTTTCCCTCACTTATAAACTATAGTTATTTTGTGCACAGATCTAAAAATGTAGAAGATATAAAGGGTTGAAAATTTTTTGGGTCATGAAATTCTGTAAAATTATGGCCGTTCTATATCTCCCACTGTGAACCATGTATTGGTATGGAATTTTGTTCTCTTATAGACTTTGTTTTTCTCAATTATAAACTATAGTTATTTTGTGCACAGATCTAAAAAGGTAGAAGATATAAAGGGTTGAAAAGTTTTTGGGTCATGAAATTCTGTAAAATTATGGCCGTTCTATATCTCCCACTGTGAACCACGGATTGATATGGAATTTTGTTCTCTTATACACTTTGTTTTTCTCAATTATAAACTATAGTTATTTTGTGCACAGATCTAAAAAGGTAGAAGATATAAAGGGTTGAAAATTTTTTGGGTCATGAAATTCTGTAAAATTATGGCCGTTCTATATCTCCCACTGTGAACCACGTATTGATAAGGAATTTTGTTCTCTAATACACTTTGTTTTTCTCAATTATAAACTATAGTTATTTTGAGCACAGATCTAAAAAGGTAGAAGATATAAAGGGTTGAAAATTTTTTGGGTCATGAAATTCTGTAAAATTACGGCCGTTCTATATCTGCCACTGTGAACCATCTATTGGTATGGAATTTTGTTCTCCTGTACACTTTGTTTTTCTCAATTATATACTATAGTTATTTTGAGCACAGATCTAAAAAGGTAGAAGATATAAAGGGTTGAAAATTTTTTGGGTCATGAAATTCTGTAAAATTATGGCCGTTCTATATCTCCCACTGTGAACCATGTATTAGTATGGAATTTTGTTCTCTTGTACACTTTGTTTTTCTCAATTATAAACTATAGTTATTTTGTGCACAGATCTAAAAATGTAGAAGATATAAAGGGTTGAAAATTTTTTGGGTCATGAAATTCTGTAAAATTGTGGCCGTTCTATATCCCCCACTGTGAACCACGTATTGATATGGAATTTTGTTCTCTTATACACTTTGTTTCCCTCACTTATAAACTATAATTACTTTTTGCACAGATCTAAAAAGGTAGAAGATATAAAGGGTTGAAAATTTTTTGGGTCATGAAATTCTGTAAAATTATGGCCGTTCTATATCTCCCACTGTGAACCATGTATTGGTATGGAATTTTGTTCTCTTATAGACTTTGTTTTTCTCAATTATAAACTATAGTTACTTTTTGCACAGATCTAAAAAGGTAGAAGATATAAAGAATTGAAAATTTTTTGGGTCATGAAATTCTGTAAAATTATGGCCGTTCTATATTTGCCACTGTGAACCATCTATTGGTATGGAATTTGTTCTCTTGGAAACTTTGTTTTTCTCAATTATAAACTATAGTTATTTTGTGCACAGATCTAAAAAGGTAGAAGATATAAAGGGTTGAAAATTTTTTGGGTAATGAAATTCTGTAAAATTATGGCCGTTCAATATCTCCCACTGTGAACCACGGATTGATATGGAATTTTGTTCTCTTATACACTTTGTTTTTCTCAATTATAAACTATAGTTATTTTGTGCACAGATCTAAAAAGGTAGAAGATATAAAGGGTTGAAAATTTTTTGGGTCATGAAATTCTGTAAAATTACGGCCGTTCTATATCTCCCACTGTGAACCACGTATTGGTATGGAATTTTGTTTTCTTGTACACTTTGTTTTTCTCAATTATAAACTATAGTTATTTTGAGCACAGATCTAAAAAGGTAGAAGATATAAAGGGTTGAAAATTTTTTGGGTCATGAAATTCTGTAAAATTATGGCCGTTCTATATCTCCCACTGTGAACCATGTATTAGTATGGAATTTTGTTCTCTTGTACACTTTGTTTTTCTCAATTATAAACTATAGTTATTTTGTGCACAGATCTAAAAATGTAGAAGATATAAAGGGTTGAAAATTTTTTGGGTCATGAAATTCTGTAAAATTGTGGCCGTTCTATATCCCCCACTGTGAACCACGTATTGATATGGAATTTTGTTCTCTTATACACTTTGTTTCCCTCACTTATAAACTAT
This sequence comes from Rhodnius prolixus, assembly GCF_049639745.1. NCBI lineage: Eukaryota > Metazoa > Arthropoda > Insecta > Hemiptera > Reduviidae > Rhodnius > Rhodnius prolixus. Next base: position 9,480,173 of record NW_027411592.1, on the reverse strand, counting down.
AATTACTTTTTGCACAGATCTAAAAAGGTAGAAGATATAAAGGGTTGAAAATTTTTTGGGTCATGAAATTCTGTAAAATTACGGCCGTTCTATATCTGCCACTGTGAACCATCTATTGGTATGGAATTTTGTTCTCCTGTACACTTTGTTTTTCTCAATTATAAACTATAGTTATTTTGAGCACAGATCTAAAAAGGTAGAAGATATAAAGGGTTGAAAATTTTTTGGGTCATGAAATTCTGTAAAATTATGGCCGTTCTATATCTCCCACTGTGAACCATGTATTAGTATGGAATTTTGTTCTCTTGTACACTTTGTTTTTCTCAATTATAAACTATAGTTATTTTGTGCACAGATCTAAAAATGTAGAAGATATAAAGGGTTGAAAATTTTTTGGGTCATGAAATTCTGTAAAATTATGGCCGTTCTATATCTCCCACTGTGAACCATGTATTGGTATGGAATTTTGTTCTCTTATAGACTTTGTTTTTCTCAATTATAAACTATAGTTACTTTTTGCACAGATCTAAAAAGGTAGAAGATATAAAGAATTGAAAATTTTTTGGGTCATGAAATTCTGTAAAATTATGGCCGTTCTATATTTGCCACTGTGAACCATCTATTGGTATGGAATTTTGTTCTCTTGGAAACTTTGTTTTTCACAATTATAAACTATAGTTATTTTGTGCACAGATCTAAAAAGGTAGAAGATATAAAGGGTTGAAAATTTTTTGGGTCATGAAATTCTGTAAAATTATGGCCGTTCAATATCTCCCACTGTGAACCACGGATTGATATGGAATTTTGTTCTCTTATACACTTTGTTTTTCTCAATTATTAACTATAGTTATTTTGTGCACAGATCTAAAAAGGTAGAAGATATAAAGGGTTGAAAATTTTTTGGGTCATGAAATTCTGTAAAATTACGGCCGTTCTATATCTCCCACTGTGAACCACGTATTGGTATGGAATTTTGTTTTCTTGTACACTTTGTTTTTCTCAATTATAAACTATAGTTATTTTGAGCACAGATCTAAAAAGGTAGAAGATATAAAGGGTTGAAAATTTTTTGGGTCATGAAATTCTGTTAAATTATGGCCGTTCTATATCCCCCACTGTGAACCACGTATTGATATGGAATTTTGTTCTCTTATACACTTTGTTTCCCTCACTTATAAACTATAATTACTTTTTGCACAGATCTAAAAAGGTAGAAGATATAAAGGGTTGAAAATTTTTGGGTCATGAAATTCTGTAAAATTATGGCCGTTCTATATCTCCCACTGTGAACCATGTATTGGTATGGAATTTTGTTCTCTTATAGACTTTGTTTTTCTCAATTATAAACTATAGTTATTTTGTGCACAGATCTAAAAATGTAGAAGATATAAAGGGTTGAAAATTTTTTGGGTCATGAAATTCTGTAAAATTGTGGCCGTTCTATATCCCCCACTGTGAACCACGTATTGATATGGAATTTTGTTCTCTTATACACTTTGTTTCCCTCACTTATAAACTATAATTACTTTTTGCACAGATCTAAAAAGGTAGAAGATATAAAGGGTTGAAAATTTTTTGGGTCATGAAATTCTGTAAAATTATGGCCGTTCTATATTTGCCACTGTGAACCATCTATTGGTATGGAATTTTGTTCTCTTGGAAACTTTGTTTTTCACAATTATAAACTATAGTTATTTTGTGCACAGATCTAAAAAGGTAGAAGATATAAAGGGTTGAAAATTTTTTGGGTCATGAAATTCTGTAAAATTATGGCCGTTCAATATCTCCCACTGTGAACCACGGATTGATATGGAATTTTGTTCTCTTATACACTTTGTTTTTCTCAATTATTAACTATAGTTATTTTGTGCACAGATCTAAAAAGGTAGAAGATATAAAGGGTTGAAAATTTTTTGGGTCATGAAATTCTGTAAAATTACGGCCGTTCTATATCTCCCACTGTGAACCACGTATTGGTATGGAATTTTGTTTTCTTGTACACTTTGTTTTTCTCAATTATAAACTATAGTTATTTTGAGCACAGATCTAAAAAGGTAGAAGATATAAAGGGTTGAAAATTTTTTGGGTCATGAAATTCTGTTAAATTATGGCCGTTCTATATCCCCCACTGTGAACCACGTATTGATATGGAATTTTGTTCTCTTATACACTTTGTTTCCCTCACTTATAAACTATAATTACTTTTTGCACAGATCTAAAAAGGTAGAAGATATAAAGGGTTGAAAATTTTTGGGTCATGAAATTCTGTAAAATTATGGCCGTTCTATATCTCCCACTGTGAACCATGTATTGGTATGGAATTTTGTTCTCTTATAGACTTTGTTTTTCTCAATTATAAACTATAGTTATTTTGTGCACAGATCTAAAAATGTAGAAGATATAAAGGGTTGAAAATTTTTTGGGTCATGAAATTCTGTAAAATTGTGGCCGTTCTATATCCCCCACTGTGAACCACGTATTGATATGGAATTTTGTTCTCTTATACACTTTGTTTCCCTCACTTATAAACTATAATTACTTTTTGCACAGATCTAAAAAGGTAGAAGATATAAAGGGTTGAAAATTTTTTGGGTCATGAAATTCTGTAAAATTATGGCCGTTCTATATCTCCCACTGTGAACCATGTATTGGTATGGAATTTTGTTCTCTTATAGACTTTGTTTTTCTCAATTATAAACTATAGTTACTTTTTGCACAGATCTAAAAATGTAGAAGATATAAAGGGTTGAAAATTTTTTGGGTCATGAAATTCTGTAAAATTGTGGCCGTTCTATATCCCCCACTGTGAACCACGTATTGATATGGAATTTTGTTCTCTTATACACTTTGTTTCCCTCACTTATAAACTATAATTACTTTTTGCACAGATCTAAAAAGGTAGAAGATATAAAGGGTTGAAAATTTTTTGGGTCATGAAATTCTGTAAAATTATGGCCGTTCTATATCTCCCACTGTGAACCATGTATTGGTATGGAATTTTGTTCTCTTATAGACTTTGTTTTTCTCAATTATAAACTATAGTTACTTTTTGCACAGATCTAAAAAGGTAGAAGATATAAAGAATTGAAAATTTTTTGGGTCATGAAATTCTGTAAAATTATGGCCGTTCTATATTTGCCACTGTGAACCATCTATTGGTATGGAATTTTGTTCTCTTGGAAACTTTGTTTTTCTCAATTATAAACTATAGTTATTTTGTGCACAGATCTAAAAAGGTAGAAGATATAAAGGGTTGAAAATTTTTTGGGTCATGAAATTCTGTAAAATTATGGCCGTTCAATATCTCCCACTGTGAACCACGGATTGATATGGAATTTTGTTCTCTTATACACTTTGTTTTTCTCAATTATAAACTATAGTTATTTTGTGCACAGATCTAAAAAGGTAGAAGATATAAAGGGTTGAAAATTTTTTGGGTCATGAAATTCTGTAAAATTACGGCCGTTCTATATCTCCCACTGTGAACCACGTATTGGTATGGAATTTTGTTTTCTTGTACACTTTGTTTTTCTCAATTATAAACTATAGTTATTTTGAGCACAGATCTAAAAAGGTAGAAGATATAAAGGGTTGAAAATTTTTTGGGTCATGAAATTCTGTAAAATTATGGCCGTTCTATATCTCCCACTGTGAACCATGTATTAGTATGGAATTTTGTTCTCTTGTACACTTTGTTTTTCTCAATTATAAACTATAGTTATTTTGTGCACAGATCTAAAAAGGTAGAAGATATAAAGGGTTGAAAATTTTTTGGGTCATGAAATTCTGTAAAATTATGGCCGTTCTATATCTCCCACTGTGAACCATGTATTATTATGGAATTTTGTTCTCTTGTACACTTTGTTTTTCTCAATTATAAACTATAGTTATTTTGTGCACAGATCTAAAAAGGTAGAAGATATAAAGGGTTGAAAATTTTTTGGGTCATGAAATTCTGTAAAATTACTTCCGTTCTATATCTGCCACTGTGAACCATCTATTGGTATGGAATTTTGTTCTCCTGTACACTTTGTTTTTCTCAATTATAAACTATAGTTATTTTGAGCACAGATCTAAAAAGGTAGAAGATATAAAGGGTTGAAAATTTTTTGGGTCATGAAATTCTGTAAAATTATGGCCGTTCTATATCTCCCACTGTGAACCATGTATTAGTATGGAATTTTGTTCTCTTGTACACTTTGTTTTTCTCAATTATAAACTATAGTTATTTTGTGCACAGATCTAAAAATGTAGAAGATATAAAGGGTTGAAAATTTTTTGGGTCATGAAATTCTGTAAAATTGTGGCCGTTCTATATCCCCCACTGTGAACCACGTATTGATATGGAATTTTGTTCTCTTATACACTTTGTTTCCCTCACTTATAAACTATAATTACTTTTTGCACAGATCTAAAAAGGTAGAAGATATAAAGGGTTGAAAATTTTTTGGGTCATGAAATTCTGTAAAATTATGGCCGTTCTATATCTCCCACTGTGAACCATGTATTGGTATGGAATTTTGTTCTCTTATAGACTTTGTTTTTCTCAATTATAAACTATAGTTACTTTTTGCACAGATCTAAAAAGGTAGAAGATATAAAGAATTGAAAATTTTTTGGGTCATGAAATTCTGTAAAATTATGGCCGTTCTATATTTGCCACTGTGAACCATCTATTGGTATGGAATTTTGTTCTCTTGGAAACATTGTTTTTCTCAATTATAAACTATAGTTATTTTGTGCACAGATCTAAAAAGGTAGAAGATATAAAGGGTTGAAAATTTTTTGGGTCATGAAATTCTGTAAAATTATGGCCGTTCAATATCTCCCACTGTGAACCACGGATTGATATGGAATTTTGTTCTCTTATACACTTTGTTTTTCTCAATTATAAACTATAGTTATTTTGTGCACAGATCTAAAAAGGTAGAAGATATAAAGGGTTGAAAATTTTTTGGGTCATGAAATTCTGTAAAATTACGGCCGTTCTATATCTCCCACTGTGAACCACGTATTGGTATGGAATTTTGTTTTCTTGTACACTTTGTTTTTCTCAATTATAAACTATAGTTATTTTGAGCACAGATCTAAAAAGGTAGAAGATATAAAGGGTTGAAAATTTTTTGGGTCATGAAATTCTGTTAAATTATGGCCGTTCTATATCCCCCACTGTGAACCACGTATTGATATGGAATTTTGTTCTCTTATACACTTTGTTTCCCTCACTTATAAACTATAATTACTTTTTGCACAGATCTAAAAAGGTAGAAGATATAAAGGGTTGAAAATTTTTTGGGTCATGAAATTCTGTAAAATTATGGCCGTTCTATATCTCCCACTGTGAACCATGTATTGGTATGGAATTTTGTTCTCTTATAGACTTTGTTTTTCTCAATTATAAACTATAGTTACTTTTTGCACAGATCTAAAAAGGTAGAAGATATAAAGAATTGAAAATTTTTTGGGTCATGAAATTCTGTAAAATTATGGCCGTTCTATATTTGCCACTGTGAACCATCTATTGGTATGGAATTTTGTTCTCTTGGAAACTTTGTTTTTCTCAATTATAAACTATAGTTATTTTGTGCACAGATCTAAAAAGGTAGAAGATATAAAGGGTTGAAATTTTTTTGGGTCATGAAATTCTGTAAAATTATGGCCGTTCTATATTTGCCACTGTGAACCACGTATTGATATGGAATTTTGTTTTCTTATACACTTTGTTTTTCTCAATTATAAACTATAGTTATTTTGAGCACAGATCTAAAAAGGTAGAAGATATAAAGGGTTGAAAATTTTTTGGGTCATGAAATTCTGTAAAATTATGGCCGTTCTATATCTCCCACCGTGAACCACGTATTGATATGGAATTTTGTTCTCTTATACACTTTGTTTTTCTCAATTATAAACTATAGTTATTTTGAGCACTGATCTAAAAAGATAGAAGATATAAAGGGTTGAAAATTTTTTGGGTCATGAAATTCTGTAAAATTATGGCCGTTCTATATCTCCCACCGTGAACCACGTATTCGTATGAAATTTTGTTTTCTTGTGCACCTTGTTTTTCACAATTATAAACTATAGTTATTTTGTGCACAGATCTATAATTTTAGAACATATAAAGCAGTGGTTCTTAACCGGTGTTCCGCGAATATGGTCCAAGTGTTCCGCGAAATTTCAATTTTAAATGTATTGAAATTTAGAAACTTAGGAAAGATACGAAAACAAAAAATTGTTCCTTTTTTTTAATTTGAATTTAATTTTAAGTTCTTGCTAAATACCGATTTTCAAATTATTTAATGTTAGTGTTCCTCGAGAAAAATATATACATATAATTGTGTTCTGCGTCTATGAAAAGGTTAAGAACCACTGGTCTAGTGACTCGTGAAGAAGTCCAAGTCTACAAAAATTAACCGAAAAGTATTTATTGAAGACGCTTAGAAAAAGGGCCTCGCCAAAACGTGGTTCGAACCATTGGTTGAAAAGCCATAAAAGTGGATGATTAAATTAGTTTGATTAACGATTGAAATTGAACTAATTCGGTGATTAAAATTAAAGTTCAATTTAATTCTCAGATTTAATCATAATTTTTTTAGTTTGATTAACGATTAAATCTGAAATTTAATTGATTAAATAACTGTCATATGATTAAAATTACGATTAAATTCGCCGATTAAATTCTGATTAAAATTAAAAATAAAAATCAATTAAATTTAGAATTTAATTTTTTTTTTAATCAGTGCCCAACTCTGTATTAAATTATAGGTTTTCCTTTTTTACCTATTTGTATGCGAAATATGTAGAATTTATTTTATAGTTTTCTACTTTCTCTTATATTTTAATTTATTTTTGTACCCGGATGTTCAAGTGTAATTTACATGATTTACTCTTGTATGAAACTGTCATATTAGGGTAGATTTATGCTATCGCCCTTACAATTAAAAGAAAAAAGAAACATACTTTTTGTAGTTGGCTTTAATTGTTGCATGTGTACGGAGTTTCTTGATAACAAGCAGTAAACCGGACTATTCAGTTCCATTTGTTTGTTTTTTTTTTAATTTTTTTAGTTCACCTTTTTATATAAAGCGACAAATTATTTTCTTTAAACTGATAACGTTCTTTGTGTGGCGCTGCGGCCCCATGTAGATCCTTTGCTGCCTCTTTCAATAAAACATCCCTCTCGTGATGTTCTACAGCTTTCCTCCACCACTGTCGCACTCCCAGCCATTCCAAATCATCCTCAACGTCGTCCAACTACTAATTGTTAAAAAATAGTTCGGCTCCAGTTACTTAATTTTCATACAATGACAAAAACAAAATTAAATATATATGTATATATATATTTTTAAATAAAAACAACCTGAAATTAGGTAAACAACGGTTCCGATGTAACTGTGGTAAACAATTATTATAATAAATAATAAATAAATAAATAAATAACTTTATTGCTTATAAGTTTACAGCTTTTTGCAATGAGTTGGTTAAACATAAATAAACTACAGTGTACTACATTAAATGAGCATAATGTAAAAAAATAATAATAATATAAACATAAACAAAAATAAATGATACATTTCACTAAAAATTATTGTTATTTCAATTTTTTTTCCTTAAATTAATACACTCAACTGTGAATTTTACTTGAGCCCTAATATTACACCTGCTTTTTGCCGCTTTTCCAAAGCTTGAGTTACAAAATGGTATAAATTCTGTAACTCTAATTTAGAGTGGAAAGTCAAAAGGGAAACTATTTCCAATGTATATTTATTCAAATGCTGATACCTTAAGGGACTGTAGTAAAGGCACTCTATTAAGAAATGTTCTAACGTGTCAGATTTAAACAATGAACAGGTAAAACAGAGGTTTTCTGGATTAAATTTAAATTTCCTCCCCATTATGAAAAAACTTGTAGATTTATTGCTAACAAGCCTTAACTGCACAAATAATCTTAAAACTGCAATGCTCATGTTAACATTAAGAAAGTGCTCCTCGATGCCTAAAGCACTTACTAACCTGTAGTGAAAGTTAAACCTGGAGTTCAGAACATTATTTACATCCTTACACAAAAGGTTATTCTGAAATGAAATTTTTAAATTGGTGAGGTTGTTCTTTAGAAGGACTGGATTTTGACTGTTCCAAATATCTATGGCACCGATGCTGTACAACATATTTTTTAAACGTGAACACCAATTGTAAGGAATATTTGTATTATTATTTTCCTGAACTAATTTTAAATAACAGATTTTCTGAATTTGATTATTAGGTAATGATAACAGTTTGTGCCAGAATTTAATCATTCTATTGAATATATAACATTTTAGGTGATAACTATTTACTTCTAAGCGGATGTAACTATTTGGGGTATTGGAAGATAAATGTAGCAAGTATTTGAAAAATCTTAATTGTACTCTTTCTAATATATCCGAGTAATCAGCAGCCCAATTTTCGGAGGAATACAGTAGGGTCGGCAATATTAGTGACTTAAAGAGTTGAACTTTAGAGTTCCAACCATCAGATTTATAGCGAGATAATATGTTCATTACTCTAGGAATAACCACCTCGCTTTTATTCACAAAATAATCGCAAGCTTTTCTAAATTTTCCCGATGAAGACAGTGGCACACCTAAATAATTAAAAGACTTTACTAAATTTAGCGGCTGCTCATTGTACATAAATCTATTATTTATTTTAAAGTGTCCAGCTTTTGTGAACGGCATTACAACTGTTTTTGTAATATTTACTTGTAAATCATTTTCAATGCAATAATCGTTCAATAACTTTAATTTCAGTTGTACATCATGCCATGAGTAGGCTGTAATTGCAATATCATCTGCGTACAATAACATTAACAGGTCTTGTTTACTGTTTATATTAATGCCACATGCTCCTTTTTTCCTAAAGTATTCCACAATATCACTAATGTATAAAGAGAACAGCAGAGGACTCAGGCTTTCACCTTGCAAAACTCCACGGGTAACATCTATTATCTCAGATTGAGTATTATTCTTTTCAATGATAATATTTGCAAGTTTATATATTCCCTTAATGACACGTATATATTTCGGACTTACTCCAATACTAAATAATTTCTGCCATAACTTATCGTGCGGCACTGTATCGAAGGCCTTTCGAAAATCAACGAAAATTACGTACACCTTCCTCTTTTTCACTGTCAGCTGTAGATTGATAGCCGATGAGAGAACAAATATTGCATCAGAACAGCCTTTATTAGCGCGGAAGCCTAACTGTTCATCGGGAATGACATTGTTGTTTTCTGCCCATATTGTCAGACGAGTTCTTAACATTTGGGTAAAAATTTTAACGACGCAGGGTAAACAATTATTATAACAAACGAACAACCCGTATTGAAATGTCTTATCTTATAAGAAAAGAAATTGTCAAAATAAGAAAATTATTTCGCAATTAGACTTGATAAGTTAGAGAACGGTTCAGTACTAAGTGTTAACATAATTTCTTATGTAGTATTAATAATAAATAGTAAAGGATTATGTTAATTTAAGTTACTTTTCTGTTTTTGTTAAAGTAAATTAACAACATTTTATTTTTGTGTGCATTTCTGGAAGATAAATAATAATTTATTCTAATTAAACTAAATTGATAGACTTTTGACGTGGTAATCTATTTGTATGCACGATGTCAATTAGCATGCCTTATGTTTTACGTACGTTCCAAACTCGTTAATAAAGAGCATACTTTTGCACGAGTAAGAAACTATGTATTGCCGATGAAATTAAGCACGTTCTTAATACTTCCTTTTAATGGTAAGGATTGGGATAGACTTTGTGGGTATGTGAGGGCGGCATCCACATACAGAGATTTTCTTGTTGCCCGGTACAATGGATAATGTAGGTATATAATGTAAATAGGTTATTATTATTAATATTATTTCATTATTATTTTCTCCAGGTTTTATTTTATGTTTGAGTTATGTTATAGGTTTATTTAAGTTGCGTTTTCATTTTTATTTTTATATATATTCTGTAAGTTAAAGACTAACTTGGCAGACGGACGTGTGTCTATTGCCGAAAAGTGTATTTTTATTTAGTATGATTTATACAATATTCTTTTCAAATAAACACTTATTATTATTATTAATAATACTTCTTTTTAACGAGGGCTAAGTCAAAGCGAGTGAAAAGTTAAAAATAAATAAATACATTGTGTGAACAGTCACATGTTTGGTCTTATATACTTCTTAAGTTCCTTACTAACAAATCTTCTCCAAACTCAAATATTTGAATTATACTTTGTTCTTAATAGCGTGATACATTTTGTAAGGACCTACATTTCACTGAAGTAACACTCGAGACCGGGAAGTTATCAATCAGCCCCTCCCTGATATCTGCCCTAAAAACGAATTAAATTTTAAATTATAGATCTTAGTGTGTGTATTGTATTGTCTCAAAGAATAAAACATCTCTTGAGCTTAGTTATCAAGTTAGCGCTGTATGTACACTTCGCTGAAGTGGCACTAAACAGGTAAAGTATCCGCCCTCTCCAAAAAAATGGCTTCAATTAGATTTTCATTGAAAAATCATTCTAATAAACGTATTATATGTGTGTAATTACTATACGAGGATTAAACAAAGTCGTAGAAGCAGCTTTAATAAAAAAAAAATCAAAATACTGGAAAATTATTGCCGTTAAATGAACTCACGTTGACTGACCACTTGGTCCCAAATTTATTTCCGCACCTAGTGTGACTCATGCGTTTTTAGTTTTTGAGTTACGGACTATCATATTCATACTCATCTGTATTAATTATAGGAAACCATGTTTTCATACTTACGGGACATTAAAACGAATATTCCCATAGAAACCTCAAAATGGAAAGTCTTCCTGATTACGATATTTACTTCTAGATGATTGGAAAGTGGTTCTGCTTTGGGTTTGGTTTGTGTTAGTTAACCCTTTCCGGACCGAATTATTACATAGAAAAATGCAAAAAAAAAATCAATACAAATTCAGACAAAAATGTAAAAATCACGACTTGTGCTGTCTCAACAGATATCATGAAAGAAAACTAAAATGATGCCAATTGTATCATTTGGTCAAAATTAAGCATGGAATAATATATTTTAAACTTGTGATGCCATACGGCATCATTGAGCTGGAAAGGGTTTTAAGACATTTATTTGTTGGCATTTATTATAATAAATTTATAATTATCCACTGTATTTAGATTCCTTCACTTGTAAATGTTTTTAAACTGCTTTTGCTTGATTTGTTTCAGAAATGGATTTAGAGAAGGACCTCGCCCAGTTAAAAAAGTCACCTCATAATTTTTTAAGACAAAATAAAAGAATTAAAAAAAAAAAATATTTTAAAAAACCCCTTCAAAATTATTTAATAAAAAAAAAAATAGTTTTCACTTTTAAAAATAAAATTGTAAGAACAAATAATAGATTGCATTTTTTGTTTCCTTATGATTTTTTTTTTGTTTAAATAAAATTTAAAAAAAATTGTTTTAATATTAACATATTTTGAAGGGAATAATATGTGTTTTTATTTCCCCTTTATCATTACCAACCTTGATTTCCAGATTTACTTCTTTTAAAAACAAAAAAAATTACTTATTCGTAATAATGGGATGTTTTTATAAGGGCCCACGTGTGAATCAGAAAAGAGATGAGTTACTAAATTCTGCCCAGCGTTCCCCAAACAAAGTGAACTTGTTTCCACAGACCTTTCATCACGGTCGCACGCCTCACTACCCCTGCAGCTTACATAGTACACGTGTACAAACACGTAGGACAGCTGTTCTACTCTCGGGGTACTATCATTGCCGGCCGCTCTCTTTCTTGAATAAACTATATCAACTCCTAACACACTCTTCTGTGTTGAAAGTGCTAATGTGTTCATAATTCCATCCACTTATCGGTTACAATTCTTCTCCTCTTAATGCTTGAATTAATCAATTCTTTGCCAGCCTTGTCACTTTGCTTAAATTAACGCATCTATCAAAAAAGTGCTTGAAGAACTATTTCTTAAAAAAGTTCAAGAATTAACGTACAAAAACTAAAAAAAAAAAAAGCGCGTGATCTCATTATGTAAGAAAGAATAAAATAATAATTATAATCGGCGCTAGTGTCCATTACTGAGCCGTGGCCTCCTCAATTCGCTTCCGCCAGTCAGTCTCTATTTGTTGCAGCAACCTTGCAGTTTGTTACGTGGAGTAGTTTCCTGGTATCTTCACTTACTTCATCCATCTTAATTTGGGTTTGCCTACTTCTCTATCCCGGTTTAGTTCTAACTGTATGAACCTTTTGGGCATTTCTATCCTCATCCTCACTAAGTGGACCCCGCCCATCTAGTACGTTAAGTTTGATTTTTTAACGGACTACTTGGAAAAGATGCTGTAAGTCCTGATTCATCTCCACCAAACTGTGTCTTCTTTGACTAGACTGTAGATGTTACAGAACAAAAAAGATGTTCTTATATTATGTACACATCCTTGAAAAAGTAATATAATTTTAATTTGCCCAAATAAAAAATTGCTATTTAGTAAAAGCCGAAACGTAACAAAATAGAAAGAAAAAAAGAAGTGATACCGATAAATTAAAAGAGAAACAAGACAGTACCGGGTAAGACAGTAGTAAGTAGGAGAGTCACATACACTATTTAAATAGACCATGTATTGGGTGTTAATAAGAGAACATCGATTGGAGGCCTAAAGTGCATAGACGCCTTACTTAAACATTAATTTGTAGAGTTTACAACAAAACTGTAAAAACAGTTTGCACATGGCAGTGACACATTGGAGAGAAGTATATCTTAAAGCAACTCGTGCCTCAAACTAAAATTTGCTGGAGAAATAATTCAAGTTAAATTTTAGGTACCATTTACTTTATTCTACTTTGGTACTAACAACCTGAGAGAAAATCCTAAAAGCATGTACGAATATAAATCAGTGCCCTGGAGGTACACAACACTATGCCCAATTTTAAATTTTTTACAAGAGAGCAAATGAAAAAGTTTTTTCTCACTTATAAGCCCATGGGAGTTATTTTGCTTAAATCTTTGGTTGATAGTAAGTAACATAGATGCACCATAAGTGATGGTTGGGTAATAAAAAAAGAAATATTGTATTAGAAAGATTAAAAAAATAAATTTTGAAAAAATGGACTTAGTGTTGTGTACCTCCGGGGTACTGAAATAGAATCTAATGAAAGCACATGTACTTCTACATGTAAAATATCATTACACCAAATTTTCAGGAAATTGTTGGAGCTGTTTTAGAGAAATTCTCAAAATACTTGAAAATCTTAATTGATATTGAAAGAGTCACTCTGTCGATTTTATTTCAATCGGGGAGTAATTAACCAATTCCATCGTTATACTGGTGACTAAACATTTCAAGACACAAAAACCTTCAGAATGAGACCAAACTATGTACACCCTTCTTCACCCAGAAGTTCCTTTAAACAAATTTTTCTGAAAAAACTGTACAGTAAAATGGTATTTCCGGTGGACCAATTTTTACCAAATCAATGTGGCATTCACTAGTACGTGTAGCGAAATTTCAACAATTCTTTTTTAGGAAGGTCATTTTGTTTTTGTTTTTTATCCAGGAGTTCTCAAAACGGTTTATTTCTGGTATAAACTCAAATCTGCACGATTACAATGCCTACTGTAGTGTTCCAAGAATTGAATAATTGATATGTGAGGAACATTTTTTTAAAAAAATAACAATAGTACTGTATCAATAAAACTCAATAGCTGCACATATTAAATTAGGAGCAATAAAAAAGCGCTATTTTTCTAATAATTTTATCTCTCATTTTTAGATAATCAATAGCTAGCTAGTAATATTTTGCTAGTTAGTTACCTAGCAATCTGCCACCAAGTACCTAGCAATTATCTCTTGTTTTTTTTTGTTTTTTTTTATACTTTAATTTGGCGATCTTGACTACATTAATTGTTTGTCCAATAATTGTTATTAGGCCACAATTTCATGCAAATGAATGTAAACTCGGTAAAAACAATATATGAAAGATAATGTACACAGCTGACGACAGTCTCAGTCACCCTACAGCCAAACAGGTGCACTCTAGGCCAATAGGCTTAAGTTTCGTACATGGTTGGTGCTCTTCCATAATCAATTAGGGGTGGTAAGCATCATACAACTATCTCTAATCTGATTAAACTATCTTAATCAGGATCAACTGCTGCATTTAAAAATCTACTTTTCATTTGTTGAATTCCTCCTCCTCGATGAAACCCTCCTAACCGCAAGTGCAAACAATTTTACGATGATTTAAAAAAAAATATCATGTATATTTTACTGAAAATTTTATTTCATTTATTTATTTGTATCAGTGGCTGAGAGGAGAGCATCGATTCAAATTGCTGTTACAATATAAATTTCGTATTGAATTTTTTTTTTTAAGTAGAAATTCACCTTTTCATTTCTCTTAGAGATGAATTTCCGAAGTTGTAGATACTCGCAAATACATGTTAGGAGGTCCACTGAACAAGAAGACGTCGTTAGGGCATGATCTATACGTACTGTACATTGAGTGCTTAGAACTTTTTTTTCAACAAAAGAGTTTTTTCAACAAACCATCCAGAGGAACAACTTCAGTAAAGTAACAGTTAAGAGCGAAAATAGTTACAATTTTTGTTGTAATTGAAAATTAGAAAACCCAAAAGTGTCAATAAATTATTTATTTTAATTTAATTATTACTACTTATTATGGTAGTTAACATGGGTCTGTATCCACCTTCTGGCACTTAGATTTTAATAGATTTACTTTGAAGATACGGTATTCCATTGTACGGGATGAAGCTTCCCTACTGCATTATTTCCTTGTATGGTTCTGGGTTGCATATCCGCTCCATATCCTTCCTTAGTTCATTTAAAGGTTAAAACTTAAATTTTATTTCCATCAATTTCGAGGTCATTTTGCTGTTGCTCATAAGTTCCGATACCCGCGTGTTTTAAAAATGATTACTGATAACATTGGCTTTTCAAGCTCCCGAGTATGAAATATAACTTTGTTTCCTCGCTTATCACTACCTGGTCAACCTTAAAAAATAGATAACAAAGACATTCGTTGTTAATGGGTAGACCTATTCTTTTATATTTCGTTAAATAAATTTAAAATAAGAGTTGGAGCCATGATGAAGCTCTACATTATACTATACTAAGACAAGTTTAGAATATATTTCTACTTTTATTGTCTACTGGGAACAGAAAATAATTACAGTATTAATGTGAACGAAAAAAATAATTATCGATTTTTATTCTGTTTACTATCAAGTTCAGGAGATATTAATTTTTGCAGGTACCTAATCACCACTTAGTAAAGGATTAACAAGACCGTGATAAGGTAAACAAACGCACGTGCCATTGTGTGTACAATTACTGATATAAATAGACACACGTGCAGTCGATTATTGACGTGTGCCGAAGCACAAGACCTGCGACAATGATAAAATAATCTGTTATTCAATCTGGCGTTATTTTAAAATATAAAAAAAGACGAAAAACTCTACGGATGAAGCTAACATGATCAGCCTATTTCCTGAAATTGCCAGTTCTGACTTTAAAATAGTTCCACTACCAATACCGCTTTTTGAGGCCAAGGGAATGGTCAAAATCGCTTTTATCTGGATTGATTGTTATTCAAACGATCTTCTTTAAGCATTGTATCTGCGTCTATTAATTTTACCTGAAACATTTTTCCTGAAATAATGATAGAACATTTTTTATAGGCTGCCTAAACAGCAAACCACAGCCTCTATTCGAAGTATTGCCGTCAAAAAATTGCTTCTGATGGCAACGGCTGGCCAAGACCGCCGAACTGTTCAAAAATCCAGCTCATTCAGCTCACTGCCTTCACCTCAGTTAGCCAGAATAATTTTACATTACTCCTTTAAGTAAGGCTATTGAATCTTCTTCTGCAATTTCCCACATATTTGGAGCCCCACTGTTAGACAAGCCTTGAGTGCAGTTTGTCTATGAAAATATTCTCATTTCACTATAATATCCCCTGCCTCTTCTGTACAAGGCAGTAGCCTTCATCATTTCAATGCAGTCAGTCTAGAAAAAAAATGGCTACATCTGCAAAAGCACCAAACAGATTCTCTTTTTTCAAACCATGTAACCAAGCTCCAACTCAAGCTATAGCACCTTGGGAGGAGTATCCTCTTCTAACGTGGTAGGAAATATAAATATATATTTTTAAGAATTAAACACAAAAGTTGGTTTTATGTAAATGTAATAAAACGACGTAGAACAAAGGTGACAACACCCTTCAGATTTTCGTGGATGAAAGAGGGTGAGCTGGATATATACAGTAAAGATAGTGTGAAGCTATTGGACAAGTGTGCAAGTTCCCAGAGGAAGTGCGCAAGTCCTTCTGCATTCAGGTGTGTGGTTCTCAGGTCGATATTATTTCTGGCCACTCCTACAAAATGGCTTCGTAATATCTACCCTGTTTATTTTTCTTAGGAAAATCAAAAGTGAAATTTAACACGAGAGTGAGACAGAAAGAAAATTCGACAGAGTTTATCGTCGTATGATAACACAGTCGATGATCCTTAAGTTGGTCTTTTAACTTACTAAGTGCGGCTGCTTAGGTCTTTAGAAATGTAACACTGGCATAAATGTTCCTTTTTCTCAAAATTTCAAAAGCTCTTTCCGACCTCGGAACTTTTATAACCATTTACAAGTATTTAAAGTTAACTTAAGTTGTGACCATAAATTTAGATAACAATTTAGGCATCACTAAAATACGGGAAACCAGCTATAAATATTTTAAAAACTTACAATTCAAAAATCTACAAGATCGTAATGTTTCTATAAATAGAAAAGAAAAAGTAATCAAGGTTTCTTTTTTGATTGTAAGATGTTATTTTAGGTTTTTATAGGGATCTAATTCAATCACAAAAATAATCCTTGTTTCTGGTTCATTTCTCAGACTAAGTGACAGACAGAGTGTTTAAATAACTTTAGAAGATGAATTGAGAAATGAACATGCTTCATTTTAAACTGGAAGCGTAAGAACTATAAATAAAATATCTTTTTGTAAAAAAAAAAAACTTTTATTATTCACAGTCTATCACATTAAATGCAAATAAACATTAAAACATTTAAATTACTTAGATACATAAAGGACTAGAAATTCTACAGCCAACGAAATTGCTTTAAATTAAATTAAAAAGTGACCATGGAGTGTCAATGTTCTGTAAACTATTTGTTGCATCTCAGCGATTTCTTTATTAAGACTTAGTACTTGGCAAAAGCAAACAGATATGTTCAAGAGATTTTATCAAGTTTAAGGGTTTTTATTTTCGTTTAAAAAACAATTTTTAATAAATTAAACGGAAATAAAATGAATTATTATTGCTGAAAGCAGACAGAATTGCATCAAGTAAGCACAACTCTCTCTTTAACACTGATTTGCTTTATAACTTTTACCAATTCTATTAATCCTTTTTCCAATAACCACTGCATTTTTTGTTTTACAAACTTAATAAAACTTTTTAGCGAATTAAACTGATTGATAACCACCAGATTTACTCCTTGGATCGGCAGGTGTCCACACCTTGGCAAACATTACTCCATTTCTTCCGTTTTCTTTGTCCGATGACCATGATAGACTATGAGATGTATACGGGCATCCATAACTACCTGTTTAACATTACCAGCAAACTATTTAATAAGTGCCTATTATGAAGATAAGAAAAAAAAAGTGCGAACTCTAACACGATTTTTTTCTCACTACAACTCTAGATGCTAACGATACATTTCCTTCAAATGCCAAATATTTAAATATAGTTGAAACTGGCAAAAAATAAACTATAAATGGCGTAGAAAGTTTTTAATTTGTGTTTTGTTAAAGGCTTGATTAGTTAGCAGTCATTGCAATCAGTCGAATGGGTCAAAAGCTACTTCAGCTTGAGTATTTATTATTATTACGTAAGAATTTAAATATGTTGGTAAAACTCGCGAGTTTGAAAAAAACTTTTTTTGGAAGAATCAATTCCTTGAACAATTTAGTATTTATCGGAATAGGCATCCACTTTTTAATTTCTCTGATTGAAATTAATATCATACTGGAGTTTGGGAAGTCGTTTGGATGTTCTCAGATTTTCTTCTCTGAAATCTGAACTTATTGAATTATAAGTTCCTATTAATCACTTGAGTGATGGAGAAATTGAACATTTCAGGGCTTATTTATAACCTTTACAAACACTACTTTAAAAAAGATCTGCACATAAAATTGATGCTCATAAAATTAATAATAATACCTCTAGTAAGTATAACTTCATGTTTATCTTAAGTAAAATAAAAACTTAACAATACAATATAAAACTATTTTAGAAGGTGTATTAATAAAATAGAGCCAATGTATCGCTCTATTATTATGTTATTTAACTGATTTGTCACGATAGATTGAAAATAGCAAATGGTTTATTAATGTACTGGGTGTTGTGAATTGAAACAGCTGTCCTGGGGCCTACCATGACGAATGTTTTAGTTTGAAGGGTCACGATGCGATGATACTTGCACGCCCTTCTCTTTCAAGAGCACAGCAAGAGATAGAGATAGAACCATCATCCTTTTCAATTTTATATCACTAGTTTCAAAATAGGAAGTATAACTTATTAATTAACTCGCCTAAAGTAGATAACCTACTGCTTAAAATTTACTTTTAGGAATGGGTAAATGCAAAGAAAGCAAAAAGGCTGGCGATGAAGAGCTACTAAACACGGTACCTTATGACATAATAGCTAAATACCGGAAGTGCAGGTGAACTGAAAAAGGCCAGGTGTTATGACATATACCGCCGGTATGTTACGCACTGGTAAACAGTTTTGGGGTCATCAAAAATTTAGTTTTATAAATGTATGTATGTACCTAGTTACATTGAGGTTACAATGTGAGTGCGTTCGACAAAATTATGAATCGTTAAGTGAAGTATATGCAGTACACCTTTATAGACCATTAGATTCTAGAAAAGTTACTTTGTGGCAGAAGTTAGAAGAAATGAACCTATAGGACAAGATGAAATATCCGTAAAAAAAAGACGCCGCAGTTAATCACTACATTAGTTTTTTATTAAATAATTTTGTTTACATCCACAACCCACAATTAGGTAAAAAAAAGAAACTAGTCTCTTATTCGGGGCTATGTAGTCGCTGCCGGTACCTCATCCTAACCATACGAATAAAACATTCACTAAGTGGAAACCATAAGACTTAAAAGGTTTAAATCACTCTTTCACAGCATTAGACCGCTTAGTAACACAAAAGTAATAGTTACCAACCACGACTAAGGATGACATTAATGCGGTTTAGTTAAAATTAAGCAAAAACTCTAAAAATAAAGAGAAATTTAATTTACCTCTGATGATAACTTTCTTCTGTTCTTTAACGTGATTACGACCTTTAGTACCAGACTTCGTTCCTGTGTCTTCATGATTTTTATCATTCATTACTAATTCGCTAAGAAATTTGATATAACTGGTAAAACAAAGAAATAAAATTTTTATTGAATATTAAGTGAATAATATTAAAATAAGTTAATTAGTTAATGTTAATTAATAAGTAGGTATATTCACTTCAAGCTCTGATGTTATTGCTACACGAATATGATTCTTTATAGGAGTGGAAAGAGAAGTTCGTCCACACGATGAAGGAAACGACAGGACTGAGAAAAACAGGGAGATGGAAGTCGCATGCTGAACACTACGAAAGGTACGTTCGATTCATATTCAGAAACAATATACGAATACTACTGATATAATAATAATAATAGTATCAGTAGGGTAGTTGCTTTATGCAATGAATAGATCAGCACGATTCACCTCTACAGTAAGATTTTTATTAGTTAGATTATTAGATTTTTTTAAGTTATTTTTTACAGCGTCATACCATTCTATCTCATAACAACTTAACTGAACAAACAAATACAAAGTAAGTTCAAGTAAGATTAGATGCATAACATTCAACAACTTTTGTACTTGTAGTTAAAATATTCTAAATAACTTGAGCTCATATAAATACGTAACATAGATTAGTTTTAATTTTCTTCGCTGCCTTCAGCAATGCTCAAATGAACCACAGGGCCCATACGTGACCTCCGTACCCGGGTGCAAATACTGGAAATTCGGAATGTTGGGTCACTATTGCCAGACTTTCCACAGAATGGTAACGAGTTAGTGGAAGTTACTTATGGGTTTGTACAATTCTACGACAGATAAAGGCTTTGTTCGAGAAATAAATGTTAGAAAGGGTAGCCTTTTATATCAAAAGGTACTGCTGAAACTTAGTTGTTTAGCTCATGGTTTGCTATGAACTCAAGGGTACACCTGCTTTTCCTGGCGCAGATCTAGAGATGAAATTGATAAAACTTTTTCAATTATATTTTGAAGAAAGGAAATTAAAACTAGGTATCTATACTTTACATTTATTAAGTAAATTTTAGCTTCACGAACTTCTTGCTAATAAAAAACTCTGATAATAAATCCGAGACTATCAGAAATATATATTTGTATTGGAACAGACAGATTGATGTTACCAAAGCTTAATGAAATGAATTTTTGCATGAATTGAAATGTACTTTATGGGGGGGGGGGAGTTGTTTTCTGAATGAAACCGATTTTGAGCCGCCATTCCTTCTACTTGTAAGCATTTGTAAGTCTCACCATCTGTCTATCGAAAGGAGTAAGACTGATTTCATATATAAATAATGTGCATAATTTTAATGGCAACAAATTAGTCACATCTTAATTGCACCATTAAAAGGATGAGTGCGCGAATGCAAATGCTCCTTTTGCATAATACGACTGAAATAATTGCAAATATTGTTGCATCAACTGAATGGCTTCCACTCTGAAGCATTGATAGCCCTGTGTCTAATCATTATATCTCTTCTAAATTATATTACCTCCCGAGTTGGGCCCGTATAGCCTAGAATCCTCCTCCTAAAAGAGTTCTTGCACACAGGTCACTGTTAGGATTGTTTGCTTTCAATAGAGCCACTACCCTTCTTAGAGTAAAATACCTTGAATTAGAACCTAATTTCGAGATATAAAGAAAATAGATATTTAGGATCGTAGTGACGGGGTTCGTTCCTGAATTGAACTAGGTCCTTTTCAAAGATAATAAAATTGTTGAGAAAAGTAGGGAGAGACGAAAATCATCCCAAAAAGAGAAATCCAAGTGAAAAGTTTAAGACCTTTCTAAGAGTATTGAAAAAATTATTTAAAAAATATAATTAATAAATTATAATTGAACGAACCCAATTGCCAATTTAAGTGTGTCAACTTTGGAAAGTCTTTTCTCATATGGTAACGTAGGTATATGGGCCCGTAACCCATCGAAAGCTTCATTAATACTTTGCATTCTTCTTCTTTCGCGTAGATTAGCCGCCTGCCTCTGCTGTAACTGTACTACTGCACATCTTCCCTGTTGCCTCCTACATGGACGACTTCGACCTGTTCAACGTTCACATACAGGATCGATATTTAGGAATTGAAGTAGTTTCTTTCTGAGGGATTGTAGTTACCTGCTTAGCACGACCTGAATGACTATAAATTGGCCAATGTAATCTATGATGTTCTATGGAACTTACTACAAATAAAGAGCTTTATATATTTCTGAAGTTAGTGTCGTGAAAATGATCATGGATTCTTGTGGTAAAATTCTAAAACTATAAATATAAATAAATTTATCTATTAATAATATCGCAGATTTCCCATTACTTTCGCTTATTAGGTATCGTGTAAAATTTTTGCGATTGAACTTTTTACTGGACATCGTGTTCTGAGTCTGAATCGGTAGTTGTACGTAAAGCCCTCCTAAAAAAAATAGGCATTACTGTAATATATGTAATATAAAAGAAAAGACGTGTTCGGGTCCCTTGTTTATTTTATCGCGCGATTTTACATCTCCTTCTATGGATTTTGAACTGAATAACTCCAACTTCATCAGAGTAAACATTTCTACCTAGGCAGTGTGAGGAATCTTGTATTATCTCTTAAAAACAAATCATGCCAAACTATTTCTTTCGTATATTGAAGTTTCGGCCAGAATCAGCGATCAAAAGTTGACATTCAGTTTTTCACTATTTTTTAACTCATCTCCAATAAAATAGAGTTTCCAAGAAAGGGCAACTAACCTTCAGCATCTCTCCAAAGTGCCACTTTAGTACAATTGGTAACTGATATTTCTTACAATAAGAGCATGCCAGAATTGCATGATTGCAAAAAGTGGATTATAGTAGGGAAATGCGACTTTACAGCGTGGGTACTTGATTGTTTACTTTCTGTTAAGTACTCTAACAGTTACAGAGAGTGATGTAATGGTGCAGATTTTCTATTTTGAATTATCACAGGAAATATCCGTTTGAAATCCGCTGAATACAGAAACAAGTAATTATACAAATTGGTCTGTGAGCGTATAATTTATTCAACGTGACTCAAATACGAATAAATCACAGTAAGTTAAACATTTTCTATTATGAACCCTTATTCCATTATATTCTGAATCTATTGAATCTATGTTGTTGCAAAACAAATTACAGTTATAGAGGAGGATTTGCCCTATATTATAAAGAAAATTTGGGAATTTTATCTTTTATAGAAAAAGAGAAAAAAATTGTCAAAGTTTGGTGTTTATCAACGTTACGCTTTTTCGTGCACTTTTTGAAGATCAACCCTCATACAACTGTCCTACCGGGCAGTTTTAGTACAAAAAATTCATTTTTTGTGAATTTTTCCAATTAATTTCTCAGGATTATGTGGGTTTCAACTACCAATTCCTCCCACAATATTACATTCCCTCGTTAAATAAAAAAATATTCGATTTCTTTCTTTTTCAAAGATTTTTTTTTATGAAAGAATATAAATTTGAAGTATTTAAACATTTTACTACATAAAATGTTCACCAAGGTGTAACTAGCGTTTCTTAAAATTTTGAACGTATAGCTCAAAACCTTGTTGGTAATTTAATTATATTTGTAATATTTGTGAGGCAGAAATAAGCTACTGGACGGGATATAATCTTAAAAAATCAAAGTTTCTGGAATAAGGTTTTAAGTAAAACGATGTATGATATGTTCTGTTAGCATTCCAACTTGAAAACCATAACAAAAATTAGATATCTTCTAAAATCATTAGATCATTTTCTAAAAACTACTGTTTTTTCATTATTCTTAAAAAACTAATACGATAAAAACTGAATATTGAAAATTTTGTGGCAAATGCCATAATTTCTCTTTCTGTAAGCACAAAATTATTGGAAAATATCTATACATTCAATTTATTGTTAACCACCCATCTGACAGTAAGGTTTCGTAAAAAGTGGCTCTTCCTATGGTGTTTCGGTGATTTCTCTTAATTTCTTAACAATCGCCTGTATTCTTATTTGAAGCAGTTTCTCCCTGAACAGAGTTCCACAATTCTTCTCTAAACGGAAATATTTTTCTACTCGAATCGTTTTTACTGATAACCTGAGTGATTTGTTGGTTAAATTTTACTGTAAACTGCCGCTAAAAAATGGCGAAAAAACACAGAAACTGTTTTCCGACAATATAGTCCTAGTCCCATCCCAATATAATACTAGTTGAAAAAAGGTAAAACTACAATCCCTAACATATAACTTAATTTTGAATTTAATTAAATTTTAAAAGTATCTTTAGAGTTAATATTAGATTATTTTTTCCAGTATGAACTTACCTGATTCTTGATCACTGGAATAAGAAAAGCTGGAATCTGACTGGTTAGAATCTTCAGAATAGAGGAATAGTTCTGAAGAACTGTTGCTAGGTGACCCTACATATGACTGGCTGTCCACTAAAAATCCATTTCTTACCTGTAAAAATTAAAAATTATTAGATAAATAAAATGGCTCTTATCACTTCAGATGTTGCCGTGCCTTAATTTAAGAAATAAATAAATCTATAATTTAATAACAATAACTCAGTAAAAGCATTTCAAAAAAAAAAAAAATTATTAACCTGTTCCAAATCTAGATTGTCCATAGAACTGTGGAACATGTCGTCGTCAGCCTTTTCGAAAGTCATCTACATTGCCAACTTGCCGTACGGCTGATGGAACACCCTGGACTGAAGCGAACAGGCGACTAAAATAAGGGTCTACAGCCACCCCCGACTGAGTAGTGGGGAGAGGCGGCACTGTGATCCGCACTTCATCCCTGTGGCCAATTTCACAATCATTAACTATAAAATTGAATTGCGATGAATAATATTAACAACTCTTTTATGAGTAGTCGCACGATTGTTCTGAAGGTTGGTTTCTATTTCTATTATATTTTAACTCGAAGAATCACTCCTTAAAATTAATGTCATATAAAAGCGTTTCAATAGGTTTTTATGAAGTGCTAGAAATATATTTTTCAGGAGATATGCTCTTCCTACAAGCGATTTTCTTAGAAATTTCGGTGGTAACTACCGTAAAAAAAAGAGAAACTGCACTTCAGATACAAATTACATCTCTACGCTCTCCTCCAAACACTGCCCACTTAAAAAAAAAAGAAATCGCACAGAATATCTTTTCCGAAAGATTTTATCCCAATTCACTTCCATTAAAGTCAAATTCTCTAATAGCGACTGTGTCCTCTGGCCACTCAGTTTCATAGTCACCGTTACATTCATCATCACTAGTTACTTCTCTATCGTCTTTAATAGCTCTTAAAAAGAGACAGAAACAAAATGTAAATAAAAATTTACAGTAATTATTTCAAACAAACATTTAGTGGCTTTTAAAATAAATCACACTGAACAAGACTGAATGTATGAAATATTAGCGGCTGTGTACGTCGTTAAATTCTACGAGCTCTCTTGTGGCAACTAAATTCTAATTCTAAGAATAATTAAAATAAAATAACGAAAAAATATTTCATCATTTCTTATTAAAAGAAGGTTGAAGGATATAGAAGATAATAAATTCAACACTAATAGACATTTAAATAATTGTTTTATAGAACTAAAAATATAGACTGTAACAAACATCGTGTGCTTCTATAAGACACGCATTGGCTGCTATAGTCGTCATTTACGCCAATGGGTTAATAGTTTGACAGTGTGTCGCCACCGCAAATGAATCGGGGATTCAGGGAAGATAAAGTTGGACCCTATCGGCTAAGGCAAAGATGGTCTTGGTTAATTCAAACATTAGGTGGGCACTATACGGCTGCTATGTGAAGGAGAAGCGCTTCGTCAATAAAGTGGTCACGTTAGTCTGGAGAAAATTACAAAATTAACTATAAATATGACACGCTGTTTAAAGTCATTACATACATACCAAACAAACAAATAGCTGAACGAAGAGCAATCTACCACTGATACAAAAAATAAAATAAAAAGCGTGAATGTTTCAACAAGTTTCTTATTCCTTAAGATTAAAGGTTTTACAAATTTTATTATTTAAGCATTATTTACATGTTTATCAATATTAATTTTACAAATTTCCAAGTACAAATGAACTTAGTATAATCATTGCTTTCTGCTTCCATAAAGCGCACCCCCTTTTGTAAAATACAATTCTAATACGTTACTTATGTAACAAAAATATTCTAGACTTAAATACATACTTGGTTTTATTAATTTTATTTCACTATTTTTCAAAAAATGTTTTACAGCTTATTAACATTTTAAATATTACACAAAAGGAGATATCTTATAACCTGTATGTAACCTCCCTCACTTAGCACTCAGCCATGTAGGGTGAGCCCGAAACAGACGTGGATATCATGTGCCTAACCAGTTACTACGAACCAGTATATATTTAAACTGATTAAACTGACCGTCGTCTGATAGTGGATGAAAGACCAAAATCTGTAAAGGATAAAACAGTGTACTATGATGGGCAAAATCAACGAGGCTACATTTTACGTGCAGGTAATAAGAAATAGATGTAATGCTAGTGATATTTTAAAATAAGCATGTATTGAGATATTATTTAAAAAAATAATATATTTTTTTTATTAAAAACAATCCTCAAAATGAAAGAGGGGTTTTTAGTGACTTTATTATTTTTTTAATTTGTTTTAGTTGATTATTTTTACTTGATGTACACTTTTCTTGGTTTTTATTTTAACACAAAGATAGCTTAATTTTTTTAAAATAAATAATGGACACTAAAATGTCTTAAAGCATCAAACTTCGTTAATGCTCTATATAAAGATGCAGAATCTATTGGCATGATTTTTATTTTTTAGAATTTATCCCTCAACTGGTATCGTCGGGTCAAATTAGACCCGCGCGTTTTTCTTTTGTGTAGTATTTTGTGGGAATTAGCTACAAACATCTCCTTTTCTCTGAATTCTTCCCTGTCATCCTCACCAACAATCGTTCATAAAAATCAGCCGTTCTTGAGCAGTGCAAGTAAATAAAATATAGGTTTTGGGTCAAATTTGACCCGACAATACCACTTACGTTATAAGTTTTTTTCTTAATAGTTTTTTTATTTTTATGTTTTAGTGTTTGTTTTCTGTTCCATTTTTTAAAATTATTCTATAATATTTAATATTATTGCTGATAGCTGATTCTCTTCAGTTAAGCTGGTCGATGAATTAGGAAAGCTAAATTTGATTTACTCGGGGACATTACGAAAAAAATAAAAAAGAAAACCCCTCCTATATAATTCCAAATAAAAAAAAACTACCGTCGGGACTTCATTGTTTGTTTTTACTGGCAACAAAACGTTGGTTTTTTTTACCAAAACAAAACAAGTAAACTCGCATCTTGATAATTTAACTGTTGTAATTTTAAACTTTTTTTTGTTTTTCTAAATTTTATGAAACTAATTTAAAAAATATTCATCATTTTCATTTGCTAAATAAATTTTCTAACAAAAACTAAATCTACTTTAATTACATCAATGACATTTTAAAGTAATGTGCATTTAAAGCTTCGGGTCGACACCGATTCGACGATGCCATTTGAAGTTGAGATTTTGAGGATACCAGTTAAGGCTTATGTACTATAAAGTAAAAATCAAAGGTTTAATTATATTTTGATGTTTAATAGCCTGCTGAAATGACCACAGTGACAGACACTGCAGTCAGGAGCTTCTTATCTCAGCTTTCTTCTGGGAATGATTATCTCTATGGCTTTTCTTTAAATCCAGCAGCACGCTTATATTATTACTGGTGATTCTCATCAAGCCATATTCTGGAGTATTAAGAAATGAAGGAAATTTACTTACTTACTACTCTGCCTGTGACGGACTGTTCTTCAGGTAGTCTTACTTCACGTTTATTTCAAACGTTCTAAGTATTACAACATAAACTAAAACTTTTTTCCCAATACTATCTTTTAATCTGAATAATGTTTGAATTTTTGTAAAATTTGATTGAAACATTGGGGAATACTGTCGCATAATGGTATTGAACATTTTAACAGTGTGACCCCGCATTAGACAGTACTTATTTAAATTTATTTACAATTTTTCTATCCACCTTTAGGCCCCTAGGTAATTTTCGCGACCCCAAATGGGGTTGCGGCTTATAGATAAAATACCAGTGCTATAACATTTTCAATCAAATATAAGCATTCTTCAGCCAGATTAAACCTTTTCCAAAAAAGGTTTAAGTTCTTAATCATCTATTTAAATGTTCTAAACTTTCAAATTAGCTTAATTGGCAATATTAACCTTGGTTGTTCTAATTTTTTGTTAAACCTACATTCCATTCGTAGGACGTAGCATTTTCAATTTAGTTAAACATATCTGGCCAAATTGAACCTCTTTTCCTCAGTCTGTTAATAATTCTGTTTAAATATTAAATTACGTTAATAGGAAAATGGTAATATTTAAACCAAACTAGAGTTATATTTTTTAGACAAGTAAGCTAACTGTTAAAATAAAAATATTAAGTTAAAATAAAATTAAAAGTTAAGAAATTGGTCAACTTTATTAGAAATTCTATACATTCTGTTCTTATTTTAAAATTAGGAATGGAAAAAAAATATGTCGTATTAAGGTCATGCCAATGCTATCTAGCGGCAATAGCTTAAAGTAGGGAGATGAAATTACATAGGATGTAGTTCCAGTGATTACCGCTAGGTAGCATGAGCGTGTACTTTGACACTATTAAAATAAACATTAAATAACCTAACCAAGCAACTGTCCGGTAAGGCAGTGGGGTAAAAAGGTTATTTGGTTTTGTCCAAATATTCTCTATCATGTAGCAACAGTAATAATTTGCTGTATTTATTAAATGTTCTTCACCGACGTTGATAAACGTTGTATATCGTCAATATTTTAAAAAGAAGTTTTCCTCTAACAAAATTTCCATGTTTAAAATTTAGTGTTTATTTGATGTTTTTTATTTATTTATTATTGATAGTGTTTAGATGCTGCTGTAACTAAGTCAGTGAAAACTTTACATACCTTAGAAAACTGATTGTAGTATCTATTTGCATTAAGCGATAACTTCCTAGGAAATTAGAAAACTTGTTTTTGCATCATTACTGCGTTAAGGACTTCTTGCAGGTAAGCAACATTTTTTGTACATGCTTTGATTTTTAATTAACAGTTGATGTGATTAGAAGTGTTTATGAAATTGACATGTTTCCAACACAGTTGGTAATAGATGCATTTTAAGTGTATGGATGTAATTTTAAAAACTTGATTTTAGTTTTAATTATTTTGTTTCATAAAAATGTTTCAACGGTCATAAGTTGGTAGATTTAGTTCGTAACATGTTAATAATTTTTGGTCGCCTTTATTACTGTAAAAGTAAATTGCTAATTACGATTATGTATTTGGGAATTATGAACTTCCACGTAAATATTCACATTTCTCTCATTTAAAGGGGAGAGTAATCTCCATGAAATTTAAATTAATAATATAAAGTTTAATAACGTTCTAGAATTATGGACCTTGGATTTTGCAAGGTTCGCACCAGTAGTTTTGAATTCTAACTTATTGAAAATTGTTTTTTTTTTTCTAAATATTTTTTAATTACAATGAAAACAATTGTATAAATAATAGTTTATATGTTTTTATTTTTGTTCGCAGCGTTCTTTCGACATTCTAATGGTAATTCTGAACTAGTTCAATTCAAACAAATGGCTGGATTGATGACATATTATACAGTGTTACACATTTTAACTCCTACAACAACTGTAAGTACATGTTTTCAGCTTACAGCATGTTGTTTCTCAGTTAAGATATTATATAGTATTATCTAAAGATAAATAATAAAGTATACAGCAATAGATTAGATACCTAGTAAGTGCAATAATTTGCCTAAGTTCAAACTATCCAGATGGTACATGAACTTAGATTTACGTTTTTTTAAAAAAAGTGCATGTGCTTACACTTTTATTGATTCTCTATCATCTTAGGGCTTTTTAGTGATCAAATTGGTTTACTGAAGTGAATTATTAAGTCATAAACATTAGGGTTGTACTGATAGCACATTCAAAATATTTAATTATATAATTTGAGCTTCTTCAAGCTGAACTTTTTGCAACAATTAAGTCAAGTATATCAAATAGGCAGATGGGGCGTGTTGTTTTCTGCTATTATAACCCATGTTTAATGAGTTATTGAATGAGAAATGGGAAATTGTTTTAAAAAGACTTAATTTTCATACAAACTCTATTGATAATAATTTTACAATATTGAATATTGTCATTAACTTAGGATTTAATAGGTATAAATAATTTAGTGAATTTTCATTTAGTTTTTATTATTATTGTTAATCATTATCTTCGTTCGTTATTCTTTAGGACCTTTCTTTAAATCCAGCATCCACAAAAGTTGAGGTGTTTCGCAATCCATTTCATCATTCCAGGGAAATCAAACCAAACAATCTTATTGGGCTGTTTTTCAGGTAAGCTTTACTTTTATTAGTACATTACCTTGAATAGATAAAACTTTTTATCAGATGAATTAAATCTTCCCCTTGAAAGGTTTCAATTTAGTTGAAAAATACGATGTTCAGTCGTTGTTTGTGAATTCTGTAGGTTCTTTGTATTTGTTCTATTTAAATCAAAGAATAAATCAGAAATTGAAGTATTTATATTCAAATTAAAGAAATTGGAAAATTTTATTAGAAATTCTATACATTCTGTTCTTACTTTAAAATTAGGAATGTAAAAAAAAATAGAAGTACTAAGGTCATGCCAATGCTATCTAGCGGCAATAGCATAAACTAGAAAGATGAAATTACATAGGAACTAGTTCCAGTGATTTCCACTAGGTAGCATGAACATGTACTTTGACACTATTAAAAAAAACATTAAATAACCTCCTAATCAAACAAATGTCCGGTAAGGCAGTGGGGTAAAAAGGTAATATTTGGTTTTGTCCAAATATTCACTTGTATCATGTTGCAACAGTAATAATTTGCTTTATTTATTAAATGTCCTTCATCCAAGTTGATAAACATTTTATATCGTCAGAAAATATTTTATATTTCATTTTCTTTTAAAGAAAGGGTTAGATTCTTTAAAAAATGATTTAAACTTTCATTTATTCACATTTATTTAATTTTTATGAATAAATAATCAATTATTATACTTTTTTTTCTTGGTTCTTAATTCATGCTAAACTCAGTAAAAACTAATTATTTTATGTACATAAATAGTGTTGATTTTCAGATTAAATACCTCTGATACTGGATTACGGTCTGCAAAACTGTTCATCAATAAAAGCCCAAGTGAAATAGTCGTAAATCATCTATTCTAGGAAATTTTTGTGAAGAATCAATTAATAAAAGTATTATGTACTTACTATATGTAATATGCACGTTAATTTCACAATGAAATGTTAGAATTTTTACTTATAATTACTTACTAATTGCATGTTCTTTGTTTTTAATAAAAAGTTTAATGTATAAAAAAAAATTATAAATTTAAGAAAAAGAATCTTATTCTCCTTTTCATATAAAAAAAAAAAAAAAAATTGTTTTATTATCATGTTGGTACAGATTTCTTGTTAAAAAGCGTTTAATTAGAAGAATAAACAGGCAAAACCTGAAAAATGGTTAGAAATAGCTGCAAGAGTGGAAGGAATAAAAAAGAAAACCTTTGGAAAAGGTTAAAAAAGAACCTTTGAAAAAATTGGAAATAGTCTCTTAATTTCACTATACTGCTGCTGTTTCTACATTTGATGGTTAATATGAAAGGCAATCCTAGATTGTGTTTGTTGTGTGGTAGTTATGTTTGGAAAATCATGAAGTAAAATACGTTTAAAAAATTAAAAAGGAAAATTAGTTTCAAAAATGGCCATAAGGTAGCAGCACTTACTGGACCTGTCAACTATATAAACACATTTTAGTTCACATATTTGCCACCAGGTACCACTAAAACTATAATGCTACATTCAAGATTTCTCTTCAGTACGACTTGAGTGTCAGAAGGGAGTAGATCGCTTTGTCGCTCGTCTCCTTAAACGTATCTATTTTAGTCTCACATCATCAAATATGAAACGATGTATGATGACATATCTCTGCCTAGTCAAAAGTAAGAATTATAATAAAAAATATTCCAATCAAATAGGAAAAAGGTATAACATATGTCAGTCTCGTCTAAAAATCACTAACATCAGCATACATGAAAATTCTTCTGTAAGAATTATTAAAAAAATCATGGAAACATCAAATATGAAAATTAGGTATCATGCTTGTGCAGACGACATAGGTCTAGTAGACTAGTAGAGTGTAATTGCCCCACCTTCCCACCCTGCAAAAAAAATCACACCTATATAGCCTGGCAGTACTATTGCATACTCGACAAGCAAGATACATTTTATGCATTTTTTCAGCATAAAACAATTTATTTTAACTTACTTCCGGTTTCAATAATTAACACATTCATAATGCCATCTAACTATATTATATTTCCTAGTTAAAAAAAGCTTGAGTTACATAATAATTAATAAAAACAATGCAGTTATTAACAAATGAACTGCAGTTTGTACTGCCACTCCTAGGTAACAGAACAATCATTATTCTAACCATTACATTTCTCTTTCTTTACTTTGGAGGCCTTTATAACTATTTTTTTATGTTTTCTTTTTTCGTATCTTTTTCATTATTTTTAATTTCTTATTATTTAAGAGATTAAAAGGAAAAATAAATACAATATTATTAAATAACTATTTTTTTTTATTATTTAAAAATAATTTATAAACTTTTTTACAATAAGATTAATAAAATCTTTACAGAGTTTGGGAAAACTTTAATCTACTGGTGACTCACGAGACTTGTACAGGACCTCCCTTCACTCACATTTAACCAATTAAGTTAAATAATTTGTGAATGAAAGGAGTCGTCAATATAATCATATTGACTCATTTAATCAAATGTGAGTGAAAGGAAGTCCTATATAAGTCTAGTGGAGCTGTGTCTAGAAATTTTGCCCAAATCTGACTGTAACCATGCTGATTAATATAGTAACTACATACAGAAATAATTTCCAAAAATAAAAATAAATTGTTAAAGATGTTTTATTAACATGTTTGCACAGATTTATTGTTAAAAAGAGTTTAATTAAAATATTAAAAAATAAAAAGAAAAACCTAAAGAAAAGGTTAGAAATAGCTGCGAGAGTAGAAGGAATAAAAAAGAAAACCTTTAAAAAAGATTAAAAAACCTTTGGAAAAAGTGGAAATAGTCTCTTAAAGTGGAATTTATTTCTTTATTTCACATGAATCCAGCTGTTTCCGTGTTTGATAAGCCATTGCAAATTAGCTTGTTCTATTTTGAAAAACAAGATGTAATAGCCATTGGAAAAAGTAGAAACTGTCTTCTAATTTCACTGGATTGCTGTTGTTTCTGCATTTGTTACTTAATTTAAGGGAATGTTCATGTTAGTTCGATCTATTTTGAAATATAAGAAAAAACCATCAGAAAAAGTGGAAATCGTCTTCTAATTTCATTCAAAAACTCCTGATTCGTGTTTCATAGTTAATATTAAAGCAGATGTATAAACGTAAATGTAGGTTCCATCTTTTTTTAACAAGAAGACGTAAAAACCATTGGCGAAATTGGAAACCGTCTTCTAATTACACTCGAACACTCCTGTTTCCTATTTGACAGTTAATATTAAGGCCGACTTAAGAATTTTCATGTAGGTTCGACCTTTATTTGAAATTATGAAATAAAAACGATAAGAAAAAGTTGAAGTTCTTGCCTAATTTCTCCTGAATACTGCTGTTTCTGTATTTGATTGTCAATTATAAAGTCAATGCAAGTTGGAAAATTTTGGATTGATATGTTTTGAAAACCAAGAAGTAAAAACCAATGAAAAAAGTCTCTTAATTTCACAGTAATGCTGCTGTTTCTGCATTTGATAGATAATTGTAAAGGCAATCCTAGATTGGATATGTTGGGTCGATCTGTTTTGAAAATCAAGAAGTTAAAACCATTGGAAAAAGTAGAAATCGTCTTCTACTTTCACTCAAACACTCCTATTTTGTATTTGATAGTCACTATTAAGGCCAATGGAAAAATGTATTTGTAGGTAAGATCTTTTTTCAAAAGTAAGAGGTAAAAAGCTATAAAAAAAAAGGTCAAAATTGTCGTCTAATTTTGTTTATTTGATAGTATTAAGACGAATGCTAGATTGTAATTGTAAAGTCTATCATTTTTTAAAAACAGAACGTAAAAAGCAATTGGAATCATTGAACTTTTATCCCTATTTCACTGAGATGCTGTGGTTTCTTTGTACATTAGTTAATAATAAGGCAATGCTACAGGAATGATGCTGCTCCTGTATTTAATAAATACTGTACAGGACTTAAATTTTCGCGCCTCCTTCGTAAAATACATTTCCAACTTCTCAGTTCTAAAATATTACTCGCACAGAATTAAAAAAAAATATTGCTTTTTATTATGCACTAGTTTTCAATTATTTTAATTCATAATTTTTACATATGTTTGACAACTCATTAATATTTTGGATAACAGAACGTAACCTCCCTTGCTCAGTCTGCTCAGTTAGAAAGTGTAGTGCGGCACGGGAAGAGCAGGGAAATAGTAATCCTTACCCAAATCTGGTTATTCTACCTCTGAGGTGGTTGACTGAGGGTAAACTGATGCCTTTACGAAGATCTATAAAAAGTAAGGTTCTAGAAGCCAGTGTAAGAAAAAATAACAAGATTACAGAACTGATAAAAAGTTACTAGCACTGTATTTCGCTGGTAATGGTTTTTTACTATTTCGTAACAAGAATGAAGAGGGTAGTAGTGCCTACAAACAGGAGTAGAATGAGAAGTACTTTCTGGAGCGTGTGTGAACAAGACCTTTCCTTTTATATCGGCTTCATAAGGTATTTTGCTTATCTTTCTCAATTTGCCGCTTAATTTTTCACCATTCCTTTAATATCCACCGAACACGCATTTCTTTAGATTTTATGAATTAAATGAAATAATTTTGAACAAAGTTGAATTTGAAAAATCGTTTATTTTGGTTGATAAACTTAACAAACTAATGATTTAAATTTATGGCAGAGTGTAACTTGACTAAAACAAGTTTAGTACAACGTTAAATTGCAACGGAGGAGTAATTCATGTTAAAATAATTTAATGTTTGACAATGCTACGAATACGTTCTAAAAAATTGATCTGTTAAAAGATTTAAACTAAAATTTCAGCATTCATATTTTATATATTTCTTAAATTTTTGAAAGATACAAATTTATCTTCGCAACAAATGGTTGCGTTTTAATTTGCAGTGTCATTGAATAGAATGCTTTTTAATTAACAATTAAATCTATAAACTGTTTATTTCATTGAATAATGATTTTCAGATTGAAAACAGCCAATACTGTGAGTCAATAACTGTAAAACCATCCATCAACTAAAGTGGAAATGAAACATCGGTTAAATGAGTAAGTACAAAAAAATTTGTTATGAATCAATTACTTAAAAAATGTATTATTTAGGTATAGGTAAATTGCATGTTTGTATCACAACCTTGTTAAGTGATTTTTTGACTTAAAGTGAAAATAAAAAGTATTATTTAGTAGGAGAATAAATCAAAATCTTTAATTTGAAAAACAAAAAAATTTATTTGCATACCTATTTTGTTTTTACATAGACTTCATATTTTACTTTCTACTATACAAAAAAATATACATATAAATCATAAAAATACAAAAAGAATTGCTAAAAAACATTTAAACCTCAGGGAAACTTAAAATAATTAATAAATAGTTATTTTCAATCATGTTTGTTTTAATTTTAATGAAAAATTCTATATCTAATGTAATAACAGTCGCCGTATGTTGTGACGAGAGAAATTCGTGAATGCTCTCAACAGAATTCGTTAGTGTGGCTCATTGGTGCATCGACTAAACTAGGTTATGAATGTTATTTTTGAAGTTTAATATTTCAGATAGTGTTGGCTTTTAATCGACCTTGTAGGTTACACTGAGTAAATTATTTTTAGTTTTATTTCCGCTTAATTAAGCATTTTGTACATACACTTATTCAGTGTAGCGTACCCTTAGTGTCAAATTTCTACCTGTTTTCACCATTTCATATCTATACTGACTCAACCTATCTATTTTCAGACAGCAATTTTTTAAAAAATATTTTTAGCTGTTTTTTTGCAAATTTTATTTCTATACCAATTTTTTGTCAGTATTGAGTCAAGTTCAGAGTTCGGTAAAACGTAATCGCGATTCACTTCTAAATTAGTCACAAATAGATAAACGACTAATAAAAAGATGTACATAGGTTTTTAAGAAATTATCAATTATTAGTTTGATCACAGTATTCTTTATTTATTTTTTATAATATACATAAATTGTTATAGAAGTTTTTCTCGGGTTTCTTAATGCTAGGTAAAACTCAGTAAACATTTTAATTATTTTCATTTCAATTAAAATTAATTGTTAATTTTCAGGATTAAATACTGGTGATTTCAGAGAACTGCCTGAAAAACTATTCATCAATGGAAGCCCAAGTGAAAAAGACGTAAAACATCAATTCAGTGTGAATATTCCAACAACTTTGGTTAGGAATCTATAAAAAAAAAAAGAAGTATGTAATTAATATACGTAATATAGATGATTTCATCACAATTAAAAATTGCATGTTTAAAAAAAATATAAGTTGGTTTCTGAATAAAAAAGTCTTAAAGAATTATTTTATTTATTTTTCTATTTATTCTGGTAATTAATATAAAAAAAGTAAAAATAAAACGAAAAAAAATAAATATTTTATTAATATTTCAAAATGACGAAGAAAATAAAAAGGAAAACCTAAGGAAGGAAGGTTACAGAGTCTAGAGAGTGGTTAAAGTAAAAAAGGAAAACCTAGAGGGAAGGTTAAAAATGGCCGGAAGAGTCGTGAGAGTGTGTAAGAGCAACAGTCAGCTGGAGCAATCTAGAAGCCAGTGGTGGAACCTACCGATCAGGTGGAGTCTACTGCCGCCATCTTGCTCTGGCGGGTATATAACTAAGTTCGCTGGAAGGGCGGGGTAGGGTGGGGAGAACTGTCGAAGCGACAACATCTCCCGACATCATGATTCTTTGAGAGAGAGGTGATGGATGTTAGACTAGACTAGAATAGATATGTTTGGGAGCGACAGAGCGACCTTCCCCCCTGCATCACTCAAGTCATACTGACGAGAATTACTTGTGTTGCCGTATATATAGGGAAAGTTACAGCACTGCTACCTGGTGGCTACTTTTGGAACTATTTTTTACCTATCTGATAAGTAGCGCCCTCTGACGGGTTTTTTTGGAACTATTTCCCAACTGTCTGATAAGTGGCGCCCTCTGACGGATTTTTTTGGAACTAATTTTTTTTTATCTCGATTTCTGTACTACTTTAAGTTTCTCTGTTAGATTTAAACGTTTTTTAGCTATTCTTTTTGTACTTTGTTGATTTTTATGTATATCTTTTGTATAATAGAATGTAAAATATGAAATCTATGTAAAAACAAAATAGGTATTCAAATAAATAATTTTATTTTTTCAAACTAAAGGTTTTTATTTATTCTGCTAGTAAATAACACTTTTTATGTACCCTTTAAGTCAAAAAATCATTTAATAAGATTGTGCAGTGCGGCAGTGCACTGAAAAAAGCTCCGGGCGCCAATTACCTTAGATGTTGACGCGCCTTAAAGCAAAAAAAAAAAAAAAAAAGATTGTGATACAAACATGCAATTTTTTAAGTAATTGATTCAGAAGAAAAGTTGATTGTACTTACTCATTTGATCGTTGTTAACTCAACGTCTTTTACATTTCCGTCTTTGCCTAAATAAGAGAGGGATATGTAAGGGTGGGGAGAACGTTTGTCGTGAGCACATCACTCTACCCCCTACTAATCTATATACAGGAAGATTTTAGCACTGTTACCTGGTGGTAAATATTTAAACTACTTCTTAACTTGCCTACTTTGTCGCGTCCTCTTATGGATTTTTTTTGGTAATATTTTCCCGTTTTTTGATTTATATTACTTTTCTATTATATTTATTTGTGATTTATTTTCTTAAATTTTATACTACTTTTTTTGCATGCTGGACTTTTGTATTATATTTTTAAATATGCAAGGAAATAAATAGAGTTACTAAAATTAAAGGTTTTTCTTTATTGTGGCAACATCATGTCTTTCGTATTGATGAAAATTTCAGCAAGCAAATGAACAAACAATCCTGAGGTAATTTTATAACATTTTATTGGTGATACTAAACTTTTTGAAGCAAACTTACATTAATTTAAAAGTTTAACTTAGGTTTTATAGAACTGAAATCTTTTTGTAGACGAAAATTAATTAAATTTCAAAGATTACACAGAAACATAAAATATTTAATACTTGCATTTTTCAATCAGTTTGAATCTTTTTTCATGAAATTAAAAGTATTGATTTATCTGGACTTTTTTCCCCTGTTAACATGCTTTAGAAATAATAAAATTATTTCTAAAATTATTTAAAAACTATTAAGTTAAAACTACCTGAAGTAGAATTTCACAAATTAACAGTGTAGGTTCCAAGATTTCATGAACGAAATGTAGAAATTAGATGTGAATCACCTCAACTTATATATGGAGTGCTGCTGGATGTAAAGAAGGGCCAAGATCAAGAATTGCCAGCGAAGGGCAGAAAGGGTCCTTGAGCAAAGGCACTGGATGGAGAGAAAAACATACATTTTAAAACACAACTTTTATTTTTTAATGCAATTTTGATATTGAAACATAAGAAGTCGAGGCATAGCCTCTAAAACGGTCCACTATATGGGACCCAAGATTTCAAAATAAACAATTAACATTCATCACAGAATAACCAATTATGAAGATATACATATTTATCACATAGAAGTAGAAATGTTGTAAAGGAGATTTAATCTGAGCAAGCTTCATAATAATATTACATTACAGGTTGGTATTACATAATGTAAAGCCAGGACAAAAGTAATTTAGCACACTTCCCTTGAGCAAGCAAATCGTATATAAGACAAACCGAACATATTATCAATTTTATATATAATTTCAATAGCATAATCTAGGGAAGGGATTAGCTATGAGGTTAGCATACTGGACTCCCACGCGGAGGTCCCGGGTTCGAATCCAGCAGCTGACCCTTAGATTTTCTCTTCCTAGGAGCTTCTTACAGCTCACTGTCCGGTGATGGACAGTGTTGTCTGTGACGAGAGAACACTGTCCGGAGGCCGGCAGTGCACTGGAGAAAAAGCTCCGGGCGCTAATAACCTCAGCTGTTGATGCGCCAAAAAAAAAAAAAAAAATAGCATAATCTGATAATTTATCAAATACCTATGGGAAAAAATTGTTTCAACATCTTAATTTTTCTGTGAAATAATAAATAATTAAACATAAAGACTGCAGAGTAAGGGGAGTAAAATATAGAGTAAAAAGCAGGGGCTAAAAGGGATTTATCATTTATACTTTATATTGCAAAGAAATATTGAAAACAGAAAACCAGTGAACTTGGAGGTGTTCCAGCCATGCAGATGCAATTTTATATAAGATTAAGAACTTACTTGTTTTTCAACCAATTTTGCACTTAGAGTTTCCTTATTGTTGTAGAATATTAGCATAATTATTCTGTCTCAGGTAGTGTTATTGGAAGTTAAGAATAACTGCGTAACCCGACTAGAGAATAGTTGCTCGCCGACCCTCGAAGCGACATCTCCCTAACCATTATCCGAAATCATGATTCTATGGAAAAGAGGCGATGAGTGCTAGGCTAGACCTCACATATGTTTAGACTGTCCTACCCACGCATAACTCAAGTCTTACTGACGAGAATTTGTGCTAATTGGCGAATATCTATATAGGAAGGTTACAGCACTGCTATCTAGTGACTATTTCTGAAACTATTATTTCACCTGGCTGATATGTGATGCCCTCTGGCAGATTTCCTTAAAACTAATTTTTCATTTTTAATTAAATTAATTTTTTTGTTAGTTTCAAAAGTTTTTTTAACACTTCTTGTTGTATTTTGTTAATTTATAAATGTATTTTTTCGTATCATAGAATGTAAAATTCTAAAATTCTAATTACATAAAAGGTACGAAATAAATAGATTTTTCTTAAAAGTAAACTTTTTCTTGCTCCTGCTAAATAATAAGTATACATTTTTTTTTTTCCACTAGTCAATAAATCATATGTTAAATAAGATAGTGACACAAACATGCAAACTACCTACACCTAAATAATCCTTTTTTTAAAGTAATTCATTCATAACGAAAGTTGTTTGTACATACCCAATTGATCAATGTTTTCTCAACGTCTTTTTTATTTCCACTCCAGTTGATGGACGGTATTGCAGTTATTGGCTGTTTTCAATCTGAAAATCATTATTTAATGAAATAAACAGTTTTTTTAGATTTAATTGTTAATTAAAAAGCATTCTATTCAATGATACTACAAATTAATACGCAACCATTAGTTTGAGATACAAAATTTGTACCTTTCAATAATTTAAGAAATAAATAAAATATAAATGCTGATATTTTAGTTTAAATCTTTTAAACAGATCAATCTTTTAGTACGTATTCGTAGCATTATAAAACAATAAATTATTTTAACATGAATTATACTTACGTTGCATTTTAACTGTCATATATTATACCCAACATCATATTTTTTTGGGAGAGAGGTGATGGTTAGATTGTCAGAGATAAATGCACAGCAATTTTTTTTTTCATGACGTAAATGGTTTTTTTTCTGCTCCTAAATAGAACCTTTTTTACAATAGTAAAAAATTTGCATAATTATTTAGACTACGATATAAATATGCATATTACATATTACAACTAAATAATACCCTTTTTAGTAATTGATTTATGACAAAAGTTATTCGTACATTTTCACTAGATGTTTTCTCAACGTCTTTTTCATTTTATCTTCATTTGATGGACAGTATTGCAGGTAGTACTCCCAGTATTGGCTGTTTTCAATCTGAAAATCATCATAATTCAGTAAAACGAGTTAATCTTGAATAAATAAACGTTCTATTCAAGAGACTACAAATAAAAATCAAGTGTTTTAATTAGATGTAATAAATGATTGATTAGTCTACCTGATGAACAGCTCCACTAGTTATCATGGTAGGTACATAGATTTCCTTATTTGTTTATTGACCAGAATGTAGAAATAGGTACGAATAACCTTAGGGCCATGATTGGTACTGCGAGCTAGAGCATGGTGACACGGCCCTGAGGACAAAGGCACGGGATAAAGAATACAAAATATACATGAATAACATTTTGAGCTTGCAAATTAACATTAGTTTTTACTAATATTTTAATACTTTTTAAATGAATTTTTGATATTAAAAACGATGCGGCTTGTCCTCTTAACATCCCAATTTAACAGAACACATTTCAATATAATATTAAATATCCATTAACAAGGTAATTAAAATACCAACTTTAAACAAAAATTAATCATTTAAAAGTTGAAATCTAATGAAGGAGATTCAAATTAAGCGAGTTCGTTTACCGATGTTATAGTTTTTAAGTAACAGGATTTAAGTAACTTATCTCTTATAGTAATTTCCTTAACAGCAACAGTTTCAAAACTTAAGTTTTTGGGTTGATTAAACGACAAAAGGGACAGAAATAAACTATCATCCAACATTTCATTCATACTTCAGCTCATAAGTTCACAAGTTATGAAAAATCTTTATTTAATTTTTATAACAATAAAAACATTTAAACAATTTTACTGCTATAAATTTTCATTAATATCGTTTAGAATTTATTAAATATCACAGACTCACGCTGGCCATTTTCACATACAAAACCATTGTTCAGTAAACAGTAGCAAACCATTTAACTTAGATTGACTATGATTGGAGGTATCAAACTATTAATAAATGTTTGAAAATTGTTAGATAACAGCTGTATTTAATAGAACACACTAAGGCTGGAAACATAGTGGAGCGGCGGGCAAAGCGGCGATGATAGCTACTTCAGATCAAAGAGAGCGACGAGCAGCGAGCAAAGATTCGCATGCACATAGTGACGAGCTTAGTCGCGTTCTCCTTTTGACAAAACAAGATGGAGGAACTATTTTTATAT
Source organism: Rhodnius prolixus (assembly GCF_049639745.1). Lineage (NCBI taxonomy): Eukaryota > Metazoa > Arthropoda > Insecta > Hemiptera > Reduviidae > Rhodnius > Rhodnius prolixus. The sequence continues at coordinate 9,438,668 of NW_027411592.1, read as the reverse complement.
GAAAATTCTTCGTTGAAACTTTGGTATTTGCAGCAGCTTAGTAGTAGGAGCTGCAGTGTACATGACATAAATAAGTTTAGAAATGAACTTGGTGAATTTCATCACTTGTACCAACAACTTCGGGAGCATCCTGGCAAGTTTCATGCGTATTTTCGAATGTCTATATCAACATTTGATTACATATTAGCCCAGTGTAACCCCATTAATCAAAATCAAATTTTATTGTTTTTGAGTAATACAGCTCATAACATGAGTTAGGCACAATATAGAAAAATTAACTATTTAGGTTATTTACTAAATACAAATCTGTGTAACCCCATTAATCCTAGCAGTTACTTTAAGATAAGAAAATCAAAATAAATAAAAATAAAATAGAAATATATGCAGATAAAAAGAAATTAGTCAATTAAAAAAACACAATAATTTTATTAAATCACTACACCATGATTTGTCATAAATTAATGTTGTTCATCTGAAAAACTGGAGTAGTACGACGCTACAGAAGAAGGATTGGAGAATTCGTCCTGATCAGAAGTAGTAGGACGTGAAAATGTAATTTAATTTTGCCTAGTATTTAGATGAAAGTTAGCATTAAGGGATTGAGAACCAAATTAAATGTAGCAAAAATTACCTGAATTCTCCATTAACTACTAATTGTTAATTAATTTAAACTATTAATTATTAAAAACTATTGTAGCTTCACAAATACTATGGCCCCACAGAGGTTTCTTTAAACAAACAACTAATAATGTATCAATATCCATAACCTTTGAAAAATAACCTTTACAAATTGAGCGCGATGAGAGCGAAGAAATCAAACATGTCATAACGCTTCGCTCTACTCTTTATAGATAGCGTTGCTCTATCTTTGCTTTGCTCGCCACTATGCGCGGTCCCATATGTTTACTTGTGTTTGATTTCGCCGCTTTGCTCTTCGCTATCATCGCCGCTTTGCTCGCCGCTCCACTATGTTTCCAGCCTAAAAGAACCGAATCGTGACGCCTCATTCATAAATGTCGGTTTACGCGTTTAGGTCCTACGTTGTTTACAAAAAAGTTAACAAGAAAACGAATTCTTGTAAGTGCCGTTTTTGCAACTTTTTTTCCTCGAAACCTATATAGTTTTTTATCTTTTATAGAATAAAAATGGTCAAAGTTGGGCATTTTTAATTAAACGTTACGCTTTTTCGTGCATTTTTTGGCGATCAACCCTTATACAATTCTTACTTAAGTTTTAATTATACGCACATCAACACAGAATAAAGTAATAAATGTACTTACTTTAATTTCTATAAGACAGTTCCTTCAATTGTTCAGAATGAACTAAATCTTTTTCTTCTATCTAAATAAAAAAATAGAAAATTAATTTATAAGCGACTTAATTTTTCTACTAATTACTACTTGTTTACTTAATTACAAAAATATCATTTTAAATTTCTTGTTTTGTTTTAGCATTCACATCAAATCATTTAGCCAAAATGTCACTTTAAATTGGATGCATAATTTAACATTTTGTAATTAATATATTTAAGCGTGTACCTACTGATAAATTAACTTTCAGTTTGAAGGAATATCATTTTTCTCCCATTTTCCTTTGTTCGCAGTTTTCATTAAATTTCTTTGTTTGTAATGGTTGCAGATCGGATACAAATCTTTTGTATTATTTACTTCTGCAAACTGTAAAATGTTTGCAGAAACAAAAGTGAAAATAACTGTAGCGGTAGCTAAAAAAAAAAATGAATGTTTTAACAAAGTATTGCTCTACCGCGCATGCACTTAAAATAAATAGACCACACCTATTTGGGCTAATGTAAAGATTAATCAAAACAATTACATGATTATTAGCTTGACTAAAAATAATATGGAAACAAAACAGAAGCAACATGCACATTGATGATGAATTTTTCAATCAATTTAAAATCAAACAAAAATTAAAACTTAAATTTTTCAGAAACACAGAGAATGATCCGAATTATATGAAAAAAAGTTTTAATGTTGTATTACTTTGAACATATTAAATAATATGTAAAACTACCTTAAGAAGTTTCACCAGTCAAGTGGTAGATAGATTTCCTTGTTTAATGTTTCATCACCGGGCTGCAAGTTGACGTACTGGTTAAGCCCAGAAAATAAATGAATTTGGTAGTAACAAACTTCAGTTATGTACTTTTAAATTACCTAAACAAATAGAACAAATATAATGAACTCTATTGTATCTATAAAGGCGAATGCAATCTTCAAAAGTACTTTTGTCAGTTACGTTTGACCAAGAAATCATTCTTCAAATAGTACAAATTTTGAATACAATTCAAACTTTTTCCATTTAAGATAAAAAAGTAAGATTTCAATAAGGGAACAAATATCGTTAAAAAAAGGAAATTATAAATTGACTGAAAAATAGTTTCATTTGATGTTAACGTATACAAATGAACGTTTATATTATACTTCAACCTTAGAAAGCAGCATTCTTTCAAGCAGTTCTTATGTACTTGAATGACACATACAGCACCCACAGTTGCTATTTGAAGGTTACATGGTGTGTTACACCATATGCTACATATGTATGTGGTATCATGACGTAAAAATAATGAAATAAAATTAATTAAATCGAGTATACATTTATTTTTTTTAAGGATCCTGTACGTGTTATTTGTATATTTTAATGTTCTGAGTAACTTTTTTAGTAGTCAGAATTCTAGAGAGTTAGTGTAGTTTATTCGGAGGGGGCTCATAAGATACTAAAGATTAGACATTTTAAAAAATCTGTAAGAGTTTAAATCCGTAAAGAACACGTAACATTTATATTGGTACGGAATGAATTTAAAGAGAGTATATTTGATCGTATTTCGAATGGCTTCCTGTTTGTATTCTTTCTGAAATGTCCTTACCTAAAGGTTTAGACTAACTGGAATTTTAGTAATTTATTTTTACACGAGCCAAAAAAAAAGAATGGATGCCACTGGCTTGAAACTCTGCACTTCATTTCATCAAGGAAATAAATATTGATACACAGGTCACATTAGCATACAAATAGGTCGATATAAGATTTTATTCAAAATAAAATCAATCTTAGCCGTACTTTGGTGAGAAAATAAAACATTAAACTTTGCAGGTCCGAGAATTTTGAGTAAATAGTTTTACACAAACTGACTTGTCTTGGTATTCGCTACAGAAGTTGGTGGTATGCTTGCGGTGTACAATTTATACATTTTAAATCTTTAAAAGCGACTTTTTAAACAAAAATCTAAGGCGTCTAACATAGTTCTTTGAAATTTCAGAAGGTATATTCTGATGCGTATCTGTTACAAGGGGACAAATGACTATCTCATTTGCAAGTATTTTATAAGATGTACATATATATTTTAAAAAGTAGCCCTTATCTTAGCGGCATAGATGTGAATTTCGGAGAATAAAACACAAAAACCCGATTTGTATTCCGCATGAGAAATATCTTCGCGAATATTTGTTCCAGACAAAGTAGGGCACACATTTAAACGAGCTTTTCTTGATAAAGACAGTAATAAAATACTAACGATTATTTTGCTCCGCATGTTCTGTGAATAGCTCGAAATTCAATTTTCAAACCGTGGATTGCCTGCAGAGCGACCTACGAAAAGGTTCTCATTAAGTACTTAATTATTTTTATGGGGAATAGAAAGATGTAAAAAATCGGTTCTGGCAGTTCTAAGATCTTAAGGAATGCCTTAGAAAATGTACCAGTTCGTTTAAGTGTATCTGTGGATAAACTGGACCGACCACAGATTTGGAGAAAAGTAATGTTAAAAATTTTGGTATAACAGCATCTATTATTGATCATGTCCTTCGGAAAAAAAAACCCGATGCAAATGGTGTTTTCTACAAACTAGGTTATTTTTTAAATGCACAATACAAACCTCCTCCCATGCGTTCAGAGACTAGATTAATCTCCTCCCGTAATTTCGTAAATCCAAATACAAAGTGAAGTGATAGCATATTAAATAAGTAGTTCTTGTTAGTTTGAAATTGATTATGGACACCAAGCACCAAAGCAATGTCGGACGGAAGCTTAGAATGAATCACATAAAACTCAATACCTTAATAAGTTTGTTTCCTAATTACATATCACAACTGCATTTACTAAGAGTTTCCAATAAATTAATACATATTGGTTTAATCTCATCAATCTAAATGAGAAACTAAAAAAAGATTTTTATCCATTTTAATATTGACATTTTTTCATAAGAAATGAAGTTATTATGGATAAAAAATGTCAAAAATAATTAATTTATCCCACATACTTCACCATTGCCCTCTTTCCGGAAACTATCTGCGTCTGTAATGAGCTAAACAAAGAAGGAAAAAAAACAAAACAAAAACATAATAGTAACAATCCAATAGCTTACAATGACTGAATGTTTTGTAGCAAGTAGCCGATGTTTAGCAGTAAATTAATAACATATAAAATAAATATAACTAAAAATTTGACTTCACCTTTAACGACGTAAAAATAAATATTTACAATTATTTACTAATCTAATCTATTAAGTTTTCTGATAACTTTCCCTGCCTTTTTTTTTTTACAAATTCACTTATTTCTCTCACAAACCATAAAATTTACATAAAATTGCTAAGGCAAAAATATTACTTTAACGCAATCCAAAAAAAGATGGTGAATATTATTATCTATTTAAACTGATGAAAAATATAAAATAAAATAAACTTAAATAATAAAAAATAATGCATTTTTTTTTTCACTGCTATTTTCACCCATTATCTTGACTTTTTTTATGAGACGCAACTTTAAATACATTTTGTCTTAGCAGATATGATGCTAACATGACGTTGGTTTTTCTATAACTATTCACACACACCAACTTTTTCATTCGAGACTAACAGTTCTTTGAAATTTTAAAAGCTTAACGACAGAAATGAATCTTTCCTGTAACTTGTATTTTCAGGTCCTTTTCAAATCTAGAGAAGAATCGTACCCAATAATTAAGGATTCAAATTGGCGAGGAATCCTTAATTTAATATTTTACTGTCACTAAAACCAATAAATTTTATAGTCGCAAATTTAAATAAAAACCATAAAAAATTATTCCATTATTTCATTATTTAAAAAAATTAATGTAAACTTCTCACAAAAGCTAAAAAGTAGAATTTTATATAATAAATACAAAACATTGATTTAAATTTAAAAATTAATGTATGTATTTTAACTGCACGTCATTCAAAATTATGAGATGAAATCCAAAATTAAAGCGTTTTTTTTGAGACTCTTAGCTTTGTTTTTTGTTCTTGCAACAAGTACAGACAACCTAGAAGAAAAATACCGAATATGAGACTCCAGATATCAGCGCCTTCATTAATAGTCTTTCTTATAGTGATTGGTTTCATACGGATGAACGTCTCGTTTTCACGAGAACAACGCGCCATCATCAATTTGTTCCACTTGAGAGGCATAAACCCCTAATCAATCCCGAAACCAAACAACTGTCGAAACAATGGAAATCTGGAAACTCGTCAGTTGTCAATAATACCAAGGAGGAAGTTTGGAGAGAAAAAAGAAAAATTAAGAGAAAATTCTGTTTTCATTAATTTAGGACAAGAACAACTTAACACTCTCCCAAAGACTACAAAAACGGAAAACAGAACTCAAAAGAAAAAGTTTTTTCACTTTAACACGCCCTCATATGTAGATGAAGCGTCTAAAGAAATCCTGGCGAATGAGGGATAGACACCCTCCTTTTCACCGGAGCCTTCCGATTTTTGGCTCTCTCTTATCTTAAAAAATTCTTAAGAGGAACACTATGTCTAGATAAAAGGGGATACGACGAAGACAACCAACTTGCGATGTTGCAACTGAATTCGTGGAAATATTTTTTAGCACTTTTATGTGTTACTTTTGGAGTACACTTCTTAAAACCAAGATATTTACAAAGCAATGTATGAAATTGACTGGAGCTGTTATGTATGTGTAAATAGTTTTAAATTAGAACTACTAAAAACCCTCTTTATCAATTTCTTTACCGACTACTTACAATTATTAGTCCGGACCAATGTTTTGTTTATTATTACAAATAAAGAAGAAATCTTGTCCGTAAAATCAGTAAACCAGTGCTGTTGAAATCGCAGTCACTATTAGGTCAGTTCCAACAAAGCCTCGCACTGATTTGTGATTGGCCAAAGCAAGCTCAAGAAAGTTCAACGTTTCAATTCAAAACAAATTCCAAACTGATAATCGGAAATAAAAACCAACTAGGTTGAAAATAGTTTGAGATGAACAGAACAGTATGAGGACCATATATTCACCAACAAATCTTTTTTTCTAATTAATCCCAAACTCATCAAGGATGCGTATGCTTAAGTGAAAACCACAAATCAGGTAGTTGGCTTCTAATCAGAAACTATTTGTGGGAACAAACCTAATAAAAACGGAAGACTTCACTTGTACCATATAATAAATAACAACCAAACCAATTATTTGAAACTGTGCGAACGGTGAATATTTGATAATTAATTTATGTTTGAGTCACTGATAGTTAAAAAGTTCTCGTATGATCTATGCACTGTGATTACGACTTATTAACAATGAAAATAATAATTTTGAAAGAAGCAGTTTAAAATAAATAAATTGTAGAAAAAAATCAAGCTGAATTATGTAGCCAACGAAATAAAAACATCATTACAATTAAGCTTACCAAAAGTTACCCCTGAAAGATGGAAGTTTAAGATGAGAAGATATATCAATAACTTAATAATGAAAGTATTTACAAAAATTTTTATCAAAATTTGAAGCTATTTGAATAAAAATCCTACATTTTGAAAAAAGAAAATAATTAGTTGGTAATTTGTACAATTTAAAAAACCTCCTTTGATATATCTGTTGCTTGGAACTTTGCACCACCAGTTTCTCTAAATGCACTATTTTTCATCAATAATTAACGCAATTTAGTAAATTTATTCATGCAGTTAAAGGAAGTTTTTTGTTTCTTACTAAAAAATACAAAAGATAACTTGTACTCAATTTGGTCCAGTTAAGAATATTTTCAGAATAGTATATCTTACCTGCAATTCATTGTGCTAATTATGCACTAAATAATTAAACTATTCTCTAATAAAAAAAAAAAAAGCTATCACAGATCTTAGATCACAGATTAGTTGAATATGAGATCACTTATCCTCCACTGAAGACTTAATGCGTATTTTCACATGAGTGAAAATTGTGAATAATTTAAATTGAATTACAATATTTAACTTTTTCATGCTAATATAAAAAAACCAATAATATTGGTAATGAATTGTTTTTGTTTTTTAAATAAAAATAAATAACTGGAAATATCATAATTTTCAAATCATAATAAAAAAGTGGTAGTGTAGACAAATAACTGCCTTCATTCTGTGGATCAATCTTATTAAGTTAGAAAGAGATGTTTTATTATTTACATAATCTCATTAACTATAATTTTGATTTTCTTTTCTTTTTTTAATTTCTCTAACTAGTTTAATCATTTGGAACAGAATTATTGATAGTGAGAACTGAAATAACAGCTATTATATTTAATTTTAAGATTTTTTTTTTTGTTTAATGATAATTTGCAATAAAGAGTACAAGATATAGTAAAATTCCGTGGACTCTCGTACTTCGCCATCAATAAAAAATCTCTTTCATTTTCGAAAAATATCCTCCACATTTTCCTTTTTTGAAATAGAAAATAAGGAATTAAATTATTTTTCACGAATAATTTCTAATTCCTATAAATTTCTTCAATCATGGATACAAGATGTTTAAATTTTAATTTTACTTATTTTTTAAGTATTTCATTTAGATTTATTACTTCATTTGTATATTTGGAAAAGTTTATTTTATTTTTTTATCCAACATAAAAAACTTTTTATCCTAAAGTAATATATAAATTTTATTTTTGTTAGTTATAAAAATCAATGCATAAAATTACATGGTTATTTGTTTAACCTGTCAGTGATTAAACTCAGCGTTCTGTTTTATCCTGTTATCATTTTTTAATTCTTTTAATTCTAGTCACTAGATGACGAGTTCTTTGAATTAAAATCCAAATTATATTTTTACTCACTTGCTACAGTGTTTTTTCAAATGTTTTCCGTAAAATACAATTAAAAAAGGTATAAAAGAACGAGAGAGAACCTTACTTTATCTCTCTATCAGGAAACTATCTTCAATTAGACCTATTTTGTAGACAAATTCGTAAGAAATGTTTTCAATAACTATTTCAGTAAGTCCTAAAAATAATAACAAAAATTACATCTTAAACAGAATGAAGGACGTTATTTGGAATTGGTAAAAACAAAATAAAATAAAAACAATAAAAAATTAAGTAATCTACTTTTTGTTTTCAAATCTTACCTGATTTTTGTTTCTATTGCATTATATAAATTGCATTCATAATTTAATATGCACTCTCATCAATACTGCGTCTGCTATAAATGAATTTTTCTGGTAAGTTGGTTCAGTAGTCGCTGATAATATAAATATATGCGCACTATATGATATATAAATTTCACAAGTTATTTATACATGTAAATAAAAGTATAGTGGTTATTTATTTATTTTTAGATCTTATATATATATTTTTCAAGTTTTCTTTAAAAAAAAAATCGGTTGACAATGGAAAGAAGTTTTTTTTTCTAAAGGAACAGAAAGTCATGATAAATTATACAGGTAGTTCGATTATAGAGACACTTTTTTCTTCTATTTGTCTATGATGCCGTTTGCAATTACATAAATAAAGGTGAAATTGGTTAGTCCATGACAATTTTTTTTTTTTTTTAATTTTCTATCTTAAACCTGAACGTTTGAAACAATCGATGATTTAAAAGTAAAAAGCAATACAAATAAATAGAAAAATATTTTAAAGCTAAGTTAAATTCTGATGTTTGAAGATTAAGAAAAAATTCAAACTTAGAAAAAAGATATTAATTAGTTTTAATCTAATTATCAATCATTCAGGTAGTAGGATAGTGTCTGAACCGGAAATCCATCAGGTACGAAAATTCTAACAATTTGACTAGAAGGTAGTATGCATTCAATTTTTATTTTAAGTTTTGGCTGCATTGAATTTTGTAAAAAACAAATTGGAAAAACCAATGACTGTAGACTTTTAGATTTGGATTTAACGTGATATTCTAAAAAATGTTCAATATTTTTCTATAACCGAACTTGTTTACAATTTTTTTTTTTTTTGCTTTCTTTTATAGCAAGCCATGTATAAATAACTTAATAATGTTTACGAAAATAATTATTTTTCCTTGCAGGAAATATATATTTGAGATTATAAGTAGTGACTGTTCACTGGAATTGGTTAATAAATCACTAATTAAGGACAAAGACTTAACTACGTGATTGAAATATCTAAAAATTCAAAATGTGAGAAGAAATTAAAACTAAGGACAAATAAAAAAATATAAAATCAGAATAAATACAAAAATGAGAAGCAAAATGACAAGGGAATCTTCCAAAAAAGAGAATAGCCATACTTTTTTGTACTTAAAACAAGTGCATCCTCCCGCCATGTTAAAAAATAAATCTGATGTTACAATTCAGATATGTAGGATTAAGTGGCCAAGTTTAAGCCTAAGGTTATTTTTTTATTGTATATAATTAAACTTATTACACTATTCGTTTTCTTTTTTAATTATTTTTTCACACATTGTTCATATATATCATGTATTTAAAATATATATGCAACAATGTTACATATTTTTGTCTTATTTTTTCTTATATTATTTATATAGAATATTATTTATATAGAGACACTAAGATCATAAGACTAGAAACTAACAATAATATGCTTTTTTTTCACTAATTATATCAACTTATAAAGATTTGAACTAAATACAAACAAAATTTAATTGCAAAATAAATTTAGACGCTTCTTACTACAAATTCTAAGGTTGCAATTTTTGTTGTTGCTTTGCATATTCAAAACTTATTTGCAAATTACTAGGACAAATGTGATTGAACATATTAATGATTACAAAATTTATTCCACAAATATGTAAAAATTTTTTTTTCCCCTGCATTGCTAATAATATTACAACCACGTTCAGTACTTCGAGAAGTTCACTGTTGTATCTTTATTTATTTATTTTTTAAAATGCTTTCTACCTCAATAGGCAGGTTTGTTTGAAAACCTTACAACTGGATGTCATAATGGAAGTTTAGTTGGCGATACATTCTTCGGTTGATCATTTGGTTTCGAAACCGACAAAGACAGATTTGATGACCCACCAATAACTTGTGATGCTGAGGATGCAGGTAAAGTGCTACCGATTCCATCACCAACACTACTAGTACTTGTTGTTACTGGTGAAATATCCTCTGCGCTGGTCACCATCCTCAATGATATCATCGACAAATCCACCATTTTCCTTTGGAATTTGTGGACAAATGCCGCCGCACTCGTTGTATTTTCGAATATAACTGTAGCGCGTTTCGTCTCTGAGTTCAATTTCACGCGCTACAAAGAAAAATTCCTAATGATATAAACTTGAACTTAACACTTAAAATTATATCTTAGTTCCCAAATTGATTAATGTTACGACATTCTTGTTCTTTAAAATGAATAGAAAATTCTTTTCCAACCGCGGCTTTACTGGTGACATAAACATTTCTATAAAATGGATTATTATTATTTTTTTGAACTAGATAATTACATGATCTTCCTAAGAAACGAAGAAGAATAGAATAGAAGGATCTATAATGTCTGCGCGCTAAGTTCCTAGAACTTAGAAATTCCCTCTCCCACAATCAGGATGTGTGTTGAGGATTGTATATTTTAAAAACATAAATACATGAATAATATAATTCAATTTGGGAACTATTGATATAAAGTACATATTTAACTGTTGTTGGTATAAGCTGTTAATAAAAAATACAACCAGCAAATGACTACATCAAGCAAATAAGTGCTTATTCAAAAAATAGCAAATGAAAAACAACCGCATGCAAACCATACAAATAGAAGAGAAAGGACATGAGGAACAGTAAATAATTGTATTTAACATATGATGTGAAAACTGGAGGTAGCTTTAATAAAAACAAACAATATTACTTATAATCGATTTTTTTTTACTTCAATCACTTACTAACGTAAAGAAAATAGAATGCACTAAAAGTTTGTTAATTTCTCCGGTACTTTTCAACAGCGCTTTTCTTATTCCACAAATTCATACCGCTGCTCCCCATTCTTTCCTCCTATATCTATAACTAAGAACTTAATATCCTGGCCTAATCCTTTATAATTGGTACAATTTGTTAAAGCCAAAACCAAAAATACATTTAGTTACACTATCAACAAATATATTACATTAAAATGCAACATGCATAACTACTAACATCATCCAAAAAACAAAGCTAATAAAAATATGCTTCTAAAAAGAATACAAAACTCCACTCCAGTTGATATTTTATGACTAATTTCTTATTATAAACTACATTACGCTTGAGAAATTCTACAAGTGTGAACTAGATGAAACAAGTATAAAAGTTATAATAAAGTTTGGGCTCAAGATTGAATTTAACGTCAAATAGATTCCTTCATTAAATAGATAAAATAACAAATTTTTAACGAAAATTCGTAGAGCAAACTAAGTTAATAAGCAAATTATTACTGGAATTTTGTAAGCAATTTCAAATTTTATTAGTGTTAACAGGTTTTTAAAAAAATGAAAAGAAAATACAGTCATCCAATTTTTTAAAAGCAAGCTTGAAAGGAAGTGGCATTTACAAAAGTAACTTACTTCAACTTTTCCCATTTGTTTCGCCATATTTTCCAACTGTTTCTGTGTTGTAGAAGCAGAAAGGTTGTCTACGATAACTATTCGACTTTTCGGTGGGCTATCATTCTAAAACAGAATAAATCTTACAATGTTGCTTATGTGTTGATCTTTACTTATTCACTTATTACATATTTTATTTTACTGATTTGTTGGGATACATCTTCATTAAAAAAAACAATCCGTGCACATCTCTCTTTAAAAAATATTCTTTTCATTACACACAACTGAATCAGTTAATTTGAAAAGAAAAAACAGCCTATCAGCATGAAAAACTAATACACTGTCAAATAAGGGTCAGACGTTCAACCCCTGCATCCAGGCGTTTGGTAGAGATAGTTAAATTGTGAAACTACATGAATTTAGCACCTAACACGATGTTTCCAACTTACACTTAAGAATGACTTTGGATTTCTTAGGCAAAACTAGTCTACAAATAATAGCCTTGGCCTGCAGTAAGTCTCATAATCTATAAATGTTAATTATTACTTACTTTTACTTGGACACTAGGCTTTGTCCCTGTACTGATTTTTTTCAACTTAGAAATCTGGGCAGTAGATAACTATCAACACATCAAGAGAATTTATTATTACACATTGTTTAGTAAAAATTCTCCACAATACATAATATTAATTACATAACAAAGTTTACCTTCTTCACGACCGTTCTTCCGTCTTGTAACCTAACCCGCACTATTCTGAACTGTTGGGAAGCATTGCCAGTATGAAGGGCTGACGTCACAGCTGCCTGTTCATCTGTAATTAAAATTTTATTGGAAATCGTTTTATATTTATGCACAATTAAATTTTAATGTGGATAAAAATACATTATTTCCATTCTACACCCGAAATATTGATTTTTTTTTTGTATGGATAACCCGGCCTGCAATAGTGCAGTAACCAATGGCAGGTTAAGCGAATCCTACATGATGTGAAGATTATTGCCAATATTCTTACACACTGGCAAAAATGAAGTGTGTTGTTGTTTAAAAGATAGTTTGCTTAATACTGTCCAGTGGTAATTATCAACATTACTCTCGTTTTTCTGCGTAAAACCACTTTCTTCTTTGAATAAGCCGATGGTAGCACTGGAATTTCTACAAAAACAACTAATTGAAAGACTGCCGGTTCAAAATCAAAATAAGATTCACAAAAAATAGATTAACAGCAAAGCTTTCTCATAAATTGTCACCTACTCTAGTACTTGTACAGATTGTTCTTTCCGAGTCGATCACATGATCTACTTAGGGATCAATGCATCGAATACAACCAGCGAACATTGATGGCTAAAATCCCAATATAAGGTCTATCCTTTTTTTAACGAAATTATTTTATAAAACACTTCGTAAAAAAAAATTAAGGAACCTTCTCCAGAACGTTTTTAAAAGTTAAATTTTCACATATTTTGCTATCCAGTTTCTTGAAAGAGAAAATAAGAAGCTAAATATTGTGAAATAAATATTTTAGTGAAAAAATAAAATGCACTCTTTGTGGAAAGCAGCTTTAGATATAATAATGATTATTAACTATTATTAAAGCAGATAATGATTTTCAATTCTTGGCATCTTTGAATTAATTTTCAAATTAACAATATTATGGAAATTGAAATGAAATCCTACTAACCTGCAGTTCTTTTCCTCGCTGGCGGGAACAAAGATCGGAGAAAAGAGAACAAAAAATAACAGTTAAAATAATGAACGAACACAGGTAAATAAATCAGTTTAGAGGCCCTATATACCTGCCAACATCTGAGATTTTTGTTGAGCTGCTACTTTCCTCTTCTCTTCTTTTTGTTTCAGCACTTGTTCCCTAAGCTTCTTCTGTTCCTCGATCTTTTTCCGGTAGGCTTTCATTTCTTCATCTTCTTCCTGTAAAATATAACTCAAAAATGAAACATCTGCTAACACAATAGCAAAAATATAATTGGCATATATGGTACGATAATTGACTGATGGTGGTACTGCATCAGTCTTTGCCGAGTAATCTTGGGAAAATCATCACCAGATTTCCTTAATTCAAAGAGGTATCAAGGATACCCTTATCTCCAGATCTAATTAACTCCACCATTGAACAATTTTTTTGGAAGGTAAATTGAGCAAACTATGGTTTCGATATTAATAGAACCAAAATAAGCAATCTACCCTTTGCAGACGCTATCATTATTATGGAGGAATTCTGCAGTAGAACTGTCCCAAATTTTTCAACAGTTAAATAAGCGAGAAAACAAAGCTTAAGAAAGCCTTTGAACTCTAATTAAAGAGAAGAAGCGAAAAAGGGCAGAGGTTATTATCTGTCTTGGCCAGCATATCTACAAGAAAGGCATACTGTGAGAGCTTAGAAGAAGAATGGCATTAGTCAGTTAAAAAAATAGCAAAAACATTAAACATCTAACACCGTTTACAGATCTAACATCGTCGAATTTCATGATTGCGCGAATAAGATATATCCTTTAAAATACGTTATCTATTGTTACAGGAAATTTACAAATTTGCACAAGAGAGATAACGAGTCAAAAGATCGATCCAAAATACTATTGTATATCTAAGCTATTTTACGCTCGCCATTTACATTCCTTTCTCGTACCAAACAATTTCCTGGCTGGTCAAACATCAGTTTCCATAAATAAGTTCTCTCCAAATTTAATTTGCCAACACTTGAAGCTGGTTGTTTTGCTATTCAAAACTTCTTTTTAACGTACTACGTACTAATAACGTATTAATTTAATACTAAGTAAATAGATACCTCAGGTTCTGGAATGTTTTTCTTTTGAACTGGTGTATTGGTGACAGGAACTTCATGAAGGTTTGTGATCTGTATCTTTCTTAGAGCTCCAGTTTCTACTCGAACAGGTTTTGGTGGCGTTAACTATCAAATATTGAAATATATGCATATTATACGAATAGGATACCTGTATCTGTTATACGAACGTTGTAATATCAGAAATATAATAATTAAAAAAATAAAAAGCATAAAAACCTTATTTGGTTGAATTGGCTCTTTCCTCATATTTAACAATTTACCACCTCGACCTCTGACAACTGGTGCTAAACAAAGAATAATTTCAAGAATAAATAACGAAGAACAAATAACAAAGTAATAATGTATCTTTAATACGTGTTAAAACTTATTCAACTAGAAAGTCTTAGATACTACAATAAATTGTATTGTAATCTTTATAAAGTTATAAAATTTAATATTTATACCTTGAAATTTGATATTTTTGAAAATGTACTTTTTATTAACCATTGGTATAAATGGTTTTTTATGTTGCAGTTGCATATGATGATGATGTGGAGGTCTGCTGCCGCCGAACATATGGGGTTGATTCAAATGCTGGTTCATCTTATGTGGCAAAAACAGTAAAATTTGTTTTAACGAAATATTCATGTTAATTAAATGTTAATTTTATTTAGATATCTTTTGGCTTTCATACCTGCGGATTGTAAATATCCTGTTGAGGACCAGACACCGTTGATGTCTGTTGACCACCGTAATAACTGTTATCATTCCAATTCATCTGAAAACAAGGTATCAATATAAAATTGATTATTTATTTTTTGCACCAGGTTTCTGGGACGTTTATTATGTTGGGTTCAGGACTTAAGACTTACATTGATGAGCTTTACAAATCTAAGAATTTGGTGTGAACACCCAAACGAATTTCTCTTAAAATTTTCAATGATCTAACTCATAATTTCAAACTCCGAATGTTAAAAACACACTTCTTACTAACATTATCCATTGTTTGAAACCGTACAATAAAGTAAATGACACTTTTATCATACATGTCGCACCAGTTGGCAAATAACAGGAAAAATTAGCTGCCTAGACTAAATTTTGATAACTGGGATTAAACAAAATTTCACACTTTGGCGATCTTTTTTTTTTTTTTTAAATAAATACATTTTCAAAAAACTACAACTCTTGCAGACGCTTGAAAATATGAAGAACATTTATTAGCGTCCTGAGCATTTTATTTTTAAAGGGATTTATGACTTGATTTTTATTTCGTCCTTGTACAAGGAATGTAGGAATTTTATGTATGATGGATGCTCATCTTACCAGATTCGCTAGCCATTCACCTACAAAACTATTGTAATTCATCATCGCTTTTAAAGGTTTATAATCATTCGCAGTGAAAGATGCTACCAATATTGTGAGCTACTGCATTAATCTGAAAAGACCGATTATTAACTGAATTGGCAGCTTTTAGCATTTCTTTGATTACCGTTATCTGGCAACATGCCTTTTTTTATAGGGCTTAGAAAGGTGGGTCTAGCTCCTAAATTGTCACTGATAGGAGGAGAGGAAACGGATTCACAAACATCCAGTATGATTGCAATGCTACAGCCAGTTCGCGAAATGAGATGGAATAATACGCTAAAATGACTGGTGGAAAACAACATGGATCTTGTAAAAACGATAAGATTCTCCAAATAGTGCTACAAGGATCGGCGAAATAAGTTTTCACTAGTTACTCAGTCTGGGGAACAGAATCCGCCCTATGCTATAATCTAAACAACCGGCCAAAATATAAAATTCTCACCTGAGGCGGCGCCAAATTTGATCCCACGTTAGGCCCAACTGGTTGATAATTTGATTGCACTGATTGTTGTTGAGGTGGTTGTTGCTGATGATAGTAAGGATCTGCACCAGTGTTCACACCATTGTAATACTGAAAATATAATGCATTTTTACATATAATAATGTACGTAACTTTAAATGTTAAGAAATCTATTTTTTAGGAGAGGCCTAAGTTCTACCTACCAAATTAGATATCGTAGACAAAGATTTGAAGCGTATTCTTTACTATTAACATTTTTCAAACTAAAAAAAAGGTAACTAAAAGCAGGACTCTAAGTCATGAAAATTAACAGGAAGAAGTGGATCAGTCTTAAAGTTATTTATTTATTTATATTAGGCTATAACTAAAAAACTAAACTATTCACCTGTTCACCGTGACCATAGTTACTACCAGGGGTGACTGCATTCTGACTGGAATAATAATCATTAGTACTTCCTCCTTCACTCCACTGTGAAGCCTAAAAATATATTTTAAATCTTAGATTAATAAATAAACAAAAGTCATGAGTGATCTCACACTAATTTTCCTTACAACACAACAAGATATAATTTTTTTCTTAGACAGAATTCAGTGTACATAAATGTTGCTAACATTATCAACATTGCAAAACTGCATATTATACAGAAATGACACTCTCATTTCCGCTTTGTACTCCATACAGCCAGAATAAACAAGAGATGGAGCTCACCTGATGACTCTTACCTGATTTGGTTGATATTGGTTTTGATATGGTGGCGGAGCTGGCTGGAAATTAGATTGTAAGTTTTGGCTTGCTTGGGCATAGTTTGTTCCGTTCCACATGTTAAGATCTGTAATAATAAAAGCGAATATTAATTTTAAGGAGTTTTGTACGAATTCCAGGACAGCTTCAAGAATCTTCCAAATGAGTAATAATAAAAATGTGACGAAGATTTTACAAGTCAAAATTTAAAATCTGCCGTGGACACTGTTAGAATTTTTTAATTCTCAAAACTACAAAAATTTGTTTCTTTCAAAATATGTTTACTGTGGTAGGGTAGGGTAGGGTAGTAAGCAGGGTCTCCTCTCTTTCTTAAAATCAATTGTGGAGAAAAGATCTGATTTGATGGTACATAAAACAAACCACAAAAGACCCCGTCATTCAAAACTTTCAAACTTCCGTTCAAAACATTATACTTATCGGTTATAATCTTACTTCGCTCTCAATAATTTTAGAAGGGTGTGTCATACAATATGATTCAGTGAAATGGCAGATTGAAGGAACCCTAATTCTCGCTGAGAAATGTCCTAAAATAACTTTTCTTGGAATATTATTATTATTATTATTTCTTTTTTTAAGCTTAAGAGACTAAATAATATCCTAAGTTTAAGCAAACCTTGGGAAAAAGGAGTACTTTATTGGAGTGTTTCTTGAGTTGTGGCAGGCTTTCAATGGAAGACCAACAGCATCCTTCAACTTATTTCCTTATTTTAAATTCTTACTTGACTGATAGATATTTTCGAGTGAAAGTTGGAACTATTTTTTCTCCGTTCAGTCTTGCTGATGCCGGAATGCTGCATTGCAGGTCCTGACCCCTACACAATCTACTCTTCATACCTGAAGAGATGACTTCAAACCTGAGACTAAAAGTGAAGTAAAGTAATCGGCTAATTTTTCAGGCGGCGCTTAACGTCCAATTACCAATTTGTTATTGCGGACAAGAATGGAAGCGCACACTTTCCTATTAACATTTTTCTAACTAACTAAGCAGCTCTACAGCCCACAGTGAGCCTTGGCTTCCCCAACAATGCTCCACCAGTCCTCTCTACACATGGCCCTTCTTTTCCAGTTCTCCACCTTTAGCACTCCAAGGTCCCTCTCAACATCCTGGAGCCAACGTCTTCTCGGTCGCCCTCTTCGTCTCGTACCGAAAACGTCCGCAAGTAACATTTTCCGAGGCATTCTGTCCTCCGCCATTCTCGCAACATGTCCTAGCCAATCTATCCTCCTCACTTTGATGAACTGTACAATATCACATAACTCATAACTCATACAGCTCTTTATTACTTCTTCTTCGCCATGCACCCTCCTCCAGCACAGGTCCAAATATTCTTCTTAATATTTTACGCTCAAACACCTTCAGCGTGTTGACTGCGCTAGCACTTAGGGTCCATGTTTCTGCAGAGTATATCACTACAGGCCTTACTAATGTCTTGTACAGTGCTACCTTTGTTGCACGAGACAGCAAGGAGGAGCAGAAAAACTTCAAATTGGCGAAATAGGCGCGGTTTCCCAGCATGATTCTCCTGTTTATCTCCTGTTCAATTTTGTTCTCATTGTTCAGCTCAGCCCCCAGGTATATGAATGATGTCACACTTTCAAATGTGTACCCTTCTATTTCGAGTGGGACTCTCACATCGCAATCTGAACCAACACTCATGTACCTTGTCTTGTTCTCATTAACTCTCATAACAGGATATGCAGACGAGTTTTGTGCTCCCAGCATTTCTCTAGTAGTTGCCTCATGACAAAGATCTGATCCACTGTCCCCTTCCCTTTGCGAAACCCACATTGGTACTCCTGTAAGATATTTTCCGCGAAGCCATTAAGCCTCTTTACCAAGATGCTAGAAAAAAATCTTATATGCAACGCCAAGTAGTGATATTCCCCTGTAGTTCTCACACAGGAGTCTATCCCCTTTCTTATGAATTGGGTATATTAGGCTAGTGCTCCATTCTCTCGGCATGCACTCATTTGTCCAAATTCCTTCCACCAATTTTTCTAACAAATAAAAAGAAGGGATTCGGACTGAGGATCTCCTACTTACAAAACCACGCTTCATACCCACTAGATTAACACCCGCCCCTTTACCTTCCTGATTACCTCAGAAAATGATTCTGCCAATCCATCTTATCTACGAACCAAGTCCCATTAATAGCACATAAAAACTTCAGTCTTACTTCACCTATATATATATATATATATATATATATATATATATATATAAATCTCCTTAACAAAAACTTACAGTTTAAAAAGTTAAGTATAAGGGTTGATTAAACGCCAAAAGGTACACAAATTTTTCAACGTTACGCTTTTTCGTGCAGTTTTTGACGATCAACCCTTATACAACTGTCCTACCGGACAGTTCTAATATATACACACACGAGTATATAAAATATGGTTCAAAAAATAGGCCATAAAAATGAACGAGGCGACATCTCAACCCATTACCTTCATTCTTCAATGCTTTTCATTCTTCTTCCAGTCTTTTACAATCAAATACTTTTACCAGTAATCTACCTTGGCTTTGGTTTTACCTTGACAAACGCCTTACTTAAAAACTTTAAGACAACAGAACTGTACAGTCGATTCCGACAACTGAAAAGTCTATTAGACAACAATTCAAAACTCACTCAGGATAACTAAAACCTTATTTATGTAAGGGTATTAAACCCGAACTGGGCCAATGGCATAAACTTGGGGTTTCAACCTAACGCTGAAACTTCCAAAGGATCCAGTCTATGCAGTCCAAATCTCTATGCTCTAAAGTTGACGTTCATTTATACGTCACCTATAAAACCTTTCATACAAAAAATTTGTTAGGTCTGCCGTGCTGGATAAATATCTTTTGATTTAACCGTCGAGGCAAGCGTGTTTATTGCATCCCTAACCGGTTTCGCACTTTTATTCATTATCATAGGTAGATTATTAATGAGTCTGGTGCTGAGAATTCCACTTCATTTAGTTACCATCTCGCACTAAACTTGCTGCCACTAGTTTTTCTTCTAATTCAGAATTAAATTATTAATTATTTATTAAAATTCAGAAGATCGAATAAACAAATGAAAATCTAAAGGAGCCATACTTGGTGATGCAGCACCACTAGACAAACTCTAATAATTTTTCGCTGGTTTTAAGAGAAGAATGTCGAAGAACATTGACAAGATGACTGAGTGATTTTGGCCACTTAATGGAAATGCTTTGTTTGAAGTTTTAGTTGTAGACAGCATTATAGCAGTATTCTAATAATGGTTACATATTAACATTTGATAACTCACCAAGCCTAAACAGGAACTTATAGAGGTTATTCTCTTTATGTCTTATAAGCGACTTTAAGGTGTATTGTAATGTCCTTTATTATAGAACATTTTCATATACAATACCACTTCTTCACCTATAACCATTCGGTATAGAATAATATAACTGAAGCCAGCTAATTTTCTTGTAAGCAATAACGGAAAAGATACAGAACCAATTAACGTGATTAAGATATAATACTATATATAGAATTCATGAATCATTAAACTCTAATCCGAGATTCGGAAATTATTATTTGTTCTAACAGTACGAACATTAAAATAAAATATTAAAAATAAAAAAGAATTCCTGAAGTTCCTTAATTCTGCGAATAAAAACTTTATTTTGCCAAATCAGAAAGCAGTAGTTGTTATAATACCCTAGAATTATCTCTCAATTCTAGTAATTTATAGGAAATAGTAGTAAATAAACGTTTGAATCCAAAGATTATTCCCAGAAAATACATTCAAGGAATGAATAAGGACCAATTATACGAAAATAAAAAAAAATAAAAAAGATTACTTACTTTGATTCACTTGAGGACGTGGTCCTCTGAAGTGAGGATTCACGTGTATGTTGGTAGCTGGTGGCTGAACAACGGGATTAGGATACGGAGGTTGAGGCATGGCAGGAGGTGCCTGGTAACAATCCTCACCGGGAGTATTGTACGGCTCATTCATTACCTGAACAAGCACATTAAAAAAAATTATTATACAAATTTCTCATTAAATTAATAACTAAGTCAAATTAGGGAACGGATTAGCTCTGTAGTAAGCGTGTACTGGATTCCAACGCTAAGAACCAGGGTTCGATCCAGTATTTGGTTCTTAGATTTTTCTCTTCCTAGAAGCTCCTTACAGCTCACTGGTCATGTTTTCTACAAGAAAACATAATCCGGAGGTCGACAGTGCACCGAAAAAAGCTCCGGGCGCTAATGACCTCGATATTGCGCGCCTTAAATACAAAAAAATAAATAAATAACTAAATAATTATTTTCCTTTTATTTAATAATACATTTAAGAATTTTAAAAATTTCCCTTCTGCTCAAAAACTCTATCTTTTATTTGCTATTTTTGCTAGAACTAAGAATAAATCATCATAAATGTGGTCTCTATATCATCAAGTGCATTACTTCTTAGGAAATCTTAAAAATTTTCTGTGTAATGAAGAGTTGAAACAGATACTTTAAACCATTAAAAATCGTTGAAAACGAAACAGACTGCCCAGAAATTTAGTTATTTCTAGGTGCCTCATATAATTATTAATACTCTCTGTACTCTCATACTAATCTGTAATACACACCTGCGGAAAATGATAAGGTTGGTGTACTTGGCCCACATCGATTGGCGGTTGCTTAAGTGGCATTTGCATATGAGGTATAGGACCAAACTGAGGATGTGGAGCTCGGAATCTGAATTGAGTGATTCCTCTCTGAAATCCTCCTCTGAAAATTCCGCGAAAATTCCTTCTTAATATGGGTCCACCACCGCGAGCCCCACGATTCATGTAGGCAACATGTGGTTGGGACTTCAATGCTACAGCATCTGTAGTAAAAAGTATAAACAAGAAGTTTGTTAGAAAAGAAAAAGAAAAAAAAACAAAAAAACTATTATGAAACAGTTTCTGTGCAATACTGAAACAGTTGCCCAGTATTGTTTCATAAAAAAACATACAAGAAATAAGTACCCAAGGTTTCTGGTATGGAAGCAGTCGGACGTGGTACTGCATTGATGTTTCTCTCAGTCTTGAACCTTGTTCTTTCTTTTCCACCTTCATCACTGTCGTCTGAGACAACAATATAAAAAAAAAACAACTTATAATTACTGTTTTAAAACAATTTACCTAGGACCTATCAATAATCACTTCACTTTTGTTTTCGAGCAGTCTCCCACCTTCAAGATTAACAGAGAAATGACCTCGGGCAAAATCAGTCTTTAGATGCGTTAACTCGCCTTTATTGACACATTCTTGAAGAAAGGCAAACCCCGATGACCAACAAAATTAACTGGTTATCACAAAAAGATCTCCGGTATTTGTTAGGTCCCCATAGATCACAATAAATTATTATCATAGTTGAGACTAATAACTTGGAAGACGTTCTCATTGCCCCTGCGCATTCTACATGTTTTGTAAGCTCTTTCATTGCTAAAAACCTAATTAAAAAAAAGAAAAAATATTTAGTTTCTAAATTGAAATTTCCTCGAATGAGGAAGTGTAATGGTCACTTTTTCAAGTTTCTTGAATTGTGTGAAAACCCAATCGTGTTGATCTCACACCGGCATCCCGCCCGTTAAAAAACAGAAGCTTTAAGGTAGCAGATACTCCGGATTAGCGTCCCAAGAAGCAACTGAAGCTTATCACAATGATATGCACGGTTTACATTACGACGTCCATAGTAAAAGTGATTAAACATGAAAAATGCAACAATATTTTAGTTTTGGAATAATGCTTCAATTAGTCCTAACATTCCATTTAATAATATACTCGGGGGAAAGCCATGGAAAACGTACTATTCACTGTGTATTGTAAAGAACACTCTTAGCTGCAAAAAAAAGCGCGTATCCGGTATCAATCTAGATAGCTTTTACGTAAATTAAATTTTTTATTGAAACTAAAGGCTGTTTAGTACAAATTGTGAGGACAATAACGAATAATCAAATCTTTTCACACTTAAGTGAGATAGTTGTCAAGAAGTTTGCAAGTTTATAAAAGCTAACTGATTTTTTTAATTTAACATAAATTCTTTACATAAATTAAATTCCATTTTGCGTAGGAAGTGCAACATAATATTTTTTCTTGAGTTTTCGAGTTTTATGAAATTTTCTTGTCAGTCCCTGTTCAGGTTTTATTCGAGCTTAGGGTAAGTTATGTTAGACCTATAACTTTAGTTTCCACCTTTTTTCTTAAGGTCTATCAATTTTAGTAGTGGTCCCAGACAGACCTCACGTTTTTTTTACAAAACTAACAGTCAGCCATCTTTCTTGTACTCAAAAGCTCATTTTCCAGAACATTGTATTACTTATGTTGCTTTCAGAAAAAGTAGTATGACTGTTCTCATCAGTTTTTATTTTACACTTACTAGAATAAATTGAGGAGACGAATGAATGGCAACTGCTGATCTATAGTGAAAATAGAGATTAATCAAAATAAAACATTGAATAATGCGGTAAGAGAAAGGGGAGTCTTCCAAGTTGTCTCTGTTTGTATAAATCAATTCAATTTCAATAAAACAAATCACTTACCATTGTTACTGTCGTCAAAAACAATTGTTTTGCGAATGTTCTTTCCATTGTCTCCCTGTACAGAAGTTAGAAATATATGTGCATTACTTAAAGTCTCATTTTGTTACCTCAGTTAATAGGTTTCTATTATCTTTTCTAATTAAATAATTACTTTTCTTATAGCAAAATTTACCTCATTTTTTGATTCATCAGCAAGAGCTAAATCTTCATCAACACCAATTTCAATGAAATCTTCATCTTCAATATTCTGGTGGCCTCTTCTAGAAAACGCAGAATAACTTAAAAATTTAAATAACAATCAACTTTGCAATTTTCTGGTTAGAAATAATTTAGCTTACCCAGTCTCTGAAGTCCTTATAGATTTCATAGGTTTCTGAAAATAAATTAAGATGAAGTTTATGTCAATAAATTAGTTTTAATGAAATTATAACGAGGGAACTCAAGTTTCAAGGAAGTTTGTACAGCTCATAACTACTGCAGAGCACATCATGGGAAAAAAAAGTTTGGACACTTAGAAAAACAAGTAAAGTAGGGTTATGCTCAGTCTCAGTAAATTTTTATTAAAAGACATTCTACTGTATCTTTTATCCGTGAACGTTTCAGTTGCTTAACTTTAAGGTAACTATCACTGCTGAAATACTGCTCTGTAGAAAACAGGCTCCTAGTAGCCGGACTATTCAAACTTAAACCAATTCTCAAGCCAAACTTACAATATCCAAAAATAAAATTTATGATGTAACTTTTCTTTCAAACACAATACAATGATAAGATTTATATTTATATTTTTCCAATCAATCGAAAACTAACTTCCTTTCATATTACTTCGTAAGCTATTAAATATAATTATATAAATACTTACATAAAACAGAATAAATTATGAATCGTCATTAGTTATTTTTGATTAACCACAGCAAATACTATACATTTGTATTTTCACAGACTAGCGGGAGTCTAAACAAAAAACTTAAATTACCTCATCATAATCATCAGCTAAAAGAGCATCCTCATCAGCTAAATCGAGTTCGAAATGTCCATCTGCTATATCTCCATCTTCCAATAAATCATCACTATAAAAACAAATTATTGGTTCAGTTTAAATGTAGAAGAATTTCTGGAAAGTATAAGCTCGTAAATAGGTTCAATATATCTTTGAACTATTAAAATTTAAACTGAAATATATAAATACATTTTAAAAAGAGCTATTCCCACAAGCAATAACAACTAAAATATAAACAATGAGTTAACTTACTTAGGATCAGCCATTTTGCTTTCTGTTCCAGTACACTGTAATGAAGAAGTGTAAACGAACTACAGGTTTTTTCTTCGGAGAATGAAGAACCACACAAACATATTTTCAACTATTTGTTACAGGAGTAAATTAGTTACTTTCATTCGAGCACACAAATGGTTGGAAGAAAAGAAAAAAAAAGGCAAATAACCCTAGTCGCTTCGTCACTAGCCTTCCACAATAAGTACTAAATAAATACCATAAATGGAGGAGGTTATGTATTAGCAACCCTTCCATGTAACCTACATAGCTAAATAACAAACTCCACAGCTTCAGCCATTGTAGGTGTATGCAAAATATGAGACATGTACTTCAGAGCATTTAACGCTGCTTATAATTTAATTTCTTCTTTTAAAAAATTAACATTGAGGTCTCAAAACTATTCCAAGTTTCTCGTAACTGGAAATCAGTTTTTAAGGTATCTAATGTGGAATAATTGACTGAAATATTCAAATGTAATGAAGTAGAATTTTTGGAATGTTAATAAATCTGTAGAGTTAAAAACATTTTCTCAGATTAAAATGTGCAGCTTTCATTCACACTTCTGGAGCAAATTTGGGTCTCATGGAATTTTTCGACGAAAAAGAAAACTGGGTGGTGAATGAGATAAAGGTCGGAAGAGCATGGAGAAAAGATGAGCTAAGAATAAAAAGTAATGAAGATTTACATAAACTGTGGTTAGTATCGTAAAACTTTTAAAATTAAAATATAGTAAATAATATTCGTAATTTATAAATTAACTTATAACAATCTTTTAGTAACTACAATTACCTAAAATGTTATTTAGGTATGTACTACTTAAGGAAAGGAATATGCTTCTTACAATGGAACATGAATATAAGGAAAAAGTGGAATTGTTTCCTTCACCAGAAAGAATTGACAAGGTAATTGATAAAATAAATGTGCATTTATCATTTCTGTAAAAGATAATTATACTCCCTTAAAATCATTCTTGTATTTTATCTTTCACTAATTAGTAAACTTAGGTCAAAACCTTTTCAATTCTGGCCGGTTTCCTTTAAGTACAAACCGTACTGACCATATAAACAGTGAGCTGGAGAATCTTATCGATGCGAAATCTAAAAGTACCAGCTCTAGAGTGCCTAGACACGACCATCTTGCCAGTGCAGCAGCTTCCTTGCAGCTAATCAATTCCCTTTCTTTCTTAATTTATTTTAAATTTTAAGGTAAGAGAGAGCATGATAAATTTGGAAGAAGTCGTCCGAGAAAGGAATAAAGCTTATTATCTGTTAGAGACTGGAGAAACTGGAGAACGTCCAGGAAAAGTTGCTCACAATAGACTAGGTAAATTGATAAAATTTAGGTGATTAGATAATTTTGTGTTTATTGAATTATTGTATTCGTTATTATGTTTTCGTTTCACAGATTTTATTTTATTGTTTATTCCCAACCAGCATATTAGGGATGCTAAACTTTGTTAAAAACACTCTCTGTGTGACCTACTGTCAAATTTGAATCCTTTAAAATTGAAGACCTTGATGGGAATCCTTATATGCTTCGTATAAGGAATGTAACACTTGATAAAACACTGTGAATAAATTTACATTTATGAATAAACACTTAAAGTTGAAAATATTATTTTAGGAACTGCAGATAACTATTTAGATGCTAAAATTTCCGAAGTTTATAGACTTCGTGTTTCTAAAGATACATATACCCAGATTAAGAAACATCTTTATCTGCAAAATTAAATATATTATATTTAATAATTCTAAATGTTGACGAATCTTTAAATTGATATAATTGCTTAATTATTTATCATTTATTTTAGGAATGAAATACTTTTACAAATGTGCGGAGCATCTACTGCCTCCAGAGAGAAATAGATATTGGTTTGCTAAAATGCAATTGTGGTACAAAAGAAAAGAAGTGCATAAATTTTTGCTCTTTTATAGAGAAAAAATATTTTTAGAGAAGAGGAAGGCCAGAGTGTAAGTGCAAATTTTCTGTAACGTATATCTCAAGGTGAGAAAGTAGATGTCCGTTTGAGTGTGTGTACTTGCGGTAATATTATTGCTTAATATTGGAAAATTTTAGCCAAATATCTGTCTGTAATTTCTGTCATTTACCGTTTAAAGAAATTAATCATTTAACCAATGAGTAGGTTTATTAAAATGACAACAAATTTGGCGTTTAGCCGATATAATTTACTAACTCCGTGGGGATATGCGCTCGCTGAACCTACAACCTCTGGTAGGCATTGTACCAGAGAAATGAAATGGTACTGCTTAGATAAGGGTGGTGGTTTAACCAGACCCAATGAAGGAAGGGAAAGACTGGAGAGATCAGCTTGAATAGATATGTAGTTCGTGGTACTTATTGACTTCTTTTATTTTAGCTTCTATTACTTCTTTAGCAACAAACGGCGGCCCAAAAAAAGTTGAAACTACAAAGATTCCAAAAATTATTGTGGTTAAACATTTTATAAGCATTATTTAAGATGACTTCAATTTGATGGAATTTATTGAAGTATTTCTATTTACTATTTTATATATTATGAAACCTAACTTATTTTCAGTCGTGAGAGGAATAGTGTACTTCAGCTTCTTAAAAGATTTCCTGATGCAGATATGGAAGCTTTACAAGAACAATATCCCAATGTTGACGTAGAACGGTTAAAAACTTGGAACAAAGCAAGAGGGCATTGGGTGCCCTAGAATGTGTTTTTTTTTTAACTTAAAAACAAATTGTTGGCATTGTAAATAAAACATTATTATTTATTATATTTTGTGTCTATCTTGTTAACTATTTACTCTAATGATATATATTATATAATCACCAGAAAGTTTAATAAGGCTTGTTTCTAGATCAAATGAGTAGAATTTTGGAAGTGGATTAATCAATTTTGCTAAATTTTGCGTAAAGGGGCCTTTTTCTAGTAAGGTCACCGAAATCCTCGTTAGAAAAATTCTAGCTTTTACCCACAACGTTCTAATCTCTTCGCGCACATTCTTTGCCCACTGCACGTCTGTTTTCGCCTTGTGAGATGACTAGCTCTAATTGAGCACCATGTACAGAATGAACTACTTAGCTTTAATCGATATTAGTCTACTTTTTACTTACCGTCACAACGAATATCCAGATGATTAGAAGTTAGAAAAGAAATAATGAACCAGATTATTTCATTAAACATGGAAGACACAAAGCGGATACAACAGGAAATACTGATGAAAACCCCTTAATCGATGGGTACACATGAAAATGAAGTTATAATTCTTGGATTTTCTCTAATGGCCTTACCGAAAACTAGAAATATTGCTTAACTATATTACTCTTCTTTAGTTGAGTTCTATTTACCCACACCTCTCACTTCTATTGTAACTTTTCCTTGTCATTGTTTTACAGGGTTCCCGAGGACGTGTCCATTAGGAGTAACCATTTTCATTTGTCTAATGTAACTTAATAAATAGTTATAACTGCAAGTTTTTAAATTAAATGAAACTAGAATAATCGAGAACCTATCAAGTACTACGGATGTTAACTGATCCATAATTTGAATAATCTCTGCGTTGAGCATTATTTTTTTAAAATTTATTTAGTAATTTACAATCTATGTATAAATAGTTATTACGAAAAAATTTACAGTTATAAACAAGGATTTGCCCCACATTATAAAGAAAATTTGAGAATTTTATATTTTATAGAAAAAGAGAACAAAATTGTACAAGTTGGGTGTTTTTCAAAGTTACGCTTTTTCGTGCACTTTTTCACGATCAACCCTTATACAACTGTCCTACTGGACAGTTTTAATATACAATTCATGTTAATGAATATTATATTTAAAAGCCACTGATGTAAAAAAAAAAATCATTTAGAAAATGTTTAAAAAAGTATGGAATGAAAAAGGATTGTTAAGGATTTTAACTAATTTTTGTAATATGCATGATGTGTAAATTTCAGAGATTTTTCTTTAATGATAAAATATTGTAAAACCATTTACCTTAATACGTTTGTATTCTCTGTAAAAATAAAATTTAATCCTGGATAACAGAAGAAAACACTTTACTTAAGTCAAATTTATTAAGTCAATTTACATTCTGAAATTGCTGAAACATTTACAATATATTACTGCATTAAAGTACAACAAACTTTAAAGGCAATTCATTACCACACCGTTTTAACTGTTGGCCGAAAAATAGTAAATAAAAAACAATCGACCCTACAGTAAAATCTCTAAAAGAGATTTAGCATTTTAATTTGTTAATGTTTAAGAGGCCTTATAAACTGGATAATGCGTATCAATACAAATAATCCATTGTTTTCAAATTCAACTTTGAACTCTCTTTAATAATGAACATTATGAGCATTTTTGTTTCCTTTTTCTAAAAAAAATATGGCAGTCCCTTATTAACAATCTGATGTTAAGGAATTGTTAAATAAAACAAGGAGAATGGTGAACTGCTCATCACACTATTTTATTTACAAAATTACAAAGTAATTTATTCTTTTTTTTTTAATTTCCTCAAATTAGAATAAATCAAGTAGTATAGAAAAATATACAAATAAATTCATAATATCTTTTGTTTACTCTTTAATATGTGATTACACACACTGGGAACAATTAGAACATAAAAAAAATAATCAGAAAAAAAAAACTAACTGTAATGTTTGAAATAGTTTGGTAATTAAAGGTTTACCCTAATGAGGGGAAGTCTTGTTCATCATCAACCCTTGGCGCAGGCTTTTGCTGTTTTTCCTCGCGGACGTTGTTGTTATCTTCCTGGTTCTGAGGCACCGTTCGACGGGCGTTGAAACCACCGCGACCACCACCCCTCCCTCCACCCCTACGGCCAGAATCTTTGAATTTTACATCAATGTCAAGACGTTTAAGGCGGCCCACTCTCTGGGGGCAATCAATTATTTCATATTCATCCTCCTCTTCTCCATTATCATTTTTC
Source organism: Rhodnius prolixus (assembly GCF_049639745.1). Lineage (NCBI taxonomy): Eukaryota > Metazoa > Arthropoda > Insecta > Hemiptera > Reduviidae > Rhodnius > Rhodnius prolixus. The sequence continues at coordinate 9,408,804 of NW_027411592.1, read as the reverse complement.
TTCTTATTCAAAGCATACATTTTTTTCCAACGGGTCAGATCCTCCCCTTGACCAGCTTCTCGTAAATTAAATACAGGTTTTTCCCTTGGTGCTTTCATTGCAAGCCATTCGTCTAAAGTAAGCTCCTTCACAGGTACTTCCTCTTCTTTAACAGGTGTTTCTTCAGGACTAGGCAATTCAGGAGACTGTTCAATTTCTGGTTCTTCAGCTAAAGCAACTTCAACATCATCCTTCGGATTGCCCCAATTATGCGCTCCAGACCCTTCTCTCTTATCCACAGATTTTACACCAGTTTTATCAGATCCAGATTGCCTGTCAAACATTCTCTTACCTCTAGAATCAAAGCTATCCTTGACGGGACCATCCCTTCTCCTTGGCTCCTTCTGAAAATCTCGGTCACGCTGTTCACGTTGCTGTTGTTGATATTGATCTCTTGGAGGATAATGTTCTCGTTGGTTTTGTTGCTGCGTTGTTTGTTTTGGTTGGTGTTGGGAAGCCTGTTTTTGTTTTAGCGCCGCGGCAGCTTCTTTGTTCTCCTTCTCTGCGGCCTTGTTCTTTTTCCTAGCCTCACGTTCTTTTTCTTGCCTTTTCAATACTTCAATTGGATCTTCCTCTTCCATATCAAACAATTCAAATCTATTTCTCGCCACCCCAATTCCATACTGCGTCATTTCGGAACACAAATTTGGATAGAACACCAAACTATAAAGAAAAAGAAGACACGATGCAATAACCTGCTTACAGGCTTGTTTTACCCTAGCGCCCCATAATGACCAATTCCAAACTAGAACACATCCAGCCTTCTTTATAATGTGTTAATGTTCACTGTTACACCATATCTTCCTTAATAACACACTATAATAATCAAGATTTGATTTTGATGATACTTTATCGGTAATTATATTTCTAACATGTTTACCGGGTAGTACCTGAAGCAAAAAAAGTAAATATATTAAAGATTTACTAAACAAGCATTAATTCAATTAAATAATACTAAATATATTTATAATTATCTCCAAAACAGTAAGAAAAAGATGATTAATTTACTGATTTATTTTTCTTGTATAAATTTAAAATTAATATTTCAAAATAAAAATGATCTATTTGCCACTGGCATATCTCATTACTTGCAACAAATCCTCTTGCGGCCAGATTAGGAATCATATAGAAATTCCAGTAATGATATATTTATTGCTTGGACTAACTTGAACTATAGAATAAATAGTAAAAATAATATGTTTAACAAAAGATTCTCTTCGCTCTTAGAGGAACTGAAATGTTTTCAAAACAAAAAGTTATGAAAGAAAGAAAATCATCTTTTTGATGAGATTAGTAACAGAAATGACTTTCATTCAGAATGTAACTTAATTATGGAAAAACTATAATACCAGCAGTTAAGGAACCAATATAGAAAAAAACAAATTATATTACCAATCCTTAGTACGTCTAAAACGGAGTGAAGGAAGTACAACAGAAATAATTTTTTGTGGAATTTTTTAAACTAAACATATGCTTCCTTATTCATTTCTATTCAGCTGTGAAACATCAAATAAGGATATAATATTACACATTGGGCTATATATTTAGAAAGCAAGTTGCCTAAAATACACCGAGCACAAACCTTTACAAGTAAAAGTGACACTGCACATTTGCAGAGTACAACTTTACAAAGTGCGAATGTACCTTGACTTAAAAAATGAATTTAAAGACAAGAAACTATTATTTTAATTTTCACTTCAGTCTTTTGTTTAATTTGCCAGTTAAAAAAAATAGTTTTGAATGTTTGCTTTTACCAAAAAGTAGGTATGCCAACCCTCCTGGGATGGCCGGGAGAATTGCAATTATTTGTAAACCCCACCTCCATTATATAAATAAATTCCAACGGAAATAATAGTTTTGCTCTTAGCCGAATGATAGCCTTTAAAATAGATGGCTTTCTGCTGTTAAAAGTGATTTCATTTTTAGTTCTTTCATTGATAATTTTAAGTATGTTAAGCACTTAATCTTTAAAAGTTTTGTGCTGTTACAAAAAAAACTGGCTAGTAGTTCTTTTATCTTCTTAATCTAGCTCTTTGTTTCACTTTAATGCAAGATAGGGCTAATTCAAAATCCATTCGCTCTACATCGCATTTCTAACTTTCCTCGTATATTTAACTTAGCTGAAACTTCCTAGCTTTTATTTTTTTCATTTTCTCAAAGTGGTAAATTTTGTCTTACTTTTTTACCGCAGAATGAAAGCAGGAATTGTTGCGAATTTTCTGCTTTACTTATAGATTATTGTATTTATTAAGAACATGAATTTAATTTTTAATATAACATTAACAAATTATTGTTGTTCATTCTTTTTGGTGACTGATTCCATGAACAGACAAGACAGAAGACACACCAACCCTGAAATGTAATAGTATTACTTTCTAAACTAGCCCTGAAGATGACCTAGTCCCTAGGTCGAAAGCTCGGCAAAATAAATCTTTACTAGACTGAAATGGCAGTTATTTTTTCAATTCCATTAACAAATTACTTATTGCGAAGTTCTAATCTATTTCATTCCGGCAAGGAGCGTGTGGTTCTCTCTCCTTCGTATTGGTACCTTCCGAATTTAGCACTTTTCATACTAGTTAGTAAACAGTAACTCTATCAACAACAATCCTTAATCATCTGAAATACTTAGTCTAAACTTCTACTTCTACCATTGAACTGCATAGAATGAACTGTCTTAACTTACCGGCAGTACTTCTTTGAATAAAACCGAACCATATTAACTTGCCGTGATCAATAATTTATTGAGGAAAATTACTCCTATTCCAGCTCTGACAGCAGCGTCGTTCCTCACCTGATTATTTTGGCTACCTTACCCAAAAAATTTTATCCAAATGCAGTAAGAATGTTGTCTCACATCCGAGAGAAATTCTTGAAAATAATTTCCAACAATCACACTTAATTTTAATCTATTTTTAATATAAAAAGAAAAAAGATTATTTGCCGATTCCAGTCATTTTCTTTTTTAGCTTTCCACTTAGGGACTAGGTCATCTTCAGGGCTTATGCTTATTAGCAATAATTTTTTATTTTACATTATTTTATTAAGCGTAAGCCCTTAAGATATCCTAGTCCCTAACTTGGCAAAAAAATAAATATTTTTTTTTTTTTTTTTGGCGCATCAACAGCTGAGGTTATTAGCGCTCGGAGCTTTTTTCAGTGCACTGCCGGCCTCCGGACAGTGTTCTCTCGTTACAGACAACACTGTCCATCACCGGACAGTGAGCTGTAAGAAGCTCCTAGGAAGAGAAAATCTAAGGGTTAGCAGCTGGATTCGAACCCGGGACCTCCGCGTGGGAATCGAGTACGCTAACCACATAGCTAATCCCTTCCCTTAAAAAAAAAAATAAATAAATAATTATGGTGAAAATAGGTGATGATCTTTCTTCCTTTTAGATTATTGAATACAGCAATTGACAATACTCTTTTAATACGTTATACAAGTTGAGTTGTTACTCGCAGGACACGAACTGGAGATCTCCCACTCATAACTACAATTCCTCAACTTGTCTCCTAGAAATTATTTTCATGCGAACGTGTTTTGACCGCCTGGTTAAATTTGAATTAAATAAAATAATTTGGAAAGAAAGTCGACTTAAAATGTGCATACATACCAAGGCTGCTGATATAATTCCTGTAAGCAGCAGGTTCTTTTTATATACCTGGGGGGCCTTTTAAGAATTTGGTAATTTATAATGGCAATTCGCAACTGTTAAAATACTTTCTTTTCTTTTTTTTTTTTGGCATTTTAATTTATTTATTTTAAAGGAATAAGAGGAAGGAGATGAGGAAACATTTTAATAAAATAAACACAATTTTTCATTTTTCATAACTAGAATAATTTATATACTTCCATGGTAGAAAAAGGAGACCCGAATGCTTGCACAGACCGAGAGCAGGGGTTTCGTTACATGCTTGTCATTTCTTATTATATTAAATATGCACAATTACAATAAAATTTGTTCATTTATACAAAATTAATCATAACTAAAAAAAGTTATATATATATAAAAATTTGAAATAAGAAATCATAAATCAATAATAGGTTTACAAAATTATTATTATTTTTATTATTATTAAAGAAAAATAGCTAGTAAAAATTAGTAGGGCTAAGAATACGTTAAGATTTTTAATGTACAATCTAATTCAAATAGAGAAGGTAAGAAAAAAATAATTACGCTGAACATCTGTATTGTGTATATTTTTGGGGATTTTTATGGACGGCTGCCAATGAGTATGTCCTAGATAAAGAGGAAAACAAAACATGCCTCATAATTTCCCCAGTTTGAGACTTGCTTGGTAAATTTTTTCAGTTTTGTTATTTTATTAATTTCCAGCTCGCAAAATAATTAAACATTAATTCCATTTATATGCCCTTTTTAATCAAATATGCTAGATTTACTAAGGCTGCATTTTTTTAAATTTTTGTTTCAATAATAATAATAATAATAATAATCATAATTTTAATTTGAATTTCAAATAACATAAAGAAAAAACTAATAATATATAAATAACCAAAATAATAAACAAACATACAATGAATAATCCCCACTCGATCAACTCTCTTATTTCAACAAACAGATTTTTCTCTTTTTTTTTCTTAAAAAAAAGAACTTTTTGGAGCCGAGCGATTTCTATTTTTTCTTCTTTTAGCGATTTTTTTGATAAATAATTTTTTCAGCTAATTTTATTCCTTGCTTTAAGTTGAAATATTTCATTCTAATAAAACATTTTTTTAAAAAAATTCATTTAGATTGATCGCCAAAAAAGAAAAAGAAAAGAAATTCATATACATTGAAAAAAAAAATCGCTACAGCCAATACACGGATTTCACTTCAGCCTCCGATACGATTATTTTTTTAAAAAAAAGAAATCATTATTACTGATTGTTTTTATTAATTAATATAAAATAAAACACTAATTAAACAAGACAAATTGAAAAAAAAAAAACTGTTGTAATTCTGAATTCGCCTTTTTTTCCTTTTTGTATCGTATTTTACTGTTTAGTATTTCCATAATTTATCTATGGAGGGATGTACGCTGACAATACATAAGTAATAAAAAAACAGTAAAACCAAAAAAATTAAAATAAAAAATAAAAAGAATTGCGCCTGATTTATTTTTTTTATTTAATCTAAGAAGTAAAGTAATTTTTAAAATAACAAAAATTAGAAAATTACACAAATATTTTGTTGGCATGTTCATGCTATTTTTTGGGCGAAAATAAAAATCCTATCCTATAACAGCGTTAAATAAATTTAAAAAAAAAAAAAATGCTTCTCTTTTAAGTTCACCTTGACATGACTAAAATTCATTTAAATCTATTAACATAAAAACTTGTTTTACACACTACATTATATTGTTAATTCTTTTAAAAAAAATCTTTAAGAATGTTAGAAAATATTAAAAACAGGTAGGCTGAAAAATTGCTTGCTCAAAGCTGCAGGAAGAAAAAAAAGTGCTGCGAACTAGGATATTCACTACTTAAAAAAAAAATCTCTAAGGAGTCTTTTTTTCTTTGTTGGAAATATTCGGGACCGGATTCTCAAGCGTTTGCCCACCTATAGTTTAGTTTGTTCTCATTGTTATCGCAATATCTTTTTCTTTCTTTTCTTTTTTTAAGGCTTACAGGCAAATAGCTGCTCGAAATCACGGCCAATGATGAAAAAAAGAAGACTGGAACCCCGGAAAAGATGCCTTCTTGTAATTTCTAGCATACACTGTCGCATCGAATATAACATAACTATGTAGTCATTTTTATATTTTCCCTTCTTTCTTTTTATTCATCTAATTTTATTTTCTGAATATTTCTGTTTGTTTAACACATAATATTTTACATACCACCTAATATTTACTTTTTTAAATTTTCCGAAATTCTTTTGTAAACAATCTGTAGAAAACTAGAGTGCACGATTCTAAGGAACTGCGGTTAATTTTCTTTTAAATGAATGACATAAAAAAAAAAAAAAAAAAAATGAGAAAAAATGTATTAATATATATATATAAAAAAAAGACAAAAATTCAGGAACACCCCCAAAAACCAGACAACAATTGTCTATTTATTTTTATGTTTTACTTATATGGATTAAATATGGCTTACTATATATTTTTTATGTAAATCAAAAATTATAATGTAAAATAATATTAAATGGATTATCTATTGAGTATATATTTTTGTTTGTTAGAACTATTATAATTATTCAAAACTATAATCAATATATATATATATTATGCTGTAAACGGATAAAATATAGGTTGTAAATATTGTAACAAATATTGTTTGAATTATCGTAGTAAAAAAAAAAATAATAAAAAATAAAATATATATATATTCAGTCTTTTTTTTATCAGGACATCAACCTTTTTAAGTTTAAAAAGTTGTGTTCTCTTAAGGTTAGTTTTTATTTTTTATAATGTTTTACTTCTTCACATACCTTTTTTTTAATTTTTTTTGTTTTTTTTTTTCTACATTTTTCCCCAACATTATTATTGATATATTTGTATATAAATATACATATATATACATACACTTTTTTTTTTAATATGTTACATATAAAACACTTAAAAAAGTCCCAATAACTGACATGAAAACATTATTTTCTATATATTTTGTTTATAAATATATAGTTTGGATTAAGCATTTATATTATATTCCATTTTACTATACAGTAGATTAATATTATTATTATGTGAGCAATAATCAAATTTTTTAAGAAGCAGCGTAAAAATTGTCTTCTTTTTTTTATAAATTCAATAAAACTTTTGTAGGTTATTCAAAAATTATTAAAATGTGTAAGTGGAAAACAAAAGACAGCTTTGTAAAAGCATTTAATAAAAAAATATTTATTAAAAAACAAAAAAATTGAATACTAAATTTTAATGAGCTGAAAACTGTAAGTTAAAACGGAAAGTAGGTTAGAATTAGGATCAAATATGGTTTTGTGAAGCGTATAAACCAAAAACACTCACCATGACCCAAGTATTTTTTTTTGTTTTTAACAATGCCGAAATTTCCTTCTATGCACATTCAACTCTCTTTTTTTTCACGTTATTCATCTCGTTATAATTTAATAAATTAAGGCACGTTTGCATTATCAATATATGTATTTATTTTTGTTTTACTTGTTTGGTGAGAAATTAAGGTATAAGCAAAAGCAGATAAGGAGGTTCGTCTCTAAGTAGCTCTCTTATTTTATAAGTTTTTTTTTTTTTCCAAAGAAATTGCTAAACGTTTCATCGTGTTCCTGCGTTTTTATCATACCTATTAATTCGAAACTAAAAATAATTATGAACAAATTTATGAATAAATAATATTAATAAAATAAATCGTGTATATCACAGTTCCCTAATAAGTCGTGCCTACTTGGTTAGTTTGCGTTAATATTAATTATATTTCCTTAGTAAATTCAAAGAAATAACATGAACATATTTCATCAAAAAATAAAAAAAGGAAAATTAAAATTAACAAAAGAACGTGATCTCAAAAAAGTACTAAAATAAATGAAACCTGCTTATTAAATTATTTTATTATTATGTTTTTCTTTTTCTAATCCCTATATAGTATTTTTTTTTTCTTAAAAAACACTTTTACATTCTATTTTTATTTATTTTTTTAATATTATGTATAATATATATATATATTTAGTTTTAATATTTTAATTTTTATTTTAAATGAAAAGATTTTTTTTCTATATAATCATTTAAAGAAAGAAAACTCATAAATTTACAAGTATTCGTATCTCTATTTCATAACAATATAAAATAAAAACAAAGTTTAATCATTATCATTTATATTATCCAAAACTAATAGACGCGTTTGCGTTTAGAGATAGTGAAAACAAAAAATTATATTTAAGGAGAAAAAAAGAAAAAGAAGATTTTTACAATCAATCTCAACTTCAATACGGTTGTATTCCACTCACAGATTGACTCTAATTACAGTTTTTCCCTTTTAAAGAATTATTAAGACACCACATGAAAATGTTAAAATACATATTCGTTCTTTCAAGGGGGGAAGGTGAAAGCAATTAAAATAGTTTTTAGTTTTAATAGAACTGTAAGGAGAGGGGGGGCTTGGTGGTATGACAGGTGATGTGATGGATATAATAATAATTAAAAAATATGTAATGGAGAAGTTTAATTACCCACAAATATGTTTAGTCAAATAGTAAATTAAGTTATTCACATAATTATATTTAAGATAAAGAAAGAAAATAATAATAATAATAAAGAAATGCCCAATTATAAAAAGCTGTGGAAGGTGTAGCTCAATACATCGACGGCAGATTAATTTCTAAAAATACAACATTAATGCCTAATTCCTATTTTATTAATTAAATAATTTTTTTTTTCTACCAAATTGTATATTGTATTTAGCAACAGTAATTATGAAAAAGCATTAATAATTTGAAAATTAAATAAAATAAATGAATAAAACTGCCGCCTTTCAAAAAATTTGAACTCCCACGCACAAAATAAAGACATCTAAATGCATCTTTTTATGTGTGAGAAAAAAAAAAAATGCATAACTACTTAATATTGGGTGAGAGAAACTAAAGTAAAGAGAAAGCTTATTTTTTTTACAGAAAGGTAAATTGCATATAGTTGTAAAAAGTAATTTTATTCATCGTATTGCATATTAATACAAACATATTATGTTTGTATTACTTTCCTTATATATTTAAAATTTATCAATATGATGAAAGAAAAAAAATAATGAACGTAAAATTTTGGAAAAGAGCCCACTACAAAAAAAAAAACAACTGTATGTTCACCTTTTATTATTATTTTTTTTTTTAAATTTTAGATAGCTTTTTCTGTTTTTTTTCTTTTTTCTTTTAATAATTAATAATATTAATATTTTCATTTTATTAATTACTATAATTTTTTATACGAGTTTAGTGTTTTATATAGCATATGACAACCCAAATTATTATTAGTAATAATACAAAATTAAACCTTTACTTCCTTTTACCCAAGACATTCTTCCTTTCAATATAATCAATGGACAAAAATAAAAATAATTAAATCAAATAAAAAATTTCAGAAAATCATAAAAAAAAAAAGAAACAAAAATTCTATGAGCATATACGCACACCCTATAAAAACTGTTATAAGTTTAACTAAATATATATAGCGAATGAGAAATTGTGGTTAGCTTTTTATTTCCATTTAATCCAATTTCCTTTATTAATTACATAAAAAACAAAAATATATAATCTATTTTAAATATTTATAGGTGAAATATTTAAAAAAAGAAAAAGAAAAAAGGGATTTATTACAAGTAATTTTTATTAATAAAATAGTACCTTAAGAAATTTTATTTTAATTTACCAGTTATGATAATAAAAAAATTAATGAAACTTATTGTAGTTGTTGGGAAAAACAAAACAAAAATCAAAATGTAAAGATAAATTTTTAAAATATTACTTTTTCAAATTCTTCAAATTATGATCTAGATAAGCCTAGAAAAAATTAATTAAACAAAAATTGTATAATTTTTTTATTATTATTTCTAATTATGTAATATATATATATATAATAATAATATATAGTCAAAGAATGCCCTTCGTTGCAACTTACAATAAAAATATGTATATATATTTTCAAAAACATATTAAAAAATAAACGAAGCTTTTTTCGCCATTGCGGGTGTATAATCAAACAAAACACAAAAAAAAAACATAGGTAATCGTTTTAATAAAACGTAAATTTTAATGACGTCCAGTGTTAGAAAATAAAAAGTTTAATATTGAAAGAAAAGTGATTTTCTTTAACAGATTTCACCGAGGATTCCAAAAATCCGGTGGAGGGAGAGAGCGCAAGGAAAATAATACTTGGTTAAGTTCCTTTCTTCTTCTAGAATACAGAACAAGATGTATCATATCACGAGGCTGTAATCATAACCTCAAGAAAATTATATAAAAAATGAGAAGTCGGGTGTCGCATCTCTAATAAAAAAAAAAAGAAAAAAAAAATAAGGCAAATTTATAGTTAAAATTTATAATATATGAATATTGTATTTATTATACAATGTAAAGATCTGAATTTTTTTTTTTTTTTTTTTCTCCAGCTTTGTAAAACAATTAGAACTAAAACAATATAAAGTACTGAATACTATAATGTTTGTCACGGTATGAAATGGGTGGGATGTTTAATAAAGGGATTTCACAGTCGGAAATAGGAATGTTATGAATAGTAGGTAGATTAATAATAACAGATAGGTTAGGGACAGTAAGAAAATGAAATACTGATTTAAGGGAAAGGAGGAGAAAAAAATTGATGCTATCCAATATATATATTTTTTTTTGTATTTTTCATTTTTTAAAAATTATTATTTAACTTTATCTTTTTTCACTTAAAAATGAGGTAGTCTGGTAAGTTATATATTTTATTTTTATTATATACTCTCGTCTATATATTCGTATTATATCAAAGAGAATATACATATATAGTATATTGTTTGTTTTATTTTTTTTTATACAGATATATATGGATTATAATATATATGTTGTTGTTGGTTTTTTTTGTTAAAAAAAAGAAGGCCTTCGATTGACAATCGAGACGGCAGTGGCATTTTCTTATAAATCGATTTTTTTTTTTTATATATATATATATATATTAAGAAAAAAAAAGCATTATCGGCTCCTGGAATTTTTAATGATAATCCCGAAATTGATAAAATTTTTGCCAAATCCTTCTTTTTTTTGTTTTTAATTTTGTAACAACCTGGAGAGATATTTTTTAAATTTCAAAGTCAGTATGGCCGTCGCGTGGCCCGTGGCATTTTTTTAGATTTTTATTTTAGAAATTTTAGAATTTTTAAGTATATATATATATATTGAAGTATATATATATATAAAAATTTAGAGATTTCCAATGGAGCATTTTTCTGGCGTCCGATGTATTTTAAGAAAAAACTGAATATCTAAAAAAATATTACATAAAAAACAAAAATTATAATAAATGTATTTATTTACACTTAAACTGTTAAAACCGTTTATTGTTTATTCTATTAAAAACAAAAAAAATTGTTTAAAACCAGCAGAAAAGCGATTCTATGAGGTATGTGTGTGAAGTGTTTTGTAACCTGAGATAATGTAAAACAGGAGAAGTGATTACCATTTTTTTTTAAATAATAATAACCAACAATAAGATTTTGTATACAACACTTCTCCTATTTCTGTTTTAATTAAAAGAAAAAAAAAATTAAATAACTATTATATATATTTGTATTACTATGATTATTTGTATCTTTATAAAAAACTATGTAATGTATAATATATATTTGTATTTATTTTAAATCATCACTTGTTTTTATTATCATTTCTTATTATTTTTAAAAATCACTATTGTTTGTTTCTCTGTATATAAAATAGTTGTTAAAATATCTATGAGTTTAAAAAGTAATAATATTTAATAATAACCAGTTATAATATTAATAACAACGGTGTATGAATTAACAAGTATGGGGGGAAAAAATTAAAAAAAAAAAAAAAAATCACGTACTACGGTGTGCCACGCACACGTAAGAAACAATCGATATATGTTTATATTTTTTTTCTGACATCTCTTTGATCTTTTTTTTAAACTTGACTCTTTGTATTTGATGTTGGTCTAATGTTTAATTTGATTGATGATAGTAAAATGTATTATTACTTGTGATACAGGGGAAGCCCTGAAATATTTTTTGGAGCTACTAAAGAAAATCCTCCGTTGAGAGTCATGAGCGTTTAATTATTTTAACAACAGAATAGGCTTTATTACTAATAATAATAATAATAATAATAATAATAATGAGTAATAGTGAAACAAAATAAAAATAATTGTAATATACATAATTATAATAATTGTAATATATGTAAAAATTCAACAACGTAATGTCCTTTGATTTTAAATTATTATTTTTTTAAATATTAAATAATTCAATAATTAACGAAGATTTTTATTCGTTATTTATATGGATTTTTTTTTTGTATTATATATTAATATGTAAGTGTGTGTTTGATTAAAAAAAGAAACCCACAAGTACCCAGCAGATTATTCGTCATTATTTCAAAAAATAAAATAAAAATATAAAATTATTAAAAATAATTCCTATTTATTTATTGACAGTACAAAATAATCGCGTTTTTCTGGCAGTTAAAAGAATGGAGCCAGTTCTCACTCGATTAGTGAGTTCTCCATTTTTTTGTTTTGATTCGGACGTTTTTATTTTTGGATTTTTTTGTTTTTGTATTAATTTAATCTTTAATCTACTTTTTGTTTTTATTTGTGCCACGTAAAAAAAAAAAAAAAAAAAAAAAAAACACAACAAATATTAGTATTTTAAAGTCATTATCCAGTAAAATTATTTTTATCTTCTGTTTTTTATTTATATATATATAAAAAAAAACGAAAAAGTTATTTATCCGTAGTCATGGGTAATGTTATTTTGTTTGTTTATTTAAAAAAAAAAGAGCAGCCGTTTTTAACGTTTCTTTTATATACATTCAAACAAATTCGCATTATTTCAGTTGTTCGGTGTTTGTAAAATACACGATCTTAATTTTGGTTGTAATTTTGTTTTTTGTTTTTTTTTTTTTACAAACAAACCGCAAAAATTGAGGGGAGGCGATTGATTATACAAAGAATGATCTTTCTAATGTTGTGTTTTTCTTGATATTCAAACTTTACGATTAATTATATTTTATAAATATAATTTTTTTTTCTTCTTTTCATTTGTTAGGTTTTCCCAAATAGCAATAAAGAGAAAAAATGAGTTAAGATTTCAAAATGTCCGACGATAACTGTTCTAAAACAAAAATCAGGCTAATCGGCGATGTATTAATTTAAACACAGCGTTAATACATATATGTAACTATATATTCATATTAGAAGGGTCGTTTTTGTTCTGTTAGTGCCTTTCTTTACTGGTTTCATGTTTTACCGTCGACAATTGAAAAATTTCTTTTTTTTTTTTTGCAACTCTGAACAAAACAGGTTACGTGTATTTAGAGGTTTTATTTATATCTTCCAAGAAAAAAAATTGAATACTTGATTTTAAGATAGTATAAACCCAAAAAACTTGGAATTAAATTTTATTACTTATGGAAATATTAGAAAAAAAATAGAATTTTTTTTTCCATAAAAAAAAGAATCGTTTGTATTTTTTTTTTTTTCTTATATTTGTTGGTGTTGAATTTTTCAAATAAAAGAGCGGATGTTTTTCAAGTTTTTTTTTTTTTTTTTTTTGAAGTTTGGAGGGGAATTTTTCTTTTTTTGGGGGGTGGGACAAGAGGGACAAGAGCTTGGCTTTTGAAGGACCTAGTATTTTTTTTTTTTTTGTAATGTACCAAAGTTTAAAAATGGACTTAATGAAAAAAAAAAAAGGAGAAATTGGAAAAAAAGTTGGTTTCAATTTTTAGAAAGAGGCTCAAGTTACGTTTAAAATAGTTGAAGATTCAAGCTGTTCATTAAAAAAAAAAAAAAACAACAACTTGAATAGGAAATATATGTCAAAAAACTATTGATTTTGAAATTATTTATACATATATTAAAGAAAATATATATATAAATATAGATAAATTTTCCGATGACTCTCCTTAATCAATGGCCAGTAAAAATGACTGGCCGGTGCCGCCATTTTCCCAGAAAATTTAATTTTTAAATATACTTTATTTATTTTAAAATATATCATTTTCTTTTTTTTAATTTTTTTTTAAAAAAAACTTTATTAAATACAATTTAATTTTTTATAATAAAAAAATTTATTTTAAAATCGTCTCTTTAATATATATATATATATATATATTTCTTTATTATTTTTTTAAATTTTTTACTTCAACTAGAAAAATTTACATTTTTTTTAAATTTAAAAAATATTTTATCTTAAAAAAATGTTTTTTCTCAAATATTTTCTCTCAATAATCTAAAACAAAACAAATATTTATTTTACTTTTTTTTTTTTTGCTTTTTTAATATTAATTTAGCGAGACGTATCAAAAATAATTTTTACCCTTTTTAGTATTAAGGGCAAAAAATTTCTTTATTTATTTTAAAATTATCTCACTTTCATATCATTAAAAAACATCATAAAAATGGGTTAATTTATTTAGTTTAAATTAGGGGGCCTCTAGATAATTTATTTTAGATTTTTTAATGATTAAATTTCAAAACTAAAAGGTTTTTGCAATTTATATATATATAAAAAAAAAATTTAAAATTTAATTAGGGACTGGGGGCGGGGTATAGAAGGACCAATAATTTTTATAAATTAAAAAAAAAAAGATGAAAACACAAAAATAGATTTCCGCTCTAAATTAGTTTTGTTTTTTTAAATAAGAGGTAGATAGTTTCTTATACCTATCTTAACGCTCGAAAAATTTTTATCTCCAAAAAAAAGGGTAAATATATGGAGGCACACAATTCTTCTCTTTTGTGGTTGCCCCCCAGAAGTACCCCCGGAGGATATATTTTTTTTTATTTTTAATTTTTTTTTTTTTAAATAATTTACATTTAAAAATTTGTACTCTTAATTGTCCACTCCCTCTTTGGTTTGAGGCTGCTCATTATATAAAAGTAGTCCGAGTCACTCGTCCATATATATATATATATATAGTACAAAACCAGTCTATATATATACAATTATAAAGTAAGTCATGTCCATCAGTCAAGTCGTTATTTTTTGTTTTTGTTTTTTCAAGTTGGATAGGGGCGTGTAGCGTATTTCGTCACTATCTCACTTTACTGTGTGGGCTGCAGCTGAGGTGCCTGGGACTGCTGTTGCTGTGGAGGTTGCTGCGCTCCAGGTCCGCCGCCGCTCGCCCCCCGAAGACCGCCTCCACGGGCTCCACCTGGACCACCACTACCCTGGCCGCCAGCTCCGCCGGTACTCACCATCGCTCGGATACGTCTTTGCGCAGACTGTTAAGTAAAAAAAAAGGTCTTGAAAAACTGACACAATATTCTCTTAAAATGTGAAGTGTTTAAAGAAAACAAGTTTTAGGAAACTCGTTTAAGAAATTTCTATAGAAATTCTTGAAAAAAAAATCGCAACGAAGTAAAAACGCACATCTGGTTCATGAATTTGGTCAAAAGAAGTAGAACTTCAGAAAACCAACAAGTTTGAATTATTCCCACGTTGTTTCGTAGTCTACACACGCCAACCATTCGCTAAAAACATGTTTTTGTCTTCAGTGAATATTCCGATGAAAACAAAATTTCAAAATTTTGAAACCATCACAAATCCTTCCTCTTACTAGGAGTATGGAAATGTACAAGTATGATAAACACTCCAAATTACGCTTATAAAGTTTAACAAGATTTACTATAAACAATTATAATAATATTTTAGTTAATATTTATTTTATCTACAATAAAACAGCGCAATGTGGCCTCAACGGCCAAAATTCTTTCTTTTTTTTAAATCAATTTTTATCAGAGGATTTCACACACAACGTGGTCTTCTTCTACCTAGAGGTAAATGAAAAATAATTTTTTTTTTTATTGCTGCTTTACATAAGGTAATTTAGCAATGATCACAACCGACGAAAAACGCTTGTTGCTTTTGTATTGCCATCAGTTTCGCTTATTAATTTTTAAGGTGATACATACCTTCGAATTATCAAGAGTGACAGATGGAATATGTTTTTAAGAGAATAGGACTTCTACTAATAAGTTCTCAGAAGTTTTCTGCATAAACTTGAAGGAGAACCAAGCGCTAATGTGGCATAACAGTGACTCAAATAATAATTAAATGTGAGGAACAAAATATAGTTAGTAAAAAAAAAACAGGGAGTCCACAAAAAAAAAACAACTGTTGTTTGGAGAACAGCACACTTTAAGAGAAGGTAATAAATATAAGCTATGTTACCTGGACACTAAAAAATGCGCCAATGATGTGTACAGTGGTTTCATCATCATGGGTGCCGGCACTTCCTTGTTCTGGAAGCTTAATTATCGAACCTGTCACCCTTTGAAGCTCTCTGACGTTCTGTCCTCCTTTACCGATAATTCTGCCAACCTGAGACGATGGCACCAAGATTTCCACGGTTAGCCGGACATCGTCTGAACCAGATACAAATCCCTCTTCTCTCATTTTCTCAAATATCAGGTACTGGGCCTAAGAGAATGAGTACAATACGTTAATGTTGTTTGACAGTTTTACCGAAAAGGTTTTAAAAGCTTCTTCACTGTTATTCCAATAACATACCTTCCACTGAGACTCCGGGCTACCAACAATGGTAACCCTCCTTTCTGCTTGTTGGCTCTCTCTCTCCATTTTTTCACCTTCCAGTGGGGCTATTTTCACCGATGCACCACTAAACCTTATCATATTCCTTATATGAGAACCTTTCGTTCCAATTATCGCACCTACAGCGTTATTTGGAATATACAGATATGTCGTCTCCTGCAAGACAATAATATACCAATTTTTTTTTTTTTTGTATCCTCGACGAAGAAACAATGTTCTATTTGCGAGAAGGAAAATTAGTAATAGTGAGAAGAGGGAGTTAATGTCATTAAAAACTTTGGAAGAGTAGTGACTACGAGAATCGAATTCCGTTGTGACTCCTTCTGATATCTGAAAGGATTTTGCTGGACTAGAAAAGATTCCAATATAATGCAGCAAGGACGGAATTTGCAGACACAATTTCGATACACTTGATAAAAAATGATAGTAATTGTGAATAGTGAATAGATAAGAATTTTTTCAGTTATTTTAGAAGTAATATATATATCGTGTACGTCTGAAATATAGAATTATCTGTGAATTTGTTTCAAGTCAAACAAATGGCATTTATATCGGTACCAAAGCCTCTAAAATGTGGGTAATAGTTTGACAGAGTTACTCTAGATACGAATTGGGCAGGCGTGTATCAGGAGAGATCTGAGGAGTGTCTTATTGCGCTTAGTACAATGCAGAAGTGTTTATGTGGAGATGTATTTTAGTTGAATGAATGTGAATAAAATAAAATAGATTTTTCAAATCAGGCGCATGCTCGTTGAAGAAATTTGACATGCGTGTAATCGTCCCAGATTCGGGATTATGACCGGAAAACTTATGCATTCCTTGACTTTTCTTCTTCCAAAGAATTCCTTGAATGCTAGTTGTAAGCACAACTAAAACTTCGTTCTGAAACCTTTGCTATTGCGATGATTTTTGTTCTGACAGATTTATATTCGGTTTCCATTGTAAAACCAGATTATCAAGTTAGATGATGTCCAAAGTATGTTCGAATGCAGCTCATTATTGCCTTCTACAGTCAGAGAAAATAAGTCTAGCACTTTGCTTTATTCGAGTTTTTTTATATAAATTGTTCTGACTTGTATGAAGGATAGTAAAATTTGTGAAATGACACTAACCGTAATTTCTAAAGAGCAAAGGATGCCGAATGGTAAATTCCAATTAACAGCGACTCAAGCATAGAGGTCATTTGAAAATTTACTAATTTAATACGTTTAGCTAATAAATTGTATGAGTTAAAATAATATTTTGAAGAACCTGAGCATCTGGCGCATGAGATGCAGGAGGTATAGGTTGATAAACTGGTGGGTACGCTCCTGAGTATAGCCCGCCCTGGTATCCTCCTCCTCGACCGCCATAGCCCATTCCAGAAGTGGCCATCATAGCCATTGGATGCAAACCAGGAAACATCATGCTTTGAGGCTGTAAACCAATATAATAATTATGTTATCTAAATTTTCTTTTTTACAGATTTTATTAATCATTCGACAGATTCATTTGCAATACTTTTCCTTTCTTCAACCTATTGCTCACAAAGCGACCATGCTTTTTGAAGGTCGTTAAAAAGTAAACCTAATAAAGACCTAAAAATAATAAATGAAAATTCGATACCCTTAATATAAACAGACTTAATGCCTTGTTCTATTAAGTACCTCAATTTTTTAATATTTTTAATGTAGTAAACCAGAACCAGTGCAAAGAATGATATCTATGATATCTCATCTAAGAAATAATAAATTATGCTTTTTAGTTCAATTAGAATCAAAACGAGAATGTTCAATTATCTTAATATCTATTTTAAAAAAAAGCAAAAAATATATATATAAAAATGATTTGATAGACTGGATGACAGACTTTATTAGCATTCATGGTATTTACAACAAAAAGTGGAACGGATAAAAACATCAATTCTTTCCTCTCAGTATATTTGACTTTTCTCTCTTCCACCATATGGCATTGCTTTTTAATAGATTTAAAATTCTATATGTTAATGCATAAATCTTTAGTTTGATAGGGTGATATCTTGATTTGGGGAACATCTGTAATTAAAAAGTTGCATCCAAAAACCTGCAACGTAAGGATAATTTAAAGGAAAGGATAAAGTAAACAACAAGAAATTACAGGTTAGGGAGTAGATTTTGAATTAGTAGGATGATAAAAAGAATAAAATTAACGTGAGTTAGGAAGCCTCCCACAAAAAAGTTCCCGGTCCACATGCGAAATCTCAAGACCTTGTAACATCACCATTGGTGCCACAACGTCAAAGAAAATTCACATGGGCTCTTGTTTATACTATTAAATATAATTTCTTTTCCTTTTTTCAGGATATTTAATTAATATCAAAGAATTCGAAATAATGCGGTTCATAAGGACACTCAAAAAATAATTCAAACTATATGTAAAAAAAACAGAAGGAGATAACGAAAACTTACAGCCATTGCTTGCAGATCATTTTCATAACTTTGTCTTAATTTAGAGCTGATCATAGATTCTGCCTTCGACATATTATCTATAGATCCTTTCACAGTAATTATCCGTTCCAAGTTAAAGCTATTTATATCGTTTATGCTAAAATCAGAAGAAAAAGATAAACTGTTAAAAATTATTCAAGACCTAAAACTGAATTTCAAAATAAAAATTAATCTACCTTTTAAAAAATTGTTCTTTCTAAATTAATATAAAATTTGAGAAAGCAAATTTTTAAACGAATCTGAGTGCAGTTATCAGAAAATGATTGCACAACTGTCGATTAGAAATCTCCATTTTAAATATCACAATTTTTAATAACAGTACTCTATTTGCGAGTAGCCATTAGACCAAGAATTTATAAAAATGTTAAGCACTGGTTGGAACTTAATACACAAATTGAAATAGTTCATTAGTAACAAGTTTTAGGGATTGCCAAATTTCTTTACGGAACATCCTTATGAAAATGCTCTCTGCAGTGATTTGTGTTTGTAGTTTTATTTTTTTGTTTTTTAAATTAAAGACGCTTCAGTCAACGTTTGAAGTCAACAGTGCACTGGTCTCCGAATTAGTTCTGTCATAACAAACATCTTTGCCCATAATCTCTGCAGAGTATCTCAGAACGAGAAATGCTATAGAGGGCTGCAAGTAGGACTCATACAGATCCCGAATCCTGAGTCGAGTGCAAAAACGCCGAGCTATTTCCTCTCTTCTTAAGTTGAAATATTTTCTACTTTTCCCAGGCAATTTTTCAAGAATAACGATTGTAAAATATGCATAATAAATGAATGATATGATGACTATTTGAGAGTTTAGCAGGTTTCGAGATAATTCATTAAAGTTATTGCGTTATCATCAGACAAATCTAAGAATTCTCAAAAAATATATAAACAAACTTCCTTAAGGCCTTATCTTAAACACGTTTTAACGAAAAAGATATATCAAAACTATTCCAGATAATTGCTAGAATCAAATATCATTTAAAATCTTTGCCCTTTATTACTTAGCTAGGAGGAAAGATATTTCTATCACATACTACACTTGGTGAACACACTACTCCTATATAAGTTTGGGGATAACAATAAAAAATAAATCCACCTCCGATGATGGATGAATATTCGGAACAGATCACAAAGAAAAAACAACCATGCAATGACGATGATATTACCCATCATCACTGGTGACCCAATCACTTTTTCTACAAGGTGATCGATCAAACTGAAATGAAGAATTAGAACTACTCAAAAGTTTAATTCACAACAGACATATCTTGTCTGCTGAACGACTGTAGTAATAAAATATGAAACTTTAAGCTTTCTTAAAGAGGAATGCCTAAGGTTTTTCAGTACTTTTCTTCTAGCTAGGACCTCTTAAAATAGAAGAACTATTTTTAATTTCGAAATAAATTTCTAGTTTGAATTATTCCACAATTGTTTTAAATTCTGACTACATTTTATAATCTCAATGAACATCATCTGAGAAACTTTCATTCAATTTTGAGATAGATTATATTGGGCTTGTAGGATATTTAAGATTTTACTTTAAAAAATGAATATAGAAGAGCTTACCTTGAAACTGTAATCTTGGTATCCGTCTCTTGCATGATTCTTTTGATCGTGTTACCAGCCTTGCCAATTATTCTGCCTATTAGATTATTGTGGGCCAGTACTTTTAAAGTGATCTCACTACAAAAAAAGGAAGATGACAATCATTTTTAATATTTAGATTTTCATGATAGAAATCCAAATAGTATCGAATAATTTAAATAAATAAAATTTACCCTTTATTGTTGGTTGTCGCTTCCTGTTTCATAACTTCAAGAATCCTTTTACAGGCATTCGTACAATTTTCCGGATTACCATAAATTGTAATGGCTTTCTCCAGAGAGCCTACATTATCTTTCCGATGTACATCAACTCTGTAAAAAGATAGCATACGAAAATCGATTATTAGAATAAATAGTCTCACAACTTTTCAAGTATCCTGACATCCTTTCAGATATACCAGTCTATAACAAGAGTGTACACTTAATTTAACCTTCCCTCAATACTCTTATAATTTAGAGATTCGTTTATCTTTAGATTTAGCAAGTCACTATTTGTACTAAAAAAAAGGAATATTTAAGCTGACTAGCTGCAACAGTGGAGTGGAGTACGACTTCTAGCTATGTTCATCATGTATTAACGTGTCCAAATTGAATCTAGCAATCTGTATTAACTGTAATACTGGCTAAATTTAAATTGTTCGTAGAATAAGTGTGGGTAAATTACGCTGTTTACTCAGTAATGTAGAAAAAGACAAGTTTGAATTAATTTTTAAAAACTTATTGTTATTTTGTGGAAACCTAATTCCCCAAAGTCAAAAACTTCGCACTCTATTAGAAACTGTCCCAGAACTAACAGCAATGTTAGCCGAGTACTCTTGTGTTCTAACCTTACTTCTTCCTTTCGATTGGCACCGTGATATGGGATCAAATATAGGAGAAACCTTAAATTTCCTACCCCCTCGTCAACCTCCGAAAAGTTTTAAATACAGATCTTCAAGCCCAGCCTGCGTGATATCTTATTCGAGGAAAACCCAAGATTTGTCTACCCATTAAGGATAAGGGTATTTTACAAAAAGCCGCTTTTCCAGGTAATAATTTTAAATTTGAAGAAACAATGGAATTTAGTAAGAAGTGAGCAGTTCTTAACGACGAATCGTGCACCCCACATTATCTGATAAGATCAGGTAATTAGAAAGTTATGGGACTGAATGAAATGCAATATGTGATACCACCAGGCTGCTTATCTACCCAACCATTATGGATGTCCACCGGTGTCTGTAGAAATAATTGCAACTACAACCATAGGCAAATCTGTTTTGAAATTAATACACTTGTAACATTCTTCTACATCCTATACTTTTAAGGCTAATAATAAGTCTAAATTCAATAATTGATGGCCATAGGAAAGATCCATCTTTAGAGGAGGATTAATCTCTGTGCAAGTAGTCAGTTTTTTTAAGAAAATACGCAAAGACGGTTCAGTCGGCCAAGAATATCAGCACAGTTTTTTTTAACTTATGAAAATTTAATTTGCGAAACCATGTTATTGGTAATCATCACCACCGTCTGTTTTATTTATAATACAGTTTCTTATTTTAACGAACTAAATTTCCTATTTATGTTTATAACCAACCTTGCTCTGCTCTGTTGAGTAATCTGTCTAATTGTGGAACCTTGTCGGCCGATGATCGCTCCTACCATATCTGACTGTACTAATATTCTGAGTGGAAAGTCAGTCTGTCTGGCACCACCTCCAGCTCCAGCACCTCCTCCTAGAGGAAATCCAGTCGGCCCTCTCGGTCTGCCGCCTCCACGACCGCCTCTCTTCTCTTCCCCACCGCCGCCCATTCCGCCACCGCCACCTCCGGTACGTAGTTCAGCCTTTAAGAATAATCCTTCAAATTCTGTACCGTTCAATTCGTTCACTGCCCTTTGGTTAAAAAAACAAAAAACAAATTAATATCAGGCTAAATTAGAAAATATTTTCAAATTTATAATAAATAATGAATGTTTATTTCACTTAACTTGCTAAATTTTCAAATCTATTACGAGTAAAAACTGAGAAATAGGGGTAAAAGAGACAAAGGAATTATTTCAACTTTTCTAAACAATTGTACTCCTTTCCAATTTGGAATCACTTAAAATCGACAAATAGTTTTAATATTAGTGGAATTAATTGCAGCTCAAGAATAGTAACTTTAAAAGATACTAAAAAGACCCAAGGACTGAAAGATGGTTGGAGCATTGAATCAAGATGTACCAATTATTTGATGATTCAATTCTATTTTCTTGCTTCTTACACAGTAAGTAACAGGATCAACGGTAAAATAAGGTAAAGAGCTAAACGAAAAAATAGCCTAATCAAGGAAGTTATTTTTTAGAAGTAAAACAATTGAATGCCATCTGTTTGGAATACAACTTTAATAGCAAGCTTATAAGTGGTTCCTTATAGAAACCCCTAAAAAGAGCCGCTTAGATGATTTGAGCCCTGAACTTAATGTTGGACATCAGAGCATTGGATTTAGCAGCACTGGGCAGAAGAACGCCGAAAAGAGGAATTGGGAGGAACCTAAGAACGATTATCGAAAAGAAAGAGAAGAGTTGGGCTAATGCCAGGACTAAGGCCAAGAATAGAGAAGAATGGCAGGCCTTAAAACCACAAAAGAAAAAATAAACCTTTAAACTTTCTGATTTTTCATCAGCTAATATAAATTTAGACAAATTTTTTATATAATGAAATTTATATACTTAAAAAAAACAAAAACTAACTGTTGAGCCTGTTCGTTGGATTCGAAGGTGACCAAGATCGTCTGCGTTTGGTTGTCTCTTGAACTGATTTTCTCACAACTTTGTATATGATGATACTGCGACAGAAGTGGTTCTAAATCGTTTATTCCTACGTGGCTAGCAACATTCGATATCATCACCTTTGCCTGCCCCCCGCTGCAACAAATAGAAAAGAAAATTTTAAATAAATAAAAAAGATTAATGGATGTAAATAGCACATATGAATTTTATAAATCACAATAAGAAAATAAAATAAAATAGTGATGAAACTACGAACAATAAAAAATAAATATAAGACAAATAATATTTTTAGCAAGTCTGAAATAAAACAAATTTTTAAATAAATACAAGAACTAAACTAGACAGAACCAGAATAAAAGAAATACAAAAGAAACGAGGCATATCACACAACTGGAATAGAAAATACAAGTTAATAAATGTGGAAAAATTAATATTCTTGACCTATGAAGAAAAACTGTAGTTATTAGACACAGAGAATTAAGATAGCATTATTTAATGACTAAGAAAGTATTCCTCTAGTCCAACTAAATGAGAATTGATTCAGATAAAAAACTATTAAAAGTAGGTAAGAAGGAATTGAATATGAATAACTAAAAAAATAATAGTTTAATAACAAAGAAAACCAAACTACACACTAACACTTGATACCATGCAAATAATTTATTTATAAAAAGGAAAAAGGAATCATACCTTGCAGACACATCCTCATTATGGCCCATTTACTTGACACAAGCGTTAATAACAAATACCACTGCAATTCAGCACACATTTCTCACAGTGCACTCACATCGGTTTTTGCCCTCTCTTAAATTCTAATTTTATAACAATAACTGGGTTAGACAAAGGTGGAAAGTTAAAAATCAGTGAGGAAATAAGAAAATATGTTAGTATGAGAAGAACAGAGAAAAGTGAAAAATGCGAGAAAAAAAAGGACTTAATTAGATGAAGCTATCATATTAAGTGCTCCCTTTTTTAACATTTACGTTTTTTTTCTTCTTTTTTTTGTAATTCATTCCAGGAAAATAAATACTCCAGGTTACTTAAGAGTTAATAGAATATTATTTTGAACTTGAATGATGTATTTCTAAAAGCAGTTGAATCATTCGTTTAACCAGAAGAAAACGATGAGTCATTAAAAGACACCACACTGCTTAAGAACTTAAAAGGAAACTCAACTATCACTATTTTCAATATTCCTCGGCATAAAATTTCACTAAATTTCCTATTTTAAAATTCATTTTTAATCCAAAAGATAAGAATCATCTTTCTTTTAAATCTATAAGGGAATCCTATACTCTTTTTTTTTTTTTTTTTAATAAAATTGTTGCCCCTTATGTTTTTAAAGTGTAAATATTTAAGCACAAGATTGTTCTTTCAAAAGAGTCTTGAAAATCTGAGATCTAAAAATATTGTGTAATATTTTAAGATACGGCACTATTACTTTTCGAACTTACAAGTAATAAAAGAAGGGCAAGGCCCTTTTTTACACAAGACAGATTAAAGGAGTAGCCATTGTTATTTCTTTCCTTTTTTTTTGTGTTGAAAAAAAATTATTGAACGATAGATAAAAAAAAAAAAAAAAAAAAATTAGTAATTGGAGTACAATTCACATTAAGAATTGATTTTAGGCCTTTCAAAAAATGGAAGGAAATTAATAAAAAGTTACAAATTTTTATTAAAATAAATGTTTCCTGCTTCAATAAGTGGAGGGGAGACCCGGTCTTTCTTTTTTTAGGTTAGAAAGAAACTATTTGAACTTTTATTTAACAATGTATAAATGTTTTCTCAAATTGGGAATTTCTAAATGTTTTATTAATAAATAACTGTTTATTATGAAATGTGCCTTTAAATAATTTTAAAAAGTTGCATCTAACACGTGTACATGACTTTGAATCTGCGCAAGGTCAAAGGGAGTGGCCGAATTTTTTTTTCTTCAGAACTTTTAAAGCTCAAATAAATAAGCTCACCTGTAATAATTTTTCTTCGGAGGAACTCTGATACCATTGTAGCCCCTTTGGGGAGTAGTCACTAAGAATGGAGTATACATCTTTCCTGATAATTGTTTAGCACATCACACCCGAAAGGAAAAAAGAGAGGGACGGATCAACAGAAAGAAAAAAAACAAAATTTAAAAAAATATATAACAAAAAATAACTGGGAATTGGGAAGTTAAAAACCGGCCAAAACGTAGAAAAAGATGATAAACGAAAAAAAATTATGGATTTTGAGTGAAAAACCTAAAAGCGGGTGTACGATAGACTACAAGGACCGAGACTACTTGGGGATATGACCCGACTATAACCCCCACCACTTAAAGGAGACAGGCGGTCGCCGTCCAGTGTTGCCACCTATACACATGTAGACCGGCTAGCGTGAAATTGTCGTATTACATTTTCTCTAACGAAGGACGCGTCTTTCCTTGAGACATGCGCCTCTTACGAATCGATATGACGGGCGACTTGAATGAGAGTATAACACTCTCACACCATCAGATATACTCGTTTTGCTCCACGTGGACTTAAAAAAGAGTAGAGTCGATAACAAGGCGTGGTCCATTTGAAGGTTCAATGCCCTTACCAGGAGCTAGGAAAACTCATGATAGGATTATCTTTCTCAATTTATCTGATAAGATTATCTGAAAATTCCATCGGCCATCTTGAACTATGTTTTGACACAAGTATTCATAATCAGCCGATAAGTAATTTTACAGACTTTTTTTTATGGACATAAGATTACAAAATAACGGCCAAAATTTGAATATTCAAGATTATAATTCTTTTAAGTGATTTTTAAATGTTTTTTTCACTCTATTATGGGCAAAATCTCTTCAGTGCTGTTCAAAATGCTGCAGTAAGTAAAGTTTTAAGCCTAAAAGTTATTTTCCAACTTAACTTGGTAACTACTGCTTTGTAAAAGCCAAGACAGTTAATTGGTTTGTTCTAAACTTGAGAAAGTACTGTTTTTCAAAGCCAACTTTAAAAAAATCCTCTCCGCCCCTCACAAAAGCGAAAAGTATTAGGGAAATATATTACATTCCTTCTGCGATCAACAATAGTACTGACTTGATTGCTGTCAGTTTATAGATGACCTTTTTAAAGGTTAGGTCGCAATGTACAATGAACAGAATAAAAAAGAAAAATTTCGCCACCTATTTAAGTCACCATCCATTTAAGTATTTTTGATATTTTTTAATTTTTCTAACATTACTGAAATGAATATCGACATTTTTACTACTCTATAGTCTAACCCTCGAACAGCAATTATGGACAGCCAAATCTACTAAGCTCATCCATAGAGATGTTTGTTGATAATTCACAAAAATGTACCCAGAAGATAAGACAGACGTTCCAGAAAACACCAGATTCGGGACCAATAAATAGTAAATAAGAAAACCTACCTAGCTCGATCATTTTCTGAAATGGCCACGTACAATGGTTATGAAATGGCGTAGCACCCAAATAAATAGAACAATCTTAAAAAACATAATTTTTCTAGTTTGCAGAACAATCTGGTATAAATTTTGAAGAAAAGTCGTAAGAATTTGGTACCTCCAGGGTACTCCTTTTTGATCGTAGAGATACATATCTCATTGGAAAAAACGTCCGCACTCGCTCATCCGAAATACATCAAAGAATTGCGTATCCTCAGCCAAGAAGATTGCACTCCATCACTTAAATGGCACTCCACTGACTTTCCATTTACTCCTGGAACCACCCGTCAATCACAGCAAACGGGTCAACATTAACAAGTCATCCCTAGAGAGCAATCTGAAGCTGGAAGAATATTATTTAAAACACACGTTTGCATGCATTGCCCTTTATAAAGAGTGGTGGTATTCTCCGCAAAATTGCCACGGTAGCAGTAGATTTGGGAGTAACCCTTTCTTCTTTTAGGCTTAATTCCTTAAACAATCCTTAGAAGATTCTGGAGAAATATTTCCATCAACAGTAAGAAGGATCAATATCCCAGGCTTCTCTGAGTTTATCAGCCGGACAAAAGATTTATTGCAATTTCTCAATAATGATTTAGATATTTCTAATTATTAGAGAAAAAAGAAATTGCATTTTCTGTGAACACTCTTATTAATGGTATTGCATTTTAGTTTCAGTTAATGTATTTTCTGTTAACGGCTATCAAATAACAATACAAAACAAACGCATGCATTTCCATCTTTAAAATGTGTTGATAGGTATATTGGTACTAGATTTTAGAGGATATTTTGCCCATACCGACAGCGAATGAATATTGTATAACAGATTCGCAGAAAATATTTTGCAAAATAGGATGTTGATAAAATGATCTTATTATTAGTAATAGCAAAACCAGTTCACCAGAGAAAGATACTGGTTGTTTGACCATCACATCATAGATAACATACATTCACAATCGTTTACCCACACCAGCGCAACAGCTCCCTGATATGATTATCTTGGAATTTTGTTCTCTTCATTGTGATTTATTAATAATAATGTAAATTGGAAATAAGATGACTAGGATGTGACACGGCTAGCACGGCCCCCCCTTCCTATCGCAGTAACCGCATAATAGCGAGGCTGGGGACATTATCAGAAATTGTGGTGAAGGTTTGGGGGGGGAGATGATTGCGTGTAGCCGATGAGCTGTTCCCGGGCCGTACCTCGCCAAAACTATGTTTGGTTAAGAGAAGAACAACACAACTATAGGCACAGCCACATGAACCCAATCAGGTCCATTCAACTTTTCCATTTCTATGGAAAGTAGTTAGAACGGTTCTGCATGTAACACATATTGCCCTCTTATCGCCAATACACTACAGTTATAAACACACAACACCATTATAATAGTGATCATTCCAAACTAGCGCTACCTACTAACGACAGTCCTTCCGTCCAACAACACATGCAACCATCGCTTCCGTAGAAAAACGGAAATGTCATCCCAACCATTCCCTATTGAAATCTGCTATTTCTCTCTATCTATCTACCCCTCCATCTACCTCTATTTTCCCATTTCTACAGCACTATATAAACACCAAAACCAAATCTTATTACACAAGTTTGAAACGTTTATTAACTACGAAACACCATCACCATCAAAATGCTGACCACAAAACTACTGTTCACTCTCTTGTTCTACCTCTCAAACAGGCGCCCCCCAAATGCCATATCTTTGCAGTTTATATCATCGAACAATACCATATTCCCCCCTCACGTTTGAATTTTGAAGTACAAACTAGCTAAATCAATCTTACTACGGTTACATATACCATTCAAATAGATAATAACAATATTTTAAAGCGTTCTAAAAGGTTCGTAAAACATTTTATTTAAAATTTATATACATATCAATGCACATTCACATTCATGTGACATATAGTTAATTTTGAAGCACCCCTAATCATTTTAAGGAAGTAGGTAGGGTAGAATTGTCTCTCTTACGCAAGAATTTCAGTAAAGTTATTGATGTTTAAAATTGCGAGTAGATTGCTTTTTTTTTTATTTTAAGAGGAGAATATATTAATATGGTGAGTAAAAGATCAGAGGAAATTGGACATTCAAGAACTTCTTAAGACAATGGTACTGGTACGAGACAAGTTCTTCAGGGCTATTGGTATCTGGAAGGTATCGTGGTCTGTGAAGTCAACAAAGCGCTCAATACGCGTAGTTCTGTATGTGGACTCTAGTCTAATTCTGATTAGAAGCAAATTCATACCCTATTACATTTGTGCTTTCGCTGTTTTGGAGATTTTTTTTCTTCAAATTTGAGATTTTTAGTAAAGCCTAAATTCCAAAAATTTGAATTTTTAAAAATTTTTTTTTCTACAGAAAGAGAACTAAAAAAAAATAGCACAGACGCATGAAGTCAAAATTTGCAAAGATTTCTACTCGTATTTTTAATAAAGTAAGTTTACTTCCAATTAACTATTTTCAACTAACCGATATTATTAGGGTCAATCGAATTAATTGGAATCCATTTAATACAAGATAATTAATCCAAGCTAAATGTTTTGAAAGTGCAATTGGTAATACTAAATGCCGGAACTATTCTTAAGCACTTGCAGACTGTGACACCCGTCTTCCATCATCATTGGTTCTTAGCAGGGTACCGCGCACGCAACCTACTGTTCATTCATGGAACTGTTTTTCTAACAAGCGCTGCCATCTAGGAATAGATAGAGTAACTACTTACTAAAAATTTGCCAGCACGTTTTTTTTTTCCACAAACTAAAGTAAAAAAGTTAATTTTAGGGATATAAATATATAAATATTTTTCCCAGATAATTGCAGCTTTATTTTGTAATTATGTTATGGTCTTTGTAAACATAACTTAAATACAAGAAGAGGAAAAAGTAATTATGGAGTGAACTCTCTTATAGTATAATACTATCTAAACTCAATTTTATATTTATTTAATGAAAAAAGCAGAAAAGAAACCTCCAGGCACATTTATTATTCCAAAATATTTTAAAGATAATATTGTCTTACTGTGTAAAAAAACTAATCCATTGAATGTATTATAATAAAAAGGTTATAACAGATGTCGTACATTGACATTAAACAGATAGGAAGTTGCAAAGAGATTTGAACTCAACACGAAATAGAGAGGTGTCTATATTTAGAGCCTCTAGATGGGGTGACCCATTTTCATGTCTGCTAATTATTTTTATTCCAATAAAGTTCAGTAAACTTAAATTTCCTCGAGCTATTTCCAAGCTAAATAAGCTTTTTTTTTAAAGTAACAAAATTGCTCAATTACTTCTAAAGCGTAACAATATATATATTTAGCAATTCTAAATAGATGAATAGAGTAGTCTGAAAGTCTAGAAATGATAGTCCAGAAATCAGGGTGCCGAAGACCTCAGGTGTTAGAGTATATTCAATTATATTAAATTTTAAAATGTAAATAAGTCAATACCTTATAGTGGCCATTGGCGATTTAAGGTGTAGCCGTCTAGATGGATATAGTAGAAAGGGAATGAGAAAGCTTTATACAAGATGGATGCTGCATTTATTAAATACTGCACCAATTACACAATATGCAGCGATGTTTGGACTTTTTTAAAAATAAAATATTCAAACTAATTATGTGTCCAACTGATTACTGTAAATAAGACGAGCCATCAAGAAATGCAAGTGGACACCGCGTGGCTCTGCAAGGGGCGAAGCGGATCTACAGTTTAAAAGATCTTTTTTGTTTTTTGTATTGATTCCCTTGCAAAAGGTAGAACCAAATACCTGGAGTTTCGGACTGGCTGGTTACAGAAATTCAACGAAAAATGGCGTAGATTTTTGCCAACATCTTTCGTAGACAATGAACCCTGATGAGTATTTTACACACCTTCCCACAAAACATCGCGCTACAGAAATGGAATCCTATTTATTGGGAAGACATAGAACAAACTGAGAGAACTGATCTTAGAAGAGAATGACTAGAAAAGTAATCGTAATTTGCAACTAAAAAGAAGCTTTGCCACCAGATTTAAATGTTTGTTAAATTTTTTTTTTTTTAAATAATTCAAAGATCAATATGACTTTTGTGATGTGTAAATTTGCATCATCATGTGCCCGTGAACGGATTAGACGTCACTTATGATGACTGTAAAATAAGAAGGATAAATATGCAATTACATCAACTATATATATATATATATATACAAATAAAGTGTGGGAAAATGTCTACTTTATTGCTATGGTAATTTTTATTTGAACAAAGTGCATATTCATGAGGATGCATTTTTTACATTATCCATGTCTTTTTTACTTATTAATTTTTAAACAATCAACAATCAACTAAAAAAGCAAAATCATAAAACTCATGTCAGACAGTCATAAAGAAAAAAACAAGTTGTTACATAATCCTGCTGAAGATATATATATTTTTTTTAAAAAAATATTGCCAAGCGCGCATGTCCATAACATTCTAATTATAAAACCTATTTCTATTAATAGATGTTACAATCATAATTCACTTTGATGGTAGGTAACTTTGTGCAATTGTGTCTTCTATCTGAATCCAGATCCAGCTTATATGTACTGTAATTTCAAATTTTAACCAAATTTGAGCATGTTTGACTGTAAATGAGGCGTCTTTTGAAAACTTGCGAAGCTTAACTATAAAAAACAGAAGGGATTTGATGTTCAAACTGAAGGAGTTGCAACAACTACAGCCTGGTTAGATAACTCCCACAGAATCTAATCTAATCTAATCTTTTATATATATATATATATATAAATAGAATGTACAACCAATGCATCTAGTTATAATGTAATCTAACTAAAGTTACATTCACGATAATCTAATAAAAACGTTTGTGTTAGTTACCTACTCCTATACATACATAACATACACTATCACTGGCGTCAGTTAAGTTTGTTACGTAGTTATTTATCAAATAGTTACAATTAATTTAGTGCAAATCACATGTTAATAAATCAGTGCAACGCAATTTGATTAGTGTTTTTTTGTATGGAATTTTTCAAGGCCATTGTTACGAACAATTATTATTTTTTAAATAATTTTATCAAGAATATGTCCAACGTATTGTGCAAATTTTGTATTTTATCTTAAGTATTTACTGGTACACAGGGTGTTTATTTCACGCAATCTAAACTAAACCAATAACGCTTATCGTCCGGCTTATTTTAAACGATTCCTGATGGAGGATGACTCAGTTCTAGACTGATAATGAAAATTAAAGAGATTAACTTCCGCATTTCTACTTGCAGGAAAATAATTCATACATTATTAACGGTCTTTCATAATTAACATTTATCCAGACTGGATTCCTGGATGAAGCGTTAGGACGTCGCCTATTTGAGAGCTATTAAGGGGAAGGAAGAAGGAAAAATGACGTAAGAGGAAATGAATTACACCAGGTTCCCAGATCACCTATTGCAACACATTGTTTTATGAGAAGGAAATAAAAATAAAAACGTAGAAGAGATGCCCAAATTGCAGCCAACACGGAATTGTTAAATTGTCAGTCTCCCCATAGGGATGGCAATGGACTAGCCACTTCTACATAGAATCTGCCATCACTACGGGTATCCCAGCCAAGTCACCAAAAATAATTTCTCTGCTCTCCGATTGAAATCTCCTACACACCTCCAACACAACACAGATGGGCCTGTGCAGACAGTTCGTGCAAAGCTATTTGGGTTAAGCGTTGTCTACAGTCGATCTCAAGCTCATTACACCCACAAATACTCGCTATATTGCTTATTTATAGACTTAATGGGGTGCCAACATACGACTTAACAACGGAGCCACAATAGTTGCTTGACTAGCATTCCCACTTACAGGAGCCATAATAGAGCGCTGATAGCTCGAAAGAGAAAAATTGGAAAAATTTTGATTTCCTTATAAAAGATTTTCTTTGAAAACTAGATACGTCATCTATCATTTTAATGTTACATTTACTTCTTTTGATTGTCATTTGGGACAATTAATTTACAATTTAAACTTGCTAAAACAATGACATCATTAAAAGAATCCAAATAGTTTATTAGTTTAATCTGATGGATACGTAAATGCAGTAGGTACGTTGTACATATTTTTTTTTTTTTTTTCACTCTTTTATAAATAACCGATCAGGAAAAGAAACATATACTACTAACTAGGAGGGACATGAGCTACAAGTAAATATCGATTGCAAGATCGATGCAATTCCGAGAAAAAAAGCTTGGTCATCCACTAGCCTTCTAAATATCCCGTGTTGGGAAAAAACAACTAAACATGATTCATAAGCGGAAGTGATGTAGTTTATTAACTACTTTTGACTTCTCATCAAATGTTGTCACAATTTGTTTTTCTTACTTTATCTTAATTTTTATTATTAATTTAATAATTTGTTAAACTTAATTAATTCCGAAAAAAGATCTTAGAATCTCAAGCACAATAATACAAAAATGTAAATCAATTTTGATTCATCTCAGTTTGATAAGTATTATCAGTGTTTACTAAGAATATCTTCAGTTAACATCGCTGCAAACTCAGTCTGAGAGAGGAGAGCATTCTTCGAAAACGCTAACAACATTTTTTCGTATTAAGCGTACCTCAAAATATGTAAAAATTTGACACGAACAAAATATTACTATAATATTATAAGCGAAAGAAGCAATGCAGATTCCCAACGGAATTATTTTTAACAGAATAAGATACAGCTGGAAGTTTGCAATGCACCCAAATCAGTTCTTAACTTCCGGTATAATAACTTACATCTGGGAAAATACAACAGGAAGTTAGGAAACAAATAACGAAGGATGGACAGTTGGTCACGGGTTCTGGGGCAATGCACAAAGAGCTTAAGAGGTTTCCGTTTCTGTGTCCCAGTTACTTCACTTTACATAAAAGCAGGACCCACAATCTATCAAAAGATGTGTATGTATGTACTTATGTATTAGATACAAAAACGTTTCTGACAAACACACACACACACACACACAAAAAAAGCATTGTGTCATTCTTGCCATTGTTGTGCTGGAGATGGTAAAGGCATCATGTGGGAAGGGTTGACGCCTAAGTGTAGAAAAATCCTGTAAAAAAAGGGAGCTCTAAGACATTCTTGGAGGATGACCCCCCCCATTAAATATACATACATATGTTAAAATGGGGTGCACTTAACACCTAATATACATACAGGGATGGGTATAGAAGTATATAGCCAGTAGCAACAAGAAGAGCACAAAGTTAGGATGTGGTCATTGAAGAGGAACGTGTGCTAATGTTATCTGATGCTGTAAATACACAGACAACGTGTACAGGTTGGTGAATGACTCTTCAAATCATCTGCACAAAACTTTACAAAGCGCAATATATGTAAACCAGTTAAACTACCCCACTGACACGTTCCTGAAGATGAACTGGATTTAAATTAAAAACACTACGAAGCATTCATGTTGCAAACAAGGAATGATCATGAAGCAGGAAGAAGGAATGTTTAAGCCGTTCACTTCCTCTTCCGTCCGATAAGAATTCCCCCGTAAGTATAGTGTCTAACAGTTCAAGCTGTGCCGTTCTCAAAACCAACAAGTTTGGAAAGGAAGAACTTTCTCTGTCCAGAGACGACAGAGCATGACCGAAATATGTTCCGTTTAGGCTCTACTGTCCCACCGTCGAATCATGCTTTGATCTTCCTCGTTTCTACTTAGCTATTCGGCACCATATTGCTCTTTTCCAATGCTCTTTCTATTTCCGACTTCTTTATACTACTGCCCTATTTCTACTTCGACATCATGTCCTTTCTAGGATGAATCTAGGTTTTCCCCAGGAAGTTCATCATGCTTCCCCGGATGTTGCTATACAAGAGCCGCATGCTGAGGAGCTAAGTTAATGAGGCTACGCTACATCATCTCTGGTATTCTCTCCAGTTTGCTTAATATGACTTATTTAAAGTAATAGACTACTAGGTGAGCTTGTAAACGCTGGTATTTCTTAGAACCCTATAGCAAGCCCTTTACAATATCCCTAACACATGCCTCTTCTTCTCGTTGCCTTCACTTTCTTACAAATAACTGATGCTTGAAATAGAATTCTTGGATAACTACTCCTTAGAAGCATGCTAAACAATAGAAGTATGCAGACTTTTCTTTGGTTCTGCATGTGAGACCATCATTAAATTGTTGATACGAAGCCGGGACTTGAGAGAGTCGAAATCGGATATCCAATTTCCTGTAAATCAGAAGCAACATGACTACAAATAGTGAATTATTCCTATAAACAAATGTTAAAAATCCTTTTTTTCCTAAACAGAGAATCCCAAAATATGTAAATCCGGTACGTCACCACACTTCCTCGAACGAACAATAAAGAAAGAATGCAAAAAGCCATAATCTCTTATATTCAACTTCCTGCCAGAATTAAAATTGGGCAAAAACCTTATTTTTCAATGCGAGGAAACTTAGGGCGAATTTTCTATTGTAAAAGAGAGCTTATTACGAGACCTGCAAAGCTAATATGCATTGTGGTACTGGGTTCGATTCCCGGTCTTAGGCCTTGGATTTTATTTAATGGTAAAAGAAAGAGATTTACAGTTAAGTATGTTTGCT
This sequence comes from Rhodnius prolixus, assembly GCF_049639745.1. Taxonomy (NCBI): domain Eukaryota; kingdom Metazoa; phylum Arthropoda; class Insecta; order Hemiptera; family Reduviidae; genus Rhodnius; species Rhodnius prolixus. The sequence goes on along the minus strand of NW_027411592.1, from coordinate 9,373,692 downwards.
AGTCGCCTCCGATTTAAGTCGCAACTTAATTTGGTAGTTGGACGTTAAGCCCCGCCTGAAAAAATAGGCGATTACTTTACTTTACTTTAGAGAGCTTATTAAACTCATCGTTGAGTGCAACTAGCTCTTTAAATATAAACCGTGAATTCGCATACCCTTAAATATAAATGCAATCGCTGGCAGTTCATTTAGTTATATCGACTGTCTAGTGCGGTAACAGTCGCTTACATGTACTGACTAGCATGGAGAAGGTGCGGAAGGACGTGATACCGCGGTCTAAAATACGTATAAATTTAATTATTCAAAATAAAATTTAATTGCCAAAAAAGAACCTTGAAAATTATTCTTCTACTTCCATTTCGATGCCAAATCATTAATTTAATATCTTTTACGGCTGCCAAAATGAAGTGACATTTGAAATATATCCTAACCCTTAAAGTTGTGACTATTTCTGGTTACTTACTTTGGTTAATAAATTGAACTTAATTTACTGAATTGAATCATTAGTTTTATTTTTATGGAGTCCAGTTAGTTAACTGGACGATGAGAAATAGAATAAGGCATAGCACAGGATTCGAAACACACAGGATGCTCGCGTAATTAGAATTTCGAAAAAAAGGACTTGTTTTGAGTGGCTATCGCTTGGTTGCGTTATGGAGATTTTTGGGACATATTGAAAAATGACTGTGTGGAGGGGGCGGCAGCAAAACCCAGGACTTAGTAGACACGGGTTTTCCTTCAAACTAGACCTTTTAGCGCCATGGGAAAAAAAATAAGCTTCTAGCTGCAACACCTTGGGGATTAAAAAAAATCCTCAGTATCTTTTCGAGGAAACTACCATTTCCCATTAAAACTAATTTACATTAATCTTGGAATTCTATGAATACTTTACTTAGAATGGCTTAAATATTGTACAGTTGGTAGAACTGCTAATCGTACCTAGAAAATACATTAATTAGGGATATAATTAGGGTCACAGCTATTCCTGAGAGAATCTTTTCAAAGTGGAGAATATCACTCCTTAAAAGAGAATTCAAAATTCCTACATAAAAAATGTTTTCATTTCGGCCTTCCGCCTTAAGGTTGAAACCATCTTTCGAGTGAAAAGTAAAGTAATCGCCTATTTTTTCAGGCGGGGCTTAACGTCCAACTACCAATTAGGTGTCGTGAACGGAGGCGACTAGCAAACATACTTTACTGTAAATTTCTTTTATTAACCATTAAATAAAATCCAAGACCTAGGAGACCGGGAATCGAACCCAGTACTACAATACATATTAGCTTCGCAGGTCTATCTTTCGAGTGTATTCCAAGCCTAACAACTCGTAACCCGACGCCCCCTTCTCACCAATAACAAATATATTCTGCACCAACTAGAAGAACCAAGAATGTCTTTAGTTGGTAAAGATAGAAAAAACGGAAATCTTTTGATTGGTAAATAGAACTGCTCACGATGAAGGTTTTTTTTTGGCAACCGGAAAACTGGAAGACTTTGAAATAAGAATTGTTAGAACTTCCGCTCTATTTACCAGATTCCCGCCTATTCCCAAAACTAAAAAATATTTCATGGATAATATTTTGTAACAAATGATGAGGGAATTGCAGCCGAAGACGGTGTACTTTGCACACCTTCCAGAGTCGGATTTCTTACGAATAGAATCTATTCTTTAAGGGCAAAAAAAAGTAGTTGGGCTACATTAATTGGTCACAGGATAAATGGAAGAATGTCTGTTACCTTTCGAAGAACTCCGAAGAGGTAATCAAGACGTTTTTGGAAATAGTTTCGGACTTTCTAGAATATTCTTCATCCTCTCACATATAAGGACGACCCACGTACACTGCTACACCAATATTTGGCTTTGGTCTTGAAGACAAACTGTCAGAAACCGGTTTTGGTGTGCTGGTGGTAGTAAGAGGTTTTTTTTGGTTCTAGAGAGAGAGAGAGAGAGAGAGAGAGAGAGAGAGAGAGAGAGAGGGAACACCCTAAAGGACAACAATAGAGAGCTCATTAGACTTGGCCAAGGAGACTTCTAGGGGTGCCACATATACATGTGTGTCTGTAGTATTATTATACACTAGAATTTTACTAATACCAGTAACAGCGAGCTATATGATATTTCGGGGGTTCTACACTGAGCGGTTGTGTTGGTAGTTTCAACAAGGTGAAGACAGAACGAGTAACTGGTGTGTATGCTGTAAAACACTATTTCATTGCGACATCGAACAACCACCAAAACGAGAAGCTAGATTCTGCACAGGCGACAGTCACTTATTACTTGTTCATTCTATAATTCTAAAGCTTTACTTACTTTGACTTTTATTTTGCCGATCGCCCAACGACTCTGCTTCGTAACCTAATTAAGAACTAGATAAGTTCTAAGAGAGTTTCAAACTTCTGGCGCCTAGTCAACGTTTAAAAAAATTAAGTTAGAATTTTCACAATTGTTTGCTGTTATTAATCATATTTTACCGACATACGAGTACAAGCTGATTCCTAAGATGTGGACAATAATTCTATCTTGGTTGTACAAGTTCAATCCAAACTAATTTAATACCCCTCTGATAGATAGATAAATTAGAAGATTTCATCCTGGACAGCGGACCCACAATTTCAACATCATATTTCGTTTGAGAAATCTCCAGAGCTGAGAAGCAACTTTATAAATATTGCAACCAGTAGTATCACTTCACTAAGTGATGCGAACAATGCGATTGAGTGAAGTTAATGCGAACATACAGATCTACAGCCTTTATTACAGCAATATCGACAGACCAAACAGTGTGAGAAGTTCTGTGAATAACCTATCGTGACACAGCCTCTATATGCCACAAATAGGGTACCTAATGGATTTCCACTTACAGGTATTTCCTGTTGTGTAACTCAATTCAGGAAATTAGTAAAAATCTTAGTACTTCCTGAGTAAAACAGTACTCGCAAGAGTAAGAGAAAGTTACAAAAAAAAAAAGAAAGATGAAGCAAAACCTCCTTAATATCATCTACGTACTTCTCTTTGCCAAACCCACTGAACTTTTGATGCGGAGAACACTAATGCTATTCGAAACTTAGAGCAACAGTAGAAGGTATTTATTTCATGAGACTTTTCCGAACATACCTTTTTCATCTTAGCTTTAAAATGTTTGTTTTCCCAAGAAAATTCGTTTAAGGGTTCTAAGGAGGGGTGAGTTGCCCATGTTTAGGATAAGATCCTATCCACTTATATAATAAATGAGTTGCTAAAATTGCGAATTTGAAATTAAAAAAATTAAGGAAAACTGCGAATTGCTTCTTTTTTATTCAGTATTTTTTTTTGGGGGGGGGCGGATTTTCACGAATAATAATTTCAAACAACTGGATTCGAAACCGTATATCACAGCTGCATGTGATATCCAGTGAACCTCTGATTAAACCCTACTCTTTACTGCTATCAGTAAGCACGCAAAACATCGAGAAACATATCAAACAATAGGGAGAATTGCCAGCTACAAGTATTTCCGGTAAAAGCTGAAAATCCCGAAAATCGGCTAGATCGTAGGTACTTACTTCCTGTGAGAAAGTACTTACTACAGTAAGTGAAACATTCTTAATATTCTCCTCTTGTTAGTAAATTCTCTCTTCAGTCAGTCTCTATTCTTGTTCCCCCCTCTAACTCACCCCTCCACAGAAACACATCCGCCACATGTTCATCTATTCAAACTATCCACACATCACAAGAAGAGCTGCTGCAACAACTTCCGCCCCCAATCTTGTTTACCTCTTTCTACCTCATTGAATTTAATTACAATTGTCCATCTCAAGATAGTTCATTAGCTATATTATCTAAAAAGTTATTTACCATACAACATCCTCTCTCGCTAGCTCTCTCTCTATCCTCTTGGACCAAAATACGTAATTATCATAAATACAATACTATTCCTGATTATAAAGAATCTCTGGTGAATTATCGAATGTTTTGTTCGTTGTTTGCATGTTAAATGAACTTTGGAAACATATGTTATGCAGAATAGAGTGCAGTTGAATTGCAATCTCACACATCCGATAGTATAACTAGAAACACAGATACTCGCTGCTAACAGCTCTAAATTCAGAAACTGCAATAGAGAAAAGTTTCTTTGTTAAGTTCTTAAGGGTTTGTTAGGGTTAACCTTCTTTTGTTTCAAAACAAAAATTTCAATATTAACCCCCCCCCTCAAATACAAATTAGCCTTCCATATCAACACTGGAATCCACATACTGTTTTAATGATTTTACTTTATAACAGCTTTAGGAGTTCATCTCCCCTTCCGACAACTGTTCAGGTATAATGGAGCAAGTCAGTTCAGGAATGGTAAACAAACAACAGAGACTCAGCATGTTGCTAATGTACACTAACCATTAAGATGGATATTAATTAGATGAAATCTGAACGCTGTGACAAGTATGAAATCATTGCATCCAATCAGAAGTAATAATTTCTCTAAATTCCAAACTTTACAGTAGCCCCTAGCATTGCCGATTGTCCGGAAACTGCTTCTGCAATTCCCTAGCCTTCTTTTACGCCAAAAAAAAATGCTATCAATGTTCTTAATAATACAGTTCCAAACGACTCCCACAAGAACGGATAGTGCTGACAATCCGTGGGTGGCGCTTCTACAGCACAATAGCAAGTTGTCTTCTTTGAAGAATACTGACCATTGAAGGATACTTAGAGAAGCTCTGGCCACTGATAGAAATAAATATATAAATCAAAAATCCTAACTGGATGTGTACAACATGAGAGGAAGACAAGTGTGCAAAGAGGCCCATCGACCCCCACCCTAGACATTTCTGGCGCCTCTCTGTATGACTGATAACAATGTCTGATTAGATAGCCAACGCAATCTCTGCCATCCGCCCTTTCACTGTATCTCTCTTCTGTACCACGTGCAACTTCCACAATATTCCAGCACACTCTAACCATCAGGAGCATTTATTTAAGTCTAAATTCAACAAACATTTCTATTTGTATTTCTAAATAATGTAAATCTACTCTTGGGAAGGATGTGGACCCCATCTTGCTTTTATTCCCTCAATAATATCACTAAAGGGTGCATCGAATGATCAAGATTCTGCACTTTCACGCAGACGAAATCTCGAAATACTTATTTCCACCAGCACTGATCAAATAACAATCAGAGAATAATTTTTCCTAAAGTCAAATCTCTAAATTTCCACAAATTATTTGGACAAAGTGCTCTGGGCCGCTTGTGTTAAAAGCTGGAAAAATGAACACAGACACAATCACTTCCTCTAGCTACAGGAAGTTACTGCTGCGATCGGGTTCACAATGTCCTGTCTTGGTGCTTTCACCACAAGTTCATGTTTTGTAAGCACCTGGGAGTCTAGATAAAGTGTTTCGTTGAAAAATGGACAGCAACGGAAAATTAATGATTTTTATTGATTAAACAGTTTTGATCATGATGATTGATTGATAAGATTGATTTTCCTAAAAATTTGAATATTTACCAGCATTCATTTAGTAGATCTACAAAATTAGCATATATCTTTCAATATTTTCATAGATATCTTTTAATAGAGAAGGTGGTTTAGAGTTACCTGAAAACTTCACATTTCTGAATAATGTACGGTGGGCACTGTCGCTTATATCCGGATATACAATAAATATATTGTTAGTTCTGAATTTGGGGGATATCGCACCACCGGAAATCCCATTTTACTGAAGGTATTTTTCATTTTTTATGTTTCCTTTAAATTATCAAGTTTGTTTCAAGTCTTACATAGATTGTTCGCACATAGAACGAAGATTAAATTTGTCAATTCAATCATTTTTCCAAGAATTTCTGTTTCTACATGAAAGAGAATTGGTGAGATATATTTCCCTGTCAGGTGACATTAATTATAATAAAAATATATTTCAAAAAAATAAGAAGTTAGTAAAAAAAAATATGTAGGAGTTACGACAATTATAGTAAAGAGAATGAATGTTTACTAAAGAATTTTTGGTTAAATATAATAATTAACAGTATTTAAATAAAATAATATGGAACAGAAAGATAGACAGACGAATTAAGAATAGCCTAGTGACGATGAGAGCTGATATAGTGGGGCGTTTGCTCACTTCACAGGTATGACTCAACATTTGGCATTCATTCAGAAAGATTGAACACAAATAACTTATATTACAGACTCTTAACAATCGTCTACATCCCATTATGGATCACTATAACATCGTTACCAATAGCAGCACCCAAGGAGTGTTTATGATCTCAACAAGTGAGGAGGACGGAATCCACTAACGTTCTAGGCTAATTTCAGAAATCATTTGTGTAAATTACCAATTTAGATATTGATTCTAAAAAAAATTTTATTAACCCAAGAATGGAGAGCGCCTAAATAGTAAGATTGATTTCTAGAACTTAAGAAATATTCCTTGAAGAGGAATCGAAGATGTTTCTGAGACCTTGACTGCTGCGATAAAGTGCTCAATTATTAACTCAAACTCATTAACTCGTGAGTTCCTAGAAACGTTCAAGCATTCCAAGCAATTAGGGAATAATAGAACACATAAAGGGGAGCGCTCAATTTCAATGCTTAAGTTAAAATCGTGACGTTTTTACTTTTATTTTTGTACCGATAAGAGGGAAAACAATTAGAATATCTGGGAAATTTGGTTTTCATATCCAATACTCGACGTTACTTATTTTATTAGATGAAGAAGAGGATGAATCATTAGAATACATTAAATCATGTCAAAGTATATTATAGATAGATTTTTAAAAACTACAGTAGAGTTAAAACTTCGAATGCAAAGTTGGTAAAGTATACGACTATAAAATTGCATGCTTTCTCCAAAAAAAAAAAATCACGATACTGCACAAAGGATGTTACAAAGAGAATGATTGGATTTCCTTTTGAACTTCAAAATACGCACAGGTGAGTTGCACATGAAACTGCAAAGAATCTGCGAAAGACTATTACATTTTTTTTTAAAAAAAGCTTAGATTGACTAAAAAAAAAAATCACCCAATCTGGTTTAAAAGGATATTTCCATAAACTAAGCCACCCTTCATTCCAAGATGGCTTAGCTGCATTATTCGGGATGATAGGCCAGCTAACTAGCAGGTTGCAGGATGTCGATATGTAAGAAGATTTGTGAAAATGATCCAGGAACCGACTAACAGCTCTTTGCTATGGGAATGAGGATGACTCGGCCACCCGGTACGAACTTACTAGCCAGGTGTAAGGAGCTACAAGGACACCTGTCGCACCGCTCTCCTTCAACACAGCTGTCCCTATTAAATTATTAATTTATGTTAACTTCAATATCTTGTTCAAATTTCCTTGTATTACAGGACCCCTATCTGTTCAACCTATTCCCTGTATAATTCCATAATTTTTTATCAGTTTAATCCCGGAAATATAAATTGATATGCTAATTCTGAGGTAGGAACGAGGCCGAAAGGTGGTTAAGATAGCCACAATGTTGCCCTCACTAAGTTTTCGGACGCAGAGATCTTTTTTTTAAGGAAAACAGGTCTTCATCACTTCGCACAGTCAAATCACAGGTCTGAGCTTTCTGCAACTTGTGAAGAAGAAATTGGACTTCATCTTTAAGTCGAGAGTAAACCGTTTTCTTGCACATGAGGCTCCTCCTTCATTCGTCCTCCTAACTCTCTCACGACAAACACTTACATAAAGATTTCATGAATGAAACTGCATATCTTGAAGATAATTTAAAGGTCACTGTTGTAAAATAATTGCAAACCTTCTTTTAAGCTTCATTGCCTACAGGCCACCTTTAAGAAATATGAAATTGGTGGGAAACAATCCTCCGTAGGGTACTTACAAACCTGGAAATTCATGAACAACGTGCCAGTGATGTCAACGATCTCCCAAGAAATTCCTAGAGATACATGAAACTTCCACAACCAAGATGTACCAGAATGTACCATAAAACTTGAATCTTTAAATTCCTAATAATACCTAATCTCAAAGAACATGATAATTTTCTTAAGTTTCAAATAAAAATTTGAATATACAAAAGTGAGAAAGAAACGGAAATAAATTACAGGAGCTTAAATTTCAATGACGTGTTCCAAGTTGAAATGAATAGTGACGTAATACAATGAGATCATTTCCTCCTCTGGCACTTCCTTCACCAGTCTATTAAACACGAGAATGTTAAAATGTTCCATAATTATGGGAACACGACCTTTTTGTAGTTACAACCACTTCTATGTTGGGTTACACATAGGATAAGAATTCTTTGCGTACAATTAACCTTGTTTCTGATATTACCTATTGGAAAAACTAACTCTACGAACGTTAAGATTTTCAAAGGAAAGATCTTCTTTGTCTAAAGATTATTTTGGAAACGCATCATTAATCCCATTCAAAGAGTCCAGTACTTTTTATTTAAACCATGATACGCTTGCTGAGTAGCTAGTTAAGTTTCGATTGTCCCAGAACTTTAATGTTCCTAACGACAACGAGTCTTACAAGAATAATAATTCAATTTCTACACGTTGGGCCAGATGCAACTGAAGAAATCAGACGGCTTGGAGTTTCTCTGGTAATCGTAGAAAGAGTATGTCAACGCCATTTTGATCGAGAAGAAAATTAGCAGAAATTAGATTTTCGTAAATGGAGTTCCGATGATTTGCTTAGTCGTCGTTTCCTACCAAAAAGGAACGGATTGAATCGTCCTTTCAATCAGAGATGAGCTTCATTTTGGTCAAAATTATTATTATACAATATTGTCAAAACACTCAGTTAATCTGAATAGGTCGCTTCTTGAAGCGCTTCCAGGATTGCAATAATCCTATATTTTGATAGGCCGAAGAAGATTATTAGAAGAATTTAGCATCTTTTAAATTTACAAAGCTAATTTAGATCAATCTGATTTTTTTTTTTGTCCATGTGAACAGTCACTGTTCTACGTCTAGCAGAACTTCCTTTTTGGGGATTAAACTGGAGGGAAGTCTATTTAAAAAGCTCTCTCCAAAACCTGTTAAAAAGGAGATTGATCTGAAAGGACTTGAGCATCTTTAGAAGTCTCAGGTCGCTACTAAGAGATCTTCCTTGGAACCCCTTACAAAGAGTTCCTTCTGAATTCTGGTTTCAAACCGATTTCCAGATTGCAGTGTATTACTTCCTCAACTCCAAAAAAAAGTAACTTGTTTGGCAGAATACGGTTCTTCTGAAGAGTTTTGCTTGGTACATTACTACACTCCACCAGACTATGACCTATCCACCTGTATTGATTTAGGCCCACGCGATTTAAATTTAACATTTTTTTACACAAAATAATTATCAAAGAAGTCAGTGTTTCCTCATACTTTAATATAGATAATTTTTATTTAATTAAAATTTACAGCCAGTGTAGATAAGAACACAAAATGTAAATCTTTGCGATGTAAGTAGAAGCAGAAGGAAAGAAACTACTCGCTGGCAACATTCTCGACAAGTCGCCCATTTTGCTGAAGGAGAGCTCGGTATTACTGGCTCTACAGTCAGCTTGGAGGATTGTCAGGGATGATAGGAGAGGCGAGAGACTGTACGAATGTGGATTACAACAATTAGAGAGTGAAGAATGGTACTTATGGCATTCTTCCTTGGCTAGCTGCTTTGCAAAAAGCATGTTGAGACCTGTGTAGTGTCAGGTTCGCCACTTCTAGACGGATATTTTTAGATTTTAATGTCTGTATAGTATAGTATGTGTTTGAGTCCCAGAGTTTTAGTCCGTAAGGTCCACATAGGCTTGATTACAGAGTTTTATATTAGTCTTTTCACATTAGACTAAATAGTAGGTAAAGAAGTTAGGGCATGTTTTGTCATGGCTTATTTTTAAAAGACACTGGTAAAAAATTTAAGAGCATTCCACGTTAGTCTTTTGATTAGGAAAAGTCCTAGCTAGCAGACAGGACATTTCCAGGCATGTGAGAGGAAGAGGTTCGCCGGAGAGTGAATATAGCGTGCCTACCATTGGTGAGGATTCTCTTCAATTCTATGAGGTGTAACTTGAATAAAGCTGATGAAGGGTTTGTACTAGTCGCAAGTATGGCTGCGTCATCTGCATATGGACAGAGGTGCGAAGAGACGCCCCCCAAGAGAGCCACAAATTCAAAGTTTTATACAACTTTAGTCGTACTTCGTGACGGATGAGAATAATATTTGTCAAGAAAATATATTAAAAATGTAAGGCTTCAGACAATAAACCAGCATTAGAGAAATCAACAGAAGTGTGATAAAGAGCAAGGAGAAAGGAGCGATATATGTAACAAGATGTTTTGACGGCCATATCTACTAATAATGTTCTTGTAACCCTTTCTCCAACACCCGCGCCAGGTCTACTTCGACTTTAATCCTCCAACTCGGCGACCAGAACAAACAGGAGTTATTTATAAGATTCCTTATTGAGAGTAAATCGCTCATTTACAGCGCATCACCTTACCAACAAAATTCTCTCTTTCCAGTAAAGCTCTCATTTCTTCTCTCCAAGTTAGAGAGAATTATAGTCATCTTTATCCAATTGGAGACTTGGTGTTATGCCACTACAGATACTGTGTACTGAAGTCCTCGTTCAGCACCGAGATCATTTTCAAAGACATCAAAGTTTCGTCTGAAATCAGCCATGCGATAATAAAAACATTGCTGGATGAATTTTTCAATTTTTCATGATTTTCTTAAAGTACGCCTTTAAGATTCCTCTTATACGGATTCTCGGGTAGTTATGCGAAGATAGGTCAGAATAATCATTTTCATGGAAAGCCAGGCGACATCTTCGTAGACGAAGTCTGTCCTGAACTAGTATAAGACTGCTCTTGGAGTTCTTGGCGAAAATTAATGTCCTCCCAGGGGGGGAAAATATACCATTTCTCATCTGACTGCGCAGACGTTCAGGATATTCGGCGAAAGATCGCTTTGCTCGGAAGGATTCCCTACGGAGCCTAACTGAACCCTTTTTTGTGGCATTGAACGGGAACATCACATATATTATCAGTAAGTCAAAAAACATTGTGCGTGAAAATCTCTGGCAGATTAAAAGTTGAATTCGTTATTAATTCAACAAGGCCAGGGCAACCACTGCGGACCCCTTCTGACGCACGATTACAGACAACGGAAGTCTAGTGCAGGATTAGTCAGGAAGACGAGGAAATTTTAAAACATGCTTTCATACTCTGTCCAGGAACCACTCACCCATCCTTCGAAGTCTAATTAAAGGGACAGAACTGGAAGAGAGTGCTCCAGTTATCGGGTGGCCCAACAGAATCTTAGCGTCGCAATGGAGGATTCCGGACAACCCCAATACACATTCTTATTTTTACTTTAAGAATACAAGCACTAACTACTACCCTACTAGAAATTAGCCAATCGGAGACGCAGCCAATGAGCAAAAATGCTCAAAAACCCAGAAAGAAAACCTTTTCACTTGCAGCGAAGGTTGTCTTGGCATTTTCCTTCTAACAAACGCAGATCAAGCATAATTTTTTGCTTCTTTTACAGCGGTGACATCTTCCACTAGGAACAAGAGAAGGAAATCTTCAAAATTTACCTAATCTAGTCGAAATCTGAACAAAAGAACTATTCTTTTCTTTTTCTTTTTGTCGGTTGAATGGGTACCCACTACGACCTTGTACATCTATTGTGCCCCTCCCTCCTCTAGAGCTGAGGCTTCTTCACCCCTCTCTGTTGCCACTACTTTTTAGATATTTTACGAGTTGGGAACAGCGTTGACATGGGGCAGCATTATGAATTGGCAACGCAGCAGTTCTCTCTACGCACAACTTCACTCCGGCTTTCTTGAGATATTTTCCACTGTTCGTATTACAGTATATCATTACAGTATTCGAACATGCAAAATCAGGATTATGTTCTGTTCCTCTCGGATACTGCTGCAGGCCGCCCAATAATACTCACCGCACTGTGATTAAATAGCACGAGAATGCGTAAAAAAATGGACGACATATTGCTTGCAATTAATGGACATCATCATGGGAGTCAGCTTTTAAAGCTCTTCTTTCTTGTTAATGTCTTGAGTAGCGCCGATCAGGACTATCTGTGAAGAACTTTCAACTTTTTCAACAGAATTCATTTGAAAATGAAAATGGGGTGGTTGCGTTCAGCCGCTCAATTTTTCATCAATTCTGCTTAAATCTTCTTCTTCATTCTGGAAATATTTTAACGTTGGGAATGTCAAAGATGGAAGAACAGCTGTACATGACTTTGTCCTGCAATCTAAATTTTACACACTATCATCGAAAAACGTGTAATAAAGTCAAACACGAATTTAACCATTTTCACCACATTATCAACGCATTAAACGACAGAAGAAATGACCTACAGTTTCTTTATAAATGGAATTAAAATAATACTCAAGTTGAGAAGAGGAAAGAAAACACGCACGGCTGTCCAAGATATTGCTGCAATACTTGATCCCATTTATTTGTGTTATGTTTACAGTCTTAGCTAGAGCAGGATGCGGCGAGGTAAAGCGCAGAGGAAGCCGTGCACAGTGTGTTTGTTATGGTGGCAGTGGAATGCCAGCTGGAGAGGGCAATGAACACACCACCACAACTTACCGAGAGTTGCGTCTTAAACAGCAAAAACCAGGGTCAATGTATCGATTTTTTTTTATTTATTTATTTTTTCTAAATAAACCTTAGACCAGACAAAAGTTGATTGTGAGAGAAATACTAATAAAGAAATGATAATAGCATTACTTTTATCTAGTTTTATTTTATTTTAAAAAATATCAGCCTTTGCTTCAGATGTTTTCGAGTCTTGGAAGATCTCCCGAACTAACTCAAAAATCCTCTTCCCAAAAACCAAAGCGGTACTAAGTACATATCTCAAAAACTAAGATCTGCAAAAGTAACACGTCTGGTAAACCGTTCTTCTGCAGACTTAAAAATTAATATTACCTAGCTGACAGAACCGTACATTATTCTTGAAGTAGCTACCCACTTCCGGACCAAGATTCACCATTTATTTTTGTCATTGTAGTAGCTATGTCACGAAAAGCTACAGGGTCTGCAGCTGGTTATTCATGGGTCCCTACGCCTTTTATCTAAAGTTTGGCTTACGTACCTGCGGCACTCGTTGGCCATCTGGTACTGGGTAAAGGCAAACGGCGCGTATGTACTCACAATCAGTAGGTTACTGGCCACATAGATATTACTATCATTACGAGAAAGGCTATGCCTATATAGAGTACAGGTCCTTGAACGTTTTATATAGTGCCAGCAGGCACAGAAAATATCTAACACAGGGTGTCCTTACAATGATTGGTTCCAGTTTCTGAGCATAGTGAAGCTGGAGAAGAGGTATTATTCTGTATGAGTGCTATGCAACCACCGATACTCAGAGATTAGAGAGTATAATACAGAAAAACGACTATGAAGAGAAGTTCTAAAAGAAATCATTGGAAAGAAACGGTTCTTGGACTGCAAGGTACAAGGCATTCCTCCTTGTTCTAACCTAGTGTTTGATTATATGTATACTTAATCACATGAATGGCTGTGGTGGTATATACGCGAATATTTGGTCGGAGGTTGTTCGTGCAAATGCCAAGCTTAAAGAGGTGCTTCATTCTAAAAGATTGAAGAAGAAAGTTCACTTGAGACAGCAATGGAGGAATAGTTGGGCTGATGAAGCAGACGACTCAAAGGATAAGAAGAAATGGTAGTCTCTGTCTCCTGTCTTAAAACGGAAACGCTAACATCAGGAAAACACTGGTGCAAAGGGAAAATGAAGTACTTTTATTCATCATTTTAAAAGATGGTAAAATAAACTGCATGCGGCGTCCACTGAGGAGGAATATTCGAATGGAAAACTAATATACGCATAGCACAATGAAGATGTACCATTAAGGGAACTCGTGTGTGCCACAGAGTATCCCAACACACAGATGTAACAAGCAGGGAAGGAAGTTGAATGTATTTTGGCAAACATCACCACTGCCTTTATAATAATGTAGACCCAACCCCACAACATCAGTATACCCAACTGTTATTGCGAACTGTACTGTACTGTTATTCAAATTACATTACATAATGGGAAATCAACAATTGCGCATGCAATATTTATAATATCTAGTTTATCAAATGGAGTAAAGAAATTATTATTTTAACTGATAACATTGAATACATCTGTTTTCTTATGTTTAGATCAATTTTGCTGCTGAGGTTTTGAAACGCAAAAGAAAATATCTGAAAAGGTAAGATTTCAATGAAAGGATTTTTCACTTTTTAAAATAATTTTTCTCTAAACTGGCCACGACAATTTCGTTGTACGTCATACTATAAATCTATGGGAAATTCAAAAAATTTTAAGAAAATAGATGAGAAAGAATATAGCAAGAAAGAATTCATGCGAGAGTTCATCTCAGAAGGTTTTTGGTGAATGAAAACTGGACTGGACTCTAGATTGGGAGAGTTTCCCATAGAAATAGACGAACCCGAGGAAAACAACTGACATTTATTGAGGAATAAGTGAGTCTAGGGTAAATGTACCAATTGCTACGATCAGTGGTAACAGCCTAAAATGTGATATTATTATTAATTTGATGCTCAACTGCAGAGGTGCTGCGCCATAATATGGCTCACTACCGTTTTCCTCCCGAAATTACTTCTTCAGCATCTTTAACCAAATATACTTCCTTGATTCCTTGCCTGATACCTTTTATCCTGAAGATGCCATTAAAAGCTGTGCCGGAAAAACCAACTAGACCGTCTTAAGGACTTCAGCATCGTAAGGAAGGAAGATCAAACCAATTTGTTGAAACAAGAAAGAAAAAGGTGCAACCCTGTGTAACTTTACAATTTGTCAAAATGGACAGAGATTCTAAACAGCAAGATAGGATTTAGAGCTTAAATTGTATTAATTTATAATCTGGGTATTGGATTTTAGTGTTTGCCTATGATCAGAATACACCTTTTCAAAGACTCTCGAGAGAACCAGAAGAATTTAGTTAATTAAAACAACTGATAAAAGAATATTTCACAAATAAAATATTCATTTATATATTTAAATTTTCAATCATATAAACAGTAACATAAAGGAGAAAGAGTATGTGGGTGTGTTTGTATCCCAGTTTTCCCGGTCACATCAATCAATCTATCTATCAATCAATCAAGTAATCAATAAATTTTAAATGATGAAAAGCAAGCATAATTTCTATTGGAAAGCTTTTAACAGCTGATGTAATATCTCTTATTTGAAAATTAAGGAGCAGGGAGATCTATTTTTAGGAAACTAAATTATCTAAAACAATTTCTAGAAATATATTGAAGATTACGTTCAAACGGAAATGCCCTTAATTAGAAAAAAATTTGATAAGCATCCGAATGGTTTAGTAAGCTGATACCATCGTGTTTTGGTGCTCATGCTGTACCAAATCTCTGCGCACTTCCTGCAAAATATATATTCCAATTCCTTTCTGAAAAATATCTAATTTGGCTTTAGAAAATCCGGTTTAAACAGCCATATTCTCACACTACAATACGAGTTTTGAGTTTTCCGAACAAAGAAGCTGCAGGAAAATGTGAACTGTTGGAAAAACATTGATCTTTAACCCAATTTTTTTTTTCTTTCTTTTACTGTAAAAGAAATCTCTTCCTTTTCTGCAGAAATGAGGGCTTATCCTCAATTATTTCATACAGAGAAGTGGAGAAGGGAGTAGTCTATAGAAGAAAATTAAGTTAATTGGCCAGAAATAAAAAGAAAATGTATTAATTTAATTAAACAGTCTTTCCTTTATCTATTGTAACAACGCAGATATAAAATAAATTTCGAGAAAAACTGTGATAAATATGGAAAACTCCAAAAACGGAGTTTTCAAAAAATTGTTTATTTTCTTTTCTGCTTCTAGTTATTTTTCTTTTTGAAGAACTCAAGGGAAAACCTTAAATGATCGCCATTCTTAGAAAATGTTTACACTAAACTTGATTAGCTTTCTCGTGATTTAGCTCGGCAAGAGTTTTCAAGAAAAATCAATGAGGGAATTTTCATGAAAATAATTTTTAAAAAAATAATAACTGAAGATGCAGAAAAAGCAGTAAAGACGTTCTCTTCCGGTTTATACATTTGGGGGGGGCAAAAACTTTAAAAAAAATTATTTACAGTTGCATTACTCTAACAATTACAGTAGTAAGATAATTACAGTACTTTCTTTTTTTTATCCAGAAAACAATATATACATAATTCCGTTTAGATTTTCTTAAATTTCTGGTCTCTTCAAGAAAAGATCATACAGGACAAAGTACTTAGTACTGTAGATGAGTTGTGGTGTCGCAGGAAGTAGATCCCCCCCCTTAAAACTATTTGCATACATAAATATGTTGTACAAGTAATCACATAGAACTGTAAATGTAATAACATCCACACAATCACCAGGATTGTAAGGACTCCTCAAACTGTAAGGACAGTGTTCTACCGCTAAACTTCTTTTCTTTATAAACAGCACTTTAAAAATAAAACAATGGTTATTTTTATCGAATCAAACTTTCGATTATATTTATTCAAGAATGCATCACACACTACAACAGAATTGTAGTTAGTTCTAGGTTAGTAGAGCTACCTCTGGACATCAACACGTGTCTCTAAGAGTACACATTGTGACATCATCAGTGACATAAATTTTTTATTTTTTTTTTATTTGTAACGAATGGTCAGGAAAGAACTGCTTGAACTAACGGAAATGAAGAGATGGATGGGTCATCCAATTCAAATCAAATATATCAACATCCAGCTCCGCGTTAAAAAGTATATTCATTTTACATGGAGGAAAGCAAGGAACGCCAAGGTAAGGATGAAGTCTTCACCTTGTATCAGAAGCAGAAAGCTGATTTAAAGAGATTAATGAGTTATCTCTGTTATTTTATTGATTCTCCTTGTAATTATAATTAGTAAACATTTGTGTGTACGTTAGTGGTATAACTAGAGAAATATCAAATGAAATGTGTTCGGTAATTCTAAAAATATGTGAGAAACACCAGGCTTAGATAGTAATGAGGTTTGGCCGATACCTATCAGCGTTACTTTTCAGGCTTCTGTTCTATTCCAATATACAGTTTGTAAAAAGGAAGAAAAAAAACCCAACAATCTTACTCTTAAACTATGGAATTCAGCTACAATTCAGCAATTTCCTGCGCTGAACTCAATTTATTTTCAACAAATAATTATACAGCGCTTTTCTTAAAGGAGATTAGATGAGTGGCCAGAGGAGAAAAATAAGAAAAGTCATGACCATAAGAGTGGTGGAAAGTAGAGGAAACCACGTGGTATCCCCAGGTTTTGCTTCACTGAATGCTTCACTGTGTACAGCGTGGAGAGAGACAGAGCCTGCTGCTGCTGCGTAAGGGGCAACAACTCTGGGACCGAGTTGCGCACTACATTCTTCTACAGCGAGAGAGGATTTAATTCAAGAAGAATATCCCACTCGTGGGAGACAGAGACAGAGAATGCGAGTTGTGCAGATTCATTCTTTACTACCAACAATCTTTTTCACGAACTAACTACAAAGTTACAAGATACAAAAATTTTTTTAGATCGTTTCCCAGTCCCTGGAGACTGATTCTAGTGAATATCTTTGACCCTCCTTCCGTTCACGATTACATCAATTGCAATTCCTAAGCAATGGGTTCAAATATTCCGCATATTTATTATTTTTTTTTTTTGTTAATGTTTAAATAATCAATTCAATGACTCGACAACTTGTTACGTTCACATTATTTTTAGCAGTAAATCTTTTTCAATCTTTACAGAAGTGTAGGGTGGATTTTATTTGTAGCAAACTAGGAACTAGTGGATACTGCAAGCGTCGTTGCGTTCTTCGTACCTAAACTCTGACGCAACGCAACGAGTCCGTTCGGCCATTTGTCGGGTTTATAGACATCAAAAAGAGATGGATAAATTTACACTGTACTAGTACTAGTATGGTTTAGTTCGAGTACGCTGCTGAGATTTTGAAACGCAAAAGAAAATATCTGAAAAGGAGGTTCAGACTTCAATGAAAGGATTTTACACTTTTTAAAAATAATTTTTCTCTAAATCTATAATCGGCTATCCCAGCAGCAGAGACAATAAAATAAAACAATATTCTAGAAATGGTTACGTCGATTTTTCTTTACACTTTTCTTATTACAATTTTAAACTAGTGACTCTACAATTCCTATTAGAAACTGATTTTTCCGGAAAATTCTACTAACAGTACTTCTAGAAAAACGGAGCGTGTAGATTCCCCTCACAAATACCATTTTTCCGCATGAATATCTGAGATTGAATGAGCAGTTAAAAAATAGATTTTGAGGTGAATTCCGAAACCGCAAGTAGATCTTTACTCAAATGGTTCCACGGTTTTTCCGCTAAGTTCCCTTTGTTCATCACATTCAATTGGATTTTTCTAGGGCAGTTTTCCCAGAAAGAGGTGGAGGTAGGGTTTTCCTGTAAGTAGTATGATGTACAGTTACAATATATTGTACCAAAAGTAGCAAAAAATTAGCAAACGTTCTAAATGTAAATTCATTTCCAAACTACTTGCCAGACAACAAACAATGGATTTACTTTTCTTTCGAATTCAAATTGAGTTTAAGGAATTAAAAGAATGAAACATCCGCTAACTTGAGACAGATTTAGTTCATTTCATGACAAATAGCCCAAATATGTGTAGGTATATATAAGAATTAAATTTTACAGTAATTACTTTACAAAAACAAGTCACCATTTGCACAACCTGGTTTTATGATGATCAAACTAATAATAAAAAAACATTCTTACGTCGGAGGGAGAGGGGTGAGAGAGAGGTAGAGAATTTTTATAAATTTTGACACTTGGCCAAACACGTGGCATGGTCTCCTCTCTAATAGTATAAAACATGTCCAACCAGAGACGCGGGTAGCCCCCCCAGAGATAACAGTCCACATTTTCTAACTTTTCGTTTTTGTTTTAAATCTACACAAATAAATTTAACTCAAAAATTAAATTTGTTGGGTTTGAAATTTTCACCGCAAATACAAGTTATGATGAGGCCTCCTAAATTTGAAGAAATTGAGAAAGATTTTTGTGTGGTGATCAGCATAAATATGCCCAAGAACTTCAAAAATCTAGGGTTCCGTTTAGAGATATCTAGTGCAGGGGTCGCCAGCCTATTTTAAGTAGAGAGCCATTTCTCCTTAAATAATTTTAATAAATCTTACCAAGAGCCGCAAGGATGATAGTGTAAACAACTCTGTAGATCATTTGTATTCGCAAATTATTATTTTATGATATTCAATAACATTTAAATGTTTTATAAGTAGGTATATTATTTTTACAAGTTGCTTAGTAAATAAATAAATAATAACTAAACGAATAAAAGGGCGGTAGTCTTACAATATATATAATCATGTACTTTATTTTAATATTGTATAATTTTGAAAAAATATCTTTAATAAATGTAATTTTCATTTGTTTCAATAAAATTGGAATACACAATATGTTTTGGGCAGGCTGAAGAGCCATACAATTTGGATAAAAGAGCCGCCCCGGTTGCCGACCCCTGATCTAGGGGGATCTGGTAAATGAACGATTTGACCGGAAATACCACTGAATGCTTTCCTCAATTCTTCACTTCTTTGTGCGGGAAGAACGCTTCTAATTGGTATAAGACAGTTTTGGTCTTATTCGCGGGGGATAAAAATAAATATGAATAATTTTTATGCCATAAAAATGAAAAATTTTACCTCCCTAATTCATGAAAATCAACTAGCAATATCTGTGCGTTTTAATTCGATAAAAGATAACAGATAAGTATTTATAAAACTCATTAAAAATACATTCTATTGTTTTTTAAAAATGACAACTTTACAAATACTAGTGTACACTTTGATGATCTCTTCCTGATGATGATGATGTTGAATAAGAAATTGGTAATTTTCCGCGAAAAGTTAATTTTCTTATTTTATTTGTAGAGTTAATATTTTGCGGGAAGCAGAAAGCTGAAAACAGAGAGGAGGAGGAGAAGAAGAATGAGGGCCGCCGCTACAGTCAAGCAACCAACCAACCCTCCTCAACATTATAAGGTGAACGTACGATGATGGGGGGGCTCTGCCCCCTGTTAGTACGAGGAGAGGCGAGAAGAGTGCGCGCGTGTGTAGGAGAGAGAGAGAAGCCAAAAAAATACTAGTGGGGGCAAACCCAAGGTCAGGTTAAGGACCCCCGGAGTCCCTTACATTTCTTCTTCTTCATTTTATTTTTTCTTACTTTTCTCGCTGTCTCTGTCCAGGCTCATCTCCATCTTCTACACCACCCTACTTCCTCACCACTCTTTCTCTTACACCTAGCTAACCGGAAGTACAGCGATCATTCTTTTGAGATGCCCCCCAAAGAATCCTTCACTCCTTCCACCCAAAAAAACCTAAATGAATTTTTTTTTATGATTTTGTAAGTGTGTCTGTGCACCATCACAAAAAAAAACTTGCGAAATATGTCGCATTTCATACACCTGACCGCGTCTTATCGATGATGATTATCCTTTTCTACAGGAAATATAGTTTTACCTGAATTTAAATTTTCGCTTCCTTAAATTATTTTTTTTTGGAAATAACTTTCAAGACATTGCTCGCTTGTACAACACTTAAAAATCAAAGTTACTTTTGGAAGGGAGAAAGATATAGCAGTTACCGTCTAAATCATCACTTCAGTATAAAATGCACGTATTTTAATCGCTTCTAAATTTAGGAGAAAACAAAATTCAAGTCTCCCCGTAAGCACCACCAATTCTTCCTAAAAGTTGATTTTAGGTTGCCGCAATTTGCTTAAAACAATAACAAGAGCTGAACTGCACCAAAAAAAAAAAATTCATTTTTCTTTCGTGTTAATTAAATTTAAATGAGTTATTTTAGCTACTAACTTAACTTCCACATCCGGGAAATCCACACTGTTTTCCCTTTCAAAAAAAAAATACTGATTTAAATATGTTGTTATAATTCGGTTTGCTGGAAATTATGGGAACAAATTTTTCCATCATAACTGTGAGGCTCATAGCAAAAAGAAAAGTGTTAGGCGCCAGATTTCCCATTTCATTTTTACCATACAGAGAAAACTTTAGCTACTTCTACACTATTTACATTAAATACATTTTTTTTTTTTTTTTTTTAAACAAAAACCCCTCGATTACTTTACTTCCAAAAGAAAAGCAACTAATAATCTAAAGATTGAAAAAAATTAATTTCTAATTACCTGGCAGAAGATCCATATCCATTGTACTCTTCCGGGGTAGGTGATGATTCTGTTTCCATTGCAGATGGTCGCATACACTCGCGGTTTAAAGTTCTTTAAAATATTTTTTTTTGGGTTTTGTTTTTTATCAGTTTTTATATTATCTTATCGTTATAAAGTTAGTCTTCTTTTATTTTAATAATTGTTCAAAAATAGAAAAGTAAATAATGCTTATTTATATTAATAATAGAATCAGATAAAGTCGAAACAAAACAATACAAAATATCCTCGCTTAAATAACTATTAACACAGCCACCTTTATATAATAATTATAATAAAACAATATTTCTTTTTAATACAACAAAATAAAAGAAAATCAAAAGTTTCCTTTCCCCCACTTTTCCTTTACACTAATATTGTCCTTGTGTCTCTCTCTCACACGAACACACAGTCTCTGCCACGCTAAACGTAATAGCTCTATCTCTTTTTTAATAACACGTTATTTAAGAAAAAAATAATCTCCTTTTATTTTTGGTAACGCTAAAAAACTTTGTAAGAAAATATAAAAGTTCTTAAAAAAATATTCATTAAACAAATATTTAAGCGGTAGGGGATAAAAATGCCGCGACAATCGCGATACTGTTGATAGAAAGAAAATTTTGAACAATTAGTCCTATTTGTGGAGGGGGAAAGGTAACGTGGGATGATGATTATTTTGAAGCTGATGATGGTAATGAGATCCTGGTTGTGGTTTTAAGATATTATTTGAATCTTCTCGGTTATTCAAGAATGTTCAATCGCCACGTCAATGGATTGTTATTGCTTAGCCAATACTAACCAAATTAACTGGTCCGGACTGTGTTGTAACGTTGTCTGTGTGGTTTGGCTTTAGAGGAGATGTTACTTTTCTTAGAAGTGGTTGTGCCACTAGCGATAATAACACTCGCACTAGATTAACCGACTTCAACCAGGTTAAGTGTTAAATAATGGAAAAATGTGCGTGGTGTTAAAAATAGCAATGTTGTTATTTTTAAATAAAAAAAATTGAAACAAAAAAAATGAAAAACTGTGTAATATGTTTAGTGGGAGTATCCTGTGGGTGGAAGTTGATTTCCGGGGGTGATTACTGGTGTGAAAACTGAGAGCACGTACTGAGAAAAATTAGAACACTAACAGCCTTCTTGCCTTCACATAGCTTGTAGATGGACTGAGAACTGGCTAGTCTCACACAAGGCGCGTACTTTAACCCCCACTCTGTTACATACACACACACTGGTAAACCTACCACCACTACCACCGACAGGGCTTGGAGAGGGAGAAAAGAGTGTTATAAGAGATAGAGTGAGAGGGGTGGCCCGGAATGGAGGGGAGGCAAGCTTTTGTAGGAGAGTTGTGAGAAGGTATCCGTCTCGTCTACCACCACCACCACCACCACCACCACCACTTGGCGTCGCTGCTGCACAAGAGTGAGTTGGTGGGGGCTGATTCTCACATAAACACACACATGCACACAGAGAGAGTGGAAGAGAGAGTACAGGCTTGCCAACATAACACCATCAAGAGAGTCAGTAGGGCCGCAGATCTCCCGCCTGTAGTTCGAAAATCACCGCCGGTATTCCACACAACAGCTCTTTCTTCGCTCTCTTGGTGGGGCTGAGGTAACTCCCGCGCGTCCAAACCACACAACCACTTTATCCACAAACTTTTACACACTCATACAAATAACCCCATCCAGACTCGTATCTACTCAAGTAACAGCCGCGTGTTTCTTTACTCTTCCAAGAATTAAGACCTAGTTCCTTCTAGATTCTTTCTTTTTTCTTTTTTTTTTTTTTTTGCTGTAGCATGTTGTTTGTTGCAAGGCTACCTGGGTTAGTTGGTATACACATAGCCCGGCTAGAGAGAGAGACAGAACAGTCCAGTGTATGTTGGTTCTCAACAACAGAAACTTCGCGCGCCTGACCACCTGGCGGCACGAATGGAATTTTATTTTTTTGGTCAAACCGGAACCAAGCTCGTCTTAAAAAAAACAGGATATGCCTGTTACTTTGTCATATTTATATAAAATGAAATGTTATAAAATATAACAAGTTCCACCCATTATATAGAAGAAGATACTGTCTAAGATTCTAAGATTTTTTCCAATGAAATATTTAAAGAAGGATTTTCATGAATCGCATGAAACAATGAACTTAGCAAGGTGGATTCAAGTTGCTGCTCTTGTCACAGGACTTACAGGAAGTCCAAAATAAAAAAACCTAGAGTGAAATTCCGTAATTAAAAATACCCTACAAATGAATAGGTGACACAAAAACAATTAAAGATTCAGCAGTGCTGTCAACAAATACTGAACAGAGCCCGCCGAAATAAGTAATAAAAATAAACTGAACCTCTATTTCCTGTTTTTAAGCCCGCCTTTCTACCAATTCCCGCTCTTCATTCCTAAATCCTCTTAAGTTACCTAAAGTTTCAATTTTCACGAAGTATTCTGTAACCTCATCATCCTTATGAACATAAACTTACATCATCCAAAAAAAGTTGATAGATTATTGCCCATTTCGGTCATAATGATTTATTTATTTCACTGCCAAACTTCCGTCCTGAGGTCATCTTCAGGAGTTACGCTTATGAACAATTAACAACATTTTTCACGTTGTTAACATCACAGTTTCCTGTGTCTTCCTGTGCTGAATGTTTAGGTACTCACCGATGAATTTTGGTATTTAACAATGAACAATTAACTTTTACGTCATTCATTCAAGAAACCTTGAGTTAACCGAGCAATAAGTTCAATCAACAGTTTTATTGGACTTTCAACAATAAAATCTAAACTAATTTTCCACTTTGGGTAGTAAATATTTACTGTATGAAATATTAAAATAGTCTAACAACATATACTGCTGAATATTCAGGTGCAAATAAAGTTATCGGGAGCAGTGAACTAGACTTTGTCCTATGATTAAGCTGAACCCAGTAGAGACTAACCCACAAGTATCTCCAGTAATCTAATTTACATTCGGGTTAGAATTTGAGAAAGAACCTGTAAGTTTTTAATCGAGTGGGATAATTAACTAATATCGCTTAGCCAGAAATTACGATTACCAAAATGTTGGGACCCCAGCGGAAGAACCATTGCTTCCCAATTCTGCTTCAGGTTGATGTGCTTCCGTAACTGCTTTTAATACAAAGTCTATGTGAGTCAAAGATGTGTCCAGGATAAGGAGTTATTCATCGTGCTCGTTGTATTTCCCAACTGACCTAAACGTAACGTGAAGATTCGTTCTAAAAAAAATATTATAATGTGATGCTGTTAACCAGATTAGTTCCTTAAAATTACTAAATAGAACAAAATCTTGGTAAATGAAGGTTTATTACATTATTTAATCGCAAAAGTTTTTTATCCGTCACCAAAACTTCTTCCGTGTATTGTGCTAAAATTTAGACATCATCCTTTTTTTAAGATGAACCGAGAAGAAATGGTCCCACTTACTACGTCATAATCAAGATCTAGGATAAAATAAGTATGGTAAATCTAAAAGCTGAACAACATGTAGCTGGTTTACTTAAAGTCCAGGCTAAATTGAACCCCGTATCCATGAAAAACGATTGCTTTTCCCAAGTGTTCGGTGTCTGTACCCACGGAAACCCTTATTTTTACAAAAATACTGTAATTGCTGCGAACAATTTCCGGTATAGGATTTTTTTTTTGTTCCTGTTTATTAAATTTGGAACTTTGGATGAGAAGGAGCAGAAAGTTAGTCTCGACTCCGTTCATATTCATGAGCTTCAATGAGTCATTTAATGATTACAGCGAACGATATAATCAATCAGCATCTGATGTCGTACTGCTCCTTTTAATAGAAACTAGTCTGGAACTGAGAGTAAACAACTTCTCAAATAGGAACATTTTTAAAGGGCTAGCTAATCCTAAATTTAGGGTTAATCCTAGCAAATCCCCTTAAAAAACAGTCTCCTAACGGGCAGTTTTAATAAAGTAGTAGGGTTATAGGATGGACCTGAACAAATAAGTGGTACGTCAGAGAGTTCTATTTTCTTCAGCCCACCCACAATTTGTAATTGAAAATCTACAAAACATTCATCTCATCCCGGAAAAACAACTTTCCCGAAAAAAAGAAATGCTGGACCAATTAAAATGAGAATTAAAAAAGAAAATCGTTGACGCCATTTTTGATAAAATAGTAAAGAGGGGGAGGAGGGAGAAAAACAACTGATAACTCCATTTAATAAAGTTGACGCCATTATTAGGATTTCAGCCTTAAGCGACAACAGTTTGGTGTGATAGCAGTGACTACAGGAAATATTAACTTAGAGAGAGAGTTTGGTTTTCGAGACATCCTGTTCATTCACAACGCTATGCGCTTAACGCATTTTACTTGCACTTCTTTTTTTTCTCATTTATTTGTGCAACAGTCGGTGCACTGGGCGCTATAAAGTAGCAATGATAACAGTGAATTGGAGGAAGTAAGCTAATGGAGAAGTTACCCCAATAGTAACACCCCAAAATCAATTGGAAACTTTTCTTCTTTCTCGCAAGTGTAGTGCGATATCGTACCGGAAGTGAAGTCGAAAGTCGAACTACACTATCTGTAGATGATGGTCATTGATACAAAAAAAAAAAAAAATCAAAAGATTTTAGTCGAACCATGTTCACTAGAGAGAAGATCCACGAGGCCCACTATCTTTGAAGAAGTCTTTTTTTGGGTTGTCAGAAAGAGTTCTAGAAGAAAGATTTTGAGCTAGAGGATTTGTAGGTTGAAGTGGAGTTTTCTGTATCATTTTTTTTTAGCGTTTTGTATGACTTGGAATGTTAAGGTCTGCTGTCCGTCCAGTCCCCGTTTAGAGATCTATAGAAGAGCATTTGCTTTGGATCGAAGTATTTTAGATTATAGTGATTGAATTCTTTGGTTTGTTTGGTTGAAAAAAAAAAAACCACAGCTCTATTCCATACATCCAGATGATTTTTTTCAAAGCGGAAGTCTAAATTAGTCTTGTGATATCTCGAGATAGTATAGATCTACCGCCTAAGTCTTTTAAGTCGCCGATAGCGTCTAAGTTTCTAATCTTTTGGGTCAAGTATGAGTATATTCGTACTTAAGAAATTTAAAAACAAAAACCAGAGACTAGCCTACAACTACCGGAAGATTACACTTTTCTCCATCTCTTACTGGGTGACCATGATAAGTGCCCAATTTTAGATTTCCCGTTTTTGCAGGAAAAATCCGTTTTGAGTGTCTCTCTCTCTCTCTCTCAAAAAGTTCGAAATCAACGGGAGCTGAATCTTTACAATTAGATTGGACCTCTCCAGGGGGGGGGGGACCTGACTCGAAACTATCTCAATAAAGTACCACTTTACACACTAGCTTTCCCACTTTTTGGAGATTTTTCCATTTTCATTTCATTTTAAAGAATAATTTTCTTTATTTTTTTTTATTTTTTTTTTTCAAAATGGATTATTCAGATATTGAACTCAATTTTTCCAAGGAGGGCACTACTATGACAGGTGGCTAGTTAAGACATACCTCTAAAGAACTAATTGAGTATAATACACTGTTCTACGCCCTACATGCTATAAAGGAGGATTAAATATGATGCTAAATCCAGAGTTCGATGAAAGATCTCTAATCCCTAAAAATCCCTTTAATTGGGATTTTTTTTTTAAAGAAAAAGGCTCCAAAGGTTTGTATACCCTAATTACAATAGTTATAGGCTATAACTAGAGAGACAGGGGAATAGGTATTTTACCCTATTAAATAGCTGTGCAGTATAATGTGCGGTTCTACGCGTTTATCATCATAAAGGCCGCTTTAAATATTAAGGCTAAAATTCCGTATGAATTCGTAGAAAATTAAAGAACCATAAGTGCTAATGGATTTTCCATTTTCCTGAGATTTTTGCGAACATAACTCAGCAATAATTACAATTCTCTTTAAATTTCCAACTGAGATCAAACATTTTTATTTTAAGTTTTTTGATTTTGTGAAAATTCGTTTTGGACGAATTTTGAGGCGTTAATTAAAATATATTCGTAAAGTTTGGGATCTTGAGAATTGTGAGAGAGAACCAAACACGTTTCTGGGGGTTCACACAAAAAGGTTTTCTTCATAGAAAAGTTAATAATAAAAAACATGAAGGAAAAGAAGGAACTGTAGAACAAGATCCTAGATAAAGAAGGAAGAATAATTATTAACTAGTCAAATAGATAAAGAAGATAAGAGCAGAAAGTAGACAGCGATATACAGCCAAGAAACGCATCTTAACTTTTAAATACAATCCTATTTATAGAATAACATTTCTTTTTAAAGCAATTATTACAATCATTTCTGTTTCAAGGACTTTAAAAAGGGTAAGAATCGATAAAAGTGATTTCAATAAAATCGATTTGTTCATTGGAAATTAAATTTCTATCTTAAAAGCCTGTGTTCTGTTTGGAGTTTAATTTCAGAGATTTGTGGGGGGGTGTGACTTCTTAGAAGTAATGTGCGTCTGTTAGTACAAGGCTCAGGATAGGCTAGGAAAGGGATTCAAGAAGGCTGAATGTTGGGGAGACTGTACTAGACACAATTAGTTAGACAAAGGCTGGAATAATCGTCAAGATTCCTGAAAGAAAGATGGGAAGTGATCTGAGATAATAAAGAGACTACAGATTCTTGAATATGTAGCTCTCTGCCTGCCAGTTCCAGCTAAGGTAGGCCAAAATCTCTTAAGATCTGCAGTTGGATCTATCTGTCCAAGAACGATCTCCTCCGATTTCTTAGAAAGTGAAAGTTGAAGATGCTCCTGTTTGTTAGGATGCGACATGAAGAATAAAGCTGGGAAAATGAAGCTAAGCTGTTGGAGTTATTTTGAACGGAATACCCGAAATGCAGCGGTGAAGAAAAAGGATTCATTTCTGCAGAGAAAAAAAACCGATATAGACGGAAAATGTTAATGATTGAAAAGTCACGACAATGGAAATCACTATGAGTTGAGAAAAATCCGGTTTGTTTAAATAAGGAAATAATAGCCAACCAATATTCCTATGAGTAACTTTACTAAAGAAAATTCACCACCAGTTTTCCATCACAAACTAAATAGATTTTTCCTTCCCCCACTTCCATAAAACTGCAATCATAGTTTAGTCATTTTTCATTTCTTTTTGTTTTCCATGTTTGTACAAATTATCTAAGAAGAGATAAGATAATCGATTATTTGCTTAAGGAAAGTACATCCTTAAAGGCCATCTAATCTAACCAGATATCTCAAATAAATCAAACAGAAATTCAATCAAAAGTATATTTCATTTTTACTGTAAAAATTGATTATAATTTAAAGGAAAAAAAAAAAAGAGAAGAATTTAATACGAGGAAATACGACATGAAGTGCACAAGGTGATGGATGCTGCAATTGTGACGTCATGTCACCTCTCTTCACGTCACTGCGTAATAGTTATCTGCGTTTGTGGGACAGTGGTACTTAGTGCGCAAGTACTGAACATAGACTAATTGGCTTACATTCATTGTCTAAACTTATTGCAAGTAACTTTTACTATAATATTGTGAAAATAATTACGAAATACCACTTCTTGGAATAAATTATATTATAGTTTACATATATTAATTGAAGTACTCGTAAATATCTATCTAGTCTAAGGAGAGATCTACCCTCCATATTACACACCTAATTATCTCCATTAATATTCATTTATGATTTCAAAATAACTAATTCAGTAATAAAGACGATTCAAATTCACTCAAGTGCCAC
Source organism: Rhodnius prolixus (assembly GCF_049639745.1). Taxonomy (NCBI): domain Eukaryota; kingdom Metazoa; phylum Arthropoda; class Insecta; order Hemiptera; family Reduviidae; genus Rhodnius; species Rhodnius prolixus. Next base: position 9,344,756 of record NW_027411592.1, on the reverse strand, counting down.
ATCATACAGCTTTTATCCCGTTGGTCAAAATAACAAAACTAAGAAATCTTCAGTAAATACAGCTAAATGCGCGATTTTAATCGTTTCTAGAAACATTCTTGTAGTTCTAGACTCGTAACTTCTGTTAATCGTCTCTAACTTAGTTAATTTCAAGAGTTAAAAGAAAATTTTTCAAAATATAAATACAATTTTAAGGTTGTTTGAATATGAAAAACGAGAAAAACACAACGTCTATGTTAATGTAAAATTTCTTTCAAAAAAGTAAAAAATTCAAAGAAAGCACCGACTTTAGCTTTTCGTCCGAATAGTAACTGTTCGTCGTTTCCGTTCTAAGTTGGCGCGCATTGTCCAAGACAAGTTGTACATCTGCTTCTTGTAAGACCAATATGAGCTTGTTGAAAACTTCGACATGATAGACATCTTAAGACATACTGGAAATTTGAATTTGCTCCAAAAACGAGGAACCCTTTTAATCAATATCCAGCATGAATCTTGATTAATGGACAACTAAGATCTTATAAGCATAAGTTAGCAGAGTTCCAGGCTTGTGACACTCCAGACAAACTAACAAAGTCATCAACTAAATATCTTTGTACACAAGGGTCGGACACACAACTCTAGAAGAGTTCAATCAATGGATCTTTGTTAGCCCTTTTAGCGGATAAGCAAGATCTTGCCTCAGTTCACTGTCCTCAATTCTTCTGAAACCTTCAGGAATAACAGCTAGAAGATTAATAGCTCTCATTCGATTGTGGGAGAGATAGGCAGAGAGCATAGCCTTTAAAAAATTAGTAGATTATGGAGCCCCGATGTGTAAACAACAGTCTAGGGGAAACCGCCCCAAAATATCTTTACGATTTCTCGGTGCACTTAGTGTGAAAATTCTGCCTAATATTATAAAATGAAGTAGAAATATTGGGTAGTTACCATAACGTAAAATCAACAATACGCACGCTATCCCATTTGGCTTTCATTGATTCTACCAATCTCTGATAATTTAGGAAAAACAGTTTACAGTAAATCTTAAATTGAAAGACGATAATTCATGAATTGCATAAATGCACAATACTGCACCTATTAATTGAGACTTTAGACTCCTTACTAAAGTGTCACTTCATCAATTCTCTACACTACTAAATGACCTACTAACAGTAACTATTAAATTACTTAATTATATGTACATATATATTGTAATTAAGGGCCTTAGCTTTTTTTTCAGTGCACTGCCTCCACTCGTCTTAAGAACTCCTAGAACGGTCTGACCAGAACCTCATGTTTCCTTTTACTTCAAATTCTTTCGAAGTTCCCATACTTTATTTACGATTTTTACGCAGAAAACTAGACAACTGTCATTATTTTATTTATTTATTAATTTTTTTAAAGAGTAAAGCCTACATCGTGGAGCGCTAGAGTAAGCCTTTTCCGGTTAGCCTTTTTGGAAATACTCCAAATAAAGGAATAACTAAATTTTTTCATCTTCTGCACCACAGTAAGTTGAAAATAATTTGATCTGATAACCAAAGTACGTAGTAAAAAAACTAATTCAGTTGTAAGCAAACTGTAAGGACACGTAGACAGCGTTCAAACAGATCTATTGTCAGCCACGTGGAATGAAAATATGTTTTCAGAACAGTTAGTAAAGTTAATTTTTTATTAAACAATATTTTATGAAAGATAGAGGATAGAATATTTACCAGTAATACTATCTATTTATGACGTCATTTGAAATGTTGAAAGATAATGACTTGACTAAGGGAGGAGGGGCGTCGATGAAGTTGAAGTGTTTTCAAAATGGATGCATAAAATTGTTCATAATATAGAAGGTATGAAGAAGCTAATATAATAATATTATTTATAAATGAAATTTATCAAAAATAAATTATGTACTTTATACGTTACGACTAAATCTGCGATTTCAAGATAAATCTCCGGGCGCCAATAATCTCAGATGCTGACGCATCTAAAATAAAATTATTTAAAAAATCTATTGCCTCTACGCGTAAATAAGTTAATCTAAAAAATTGGTAAAAAAAAAAAGTGATCGTTTATTAAATGAACAGATAGCGTTTAAAATTTAACAAATAACAGAGCGGCCATTTTCAAAAAATAGTAAAAAACAAATCAGAAATCTCTCCTCTGGTCAACTGATTTTCCACAAATTGCAATTTATTGCAATGCTTTCTATATCGCTTGATTGTGCACTCTCCCTTTGTCAGGAGAGGTGTCTCTCTACATCTGCCAGGAACACACTAAGATCACTTTCCAAAAGCTCTTTTCGGTTTCAAGGAACTTAAATACGAGTGATTATCGATGACAACTCAATGTAGTAAGTATGCCACGATCACTTTACTTCTACTAACTAGCAGTAAGAGAAAGGAAAAAGTGTTTTCGTATTCGACTCATTGCTTAGTTTTAAGATCAAATATAAAAATAAAATTCTCCGAATTTTCCTGTTTTTCTAAAAATGAAATAAAAGTTCCTCAAGATTGTTTATAGTAGAAGAATGAAAATAAGAAGTATTGTGGAGTGTGAACTAAAAAGAAAATGAAGTGGTGCATGAGGGGGGAGGCCCAAGGGTGAAGACGGAGGAACCGGATAGGGTTAAGGGAGTGGGGGAAGCAAATTGAAGACCGGAAGAAAGAGAGCGCAGCGTAGTGTTTCTGTGAATTAGAGTGGGACAAAGTAAGGTTGGAATTATTAAGATAAGGGGGGCCGCCAGCGGAGTGGGGGCAAAAACCGGCGTTTAGAGAACTCACGCTAACTGCTTGGCTACAAGGGCGGCAAGCGGACCACGTGGTCTCAAACAAACATGGCCATGCCGCGTTCCACTGTGCAGGGAATTTTATAAGTTGGTGTGGTGGCCAGACTGACGCTAGGAGCAACGTTGTCAGGGTAACAGACCACGCCCACCAACTGTATGGCCAGCCACCCTATATTTACCATTGGGAGTAGAGCTTAACTGCAGCCAACTATCTTTCCAATCGTTCTCACACGTTGTGTGCAACGTAGTGTAGAGCTACAGCTTCCCCGTCACCAACAACAGCAAAGACCAACAACCCCTAGCCCTAGCCGGCGCTGCATACATTCCACACACCCCAGCTTAAAAACAAAAATGTATCCACGCAGATCATCTCCTTCCACAATCTGCTCTCCAAAATCAATTATCTAAGTCCAAAACAATTTTCACAAAAGATCAATTTGAAAATGTGGAAAATGCCGGCGCTTAAAACACACAACCTCCTCAAAACGTATCTTTTTTCCAATTTCCCTTTATTCTCATTAAGGTGGCCATAGGATTGCAGACTACCTACTTCTAAGAAGTTTTACAGAATTCTTACAGAACTCCAGTGTTCCGTCTGCTCAAGTCCGTTTCCAAGGACTTATCAAGTTCTTCGTCTTTGTTTCAGACCTCGTATTCATAAAACCCACAACAAATGAAGTGGTTAATCAGGTTTTCTTTTCTAAATACTAATTATTTTTTGCTTTTAACTAAGACTTTTTGGAAACCACATTTTCTGCGATAATTGACATCCTCGCTTTTTAAAAAAGATCTATCCTTTACTTTGTGCAAAGAAAGAGTATTCAATTTGCTACTTGTTATTAGTTACTAAGGCGCCATTGGGGAAAGCCTCAAGCGACTTGCGAATCATATTTGAGCTCCTCATCACTAAGCATTAAGTGAATAGATTACGACATATCTTGTAAAAATTGAGTAGGATAGGCGGCAAGAAAGACCCATAATAAAAAGGACTAGACTATAAGGAGATGGATTCGCAGATTATGGGAATACAAGTCTTCAACTACAGGAAGTTATTCGCCAGGTTCTGTCTTTTCCTGGAATTGATTGTCAACTAGAAAAGCTAATAAAATCCTCTAGAAATACCAAACTTCTCCAGGCTTACTTCTGGATCGTTCCTGATTTGGAACCTGCCAGATGAACATGATATTTTATTACAGAATAATTATGCTTTTCAAGCATGACAAACCAAAAAAAAAAAAAGTTTAATAAAATTAAAAATGCGATAACATACAGATTTAGGGCGCTAATGGCCATAGACGTCGATGCGCCGGCAGAAAAAAAAAAACAGATTTATCTTGACACCGCCATTAAATTAGGCCATTCAGCTTCCAAGTACGGTTCGTTTTGGAAAGTTCATTAACGTCAGAGAAGGGAATATTTAATTCATAAGAAGGGGGGGTGGATGCCCTAATATCAAGCAATTGGTACAACTGGAGGTATATTGAGATGGTCATGGATTTCTTAAAAACGTACATACTTTACAAATTTATCGCATCATCTTCTCTTGTTTAATACATATCGTATTTCTATATACTCGTAAATACGCGGGCAATAAAGTTTTATTATGTAGAAGGAGCTCCGGAAGGAGCTACTTGAATAATTGCTTTCATGTTACTGCTAGAGGGAAGTTGCGTGGTCGTGCAGGGTCCTGGACTTCAGAATCATCGGAAAGTGCACTTTCTGAATACGCAAAAAAGACAAAAAAAAATTGTCCGGTGTTTGAGAGGGGAGGTTCAGATAATAAATCGCGGGAAGTTCGAATATTTGGTAGAAATGTTACCACCGGATCCTACAAAAAGCTATTACATTCGGCCTCCCGGAAGTGCCAATTGATTGAATCGAGTTTTTAACTATTGCAGGAACAAATGGCCAAAACGATTTAATTTAAACTTGGTTACTAGTCGGACACATGCAGATCTAAAATTTTTACTTGGGTAATTCTTATAAGCGCACTTTAGAGAAATGCAACCTGAATTGGGTGTGGCATTTATAATCGGCCTAACTGCAAAGATCTGGTGGCTAGTCCAAGGTGATGCCTGCTCTTCTTACACAGACACCTGGGAGCTTTTCCACTTTGGACCAGCTTGCGCTTCATCCAAGAATACTCCATTAGCCTTTGCTGCTCAAGAAAAACTTATAGGAAATGGTTCCACTGATAAGTGGTCATCATAATTAGGCTTATCTGTGGGCAAAATCCAGCATCACGAAGAGTAGAGAGGCTTTGAGGCTACAGCTTGTTTTGGGGGGGGGACAGGGCCACCTCATGCCCCAATAAAATTAAATCTCTTTCCTTGGTTCCATAAAAATTGAAAATTTGGTTCAGAAATGTGAGCTTTCTGATTGGTAAATTTTAACCTAAAGCTTCTTTGGAGACCAATCGCATCATTACTAGCAAATTTAGTATCAGTACGTTCTGGTTGTGCAGACCATTTTGTATAAACACTATATTCTCAATCTCTGGGGACCACAAAATGTCTACTAGGTACCGATATTCCTAATATGGAGGCTCTGAGAGAAAATGATGCTGATTCTAACAAAACTAAATTCATTACTCCAACTAAAGGAAAAACTAGCATTGTTTGGAAAGTAAATAGTAGTGAGCAGCGGTCTAGACATGAGGGCGGTATTTCGGTATAAGAAGAGCAGAAGTAATGAAGTGGCAGGCCAATCGTCTGGTTGGCTTCAACTAGATATGACTTCTTCTTCTTTCTCTATCTCCTTTGTGCCATGAGGCGTGGAGAGAAGCAGTCCCAATAACTTCAAAGAGATGATCTGAAATGAGTTTGCCCCCCTATCTCACCTGACTTACAACTTTCACAAAACTGGAACAACTCAGGAAATCTCTGACGGTGTATATGGCATTCGTCCTCTGTTCTGTCAGAAACTGGGATATCTTTAGAATGGCCCCCAAATAGTAATTAGTTCCCTATCTCTTGTTGTGAGTAACCATCATTTTTTATTTAGCCATACAGATTGTCCATGACACCACCTCATTTCAGACATCATAAAGCATTTTTATTTACATCAATTTACTCAATTTGGTGCCTACGTCACTGGATGTATGTGAAATATCGGCGATACTGACCATTGGCCAGGTTTTAGAAGTCTTAATAAGAAGGATGGGCATGCGGACGGAGATGTAAATTCCTGTAAATTTTGTTGCACGTTCCTATCTCTTTAGATGGTTAGATTAGGCATTTAATGGGATCTAAATAAGGACTCCCACTTAACTATGGCTGCTAAAGACATGAAAAGAACTGAAATTCTATGACTGAGAATTCAAAGACCCTACTCGGGTTAGTTTAAGATTTAAAAACTAGATTTCACTAAACTCATCTCACCAATAGGTAAGTGAAAAGGCTGGATGGCTGCGGCCAGTTCAGGTACACACAAGGAGACGATTAAGGAGTGAACTAGAGAACGTGGAACAAAAAAAAAAAAAAAAAAAATGGTTAAGAAGGGATGCCCTAAACACCATATCCTGCGTTCTAGGGGAGTATTTTTAGATCTAGCCGCCCTATTATCTGTGCAGGTTTTGACCCTATCTGGTGAACCTAGCTCATATAGTAAGGGATGTTAAACTTTATATGTGAATCTAAAAGTTTACTTTCTTTGTTTCTTTACTTTTTTTAACCTCATTCTAGAAATTTGAAAGTGTCAAATTATCGAAATTGAGTTTTAAACAAAAATACATATATCTGGGGGGAGCCCCTGAATTTGAAAAATAAACTGGTGCAATCCCTCATAGGGCTTAAATTCACAACTTTCCAGTATCTAACTTATTCATTCCTTCAAAAATTTAAAACATACTTAATTGTTACTTTCAATTCAAAGCTTGTAGAACCGTACATTACACTAAAATGACACTTCAGAGTGATGCCTACCGTTATCCATAAAAAAAAATTCCAAAACTCTAATTCAAACAAATATATAACTAGTTTTTGTAATGTAATATATGGACAACGGAAGAGTTCTTCCCGCAGAAGATTCGCTGTTGCATGCAGCTAGGTACTGCAATTCCACGGGTTCCTAGCCCAATACTCCATTCACTTTCACCATACGATAGCGACGCAATATACTTAACGCTACATTAACGTAAACAAGCACACCAAGGCACATACACTACGCCCCCAAGGGTGAACCTTCCATTGGAGATAGCTTCGGAAAAGGGTTTAGACCCTTTACATCCAAGGGTCCTCCTCGGCGTACCGCCGACAACCATACCCTGCAAAACTTTAATACGTACTGAAAAAAAACTGAGGAGGCTAGTGGCCCTTCTTCGGCTGTACTGCCAAGAAAGTGAAGAAGAGTATGTATATCTTACCAGAATTTAAAACCCAGTTAGCTGAATGGAACTAACGATTGTGGAATTCCAGTTGCTAAGTTAAACTGGCCTCCTGGGGGACCCAAGTTTCCGCCTCCTCAATTATACGCTTATGAACGCAAACGCCAAGAACGTGTAACAAATAACAGATCTGTGGCAGAGCTTTGAAGAAGATAAGGCGTAGGAAATGAAAGAATAAAGAACCTCTACATCTTCAGGAAGATGAAGTAAGCACTAAGAAAGAAGAAAGACGGACAGAAGAAAACAGGAAATCATGAGCATGTTTTTACCAGTTTTTAAGATCGGAGAAGACTTCAGAAGCAACCACTATCATCCTCTTCAATCAAGAAGGTTTAATATGTTGAACACCGTGGGTTTGGCCAACTCATCATCACAAAATCCCACTAACAAATTAAAAGAAGACAAATTTCAGTTTACAACCAAACACAGATTTGGAGGAACATTTTCTTTTTTACTTCGCAGTGGACCGTATCAAATCCACAAGATGGAGAAATCTACATCTGCAAGACGGAAACTTTGTCGTAACTTCTGGCTTAAGATGCCAACCATAGCATAGAAGGCCAAAATTAGTTGTAAAACTGGATGACGCTGCCTACACCCTATCGTCCAGAGGTGTATAATTAACGTTTTATATGACCGCAGTATAGTTTAATCTTGATGGGGGGCCGTGGCGATAAGCACAGAGGGCAAGAGAGCACCTGGAGCCGTCACTAGAGCAGATCAAGAAGAATTAAGGAGTGTTTAAAACGCTAGAAGGCCAACAAAGGATTCATATCCTTAGCGTTCTAGTAAGAGACTTTCTGGGCAGTTAGTCACCATGGAAACCAGCTTCTCCTCCAAGTACTCTACTGTTCAGTTGGTAGCTTCCGTCCACACTATAACACCATATCCAACTAGTTCATCTTTCTTCAATCAAGAATTTGGTTAATTGCTGCTCAATGTCTTGTGGTCTTCAGAGAATGGTACAGTGTCAGTACGAAGATCTGATAAAGCACAGGGTTCGGCTCTTGGGAGAAGGAAAATCCATGCATTCAAATCTTCTTCACCTTGGAGCACCCTCACCAAAATTTTCGAGTCTAATTAAACAGGGACAGAACTGGAGAGAATAATCATTCTCAGAATTCTCGTAATAGACGCTTCAGGTTGCCAAGGCTGGTCAACCCCAATCAAATCTATTCTAAGAGCTGTAAGAACTTAGGTTTCATTAATCTCGTCATTCACAAACTAGATGTCAAATGATTCTTACGATGATTAATTTAGTAATTAATATTGTTTAATTGGTTCTCTTCTACATTTCGCTTCTAATTAACACCATCCAACTTTCGCCCACACAAAGCCACACATCTAGGGCTTCCAGCTGCTTATTGAACACTTGTGTTAACTTCGCCTAAGTTTTCATTTATTATTGTATATTTAATTCCGGTAAAGACCGGAACTGATGTATGAAACCATTTATAGAGAAATCGATTCCCATTCTCAGATCTATTTTCCTCTCATTCCTTTAAATTGCAAGTTTCTATTTGCTTCTAATTGGGCAACATTGATTCCCGGGAATCCCACTGAATTGAAAGAAAAAACCGTGAACGTCGGGGCAATTATTTTTTCCTGACTTTACAAATTGGGAAATACAATATCAGCAACATATGGGGGTTGGAAAAAATAAATCAGGGAAAGCTATGTGCATTATTTCATTTGATAACGTCATGTCGTTCCAAGCCTGGTTCAAAAAAAAAAAAAAAAAAAATGGGGAATATTTGGTTGGGATAGCTGATGTACCCTGAAGTCCTAATATTTTTGGTTACTATTAATTTTTTTTTATTTTAATGGGAGCTGGTATAACAAGCAAGAGAGAAAGAAATGGGATTTAGTGGATGCAGTAGCGCACCCATCCAGGGGATATATGGAGAAAGGTGATTGTGTGCTGCAGTTAAAAAATAGTATTCTAAGCTCCTCCTACTGTAAGTTTGGAAATGAATATATGTATATATAGTATATATTAGTGATGGGCAGAACGAGTCCGTCTTTGGACTCGTTGGATTTGAATCAGTTCCAGGGTTGGAATCGATTCCAACAACTCGTTCACCGATTCCGGTCTCTGTACTTACCCTATGCATTAGTAAAAATGTCACGCAATTTATTAAAAAATATCATTAAATGTTAGCTTTCCCAGTTAATAACAAAACTATATTTCTTTAACACACATTGAGTACTATCCCTAATTTCCAATTGCACTGATAAATATAAAATTAACAACGTAACACAAAAATTAACATAAAAATAGACTAGTCAATTATAAAAATTAAAGCAATGCTGTTTAGTCATTATCTAGCTTGACCACTGGAAGACTGGAGTTAACGTGCTTCAAGAGGATCCAAGGTAGAGAAACGGAAATGGGTAGGAAATTATTCCCATAAAAAAAATTCTAACCCTTCAAGCAAAATGATAATTACTCATAAATAAAGAAATATTTATTTACTAGGACTTGTATATCAAGCTTTAAAAATATTATCTTATTATCTTACGAAAAGAAAAAGCTGTGTGCTTAATCTTTAACATAGCGCTGGACACTCTTATTCTTATCTTCATTGGGTAAGTTTAACCGTGTACATGACCGTGAGACAGTCAAAGTAACACTGAGCCAAAATTTAGTATTACCTAATTGGTTTACTTAGTGTAGTATCCCTCCCACTCTATCACCAATTTCACAAACATTCATCGATTGGAAATAATTTTTAGTTAAATATTCGTTTTATTTGAATACAAAAAACATTATAACGCTTTCTTAAGATGACTTTAATTTTTAAAATTTGTTTTTGTCCATTACTCTTATATAATACGAAGAATTTCAAATAAAATATAATATACAAACACAATGATCTAGTATGCAGGTGGAGTCAGTCCTCGTTACCATAGCAATGGAACCGTTAAACAACTCCGGTTCCAGCTCCAGCAATTTCTATTGGCTAGATTCAGTGAACGAAAAAATGGAACGAGTCCGGTTTCAAAAGGATTTAAATCACTCCGGATTCGACTCCACCAACTCCAGTGGATTTAACCAATGAAAATGCTAGAGCTGGGCCGGAGTCGTTTAACGGTTCCGTTGTCATGGTAACTACGACTGACTCCACCTGCACACTAGATCATTCTGTGTTTGTATATTATATTTTATTTGAAATTCTTCGTATTTTATAAGAGTAATGGACAAAAACAAATTTTAAAAATTCAAATCATCTTAAGAAAGCGTTATAATGTTTTTTGTATTCCAATGAAACGAATATTTAACTAAAAAATATTTTCAATCGATGAATGTTTGTGAAATAGGTGATAGAGTGGGAGGGATACTACACTAAGTAAACCAGTTAGGTAATACTAAATTTTGGCCCAGTTTTACTTTGACCGTCTAGCTGACATGTACACGTTCAAGCTTACGCCAATGAAGATGAGAGTAAGAGTGTCCAGCGCTAAGTTTAAGATTAAGCACACAGCTTTTTCTTTTTGTAAAACAATAAGATAATATTTTAAAAGCTTGATATTCAATTCTTAGTTAATAAATATTATGAGTAATTATAATTTTGAAGGGTTAGAATTTTTATGGAATAATTTCCTACCCATTTCCGTTTCTCTACCTTGAATACTCTTGAAGTAAGTTAACTCCAGTCTTCTAGTGGTCAAGCTAGATAATGACAAAACTGCATTGCTTTAATTTATATTTGACTAGCCTATTTTTGTGTTAATATTTGTATTACGTTGTTAATTTTATATTTATCAGAGCAATTGGAAATTAGGGATAGTACTCAATGTGTGTTAAAGAAATATAGTTTTGTTATTAACTGGGAAAGCTAACATTTAATGATATAATAATATAATAAATTGCGTGACATTTGTTCTTATGTTTAATCGTTCCAAACCTTCTGCTGCCTCATTTTCATTTTTATTTGCCTAAATTTTTTGGGGCGGGGCGGAATCACTTTTTTTAAAAATAGGGATTTGAATCAACTCGTTCCACCATCGGACTCGTTCCAATGGAACGAGTCCGCTCAAATAGCCCATCACTAGTATATATATGTACAGTGTTCTCTCACTAACACACCCGGTTCAGGGAACATGGTCTATTGCAGCAGTGTGGAGGTTACAATATTGGCGGGCTAAAAGTAATACTGGGAGGGAAAAGTTGCGAGAGCACGTGGTCACTGCATGACTCTGGGCGAACTGCATGCAGGGGGGTGGTGGTGAACAATTCAGCTATTCATCCCAGACCGTCATCAACAATGCGACTCCCTCCACCGCTGCTGCTGGCTGCAATTCACAGCCCACAACACTCTGTTGCTGCAATTCTCTCTACCATTCCCTCCTAGTCCCCAGCAGGCCAACCACCACATCAATCTCATCATCATCATCATCATCGACAAACATCAAAGCACACACACTCTGCATTGCAAAAACAAAATGGCGAACTTGCAGTTTAGAACTCCCCCCTGGGCGACCAATGGTAGTCCATGTTGACAGGAAATAGCCAATGATCTAATCAAATCTAGAATCCAATGAGTGGCACAAACATTTTATTGCACGCAATAATTAGGATATAATTTAGTGAATCATAAGATTGTCCAAAATTTTCAATTCAAAGCAAAAATAGTTCACTATTATAGGAAAAACTTAAGGAGTTCCACTACGCTTCTCAATAGTTCTAAATCTTTCGGGCCGCCGCCGAGCTGGATAATATAGCTTTTATTTCATAAGTCATTCATTACGTAAGCACGACCAATTTCAGACTTACATCCATCCTCAGAGGGTAGGGTTAATAAGTTTAGTGTAGAGATTTCAACTCTCGCACTACTGAGTCAGCAACTGTCTTCAATTCCAACCTCCATTTCATCAAGCTCTAATAGTACACTACTTTAGTATTGACGTCATCACTTCAGCCACAAAATAAGAGGAGTCATACCCTGGATCTTCTCATAGATGGCAGTGGATTTCACTTTATAGACACATCCTTTACAGATCTTCCTTTTTACATTATGCTCCTCAATATAAAAGTTTTTCCGCAATACATTTTTAAGAAATCAAATTTCCAATTGTTTAAGTTGAAGATTAGGTAAGTACACGTTAATAGCAAATAACAGAAAGATTTAGCAGTTCCAGGGCACAACAGACTCCTGGGTTTTTTAAAAGTAAATTTAAAAGGAAGGTAGAGAACGATTTCACAGAGTCTCCAAAATAAGGGGAGAGACCTTCCTCTTTGCTTGTTCCCAGTTTGAGAGGTTTTTGTTCTTGATTTCCAGCCAAAGAAGAATTAAAACCAATGCCCCATTACAGCCAAAACTCTCCCTCTCTTGGTCTATTACTGTGAATTTGTAGGCAAAAAAAAAAAAAAAAAATCTATACAGGGCGTCCCAAGGTATATGGATAACGACTTTTTCTCGGAAACTAAGATAGCTAGAAAAAAACTAAAAAATACGTGTTCCCTTAGGTTTTTGTTAGGAATCCAAATTTACTTTGTAAACTTTTTTCGGTGCTTCCAGAAGCGAGACTTCATTTTTTCAAATGGGAAGGTGCGGTTTTTATTTCAGAAATGGATTCCTCTATTTTTTTAAAGAAAAATTTACCTGAGCGGTTTTTATCTGTGAGCGATATTTTACAAGTTATGAATGAAAACATGATTCTTATAAGAAATGTCAAAATGATAATATTATAACAGGTTTTTTGATTGAATAAGAAGAAAAGTACTATTTTATTATAAATTTTACTCCTCATTAATATCTCTTTAACAAAAACTTACAGTTTAAAATGTTAAGTATAAGGGTTGATTAAACGCCAAAAGGTACACAAATCAGCAAGTACCCAACATTTCATTCATGCTTAGCTGATATAATTTAAGTAATTTTGCTGCATTAACTTTTTCTTCACATTTTTTTAGAAATTATTAGATGTCACAGACCCTTATGCTGGCCATTTTCATCTACAAAATATTTGTTCAAGTAGCACTGTAGATTGACTGTAATATCTAGTTATTTATAATAATCAAACTATTAATTACAGGTGAAAAAGAAAAACGTTATAAAAAATAAAAAAAAATTATGAGGCTAAAAAATTCAAAACCTTTTTTTAAAAAATGCTTATATCAACATACATCAATGATTTTGTTTATTTTATTTTATTTATTTTTTTAAATCGTCGGTTTAAGTTCATTCTTCGATTAAAGTAATTGTTATTTTATGTAGTAGTCAAACGTTTATAATAATAGGTAATAATTACCTGGCTTTATCGCAAATAATATAGTTTTCTTCAATTACATTCTCAATGTAGCTGTTCTTCTCACAATGTTGAATACATGTAATATAAAATAAATAAGATATGCATATTTTTAGGGCAGCTAATTATTCCAGTATTTTACTTTAAGTAAAATTAGGGAGACTAAATTAAATTACAATTTATTGAGAAATGAATAATTGTTGAATAATCTACTTGTTATTAACTGTGAGTTATTTGTGCTCACGAATATTTCGGTAAGACGAATTCAATACTGAAATATTCTGTTAAATCCGTGATTCAAATTTAAACAGTAGCCGACTCTAACTTTGTTTTTCTCTACTTTAACATGAATGTATATGTGACTACTAAAAATAAAGGGCATATTAAAGATAAATCCAAAGAATAATTTGAAATGGAGTTAAAATAAAGTACCTATATTTAAAAACGAAGATATAATATACATTTTATCATGATTATAACAAAATAATATTATGAATGATCTAGCCAGCATAAGGGTCTGTGACATCTAATAATTTCTAAAAAAATGTGAAGAAAAAGTTAATGCAGCAAAATTACTTAAATTATATCAGCTAAGCATGAATGAAATGTTGGGTACTTGCTGATTTGTGTACCTTTTGGCGTTTAATCAACCCTTATACTTAACATTTTAAACTGTAAGTTTTTGTTAAAGAGATTTTTGTACCTTTTGGATAGATTTTCATTTTTGTCTATTTTACAAAGTTACTTATCTGTTTCACAGATTTTTTTTAAAATTTAGAATAAGCAATTCTATCATTATAACCTGATAAGGTGTTAAGTCGGAACTGTAACTACCATTGGAGAGATCTTTTTAAAGAATGATTATAGTTGCCATCCTCAATAACAATTTTTTTGAGAAAGCGTTTTGAATAAAATAGGAAGGTATTTGTACGTAAAAAGCAAAATTAAACTGCGATTTCAGTACTTCCTCTTAAGAGGAGTAAGAAAAATAAACTGCGATTACAGTACTTCTCCCTAAAAGGCAAAGATTTACAATTCATTAATGTAAATAGGTTCACCCATTGATAATTTTAACGATTGCAGTACTTCCTCTTAGTAGGTGCAAGAGCTTGATGGCCCTGCACAGCCAAGTAGAGGAGCTTTAACAACTTATTCGAGCTGAATTTTATCAAAATCGGACTAAGCGTTATAGAAATATTGGTAATAATAGTTTTAGAAAGGGCCTTACTTGGGTGGGGCAAACTCCCCTCCTTATGAGGCACAGCGTTCAGACTTTTAAAGTGCAAATCTGTACAAAATTTCGATTCGAATGACACTTCATTCATGACAATCGGTTCACGTGTCGATAATTTGAAACGATTGCTATACTTTCCCTTAACAAGTGTAAGAGCTGATCGCCGCTTTAATGTTACGTAGAGGAGCCCTAACTCTATCATCCTACCAAATTATATCAAAATCGGGCTAAGATTTACAGAGTAATTAGTAATAATAATTTTGGAGGGGGCCTTACATAAAGGGGGCTAACTCCTCTCCTATTCTATGTACAGCGTTGAGACCCCCAAAAGGCACATCTACATAAAATTCTGAATCGAATGACACCTCATTCATGAAAATCGGTTCACGCGTTTAGGCGCTACGCAGTTTACAAAAAAGGTAACAACAACAACAACAACAACAACAACAACAACAACAACAACAACAACAACAAGAAGAACAACAACAATTTCTGAAATTGCAGTTTTTGCTCATTTTCGGCAACTTTTTTCTCAAAACCTATTAGATCTGGGTTGTTGCAAAAAAATTACACTTATGAAGGAGGGTTTGGAGTAAGATTTAAAGAAAATTTGGGAATTTTATCTTTTATAGAAAAAGAGAAAAAAATTGTCAAAGTTGGGTGTTTTTCAACGTTACGCTTTTTCGTGCACTTTTTGACGATCAACCCTTATACAACTGTCCTACCGGACAGTTTTAATTACAGATCATGCTCGAAATGGCCTCCACCATTAGAGATGCATAGACATGCACTTTCCTGCCAATTGCCCCTTACTGCCAAAGAAATAGATTCGGCTTTAACCGACTTACACGTATCTATTATTCCCTGCTTTAGTTAATCTACAATTGCAATTCCGGCTTGATTCTGGTACACCTAGATTTAGAAATGCTTTTAGATAAGCAGAAATAAGGAAAGAAAGAAAAAAGTCATGAATAATCACCTTCTTTTTCAGGTATACCCAAAGGAAATAGTCCATAGGTGTCAAATCTGGTGAACGAGGTGGTCACTGAATTCCCCCCGTGTCGATATAACACCATCAGGCATGTAAAGAGATTTCTCGGTAGGCAATTTGATGGGAATTTTATATCGACACGGGGGATGATTCAGTGGCAAATTGGATTCCTTACAAAAAACTAAGGGAACACGTATTTTTTAGTTTATTTCTAGCTATCTTAGTTTCCGAGAAAAAGTCGTTATCCATATAGCTTGGGACACCCTGTATACCTCTTGGCTTGGTTGTTGAGAATGTTTAAACAATTTAGGGCAGAACTAAGGAGTAACTTACACTAAGAGGGCTAAAAATACCTTTTCTACAACCTTCATCTACCTGGCCTGTGGCCCTTCTTGGAAACCTTTTCTCTCCCTAAACCTGCCTTCCCTTCACTTTGCACAAAGAAAAATTTTCCATTTGTTCCGGAATAGTAAAACTTTTAGAGATTGCTGTACTAAAGCAGTTGTATGGACAAATGAAAACAGAGGTCATTCCAGACGACCCACAGTTAGAATATTTTTCGCTTTAAGCTAGAAATAATCAATTTTGGATGTCCCTCTAATATCTTGGACAGTAGAGCAAGTGTGCCTATCTTCCAAACTAGTCTAAGGTTTGAGGTTAGTAATTCAAAAATTTTGTAATAAAAATAATGATATTTGCAAATAATATAAAAATATCTAAGTCGTGCTTTAGAGGGGTTTAAGTATTATATAAGCCTTAGAGAAAGATCTTTGTGCCTTAGAGGGAGGTTCTTTGTGCCTTATAGAAATGTGGGATTAAGGGTGTAAGGAGGATTAAGGGGTTACAATTCTGATTGCATCGAACCCAAAAGAAAAGTTACTTAAATATATCAGTACCTCGGAGGTACACAACACTAAGCCCTCGGGAGTTATTTTGCTTAAATCTTTGGTAGATAATAAGTAACATAGATGCACTTTTACAGATGGATTTGTAATAGAAAATATAATTTTCTATTAGAAACATTAGAAAAAGATATTTTGAAAAAATGGACTTTAGTGTTGTATACCTCCGAGGCAATTTTTGATGGAAATTGCCCTCCCCCTAAATGACAAAAATTTAGAATCCAGAAGCAATCTATCTTCTTCTTGGTGGCAAATCATATCCGATAAGTGCTGCTGCATCAAGATTGTTCTATTTTGCGTTCTGTAGCGGACAGCCGCCGAAAGATGGTCCCAAATTTGTATCGGACGTCTGATATCGCGTACTTTCATGTCGTCTGACCTAACCTGTCTGTCTGACAGTCATTAGTCTATTAAGTAAGTCTAGTAGTTTCCGGTGCTATACAGAAGTTATGTTTCCTTGAGTTTCTATTCCTCTAGTGGCAGTCCACCATTTTTCATTCCTAAAAACTTTTCAATTTCCATTTGGAAGCTGTTTTTCCAATATGTTTTTAGAAATTTTTGACAGCTACTGACTTCATGTGCTTTTCTCCGCCGATCTATCAGCCATCAATTCCAACGTGAGCTTTTACCCACTACATTTTCACGTCCCCGTCGATCGTTGTTAGTAAGAGTCCCATTTATCCTGGATTAGACAAGGCAACAAAATTTTCCCTCCAAATCATCCAACGGAAGTGCCAGTTTTTTACTGAATCAGTTTTTTGATGTTTTCCGGTTAATAGCTCATACAATTTTGTTTAATCCAAGTTTACTGGTGGCATTTCTTTAAATTAAAAGTTTTATGTCTCATTTTCATACATTTTTCCCAGCAAATTTTATTAAGGGAGCACTTCTCAGCGAGGAGAGTGGGTGGGTGAAGACAATTCTCTCTAAATTACCCTTAAATATGAGCTTAAATTTTATGAAGAGAGCTTGAATATGTTTCTATCTTGAATTTCTTGAGCAAACTTTCTGTGAAAGCACAACTTTACAGATTGAAAATTTTCACTTTTTAATAGATTTTCCAATGAAAATATGATTAAGTGCAAGTCTAAGGTGGGGTTGAGGCAGGCTTCCACAAGTTTTTACAATTTAAAATTTAACTTAGTACTTCGAGAATTTGAAATAAAATGTTTCACAGATTTTCTTATTAAATAAAAGTAATTATTAATTAGCGACCATTTTTGGGAGCATTAAGTTCTTCAGTTAAGCACAGAATTAAAGCTCCAGTTTACGTATCTTCTATTGGTTATCCAGCAAAGTACTAATTCAAAGCAGAAAATATCTAATATTTATTCTCCAGCCAATAAACCATTTTCCACCAAATAGAAATAATTTCCAAAATTCTAAGAGTATGATTTGGTGCGGTAATTACAATGAACAGGTAGCGGCTATGTAAATAAGATAAGTGGCCAGGATTGTTGGTTGAATACATGCAGCTGTGGATACCTTTACAACTGGTGAACCAGAATAGCAAGCGTTATGCTAATGTAAGCGTGTGTATTCATATATAAATTTGTGTATAAATCTCCTACAATGAAGTGGATAAATTGATTTCTCTTTTAATTTTATATTCAGTTTATTGCATTTCTTTGATCCGCCACCATAAATTGGGGAAGTCCAAGACAATATGTTGGTTGTTTAAGCAAGCTAGATCGTTCTCTGGAAGGTTTAAGAAGAAGCAACGGAAATGACTTGTACCGTTTATCGTTCTGTAGTACCAACATTTGCAAGTAGGTCTACTATCTCTTACTAGTAACTGAAATACTTAGCATTTCGGTCGCATCAAACTTAGATTTCGAATTTTCCCCAGCAATACCTAAGATCCCCTGAGTTCTTTCAGTGGTTTTTAGAGAAACGTCTTTTTGTATATGTGGAAAGCCAGTAGCTCCTTTCCATTATTCTGGTGCTATTTACAGCCATTCTTATTTAATCAGGTCCAAGGGGTTAGCCTAGAAGATAAATCCTACATTGTTTTTTGGATAGACAATTTTTCAAAATAGAAATTTGTATTTTGCGTTAAGATGACGATACGTGGTATGATCATCTGGTATCTTGCAGTGCTTATAGTTAACATTCAGTACTGATTCCTCACTTAAACACTCATAAATACGTAACACATAAGGGTCTATGGGCAAAAGTATAGTTGTTGTGGGCAACTATTTGGGCTTAGCGTACCCACAGGCAAACACTAAATCATCACATTCATTATGTACACATTCACCAAACAATCAAATCTAAATCCAATAACCATAAAAACCTTTAAAACTTTTTTAAAAAACGTGTCCCTAACAAAAACACTTAAAAAAGAATTTTAATGTCTAGGAGCGATCAGAGAATGGAACTTAAGGCAATAAATCCGAGATCTACTACTGTGAGTGATGAGAGAGCTTAACAAAGTCTACATCCAGCTTAACCAATAAACCTGCAAGACTTTTATATAAGCAATATCTTGCGTCTCCGAAAAAAGAAAAAAGTGATGAATCTGAAACTCCCAAAGGAGAAGCGCTGACTGTCGAGCGCCCTCTAAATCGAAGTAGTTCTAACGTGAACAAGCTAAAATTCTTATTCTAAGGCGAGATCTCTGAGTGGAACCAGGAACTAGATGAACGACGAAGACTTTTTTTTTTGTTTTGAGGAAGCCAAGAAATCAATCACAGGATGTCGTACCAGAGACCAAGCGAGATATATTTCTTTATACGGTTGGATATTTAGGATTTGCCAGCTCCTAACATCAAGAAACGCCCCTTAATACTGACACATACTATTTGATGACCCTTACAAAATTTTGGGTAAAGCAGAGATAACTCCAGCTTATGACGACAACATTATACTATGCTGTATACATCATAGATTGTCATATTTTGTGTAATCCACAACAGGGACATAGGAACTATTTAGCAGCATCACTTTCTTGCGGGTCATGTACTGAAACTTTATACAGAAGATAAAGAAGTTCTTAAGACGAACTTAGGTAGACGCTAATTAACCCTATCTAGAAATCAATCAGAAACAAGAAAGGAAAGAAGCATCACCTAAATCAACCAAATTTCCAAATTTTCCGAACTTTCAAGATGGCTGAAGGACAAAAGGGAATTAATAATAAATTAAATCTATTCTCCCCTAGAAGATCTATTGTGGTTTCCTTTAAGTTAGTCTTTTTTACATAGAATTTTGGCGTCCGTAAAATGGTGAAATATGTTGTTGGGTGAATGTGTACATAACGAATTTGATGATCTAGTGTTTGCCTGTGGGTACGCTAAGCCCAAATAGTTGCCCACAACAACTATACTTCTGCCCATAGACCCTTATGTGTTACGTATTTGTGAGTGTTTAAGTGACGAATTAGTTCTGAATGTTAACTATGAGCAGTGTAAGATACCAGAAGATTGTAACAAATCTATCTGCCCAGAAGAAGAAGAAGAAGAAGAAGAATAGCGCACCGCCAAAACAAAATAGATTAAAGTTCTAGAAATAATCAAAACTAAAGGACAAATATTCATTCTTGAAGTTCATTTTTAAAATTTTTTATATTTTCCAACGGTAACTGCACCAGGACCTACCAGATTAAATCAACGTTGAAAATCAATGTGGCAGAGGAGGGAGAAGCTGCAAGGGAGCGGCGGAAGAAGGCTCGCGCCACAATGATAGATGTGGTAACCATAGTGGGGGAACACATTTTCCAATATGGCCGCCAAAGGCTGATCTTCTTCGCTGAAATGTCCTGATGGATACAGTAATCTCCTTCTTTTTTTCTTTTTTTTTTTTTGGAGGGAAAACAACAATTGTATTGTCCAAATCTGGGATATACGTACGAAGAAAATTGTTTTTGAATTATTTAATCGATTACTTTTCTTTCTGAAGAAGTCGAAGAGAATGAAAACTATTTCCGCTGAAACGCATCAGTAATACATGAGCAGTTTATTCACAACTTTAAACAGGAAGTTATACCAAACTGACTGAGTTTTCAGTTCTGGTAGTAGATAGCAGACAAAGAGGAAGTATTGCAGATTGAAAGATATCCCGAGAACATTGATAATCGATTGATTCGATTGAATTGATTCTCGGCTGGGTCGGAATAGTTGAATATGGCTAAATTCCCAAATGTGCATTATATGCAAATCCACCCATTTTATTTTATGCGTGTGGAGAGAGAGAGGAGAGAGAGAGAGTGAGAGACCCCATTTTCTAAAAACTACATTTTCAATTTCAGAAATCGTTCGCACTCGAATAATAGGTTCACTTTTCAACAGAAATGTGGCCAAATTATTTTCAAAAATCTGTGTAACGTGAAAAATTCACAGATTCTTTAAATTAAAGGCAATTATATCTGTGATTCATTACAAAATTTTGCGCAAGCAATATATACAGGGTGATCCATTTAAAACGCACCAATCGCTAATAACTTTTTAGGAAAGCGGAATTTCGAAAAAACCCTCGAAGTAAACTATATGTTTTTTTTTGGTCTAGTTTTCAAATTTTTCACCCCCGATGCTGTATCTTCATTTTTGGCGGAGTTACGGCCAAAAACCCAATTAAGGTTTTATAAGGACCACTGGTTTTGACAGTGATTGTGAAAACTACATAAAAAATTGTGAAAAATGACGTTAATCCCGTTTCGACTCCCCTAATATTGGTCGAGATATTTAAGATCAAAGATACTATTTTATCAACTCGTGATCGGTTTTCAATATTAATTTTCCACCAGAAATACCGTTTTGGAAAGTCCTCTGACTACAAAAATGTTATTTGTGACGCAAAGAACCAAAATAATAATAATTAAAGATTTTAAAAAATGTAGTGTAATGTAATGGTTATGGGTGAGTCAGGATAAATTAGTTTTATCATCAAATAAAAGCAACCAACACATCATTTTAATGTACCCCATATGCAAGACTTCTTGACCTGTGATTAGGGTAAGAATATCTTGCCTGGGAGGGGCGGGTGTTGGTCTAGTGGTCTAGAGCGTGGTTTTGTAAGTGGGAGATCACCAGTTTGAATCCCTCGTATGACTACATTTTATTAAAAAAAGTATTATGATATATTAAGTATTATGAATAACAGCATACGCGAGATTCGAACTAGTGATCTCTCACTTACAAAGCCACGCTCTTGATCATTAGACCAACAACCTGGCAAGATATTCTTACCGAATTCATAGTTCATGAAGTCTTGCATACCGGGTGCATTAAAATGATGTATTGGTTGCTTTTATTTAATGATAAAACAAATTTATCCTGATTAGCCCATAACCATTACATTACATTACATTTTTAAAATCTTTAATTATTATTATTTTGGTTCTTGCGTCACAAATAACATTTTTGCAGTCAGAGGACCTCCCAAAATGTGTATTTCTGGTGGAAAATTAATATTGAAAACCGATCATAAATAGATAAAATTTGTTTCTTTGATCTTAAATATCTTGACAAATATTTGGAATATCGAAATGGGATCAACGTCATTTTTCACAGTTTTTTATTTAGTTTTCATAATCATGGTCAAAACCAGTGGTCCTTATGAAACCCCAATCGGGTTTTTTAGCCGTAACTCCGCCAAAAAAAAGCTACAGCGTCGGGGGTGGAAAATTTGAAAACTAGACCCAAAAAAATCATATAGTTTACTTCATGGGTTTTTTTTTTCGAAATTCCGCTTTCCTAAAAAGTTATCAGCGATTGGTACGTTTTAAATGGATCACCCTGTTTATAAGTACTTTGCAATATTTCCGTTACTGACAGTTTCTTAAAGAAAGATCCTATTTAAAAATTGAATAAAATTAGGAATGAATTAGAGATCAGGTACCGTACAACAGGAAACCATTCTGCAAGTACCAGTTGCTAACTAAATCATATAAAATCTTAATAAATCTCACGCCTAACAACTACAACGTCCAAATCACAAAAGAATCTGTTGCAGCCTTAAAAAAAAATAAAAGAAAATAAAAAAAAAAAGCGATAATATAGTTCAAAAAATTAGGAGTTTCAAGTTTCCCCTCCATTATAAAAATAATTTTTTTATTATTCTCATAGTACTGTAGTTTGGTTTAGTTATTTTCTTTTTCATTCAACACTATTCCAAACTAGTATTGCTTTAAATTTAGTTTTATTGTAAACAAGTATTATTTTCTTATAGAATATGAATTAAATAAGTATAAAAAAAGGTACCCATTGAATTCAACTAAGTAACGGTTTCTTATTTGTTATATTTACAATAACACATGACAAAGGTAAAAACAGGTGGAGCGTGAACTATATAAGGCTGTGGCACATTGGTTTCTATTGGTCGTTCTCTTAATGAACATTAGAATTGGGAAAAAAATAGTAATTTTTGACGTTAAAACTCATAAGACTATATTTTCTTAAAGTTCTCTTCAAATATGGAGTTTATACTAAAAGTTAGCTGCCTTCAATTCAGAAACTTATCTTTTGAGAAAAGTCACAGAACGCCATTTTGGTAAAAAAAAAACCCATTTCATTCAAAGGAAAGCGATTGTTAGAAAATTCAATTCAAAATATGATATATAAATGCTAAAAACAAATTCTTCTTCAATACAAACACACTTCCGGAATTTCAGAAACTCATTTATTAAAAAGTAAAGTAAAGTAATTGCCTATTTTTTCAGGCGGGTCTTAACGTCCAACTACCAATAGAAGAACACGATGAAAGACTCAATGGATGGCTTATTAAGGCAAAACTTCTTAAGAACATTGCAAAATGTAATAAGCTGTAGACCTGTTAAGTACAGGAAACCACGAGTTCAGGCTAAAGGTATAACTTTTTCGAAATGACTGTGAATCCGGATAAGAAAAGATCAATGCGTCATCTTTGACGAACAATTAATGCAAGTAGTACACATTTAAATATCAGATTGTTGGGAATCAGTATTGGACATTTTAGAAGTGGCTTAGTCCCAAGTAGTATAAAAGGAAATAGTTGTAAAACAGTGCAGAAAGGACTAGGATGGAGAGGAGACCTCCATAAGAGGAGGAGAGGAGACCTGTGTTCAGTATAATATCCTAGTTTCAAAAAATTAGAAATATGTTTTGAACTTTTTATTTTATCTATTAAATTGTAAATAGATTACTGTTTTCAAAACTACCGCGACAGATAGTCGACCCACCTTTCTTGCTCTTCTTAAAGACCTCAACATCCCATTCGTACAACTCGCGAAGACATAATATCACAAGTTCCATACCGCTCACTCTTTTTGCACCTCTCGCCACCTCTGTCATTCCTGACCATCCACTACTGAATCGCCGGGACTCCCTTAAGATCATCATCGATACCGCTGAGATAGTTTCCCTCCTGCTCTTCACGTACCGTATATATCTTCATTACTGTTATTTACTAGTTTTATTATTTAAATGGAATAAAGTAAATATATAAAGATTGAATACCTTTTAGAATATTATTAATGGCATAAATTTGAGATTAATAAAGATTGATTATTAATATTGTTGAGATGATAAGATCGCGTACACTCTACTTATATGGGACTTTGGAAGGAAGGGCAATTTCCTTTCCGCTGGAGGTGTCATAAAAGGAGTTTCCGGCGGTAATAATAGTAATACAAGTGAGAGAACTAAGTTCGGAAAAGGAAATCAGAGGAAAAATTTTGCCCTAAAACCTTAACATAGGGTTCCTCAGATAGAACTAGAAATCTAAAGGTTTAGACAGACTAATGGATGGACAAACAAGGATTGGTATAATTCTTCTTTTTTTTATTCGAAAGGACTTCGAAAGAACACTGAAAATCGGAAGTCTGTCTGTTCGCAACAACTATTCTTACGTCAGATAAAAGACAAAATTAGAATCTCCTTTCCACTTTCTGTTACACATTTTTAACTCTAAAAAGTAAAGGTTTACATCAGGCAGATATATTTGGGATGGGGATGGTACGGTTACAAAGTGGCAGGGTGCTCCACAAGTCTTAACATCCACCCTTTTAAAATTGTACTCTCTGATTCCCTAGAACTATCTAAAAATGTATTTCACAAACTTTTTTTTTAAATAAATAATATATATATTTTTTAATCTCCTTTGACTGCTTGTAATGATCGAAATGTCTTTAAACGAGCCAGATTAACCACCAAGATGAAACAAAATATCAACTTTTCTTTAAAACTTTACTCCTCCCCCCAAGGAAAATTCATTTTATAGCAGTTCTGGGGGAAATTAATGAAATAAAATAAAAAGAAAAACAGAAAATCAAACATTACTAACAAAGTTGAAGAGTTTAAACACTCATTTGACCGGAAGAAATCCTTGAACGATTTCATTTTTTTACTTCCTTTATAATTGGAAGGAAACCCGGAAAATCGGTTTGAAAGAGTTAAGTTGGTAGTCCTGAGAGGGTAAAAAATGGGCGGACGCTTTCTCCATGAGTGCAATAACCTTTTTACAGCTTTTCTTTGTGAAAATTAAATTTTAAATACATAAGTGTTTAAAAAAGTTTTTAAATTTTAAGGAATTAATATGTAAATTACATTAAACAAATCGGAATTTACGGAAAAACTATCAGCACTATTTTCAACAAAAAAAAGTCGTGTGAGGGTTTACACAGATTTTTCTTTTTAAATCAATAAAAATTAAAAAAAAAAAAAATGATCAATAAAATAATCAATAAAAAATAAATAATAATATTGAAACCAAAGCAAAAAAAGATTGGAGTAAGGCGCTGAAGTTATGTAATACCGCATTACCTACGTACATTTTTGCACAGTATTTACTGTTGGGCCAACTCTAGAAATGGGTTACAAGTCTTTATTGGCTCTTCAAGGTTTTCGGGAAAAACTGGTCTGTTTTATTGCCAATATAATTTTCACTTACAAAATTTTCATATTTATGAACAGAATTTGGGACTTTTTTTTCCCCTGTGTGTAACGTACGTAGATGTTGTTAAGTGGGGAGTTTATTAACAGTAGAATTTTAGTAAAACCTTTAGTCCATCCATTACTCGATGGGTCTGACGGCAGATTCTACTGATGATAGGGAGAGATCTAGTCGTACTGAAGGGCAGCCATAGTTCTAGTACATAGTATTAGAATAGATGAATGTGATCACAATGCGAGAGGGCTGCTGTAACTCCCTTCTACACCCCTAGAATAGAGCACTCCAATCTGCCCTTACTTCTTCTTCTGTTATATAGGCTAGCTATGCTATAGGGCTACCTTCACCCTAAACTAAAACTAGTAAATACACCCTCTCTTCTAGTAATAGTAAAAACTATAATACACGCCTTCACATATACACACAGAGAACTGTACTCTGGACACATCATCCTATAGAAGGAAAACTAGTTCTTTTCAATTGTCCAAAACTAATAACAATGCTATCTTGTGAAATAGTTGATGTAATATAACTGGAGCAATGTTTAACAAAATGGTGGAATCGGGTTCAAATTCTCTTCTATTTCGACCTCCAAGCATTCCAAATATTGGCAGGAGTAACTGACTGTGATTCAACAGTTAGCTAGCTTCCCACGTTATCTATTCCCCTTACCCCCCCAAAAAAAGAAACCAGGACCCTACTTAGAACGGAAAACTAAACTGTTTTATTGCCGATTTGGCATCATCTCCTTCTTCCCTAACTGGAAATGATCCTTGTTGATCCAACAACTATCCAATTTTACAACATAAGGGAAACAAAAACACTTCTGGGCTTACTGAACTTTTGACTTCCCCATCATCCGACCACGTAACTTCAACTTAGCTTGAAGCATCCATCCCAACAACACACTAAATATGGTTATTTTCTCAACAAATCTTACAAGTACGTAGAATGTTACAAGAAAGAATTCCACCAAGGACAAAAGCTAAAAGGTGAAAATTTAGAAGAAGATCTAGACTTAACGAGCTTCAGGATGTTGAGGAGGATCTTCTTGATGATTTATGTAAGAGAAGATAGTGAAGAACAACTCAAGATCGCAAGTAATCGTTACAGACTGTTATGGGCAGTAGGGACAATTACAGTACAACCTCGATTAACCGGGCTGACCTCCGGCTATACCCACCCTGGAAAACTGAAATCCCGGTTAAACCGAATACACAGTATTACATAGCAATACATTACTGTTTCGTCCCAGAGATTAACTCCTATCTTAGACGGCAAAAACCTTTTTTTTATTTTTTTGTCATCCCATGGTCTTTTGTAAGACCGTGGTAAATCCCAAGAAATTCAGTAATAATTGCACCACATTTTGGGTTGCTGCCACGCCTACAATTATGTTACGTTGGAAGACAAAACATTTTCCTGTCGCCACTGAAAATTAACTTCTGTTTCGGCGCCGATCCAGGTGTTCTTATGATGACTCAACATGATCCCGGTTAATCCGAATCCCGGTTAACCGAGGTTGCACTGTAGTAAGTAATGTTTCATCAATACAGATTGATTGATTTGAATTAAATTTATTTATCTAATTAATAGGAAATCTAAGCAGGCTATTCAATAGGAACTTAAACCAAAAAGATCATAGCTAGGTTTAGCTTCGATTCTATCAAATAGTTACAGCTAGACTAGATGATTCCCTGACTCTATTTTCCTCTATATGTTACTTTTATTGTTCAACTTTTTCTATTTTTATGCTATCGATTTATTTATTTAAACTTTAAATCGATTTTCACCGGTTATATTAACAAAAAAACTAATAATTTTCAACCATCTGTCCAAGAATTAATAGTGGCCAGGGCTTTAGACAGGTAAGACTAGTTGACTAGCCCAGGAGGCGTTGTTCTATATATATATAGACTGCTAACATTAGACCTAGCAACCTAGTAACATGTCTCCTCCCTTCTTCTACCTTCAAACAAAACCACCCTCCAAGGCTAGTGTTACCATGGAGACGAGCAAACGGTAATCCACCAACCATATCTAGCCTACAGTAGACCAGTATAATAGAGATAGACTAAATGCAATGCACACCACCTCTAGCTGTTACTATTACTAAAGCATAATCTTAGCTCCAGTAGTGGTGGCCCCTCCAAGTTAATGTTCACAAGAAGATAATGCTACCTAAACGCCCCCTCTCTCTTCCTCCTGCAACCACTATCACTCTTCTCTAGCCGGCCAATCTTCTTCTTAGTTAGTCTAACCACCAAATACACGATTCGCTCCATCTAGCGGCCGTTACATAATCTTAACTCTTCCACTATTCTCTCTCCTTTATTTGACCCCCCTCCACCCCCCACCACCAAAATATCCTCTTTCAAAATAGAAAATTTGAATATCAGTTAAATATTGCGAAATATATTTAAAAAAAAAAAAAAATTTGACCGTTAACTTCCTTAGCGACAATAACAAAAAAGAAAAAGCGACTAACAAAGATGGCATATCTATTCTCTGATTATTGGGCAAGTTTTACTGTAAATAACGGTTTTATCGTAGTACCAGGCCACAGCTTCTAGCCTAAACCGTCAGATTTAACGTATATTCCATTGCTTACAACAATCATTTTAACGGTAATATGGTAATTTATACAAAAATATATATATTATGTAGTATAAAGAATGCTAAAAATAAAAATGGACAAAGAACATTCGTACAGGTGGTTGTTTGATATTTCGGTTAGCTAAGTGATTAGTGATATATATGTATGTATTTATATAAATGGAACACATGTTTTTTAACGACTTATCTAGAAAAACTGGCCAACCTATCAGGTGCTTTGCAACAGTTTTTACAATATATAACGTACTTAAATAGTGTCATACATGAACATTATATGCAGGAGACAAAATTCGGTGGAGTGTACGTACACATCAATGGGAAGATGACAATTGATTGAATGAAAGAATCAATTCAGTCTCATTGTTAAGTCCATTTTCTGAAGGATTACTTACTCCCAGATCCTACAACCAGAGCTAACTGTTGGGTTTGGCGGTTAATCAGACTATGTCACCTCTTTCAGTCCATAGTCCTATGTTTAGAAAAATATCACTTTTGGTCACATCTAGACAATGGCAGTACCACAGGAAACAATATGTGCAATATGATTTCCACCCCTTTCTGTTTACAAAACGGAGGATGAGGCAAAACAACCTGAGTGATCAGTATGACTGTGTATGCGGTCTGGCGTTGTCGTGGTGGGAGACAGACACCTTTGCGATTTGCCAATTCTGGACCTTTTTGTGCGGATTGCATGATCCAATTTGGTTAACTGCAAGCAGTATGCGGTTTAAACAATTGTATTGCCTGACGGTAACAGCTCGTAATAGATGCTATCTTTATAATCCCACCATACGGTGAGCATAATCTTTTCGGATTCAGGTTATTTGCAAAAAAAAATTGGGGAAAAATTTGGCTAGCCACATTTGATTTGATTAGATTTAACGAGGATTTGCTAGTAAGTCTCCAGAGGGTCAAGTGAGGAACTCACTAATTAGAATCCTACTTGGAGTTCTATCTGTTGTAACTAGACAGGAATTCTGGCATGAAGCTGCTGGGCAAAGTACGAAGAAGTGAATTTTTCTTCATCGTACAACAGAACCAATACCGTTTTACATCTTCTTTCTGACAGAACCTACACAAGACTACATCCTCGGTCTATCCAAGTTTATTTTGGAACTTTTGAAAACATATCTTTTTCGGGAGCTTCTGTGGAACTCCAACATTAAGTATTCTAAAACCCATTCTTGGATTCTGCAAGACCTGCTGGGATATTAAGTTCCAAGTATTTGGGTGCGTTGCTGAAGGTTTGAGTCTCTCGAGAGTCCCACTAAGCTGTATTAGTACTTTAGGTAATACTTGACAATGTGAACTTATTGGACACACATCCAAATTATTGAATTAAATTGAATAAGGGAAGACTTGATGCTAACATCCGTCAGAGTTCATTTCCGGTGGCTTCTTGTCAAATTTTGCCTACTATAAAAAGCTGTTATTTCATCTTTTTCTTAATTGCAACAATAACCGCAGAGATTGAAAACCTATTTACATCCTGATTCACCCTATTGTTTGATAGAAAAATTTTAAAAAAATAAAATAAGAGCAGTTTCTAGAATAGATACTCTATTCAGTAAAAAATAGATAAATAGAAAATGAGGCAGTAGATGACAGCGGGGGCGGCGGCCATGTTGGCAGAAACTGAATAGAGGGTTGGTGGGTAGGCTGTAGGCTGGAACGTTTGTTACGGGGGGGGGGGTGGAGAAAGAGTGAGAGGACAGATGGTGCTGACTATATGCAACGGCGCGGGTCCGCTTTACTGCAACTCTCCGACGAACTACTACAGCTCAAGGGGGGTGGCCGCCCTATAAAAAGCGATCTGCAGCAGTAGAGTTTTCCAGGCTAGAGTGAACTATAGAACGGAGTCAAAGGCTTGGTTCTCAAAAAATGACTCAAACTTTACTCTATTTTATTGATTTTGTCTATTTATTTTCTAGTTATACGTAATGGCAAACCGGAAGTCGTTTTGAAAATGCTTACTCCCATTTTCTGCGATATACTATCAAACTACACCCTAAAGAACGGTATTCATCCACCGGAAATGCGCCATTAATGATGTGATTTTTCTGTTGTTGACATCCTTTAAACTTCATAAACGTCTACACTCTACGAACAGCCCCCTAAGAGTCAATGGGCACAAATCTACAGAGCAACATAACTTCAAGAATTATCATTTCTTTAACCTTAACCCCGCGATTCACAAATTCTGTACATATTCAGGCGACTAGCAATGGACTGTTCATCCATTGGAACAGATTTTCCAGAAACTACAACGACCTAATTCCCTTTTCTAATCTTATGGGATTACAGTTACTTCCATGGACTGAAGCTACACCCGAATACTGTATAATTATAATAAGGTATAATGTGATCCACTAAAAAAAGTAAAGTAATTGCCTATTTTTTTCAGGCCGGCTTTACCTCCAACTTCCAAATTAGGTGTCGAGGACGGTGGCGACTACCAAACATACTTTACTGTAAATTTCTTTTATTAACCATTAAATAAAATCCAAGGCCTTAGACCGGGAATCGAACCCAGTACCACAATACATATTAGCTTCGCAGGTCTCGCCTCTAACCGCTCGGTGATCCACTACTGTTCCACTATTCCTCCTCTCAAGATGTAAAGAATTAATATCTCAAAGTAGAGGCTACAGTCGCTTCGGTCAAGTACCAAGCTTTGGCTCCGCAAATCACAAGACCCACCTAATAACACACGATTCTAAAACACTTATATCTAAAGATATTCTATAAAAAAAAGTGTTGCGTTTAAGTACACTTCCACCAAAAAGAGGTCCCTAAGGTCTAAAAGTTTGGATACCCTTGACTTACATCACAGGCTATCACTTTTTTCCCCAGCAAAATCCCTCTTAGGGCAGATCTGGGTGGCGGGTAGACGATTCTAAAGGGACTGCTGCTATTGGGACTTTCCTCTAACATTAAATCGCTGCCTCTTTGATTTTATTTGTCCTTAGTAAGCATATTTTTTGTATCCGCACTAGTCGGCAAGTGTAGTGCGCGGAAACGTTAGTTAAGGGCAAAAGCTCTGCACCAAACTGATTACTCTATCTCGTGATGATAGAATGGAGATTCCGAAATCTGTCCGAGATACAATAAATATGCGTGCAATGACGGATAAAAACAAAGACACTGTCCAGCGCTGCAGATCTGACCATTTTTTTCCAAATGCCCATCACTGGGTTTTAAACTACTGCACCAATATATTGTTTTCTCGATATAATCATGTTACTAAAAACTAGAAGCGGAAGAAAGGGTAAATTTTTCACTGTTTACGATCATTTCCGTAATTTCTTAAAATAAAATACCATTAAACCATACATTATTGGTGTACCAATAAAACTTGGGAACTATTAAACTGTAATATAGTTTATCCTGTAGTTGTATTAGTAAAACCCAACAGGCGGTTTTAGTGCTTGCAATAGTTTAGTTTGAGGAGGGGCCAAAAGCCCCCAACCATGGTCAACATCCAAAACTAGTTCTCTTACTGACATAGTAACACACTAACAACTGAGGGACTGTTACTATGTATATAGCTAGTAACTACTACCATTATCAAACTATTATTAAACAGTCGCAACTATAATGTATGTGTGACCCTGGACATATTAACTAACTCACCACCACAGTTAATCCTTCTACGAGAACTATCTATCCACACTGCGACTGTTCTCCATGAGAAAGTTAACATTTCCCACTCTCATCCCCTTCGTAAACAAAAGTAGAGAACGTTAGAATCATCAGAATAGATTTAACATTATAGAATGTGGCTTAGCCGTCATTGTCGCGTACTATTTGACCACTACTTTTTTAAACATGGCGGATGATGGCGGGTGAAAAACGCGCGCTAAAAATTCTCTTGAAGAAAGTGTGAATCAAGATTTCTAAAGAAAATTTTTTATCCAAACTGATTGGCCGGAAAAAGCTTTCTCATTTAGAAAAACAAAATTAAAATGCTTTTCTGATATTACAATTTTAAAAATATAGTAGGATACTGTAAATATAAGTGTTTAAATATAAGACTCTGAATCGTCACCGAGAAGATGACGTTCGTAACTTAAAGCCAACCTAAAAACTGCCCGCTTAAAAGAAGTTTTCCGGAAAAGTGACTCAACTCAAAGAAAAAGAAGACGTTTATATTGTGTTCATAACAATTTTTTTTGTTTTCTAATCGCGAAAAACTATTGAATAAATCAGCACTTCCGCCGTCGATCTGTTGGTTCATCATACCGGAAATGTTGGTTAGATATTTAATTTTTATTAATATACACTGCTCCACAAAAAAAGTGGCGCACTTTAAAAATGCGTTATTTTTTTTTCTCTGTAACTTTTTTATTCCACATTTTATTTTAGTTAGCAAATATAAGAAGTATAAAGTTACGGGAGGGCTAAAATTAAATAGAAAATGATCTAAAAGAAATGAAAACCTTTAATTTAACGAAAAAGTACTTCTCGGCAAAAAATGAATTTGAAAAAAAAAGTATTTCTTCCGATTAAAAAAAGAGAAAAAGAATTTTAGTAACGTGTATTGCTCGCATTACTGCATCTAATCTCCTCGGGATACTCCTTATTAAATTTCTCACGAAATCTTGTATTAATTCCTCCCATATCTCCACCAGAGCACCTCGCAACTCTTCTAAGCTCCTGGGAGGATTATTTCTCCATCTTAATCGCTTACCCAGCTCATCCCGAAGATGTTCAATCGGATTTAAATCCGGGTTGCGTGCTGGCCACCTCAAAACACGAATGCTAGTATCCTGTAGATATTGAACAACACAGGCGGAGTGTGTGGTCGGGCATTATCTCGCATAAAAATAAAATTCTCCCCAATAAATGGTGCATAGGGTATCCACATATTGCTGCAAAATTTCCCTCACATACAAATCTGCATTCAAAATTGCCCTGTTGAACACGTGGAGCTCAGTCTAAGCCCCCAAAGAAATCCCAGCCCACACCATCACTGAACCACCTCCGAATGGTAGTCTACCAGAAATATTGCACGGAGCGTAGCGCTCCCCAGGCCTTCGGTAAACTCGTCGCCTCCCATCAGGTGCGTAGAGAGCAAAACGGGACTCGTCTAAAAAGAGAACGTTTCTGCAATCGTTCTCAGACCAGTTGCGGTGTTCCCTAGCGAACTCTAGACGGGCTCTCCGATGGTCTACGGTGAGCAATGGTCCTGTGGCTTACTTCCTAGGGCGTAAATTCATTTCAGCGAGCCTTCTTCGTACAGTTTCGGCACTGACTGAAACTCCACGAACAGTAAGCAGTGTTTGAGCAGTTTCAGAAGGAGTTGATGTACGATTTCTCAGAGTGTGAATTCTAATAAATCGGTCATCAAGTGCTTCTGTGTCTCTTGGTCCACCCGAACCTTGTCTGCGAGTGCAGAGGCCTGTCTCCCGGTAACGATGGATGGCTCTACGGACGGTGGTCTCAGGCAACCCTAACGTTCGTGCTGCGTACCGCTGACTCCGTCTATCCTCAACTAATGCAATAATACGGGCCACTTGCTCGGCAGTAATCACCATTTTTTGAGAGTTTGCAATGCTTTCAGCTTGAAAAAAGTCGAAACGCAACTGTAGAGGTCAATAAATTTATTTACTGTTGAGGTAAAGTTCATGTTGTTGTTTACACAAAAAGACCGAAGGGGATTAAACGAGGAATTGCTTCACTATTTTCAAGAAACTTTGGGCCTTGATTCGATTAGTTGTTCCCTGACAGTTTGTGAAAATAATTAAAACTAATAATCTTTCCCCAAAATGTGATAAAACAAAAAATAAACGCTTTTTTCAAAGTGCGGCACTTTTTTTGTGGAGCAGTTTATATATAGGGTGAACCAGTAAGTATTGTCCATAGGCCTATTGTGTGTAGTACATCTAAAGTGGAGTTCAATGACGTATTGGCCACCTACATATTTTCCTCTGTTCTTGAGTGACGTCACTTTAATTTTTTTTTCTAAAATCATTACTTTTTTCCAATAAAAATGTTATTACTCAAAAAGTTTTAGTCCGAATTCGATTCTGATGACACGGTTAGAAAGACAGAAAATTTTTCTAAAAATTGACACAATTTCGAAGCATAAGTTATTCTCCAAACATCCTCAATCTTCCTCCTGAATACTGGAAAAATAAAAGTAATCGAAAATCCTTAAAGAAAACTCATTAGGCCCTTATGTGATCATTATCAGACCTAGGTGCTGGCCACTTTTTATAGACGTTTCCTTGTCTAATGTGGACTTTCAAACGGTATATCATTTTCCAGAATTCCTTTTATCTTCGAATGAGAAATTACGTTTGCTTTTACAAGAAAACGTGTTCCCGAGCACTCAACAGTGTTAGTTTATCAAGTTGTTTAATTCATTGAAAAACTCTTTTAGATGGAGCAGCAGTCAATTCTTAAAGTAGGCTGCCTTAAAAATAAGGAAGTCAAAGGTTACAAATTGCACTATAAACATTTACTTCTGATCACACTGAGATAATGTTAGCAAATATTTTAAACTTTCCTTACTGGATCACCCTGTATTTACAGGTGATATGATCATGCATTCCAAGGTAAGGACACTTTTTTAGGGAAACCAACCCTTTGCCCTAAGTTTGCCCTTTACCCTTGGTTAGATCCTCAACCTAATGCAAAGTCTTATCAAATTTTCCTGGAGTAGAATGTATGTTTTATTACAATATCCAATTCAAAGAATATCGTCTTATATGAGAAGATCTCAGAAGACAGACAAAACACAAGATTCCATGAAGAATTATTTCCGGATGGCTAGTTTGGACCAAAACATTATTGCCATGTACTCTGGTGGCCCCAACAAAAAAATTAATCAGTACATTTTCACTTCCTGCGAAGTTTTTCTTTTACTTATCAATATTCAGGATTAAGCTTTTTCTTGGTGAAAATTAAAAGCAAAAATATCTGACCAAATAATTGTGAAGAATAAAAGAAAACTGATAATAGAAGATTTGTGAGAAAGCATCTCAGAATTCCTCCTTAAAAACTACTTCTATATATAAAAAGAGAATCCCTAGAAAAGCGACTCTTCCTATTCGGGAATTTTAGTAACAACTTTAAAACCTCACCAAATACATTATGGCAACACTGTACAATTCAGTGAAATTAATCATTAGATTAGAGAGAAACCTAAATTATTATTAAACATGTTCAGACTTGGCTGAGCAGTTACTCACCGTTCACAAATATTCAACAAACATGCGTATTCAGCAAAAAAGTCTAGTAAAATAATAAGTCTGTTGTAAACAATTAAAAGAAAAAGAAGGAAATTAGCGTTCAAAGCTATCTAGATATTGCAAACATGATTTCCTAAAAACCAACGCAATGATAAAAGCAAAAATAACAAAAAATAATTGTGCAAAATGGCTGCCAGCGTGTGCAAAGCGCGGCGTTATGTATAGGCTAAGCCTGCAATACACCGAGACCGAACCTCAAACAAGAAAAGACGTCATCAAAGGAGAATCTTAGTTTCATAATATTACGTCATCCAGTATGAGAAATCAACCTTGGAAATTTAAATGAAATAGAAATTCTTCTTTAGAAATCAATGTTGGTAACACTGTACTTAGCAAACCATTTCCCGGACAAATTGCCATAATGGTTTGTTGGGAAAAAATTCTAACTATTTTTCTTTTATCTTAATTCCATCGTAAGTTACAAAATCCTAAGAATTTACAATGAAGTCTTAGTAAATTGTAGCAACTCGCCTTTGCCGAGTCAAAGCTATTTTATTCAAATTCTGATTTCAACAATACATATGATTCGCGTCAATATTATATATATATCTGATATATCTGACTCTTCAGAGCGCAGGTTCCCAAAATGGGCGATATTGCCATTCTGAGCGTTTAAACATTATTTCTCACTGAAGCAAAGTTGATTTTCAGACAGTGCCCATTTTAGATTACGGGCTAGAGTTTAATAATAATAATAAAATCTCTAAGAACATATCTGATTGGCTCACAAAATGGTATATAGCCTATTTAATGCAAAGATTTAATAAAATAAATCTATTAAATAAATTAAAGAATACAAAAAAATAAAATCAGCCAATTACAATATTTAATCAAAGAACACGATATCATCGATTCCATCATTCAAAGGAAAAGAATATATTTCATAAAAATGAACATGCGCAGTTACATTTTGAAACCTTCTCCGGTTTTTAATATTTAAAGTTTGAACTCTTAAACTTTGCGTCAAAGACTTGATAAAATTAAGTACACAAATGAGGAACTTGAACTTAAATCCGGGTATCAATATTTATGGCTAGAGAAGTAGATATCTGAAACTCTATTCTGCATTAAGGGCTGTAGTACTTTTAAGTTATTATATAATCTTATCCTTCAGCCCTACTTAGTGGTTCCTGGACTTAGTCTAGTCGCTACTTTATTAACTCCAAAGAAAAGAAGAAGCATATTGCAAAGTTTACTGGTGACCAAAACAAAACATCGGATGTTGTGTTTTGCAGACTGAATCTAATTCATATCCAATCTCATTAAAATGATTCTATACGCGGTTAAAAATGCGATTTTATTACAACTCAACCCTGTTTGTTAGATTCCTTGTTGATTTTATTATAAATAATATAGTTATTTCATGTTGCAAGGTCATTATTTGTAACAAAATTCTTTCAAGTTATTTGTGTCAGGTACTTCTGTAAGGTAGTTGTTTGCTCGTAATGTGTTGGGGCGAAACATTTATTTATTTTTTTTAATCGGGGCAAAAAATTGGGGGTATTTATGTCTTAGCGTAACCACTAATGGCCTCAAAACCATTTTAGCCATAATTAGTAAATTTTGTTAAACTGTAGATGTAAAATAAGTAATTTTTTGTTTAATCTTGTTTGCTGAATTAACATTAAGTACGTGATGTATTATAAACTAAATAAATATGAATTTCTTATTGTGAAGAGAAAGTGTCATAAATTGAGAGCAACAGAATCAAAACGTAAAAGAATTGAAATTCTGGAGCCGGATGCTTCAAAATCACGAGTATTCGACTTAGACAAAACATCGTTAAGGAGAAAGAACCTAACTCAACTACTAACTCGATTCATTTAATGTTTGAGTGGATTGGTAGAAATCGCTCGGGAAAAAGTGGGAAAATAGTGTTTTCTATAAAAGCCTCTAAAGATCAGAAAAACTTTTGGATATCAAAAAAGAAGGAATACGTAGTCAAATATCCACCAAATAACATCCCAACTTTGGATACTGTCTGCCAGATTGATTCCAATAATATTTTTGAGAAATGAGAGCAGTATAGTAATTAAAAAAAAATTATTTACTAACCCATAGCCGTTAGTTAGTGTTTCTCCTTCCATTTCTTCTGAGGATGATTTCAGATTTCTACAAAAACCAAATTAAAATAAACCCAATTATAAATGCTTACTAATATTTTAATTAATAGCAGCAAAAATAGTTATAATATTAATTACAATGTTAGTACAGTAGCTACTACACCGGAAATACACCGAAATAACTTTTAACCAAAAGTTCTAACCAAAAAGAGAACAGAATGTCTAAAATAAGAAAAGTGAGCAACTTGTTTCGAAAATAATTCTCTAAACTTGAACCTGGTAGCTTTCTAAAGTAATTACATTTTACTGTAGACAAATGAATTGGCGGTTCAAGGTCAAATCTCTTTATGCCTTCCACTGTACGTGAGGTAGGGCTAGGTTATATCTTCCTTTACCTATTGATCATGGGCTAAGATAAGATTAGGATTGTGTCGAAAGCGTTCAAAAATGGTGAAACTGCATTTGCATCTTTCATGATTTGATTTATAAGACAGTAATCCCAAGTATCTAAAACATTGGATATACCTAAAGCGAATAGACCATGGAACAATCCCCCTTTTTTTTTTGCAACCATTTGCTAATTTGTGCCATTTTGCAGGGAGAGTAAGTCACCTTACTAGTGTAATGTAACATAAAATTTGCAATGTTTTAGTTGACCTTGCACAAGAATATCTCAAAAAACAAATAATATGAAAAGGCCAAGAGTGGGGGTAAAAAAAAACGCTCTAAAAACATTGACCTTGAGCTGCCAATTCATTTGGTCATTATGATAGTTACTCTAACTCTACAGCCTGGGGTGTCACGTTAACCGAACGGTAAGTGGTCAGCCAGCAAAGCTCAGGTGTTTAGTGATATTGCTTTAATTTTACTGTTATTTTACTTCCTGCTCCTATTTATTTAGTAAGCAGGAAAAGAGTAGGATTTCTGCAGCGCACTTCCTCCATACAATCTGTTATCATTTATCATTAAAATTTATCACTGAAGTATGATAAAGAAAATATTAAATAATAAAACATGAAGGTCTAATAAATAGCTCAGTATGATAGTGAAAGAGCCATACAGTAGTTACAGAAATAAGGCTTGTAATGATGCAGCTTAAAGCTGGACAATGATGAAGAAGCTGCAAAGAGAGATTTGTAAAGAGAGGCAAAAAGAGAATAATGGAATTAGATGATAAAAATGGCGAACAATGGTATTAGTTAGTGCCAGAGAAGGCTGAGAGAAGAGAAATACCAAAATGGAACAGGAGATGTAGCTCTTAAAAATCCAGGAGGAACTGGCTAAAAGAGAATAGCAGAACGGCGACTTGATGCACAGCAAAGAATCGGAAAGCTGCTCTTATTCTGATATCATCCATCAAGGGAAAGCCGCGGCAAAAGAAAAAAAGAAAATGGATGATAAGATCGTTCTGTCCTGGCCATGACATTTCATAACTTTACAGGATTCGTAAGTGCAGAAAGAATAGATCAATCTCCTACATATTGATTGCATCTCAGGTTGTTGTAATGCTCTGAGGCTTTCCTTATGGAACAAAATAGTAAATGTCAATCAGACCAGAGCTGGAATATTCTAGAACTGCAGCTCTAAGTTCATGGAACTGCAGAAGATCAGGTGAAGCTTCATCAGAACAAGAAACGAACTTGCAGACTTCTCTGATGAAACGATGGTCTATAACAGCGAGATGTACAAGGTGGGTGATAACAAAAGACATTGTCCTCCAGCAGAATAGGAGCACCAATAAACTTCTCGCGTTTTAAGGGCGTGAATACTAGGTGGTGCATTGGGAAAAGATATGAAAATGTAGCTGTGCCCTCTTTGGTCCCATTTTCCACTTCCTAACTTCGAACTGCGGTGCTTTTCTTTTGCAAACTGAATGCTTCACTTTCCACCAATATAATTAGAAAGCAAAGGATGTAGGCCAACATCTGGCTTTACACTATCTAGCTTAAATATGAAATGGCACTTCCCAATCAACAGAACTTCCAATTGGGTTATTGGTAAACTGACTTTGTTAAACTTAATTCGGATTGCAGGGTCCACTCTCGAGTCTCAGAACATTCCATGGACTTTCCATGAACTTCTTCATGATCATTCTTGGTACTCAAAGCCATTCTTTTTGTTACCATCAAATCGCCTTTTTTTTGAGCCATTTTTTAAAGAAAACTAAATTTTGCATGATTACATGCGAATTGAAGCTTTAAAATGATTCTGTCACCCACTGAATGTGCGTGAAGAAGAGTGCAGCAGGAAAATTCCAGCAGATATATATATATTTTTAGGAGCCAATAAGATGGTTAGTTGAAAGACGATATCAATAAGAACTGGAATATTCTAAAACCCTGCACAGCGGTACTCCATAATCTCATTAACTTTATGATCTTGTTAAAACTTTTTCTCCTTAATTTTCCTTTGATGCTATTACAAGAAAATTATTGAGTTCTACTGTTCAAGATTCGATTCCCCTTAATTTTTTTGGAAATATTCAACTTTTTCTCTTCATTAGAAAAAATGATAAATTCAAGATTCAATCACTCTAAATTGGTACTTCTAATTCAAGATTTTTGTTTGTTAAACTCGGCATTTCAACCATCTTTAATAAAAGTAATAGGACCGTACTTAATATTTAAACGGTTTTTAGAGGGAAAACTAGCCATTCCAAAATTCAAATTTAATATTTAGATGCACGTGCAAACAGAGGATGCCCATAATAAGGTTTAGGTCAAAAACGGTCCACCGGAAGTACCCCACTTTACTGAATAGAGTTTTCATTTTTTAAAAAAAAAACGCCTCTGACGATTTCCGTTAAACCTATTGTACTAATAACTTTTATTTGAAACACTTTTTCTGGAAAATTTAATCGAGGCCACTTCTAGGAGAAGAAAATGGCTGCATTGGCATTCCTCTAACGTGCCTTTACTGTTTATTAGGCTTGCCACCCGCAACAAATGTGTGTCAAGAATAAAGTTCCAATTTTTTTTTTTTTTTTAATGATTTAAGGCGCGTCAACATCTCAGGTTATTGGCGCCCAAAGCTTTTTTTCAGTACACTGCCGGCCTCCAGACCGTGTTCTCTCGTTACAGGCAACACTGTCCATCACCGGGACAGTGAGCTGTAAGAAGCTCCTAGGAAGAGAAAATCTAAGAGGTCAGCAGCTGGATTCAAACCCGGAACCTCCGCTAATCCAATACGCTAACCGCATAGCTAATCCCTTTCCTAAAGTTCCAAATTATTAATTTTTTATACCGGATGTGCCATTTTATACCCAATAAAATTTTTCGTATTTTTATGATTATCTAGCAAACGGATCCTAAGATTTTATTTAAACTTTGTATTGTGATTTACAAATTTGACTATTACTTCAGAGAGAGGGCACGGTTAGATTTCTTCTAAAACGATAACAAAATTTATGACTTGAACGTTCGAAGTTCGAAAACAAAAACAAAAATTGTGATTTTGATCTTAGAATAGTAGCTAGAAAAAGTCGTGCCAGAGTTCAAACCAGATTTCCGTTTCAAGCTGCTGGGTTTTGATTTAAATTTATTTTTCCACCACAGAACTCTACAAACCAACATTCCATTCAATAGAGTTCAGTTCACTATTATACACTCTTCTCTCAGGTATAACCTTTAGAGTGTAACTATTTATAGTAAGGTCTTTTTCCCAAATCGGACAATGACTTCCATTCCTCAAGGTCTCTTTACTCAACATTCTCCCAATTTGGAGTATTCTAGCTTTCCCTTGGATCTAATTTTTGTTAATGACAATAATTATCTTCTAAAGTTTCTCTCAAACAACGTGTTGACGTGATGGAGCCGCAAAGTCGACGATACCAAGACATTCCTTAAATCCGTCAATATTTCTTGAAATTTATTCTTCAGAGATCAGAAAACATCTTCAAAAGACTTCCCATTGAAAAAAAGTTTTCAGATAAATGCAATTCTGTTAGAAAAAGTAAATCTATCGCCATTTTTACAATGAATTTCATATTTACTATTTAGTTACGGACTAGAACTGTGGGGTTCAGTCAAACCTACAAACATAAGGACAATAAAAAACATTTCAGACAAAACTACTCTTGACTTCTCCTTTCTACGGTGACTAACCTCACTCTTCACACCGACCTCAATATTCAATTCGTACACCAACTCGCTAAGATTAAATATCAAAACTTCCATACTGCTCTCTCCATTTGCTCCAATCCTCTTGTACTGTCTCTCGCCTCCTCTGACATCCCTAACAATCCTCCTCAGACTGAATCGCCAGTGGCTCCGCGACTTCTTTGAGGTATGAAGACCTAAAGATCAAGTGCTACCACTGGGTAGTTTCTCTCCTCCTGCTCTTCACGTACCAATTGATCTTAGTACTTCCAGATTTACTTATTGTATATATGTAATACAGATTGCAAATAACTTAATAAATAGAAAAAATTTAGTAACGTTATCTAAATTATAAAACTGGTACAATGCACCGGGATAACACTTTAGAGGAACTCTAGCTTATCTCAAGACATTACTTAAATAAAACATTATTTAAATAAAACTTCTGATCTAAATGTATGCAATGAATGGACGAAGTTTAGAGGCGATCCTAGATTTTCAAAGATCCGAGATTTTCAAAAAAAAAAAAAACCTCAGAAAAGTGAAAAATCTAATCGAGTAAAGTAAACAAAGACAGTGAACCTTTTCGATCAGACAGGATTTTCGATCGCTAAGGCAGTGGCAGGGCCCCATATTGGGATACAATCAAAATATTACGTTTTAGGCACCAGTGATTTTCCGTTTTCGTGACATTTTGTTTATATGTAGATGCACACCGACCATTTTCGAAAACCACCATTCCAGACTCATGGATTCCTCCAAATGGATATTTCCAGTTTTTTTTTTTTAGTACTCATTTTTCCTCTTTCAATTGTTTGTAACACCCACACAACTGCACTTAACTTTTTGAAAAATACAAAAACACTCCTGCATTCATTACACAAACAGATGTAACGTTTAGATCGGTGTTTCCCAACGTGGGGCCCACGCCCCCCAGGGGGGCAATTCGAAAATGGACTCGACACGACTTTAACACTTTCGCTCCGGGCCATTTAAATGCAATGCTAGATATCGGTGCCAAATTTAACAAAAAAAGCAAATTCTTAAATAATTGCGGTAAATAATTATTAGGTAAAATTCCGTTTGACGAGACCAAAATATCAACTGGGTGATTGGCGTCGTCAAGTAAACTTCGTCCGGGGTTCACCGCGGAGCGTGCAGTCTGCCGCGGGGAACCCCGGACGTTTTAAAAACTCGCTAAACAGCGCAGTTGTTGGCACTTAATTGGCCTATCGCTGCATATCAAATATGCAGTATCAAGAAGAACTCGCAGAATTGCAAAATGATGAGTCAGTTAAAACTTTATTTAATATAAAAGGAGCGATGGCATGGCTTTGTGAGGAAACAGAAATCAAATACCTAAATTCAACCAAAAGTGCAAGAAAACTATTGCTACCATTTCCATCTTCATTTTTAGCTGAATGTGGATTTAGTGCTGTAAATGATTTACTGGTAAAACAAAAGAAATCGGCTGGATATAACACAACGTGGAGACTTGAGACTGCAGCTAACCAAATTGGAACCTTATATAAAATCTCTGTGCAGCAAGCATCAAGCGCAAGGATCTCACTAAATTAAAATAATAAATTAATATAGAAAAATCTGTATTAAAATTATTTGGAATTTGAATTTCAGTTTTTCATTATATGTTTTGAAATTTTACTTACTCTGTTTTGTTAACAATTTCAGAG
The DNA here is from genome assembly GCF_049639745.1 of Rhodnius prolixus. NCBI lineage: Eukaryota > Metazoa > Arthropoda > Insecta > Hemiptera > Reduviidae > Rhodnius > Rhodnius prolixus. The sequence goes on along the minus strand of NW_027411592.1, from coordinate 9,301,644 downwards.
TGATTTCTTCCTAGAATCTATCATTTATGTTTCTTAAGTGAACGAATCAATTTTTTAATGTTAAATATTATATATGTTACATAGGGGGGCATAAAAATTTTATAAAGGTTAAGGTGGGGCATGACACAAAAAAGGTTGGGAAACACTGGTTTAGATTGAAAAAACAAAAGAATGAAGACCAAATTTTTCCTAAAACAGGAAATGGGGACTTGTTAAACAGACAATTTTGAGTACTTAAAATTATCTTTACATATCCTGTTTCAGGAAAAAAAATTCGAATTTTGAATGATCACTAAAATTATACTGTTGAGTTTGCCGGATATCTCCTCTGATTAAAGTCAACTCCAGGACCATTCGTAGTTTCAATGGTAATGAGAGACCCTCACCTTATTTCCACACGTGGTACATCTAGCTAATCTACGGTACCAACTTAACAACTACAAGCTCCAAGTGCTAGTGTTTCCTACTCTATAAACATGTTACATACCTTTTTCTGTGAGCTGAACTTGTCACTGAAGGTTCGACCACAATTGGAGCCCCAAGAAATGTTATGCCTAAAACAAACATGTTGCAAAGTTTAAATCTTAAAAAAATCTATTGCAAATATTACAATGATTTTCAAAATTTTCAATGAAATTTTTTTACCGTGTTTTTTTAATTTGGAAAAACATTTTCCTACGTATTTTCCGCAAACATTGAGTTTAATTGTAACATATTTAATTCGCTTTAACACAGTTGGTAAAACTGTTGGAATAACTAATAGTTCCTGTATAATGAACAATAGCACTTTAGAGGCAGGGTTAAGGCAACTAAAAGACTCTACATCCAGATTTGGTTTGCAAGAAAATTAAACATCCAGAAAATTCCCACTTTCACTCGTCCCATTTCCTTCAAAGTCGTCATCATCTCAGCCCTTCATTTAAATCCATATTTAAAATGTTACCGATAGGATCCATATATTGCATTAATAACGGCACTTTACTAGAACATAGAGCAAGAGCAAGAACTGTATTCCGTGCTCGTTCAGCGTATTGTATTAGTTGCCCATAGAAAGTTCTTGCAATAAATGCTATAAAACGCAAAGCACAGCAGTTTAAGCAGAGCAGACACACGCAAGCCAATTTGCGCAACTTTTTGGTTGCATTGTACGCGGATGCACTGCCTTGAAGATGACTGTCGAAACAGCAGGAATTCCCCCGGCTTCTGAATCCGATGAAGTCAGGTGTAAAAGTTTTCGCAGACTGAGTCTGGCCTGGCGTATAACTCGTTGAAGATATTGCAAAGAAATGGACATCTGTTAAGTGGTGAAGGTGTTCATTTTGGGAATGCTAAAAGTTTAGGTCATGTGTGATGAGCTAAAAGTTGCGACTGTTTGGTTTGGCTAAATCCAAATAGTTGTACCACAGCCTTAGGGTATGTCATGTCAAGAGTGTATCCGGGTAGAAGTTTAAGTCTTGTTCAGATTGTTATACCAAAAACCCCTGAAGAAGTGGCTAGTCCACAGCCAACTACAGGATTCTGGTCTTTTTTTTGGCCATCCTAATCAAACCTTTTTTCTTCTCTGGACACTTACTACAACGAGATACCATCCTATTCTAAATCATAAATTGGCAGAGTTCATAACGAAGTTTTACATCAATTGTTATGAGAATTTAACACCAAATATGTTATCTTCTTTGGTAAAAATTGTGTTCGACTCTAGTTATCGACCTGATATGAGTCCTATTTGTCCCTATCAAAACAGACGAATGTCTCAGATAAGATAAATAAATATTTTTACTGGCTACAACGATTTAAAATAGTTCCAATTAAAACAAAAGCAATACGCCATGAATATTCACTAGAATTCTTTTACCACAATTTCGTAATTAAATTTTCTTGAAAATTACTATTTTGAAATAAATAAAAATATGGCTGACTTAATTATTAATTATTGCAAATGTTCTCCTTAATGAAATAATTCTTTATAAGGAAACGCGTCGGGGTAGTTACCTTACTGAATTTTAAAAGGTAAATGAATTTATTTACTGGTGAAAATGAGTAGTTATGGCCACAATACTTGATTGATCTTTGATGTTATACGACATGTTCATAGTATCTCTGTCCAGTTTCTACTTGAAGGACATTCCTTCATGATCTAACCCCTGCCTAAATGAATTTTCATTAAAAACAAAATTTCTGGAGTTTCCTGTACAGTCGTACATATCCTTAAGAAGGGATAAATACTTTGATTCAATTTCTTGTTTGAAGAAAATTCCTCAATTGGAAGAAAAACTGTAGTTTTCACTTTTCAAAGCTTTCCCCGAAAAAAGGCTGCAACGTTTTTCTTTCAACTTATTCTTATTACAGACCTGAAGATCATTAATCTTTGTTTGAATGGTTCTAGAAAAACTATTTCCCAGTTACCTAAAAATGACGCGGATTTTGGTACCCTCTTAATTTCATTTCAGTATAGCAAACTTGGGCAATCTATGCATTGTTAGTGAGGCTAAATATGTTCCAAAAATTCGGATTATACGAGTGCCCAGGCCAGATTTTTTTTGCATTTTTGGACTTCAATCAAAGTATAATTTTGTCCGGAGTTTCCGAACAGTAGTTCCCTTTTGTTGCCAAGTGATTGCGCTGTAAATATTAAAATTGAGGCTATAAACTTATGAATAATTTGATTCGGGTATTAAATCACGCAACAGAAAAGGATCAAGTGTACAGATTATGTACATTAGGTGGTCAGGCAATAAATGATGTGTAGATGTAAATTTAGCGGGCCTAAATGGGGCTAGAATTAGCAACAGCTCCTATACTATTGTGGAATATTTGTAATATTATAATGATAATAAAAGGGACAACAGCCAGAGCGACAAACGAACACTTAGAGGGGGAGAGCAAAGAATTGAGCATAAAAATGGATAGATGGCACGGGACACCACTCCTGTAGGTGTATGCGAACAAAGGTGAGTTGGAGGATCCCCCTTCTTGGGGCGACCAACGGGACCAGAGGCTCGTGTCGTCTCAACACCACCAGCATCCTCCTCCTCCTCCTCCACCACCCGATGGGGCACCCTCTTCCTTTCCATAATCTGTGCATTATTTTGCATAACCGGTCTCCTTGCACACCTTCAAGTATTCATTTCTATTGTGATTGATCAATTCTTCTGCCATATATATGCATTATGTACTGTATAATAAACTACATTATCCACTTTATAAATACGATATATTGATAGAGGACCCTCCTTTGTGCATAGTCTCTGTATATATATAATACCGGCAGGGCGTAACAACAAGTGTCCGCCTACTCATCTCTAAATCGCCACTTAACCCTTTTTCCTGCTGTCCTAAATTTTTAGTCCAAGCTACTTCTTTCCTACAACAGGATACTGGTACATTATTCTCTCAGATTAAGAGAGGGAAGAGCGCACACGACCCTTAACAATCCATTGTAATATTCCAATTGCAAGGGAGATTCAAGCAAACTTGGATGACTCTAGCTGGAAGCCATGATCTCGATTGGCTGAAGTACCCATATTGGCCTGTAAAGAACATCTTGGTCCTACTAAGTAGTCGCCCTCTTGCCGGTGCTATTAAGTTACCAAGAACTTCACAACTTCCTTCGGAATAAAAGATTTCCGCTAAAGCAACGCTAAAGACATTTTATCAACGCCATCTCATTGTCCATTCAGCCACTGAGCACCCTTTTTCCCTATACACACACCCAATAGAATTGCTTATCTCGGTATTCCAAACCAAAGACTTGGAAAGCACCAAAAAAGAGAGAGAGAAAGAGATAGAAACTATAGTTGGGTCTCATACAAAAGTGCCAAAAGTTATATACTAAGGCAATAGTTCAGTTTTTTTGGTACCTATTTAAAAACTATTTTAGAAAATTTAAATTCCTTGGACCAAAAATACTACGCTATGTAGCTAACATCCGCTTCTCTTTCCCGAGACAATCCAATCCGATCTCCAAATTCCATCCATCATCAATGACCAAATCGCAAATTACACTTCCTTCTCGCACATCATCACAAAATCCTTTAACCCCACCAACTTCCCTCATTATCCATTCCAGATTTTCCCCCTCCACGACTGAGGTGACATTGGTGGCTCTGCGATCTCTAATAAAGTGTCCACAGTGAAAAAGTATGGAGTTTGGCTGGTATCCACTAAAATGGTGTGTAGTGTTACCACCATTGGGTTAGGTCTCCTTCGTCGTCATTTTACGTTAGATTTTTTTTTTTTTAATTTATTTGTTAAGTTACACCAGCGCCTAGATACGCCATAAGTAACAATGACAATAACTGACCACTACAAACTCACTAATTGAGGGGAGAAGTTACCCAGTGATAACACTCCCTAAGTCGTCTCCAGGATTAGCTACTCTCTTCAGAAGAGAGAAAATCGCGAGGCCACTAACGTTTCAATCGTCTGGGAGGATGATCTGGATGATGATGATGAGATGATAAATGGCGGACAAGAGGAATGGAATGAAAATGCAAGTTCTGAAGAAAACTTTTATAACGAGTTCGTGCAACCTGGACCTACAAACGGAATTTCCAGGTCTGTGTGGATGGTTAGATTTGAAACGTAAAATGGAGCGTTAACGATAGTGCGGAGAATTCTAGACTGAAGAGATTGAATTCGTTGAAGATTGGAGCGTTTCGTTGAACCCCACAGTTCAATACCAGTACATCCAGGCGGATTTTAGTATAGAATTGTAAATCAGTCGTTTGTTATTAAGTGAAAGTTTGGAACGTTGGTCTTGTAGTCTTTTAAGCAGTCGATAACGCCTGTTAACTTCAAGTTCGTTTAAGTCGTAAAATATCATAAACATGGTAACATCGCAATAATCAGTAATACCACAATGTGATGAGTCGTAATATCATAAACGAAAACAATGGCACAAGGACCGCTCGGACCCACGTTTGGAATTAACTTTCTAGAAATTCTAAATAATAATAAAAATTATTGCACTCATGAAAGTGGTACTTCCGATTGAAGAATGAATGTGGAGTTGAAGTTCCTGCGATATGTTTTTTGGAGTCGAAGTTTTCACATACACACAGAATGAGGAGTGAGAGGAGGAACCATTTGCTAAAATCTATTTTTTATTTTTGGAGTCAAAGGAAATAAAACCGGATACTTCCGGAGATAAAACTCGAATCAAATCGACACTTCCTTTTAGTTATGGAAAGTTAAAAATCGAATCTCCTTCCAGATGATTGTTAGTAATATACACGATGATAAAGGACCTGTATTTACACTTAATATTGTTAACTGATGATGGTACCCGTATTAGTACGTCAGTAACTCTGTTAGCTGGCTGATGTTGAATTAAATCTGAGAAGAACTGATCGAATTGAATTCTGAATCTAATATTGGACTTAAGAATGTACATCGTGGAATTATCATCGTACTTTTTCTAAATTCAGTTTCCCAGGGAAGTCTTCTGCACATGATTAAGCAAGTATCGCAATCGATGATCAATCAGTCGGTCGGAAAAATATGGAGAAAATTCAAATCATTCATTTGGTTTCCATAAAATCAACACAAGACATCCTACAATGAAACTTTGGGGGTCAAAATAGCTGACCTAGAAGTTCAGTTTTACGAAGTTGCTAGCACAACATCACAACAGGGCTAACCAAAGTTTGATGTGTCCAAAAGAAATCACAGGATTTAGGAAAATTTTTGTAGCTTTTAATAACATTTTTAGACATTGTCAGCCTTGACGTCCATTTCCATCAGGATGTTGTCTTAGTCAGTACAACCCTAACGAATTTGTTGATCTCTACACAGTTAAAGACTTCTTATTTTCTCTTTTAAGCTTCAAATTTTCTTGACAAGTCTCAAGTACCACGTTATGTGGTAGAAAGGAAACAAATGTTTGACGACATACACAGGTAAATTTAGATGCACCATTTCGCTACGAAGACATAATATTCTCCACCAACATCTACGTGCTTAAGTCTATAGCAGAGCTAGCAATGAAATATGAATGTATTTAAAAGTTATTGAATGATGCAAGAAAATGATTAGAGAAGGATTACGTGATTTTAATTTCGGTTAAGCTATAAGGATGACAGGACTATAGAGTACTGATTCATCCATTAGCTGTAGTTTATGTAAATAGTCATATATAGTAGAGGGATGAATGTGTGAAGCGAATGTATTTATAAGTAAGAATGGAGAGTGAGTGATATTCTAGTGATAAGCACCTAGACGATGCTGGCTGTATGGCGAAAGCCACAATGCCAAAAAAAAAAGCAAAACAAAAAATGTACCAGGGAATTTTCTAGCATCAGAGCCATTCAATCATTTACTTGGAACCCTTTGGGGTTCACTCATTCCTTCCCTCTGCTGTGAGAACGATGTTGTCCGCTAAGGACAGGATCTAGTACAAGCAGTTGGTAGATGTAACCACCAGGGTAAGTGGTTACACTTCTTACCATCATCTGCAATACGAGATTGGGCAAAATTTAGGGCAGAAGGTCTGCCGTACTCCTAGTCTGGAATTTCGTTCCTTTACTTAATACTTATGGTTTGTTAAATTAGCTTCTTGGCAGGCTTGTCCATGGGACATATTTTTCTGTCCCATCCCATGGCAATTTATGCCTGTCCCATCCGACGGGATTCCCATTATAATATTAATATGGAATACAGTTCAAATAAAATTATTAAATTTATGAAAGTTTACGTTTAGTGTCTACTAAATAGGACTACATGTACAAAGAGACATGCAAAACGACAAAATTTATTAACTTTAACACTCAAAAGTATAATCTAAGTATGACAATTCAGTATCATTCTGATACTTTTATTCTATTTCTGAGTCACTCTGCTCATTCAGCACACTATCAATTTCCTGCTCACCGACCGTTCCTAATAATTCAGAAATCCTTCTCATAGCACCATGCAGTTGCATAGATGATGAATGAATTCTATCTTGTTGCACTTACGCAACTGCAAATTTCGGCCTAAATTTATTTTACAATATCAAGTATCGACTACCATGGGAAATATAAATGTATGCTGTCCCATCCCATCCCATCCCATCCCATGGGAATAACATTCCTATGGACAACACTGCTTCTTGGAGATAAATAAAATGTGAGACTTTTCAGTTATTCTGAAAACTGATTTCTTTCATTTCACAGGACGGAAATGGGGAAAAAAAGTGCTTATCATTTCAGCCGGAAGAGAGGAAGTATTCTCCAATGCACCACTCTGAATATCCGTTATCGGGGTTATAACAAATTTTCTAGCATATTCAGATCATCTGAATTGTATAGAGTAGAGAATGTTTCCGAAGCTTAGCCTCAAAATTAATGGATACCATTATCGATCTTACAATAATCTGAGAGGATTCGAGACCAACACAGAACAATGCAAGGGCTTTTTCTTAGAAACGAATGGTACGTAAACATCTGACAGTCCGGGAATGACGCGGGCTAAGAGTTGTTTAGAGAGAAATCGAGGAAGACGAAGAGGTATGACGCCGCAGCTGTGGTAGCCATGGAGACGCCCTTGCTATGTACTCAGTCCGTCCTTGTCTGAGGGTCGAGACGTCGTCTAGATATGTAACCACCCCTCCAGCAGCAGCAGCAGCAGCCACTTTGGTTCACTCAACAACCTACACCCAATAAACCCTACACTCACCCTTTATAATGGAAACATGCGCACACATACAGTGACATACAGGGCCCAGCTTCAATGTATGCGATAGTAGTGGTAGTAACTCACTCCGCTTCGCTTTCCGCGCGCCCTTCCCCCCTCTCCACCCACTAAAACAAGCCTCCATCCATCTCTTCTGGACACAGTCACCACCAAATGGACCAAACTTGGCCATATATCGATTAGAAACTTCAATGTGTACGTGACTGTAAGTGGACAGACTTCAAAAGAAATAAGAATTTTTTTTTTGTTTAAACCAAGCGACGTGAAAAAAATTTGGGAATACAAGGGATGTGACGTCATAGCCAAATTTTTCTTTTTTAGGTTGTCTCGCCAGAATAATTTAAATTAGAATTTCTTTAATAAACATTTTCCCATCAATGAAAATAATTTTCTTTTCGAAGCCTGTTCTAAGGTTTTCTCATCCTAGGAACCGTCACTCTCCGGTGATGGACAATGATATCTTTAACGAGAGAACACTGTCCGGAGCCAGACCGTAAAAAGCCTCATGTACCATTAATCTTAAATGTTGACTCGACTTATTTTTTTTAAAAAAGCAAAACTGTTCGACTTCCTGTAACAACGAATTCTTGAAACTCGACTTTCTATTACCATCATTCTCAAAAATCCTAACTCTTACTTAAAACACCCAAAATTTGGAGTCAAATTTTAATTCTTACCAACATTATACAGATGATAACCGTACATTACACTGAAATTTAATCTTTACTAACCCAAACTCCTTTATGAAAACTGCTCAGTAAACAAAATCCCCCCCCCCCCACAAAATCAAGTAAATCTAAGTGAACGTAATGTATATACTCATTTTCCAGAGAAAGCCTTGGAGCCATTTCCGGGAAAGTAGCCAATCCGTTGAGTAGGAGGACTTCAGATTGAAGAAAACGTTTTCACACTTGATTTGCCATTCCTCAACATTATGCAAAACCGGAAAATAGCCCTCCAAGGGAATCTACCCCTCTCCACAACCTAAGAAATACCCTTAATCTAATATTTTGGGAAAAACTTGACGAAATAAAAGATGTAGAACTGAACCACTGGTGGTACGCGAGATGCTTGCTGGTTGGTGGTACGCGAGATGCTTGCTGGTTGGTGGTACGCGAAAAATAATCAATAATGGCGGACATGAAAAATTAAAAAAAATTAAATCACAAAAATATCATAGATACGTTTTTCCTATAATTCATAAAAATTATTTTAATTAAATATTATACAGTAAAGTTGTTAACATGTACAGATTAAAGTAAGTCTGTCTCAAGATATACGAGAAAATATAATAGCACATTTAACAGAATTAAAATTGTCTTTCACGGAGTATTTTCCAAAACCCGAAAACACAAATGATAATTGCATTTCACATCCCCTTCTATAAAGAAAATTTAGGAAAAGCTACATCATGATCGATAAAATAAAAAGAAAATTTAATAGAAATATCATGTGACAGAACTGAATGATAACTACGTAAAGATCTGCTTAAAGAGACTGGATTGTAATGAGTAACAAACTTTATAAATACAAATAATATGTAATACAAACTTTATAAAGTGAACATAAACTTGAACTCCTTTGTAACAGGTACATAATGTATACAGATACATTGTATCTCTATACAAATAAAGATAATAATAATAAAATAACAGACTCGGAATAACAAATTTCACGAAATACAATCATTTTTACGAAGTGGTAAAATTTAGCGTGATGTACTACCCAATTGGTGCGCGAGCCTAAAAAGGCTGGGAAACGCTGTTCTAACAGAAAGCCAAACTTAAAAAATACAGTAGTCTTTTTCGGATAAAATCTCAAAATACTGGAAAATCTATTCATTAAATGGTACTTAATCAGCCAATTTACTGCTATTTTGGAAATTCAGTACCAAATTTGGTACTTAGATATGACAAAGACCAGACAAAGTATAAAACTGACATTTCAGAAGGGAACCTAACCATCTCCCTTGCCCAGAAGTGCTTTTCTTGAAAATTTGTTCTAATGTAAGTAATAGATCTTAATCTATACAATTAGTGCGCCAGTTAACAGAAAAACAAAATCATTGTAGATGATTAAACCTTTACCAAAAATATGTCGATGGAGAATAAAGATCTGAAAATATATAATCCACCCCTTTCACTTCAACGAATATTTTTTAATTTTTTAATACCAATTTTAATAAAATGCAAAAAAAGTAGAAAGAAATAGAAATAGAATAAAAGATAGTAAACATATGGCAAAAATAATACAGCTACTTGAAACAATGCGATGTATCGATTGAAACATTTTTTTTTCTTTGATAAAATTTTGCGCGGAGGGGGCGAACTGCAATCTATTCTCGATTTGTCACAACCCCAACTGTGGGGGAGAATGTACAAAAATAGAGTTCAAAAATCGAAGAGTTCAAAAATAAAGTTCCTAAAAATTTTTTTACAAAATTTAGCTAGATGAATTGGTTATCGATTTGTCAAGTAATCATATTTCTATCACTTATTTATTGTTTAATATTAAAGTAAGCAAATAAAAAATATGTAATGCATAAATATTTTAAACATTAATAAAATTGAGATTATTATTAATCTAAATTCACACAGAGAACAATAACTAATTGCACTTACAAAGGCGAATAATACGATAACCAGCTGGTGCTGCATGGGCAAAGAGATATGTATAAAAAATAAAAAAAAACTGTAGAGGCAACCTAACCTTGTCAACTGTAACCTTATCTCACATACAAAGCTCGTTTTTTTTTTATTACTTTTTTTTTTCTTTCTTTCTTGTATTTTTAATTAAAAAAGAATTACCATTTTTGGAAATTAGTAGTCAACAGTAATTTTTAAAATAAAAATCTATTTTCTGTTTTCTAGTGTATTGTTTTTTTGGTCGTAATCTACGAGTCGTTTAAAAAGAAGTAGAAGAGAAAAAAAAGGTTAACTTTTGAAAAGGAGTTAATTCAAAAATTGTTTATTGAGAAAAAGCTTCAGTCAAGATCCCTAATTAAAGTATGTTCAATTATTGTCATTGTGTTTTAAGCACCTTTTTACAAAGAATGAGACAAAATAAGTTTTACTAATTTTAGCATATTTTTTCTTTCAAACTTCTATGGCTCTTATTATCCCAATTAAAATAAGTATATAAATAAAGAATTATGTATAGCTGATAAATTGTTTACTAGCTTACCGTTTAATTTATCAATAGCTCTATCTGCCAAAGATTGTTCAGGGCAGTCGACAAAAGCATATCCACCCCTCTTCAATAGAACGCCAGAACAAGCGATACAATTTTCTAGGAATAATTGTTTTAATTCATTTTCCGTCACCTCAGTCGGCAGATTTCCCACATACAGTTTGCTCATAATATTCTTCCGTTTAACCCAGAAAAAAAATAATATATTTTGGGGTGAAGCTGTTTTCCGATAAAAAAAAAAAAAAAAGAAGAAAAATTATAAATAAATAAATAAAACTGCCGGTCACCACTTTTCCAGTTTTCTCTTTCCCCTCTCCCTCTCTTTCTAATAATATATGTTCTTTGTTTGAAGAAGATTAGATAGAATTTAGAGTGATATCTGTTTCTGGTCGGCTACTGGGATGATACTGGAGTGTTAGAAGAAAGAAAAAAAAGAAAATACGATACCCCACCACCCGGTGAGCGTGTGTGAGTGGGTACATGCAAGCTTTTCCAGGATGAGGTTCTTTTTTTCCCTTTTTTTTTCTTTTTATTTTTCCTAGTTTTTTCCAACGTTCGTTACTAGAGCGCTCCCCGGTCTAACTCTTCTATTATCCGATCACTTTACACTCGCTGCACGGCACTACCATCACTTTATTTTTTTTATTTTTCTACACTTTTTTAACACTAATTAAATTGAAAAAAAAAAAAAAATTCTACGCAAATAATGATAAAAATTATTAAATATCTACCGAAAAACTCTAAACTAGCATGTGTTCTCATGTTTGCTAATAAACCATATGTTTTCATCCTAGTAGTATCGAAAATAGTGTCTGTAATGTAACTGGACCAGATTTTTTTTTGCAGGAGATGCGACAGTAAATATTCTGGATCCCCCTTCCTGCTTTCCACGAAGTGAAATATCAAATTTGAATCGTCGCGATTATTAGTTACATACCACCCAAAAAACAAATCTAAAATAATCTTACGAGGAGCGAATTCGTTCAGTACAAGAAAACAAAAAAAAAAAGAACACCTCTGTAAAGTTTGGGAGGTTCAGTTGGTGATTGGGAGCAAAATCCCTGGAAGAAGAGGCTAGAGCCTCTTCCTCCTTGCGGGGAGCCATAAAGTACCATTAGGACTACCACTGGTTTCGAACTTTTTCTCAGAGCGATAATACAAAAAAAATCTAACAGAAAATAAGAGTTCGAGGAAAGATTTTTTTCTCAAGTTATCTAGGCTATTGCCTAGTGTTATCATTTGGACTAGCAAATAACATATGTAAAAGCCTAACTATCTACCCATTTTGGTTTGTGAAAGTAAATAATAGAATAAATATTTATTGTAATAAATAAATACATAAAATAAATATAGAAGTATAAATGTACAATACATTTCAACCTTCTTAACTAAGTGAAGTAAGAGAAAAGTTAGGTGAGGAGGATTGGAATGCAGGGAAAAAAAGGAGAGGAAAAACCTGCAGCTAGAGTAGAGAGTTAGAGTAGGATATGCTTACACAGAAGGCTACTGTATGTTGTGGAAGGATCTGTAGGAGGCTATGACCGCGGCACAGTGGATTGGGACGGCAGTCTAGGATGGAAAGGAGTTTGAGCAGACGATTTTGGATGAAGGAGTGTACGGAAATAATGGACGCGTGGGGTGAGTCAATTCTAGTGCATCGTGGAGAGTCTGTTGCGAGTCTGAGAAATTTGTTTTGAGTTATCTGAAGTTTCTTGATGTTGCTATTACAAGTCAGGCTCTAAGCGGAGCAACGTCGGCCTGATGTCTACTTTGTAAAGGAGTAGTTTGTTAGGTCACAGTCATTTTGGAGTCACGTGAGAGAAGAGGAAATAATAATCGTATAGCCAGTTTGCCAGCGTTTACTTTGCCCTGAACGTGCGAAGTGAAAGTAAGTTTGTTGTTTAAAGTTAGCCCTAAGTACTTAGCGTGGGTAGACCACGGAATTGAGTGTGTTATTGTGTCTGATTTGACGGTTAAAAGTGGGTCTGCGTTTGGTGAAGAGTATAGCGTTAGTCTTGTCGTGGTTAATTTTAATTTTCCATTTGCTGCAGAATTTGGTTAGTCTGTCCATTGTAAGAGTATGTCTGTTGGTGATGGTGTCCATTCTCCAAGATGACGTGTAAAAGACCATGTCATCAGGTTTGTGTAATTGTTGGCTTTAGGGAGGATTGGAGAGCCGTGACAGTAGCCATCAACAGTATTCTTTTATTACCTTAGAACAAATATAATGTTGAAGTCAAAGTATCTTTTTAGTAAGAACGCTAAGTTTCAAGAAAATTTAAAGTTCCTGTCCATCATTCCAAGTGCAGACTTCAGGTACAAGATCTAGAAGTGATAATACAGAATGGGCAGTGAATAACTTTAGAAATCAGGATATCTGAAAAAAGTTTCACCCTTACAGGATGAATTAATTATCATACGCTCTCCAGGAACACCTGATTTTGGATGAACCATAATAGAGCGTTTCTAGGGACAAAATAGAATCTAGTGAGCGGTATAGAACAAACAGGAAACAGTGTTACTAATGATTTCCTTTCTACTTTAGGATGTGTATTATCCTCCCCTCCTTGACGTACTTGTTACGTTAAAAATAGTAGAAATGTGTGGAGTCAATATTTGGAACTCCTAGTTCTACATGATTGTACCAGGTAAAATAAACTTCCTTTAAAGACAAACATAGACAACCAGACAAAACTTTGCAATGACAAAAATTTGTTATCCTAGATATTATTTACGTAGTTCTAGTTCGTAAAATTTAAGAACAAATCACAAAACAATGACATCTCATTTGAAAAATTTAATTAGTAAAGACGAGTTGGAGCTAGATACTCTCCCTGTGCGTTTAGAGACATCCCTTCAATTTTTTTTGGATCCTAGTGGGATCACAAAGAGGTAGCAGAGGATGTTTTTTTTTGGAATTGGATTTCTGTATATCCACCTCTGGTGGAGATTTCATCCCTTTCGGAATCACTCAGTATTGAAGACCTGGCGACTATTTTAAGGGACACCTACCCAGTTCGATCCCCGGAGCTTTCGATATAAAAGATTCCTACAGAAAAGACCAACCCATTAGCCACTATGCTGGCTTTCTGTAGAACATCGCTATGCTCAGAACAGATCTCCACATTGTCTTCCAGAAGGTGTCCCAGTCTTAGTTCAGATCCTGACCAAAGTAAACAGATCAATTCATCCTAAAATTTATTTTAGGCTATGTAAAAGAGTGTTTGTGTTCCTGTGGAATATGGCGTTTGTCGTCAATATCATTCAGAAACGGAAATAAGCACAAAAATTCAAATTTGAGATTTGGTATAGCTGCCACATCTTCCGCATCCAACAAATGTTTTGCATTTGCATTCGCATCCAAGCATGCGACCGGAAGTGAATCAATTTACGAGTTTCTAGGGGTTTTCTCGACAAAGGCTGTCAAGATTTAAATTAATTACATTCATTCAGGTAAAAAGCCTTCGGAAAAAGGCTTCTAAAAAAAAGGCCTCTTACAGTCCCGATTTTACAGTATTTTCGTTATTTCTTTAAGATGGCTGCAACTTTCATTACACTTGGTTTACTAAGTGTCTAAAATTTTATAATTTTCCCAAGGAAATTTGTAAAAAGGACACTTTTGGGAGTGGAAAAAGAATTTCATTGAATTGAACAATACTACCAACACAGAGGAAATAAGTCGCCTAAATTCAAACATTTTTTTTTTTTTGAATTTTAATCGTTTGACCGGAAATGTGAATCCCACAATTGATTTCTTGTTAATGTTTAGCACACTGTTCACTCTGATGCTTTTCTTGGTAAGTTTATTTTAAGCGGAAGTGGCGTGAGGGATGTCCGATAGGTTTTTACCAACAAACCTGTAAGAAAGAGATTATTATTAGTGGACTTGAGATCCCAGGTCTAGATCCAGCTGCTTGTCTTTAGATTTTCAATTTCTAGCAGCCTTCTAGATTCATTGCCCGGAAAACACTCACATACGCCTTAATTTTTTTAAAAAAAGAAGTCATTTCCGGCGAAACAATTATTTTTTATCAACAATTTGGCACGATCGCCACAAGAAAGTGAAAACATAGTTTTTTTTCCCCAACAGAAATCGCCAAGAACAATGGTGAGCTTGTAATAATTTAGTATTTTCTGCAAAACATCTAACACAGCAATGAAATATTTAATAAAAATGTACGGAAATGACAGATGTTCATCAACCACGTAACAATGGTCTAATTCATTTAATTACCGCTGAGTCAGTATTAAACAGGTGGATGGATATCTTCTTGACTGTGCCGCCGGAACAGCTGTCACTACTCTTTTCTAGGGCTAGCTTTTCTTGAAAACTGTTCTGTAAGCACTACTGGACACATTGTGCTCCTCTGTAAACACTACGTATTGCACGAACATCTGGGTTAACTTCAATAACCAGAAGACGCGCTTGAAAAAAATACAATTCAAAATGGTTTCATTGTGTTTTATGGCTTAATGTGTATTAAATTGACCAGATTGGTCAATCATTTGGACCAGTTTGGCGTTATCACTGAATACTGATTTTCTGGAGTTCTGAGGTGAGCCATGGACATCACACAATCTTCAACAATATCATGTTATTATAGTACCTGAAGTTAATTATTGTCCTGTTCTAATTGTAAGCGACAAGAAAATTTAATCGTGTATATAAATTGGGGTAAAGAGGAAGTCCTGAGAGGTGCAACCTCTCTCGAAGAGATTTTGATCTCACACCGGTAGTACACACTGAGTTTGTAAATAAAAATTAGTTTTACAAATTTTTTGAACGTTTTGGATGTGGTCAACATGGGTAAAAAAAAAATGAAAAATCGAAGAAAACGATCCCTTTTGGACTGAATCAACGAACCGGAACTAGTTATTTCCCGAGGCTTTTTTTTTTAAGGCTCTGAGGATATTTCTTAAACTTCACACAATAAGTCTCTGTAGATGTACAAACATTTGTTGGAAATATTTCCATAAATGTCACTCCTAGAGATGGTTTACGTTTGCTCTCACACTAACGAACATTAACGAGTTGAAGGTGTAGCGGAAATTTTGATTGTAACACGATTTTTCCCGAATGATTCTTCTGGTGAGTGCGTTTCTTAAAGCCAAACTTTTAAGAGGTCCAACTTTTACTTAGGAAAATTCTTTTCAAGTTCGGTTACTGTCAAGCACTGCTTAGGGCTTCAAAGTAAAAGGGCGACACCACAGTAAAATTCTAATCAGAGATCCACAGGATCCATTGGATGCAAAAAGTGAAACTGAAATAGCAATCCGTAATGGAGGCCTCCCCAAATATTAGAAGAAAAATTTGCCCACAGATAGGCGCAACAAGTAAAGATCATTCAGATTAGTTGATGGTCTAGAAATCGATTGAAAATGTAGCCTATATATTAGGGTGGGTCAAAAAAATCGGCTATTTTTTTTTTTACAAGTGCAACGGAAAAATGGGTTCCTAGACACCTTAAAAAAATTCCCACCAAATATGAGCTCTTAATTTTGAAAGGAAGATCCTCCGCATCGCAGTTTTTCATTTTTTTTTTAGTCCAATAGAAAAAAATTCATACCTCTCTATTAATTGACTGTACAAAAAAATGTTTCGAATGAATTTTGTAGGAAATTTAATGCTCTACAAAAAAGGTATCTTATATTTTTTTCGTAAACCTCGCCATTTGAAAGATATAAAGGATTTAATTTTGATTATTTTATGACAAATTTCATTTTTGTTTATGAATTTTATAACTCGACAATAAATGACTTTTACGAAATGCAAAATACCAATTTTTGTTGGAAATTAACTGCTCTATAAAAATGGTTTCTTATGTTTTGGCGATAAAATTAACCGTTCAAAAGATATTCATCATCAAACTTTCATGTGTACGGATTTTAAAAGTTTTTGATTAGATATTCGAAAAATTTCAATTTAATTTATGATTTTTAAGAAAATTTACACGAATTTTAGTTGTTATCGATTGAGAAACGTCAAAATATTTTTTAAGTTTTTATTTATGTTTATGTATATTTGTCTCGATTTAAAAAATAAATTGGACATTATTTATCGCTCAGTTAAATATTTATTAACAAAAAAAGCAAAGTTTTCATTATACATATATTATATTATGATATGTTTCAGTATCAGAGAAAAACAATGTCCAACTAGTTATAAATAAGTATTTTATTTCAATTTTCAAACAAGTTTTTGTTGCAAGTTGGGTAATTTTTCCGATGCTCTTTGACAACTTGCAATAAAAATTGAAATTGCTCTTCGTTTTTTGTTAAGCATTGGTTGTATTCACTTACTAATGCGACACCTCGCTCTGCCACATCATTAACAACTTTTAATTGTGCGAAAAATTCTTTATTTTCATTATAACTGTCATCAGTAGACCATAAATCAATATTTTTATCAAGAAAATCATATGGCAGATCAAAGAGCTCAAACAGTTTCATTGACTTCTTAGAAACAAAGTCACTTATGTTTTTTTGCAGAATTGAATCCAAATTTTTTTTATCAATTATAAATCTTCTTGCTTTAGAATCTGTACCTTCGCGAGTCTTAACAGCTTCGACAATATTCTTCTTTATGTTTACTGGTACGGTATCATCAAATAGTGATAAAATAAAACTCAAATAATACTTATATTAATGACAAGAAATGAAATTTATAAATTAAATTGAAATTTTTCGAATATCTAATCAAAAACTTTTAAAATCCGTACACATGAAAGTTTGATGATGAATATCTTTTGAACGGTTAACTTTATCGCCAAAACATAAGACACCGATTTTATAGAGCAGTTAATTTCCAACAAATATTAGTATTTCGCATTTCGTAAAAGTCATTTATTGTCGAGTTATAAAATTCATAAACAAAAATGAAATTTGTCATAAAATAATCAAAATTAAATCCTTTATATCTTTCAAATGGCGAGGTTTACGAAAAAAATATAAGATACCTTTTTTGTAGAGCATTAAATTTCCTACAAAATTTATTCGAAACATTTTTTTGTACAGTCAATTAATGGAAAGGTATGAATTTTTTTCTATTGGACTAAAAAAAAAATAAAAAACTGCGATGCGGAGGATCTTCCTTTCAAAATTAAGAGCTCATATTTGGTGAGAATTTTTTTAAGGTGTCTAGGAACCCATTTTTCCGTTGCACTTGTAAAAAAAAAAATAGCCGATTTTTTTGACCCACCCTACTATATGTACTAAAACTGGTCGATAAGGTATCAATCCTGCATAGAAGAATTCCAATTTGAAATTATAGAATTAGCACGTTTTTTTTCCCTCTACCATTTCAAAAAAATGTTGACCAAATTCTAAAAATTAAAATCTATTTGAGATATGAGATAAATAAGTGTACAAAAAATTAATTTCATTTGTAAGGGTTCTAAATATATGACAGTTTGATAACTCTGAATACTGGCATTTCTAAAGAATTGTTCTCCATCTAATTCTAGTGGCTATGAGGCTTTTTGTGAAATGGTTCAACTTTGGCGAAGGTGGTGTCAATCGTTTAACATAGATCTACCTTAAACCCATTTCATGTGTTCAGAGCCATAGGGAAAGTTTAACTTTAGATTAAGTCTTCTCGAACTTTATCAAATAATTACAGAGAACAATGACGATTGTTTACTAAATGAACTATTGTAACATTATTAGCCACAACTTTCTCAACTGCGTGTTCATCTTCTAGGATGAAATTTATTAAAATTCTCATTCGAACAAATATGCAACAAAAGGTAGGCTGGATCTGATCAAATATTTGGCAAACTAAAAGTTTTCTAACAAAGTACAATTTATACAGTAACATTATTTTCTTTCTACCTTCCGGTACATTTGGTTAATTTCGATAAACTAAATTATATTTTACTGTTATTTATACCTTGAATTATGTATAATATAAAGGATAGTCAAAATGTTTTGAAGCATAGGGCCTCCAACGTCTTTAACTAAAATGAATGGTATTTTCAGCCGTATTACCAAAAGTATGAAACGATTCCTTTAAAAGCATCCAGTCAATGGATCCAGATAATGGATAGAAGGACATCCACAAAAGACCTTAGTAACGGTGAATCAAAGAGGAAGCCAACAATCTTCAGTAAGCATTTCGAACCAAACCTTGAGAGAAGTAGTTTATAAAAGTCATGCGAGTATTCAGTCTATTTTTTGTTAAATTAGAGTTTTTTCAAAAATAGAACTAGCTGAACAAGTTTACAAATAGCTGAATATTCTCTAATAAAAAAAAAAAATAACCTGTTCAATAAAAGATTTTAAGTAAAATAAAATAATACATTATATTGAAAAGCGCATGGAGGCAAGGTGTACAGTTTGAATGAGAAACTACAACTAGTTCGTATAAAAAAAATGCCCAAACAATGTGTCCTTGATAAATACTGCTCCAATCTGTGAGGTTACAATCCATGTGAAACTGGTAGACATGATTTCCCTCCATAACCTTACCTAAATCTAGCCAACACAAAGGATTCTACTACTAACTAGAAAACTGGCAAGCTCTCGTACGAGTTTTGCAAATAGTTTGAATATATTATTTAATAAATAAATAGGGGCGCCATTAGGGTTTCCGTTCTCCCTATCTATGTGAAGGTAATATTACCCTAGAGCCGACAGCTCGCATTAACAATAGACATTTATCTCCTCAAGTGAGGAGAATAGACTGACCCTACTAGATGGGAACAGTTGTCCTAGGACCTAATCTAGCTGGTATTCAAGATGGCCGCCAGTATGGTGGGGCGGCAGGTGGGCCCCACTCTAATAGTTTTTGTCACTATTATTGAAGGTTCCCCTCGCGACTACCTCCAACTTCTCACTCACTCTAGTGTAAGCAACTTACTATTACTACAAAAAAAAACTGAAAACATCTGCGCTGAAAATACATGACGTAACAGAACATTAACTGCCTTAAACAGTAAAACCTTGTGCAGGAAAAAATCTCTAATATAAAAATAATAAATGAAGCTGCAGCTAAAAACTAATAGATTATAGTACGATTACTTTAGACTATGTGAAAGTTTAGTTTCCAAGTTGAAACTAAAGATATTCTTAAAAGCTAAGGCTATCTCGCGAATGTCCCTCAGGCGTAGAAAGGGAATAAACTGGAGCTTTTGAAAAGCAAAGCCTAATCCGAACTGGCCGAGTAAGGGCATAAGCAGAAAGGCGTAGAAAGGGAATCTAGTGTAATAGTTTAAAGTGACTCCATATGCCTAATTCAGGAGATGATCCTCCATAAGCGGAATGTGAATAATAGCTAAGATGTCCTAGCAAAGATACAGTAATTCAATCAGGTATTTCGGTTCAGCAATGCACTGGTAAGCTGTTGCTCACAATTATGATCGCCTTCTAACGCAAAACAACCATATAAATCTTGAAGGTCATGTACCCACTATTATGAGGGTATTCCTTACTGATACAGATAGTAAATAATCCTACTTATGGCCATGGGTGCGACAGAATGCTAGGCATCAATCATTTCTCTTCGGTTGCAACTAGTACCCTGTTAGTAACAGATAATAGTACTTTTAATCCAACTGTCCACTGATGTCCGATTTCACTATAGCGCTAAAACATGAATGAAAACCAAGAGAAGGCGCCTTTTTTTAAGTATAATTTCATTAGGATAATATAAATAAATATTTCTAATAAAAGATTGGAGCTATCTTATTTTAAAGTTAACAACACACTCATGGAGTTGCGCCACTTTTTATGGCTATGTTTAATTGTATAATACTTTATGGTATTTTTATTATAAAAAGTAAAGCGTCTATCTGTGTAACATTATATACATTTTAAATGGCATTATTTTGCATCCGGGGTTATCCTAGATATCTGTGGATGAAAAAAAAAAAGTGCTGAAGCAATACAATGGAAGATTCTCTTGTTCGCTGAGATGTAGGAGCGTTGCAGACCCAACATACTCGCAACTGCTTAAGAAAAAAAAAAAAACTTTTTCGCTAAAATACAATTGAAACCGAATGGAAGCCTATTGTAAATTGTAACTAACGTTTTTACAGACCTAACAAAATTTAAAAAAAAGAAGCTAACTTCTTAAAGACAAAATTGCAAAATTAATGAACACAACAATAATTAATACATCGGTCCTAAGTGATGGGCGAATAAGCAATCATGATTAGATGACATGTCATCCATTATCTATTCTTAGACTCAATTTTGATGATAATTTATGGATTTCAGATTTTCGCCTATTTTCAGCCAATCACCTATACGATTAGTTTCTTCCAGTTTAGAAGCAATAAAGTGTTCTCTTACAATTTACATTATGTGTAGCTCCTATCTCTGAAAGTGAAAATATTAATATTGTGATATTAATCAAGGTAAAACTATTTGCTGGATGATTACGAGAAAATATTTGGATTTTTCCAAATTAATCCTACAGAGATGGACGTTTTACTACTAAAATAGGTCTTAACGTTCTTGCGGGTCTAACAAAGCCGATAACTAATTCTAATTATACAAAACCAGCTCTGCAGAAATGCAATAGATAGTAGTTTATCTATCAAAAAGTCGATCTAAAGTCAGTTAAAATTCTCAAGCGTCAATAAAAATAAGCTTACATTTAAAGAAAATTGTAGTCAATTAAAAAAATCAGAATTAGAATAAATTAATAATCAATTAGGCAAAAGTACCAATCAATCGAAAGAAAAAACAAAAAAATTAAAAAGGGAACTGCTGAGATCAAACAATATTGAACCAATTAACTAAAGACTTCTGCTTTATTTGAAAAAGTAATAGTTTCATTAAAAATAATTTCATATTTAGTAGTAAATGGAATATATGATGTAAATCTTAAAATACAAAAAACAATCTAGACCTCCCAACTATAAGAAAAGACATCCACATTACAGAAATAGAATACTGCACTGTAACTATAAAAATATAATGAAAAAACACACATCCTCAAAATATAGTAATCAAAAAATTGGGGCAAAATAGCATAGAAAATTACGAATGTAAAAGGTGTCTTTGTTACTTATACTTATAATGTTTTCGAAACATTCAAGTACATGTGAAAATAAAAATCATCGCAAAAGAATTAACATATCGGTTTAAGTGAACTATTATTAATCAGTTTTGATAGTGCAAGAAATAATAAATTGTAGTTCTTTTAAATGAATCAATCATAAGTAATTAAACAATAATTGAAAGATGGTAGATAATACAGTAATGTTTACAAAATTGTTTGGCTTTCTTTCAAAACTAATTGACTATTTTTTGTCTGATAATTCATTCATTATCCTAAACCAATACTTTATTTTAAACAATTAAATCGAAATTCTGTCCGCGTTTTAAAATTAAAGTAATTAAGACTAAAGTCTTATTGATGTGGTGAAATCCACCGTGAAAGAGTTTCACTATTGGATGATTGCACTACAATGTTATAAACAATTGAACTGAAGTAGTAAGATCAAATTTACTTGTTAGTTGTAGTTGTAAATATTACTAATGGAGAGAAAAAAAATTCGATGTATGTGGATGTAACAAAATGAAAATCACAGTAACTTTAAATTTGATAATTCAAATTGGAGCCACCATGGGAACTGATAATCAGCTTTGGTGCAAAATTACTTTGGAAGAACCATTAGTGACTGAAATTACTAAGATTTTTTGGCTTTTCTCACAACGCCTCATTTTTT
The DNA here is from genome assembly GCF_049639745.1 of Rhodnius prolixus. Classification (NCBI taxonomy): domain Eukaryota; kingdom Metazoa; phylum Arthropoda; class Insecta; order Hemiptera; family Reduviidae; genus Rhodnius; species Rhodnius prolixus. The sequence continues at coordinate 9,279,106 of NW_027411592.1, read as the reverse complement.
TGTTTTATTTGTAGTATATCTATAAATTTTATTTGAATAATTTTCCTAGGAAAATACTTCTTAAGTGAGACAAGCTCCCACTCTTAAGAGACTATATTACCTGTGTGAAGTTATTACGAATTAAATATGTAAGCAAAATGTTAAAACTCTCAACACCCGTAACGAACAAATTGATTTATTTCATAAAATATTCTAACTAATTTGTAAGATTAAAATAAAATAAAAGAAAGCATGCAATAAAGTTTAAGAAAAACAAATTCATTTGTACTTACCAGGACAAGGCAAATTATTGCGGAAAAATGTGCAGTTTTTGCAATGCAGAAGGACTCGTTTATTCATTTTCGGCATCTAGAAAAAAAGAAAAGAAAAAGAATTTTAATCACAACAAAAACGATGTGAAATAATAATTAAAAAAAAAAACATTTAAATCAGTACCTATTAAAAATAATAGTACTTTTGTAAGCCATATTTAAAAATCAGAACTCGACAAACTAGTGTTTTTTTAGGCAGTTCGAATCACCCGTTTTATTATGAATATTACAAAGATAAAAATACAATAAAATTCTATTAATTATTTGGAAAGTATTATAATAAATGAAAATACATTGATAAAGTTAAATTAAAGTGAATTCATTTAAACCTGTATTTTCCGAACTAGCATTTTGTGAACTGAGCTGACATCTACCGCACTTTTCAGGAACTAAAGCTGGTTACATTTAGACTTGAAATAACAAGGATTCGGTCTAGGTTTGACCGAATCATCCCAATTTCAATCCTAAATATATATCAACCCTTATACAACTGTCCTACCGGACAGTTTTAATATTTTTTTTAATTTGTTTATTTATTTAGCAACTGTAATAGATGGTAATTACAGAACTATATTTACTTATTAGGTTAATCAAATGAAATTCATATTGTATGTACAATATTCACAATAACAAAGTTCTTGCTAAGAGCACTTTATAAAACTTCTTTTTAACAAGATTTTTTTTGTAAGTTCCTTACCTCACTTAGAATTTCAATCCTGATTCAAAATTCTGTCCTCTTTCTGAAAATTAAAAGCCCTATTTATTTGCAGCAACTCATTTAAATACTGAGTACATATACTGAGACTCTAGGGAACATGCTGCAGGAGGCAGATCTCTCCTCATCTTTCCAAAATCCTTTTGTGACTGTATAGAAACTGTACACAAGGTCGGGATTCATCCTTATAAAGAACAATTATTACTTTTCGATGCTGGAGAGAATTTCAGCAATACTAGCAATCTCTATTAGCAACAACCACACGTCCGCGTGCTGACGCTTGAATCTCGCAAAATTGTTGTAACGAACTTACAGCACCTGCCTCTAAGCGAACACAGCACATTAAAAAATCTTCGGTCTTATTCGATATTTTTCATGCGTGTACACATTCACATAAGTATGGTACATACTTCGGCTGCATGAAAATCAAAATCCACAAATGCATTAGTGATTTCTTCCTTTTTTTTTTCTCCGATAGAGCATACTCTTCGGATTTTAAACTCATTTTAACAAATAAAAATACTTATACACTATTTTTCAAACAATTTAACCGTTTAACTACGAGGTAGAGGTCAAATCACGTTTAACTTGTTCGGTGTGAACAATTAAATCGAGAATGAATTCAACTGTTAAAGCTATAAGAATGTTCTCATTGTAAACCTTGAATAAATAATTTGTCGAAGTAGCGGAACTATATCTCTGGATTGAGGAAAAACGAATTTAGAGGAAAGTTATAAATCTTTAGGACTATCTTTAGAGAAATTTGTTGTCCTTTCGCAACTCCATAATTAATGTTGAGGGTTCAATGTGTTTTTAAAATGCCGAGATTAAAGAAAATAGTCCGCCTTCGATGAAGGCATTTTTAGTGTTTCCTGATTTCCTCAATAAACGTTCTAACTGACTTCTATCATAAATACAACTTTTTTTGACACCATTTTCTAAGAATATTCTTTCCAGGGTAGTTGCACAGGATTAACTTTCCTAAAAGAGACACTAGATACTAACTCCTAGCGATTTGTTAATCTTAGACCATTTATTCACAGATCACAAATAATTGTTTTTCTCATAAGTACGCTTCTCTCAGAAGTTCTTTCATAAGTGTAAAACATGCTTGAACACCACTTATAAATTAGTCAATTTTACGTCTATCTTGGAGAAGAGTATAATATTAGCATATTTAAAGTGAGAGTTTAAATTGTTTTTTCTTTATCCCACTCAGTGTATCTTATTTTGAAGTATTCACTCAACTTGAAAATTGAAGGTCAATGGGTAATATAATTTAGATAGACCCCACCAATTAACATAAAGATTAAATTATTATTTTTTCAATTACTCTCCTAATTTTGTGAAAAAATGTTTTTTAAAGACATAAGCAAAAATGATAAAGCGCAATAACTGAAGAGGTGTACCTCCAAACTAATTATCTGAAGTGGCACACTTTATTTTTCCTCATATATATATAATTATAATTATATAATTTTTTATTTTTAATTTAAAGTGAAATCTACATGAAATAATTGAAATTTTGCAAAAGGCATATGACCTCATTTTTTTACTTGAAATATTTTCCCATAAGTGTTTAGTTTTTAATTATTTATTCGTTTTTGTTATTTTTGTTTTATTTTTTGTTGCGACAATAGAATAAAAATTAATTAAATGAATGTTTGATTTGCTATTTACTTCATCTTATTGTCTTTTTTTGTGTGTCCATAATCTTAATTTCATGGATTTTCTGTGCTAAAAGGAGCACCTCATGGAAAGAATATTAAACCCTACATACATAGGTAAAATAGCATATAGAATGAAAGAGTATTATATCCTACGTAGATAAATTAGCAATGAGATGGAATTTCTTTACAAATAGAGACAAAATAATAACAGCTTCCATCTGCGACAGTCCTTCGCTGGCGAATTTATTAAGCAGCCAGAAACTAATTTTAAAATCAATCTATTTTTAAAAATTATTCTGCAGAAATGTTTAACTTGTCTAAATGAGAATACTGAACGAACTCTTAAATGACGATGTAAATTAAATATGATGTGAACAGAATTAATTCATGCGATGATTTAGAATCTTTAAAGGTTATTTAAAACTACAAAATAAGTTTTAGAAATTTTGCCATTTACTCGTATAATTGAAAATACTTATTTCCTAATTTATTCCATAGATTTAAATACAGCACCTATGGAGAGCCTTCCTTTCAAAATCAAAACAACCCAATAAGAAACCTCCTACGACCGAAATTTTCTGAAGGGGGATTATGTAACTAAACCGCAATATTTTGGATTAGAAGTCTTACCTATTCACAATTTTCACTGTAAGACAGATGGAATATCTCCATAATTATGAATATTAAACTTGCATTTCAATTGAAAAAATGTCAGTTACGGAAATCTACCACTTCAGAGAACTTAAAAATTATTTGATGATGTGTTTGAAAAGTGATAACAGTGACAGTACGGCTACTTCATTTTATACAGCATATCCGATACAAGGTTTTAAGTAGAATCAATGAATTCTAAGAAATAAAGAATAGTTATTAATAGAATGGTTATTATAATTACTTATGGTAACTAAGATTGATTTGTAATCTCGTCCCTACAAATTGTTTACCTTATACTGGGAAGGAGATATTTTACACCCTGCTACCCTATTTCTTTCAATTTTTTTAATTAACACCTTTATTAAGCAATAATACCATTTTAGTTAAAAATGCAGATTTTAATAAATTTCAAAGACGAAATGGCCTTTATGCGATTTTGTAAATCTTTATCGCATGAAAGAAATTATTACAAGATAAAGATTTAATCTGATTTTAAAAACATTTTCATAAATGACTGAAATATTACTTAGAAAATTTTGTTGGTACAGTAAAAGATTTGATTTTCATTGACAACCTGAGCATTCAAAATAATACACTTAAACATGAAGAAATGAGCATATAATTGAAAACAAAAACTGTTGTACAATTCGTAAATTTGAAACCATTCCATTCCATTCAACATCACAATCGTGTTTTCATTTTGGTTTACTGTATGGCTTGTAATTTTAAATTGTTCAAATGAAGAGTAATGATTAAACTATGATAAAATTAATAATACTGACAATGAACACGTTTTACCTTACTTTTTGAAGAAATTATCTCCTAACGGAAAATCTGTACTCGGCGACCAGCACAATAATGGCGAATGGAATGGCGGTAACAGAATCGATTAAAATTATTACATGTTCGATAAAGTATAAAACAATCAAAATTAAAATGTTCTAAAGTAAATAATAATTATTTTTTTTAAATGGAATTATTTCTTTTTATATTCATTAGAGAGGAAAAGGTAATAAAATACTTCGAAAAAGTTGATTAAGTGGAATTACAAAATTAATGTTAGTCATTCAATTTAAAATAATCAACAATTTTGTGTTATATTAATTCTATTTTTTTAAATGAGCAAATATTTAAGAAGACACATAATAATTGAAAAGTTGAAAACTTTAGAATAGCTGTAATTCATTATTTTTTGGGGGGCTAGATTTATTTTGAAGATTATAACATGAGGCGATCAGTTTTAAATGGATCCTTGTTCAATCTTTTTGGAAAATGAGATATTGGTATTACTGCTTTCAGAATATTCTTCTCGACTCATCGGAATAGATTTTACTCATGACCCTAATATCTTAAAAAATTAAACGAAAGTACTATACAGTTTCAAACCGCCCATTATCCTTTCTAACATTTCGACGATTACATTTCTTCTACCTGAATCAGCAATAAAAAAATGCCTCTTTCTCAAACATATTCATTCTATAAAATTGTTTACATTTTCTAAACATTTCATATCTATGTATTGCAGTACTAAAACAGTCATTGTCACCGTACAGATCCAAAAGGACCCTTATCCAAGTAAAAAAGTCGCTTATTTTTTTATTATTTATTTTTTTTGTTAATACTAATTAAATATAAATAACATAACAATAATAGAAATGAAACTTCTCCAAAAAGTTTCTTAGTTATTAAAGAATTATTATAGGAGAAAATCTTTAAAACAGTTTTTCTTTATTTCCCCAAAAATTAGTTATTTTAGAAAAAAGAACACCTCTTATCTATAGATTTCAGTAGTTCTTTGAAGGAATTATCTTTACTTAAACTTTTTGTTTCAACATGTAAATCATTAGAAACTGGACTTCAGGTTTACAAAATAAGTTTAACTAGAATAGATTTCGAAAATTGGATACATATTATGTTTCAGACAAATAGTTCCAATAAAATATTAAAAAACAAGTAAATAAAGTGACTACTATTTTAAATTATTCTAATCATTTGATTTATAACAAATATTATTTTTTTTACAAATCTCAATTATGATTAAAACTTTTACATACAACTTAATTGAATACATTACGTGAGAAATAGATTTCATCATAGTTTTTCATTTAAAATTTACTAAAAGAAAATCACAGTCAGTATTTTTTTTTTTTTGTAGAACTATTACGTGGTTAAAGATTATTCCAAATTCGGCACAGTCTGTTCCTCTTTTTCTAATGACCTATCTCGATTAGGTGATTCCAAATTTATAGTAACTGGTCCATCATTTTGGATGCCCACTACAATGTGCTTTCCAAATATTCCTTCTGCAACAAAAATGTGTAAATTTTAGAATAATGTTTGCATTCAAATAAAAATAAATAATCTAGAAAACAAAAAGTTATCTTTCAGTGTCACGTGTTTGTTCAGAAAATAGTCTAGTGTATAATTTAGAAGTATTACCAACTTTTCAGAAGAGCTTCACCACTAAAGTTTTACTGCCGTCTTTATGAATATTTTAGGTGTTTGATTGTGATGTAGGTGGATAAACTAAGTTCAAGTAGTTACACCAATCATCTCAGGGAATGGAGTTAGTAGGTATCTGAGCATACCTAAACCTCTAAATAGATAGCCATATTTTCGAGGCGGTATATTTCTGTCTATCTATCTAGATATATAGACAGAATTTAGAATCCCCCCTCCCACACACACACACACATATGTATACAGGGTGACCAAAGTTATATGCTCCACCCACTTTTTTTTTTAACGGCGGGAAATTTCGAAAAAATAAAAAACAAGTATTTAATCATTTTTAGTCTAGTTTATTTTCAGTGATTGACCCATTTTTTTTAAACCCCTGTATCTCGAGATACAGCATCCAACTTTTGTTTTTCAAATGGAACGTTATATTTTTTGTTGCACATTTTTATAGTATTTGAGCTCCAAAAAAAAACAAAAATTTTTTTTTTGAAATCGGTTAGGTTTTTCAAAAGTTATGGTAATTTAAAATATGAAAAACTAATTTCAGTTTATTGTCAAAATTACGTTATTTTTTTTTAAAGAATCTGTTCAAACTGGGCACAATCAACAAATAGGCAAGCCAAAACTTTGGACTCCCACGCTTTGCTTGTAGCAGCAGTTATGGTGGCGAAGTCAAGATCTAGGCAGGCTAGAGTTATTCGACGTTCAGGTTGTTTTTTCAACAAACGTTTACAAACGTTTGAATCTACATTCAAATTTACTGCATCAAGCAGGTAAGTATATTTTTCAGATCTCTCTAGATTAATATAATAGATTTTTTGTTTTGTTTTTGGTAAATGCTTCACGCCTATAATCTTCACCTTTTAAGGTGATACAGATCTTTAGAAAACTTGGCATCTTTGAGAGGGTATTCTGGTAGTACAAGCAGGACAACACTTAATGCTGGCATTTCCGTTTTAATCGGACCTGCAAGTTATGGTACATTCAGTAATAGCTTATATTTAGGCAAGTCTAACCTTTCAATGAAAAATATAATCACTAGATTTGTTGGTTCCTTTACAGATAGGTGACTCAATAACAAAGGGATTCTCGACAGTTTTAGTGAAAAACAAAATTAAGCTACATCATTAAGAAGAAACAAACCAACAAACAAACAAAAACTAGCGATAAAAACCAAATAAAACTTACAGTATTTATATTATATACATGTATGTCAAAATTTTTATTAAAATTGATAAAAATGAGTTGTTATTTTTCCAAAATTTAATTACACAATCTTAAGGAATTTAAAAAGTATACAATTACATCATTCGGAAATTTAAATTTTTTGTTAATAAATAACACTCATCCAGTAGGAAACCATTATTAGTTATTTTGGGGATTTTGGAGCAAACGTTTGCTCATTATTACGACTTTTCAACAAGCCTTTGATAAAGTATAGCATCATAGCTTAAACAAAGAACGTTGAAGTAAGGGGGATTTTCGAGTACTTGTAAAGAGGTCATCTCATCATATCAGATATGGTATAAAATTAAATGTTACACAATTAATATTTCGCATTATTGGCCAAAATTAAGAGGGTATCTCTCAATGTTCTGAGCTCTCTCAACTTTGTGACCCTTGTCTATCTGGCATTATAGCTGATTCTGATTCCATGGTACTTTTTTTTTTTGGAGATAATGCAGTAGTGCTTAAAGGTTGCATCTTGTGAATCCCTTCAAAAGAATATAAAACGTTACTGGACCACTTCATAAAGATGTTTATGATTCTAAACTTTCAAAAAAAAATTATGATCAATCATTCACTATAAAACCCAAAGATATACCAAAGGATCTCCTACAAAATAATCACTCACAATTATCATCTACAGCCCGCTAGTGAGCCATGGTTTCCTTTTCATGCTCTCTTGAATTTGTGCGTCAGCCCACCAAATCCTGATTTACAAGAAAATAACAAAAAAAAAAAGAAGCAATACATATTTACTTAAGCTCTTTGATCATTCTTGAATTTCGCCTCTCCATTCGCTTCTTCTCTTGCAAACTCTCCCTTCTAACCCTGTTCGCAACTCCGTGAAAGCATCTTCCTCCATCCTTATCATACGTCCCACCCAGCGTAGCCATAAATCTTTATCAGGATTAACCTGGAGAAAAAATCCAGCAAACATATAGGATCAATAATACCTTGGATGAGAGAGATGAAATTACTTTAAGAGGGGTCCCAGGGCCGGAATCTCCGCAATTTGATTTCATTGCGCTACCCCGTTCAGCTAACTTAATTGCTCCCTTTCTCTCTGTAGCACACTGAGATTTTCCAACAGCCTCAACAGTCACTATTTTCTGTTTGATTGAAGGACGGTAGAATAAGCCAGAAAATCTTCACACACACACACAAAAGCGGGACTAAACATTTAGGTATTTCCGACATCGTCGATTAACTGCGACATATCGAGAGATGTCATGCAAAATTTGCTCTTCTTCATCCAATCAACAATTGAAAAATCCAAGTTAAAATATAAATGTACATTAGACTTTGAAAGTCCATTTTCAGGCAATTTCTGACGTAAGAAAACAAATTACAGCGGCATGTACGACAAACAGCGTTCAGGTGGATATAAAAAGTTTTAAAACCGTAAGTGGTTGTTTATTCGCAATGCAATAGTCGAACATCTTATGGAAGTGGATAAAAACCATTCAATAACACATCACGTATGTACTATTTAATTAAATGTTTTAAAACGAAGCTTTCTTGTCAATGTTTACATATAGATTCAAATCTTCCCAGTATCTTCTTGGAACACGTGATGTATGAATCTTATTATGATCTAGTAATTAATACAAAAATTAATAAATGATGAAAAAATGATATTTTTCATTTTATTCTATTATTATTATGATTATTATTATTTATTTGCAAATTTAATATCTCAACTCTTTTAAATATCTACTTTACAAATACTACTAAAGATAATAATCAAAATAAAGTAATAATGATGTTTTGAAGTACTTAAAGATGTTAACACCATATCTTCATTATTGGTGTTTCTCAAAATATGATCAATTTCTAAATATAATAATATTTTCATTTATTTAAAAGTGATACATTTATAAATATGAAGTACATATGTTTAATACCAGATTGCACTCAAGACATAGAATAAAAAACAAAGCTTTTGATGCAAAAGAATTTGGATTTGATCAAATAAATTAGCATGTAGGTAATAATAATAAATTTCATATGAAAAAAATCTCATTACCAAATTGAAAAACCATTTATCAATTAAAGATAATCAAATTTTAAAATTAAAAAATCTTTAAAAATAAATAAATATAAAGAAGCGATATAAAAACTAATATGACCATGCCGGCGTCAACATGTTGCGATGTAATAATTGACTTCACTTACCACGGACGTTAAGTGGGACACGCAATAAATGACCAATTTATCAGACAATCAAGTAGTAGGGCAATTGTTAAAATAAATTAACGCTAAATAATATTATTAAAAAAAAAAAAAAAATCTGCCAACATCTCGTTTCCTGGTTGTTAAATATTAATAAGCAAAGTTAACAGCAATTTGGATGTTTTATACAATTAAAAAACACATTAAATGAATACTTTCTTAATATTGTATAAATATTGTTATAGTGTCAACTTATCAAAAGAAAACTTCAAGGAAAATCTGCTGCAAAAACTAATCTCTCATGAATTTCTCTTACCGTAATTCCCAAGGTTATAATATAATAATAATCAGTACATTTTCACCAACCTCTGTATTTTAGCCACACATTATAAAAGAAGGGATGTATAGTGATTAGGAGTTCAGACAAGTATGTGGGAGATCTACAGCTTGAATTCAGCAAGTAGCTACCTTTTATTTATTGAAAAAATGTTAGAAGTAAAATATGAGATTCACCCTCCCATGATACCTAATTCTGAAGTACCCTCAAGCCAGACAAGATAGGCATAAAATTTACTTTTCTAAATAAAAGACATACGGCCTAATATTATACTAAAATGGTAGGTTAAAGTTAACCCACCGTGGCTACGTCAGAATTGTCTTTAATCTAATTAACCTGGGATAAACACCACATTAAAGGTGAGGACCAACATTAGTAAAATGTTTAAATCATTTTTGGGTAAATCTCAAATAATTGAAGCTCCATTCCAGTGGTAAGAGAAAGTTAGTAGTTCTACTGTGAGTATTCAGAATATTCAGGAAAAAAAGGTTTGTAGAAATGAAATGAATAAGTTGGCTGTTGTTAACATATAATACAAATTTTAATGGTTGGCTGGAGCCAAAAATAATGAATTCTCTTAAATGTCAGAAACGTCGAAGATAAAGGAAATCTATTTTCATTAATGCAAAATAAAAAATTGAAAGCAAGATTCATCATTTAGAAATGCAATTCTACTAAAGATTTTTTTTCTTTTTTCCTAGCAGCTTTAAATGGTTTTCCCGGCACTAACGTTTTCAATGATCTTTACTTCAAGGGCCTATCGTTTTATAAATTTTGATTACAAAAAAGTATTATTTTGAAATTCTGAAAGTTTCTTATTAGAGCGCTACTTCAATGAAATGTAAAGTTTATCAGCAGTATGTTAAATTACATTAAAGATCTAATGAAGTTGCTACGAAAGTACCAATATCATCTACCTATTTCAGATCAGGTTTGGTATTGACAAATATATTAACTGGGAGCAATTGTGATCGGCCATTTATAAAAGCAGTGAATTTATTTACTGGAAAATTATTAGGAGCAACAGCTTTCGTTCCTAACAACCACCCTTAATTTGGTAATTGGTTGTTCACTTGACCGCTTGCCGATTAACAAGTTGCTTACTGCCCCACAACCTATCTAAGGACAATTTAACACTAAAGTAAAAATTAAAAAAAGAATATAACATCTGAAATTGTAATTATTGTAAAAATGACTTTTTTGAGTTTTTTCCTTCTTTCTTTTTAAAGTATTTGCTTTAGAAAGAAAAAAATAATTAAAAATTTCAGTCAATCTATTAGATATGAAAATCTTTTCCGCATACTTCACAGTAACTTATTTCGATCGATGTTATTTTTATCAATGTAAACTTACAGAAAACTGTATTGCAATGAATTTAAGATAGTGACTAACTTCATCATTAAATATCCCAACTAAAATCATTACAGTTTTAAGTGGGTAAAGCATTAAATTTCAATATTAAAATTTAAAGAATCTTTTGAAGTTTTAATAAATCAGATAAAATGGACAACAGTTGGTCAATATTATTTTTATAAATGAAATGATTAGATTAATTTCATTCGAATTTTAATAAACAGAACAGTTCTAAAAATAACTAGAGCCTCACATTAATGATAATGTCCTATCACCAATCATCTGTACGTTCCCTTAAAAAACTTCTCATAAAATTCAATGTGGAGATGAAAATTAATATGCATAACAGCATGGTGAACAAGAGTTTATTTAAATTACTATGGAAACGAAGGAAATGACCAACAATCTACCCATTTAACTCATTCAGCTAACAAGCTCATGTTTTTTCCGTACACAATGTGTATCCAGTATTTGTCTATTGCAAACATTACACTTTCAAGAATGAGACAAAAAAAAGAATAAAATTTAAGAAATGCTAAAACATTGGATCACATAAGTTTTTAATTCAAAATTTAATTTTAATAAAATATTTTAAGGTTTCTTGAAATGAATATTTCATAAAATTTTAGTTGACAAGTGCAGATTTCAACAAGCAAAGCTACACCTAATCACATTATTAGAACTAATGTGATGTTTACAATAATTACTAAAGAGTTATAAAGCCACAATAGCTGAGCGTTTCAGTCATAAACGAGATAAGAATGGAGAATATGATGAATCATAGAGGGGAATGATGGGAGTTAAAAAGAGGATGAGTGGGAAGCAGATTGGCTAGGCTTTGATCAAGAGAATTAAAGAGAAGAAGAAACCGCCATATCAAGTGACTCCAAAAGGGCGTCGAAGAAAGATAAATCTTACGAAAGAAATTGGCTAGAAAAGAATAACAGAAAAAATTGAAAGGTGCCCTTGGTTCTGACGTCCTTCCCATGGAAACTCACTCAGGAAAATAGATAGAGATATAGATAGCGGAAAGAATCTATACTAAAAACCAGCGAAGCGATGCTTTCAATTATATTTTTGTGTCTTGTTATTTTAAAATTTCACCAATTAATGCACGTAATTGAAAACTAAAAGAATGTTTTAAATAAAAACATTAAATGTATGAAACAAAATTTATTTATCGGTCATTTAATAATCTCAAGAATAAATGATTTAGAAAACAAAAGGAATATTCTATTTCATGCACAGCACACTAAAGCATATCATTACAATTCTCACCTTTAATTCTCTCTTCACAATAATTATTTCTCATTTCTTCTAAAAATTTCCCATAAAAAGATTTGGATAATTCTGGTGCCATAGCAAGATGGAAATCAGGCTTATTTCCTTTGAGCCGATGATAGAGTGTTATTTGTGATAAACATAATACTTCATAATCTTTTTCTTTAACACTGCATTTCCACATTTTACCAGCCTCATCTTCAAATAAACGCATATTCAATATCTTTCGTACCCTAAAATAAAAAAATAGAGTTAGTTTTATTGCAAGAATGTATAAGCTCTTAAATTGATTATAAGTATTTTAATTTTCCTAAGAAGGATTTTAAGAAATGTTTTAATTAAACTAGTTTTTACTATCTCTTACAAAGAGACAGAGGAAGTACAGGAATCACGCAGGTTTCTTGATATTGAGTTTTTTTGTTTGATCTGTTTTGTAATTTGCCAGGCTTTATATTAAATGTAAGTGATTGGATGTTCAACCATTGTTGAGAGACTCTCTTCCACCAAAACTTATTTTGATGCTCTGCGTATCGGGTATGACTGATAAGGCATATTGATTGATAATCAGATTTTATGTTCTACGTTTTTTTTAAAATATTTTTTATAATTGTATGCAGAATGATAATCTGTTTGCCAATTACTTTAGTTCTATGAAAGATCATAACAATCATAGGATCAATTGGATCAGAGATTTAGAGTTAAAGCTACTTACCCTCGAAACATCCCCTAAATGAGTTTTTCTGGCAAAATGTAAGTAGTTAATGCACCTAGTTTCAAGTAAAAAGAGACTTTTTCGAAAACTTTTTGAAATACTTGAAAATTCTATTTTATAAAAAACGTGCAATCAATAAACCAATTCTGCCTCAAATATGGAATCCTAGCAGTGCTCTTAATATCATTTGATATTAGACATGGAGCAGTAAGTCGACTTAAAGTGATACTTATCATGGAAGATCAAGTGTCACCTTCTTGAAACCCCTAAAAAGCATTTTCTAAGAAAACTTATGTAATAAAATTGATGTTGTTTTTCTGTAGTATCATTGTTTAAAGAAAATCTTAAGAAATATTCGAGAAAATTGAGTTACACTTTGTTTAACGTACTTCGACCCTTGGTGAATCAGAAATGAATTACCAATTAAAGCTATCTGCAATTAAAAAAAATTAATGAGATACGGCACGCCCAAACACTTCCTTTTTTTAAAAAAGATAACTGAATATTTAATATAAAATTTATTGTTTGAACAAAATTTAGCAATGAGAATTATATTATAGCATGGTATGGGCATTACGAAAAAAAAAATTGTTGTTTCATTAGTATTTTTGTTTTGTTTTTGTTTTTAAATAAATTAACGGCAAACAATACGTGTTTAAAACAATAACTGAACTCTACAAAAGTTTTTATGATGTCTTATCTATTGAAATTATTACATAAATGATTTTATATATATTTTTTTTTATTTACAACTTTTCCATTTGCAATTGTTAGTTATTTATAAAATCGAGAGCTCTTTTGAAAGAGAGAAATAAGATTATAAACAGTTTCTCTTCTATAAAAATGTTGGCAGAGCTCCATTATCATTAAAGCAGACGACACAGATTAGATCCTTTCTTAGTACGCTAACCTTAATTTACTCACTCTACTTTTATTCCATTTCATTCCAATAGCTGTTCATTTAAACTTTATTCCAGAGGAAAAAAAATCTGGTTAGGATAAATCCCGCTAGTATTACATTTCCTGGAAAAATATTTCAAATAGAAGTAGTAGTTACTACAGAAACATTGAAAAGAAATTTAATTTTGACCATTCTTACTAATTAACTTTACCAACACTATCATGGGTTTGTGTTTAAGATTAGAAACTTCATTAATAACAAAATTAAAGTTAATTTTCAATAAATTAATTCTAAAAAACATTTTTGTATTTTATAATTCATCTTTATATTCAATTCTATTTTAATATCACAGTTGACTAGAGCATATCTAATAACCAACGATTGCTAATTTGCTCTGAGCCTGGATAAAAGGCTATAAATCTAATAATTAGTCCACTGGTTGTTTCTTTATTTAATATTAACAAAAATCATCATATCCTCGGATCATAAACATAGTTTGAAAAATGTGCATCCAACAACTGAGTTATTAAATGAAATTTGAAACGGAGGGGATTTGGAAGGTGGATTAACAAACAAATAATGTCTTGTTGCAATAGAATTAATCTAATTAATTTCAAATTCGTTGTTCAAATAAAATAATGCCTATTTTTATAGGCGGGCTTCACGTCCAACTACTAAATTAGGGTAGGGTACATAGGAAAGGAAAGGGAATAACTACATTTACATACAAATATGAGAGGAATGTTCGGTATGGAGGTTAGAAATAAATTTGGAGAAACGTTAGTACAATGCAACAGGTCAGCCACAAGTGCATAATTTGGAATTGGATATAATTTGGTGAGGTAATTATTGAATATTGTATCGTCAAGTACTGGGATCAATTTTGTGTAAGGAAGGTACCGTTAAGGGCGAAAAGGACCAGTTGATAAAAGGAAGAGTAGCTACGCTTCCTACAAACTTAAATTCGCAACTTCCAACTGCAAGATTTGCGTCGGAAATGGAATTTGGGAATCTTGCACGATTCCCAAATGTTTATGTAAGGGAAATTTTCTAAATAAAACATTACACTGAACAGTGGATTGATGAGAAGAATACTATGGTGAGGACATTTCTTTCGTGCGAATAAAGCGTTACTTCCATACAAGACTCTTCCTTGGAGACAAAAAAGAGGAAGGCTTCAGAATAGCTGACATTACTATAGCACTATGTCTGTGAGAACGAAACTCAGTTAGAGATGCTTGCATAATCGGTGACGAATAGAATAAAAAGAACCCGCAGTATTTGCTAATTAGTAGAAAAAGTTGTGAGAGCAATTATACCATACTTTTTTTTAAATTTTCTTTGATGAATTCTAGATTAATTAGTTATGGTGTCTTTTTATTACATATATTTAAAAACAAAACTTCCCTAACCTGTAAGATTAATTTATATTTATTAAAAAAATTAAATTTATTTTATCTACGAACCGTTAATATAGTTAATGTTCGCACAATCAAGTTCTATTATAATAAGATTACGGTAGCATTATGGAATTAGCACCAAGCAAGAATGTAACGCTGTTTCTAAAAATAAATTAGTTGGAAGGGGGTACAGTTGCTTCTTCCTCAGGAATAAAATGTTAACGTACTCTTTTCTTTCAAGCCATGCCTCTCCCTCAAAAAAATATATATGTGTATAGTGCAAAAAAAATAAATTAAAAAAACAAACATTTTGAGATTAAAAAACTGGAAAATAGCTTTGGTTAAATCGCACTTCCAGGAGGCTAAACCCATGTATCGGAATCAAAGTGGTGCCAATGTGGATTATCAGCTTTCTGCAGCAACTTTTCTTAAGTGAGATGTTCGTTCACAAATACTAACAAGGAACATGATATTTCATCGAATTGGAAACACATATTTTATTAACTTTTAGTCGCAAATCGACACTTGAAATACATTTTTCGAGTTTCTCTACTTTTATGTTCTTAAAAATTATAAATATTTTGAAATTTATTTTAAAGGGCTAGTTGCAATTACAAATTTTCGAGTCCTACATGTAACAAACTAAAATCCGAAACAGAACGAAAAAAAAAATCCACACTCAATTTTATAACACTGTTATTTCAAAGCTCTAGTGCAGTTTGTTATTAGACTTTTCTCAATAGAATTACGTCTGACTATGAAGAAAAGTTGTACTTTTAGAAAAATGAAATATAAAAAATGGTGAGAAAGTCTATTGTTACAAACTTGCAGGTTGGAACTTAGTAAAGACCGCCAAGACAAGTTAAAAACTAGATTAAATCCTCAAGTCTGCCTGGAACGATTATTGAATTCCAATTTCCAACGATTTGTCGATTTTTCCATCAATCTTGCGAATTTACAAGATAACTTTGGGAATGCAGCTATTATTGTTATTACTTTTTATGTCAACTAGTTACAAAAAGGTAAAAGTATTAATAAAGAACAAAAAGGTTGTTACGTTTTGCATTTGTGATGACTAAGATCCGGGGTCCCATAAATATGGGAAACTTCCTTATTAAATGCCAAGCAGATTACTCCGATGATACAAAAGTTCCGCAATGAGATATTCTTTTTTAATTAAGTAAACATAAACTTTAAATTCAAGGGAGAAATCAAGTTGGATTCAGTAACAAAAGAAAATAGATAAATTAAAAGTTGAGCACTTAGTTGATAAATATGTACTATTTACCTAACATTTAGTAAATATTGGTAACAATGAAATATTAGTATTTCTTAGCGCAATTTAATATCACACTATTATTGATTAGAAATAAAAAAGTAACCTGTCGCCTGACAGTTAGTAAACATAATGCTTAAATACAAAATGGAAGGCTACAGATGCAGATAATATGCTCTTTTCGATTGATTTAAAATGATAATTAGATCAGATTTTAAAAACATACTTATACAATATCACATTTAGAGAATTTCAGCTTAAAATACCGAAAAAGAAGAGAAACAGGAATTGTCAAAAATCAGAAACTAAGAAATAGATACTTACATATAATCAATGTCTTTCTCCGTATCATCTCTGGATATACCAATTAATATGCACAGACCTTTACCAATTGAAGAAATTACTTCCCCGTCGACTGAAATCAATGAAAGGTGATTGACATATAGAGCAGTTGCAACGGTCCATCAAACAATCAAACAATTGTATTTCAACTCATCTAAAATACCTGTAACATTTGCATTCAACACCCTTTGTATCACAGCCTTCATAGTGGTGAATTTTATCACGCACAGAAACTAAAATTAAGGCAGCTTTAAGCCATCACGTTTGTAATTGTAACCTTCACCGTTTCTCTTGTAACCTCTTTTCAGTTACAGTGCTATATCTTTTAGCTTAGTGTTACCAACTGTCAATTAAATAATAATTTTTGTAAATAATAATAATTGTCATTATTATAACGGAGCAAATAAAAGCATACTTTTTTTAATAGTTTACAAGTTTCATAGTTTATATATTGTCATTCTTGTTTTTATTTAATACGTGTTGAACAACACTGATTTTCTATATTTTCAATTCATTTCTTTGGTACATCTTGTTAGCTTATCAGTAGTGATGGGCTATACGAGTCCGCCTGTGGAATCATTGGATTTGAATCAACTCCAGGGTCGGAATCGATTCCAAAAACTCGTTCATCGATTCCAGTTGCCGTACCTATCCTATGCTTTCGTGCAAATATCATGCAATTTATTAAATATTTTATTAGTACTTAACTTCATCAGTTAATAACAAAACTACATGTAATTTGCAACAGTTTTAAAAGATATATAATATCTAATTGTTATTGACAACATCAAATAAAATTAGCTTTACACAAGAACAAGATTTAAAACAAAGCAGTTTTGTTAATATCCAGCAGGACCACTGGGAGGTTGAAGTTACCCTGCCAGGAGGGGAAATGAAATGGGAAGGAAATAAGGTTGTTAAAGGTATCAATGATGTTAGTTGGACCTTAAAATATGTACATGCAAACAAATTAAAATATAACAATGAACATAAACTAAGAAAGATTAACGAAATGAAATTATATTACTAAATATTTAATAATGAATAAAACTAAGCCGTCTATATATATATATATATCCCAATACAAAACAAAATGAATAATTTTTATCACAGCATTATCACAGACTAGAGAAGGATTAAAGTTTAAAGCTACTTAGAACTTAAGAAATTAATTAATGTAAATTTTTATTCAGAAATAATATCATAGAAACATTGCTCGACTTTAATCTATTGCGTCTGTCAACTAATATTTGTCCAGCTTTAGAGAAAATCCTTTCGCAAGGAACTGAAGTGGCTGGAATGCATAATCTTTTCAAAACAACGTCATACAATCTGGGATATAAGTCTTTCCTCTCTCTCCACCAATCTAACGGATTGGCTTCTCTATTTAAAAAAGGTTCTGCCAAATATTTGTCTAATTCAATTATACTGGCAGATACTGGGGTCTGTTTCGCGTTTAACGTTTTAATTTTTGCATCGAATTCCCGCCAAAGACTAGAAGTAGAAGTTGTGGATGATGGAACATCGGTAGATAACGAAGCTTTCGGAATTTGAATAAATGATAATTTAGTGGCAAGAGAATGGTACATTTTCCGGAATTTAATGTCGCTCGAAAAACCTTCGTTTTTAAATCGCGGATCTAAAATCATCGATTGACCTATAATTTCTACCGATTCTAAATTGGAAAACCGATTTGAAATATTAGCGCAAATTACTCGAGCCATTGATTGTATTTCAGGTCTGTAATTTGTGTGCAAAAATTTTGAAACGTGATCGGTCATAAAGCGCGAGAATATAATAATTTTAGAAATTGTTATATAATTTTCCGAACTTACTTCGTCCGTAATTTCATTAAATATCTGCAATAACTGAACCGCGCTCTCTAATATTTCCCAATCGATTGTTGTTATATTATGTTCACCCTGTAGATTTAATAAAGCTATGGTCGCGATCAATGGCTGTTTGGTTTTTAAAACGCGATCAAACATTATAAATGTGGAGTTCCAACGAGTGGGGACGTCTTGTTTTAATTTTAATTTTGGGAAACCCATCTGTGTTTGTGTATTATGTAGCTTGGTCAGAGAATGAGAACTTCTTTTAAAATATTCTACTAAAGCTTTAATTTTGTCGGTCGTTACGCGAATTTCTGCGATTCCCGAATGGACAACTAAATTCATTGAATGGGCAAAACAAGAAATATGCCTCCAATTGCACTGCTTTACTGCCGAAACAATATTTGCACCATTATCAGTAACAACGGCAGTTACTTTATTGGTGAGTTCCCATTCTTGGACCGTGGATTGCAGGTGTGAGGCCAAGTTATTCGCTGTATGTCGTTCAGAGTAACTAGTACACTTCAATAAATGTGTTTGTAAATTTGTGTTTTGGTCTATGTAGTGGGCAGTTATAGCAATAAAGCTTTCATTATTCACCGATGTCCAACAATCAGTTGTTAAACAAACGGCATTTACTTCGTTGAATCTACTTTTTAATTTTGATTCTTCCCGCTTATAAATCATTGGGAGTAAACTGTTGGATATATACTTTCGTGAAGGTACATTATAACTGGGGCAAAGCAATTTAATTAATTTTCTGAACTCTTGATCTTCAACAATACTAAAAGGATGATATTCTTTTACTATCATTTTGAGCAATTGTTCATCAATTTCCTTGGACTTACTGGGGTGCAAAGGTTTGATTACTTCTACAAAGTCAGTCAAGGATTTTTGAATTACCGGAGCCTTATGGGCAGATGAAGAGAGAGGAGCGACATCTGCAACTTCTGAATGGATGGAAGCTAAACTAGTAGAGGGAAGCGAGCTTAAATTTTGAGTGTCTATAGAAGTTAAATGAGATTTCTTAACAGGGATCTCTTCAGTGCTTTGCTCTGTATTCTTTCTTTTATTGAATGATATAGGATGTTTTCTCTTCATATGTCTGAACAAATTACTAGTAGAGCCACTTGTAAAGCTAACGATTTCGTGGCAATACCGGCATTTAGCTTTGACAGAATCAATAGAATTAAAGTGATTCCAAATTTCACTGCGTTTTGGCATTTGTCTGAAATTAATTTACTAAAAATTAATAAAATATTAAATTTAAAAAATAAGAAACAATAGTAAAAAAGGCGATAATAACCCCGTAGTTGATGGGCAAAAATAAATAAATAAATAAAATAAAATAAATAAAAAAGTAAAAAAATTAAACTAATTTATTAAATATTTTGCTTTTAAAATATTTTCAAATATTCAATAAAGAAAAACAAAAGATAAAAATGAAATAATTATTTAATTTAGGAAAATATTAGTCTTTGAAAATATTTTAGAAATCAACAAAGCACATGCTCTTCAACTTAATTAAGATTTACCACTGGAAAACACCCTTATCTGCTTATCATCAGAAGACAGACACACATGAAATATTGTTATCAGCACGAAAGATGAAATTGAAATGGCCCTTATTGCTATAGCTACATATCTAGAGACAAAAAAATTATATTACCTAAAGAGCGTACTTACTACAGACTC
Organism: Rhodnius prolixus; assembly: GCF_049639745.1. Lineage (NCBI taxonomy): Eukaryota > Metazoa > Arthropoda > Insecta > Hemiptera > Reduviidae > Rhodnius > Rhodnius prolixus. Next base: position 9,258,768 of record NW_027411592.1, on the reverse strand, counting down.
CCTCCCACTCTTATTACCTATTTCACAAACATTCGGCGATTGGAAATATTTTTTAGCAAAATATTATTCTATTTATTCTAAGCAGATTCTTAAGATGATTTTAATTTTTAAAATTTATTTTTGTTTATTACTCTTATAAAATACGAAGAATTTCAAATAAAATATAATATACAAACACAGAATGATTTAGTATGCAGGTGGAGTCAGTCGTCGTTACCATGGTAACGGAACCGTTAAACGACTCCGGTTCCAGCTCCAGCAATTTCTATTGGCTAGAATCAGTGAACGAAAAAGTGGAACGAGTCCGGTTTCAAAAGGATTTAAATCACTCCGGATTCGACTCCACCAACTCCAGTGGATTTAACCAATGAAAATGCTAGAGTTGGGCCGGAGTCGTTTAACGGTTCCATTACCATGGCAACCACGACTGACTCCACCTGCATACTAGATCATTTTGTGTTTGTGTATTATATTTTATTTGAAATTCTTCGTATTTTATAAGAGTAATGGACAAAAACAAAATTTAAAAATTAAAATCATCTTAAGAAAGCGTTATTATGTTTTTTGTATTCAAATGAAACGAATATTTAACTACAAAATATTTCCAATTGATGAATGTTTGTGAAATAGGTGATAGAGTGGGAGGGATACTACAGTAAGTAAACCAATTAGGTAATACTACATTTTGGCTCAGTTTTACTTTGACCGTCATGCGGACATGTACACGTTTAAACTTACGCCAATGAAGATAAGAGTAAGAGTGTCCAGCGCTTAGTTAAAGATTAAGCACACAGCTTTTTCTTTTTGTAAAACAATAAGATAATATTTTAAAAGCTTGATATTCAATTCTTATTAGATAAATATTGTGAGTAATTATAATTTTGTTTGAAGGGTTAGAATTTTTATGGAATACTTTCCTACCCATTTCCGTTTCTCTATTGAATCCTCTTGAAGCAAGTTAACTCCAGTCTTCCAGTGGTCAAGCTAGATAATGACAAAATTGCTTTAATTTATAATTGACTAGCCTATTTTTGGGTTAATATTTGTGTTACGTTGTTAATTTTATATTTATCAGAGCAACTGGAAATTAGGGATAGTACTTAATGTGTGTAAAAGAAATATAGTTTTGTTATTAACTGGAAAAGCTAACTGTTAATGATATATTTTAATAAATTACGTGACATTTGTTCTTATGTTTAATCGTTCCAAAACCTCTGCTGTCTCATTTTCATTTTAATTTTTTTGGGGCGGGGCGGAATCACTTTTTTTTAAAATAGGGATTTGAATCAACTCGTTCCACCATCGGACTCGTTCCAATGGAACGAGTCCGCTCAAATAGCCCATCACTACTTATCAGTTTACGAGTTTACCGTCTACCGATCAGAAGTTGCAATGTCCACTAAGGCATTAATCTTTAACGCTTTACTACTGGATTCATTAATCATTAAAACAGTTCAATGCATCTTGTTAAATATGTATTATGTTTGATAAGTATAATTTAAGGAATCCTATTCAACAAAAAAATGTAGGCCAAAATTCAACTAATTTACCTCATTCCTATTTTTCTTGAGTTATATATATGTACCCTTAAATATATGAAATTTATATTTCTCCAGGTAATTAACATGAAGGAAAATGGAAATAAAGGAAAGTTAAGCATATCTAGAGGATCATGATTGAATAACTGCAAAGTTGGGTGTTGCGAATGGATTCTTCAGAGAAGAATTGCTACAAAAAAATAGTAAAACTTCTGGTAACTATTAAATTTTGCCAAAAATACTGTATCAATACAATGATAATTGTATTTTGCTTGTGATAATATTTCTTAGCAGAATTGTTTTCATGTAATTGAAATATTTCATCATGCGTTAGAAATATATTATTTTATAAGAAGGTAATTGAAAAAATTGGTGTATTTTCTTCGGTAAGTGCATAAATGTACAAAAAATGTCAGTATTTTATACATATATTTGTATAAATACATTTATCTTAATATTTTTCTGTCTAAAGGATTTCAGTAATTCGATATTGTAACTTTTAGCCCTGCAACAAAGTAATTTCTTGTTCAAATTTTTAAGAGCAATAAACTATTGGAAGTGTGAGAATAAAAATATTATTTTCAAAAAAAAATGCTAGCTTAGCATTTTCTATAGTTGAGAATGTAAACAATGTCTTATAATAGTTACCTTAAACCAGCAATATTTTATAAATGCATTTATTACCAGTTGGTGCGCAAAAGCTTCTATCTTTGGTTGGTTTGGGTAAGAATTATTAACTACTATTTCGAGAGTAAAGGTAGTTAAAGTAAAATACTATTAGAAACCAAATTAATATTAATTAGGAATAATTGTTTGATAATGCTGTTTAATAAGAGCTTATACACTTGTGATTACCGTTTACCGAGTTTTAGAATTTGTCATGACCTTTTTTTAAATATTCAGAAAAAGTTGATGAAGTTCTAACTTTGCATAGATGTAGCCAGAATACTGAAGGCAAAAAAATATTACTGTCGTCTCTAATGTTCTCACAAAACACAGAGCTGTAAGAGTAAAATTTGTTTTCATTTTATCTCTTCAGTTTTATAGACCTTTGATTTAGCTGAAATTAGTCCCTTTTTCAATTTTAAAGTAACTTATTCAAATCTGAAAAAAATTGCAGATTTTTGTACACAATTTTTTAGATATCGTTTTCTAAAGTTCGTTTTTGTTACAAACAGCAATCTGCTTTAGATTTTCTAATGGCATATTATATTAAGTTTTAAACCACCTATGTTTTATTTCAAATATGTTTATTACGCAAATATTTATTTGCGTTTATTCGTCCTGTTTTTCTGTTTAGTTAGTGGCAATGTGAACTATTTTAGAAAAACTTTTGCAATGATTTTTAATTTTTACGTTTTTAGAAAATAGTTTCTACCAAGAAAATTCTATTATTCAATGATGATGTAATCCAAAATTAATGTATACCTTAGAAATTTTACAAACTATTACAACAAGTTATCCATCATGAGGGCGTATTGTTTTTGTTCGTATAACCTTCCTCGAATTTAATTGGACTAATAGTTCCAGTTATCGTATTTACTGCTTAAAGTTAGACGTTATTCCTACAGAGATTGCGTAAGACATTTCAGCTATAGGTCGTTGTCCAGTCATTCTACCTCAGCGCCTTACCGTAATATTTTTCTTTTAGTCTTGCCCTGTTGTTTTGAAACTTACATAGTATAGGAAAATAATGGGCCCTTATACTGTGTGTAGCGTCCAGAATGATTTAGGGGGCGTTCAGGAAATATTAGATCTCGCACAGAAGGGGTTTGGAGTGAGTGCGTGGCCATATATAAAATGCCGTGTGCTTCCTTATCAATCTCATTCCAAGTTTAAACTCCGGTCGTTTCACATCTATAGCAAAACTACTTGCACGCCGGTTGTACACACACATACATTCCTATATTATTATATATTTATTCACATCAATTTAATTTAAGGTAAACTATCTCAAGGTTTTATGAAAGTGGTTTAACAAGTTTTGTACATTTATCACTGAAGTTTTTTTCTTCTGTTTTTATTCGTAATTCATTACTTATGTTACAAACGAAGCCGAACAAGTCGTACTTTTGCTAAGGTTTCAAATAATCTTAAGTAATTGATTTTCTTGTATCTCTTAATATTTCAGAATTACTTTTCCAGTCTGTGATATTTAGCTAAGATGAAGCGCCTTGTGTACTGCATTTTTATATTCATAGGTGAGTCGTTTTTTTTATTCCTTTTATGGCGTGTTGATAACGTTTGATTAATTACTTGTGGTTTTCCCCTCACAACGTTTAAAGTTTATTATCGTGACATACTAGTTAACAATTATTTTTCACCATTGTACAACATGCCTACATTCATTGGAATAATTTTTATTTATTTTGGACTTTTATTCGGTAGCTAATAACCATTACTATTGTTTTTAGATTAATTTATATTATTTTTGGATAATAAATCACTACATATCGCATAGATACAATGGAAGAGATTTACTAAAGTCTTAGATAAAATTACAGTCAAATCAAAAACATTACTACAGGCTGTTTATGTTTATTGCTGCTACCATGGTGTAAATTATTAATGCTCGATAATATTATATAAGCACATTCTATTACATTAGAATTAATTAAAAATTAATTTTTGCCCATGTCTTTTTATTCTAGATAAAATGTTGAAAGTTGTGGAACTAAATATTTGCAATGATTTCTAAGTTCAAAGAAAATCGGTAATAATTTTTCGGTAATATCTTGAAAAAACAGTAAATTACCACTTCCAGTTAAGAGATTTTGATCGGTAACTTTTTTTTTAGGTCCTGTAGAAGTTCCCAAAAGGTATATAAACTCGGAACTTTTTGTGATTTTATTTTATTTTTTTAAGTTAGTTTGCTCATACACTCTCTCACAAGGTTTTTTTCTCTATAAACTATTTGGGAAATTAGCTATTTTTGTCAGTACTTTGAAAATTGCAATACTTCCCTTACTAGATGTGAGAGAAAGTAAAAAACTTTAAATATAATGCACTGTCAGCAGATTTATGTGAATAGAATCTAGTAATTATTGTTATTCAGAGGTTTAATTCATCGTTTGATTAATAGAGAGCTATTCATGTTAGGCTTGCCAAGAAAAGTGTCCTCCTTTAACCTAATAAGGTCCTTTTTGACTTCTAATACTAACTTTCGCTTTGTTATTTACTTTTAGAATTATTATTTGTTAACATTTCTTTTACAAGTTAAACAAAATAATTTGTCAAAGCTGCTGTTTACAAGAAAAAAAAAAATACAATAAAGAATACAATTCTTTGAATGTCCAATATTATGAAACATCTTTTAACGTATTGTAATAATAACATTGTCATGCAAATGTTTGTGGGATGTTTAATTTAATAAAATAAGGCAAAAGAAATTGTCATGAAAACATTACAGTCATACGGGTATTTATCAAAATGACTGCAACCGTGTTTATAACATAAAAAATGCAGCTATGATAGTTATCTACCATCATATTCATGCTTAATCTTTTTTCCTACCAGATGCTGATAAGCTAAACAAAAAAAAAAATCTTCAAATTATCAGTGGCTAGTGCTTTATCTTTTATTAGTGTTTTATTGTTCAAGTTTTGAAATTTCTTTCCTTTCATCAGTATAAATGGGAAGAAATTATCTTAATTGTAAAAAAAAAAAAAATTTGTTTATATTTTGCAGGAGTAATTAACGGAGAAATTACATTCAGTATTCAGGATTTGGAATTACTGATAAATGAAACATCTACTATTGTAGTGGGTTCCACGTAAGTTATTTAGCATTTATTTAAATTTTAAAAGTCACGAAAAAGAACAGTCACGACTTTTTCTTTTTCCAATTCTCAAGATTCAAGTGGTAAATTATTTAAATTCTATTAATAGAAATTAAATTAATTCTGTTATTTATAGGTCTTATTAATAGTTTTCACTATTCTACATTCATAAGCCGTTCATCAAACCAAACTATGTTTCAGCCCACCCTCATCCCTCCTGTCATGAAATTACTTTTTCTAGACTAATTACTAAAATTATAGAAATCCTGTGAACCATTTCTTCTGTAAAGAAACCTTCCCAGAGGCAAAACATAAACCCTCCTCTTTCCTTAATGTAAACATTAATAATGGTGAGACTCCAAGCCCTTCTCTACTACCAAGTACCCCATATCTCGGAAGAAGTGGCTAGTCTACACTTCCCTCTGCAGATTTTATTTAACTCTCCATAATAATATATGATGGTTGGGATGGTATATGCTGAAATAGCAATTTAGAAGATAAAATAACTATCCCTTCTCCACCAGAAATGCATTTATTTGTGTTTTCAAGGAGAATTTATCAAATAAAAGTATCTCTCTCTCTCTCTGTATATATACATATACGATCCCATCTGTCATATATTTAAGAAAAATTATTGAGTTCGTTTATAATAAAAATAAAAAAAAAGAAAAAGAAAATTCAGTTAAGTGACATTCAAGGTTGAGTAATTATGTTTTTATCAGTTCCTATGAAAGTCCGTAAGTAAACAATTAATTTTCAACTTTTTGAAATTTTCGTTTTGAGTAAAAGAGTGCCCGCCCTCATATAACCCAGATATAAACATATATTATATATATACAGAAACATGACAGAGTGAGCATTACTAAAAACCACTTCTTCGGCCTCCAAGAACCTAAAAACATATTTTCCCATGGAAACTCGATTTTAAAAATTTTACACGTCGCCATTACAATTCTTCTTATTTACCATTTTACATATTTACTTTTCTTTTCCTTACTCCAAGGAAAAAGAAGTATTGCATTCACGTTATTATGTGTTTTGTATTGACATAATATTTCAAAAACCAAAAGTAATAACTCAAAACTTAGTTATTTATCGCTATTATCGCTTCAGATTGTTTTTAGAGTTTAGTCGAAATCAGTCAATTGAAAATGCGACTTCTATTTCCATTTTTACGGGCTCTTCTTAAAAATGGTTCCAACTATTTTTTGTAAACTTCTTTTTGAGCAAATATTTTTTAGAATATTTTACACTAATAAAATCGAAAAAAATATTGATTTTTTTACAATAGATAAAGTTATTTATTTCAATTTTTTTAACCGCCTTATCTCTAATTGTTGTAATTGACGTTAATGTATTATTAATCAAATTTGGCATTGAATGTAAGCTTTAGATTAAATTTTCTCTCGTCAATGAATTTCTTCCAATAAGTTATAACATTTCCTTGAATACTCTAATAATTCATGTAGGATAAATTAAAGGATTACCGTCCATTTTCTAAATTTATTTGTTTAAAGGCATGCCTTTAAGATGTTCAACTCCTATTTAATTTGCTTATTTCATTCAAATATTGATGGTGATTATTAAAATGTATCAGCATTCTTTGGATTACTTTTTGGTTTTTTTACTTTGAATAATGTACTAATAGGTCATGTGGTAACAATGAATAGTGTCTGTTCGCGTTTCTTTTCCTTGTGCCGTCCTTATTTAAATTTACGTAAGTAAAGCAGGTCTATTTTTTTAAAATTTGAAACGGTCTTTCAGATGAAAGTTGTTTTAGAGGGTTCGAACTGTTTTTTTTTTTTTTTTTATCCCTAGGGATGATATTACACTATTGTAGTTGATGTGTGTTACTTTTCTCAGAAACCTTAATTTTTAGGGGATTTGTGAGGGGCATCTTCGTACAGAAATACTGTATGAGTATTTTAAACCTAAATGTATTCCTAAATTCTGTGTTGGAAAGGAAACTATTAGACTAATTGGTTAGAATTTGATTTCCAGCATCACCCTAAGAGAAAGACATGTTTTAATCGGCACAATTTTTTTAAGTTAGAAGGACTGATGATACGTTTTCAGGAGTCATCGATTAAGATTAAAGTTTCATTTAAATAAATGAACTTTATTACATTATATATTTACTCTTATTTTATAATGTGTGTATGTAAAAACACGAAATGCCTCACGTTCAAAAATTTATTTTAGTCACATTACTTACGAGTAAAAATAAAATTAATTAATAGTTGGATTTGTATTGAATGACACAATGCTGTATGTTGTTATGTCTGTAATCTTTGGACTAGCTGTTTATTTAACGACACTTGTGTTTAAATATGCTGCAATTTGTGTTTATTACTCTTATCTGATGCTAAGAAAGCTGTGGTTGATACATTTTAAGAACGTCAACGTATCTATTACAAATAAAAACTTCATTTAACCTCTAACTTTTATGAGATTAAAAATAATTTAATTAATTTTTTCTCTACGTGACATAAATAAATTTCTTTTATTTCCTGACAACATTTCTTAATTTATGTAAATAAATTTCAGTTTCGATTAAAATCTAATTTTAGGCTTTTAATAGTTTTTTTAAAATTTAGATCAGTTTTGTTATAATTTAGATAAAAAAACAACAAAAAAACTGGTGTGACTACTTCAGAAGGACCCCCTTCTTACTCAAGTTATTTCAGTTACTTATAATTGCCCAATTACTTCAGAGGTTTAGTATCCCTCAAATAAATATAGGATGTTGGGGGCTTATTTTTATTGATTCACCTTCAAACAAAAAGGTTTAGTATGTTCAATTTCCGTGTGTTCAGGAGATAGGTTCTTCCCCAAATACTTATTACCTTATATCGTATCCATAGATTCTCTAGTATCCCAAATCCATTTAAAATTACTTTCTCATTAAAATAAAAAGTAAATAACATTGAACTTATCTTTAAATATTCAATGAGTCATTTTCCAGAGAGTGAAAATAAACCAACATTTATTTTGGTCCCTTTAGGTTACAGTTGCGCTGCCTTTACATTATCATTAAGTATTAAACACATTGATGGTATTCTAAATTTAAGAAAATCTGTTAGTGAAGTTTTTTTAAAAAAGTTAGTATTTGAAGCTTGGGAATTCAATGAGAGAAAGTTAAATGAGTGTAGGACTTGGATTTCGAAACAATACATTTAAGCAAGGATTACCTTGGGCACATAATTGATATCAAAAATTCTTGATGTTATAGCAATATGTTAATAAAACATAAGTTGAAAATGTTCTTAATTTTCAGTGAACCCAGATTACCAGTGAGAGTAAATGTTACGTCTAAACACGATGATATTCTATCGTTTAATCCTACATTCTTCGATACGAACAGTTCACCACCTTGGAATCTTGTTGTGAGAGGTTTAAGTCCAGGCCATGATATTGTCAGCTTAACCGCTGATGGACAGCAAATAGAGTGAGTATTTCTTTTCTTTGAGGTAATCATTAAAATACTTAAGGATGGACTCATTTTTCAGTAATAATGGTTTCTTGCTTGAAAATTATCTTGAAATTCAGTAACAAGATGACTTTTTTTTGTATACCAGTTTATCTAAGGCATTCGTACGAGTAACAGTTGAAAAATCAAGAGTGTTGACCACAGTTAGTGTTGTAGTCGGATGGATTTATTTTGTAGCATGGTCGATCTCTTTCTATCCACAAATCTATGAGAATTATCGAAGAAAAAGGTGTGTAGAAAAAAAAATAGTTTAAAAAAGATTCTATTTATTCATGTTTAAACTCAAGCTATTTTTACTATTAATTTAAATTTTTTAGTGTAATTGGTTTGAACATCGACTTCGTGGGACTAAATCTAATAGGCTTTGTATTGTACTCAGTATTTAATTGTGGCCTGTATTGGATACCGTCCGTGGAGGTGAGTTACTAAAATTTTGCTTACTTGCAGGAAGCCTAATTTTTTTGGTAAAAATTGGTGCAATCAAAATTTTTTTCAACAAAATGGGTCGTCAACGTTTATTCAATAAAAATCATACTGTCGCATTTCCTTGCAAACCAATTATAAAATCGGATCTTTCTGTTCTAAATCACTCACACAACGTCTGATTTTCTCATTTTTCGGTCACCAAGAGGATCTCAAAACATTCTGTTTCGAAACTTTAAAAAAAAGGCGCAACATTCTCATAGCCAGTTAAGAGAGAATAAAAAATTATTTCACTTAGGAAAAAAAAAAAAATTATAATTAAAAAATCTAATCATAGTTTGTAAAGAAAAAAGATGCAAAGTAAACGTATTTAGTTACTATGGAAACCACTTAATATAATTGAAATAAATCAAGATTTATTAATATTCGTTAATTTTTTACTTTTTTTGCTTTCGTTTTGTGCAAGTATTACCTAATACCTCTTATTTCTTACTCTCTCACCTAAGATGAGGACACATGGAAAAATTGTTTAAGAAGTTTTTACATGAATGCACAAATATTAACTCCTGATTTAAAAATATGTAGTCGAAATCTTTTAAACGTTTCACGTATTTCGGCTGCTGGAAGGGCAAGATTCTTGGGGAAACCATGAACTGGAGGGATAGTGGCTCTAATTTTATCTCTCTTCCTGATGCTTCTAAATTCTTTGTTTGACCATCCATTAACATGTATAAAGCCTTCTTCCTTCAGATCAAGCTAACTGGATTGTCGAAGCTACAGTGAATGCACCACTTTTTTCTGTTGAAACCTTCTTTAGTCTAGTTGAACGGTATCAGTCAGTGATGCTGTTTTTGGTATGTATTAGGGCCAAGTCGAACTTATCCTTACTTGAAATGGGGAACCGTTGACAACTCCTCAGAAAAGCCTTCAACAATTTTGGAATTCCTGAAGTCTGGCTCAAAGAACAGTTCCATTCTCTATAAATCACTGCTAAATTCAATAAAAGACAACAATAATTTTAAAATTTTATATTTTTCACTAGTAATAGGAATTACAATTCATTCATTCATTGAAAATCCATTTCCTGAAAACAAATTAACTTATCACATTCCTCGCCTGAATTTGATTCCCAGTAGTCCGCTAAAGCGAAAATTTTGTAAATTTTCGAGAAAAATTGTTAAATTGACTTAGTTGGAAATCGCTTGTTCTTATAAAAGTTCGTTACTCATCACTTAAACTATTCGTCTGCCTACTCGAATTAATAGGAAATGTTTCTAATGATAGGTAACATGGAGTAAATAGAAAAAAAAAGAATAATTTGTTAGGTTAAAACCGGAATATTCAGCTTAATGACTCCTTACCAGTCGTTTAAAAGCAGAACAGGTTCAAAGTCCTGTAAACAATTTTATTATAACATTAATGAACATTTTTAAGAAACTTCCACTGGACATGCTACTACATATATTTGCTTTTGTTTAGTTTTTAAAAATAAATATTTTATTTTTTATGTATTGTTTACTTATTTAAATGATAATACTATTTGACTTAACTGTTTTTAGCAGTAATAATAGTAACAATTTTTAGGGAAGGAATTAGCTGAGTAGTGAATACTGAATACCAAAGCGGAGATCAAGGGTTCGAATCCAGTTGCTGGCCCTTAGATTTTCTTTTCCTAGGGTCTCTGTCCGGTGATGGACAGTGCTGTCTGTAACGAGAGAAAACTGTCCAGAGGCCGGTAGTGCACTCCGGGTGCCAATAATCTCAAATCTTAACGCGCCTTAAATAAAATTCAACAATTAATATAATAATAATAATAATAATGTTATTTATTATTATGTTGAATGTTACAAATTAGAAATAGCAACAACAAAAATTGTAATGTTTGCTCATTTCATTATTTATTTTACAGGCTGAATATTTTGAAAAAAATCCTAAAGGGCTAAATCCAGTACAGTTGAATGATATAGTTTTTTCAGTACATGCTGCTTGCGTAACACTTTTTACGTTATCACAATTTTTAATTTATGAAGTAAGTATAATTGAATGTATTTTTACCATTTCTTACTCATCTAAGGGAAAGATATTGTAATTTTTACCGAGTTTAGATTTTGAGTTTCCACTAAATATATAGTCTCCGTTTTGTGATCTCCTGAATCGGAAAAATGGTTTTTATTAATTGGCGTCGCAAGAAGCTAAAACATTCTACTTCGTTTGTGTACTTTGTGGTTTTTTTTATTTTATTTTCTGCGAAAGGCTCCAGCGAAAGCTTCCAATTTGATATAATCATTGTTTTTTTTTTTTCTTGGAATTTTATATTAAGGGCACTTTGTGGGGGGAGTTTTTAAGCATCCCTCTTCTAAATTAAACTTTTTTAAAACATGAATTTGAAAAAAAGACATTGAAAGAGCACCCTTTTTTTCAAAAACGTAGTACTATAAAAAAGTAGATATCGAACAATTCTCATATTTTAAAATTTTATTATGCTTTAGGATAATTATTATTGTAATAGTAATTTTTAACGACAGTATTGTCAGAATTGTGAGAAATTCTAAATTTTATGAGTGTTGTTTTTACTTGACAATTATCAATTTATCGAATGAAGATTTAAGAATTCAGTGATATAATTAGAAAGATATAAAGAAATATATTTATTATGCGTAACCGTATACTATCAATAAAAAGAGCAGTAAAAATTGCTTAAAAAACTAAAAACTATTAAAATTTGAAAAATGGAAAGTAATAAAATATTTATTAGAATTCTATTGTTTTTTTTTCTAAATTTTTATTTTGTTTTAAAAAACTAATTTGGAAACAAATTTAACCTTATAAAATAAACACAAAATAACATCGTTTTGCTGAATGAATTCCATTTATTCTTTTAGTAGACAATACTGTTTTTTTTTTTTTTTTAGCCAATGTAATAAACCAAAGTGTTCTTGTACTTACGTAATTTAGTTTAGACGTCCTTGGACTACCTTGGAAAATAATGAAGGTCTCACGTCCGGAGAACCTGGTTTAATAATTATTTGTAAAAAAAAAAAAAAAAAAAGACTTCCCCGCTCACTCACCTTTATCTGCATCGACTTCATATAACCGTCACCCCATGATTAGAAGAAGTATTAATTTCCGGTTATTTTTTTTTGTTTTGACTTACTAGTTTAATTTACACAAACTTATAATTTAGAAGAATTTGTTTCAATGTTGTTTTTAGACATTGTTTTTAATTTTTTCAATGACTTTGCACTTTTATTTCCACTCAGGGGAGGGGGAATGATAAATGTAATTTTTTAAAGTTTATACATCCTGTAAAATGAAGGTACTTTTTCTTTGAAGTAACTATTTAATGACACGTGCGGTTTCTTCTAATTCATATTTTTTTTTTTTTTTAAAAAAAATCATAAATTGAAGAAAATTGGTCGACCAAAAATGCCTAGTAATTATTTAGGGGGTTTTCTTCTATTTTTTTGGTTTCGAAATTGTCGCCATTCTTCTCGAGATTTTCTTTGAATTTTAGAACTGTTCCTTTTAAGTTAAAACATTTATCTATGAAATTCAATTAGAGGAAATTCTTAGAGAAAGGTGTCGTTAAGCTTTCCTGTTAAGTGCCGTTTTCCTAAAAAAAAAGAAAGCTAGCAGCTTTCCTGGAAAAATGATCCAAATAAAAGTGATTAATACATAAAATCGGGCTAGTTAGCTAACTGTTAAAGTGAAACTCACTAATTTGAAATATGGGAGGTTTTGGTCAAAATTAGTGACACTTAATTGAACTTTTGTTTGTGTACTTCGTTCACACATTCATACAAGTTGATCTAAAACTTATATTTAGGACATTTTTTTAAGAAAAATTAGAATAAATGCACTTCTGGGGAAGGAGGAATAGTACACTTTAGTGCAACGTACAGTTTATCGACTTAGTAGACAAGACATGACGCTACAGACTATTGCAACATTTACTAACGAACTCCAAACTAACATTAAAAAACAAGAGACTAATTCACTTGACAGTTATTCAACCTATCTGGACTTACGGAGCTGAACTATGGGAGTTCAACCAAGCCTTCCATTTCCCGGCGCATCTATTTATCCCAATCTAAAATCTTTGACCCAAACATCTCAACATCCCATTCGTTTCCCACCATTTCTGGAATACTTATTTTTAGTTTTACGCGAAGACAATTTCACTTGATTTTTTTTTTTTCTAATTAGTATATTTAAGCATTCCCAAATTATACATAAAATAGCATACCGAAAGTTGGTTATATCTTAAATTCTGGCAATAATCGGGCAAAACATACGATATCTTCCTCATTTAGATATGTAATTTTTTGACCCTAAAAATTTCTGATTTTAATATTGACCAATTTTTTTATATTTTAATGTTAAAATTTGTGTTTGCAGAGAGGTGGCCAGACATTATCCTTAGTGGCCAGAATACTTATGGTTGTATTTGCTGTAATAATTATCGTCTCCTTTATTTTACCATTTGTTAAAGTCATGGGTTGGCTCAACTTCCTGTATATATGTTCTTATATCAAGCTCGCTATTACATTGATCAAATATATACCTCAGGTAAGTTTCCTATCATTTTACAATCTACAGTAATATTAACTGTTATTTATAGAAAATCTTGTACATCATGAAACCTTGTTATTTTTGTTTTGTTTTGCGCTCCACGATCATGATTCAATCAGTTTTAGTTGAGATATCTTTATGATTTATTAAATAAACCAAAAATAAAATAAATATATAAAATAACTTTTCCGCTGTGAATGCCAAATTATAAATGACATTTTTTCAACAGACGACTCGGTCTGTTTATCTTAATATATATAAATATGTCTATTCTCAAGAAACTAAACAAATTTTTGCATACATTATCCCACTGCCATCGTCTTTCCTAAGTACTTATTTCCAAAAGTTCTTAGGGACAACCGCCCGGGGTCAGCCGTCGGGAATCGCATAATTAATGCCTAACCATCGTTCAATAGATTCATGTACATTGGCGTCTAAAACTAGAAACCACCACAGTGACGAAAAGCAAGAAGTTTGAACATTAGAGTCGTAGTTACTCCCAGCCATGTATGTTCTTTAATAGCCTAGAGATTTCCATTCGTTGGAGAAAGTGATTTTAATCCTTTGCCCTAATCAAAATTACTACTGAGGATTATTCTTTAATAGTTAAATGTGCCGACCTTTTCTTTTATGAAAAATAAGATTTCATATACCTATTGAAAATGGGCAATTTTGTTTTTCTTATTTTCAGTAGGTTTTGTTCGTAAATGGTATTTAGAGCCAACTAACCTTTGAATTATAGCTGCATTGTCTTTCTCTATTCTTCTTTTTATTGTTGAGTTTAAAATATAATTTGTTAGGCAGGAAGAAGTTAGTTAAAGTGTAGTTAGGTAATCATGAGCTAGACGTAATTTGCTGCAGATCAAGTAACTTCAGGAAATAACTTGTTCACGCTCAATAATTCGAACACGCTTAATGAGCCAAATCATTTGACATTTAAGCTGAGATATTGGAAGGATCCCAAGATCTCTTTGATTACAAAATCAAATAATTCTATTTATTGTGTTGAATTTAGAAACTTGTATTTTGTTGTACTACAACTATCTAAGGGAAAAGCCCTTCGTTTTACTATAAGTAGGAGAATATAGAAAAATTCTATTCAGACCCCTTGGCGTTAAGCAATTTCATCATTTATATTTCAGGCTGTGATGAACTATAAACGTAAGAGCACCATTGGTTGGAGTATAGGAAACGTCCTCTTAGATTTTACCGGTGGCATGCTGAGTATGCTGCAGATGATCATAAATGCAGATAATTACAGTGAGTTTTTGTATTTAAGGTTTTATTTATTATTTTTTAAATAATTTTGAAAACAAATATATTTATTTAAATTATTATTTAATTAAAAAATAAAGTAATAATAAATATTTAAATATTTGTATAGATGATTGGGCGTCGATATTTGGTGATCCGACAAAATTTGGATTAGGTTTGTTTTCTGTATTGTTTGACATTTTCTTCATGACACAACATTACATCCTATACAGGTAAGATCAGTAAATAGTATTATACCCAACATTTTTATTTGACTAACACTAGAATTCATTTCGTTCGGGTTGAAGATGAAGTTCCCTCTCATTTAGTTGTTCCACCATTTCTCCGTATAAATATCTGAATTTGAAATTCTATGAATGTTTAGGAATCCTAATTACTTGACTCCGAAAAATCTAACTTGCTTTTTCAATTTTTATACATTTTTTTTTTAAATATCCATCCAATTTAGCTTATTTATTTTCTTGAATTTTCCCTGCTTTTTGATTATCATCCGTTTTTATTCTGATTTAAAGAAAACCAGTTACAAAATCAGCAACTCTTACCTAGATTTATGTATGCAGCTATCAAATCAACCGTAAATTATTTGAAAGTCCCATACATGCTTAATAGTAATAAAACCTTCCAAAGAAGCAATTCATTTATACAATTTTTTTTTCTTTAAATAATAATGTTAACGTAGTATTTAAACTCACAATTCTTGACAAGTTCACAGCATTTTTCAATTTCAAATCAGATTAAATTTATTTAATATTTAAAAAGAAAACATCGTATGTGCTTCCATTTTTCAATTGATTTTTATCAAGAACAGTGTTGAACATAGTTAATTAAAAAAATAAAATTAGTTTTTCCTTTAAAGTTGTATTAAAACGCATGCGAGTGACAACAAAATAATAAAGGAAGATCCATACTTTTTCGAATGTTTAACTGAAATTAGCAGGAATAATTTATAGGCAAGTCAGATTGGACGAGAAAAAGAGTTCCCAAAGGAATGTTGTCGAACGATTACCAAGTATTGTGAAATTGTCACCGGAATTGATTGTGGAAGAAAAAAATGGCAGTACGTCACCGTTACTGTTGCTGCCTTGAATCCATCAAATGAAGAACAAGGAACAAGATCTCAATCTGAGAATCTCTAGATTAAGGAGGCCGCGGTTTAGCAGCCCCTTGTCAGTATTCAAATTAAGAAGCATGATGCGCAAATCTAAAACGAAGAGAACTTGACTTAGGGAAAAGAAATCTCATCTAAGGAATGAAGATAAAACGTCGGACTTCCGGAAATGGAAAGTTATTAAAATATAAAATGATTGTATGAAGTGCTAAGGCCGGCAAGTTGTCTTTATAGTGGAATCTCATCCCCTCTTCGAGGATGGTCCTCTGTGATATTTTTATGAAGTTGTCTTAACAATTTCCATATTTTCGTTTAAAAAAACACAGCAGTCAGACTCCATTAAATCAAAGTTGTACAGGGAAAGGTTTAACCAACACTTTTTTCTTCAGAATCTCGTGACATGATTGTGCACAAACTTATGAAACTCGGTTAAACTAAATTTATGGCATATTGGAGCTTTGTATTTTTTAGTGTAAATATTTTAATTTGTAATCCAATTATTTAGTGTTTGTTATTTTTTATATTTATTTGTGTAACAATTCTGAAAATAAATATTTTTTTTTATTGGAACTGGCAAAAAAAAATGTTAATTTGTATTAACTGAAAAATTGGAAAGATAAAAATGTGCAATAAGTTTCACAATTAACCTATGCAGCGAAGGATTTCTATGTTGGGGGGCCAACAATTAAACAAAAGTTCAGTAACGCGATACGTTACCATGGCAAATTCATGCTTCGATGGGGTGAACGATATCCTCTTGTAGGATACTACAAGATATTAAACCTGAGTTGCTGAAGTTGACGATATAACACCTTCAAGGTGTTTTTTAGTTGAGCGGAACACCTTAAGCACTGACTCACCGTGTCACTCACATTTTCAAAATGGGGTTAAATCATAATAAATTATCATTATTGCTCAATGTGCATGAAAACTGGCCTTAAGTTCTCGATGATTTACCTTCCCCCCCCCTTAAGAGTATCATATCTTTTAGGTATAACTTTAATTATTAATGGTGGGTACTTTGTTCATTTTTGTATGTATTGTTTATTTTGTATTTAGTTTTTGACAACATACTAGGAACCAAATCATATCAGATTTGCGTAATCATATGATTCTATGTCAACAATGAAGATCAATAGAACTCAAATAAATGCATGGGCAATTTGTTAAAAAAAAAAAATTAACCACTGGAAAATGCACCCATCCCTAGCCAAGATGTTTGGCATCCCCAAATTCTGTTTATCTATGAATACCCCAAAAACTACTTACAAAGTTAACAAGTAATATATATTTGTGATGTCTCCGCTTCTATTTGTGTGGTCATTTATCAAAGAATTTTATTTGCTTAGCTTTGGGATTTTATAAAATTATATTTTGCTTGAATTAGGAAGACATATTTTAGCACATGTCTCCGAGCACTTTTATTCATTTTTAATTGGCTATATATGTAGGTGATTTATAGTTGATGAATCAAATATTAGAATCATTGATGAACTGTCAGTAATAAAGAAGAGAATTGTTTATTTAATTTAAAGAAACCAGATAAATTTAAAACACTTTGTTTCGTTTGGAATAAAAAAAATCTAATATTTAAGGTCATTTAGCACCCAGACCTTGTTGGTCTCCGAGCAGAGATCATTTACGAGTATTATAGACAAACTGCTCACACTACTCAGCAGAGTAGAACTTCCTCTTGCAGCTTAGAGGAAGTGGTCTCAGGCCAAGGATCTCTGTATTTTAATTAAGTGTGCAATGGAAGAACAGAAAACAGGTGGTACTTCAGAAAAAATATCTTGCAGCTAAATTTTTTTGATTGCAATCTGACAAAAAAGAAGTAGTTAGCTAGAAGTTTTGATTAGAAGGCAATTTAGGAGTTTTAAAACGGGTTTAGATTATTACCATTAATAATGCTGAAATTCAAACTGAACCTTAGTTTGTGAAGTATGGTAAATTTATTATAAATAAATTATTATTGTTTATTTATTTATTTATTTATTATAAACTCTTAAAACCGTCTTATAGTGGATGTTCTATGTATGTCAAATGCTTTTGTTAAATATTCTTAGCTTTACAATACTGATTGTCATTTAAGTGCAGTAAAATAGGTACGGTATAAATGGAAACGTCCAATTTTATAAATGTCTAAAAGTTATCATGGCAGAATTTAAAATATTCATGAAAATAAAGAAAAAAAATGGGTAAAAGGCTACTGGTTTCCATCTAGTTAGTTTTCTATATTTAAAGAATTGACTGACATTTTTTCATAACTATGACTGCATTAAATTGCACCAATTGTGTAAATGTTTGGTCACGAACAAACCACATATATTTTCTTCAGTTTTCCTTTTGTCGCTGCTCAGCGAGGGTGTTTAAAAAGTGAGACGGTATCTGTAATTTGTTTTTAATTTTGTTTCCAAATATGTTTTCACCTGATGGTTTTTAAAAGAAGCTATTGTTTAGAATATTGTGGTAATGTGTTCTGTCATTAGAATCTACTTCAGTTTTAAGTTTCTTACCATTTAGAAACGATAGTTTAAGAAAAATATAATGGGCCTGATAATGATTTGAATATTCTAGGTAAGTAACCATTTATTCATTATCTTTGTTGGTTATCTTTGAACTGTGGTGTTATCTAAAGGGATTAAGGGACATTACATGCTTGGTGATTTGCGATTCTAAGATTGAAATTTAAGTGAACATGCATCATTAGAGACGATTGTGTGTTAGCTAGCCTCTTTTTTAGCGCCAGTTTCTTTTCTAATGGAGTAAAGCATCATTTTTTTAAAGGCTGAAGAAAGCCGCTCAGTAGTAGAAAACCAAAAATTAATTTCCCTTCGATTATTTTGAATTTTGTTCTGTACATTTGGTTAGAGTCTTGAATGATTGTTCCTTATAGAACTGCGAAAAGTTTCGGCACAGGTGGGGGCACCTGTATTATGTGTTTTTTTGTTCAGATGGGTTGAATCACTCACTCTAAAACCAGTGGATATGAGCCACTGCGAAAAAGGCGCTATGCGCTTCGTACCACACAATTTTGACAAGAAATTATAAGTTACGATCTTCATACATTTATACATCAAAACCTGAGACCAATAGTTTCAAATTCAAAAAAGATACCAATGGAAACCTGGAAATTATAAATGAATCCTTCATAAAAGACCAATAACCAACAAAAAAACTTTATAGATGATAACATTGAATTATCCTACGTGTGTTTTCTTTTTACAGAGTTGCTTCCAGTAAAATGTATGATCTCGAATACAGGACCTAAAAACTACAGTTTATCTCTTTGAAAAATAAAGTACCTTACATCCCCTTTATTCTTTAGAATAATTTTTGTTTTGACCTAATTATATTTCACATTGAAACAAAAAAGGTTGTGTTCAAAATGTGTTCTAACAAAAAACATAAACACAAGGAAAATTACTGCCATAATTGAATTATTGTGTACAAATTATTCTAAATTTACAAATCAAAATAATGATAACCTTTAATATTAGGTCTTGTTAATCTTAAATACATGTGAAACATTATTTATTTTTTGATATATCAGTATTGTTAAAATTTAAGAAAAAACGTTTATTGTGAAACTGACAAAAAAAAACCAAAATTATTACTGTCTTAAGTTTTAATTTGCACATTATTATTTTTTTTTAATAAAAAAAAAAAGTATTTCATTATGTGAAAAGTATTAAGAGATTCTTAAGACTTAATTTGTTAAGAGCTTTGTTTCCATTGTTTTTGTTTAAAATATAATAATTTCTTGTTTTTTGTTTTTGTTTTTGAGCACACTTTTATTCCATTAAAAACGTTCCTATTTTTTCTAATTTGTCACCCTAAAATTGTGTATACCAATTTACATATATTCATAAAATGTAATGGTGAAATTAAAACACGATTTTTTTTTGTTTAAATTGTACAAACTGTAGCTGCAATTCTCCAACTAAGTGTGGTAAAGACTGCGAACAATAAATTAAGTGTGTAACT
This sequence comes from Rhodnius prolixus, assembly GCF_049639745.1. NCBI lineage: Eukaryota > Metazoa > Arthropoda > Insecta > Hemiptera > Reduviidae > Rhodnius > Rhodnius prolixus. The sequence continues at coordinate 9,238,597 of NW_027411592.1, read as the reverse complement.
TAAAAACGTTTTTCTGAAAAAGTGCCTTTTACAATCCGGCCTTGCCTTTACACTATCTTTAGCAAATACGTACGCAGGATGGAACTGATTTACTCAGTGTCCCTGTGCAGATTGTGACAGGTTTTAGGAGGCCGAAATACTTCTTATTTTGCTGTTCATTGCGTTGCAATCGTTAGATTACGATATAAGATCTACGGCATAAGAGACTAATTAGGCAATGCCGAGGGACTAGTACACCTAGGCTAATCTAGTTTTAACGAAATTATACAACGAAATAACTTTAAAACAAAATTCAACATGATAATAAATAATAATAATAATATAAAAGGGAAGGGATTAGATGAGTGGTTAGCGAATACTGGATTCCAACGCGAAGATCGGGGGTTCGAATGCAGCTGCTGGCCCTTAGATTTTCTCTTCCTGGGAGCTTCTTACAGCTAACTGGCCGGTGGTTGACAATGTTTTCTGTCATGTGAGAACACTGTCTGGAGACCGGCTGTGCACTGAAAGAAGCTCCGGGCGCCAATAACCACAGATGACGCGCCTTAAATACAAAACAAAACAAAAAAATAATGATTTAACATGTTCCTTAGAGAGTTCGAGTACAGATAGTCCGCTTTTCTTGTTGGATTTTCTGTTTCTAGAATCACCAGCCCACTGGAGGTCGGCAATGTTCTGAGAAGTTCCTTGACGCCAATTTCTTAGATTTTATCGCGCCTTCAATTAAAAAAAAAAAATTAATTATGCCATTATCAGCTGTTATTTTAGAAGACACAGTTTTTAGTACGTCACTTACTTTTGGGCGAATTAAAATTAATAGGTATGGAAGTAGGCCATTGCCTGTTTTTCTTTTTACTTTTATCTATTGTGGCCAGGCAATAATTTATTTTATTAAATATTTATTTTTTATATTCACCCCAAGAAAGAAAATACAAGTTTTCAGGGCCATGCACCCTATATAAATTATATTTATAGCAACATATTATACTATTGTATTTTTTTATTTCAGGCATCCACGGTACATGGAAATCCCAGGAATAAATTCCAGTGCTACTGTTTCAGTAAGTGATAATGGACAATCGGAACAGACTGTTGGAGTTAGTGAACATCCGGATAGGTCCGGTGATGTGTCTGTGAATACATAGTGTGCAAACTTTTAAAATGGAGCTGAAGATTTTTTTTAAAAGACTTTCAGAAGAGGAATCTCAGTGTCAGTTTTTAGGTGCACAAATGAAAAGAAAGCAAATGTGCATTTCTGTAATACTTAAGTTTTCTTTTATGAGACTGATTTTATTTTGTAGAAAATAATTAATAATATTGAAAAAGCCAAAGAGGTCTTAATAATAATGCGAGCGTCAGTCGTGGGACCTTGAAAGTAAAAGGCACTGTGGAAAAAATTATTACTGCAATTTGCCTGGGAACATTTATTTGATCTTTTGTCTAGCTTATGGAAGCTGTTGTAAAAAGATCCGGTAGTACCTTAATTTTCGGCTTAAGTTTAGACTGCACAAACTGTACAGGTCTTCGGATACGCCGATTAAGTATAAGCATTAATGTTTCAGTACTTGATATCGCACTGCTCTTCATCAGTGAACTGAGATTAAATATCAAGCTTGATGAATCAGTGCGCAGAAAGCAGACAGTGGCAAATCCAACCTCTTGATTTTCTAAAAAATCCTGTTTAGAAAGAAAACCAGTTATGCTAATTAGGGAAGTTTATTGTGCCTTCAAGGTTCAAAATGTTGTATAAATTGTTAATAATCGTTACATACTGTAGACAGTAGGATCGAATTATACTAGCAGAATTTTTATTCAGCGTCAGATCTGCATCCTACAATGGAATAAAAAGTTGGCGGAAAGGATTGAAATCTAAACCATGGTTGAAGGGAAAGTAAAAGCCACCGTAGAACCAAAGAAACTTCACTTTAATCGCGCTAGAAGACTGTAATGCAGTAACATCTTTATTCCTAACTCACCTTTCTAGGTAAGGAAGGTGTTGAATTTGCCTTCACTTAGGCACATCCAGTTATTTTGAGTTGTTCCTGCCAGGATGAGGTGATTTATTTTTTTTATTAAAGTGAAAGGGGTAACTTTATCTATTTCTCTCAAATGAGTAGAACAACATGCGTTATCTACACTGTATTGTAATGTGCGCCAAAGCAATTAAAATAATTAGTAAAATATTGATAAAACAAAAAATCTATTTCAATTTTTTGAAATAGCTAATCATATTTTTTTCAACAGAATATTTAATTATTTTGTTGTCTACACATATATTTTTTCGTTACTTTAATGAATTTTGCATGTGTATTAAATGTTTTTATCCTTAAGGTACTGCTTAATTTTACATACTTATTTAACATTTTTATAAAATATTAAAGAACATAGAATGAAGTGATCGTGTATTTATTAAGTTCTCTTGATTTAGATAGTGGAAGAATTAAAATCCAATTAATTACAAAAAATTGAGGTTTCCACAGAAATATTCAAAAAATTCAGGAACATCAAACTTTAATTAGCAGAAAGAGAGAGCGGAAAGAAATACTTCGACTCACCACAATAGACTTATACATTTATAATTAAATATACAGACATATATCAGGAATCTAACTGAAATTATAGCTTGGTATCACCTTGTAATTACGATTGGTTCTTTTTTCATGATTTTATGAAACTTATTACCAACATTTATTTGACAAATTTTCGAAGAATCCTGGGGATGGAAGCTAAGAATTAATAAACACTTGTAAAGAGCCACAATCAAAATATTGTATGCTTCACCAAACCACGGAGTATTAAGAAAATTCGCAAAACGAAAGAGAAACTTTTTGAGTATTCCCTTTTCCAATGATTTGTTTAAAAACTTGATGTAGATTGGCTCTTCTGTAGACCAATTAATCCTTATTTCTAGCCTCTGATTCCGATCTTATTGAGATCAAATTCTGTATCATCTAATCATCTTATTTTGGGTTGACCTCTGCGTCTAGTGCCCTGTGGTATCCACTAAAAGCTTTGCTTAGTACCAAAACTGAGGCAGGTGTTTGTATAGTGGTAGGATAATTGGAATAGTATAGGATAGGTTGGTATGGCAAACGTGTATTTTGGAAGTGGCAGATCCCCAGTTCAAAATCCGCGTGTAGCTACTTTTTATTTATTAGAAAAAAAGTCAATTCAGTGCCAAGTATTTTTTTAATTTATCACCTATGGAGAAGCATCTAAACCTGAAGTACTTGCTGACTCTGGACGTTAAAAAAAAGTACAATATGGAAAACTGCTCAAGAAAGGCAATTGAAAAACCTCATAAAAGGACATGAAATATTAACTTAACCAGTAGCAACATTAATAAAACTTTTAAAAAAAGAGAACGTCCTGGTAAAAAAATGTATTTCAATTAATAGGATACAAAGCAGCACAAAAAACTAACAATAAACACAATTTCAGTCTTTCTTTTATATAATACATTGTCATAACTAAAAACATACATATAAATATATAAAAATTAGGAACTTATGTTACGATTTGTATTTATCAGCTAGACTAGCAATGAATTTATTAGGAATCAAGTTAATAAAACCACAAATTAGCAGAATGGAGTTATAATGAAAAATAACTCAAATCTTGAAGAGGAAAAACACCGTTTGTTACAAAAACTGCATTTGATTATTCTAATCACGATTAGAACATTCAAGAATTTTCATTTTCATTAGTTCAATGTGACTAAACACATAAATTAGCATTTATATAACTAACCAAATAGATTTATGTACTAATTACTAAATTTAATGTTCGTGCTACCATTAAGAGTACACATTGGTTTAAGCAACATTTTATAGAAGTAATAGGAACTTTCGATTTATATTAATACAATTTTTGAATTCATAATTAAAAAAGCTGGAAATTGACCTTATTAAGAGCAAATTATTGTACAAGGAATATTTCTTAGCTATTATTTCTTAAATTAAAATTAATTCTTTGATTAATTAAAATGACTTTCAGTAGATATTATCTATTGTAATAAATCACGAAGCTATATTTAGGAGTTGGAGAATTTCATCAGTATTGTATTGATTTATTTTCATTACTATAGATGAAATTTATTTCCTTCGTATTAAGTGTGAGGAATGCATATGGTCAAGTAATTTTCTTTTATCAGCAATTTCATAGCTGCATTCTGAACAACTAAACAAATATATATAGAAACAAAATTAAAACCTTATAATAATTCATCTCATAAAAGGAATTTGAACATAAAAATACTACATTACAAATGAACGAATGACAGACAAATACATATTTATGTACATATAAATTTATATACATACATTTCAGCAATTCTTGGAGTACTGTAATTTTTTAGATATGTATCTAAAATACAAATTGCCTGTTGGGAGCGCTGAATATGAATGTGGGGTAATATATCTTCTAACTGAGGGTGCTCAGCCTTTTGAAGATTTTTGGAACATTAATTCATTAATTCTAATAGAGATTTTTTTTTTAAAGAAAGAATAGAAAGAGAAGAAAAGAGTTTTTGTAATTTTCCAGTCAGTTTTGAGAAATTTAAAATTTCGCGAAAGGAAAAAATAAATTTGTCTTATATCGGTGGCCGAGCGGTTAAAGGCGAGGCCTGTAAAGCTAATATGTATTTTGGTACTGGGTTCGATTTCCGGTCTTAGGCCTTGGATTTAATTTAATGGTTAACAAAAGAAATTTACAGTAAAGTAGTTTGCTAGTCGCCTCCGTCTACGACACCTAATTGGTAGTTAGTTGTAAAGCCCGCCTGAAAAAATAGGCATTACTTTACTTTTTTTTAATTATATAAGGAGTTTTCATTATTTCTTAACTTTAAATTTCATATAGGGGACACTAAAATACATTTTCGCAAACGGGCCCCTTGTACCCACCCACTGATCGTAGTACCCATAATAAATTTATTTAACAAAGAATTGATATGATGCTAACTATTCATTCCAGCGTACCTGCATTAATTTCCCTACATCGAATTTTATAAACTCTGTTAAATAACTTTCATTTAAAAATGCTATTTTGTGATTAACGGAGAAAGATGACACCTTTATTAAAAGTGAAAAGTAGTATAGATCTCAATATTAACTAACAATTCAATCTGTGATTTATGTAAGGTAAATTTTACCCACACACCATCCTGAGCAGTCATCAAACATTAAAGAACCTTCCAAACTGGAGGTTCTGTCACTGTTCATAGGCATCTTGTTTTATCATCCTGGTAAGTTTTAAAGACTTTATTCTAATTTATAAAATAAAACAAGCGTCTAAAGTTTAGTTTTATTAGTGTCAACTTAACAATTAAAGATTACTTTTCAATACAAAATATAACAATTTTAACTACAAAATAATTACTATCTGATCTGAAATAAAACAAGACAATGTTAAAAGACACTTTTATAAAATTTAAATAATTTTGTTGATTTATTTTAAGAAATAGAGCACAGTTATTATTTTAATAATTGTTCTTAAATGAAAAATGTCCAACGACATTGATGTGTTTGCATTTTAAATTATAAATCTTGTTCATTAGGTTCAGCAGAATGGATGACTTGTGTAAACTTACAACAGTGAGCCCCTATACTGTTTTATCAGAACTGGTTTCTACAGTTTATAATTTGTCAGCTCTGGCCAAAAGTTTTTCACAAAAGAATGAGGACAATTTATCAGACGCAGAACGCATTAAGAAATGGTTAACAATTTTGGAATATTGTGAAACATGTTTGGAGTTAGCAGCTATGAGTGTGCCAAGAGCCAACATTTCTCACCTTGGGGGAAATAATTTAAAATGGGCAATTGTTAGCCTTGTGCAGTTAGCTAAATGTGCAGGTATTATTTTATTAAAATATGAGTAAGAAGATAAATAAGAAAAATACAGAATGATTTTGGGAGTATTGAGGTGCGGCCAATCAATAAATTCGAACACAATTTTGTATTATCTCACCAACGTTTCGGTAAATCTATTACCTTTTTGAGGGGAGTGTAAAATTTGTGGAGTTTAACTTTAAGCAACAACATCATAACTGTCAATAGTTATGATGATGTAGCTTAAAGTTAATCTCTACAAATTTTATACTACCCTGAAGTTGGTAATAGATTTACCGAAACGTTGGTGAGATGAAAAAAAATTTGTGTTTGAATTTATTGATTGACCGCACCTGAATATTCCCAAAATCATTAATCAACAACGGTCGAAAACCAAAACTTTAAAAATTAAAAATATAGAATATCATTTTGATTTCAAAGATAGAATTAATTCCTAATCTTTATTACAGGACGAATGATACTTTTGCTAAAGTATAAAGAAGGATTGTTACCTCACCCCCCTTTACAAATAAAACGAAGTTGTGTTAACTATCTTAATGCGTCGCAACATATATCAAGAACAAGCAGTTATGTTCTTAAGTCAGGCAGACGAGTACGTAGCGTACGACAAGTTTACGTTCAGTCTAACGGTGAAGTCGAAGACATCTGTAATGATGAAGCCAGCAAGGAATTAAGTGATTTGGAAATTATAGCCGAAGCGGCTTACATTTTTAAACCGATTGCACATTTGAGTACTCTTTATTTTGCAGGTCGTAAAAGTTGGAAGCCTTGGATATTATCGTTAAGTATGGATATAGCGTCGTTAATTATATTATACAGAGCTTTAACTAAAAATGAGATATCTGATGTGCAAAAGAAACAAGTATTGCATCGGCGTTTTGGGTTATTGGTATATCTACTTCGTTCCCCGTTCTACGACAGAAATACGAAGCGGATATTAGAAATAGTACTGTACAGTTTGGAATATTTTGTTCCGTGCACATCTAGATTTTTGGTTAGACCTCTGTTGGCTCATCTACCTTTAGTTCAGCAAATATATTTTTATTTATGGTCACATTAATCATTCTAATGAATGAATAAAGAATAGATTTTAACTGATTATAATAATTTCAGAGGTTTTAATTATCTATTATCTCTTTTCACTTTCTTATATTTCGTTTTGCACTCTACAGCATTCTGTCTACCCGGCGGGGTGATTATTCGTAAATGAATAAATTACGTTTGTTATAATTAATTCCAATCTAAATCTCTACAAATAAGTGGCTTTCTTTTTAATGAAACCTGTTTATATTCAGATTTATTTGGTTGCGGTTGGGATTTTTAAAGTAATACACATTGAAAAAAGAATCCGAATTTCTTAGTAGATATATAGATTTAAGTAAATTTATAAAATCTAACAGAATTTCAAGTATTCAAATTTAGTGTGTCAATTTTGTATTGAAGCTACTTTTTAATAAAATGTTAATTTTTCGTTACTATGAGTAGTGTTTGTGTTTATGATTACTTAAACTTTATTTAAGTAAGGTTTAAATTTTATGATATTAAATGTACTGAGATAGTCTGGATATTTCCTGCAAAACGAGCTTGCTTGCCATTCAAGAAGAATATTTTTTGGAAATTAAATTATTATGAGTTCAACAAAGTACTATGGAATAAACTTCAACTGCGACTAACAGAGTACAAAGGCAGGCGATGAAACCACCCAAGCCCTATGGATTTATTTATTAAATATGCAAATATAAACCGATAAGGATTGAGCAAACATGGTAACTAACAAACGTTGAAATGCCCAGATGTACCAAGCCTTCCATTCCGAAATTTTCCGAATTATGTATCCAATTATAATTTTCATTATAGTCTTCATTTTTACAAAACCGAAACAACGGAATTTTATTAAAAATACAAATCCTTTGCATCTTGTTTCGCAAAATCATAAATCGCTCCTCATTGCTTTCATACTAGGCCGAAAAGGGTAAGCACTAAGACTACCTGATTTTACAGACTGGTCCAGTAAGTAGGATAGCTTCCCACATCAATAATAGCAAAACTAGACAATTAATCGGATTTACTAATTACCCAGCAGCTTTTAAATGACAAAAACAATAATAAACTCAAAAGCAGAATAATTTGGATTTTCTTATGTCTGATACTAGGTATTTAAATGGCCTCAAACACACAGATGGTTCTCCGGCCAAGAAAAGACAAGTAGACCCGTTCAGTAGTTAGTAGACAATTATGTGTCCAACTATTTCGAATTAGCGTACCCATCACAACACGGTATCACTTTAGGCCGCTAATTTGAACAACGCTAACATCATGAGTGCCAAATGGATGTTCAACTAACAAGAGAATTTGGTTTTCTAATTATTCTGTATAGGTTGACATTCTTAGTGAGATGGTATTTGTTAATATAGTGAATTTTGCTGAATAATACTGACCTGTAAAGAGTATTCTTGCTTTGAGTGATTAACTCAATATGACTTAGCCTGAAGTGCGAAGAAACATTGTATTCACTTTCAGAAGAAAAGTTGCACTTGCTACATACATAATACTGTTTAGTTCCAGTTCTTATCTTTCTATATGATCCACTTGTATCCATTTCGGCAGAAACCATATATCAACTCTCCTGTGAATTGCGTAAATCAACGTTTTCATAAAATTATTTTGTATAATTTTGACATTGATATTAAATATTTTTTAACTTAACTCTTGCGTTTACTGCAAAGAAATAGTTAAACAAGATAAAGGAACTGTTCGCGAAAATCTCTTATTAAAAAAAAATAATAACACTTTGAAGCTAAAAGGTATTTCCTGAATGGCCATTAAATTTAAATATTTCTATTTGAGCCAAAAGTTACGAAACAAACTGTGTGTGGGAGTTTGATGAACATTTATCAAACAAGGCATTTAAAAAAAAAAAAAAATTATTCGGAACCTAATCGCAAAAGAACAGTCTCTATTATCACACATTTTCCCCAGTAAATAATTATAAAAATAACTCACCTAATTGTTTTGTTTGAGTTAGTGTAGTGGGAGCCCCGGCTCCAACCTTAAGGGAGGTTACTACTACCTAAGTGATTTATTGTTTGTATTTTTTTTTTTAAGTTTTACCAAACTAAAAAAAAAATGTTTGCTTTACGAACCACATTGAACCTTTCTAGTAGGCGAAATATTATAAAGGCTTGCATGATATTGAGAACAATGTCCGAAGAAACACACTTCGGCTATGAGAGAGTAAGTGAAGAAGAAAAAGGTAAGAAAGTTTACGAAGTTTTCCATCGTGTAGCTGACAGTTATGATTTAATGAATGATCTAATGAGTGGCGGAATGCATCGTTATTGGAAAGATGTGTTCATTCAACGTTTGTCTCCCAGTGACGGCACAGAACTGTTAGATGCAGCTGGAGGAACTGGAGATATCGCTTTTAGGTTTCTTAGGTAATACTAATTTGAATTTCTTACCATATGTGTAGAAAATGAACTCGTATGTACGGTTTTTATTAGCTATACTGTTACAAAAAAAAAAGAAGAAGTTATTTAGCTTATACATATAAGTATGTATAATACATACATAGGTTTCCAGCAAGATATCAGACTTCCAGCAAATTTACTACTTATTAGGAAAAGATCCTTTTTTTTGGGACAGGAATGAAGCGTGACTTAAACAAAATCTTCGTTATCACTATGTTCCTACATTTTTTTTTTGAAATTAAAAAAAAAAAATGTTGCATTACGTGTCGGGTCCTGTTGGTGCTTTTTATCAGAAGTTTCAATATTCGTTCCTTATAAAAGCTATCCAACCCTATAGAAGCTGATTAAGGTCTCTTACGAATAGAGAGACGATGAGGATTTTTTTTAAAGCCTTGTTTCTGGGCACTGTTGAAAAGGAACCTCATAGTTTAAGACCTGGTGATTTTAGAACAAAAAATGTTAATCTTTCATCAGTATGAAACATTAATTAATCTTCACCCAGGATGGACATTAAGTGCTTTGGTTTAGTGAAATAACTGAATTATTTCTGAAGAATTTTTGATAATTTTTCAGCTATTAAGGTTTTTTTGGGGGGAAGGCCTCGCAACCTTAATAAAAGTAATTAATTCAAGATTTCTAAGAGCGAAAGTCATTAATAGGCTAATTAAAATGATTTTGTGCAAGCAAATCTCGCTGATTGTCGAGATATCTTGAATATGAGTAAAAACCCGAAATAGTTGACCTAAATTGTATGCTTAATATAGGAACAATTAGATGTATGCTTATTCGATGTTTTTAACTTTTATAATTGTATATCTTAATAAATTCTCAACAGGTGCCCTTAATAATTTTTCTGCGGCTGGCAGGTACCTTCAAAATTGCAATTCGATTGGTCGAGTGACAGTATGTGACATAAACAAGGAAATGTTGCGAGTAGGTGAAGATAGAGCGAATAAAGCTGGCCTGGGTGGAAAAATTGAGTGGGTTGAAGGTAATGCCGAACAACTGCCATTCCCTGAAGAATCTTTTTCTGCGTACACAATTGCGTTCGGTATTAGAAATGTTACAAGGATCCATGAAGCATTACTTGAAGCATACAGAGTGCTCTGCCCCGGTGGAAGATTTCTTTGCCTAGAATTTAGCCACGTTGATAATCCAATTCTTAAAAAAATGTACGATGAATATTCGTTTCAGGTAATTTCATTTTAATGTTCCTTAAATTAGCTAGTAGGACTAATTTTAAAAGAATATAGTTCAAAAATGTTGTTAACGTTTACAGTATAGCTTGTGTTCTTATTATACTTTGTAACACATATAATGTAATCTTAATTTATTTACTTGATCAACTATTCCTGTAGGTTATACCTGCAATGGGGCAGGTTGTGGCCGGAGATTGGAGATCCTATCAATACTTAGTGGAATCAATTAGACAATTTCCAGATCAGGAGACATTTGCAAATATGATCGAAGAAGCTGGTTTCAAAGAGGTTTCATATGAAAACTTGACATGTGGGGTAGTTGCTATACATTCAGCATTCAAATTATAATTTATGTTTTTTATTAGAATGTAATAATGCAACAAATAATGATAAAATTGTATCCCAAGCGAAAATGTTTCCATATTATATTTATAAAGTTGCCCACATCATTGAACCATAAAAACCCTAAAAAATATAGTGCTTGTATCTATAAAATCACTTTATCTGAATAAGTTTTTAATCTCCTTTTATTAATTTCTTACCAGAATTGTACCTTCTTTGTCCAGAATAGTTCTCACTAAAATGAGATCAATAATTAAGTATCCTTACTCAGTTTTTACAATATTTTCTTAGTATTAACGGAATATGTCTATAATAAATGAAATTAAAAAAATATCGAAATTGATCCTTTGATTGTAATTGATTACAATAATTAGATAAATAATATGCTGTACTGATGAATTCAACACTAACTGCTCCAGTTTTCAACCTTATAATCATGCTAACTGCTAAGAATTTTTTGAGTTTAATCACTTCCGGGTTATGATACTTTTCTGGGGAGCGATAGATTAATCATAGTTAAGTCTTGGGAGATATCATAGGTAATCGCCAATTTTCAAAACTAGAAAGTTCATTTCAAAACGAACACAGATCTAGAAAACTTATCACATCTCACAGACAATTTTTTTGGCCATTTTTTTTCAGAATTGTGAAATATTCTAATTCAATCGTAATCTTATATTTTAGAACCTAAAGGTTCGTTACTATATTTTGTAATGCACTGCCAACTAATTTAATGCACAATGTCACATCTTGATACAGAAATATATCAAATAGTGATGGATTCCTGGAAAGAGAAAAATCTAGAGATAGTCAGTTGAATTCTTACTCGAGATTTTCGTCTTCTCAGACTAGTGCTCCACTACTGAGCTGATTTCCTCCTCAGATAAATATTATTATTATTTCATAAGACCGTATGTTTTTTTTTTATTAAGCAAGTTCTAATAAATAAATAAGATAAAATCTTGAAAAGTTTTCATAGAGCTAATTAACAGATTTATCAATTAATAGATCACTAATAGATTATGTGGACTAAAAAGTCAAGACTAAAAAATTGGAATATGGATGGAGAATGTTTGTGGATTAAGGAGTCGAAAAAAGTGTACAAGAAACAACCGGAAGATAGAAGAATAGTTCACAGAACTAGGAGACACTCAGGGAGAGGACAATGCAAAAGGAAGGCTCAGGGCAGAGGACAGATGTGCCTGAAGTCTAATTACCAAGTAGGGCCAAAGTTTTTAAAAGAAGTACTGATTCGACTATTCAATTTAAATCAATCAAACATCCGTCATTAAAATCAGGAATAAGTTACTCACTAAATCCATTAGTGCGTTGCCGCTTAATAGTAAAAATTCATTAGTCATCCAGCTAACTTGTATTTCAGGATCACGTTCCAAACAAACTTTCGCGGGGGACACTCTTAAAATTAATGGAGGTTTATTTGTTACGTAAAGGTAAGAAATATTAGTTAATTGAACTATTTCTACTACTTTATATTATATTTTAATTAAAAATTTTTGCTCAAATATAAATAAAAAATTATTTATAAATCAAAGAACTGCACTTTCAATTCGTTTCACAAGGTATTCTTCACTATTTTCTTTATTATTTGAATTTCCTTCTCAAATTTATAAAAATTATCATCTAATGCTTTTAATTTTTTAAACTAACAATTGCATGGGGTAAGTTTAAAAGAATTGATTATTTTAAACAGATAGAAGTTTTATTTGTTAAGTTGTTAGCCCTGATGTTACTCCACTGGCTAGTGGGTACTTCGATATAGTTTGTAGTTAGCTGAATTGCTGGTTGTAAGATTTGGCAGATGTGATGTCTACATGATTTGTATTATCAGTAGTTTATTTGTAAAGTAATACGAAAAATTTCCAAATCGGGCGAATTTTTGTCCTAGATTGTATCTTTTTTGAAAGGGGGTTATTCCCGTATTTTCGGGCTGCCCGTAAAACTAAACATTCAAGATGATGTCCCTGATTAATCGTATATTAGACTGGTTTCGAAGTTTGTTTTGGAAAGAAGAAATGGAACTTACTTTGGTTGGTTTGCAGTGTTCTGGAAAAACAACTTTTGTGAATGTTATTGCAGTAAGTTCATTTTTTTAAATTATTTTTTTTTCCTTGTGATCTAATGATTTTGAAAGCAATACATTATTTAAGTTCTTGAGAATTAACTAACTATATCTGTTGAATTGATTTATTTTTTACTTTTAATTTTGGATTGTATGTTAAATTGCTTAGGCCTAATTTATATATTAAAACTGTCCGGTAGGCAGTTGTATAAGGGGGTAGATCGTCGAAACTGCATATATATAGCACCAGTTTTAAAGGCTTGTTTTTCGTTAAAAGTGTTGAAATGCTATCCATTTCTAGAATATGATTATTAGTTCTTATTTCCAAACTTACTGTTACAAGTTTTGTAGATATATAGTGAGTCATTCTGAGCTACGTTTATGAGATACAACCTCTTGGTCGATTAAGCGTAGTTGATCGACATCGTTTTGAAAATTTTATTATCCCGATGTTTTCTGCCCCCCCCCCCCAATTCTTTGATATTCAATTAATGGTTTCTCATGTAATCAAATGCGAGTTGCATAATTGACAAGAACTTCTTAGTAATTGCAATTTATAATCCACTGCATGGTTTTTAGTAGTTTACTTTATTTTTTAATCTGTTAAGCAAAATAGATAAACTGAGTTTGGACAAATAAACTTGAGTAAATAAAAGATAAAGTAAATAACCTATTTTTAAAATGGAACTCTTTTTAAAAATATGTTGATCTCAACTCCGGTCTGCTGTTATTATTCATATTTTTTTTTTTCGCATTGGGCAATATATATATTTTTAATGTAGTAATTATTTCTTAGTTTATTCATTTTCGATATGTTAAACGGAAATAAACATTTTACTTCAGTAAATAAATTTATATTTTGTAAAGTTCAAGTTTAATTTAGAGTTATGATTCAAAAAAGATGTTTTAAAAGTACTTAGTTACATGGTGAAATTACTTCAAAGGTTGAAACTATCAATTAGCAAAATTATATATATAATTTTTTTATCCCATTATAGATAGTCTTAATTTATAACTTTTTCTTTAAGATTATCTTACCTCTTCACGTCCCTTGCACCAAGCAGACATTTCTGAGATTCTGAGAGCATCGCTTTAGATTAGGCCCCTTGCTACCAATATTTCTGTTTGCGCTAAATTTTTCTTGGTCTTCTTCTCTTTTCATTTCCAGGTGGTGGCCAATCAAATGCTTCCTTAGGAAAGCATGACGTTCATTTTGATTATATGTCTTAACCAGACAGTACATCTCCTTTTCACATCAATTCTTTTTAAAACTTAACCGACGCTGTCTCCTTAACAGTGGAGTACCGTCCTTTTTGAGGATGGTTTCCCTTTTGGTTCTCTTATAAAACGTTATTCGGAGACATTTATGAAGATAAAACCTAAGAGAAATATTTTTTTTACAAGTTAATTCTCTCTTGTTACTGAAATTCATTAGGTAGGATCCCTAAAGCTTCATCAAATCTGTCCTTAAAAAACTTATTTAAAATAAAGGCAAAGGTTTTCGGACTTATTGAGTTTTTTTATTGTAACCTTTCAAATGGTTTCATCTGCCATAAACCGTTAGTTTCAATCCAAAGTGGATCTGCAGAATATTCCTTTCCTGCGAAATCTCAGTTTTGGAAATTTGGAATTTCGGAATTTGTCATGAAGGTTATCATTTTACGTGCTCTGACCTCTAAACTTTGTGATGGTTATGTTTTCCCCTTGTCTTTCAAGTACTACCTTCAAAAAATGATTGGTCTTAATTCTTTTTAAAAACTAATATTTGCAAAGGAGAATCCAATTCTTTTTTGTTGACTTTAACTTTTTAAAAATAATAATATTAATAATACTTGGTCTGAGCTGTTAAACTGAATCTTCTAATTTTTTCCATGATCCTTGTTTTTTTAGATTTTAAAATCTACATTAGAGAAAATCAGATATGTTACAAAGTAAATTTCGATTTGTTGATTATTTTAATGTTTGTGCAAATTTTTGATAATTGTATGTAGAAAACAATTAAGTGATATTGAATTTAAATTTTTTTTAAAAAGTTTGTCTACATCATAGGTTTAACTATTTATTACGTATTCTTACTCGCCTGAGTGCATCGTTTGATATCACACTATTATTTAAAATATGTACTGAAGTAGACCAGAAAATAAAGAGTGCTGATAGACAAGAGGAAAAAAAAAAATCATTAATTGAAACTGTATTTACAATTCAAGTCACCTTACTTAGTTTTTGTAAATTGTTTCAGTCAGGCCAGTTTAGCCAAGACATGATTCCAACGGTTGGATTCAATATGAGGAAGATCACGAAAGGGAATGTTACAATAAAAGTTTGGGACATCGGAGGCCAGCCCAGGTTTAGATCAATGTGGGAACGTTATTGTCGAGGTGTTAACGCAATTGTGTAAGTTTTATTAATATATTGTTCAATGATTATTTTTATTGAGAGAATTCATGAAATTGAATTTTACGATGAAGAACTGCGATTACTCTATTTAATTGCTTTATTTATTTAATTACGTTGGTTTTATTTTTACATTAATTATTCTTTTCCGAGGGCTGGAAAAACCAACATAACAATTCTAACCTCTGTTGGCATCTAATGCGTGCAATTGTCAATGCATTGGAGGAAAAACTAGCCTATCTTTTCAGTTTTATTCATCCTTTGTTGATAATCAGGCGCCTCTCTCATCCTGCCCCTACAGGAGATAAGGGACTCTTGAGTGCCGCAGACACTTTGCTCGCACTGTTCATTGTCCGTGATCATTGTCTTTAATTTCTATGAATCAAGAGCGGGGTTAATGTCCGTTTACCCAGATGAGTTGCAATGTACACTTGTGAATTATGCATGTAATATGTTTTTGAGACTTAGCACTCATTCAGAAAATTATTTTAAAAAAATAAGTCCAATATTTAGATCAAATAGCTTCTATCAAAACTGAGATATTGAGCAGTTTTAGTTATCTCCTTTAATGGTAATTTTTTGATTATTGAAATCGATATTGCAGCAGATATGGCAAGGTATTAGTTGTTATCAGAAAAACCAGTGTACATATTATATTAAGTTTTCGATAATATGTATTCTAAATATCTGTACTCTATATGAGATAATAAAAAAAAAATAATGAAAATTATGGGAACTAATGACCTGGATGTCGATGTGTACAAAAAATATATAGAATAAAATATAAATTTAGTTAATATTTAGTGTACAAATCAAAAATCAATAAATATTTTCATCTTTTTGGTGCGTATCCTTAAACTTGGAGTGTTACCTTCAATGCATCCTAAAGAAATCGGGAGAAAAAATTAATTTATCTATCAGGAAAATTAATTTATCTTTTCGTTAATGCTGAAAATAAAAACATTTGACTGAAACTGGCCGTAAATTCTCTTCTCTTTGGATAAATAAATCGTCCAGCAAAAGTTAAACAGTTCTATGCAACAATATGGGACAATTTTATTACAATTTCAGATATATGGTGGATGCCGCAGACATGGATAAATTGGAAGCCTCACGTAATGAGTTACACAATCTACTGGATAAACCTCAATTAATGGGAATACCTGTACTAGTGCTTGGCAATAAACGGGACTTGCCGAACGCTCTCGATGAAAAGGAGCTGATTGATAGAATGTAAGTTCTGTTTTCCTAATTATTAATGATAGTGTACATGAATTGTGTTATTATTTAATTTGTAATTTAATAGTCTAATTAATTATTGGTGTTTATAATTTTTGTGATATTTAGAAAGTGATAATTATGAATGAAAATCCAAATTGTGTAAAATCCCAACTTGATACGGTGTTTCCTTCCTTCTTAGGGATGGGATAGATTCTTGTAGGATGTCTCATTCACAGATCAAAATCTGATTTTAAATTCAAACTCTTGCCCTTCAAGCGATTTTGTTTGAATGTTATTTTTGTTGATGAATATATAGGTTTCGTGACCTACCACTTTATTGATGATGTTTTGGGCAAGATGTACCAAGCATCTTAGGGTTATTACTACTTTCTTATATCTTCGTAAAAACGAGTATGGTGACAGTACAGTTTTTCGATTTTGAGGTTCACTAGTAATACGTTTTGAGGAGTACTAAAAACGAATAATAGTAGTTAAAATCGATATTTCGTTTAGATGTCACCAGACTGTGAGAAGGTATGGCCCAAATATATCAACAGGCAGTGCCAGTTCAAATTGGTGACTCGATTTTTTTAATGAACTACTCGCATCGATGTTTTTATTTTTTTTTATATTAAGAAAGTCACACTGCTCATATTCATAACTTTTGTTTGAAACATTTTCTTCGATTGAGGGAATGGCAGGTAAATAACCTCCTCATTGCAATCAAGTATATCCTTAACGTAATATTGACAAGACTTAAATCCCAAGTATGAAGAAAGAGGGGTGAACTGAAGTGTGAATTCCCAAAAAAAGTTATTGAGCTTCTCCCTAAAAATCAAACAAGTGGGTTTCTTAATAACCACAGTTACGATGTTCACTAATTCTGGCTGATCTATGCCAACCAGACGTTCAAAAAGGACAAAGTGAATATTCTTAGCCCCATTTTTATTACTTCATTTCTACTTCTTCAGTGATTAGTATTAATTAATTAAATTATTTTATAGGAATCTGTGTGCAATACAGGATCGTGAAATCTGTTGTTATTCAATATCATGCAAATGTAAAGACAATGTGGACATCACGTTACAATGGCTAATAAATCATAGCAAATCTGGCGGTGCTCATTGAAGTGGTGGACGAATACATCTTTAACTAATAAATTATAAAAAAAACTAATAGATATGCGGCGTATATATTAATTTCTATATATATGTTAAACAAAACAAAAAATTTGAAAATACTGTGGCAAAATGTTTTTATTGTAACCACAGAGATATTTAAATACGAGCTGCATTTTCTATTCAAAATTTACGGTGTCACTGCCGCCTTGATCAGTGCACGACATTCATCTTTCTTTTTAAAAATTTACCGATGTAAGTGCTATATGTATATTTATGATTATGTACATATATTAATTCTGATATATACAAACATAGTGTATGTATATTTAGAATTAAGTTAATAATTATATATATACGTATATATAGTCAAATAAAATAACTCGAAAAGACTTGTACCTATTATATTATCTGTATTCCACTATTCGATTATCGCTGTAAAAACTTTCTTTTGTAGATTATAATTAAGCACACTTTAAAGTTAAAAAAAAAAATTGAAATGAAATATTAGTGGATAAAATATTGAAACATTAACAAAAGCAAAAAGGCAACACTGTTTTTTAGGGGAACAATGTGACATTTAGTGTAGGCAAAACAATTTCACAATCTGTTTGTTGTTAATTATGTTTTTAATTTTTATTGTTTACCTATTTATTAAAAAAGTGAACACTGTATTATAATATATATATATATATACATTATGTTATATATAGTTTTTAATTAATTTAATAATCTCTGATTCGTGAGTGTTTTTGTAAATTATTGTAACAAATCAAATGCCATTGATTTTTAAGTTTTTTATTTTTATTTTTTTATTTTATTTTTTTTTTGTGATATGGTCATGATAATTGGATATTTATGATACTTTACCGCTTTGTATTTGAAAATGTTCAAAAAATAAAATGTTAGAAAATTATTTGAATGGTTATTATCATTAAATAAAAATAATACGGTATTTCGATAAGTTTTTGCAGGTTTCTGCAATCCGAGGAACATGTATTTAATATTGATGAAATAAATTTAGACTATTAAAGAAAGTCACCAGAATCATTAAGCTGTTAGAAGTGTGATGGCCTAACTAAGCTGGTAATGGTTTCGAATTCAGGCCTAGCACTTTTAATCTAATGAGTAATTCTGAGAAAGTTATGAGATATATTTGCTGTCTATTTCCATCTATGTCCCCTGCTCAGGTGAAAATGTAGGATCCAAATTTTTTTAACACTCAAGCTGTGCAGAATTGTTTGAAATCAAAAGTTAATTGGCTGTTGAGCTAAAGACAGATATGCTTTTAGGCCGTTTTAAGGATTCAGTTGAAAGTAACATTTTAGCATACTGCAAAAGCAGGTTTCACAAGTTTAAAGAGCATTTGTGGGACCCCTCATACAAGGTGCGGTAGCTTGACTCGGCAATGGCAGAATATTAAGCGAGACCCATGCATATCGTCCGTACGGCACCAGTGAGGAGGGCTCCATGTTCTCATCAAGATCAAGAGGTAAAAGTAGTTATAAGCTTGCAGAGCTTGCCGCTATATTTATCAACACTACCGTTACCATAAAGTAAGAAGCTAATACCTGAACAAGTTACTCTTCTACTATGCATTACGTAGTACCTTTTCATGTGAAATTTGGAACTTTAGGAAGTATAATCCTATAAGGGGAGCGAATATACAATTTCCCAGATGTTTTGTTTATATTTTCTTCATGTACTCTTAGGGATTTTTAATAGGAGCTCGAAGTTGCAATGCTTGTTTAAGTTATCAAGTACTAGTAATTTTGTCCGACACCTAATTGGTAGTTGGACGATAAGCCCTGCCTGAAAAAATAGGCGATTATTATTTTTTTTAAATTTTACTAGTAATTTTGTAAAAAAAACAACAAAAACAAACAAACCGATTATTCAATATACCTGCGATATTAACTTTTAATTAGATGTATAACTTCTATTGTAATTATTATTCGACGAGAATCCATTTCAAAGTATGGGTAGGGTCATGTATAGTTTTAAGTTGAAAGCACGTATTATCACAAATCCTGTAGTTGTCCAGTAATTGTACTAGCACCAGCTTAGTTTAAAATAATGTGTACATGACTCCAGCTATTGCTAGAAATAATCCATTAACTAAACTATAAACTGCCTATTCTTTTCTTGTTCAGAAACGATTAAAACTATGTGCATTCTCTCAGTTCACTTTACCGTTCGACGGTAGAAAACTGTGTTTTCAGACACCATGCTTCTGCATTTCCCAAGATCAATTAATTTCAAAAATTCTGTTTTACTTAGAACAGAATGTGAAAAATGGAAAATACAAAAACAATTTTTAAAATAAAATAGTAAATGTTGCCATCTAGCAGAAAATTTGTAAACTATAGTTGGATATGTAGTTACTAAAGTTGCCGTTAGATGGTGCGGGCTTATCAATTATTGTTCTGTACAGTACAACCTGCCAAATCTAACACATAGTCTGAAGTCTTTTAGGTGCGTAATAATTTTGTTTGATAGCGGAATCTTTTTAAACAGCAATCACATTGTAACCTTACCTAAAAGTTGAATACACAAAATATGTCAAAATTTAAGCAGCTAAGATTAAATCCGTCTAAAAAAAAAGGGTTTAAAAATGAGGAAATAAATGATACATATAAGTAGCTACTAATAAATCGAGAGGAAAGAAAAAGTTTCTCCTGACATTAAAATATTCGCCTACACGATGATATAGCAATCTCCCTATTGTGACCTCTTGTTGGCTACACAAAACTTTATCAAGCCCATTTCGAAGCATGTTGGCACCCAGAAGTAGAGAACCAAGGTCAAAAGTTATGGAATGAAAAACAAATTTAGAATGCTTTGGACGAATTAGTATTGAATAACGGCTAGTTCGCTCTAATACGAGGTGTACGCATGGGGGTTTAGGTGTTGGAATCCGATTTTCCTAAAAACGGTTGCTTTCAATTGAGCATACTACAAAAATATAATGATAACGAAAGCTAGAAAATTGGGGACATTTTAGCGCAATGTAAAAATTACAATTAAACAATTGTTGCATAAATTACATCTCTTAGCTTGTAGTAGTTCCTGAAACAACTAAAATGTCTTGCATTTTCTTTAAGTTGAAAGCACGTATATAATCACAAATCCTCTAGTTGTCCAGTAATTGTATTAGCACCGGCATAGTTTCAAATAATGTGATCATGAATCCAGCTATTGATAGAAATTGTCCATCAACTAAACTGTAAACTGTCTATCCCAATGAATGTTTGAATCTTTCTTTGACAATGGCATCGCAGCCAGGTTATTGTATTGGAGTTTCCTTTATCTCCCACAAAATCTGCTGGTGGCGTTCCAGACCCTGTTTCATCTTGTGCTCTGTGTATCAACGATGCCCTGTGAGCAAAAACCCATCTAACGGAATTTATCTTTACTCAGACTAAGGCACATCGCAGATCTGTTCCGTTTGCGTCATTTATACAAGATCTAAGGATAACTAATAGTTCCAGTAAAAATCTGTATTTATACAGAATTTGGCAATTATATTTTTAATAAATTTCAAAAGGTTGGTGAAAGTCCAATGTCCACACCATGTTCAGAGCCATCTAAAACATAAATTTACGTGAAACAGTTTCTCAAGTTTTTTATGCGATTGCAATACTTCTCTTAATAGCCAGCAGTAGTGAAAGAAAAGCCGAGCAATTCATATCTAGGTCCACCAATCCGTAAGAGGCTCTAAAAAAAAGTGTTATAATTCCTTTAGAAAAATGACTAAACGTCCTTGAAAACGTTTTATAATAGTATGTCTTTATTTCAACTTTTTATTACGCATCTTTACTTTACTTTTTTTTTATATATTTTCAACAAAAGAATGTTTTCACATCCTTTCGTAAGCTGGGATATTGTTTTTTTTTACTCGCTCGTATATGTATGGGCTTTTCTCTGACGTATACTGTTTTTACCTTTTCGAAGAACAAGAAATGACTACCTGTAAGTGTGCGTCAGTGATGATGTTATTAATTTTGTAGGCGTCATTGAACTTAACGGAATAAACCTGGCTTTACTGAAGTTAACAGGTAGTTAACCAGTTAGCGCTTTTCCACGAATCTTTCATATGAATCTAATGCGATAGATATTATACACCATTCTAATTTAAACTTTCTGACTAAACGTTTAAGGACAATACATGTTCTTAATTAAGTAAATTCGTGTTTAAGACACTTATCATGCCGAATTTTTACTTTGGGCCTGAAATTATATCTACTAAAGTACTTATAATACAGATTATTTTGGCCTCCATTTGTTAGTAAGTAAAGTGTTTAGTCCACGTTTCATAGTGAGAGATGATTTAAAAAAATATAAGCTGAATGAAATTAATTTTGGAATTCGAGCGATATTGAATCTTTATTTTAAAAAAAGGTTTCATGACAGTGGCCACGAGACATGGACCTTGAAAGTGAGCAAGGTCTGGAATCCCACTGTCCCTTGACCTGCTTTAAGAAAAGCAATAGAACAAGCCCTGGCAAACTTGCAGGCAAATTAGGAGTGTCTCACACAACTTTAAATAGGGACTATCATGACATTGGAATAAGGCCTGTATGTTAATCTCTTAAGCATTGCGAAAGGCAGATGCAGTTTGAAGTGTGGCAAACTCTTCGTAAAAACCAGTAATTTGCGATCTATAAATATGTATGGTCTCTTGCAATAAAAAGTGCATTAAATAGAGGTTAGTGCCAGTCAAGTCTGCTCATTTTCTGAGTCTCGAAGAAAGAGGTTTGCGAAAAAGAAGAAACTTTGCTTTTTGAAGGCAATTTTGGGGACATGTTTGTAATTCAAAGTGATTCCCAATTGGCGGGTTATCTATTAACTATTCAGCACAGAATTCCGTGCAGAGCAGCATGTGGCCGAAAAGTATGTCTCTTTAGTTAACAGAAATTCTTGTGCAGCATTATAGTACTAGACCAAATCCCTTCGCCACAGACTGCCTCTAATAAGTTGCAATCTAAACCTTCACCCTGCTCGTTTCTTCTGACTTTCTCTTATTACTTGCAGGGTAAAAATTTTACTCCGAAGAGGTGGTGAAAGCAGATTTAGTGGATTCTTTGCCTCTTAAAGCCCCTTAAAGATTCCAAACGAGAATTGAATTTTTTATACAAATATTAGTAGAAGTATTGTATAGCAACGGATTACAAAGAATATAAACTGTATCTAATCTTTATTTATATGACTTGTTACTCCACAGAACTAAATGGAGTAAGAAAGACAAAGGCATGTGACGAATCTCACCAAGTGTATTTTGACTTGATAAATAAATACAAATGGAAATGCGATGAGGTAGATATGGGTAGTTCCTTTACTATGTCAGGTGGTTTTAAATTACTTCAAAGAATTTCGTTATTGGTAAAAACATCACGATTTTGCTTCTTTTGAAAAAACCATTGCTTTTTTTTTCTCCGCAAACTATTCTCTTGTCAGTGTGAATAATTATAATATCTGTTTACATTCATACCTCTCTAGATAAGACAGTAAAAACAGTTGTGGTTACTTTAAGCTAGAATTGAATTTCTTTTTTCTTTTTGAGTTGTTATTTTTAGTTCTTGGTTCTTTTTTCTTCTAGGTTATCAATTCCAGGATGCCTATGACGGCACATAACTCATGGCCGTGCGTTCTTTTCTTTTGCAGGGAACTCCAGTGACGTTACAATAATCTTGAACACTATTGTGGTATCACGATTTTATTACTGAAATCAGAGATTTTTTTTTTTTTTACTTAGTTGCGAATGTCAATAAAATTGATCCATTCGAGAGTGGTGCTAATTCTGAACATGTTTTACATTTTTTTTTATTGCACCTGCAGTAAGCAGTAAATTTCAATAAAGTTCTTTATAAGAATTTAAAAAAAATTCTCTAAATATACGAATCTAAACAAAAAAAAACTAATATTTATTGCTTTGTACCAAGTAAATTACACTTAGTCTACCAGAATAACCATTTTGTAAAATGGTTAAGATAAGTAAAGGACAAACTAATCTAGTTATTTAGTTATTTTTCAATTATCTAACATTTGAAAATTGACTTGGGAAAATTATTGTATTGAATTATCTCCAAAACATTGTTTATTTTTTTTAATAAGTGAAAACAAAATGTTTTTTTCAACTTATTTTAGTTTGTAGTCAAACAATAGATTTCGATAGTAAGAAGTAAATTAGGAAAACTTATTTTGCATTCAATAATTTACTTAAGAGAATAATATAAATCAAATTGCTTAAAAGTGATTCAACTTTACTATTTTGAAAGAGAAGAAAGATTATCGCAAATTACTGTCATAATTTTTTGTTTGTATCAATGCCAGGCATTCAACGTGAGGGGTGAGGCCATTTTCACGGGTTATACTTAAGAAAAATTGTAGTACTGTATTAAAATACATACATAATTATAAGCCCTTTAGAGAAAACTTCAAAATAAACAAAAACTTCTGTTTAGGTACACTTTCGGTTAATCGATTTAATTCAGATTTTCAAATCTGAAAATTTATTTCTGAAATGGTAAAACCATGAATTTCACTAAAGTGGCTGGCCATTGAGGAGGAGGGCTTAAAGATGTAGTTCTCTGGAAACCACACAAACATCTGTTTTCTTAGAGAAACGTTTTAACAAACTTTTAGGCTTAAAGAAGGGGATATATATAGAAAAAATTAAAGAAGAACGTAGGACATATTCTAGAAAACAGCAAACCAATTGAACATTTTTTTGGGCTCTTTTCAAACAAACATCATTTTATTAATAGTTTTTTTGTTTTCCTGTTGGTTATTTGGTAAAACGTTTATTTTTGGTGTAGATAATTTAGAAAATCTAAGAGAAATATCTTGTTTACGTAAGAAGAGCCATTCAATGCGTGAAGAACTAAATGTTTACCGGTCAAATGTGAAGATATATGGCGCATGTTGCCTATTTTTCAGAAGAATCTCCTTATATGTTTACCTATATATCTAATAGTTATTTTCTTTTAAGCTGTCAATAAAAAATTATTTCCGTAAGCCAGTTTTGTACGCTTGTTTTCACGTCTTACTGTTAAAAGAAACTAGTCGCCATGTTAATGACTATTTGGAGGATGTCAATCAAATAGAAATGTGGTCTAAGCGATTTACAAACTGTTAGATAGCTTTAGTAGAAGTATACTGCCTGATTACTTTTCTTATTTGTTCCAAATTACATTTCTTCTGGTTTAGTTTCCTTCCAAAACCTTAATTCTGAAACTGTATGAAATGGGAATATCACGTTTCAGTTTCCTTAAATTGTATATTGAGATTTTCTGTTCATACTCTAACTAACAGATCGTGCACTCGGACATTTATTTATTTCAAATCAGGGATCCTCGGATTTCAAGTGAAATCTCAACTTCTGTATTTTGACATGACTGAAAGTATGTAGAATATGGAGTAGATAAGATAATATAAGATCTCTAAATAGGAGTAGATTAGTTTCCTGGGGGTGTTGACCAGCAAGCAGCACCACATCCCTGCAATCCTAGGGGTTCTATCCAGAGGTTGTGCCAATCACTTGTTAAAGCGCCTTTTCCACTTCTGTCGTTTTAACTAGGCTCAAGAGATTGGTAAGGAGGTCATGGGCAATTCATTGAAGTCCGAACTCTGCACTGAAACAATAGACCCTCGGTAGGTGCTGTTTCACACTTAGGATATCCCCGGCTAGACCTATGTTATGTTTGTGTTTCTCTCAGTTAGTTGAGGACCCGCCTAGGACATGCGAACAGCTGCCCTGTCGTTGTCAAAATACCGTGGTAAATTTCTTTGTTTTGCTTCACTTAGGCGGGGAATTTCCACCCTTGCAATTTATTGCCCGCCCATTCTCTGGCGGATGCACTTGAACAGATATTTTCTGATGCCGAAGATACCGTGAAAACTCCATAAGGCTCTCCAACTCATGGGTAAAACAATCTGCCGCCTCATTGCCACTAAATCTTGATTGTCCAGGCAGCCTGACAAGAAAGGCCATCTTGTGGGCAACATTTTTCGTCAGGGTCTTCAATCAGATCTGGCCCTAGCCTGTAAGGTCGCCTAACTGCACAAAGCGGATGTCGGTTCTGGAATAATTTAGTTATCCTTGACTATCATCTTGACTTAAGAAAGAAAACTTGTGACTACCTGTGTCTGTAAGTCTGTAGCTTGCTTAGCCCCAATATTCTGGGTCCTCTCTTTGCCTCGGAGTTTCCTTGTACCGTATATAAGCAAAAGGAAATGAAATGAAGGAGAAAAAAATGTCTAAAAATAAGATTTAAAATTCATTTTATTTATAAATTAGAGCTACAATGAATGAAACATTTCTTTTGCAAAAACAAATTAGAATGTACATAATAAATAAATTATAAAAAAGATGTATAATACATTTATTTTTAGCCATAAATTTAAATAAATAAATATAAAAACTGGGCGCAGTCAAATTTTCATTTTTGCTTTGTTGCCAGAGATTTATTGTTCATTTATTAATAAAACGAAAATTTATTTGTTTATTTATATAAATTATGTTTAATTTATGCTAAATTGTAGAAAAAATTATTTTTATTTAAAAAAACTTTTTTACCGGTTTACTTTACAAAAATTTTTCAAGTGTTTGGAGAGAAGATGATTAGAGTAGTTACAGCCTTCTTAAAGGTAGCCTCCTAGTTACAATTTGAATCGGTATCGATCTTATCAGTTAATAAAATATTGAGGCACTAAATTTACCAAGAGGTACCATATTGCCTTTCAACATGTACAAGCCTGTTTCTCATCGCCTCTGCGGGCTCGAATGTGTGTCTGTGGGTAATAGTGTATCGCTTAAAAAGAGAGAGTAGCGGAAGTAAGAGAGGCAGAACGGAATGAGCGAAATGAGACAAAGAACAACTATTATATAAATTCTTTCTCATCTTTAGCATTTTTTTTTACAGTTTGTGACATTGTTGTTGGTTGCCATTAATTCCAACATTTTCACATTGTCAGTAGAATTACTATCGCTATGGTTGTTCACAATTGCCGCCACTGCTGAAGTAGATGTCGCTAGTTTTTGTGATCGTGATTTATATGATGTCATATAGAATTTATAAAATAATATGAGAAATGAAGATGTATTAAAAACTGCAAATATAATAAAAGCATTTGGTACAGTACATTCAGATCCGGACATCAGTAGCACCAAATATATTATGATCACAAGAAACTGGCTCTGTAAAAACAAAAAAGAAACAAATATATATTGTTAATAAATTGTCCAAAAATATTTATTTATTCATACAGGAAAGCATAGTTCCCTCATACAGGAAAGCATAGTTCCGTCATACAGGAGCATAGTTCCCTCATACAGGAAAGCATAGTTCCCTCATACAGGAGCATAGTTCCCTCATACAGGAGCATAGTTCCCTCATACAGGAGCATAGTTCCCTCATACAGGAGCATAGTTCCCTCATACAGGAGCATAGTTCCCACATACAGGAGCATAGTTCCCTCATACAGGAGCATAGTTCCCTCATACAGGAAAGCATAGTTCCCTCATACAGGAGCATAGTTCCCTCATGAAAAATAGTTTCATCAATTTTAAAAGAATAAAATTCATCAATTTTTTTCTGTGAGCAAAGTTTTACGATTTTTGATTGAAAACATTTTACTTATTTTTACTTTCTTTTACTTCACTAGGTTAGAAATTTAAATTTAAATTTTCGATATCCAGCTTTCAATAAAAATGCCCTTTTGAAGGCCCAAGAGCCTAAAGAAGAGGTTTTTACAAATCGCTTATTACTTATATATGCAATTTTCTTAATGTTCACTATGCTTACAATACAGATAAAACTATTAGTTATTGTCTTAACATTTTATAAAATAGTGTTATAAGTACTGAACGTCCAAGTATGTACAAAGTTATTTTAAGAATGTAGTAGGGTTACGACCGTGAAATTCGCCGAACACAAAAGTCGCCAAGATTACTGGTCCATTTTAAGAGCAGCACCTACTTATCAGAAATCTGGATCTGTTGTGACAAGTTTCAGACACTGAACTCTTCCGCCTATTAAATGTATGCTGCTTTGGTTCTGAGAAAACTTACTTATACTTTATGTATCTATAGTATTAGTTGAGCGTTGGATATTTCTAAATTTCTACTTTTTGACCAATAGAAGTTTGAAGACTTACAACGTAAGCCTTACTAGGGATGCATCCTTCAGAAGGTCATGAACGTCTTCTAGAATTTATTACGTTATTTTGTCGTGAATTTCAACGCGCAACCCGACATCTGCCTTCAAGATAAATTTATGGTGAGGTCTTGTGGTTAATCAAGGCAATCAATCAAGGGTCTATTTGGCCGCATATATTTTAAGATGTCTCTAACAGTACTTTTAGACTAGACTGCTATACCACTACCTCTGCAAACTTGATGCTATACCAGAAATCATAAGTTGCAAATCGCAAGTTACCAATACTAGTGAACAAGCCGAAAAAAAAAAATAATACCGGTGTGAGCTATAGGCCAGCTGTTACCGATATCTGGGCCAACTTCTGTCCGAAAGTGAAGATTCTGATTTCAGTTTAAGAGTAAATTATCATGAGACTGCCTCCTTGAATTATTAATTATAAACCAACCATTAATCTACTTACAATTTGCGCCCTGGTAATATACTTTTTCCACCACAGGTACTTGTGAACTTTGGGTCCCAGGGCGGCCAGCAGATAGTACCCGTACATCAGGATATGTACAAAAGTGTTACATAAGCCTATGGGCAACGTCTGTATGCCTGTTAAACACATTATTTACTACTAGAATGAGCAGAATAAAAAGTTACCTATCTCATATATTTACATAGTAAAAATCCTAAGTTTTACCTTTAACAAATTTAGTGAAAGCCCACGTGGAGACTGCCATGTTTGTGTGATGGTACACATGGAGAAAAGTTATCTGATTCTGTTTCCTTCTCAGCACAAAGAATACCTACAAATAAGAACATTAAAATACTTCCAAACATAAATGAACTTTATGTTAACGTTAATTAAGAGTCGTCGTTAATGAAACTCGATTAGAAGTAAGAGTTTTATCTCTAAATTAAGACAATGCAATTTCCGGTTGTCGTTTTTGTATTGCCTACAATTAATTTGTAACAGAAAACTTATTATTAGTCATTCTAAGGAATCCATCGTTGAAGCAGTAGTAGTTAAAGTATCTACTTACTACTGCAATGGCGGAAGTAACTACGTTTTGCCGTGGTTAAACCTCTCCCTTCGGGGTTTTAGCTGCTGCGCTTTATGTGTGGGTTCTGAGATATTCTTTGATATCTAGGAGGTTTTGGGTGAATTTGGTACTTAGGGCTAGCGTGCAGCCTACTAATCAATCCCACTACCTCTGCAAACTTGATGTTTCCAAGTAGTTCGACTGGTACGTAACTGGCTGCGTCTTGAGTCAGACTAGATAGAAGGTCTAAGCCGACTTAATTTGGCTCTTTTGCTTTTTACAAGCTACGGTGCGCTCCAGAAAACATCCCCACGACATAACTCATACCCCTGCGCAGATTTTGGCCTTGAGAAATTGGAAACGGCCTCCAACATCCTGTTCGATTGCGTTGCAATCTTTTATCTGCAATATGAGGCCACAGGAAACGACAGGTACGAAAAATCCTTGACTTAATGAAAAAGGGAATTTCTTCCTGCTTAACCGCAACGGGGATGAGAAACATTTGACATTCAGCCGACAGCCTGGAGACTAGCGAGTTTATCCTATCTTCTTATCTAATGTATTCTAAAAATGGCTGTGATGGTTGAGTATTCCAAATAGTAAAACTTGGTACTGCCCGGAACATAAAAAGAAACAAATCCACAAGTTTTGTTTGTTGACTTAAAACTTATTTGCCCAGTTCTTGCTTGTATGAAAATGTAGTGAACTTGAAATTCTGATTGGCATTCCCGATTACCTACTTTTATTCGTTTACAATAGTTTTTTTTCTCCAGAAATGGATTGCCGGAATGCCATTTTTTGCAGTATAATTATACTCTGCATGAACAATTGTATCTTACAGTATCGAATGACCAACACAAAGACTTTTAATTTCTCTTCGCAGTAAGAGAAATTGAAAATGGTTATTTACAAATTACCAAAAACAAGGAAACCATTTTGTAACAGATAACAAACTTACGGTGTCTAACAGTTCAACAAACTTTGACATCAGATAATACCATGCCATAGAATCTATCTGAAATATACAAAAAACAATTAGTGTGAATTTAAATTTTCTTTGCAAATTTTGTAGTTTAAATTTTGTAGTTTAATAAAAAGCCATACTTCGTACGTAAGTTCAGGAGCAACAATGTGCGGCCTACAAGCACATTCCATAAAGCTTAGTGTTTTGGTTTTTGATATATTTAGTAGTGCCTGTCAATGGAAGTAATTTCAATATAAGTACTCCAAATAAACAAAGATTATAACTTCAAGTAGTTGAGGAGAGGTTACCGTAAAAGACCACCAAGATGAAAATACCACTTGTACCAGATTGTAAAACAGTATCAATGGTTTCAAACTGTACGCTTTCTTATTCGACATAAAATTTGGCCCAAGTTTTAATACGAAGAATAAATAGAATGATGCTATGCCTATAACAGGCCATGGTGATTCCATCATAAACCATTTGTTAATATCACTAACGTTTTGGTAAACATCTTGGTCTTGTAATACCACGTTTCCACTTGCGTAAATTTTCTGTTGATCATCCTGTTCTAGAACAGAAAAATATCAAAAAACTAATTAATTATTATTATGTCTCACGTCCGAAATTAATATTTAAGCCCTTTAGAATTGTATGAAAATATTTCTTGCTAAGTCTACAGCTTCGTTGTGAGTTTTGCTAACCTCCAACCACCTACATACACTGGGCCAAAAAAGTCTGTGAACACTAACCTAAATTTTATTACTTTTATTATTATCTTAGTAGAAACTTCTTTTATTTCCAAATGAAATATACTATTCGATAGAGTGAAACCAGAGTTTTCATTTTATATTCAATCTTTTATTTTAGTCCAACAAGAATATCATAATTAAATGTTTAACAAAACAACACCCCAAACGAATGCAAAAAAAGTCTGTGAACAGCTGTATAAATGTGTAAAAACATTAAGATAACAAACAGAAAAACGATTGAATAAAGTTTCAAAGTTCTCTATTGTATTGTAGAAACCACAACAGTCAGTTTTGTGAATAAATAATCTAATTAGTACATATTTAACCACTAATATGGAAGGTCCCAGACCAATTCGTGAACTTATTGTGAGGTTGCGAAATGAAAGAAAAAGTATTCGAGAAATAGGGAAGATAGTTCAAAAAACCCTTCAACGGTGCATAATATAATTAAAAAGTACGGAAATGTGATTAGTAGGCCACGCAGTGGACGGCCACCAAAACTTAATTCCTTTCATAAACGGCAAATTCTGGTCTGTTCGAGAAGAACCCAGGACAAGCGTTTAAAAACTCAGTCAAGAATTATTAAGTGGTTATGTGTAAGCGTAACACCACAGACAATTAGAAATAAATAACATGAATACGATTATTGCGGTCGAGTCCCAAGGAAAAAACCTTTTATCAATAAAATAAATCGTATGCGCCGATTGGATTTCGCGAAAGAATATGTTTCTACGCCTTCTAGTTTCTGGGAAACCGTAATCTTTTCAGATGAGTCGAAATTCAATGTTTGTGGGTCTGATGGACGACAAAAAGTGTGGCGAAAAAAGAATGAAGCTATGAAAATGAAAAATATAAAGCCAACTTTTAAGCATGGGGGAGGTAACATTCTGGTGTGGGAGTGCATGAGTGCTAAAGGAGTGGGCAAGTTAGATCTAATTAATGGTAAGATGGACCAATATCTGTATGTGGATATATCAAGAGAAAGTTCAAAAAAATTAGGGTTGGAGGGAACGTTTGTCTTCCAACAAGACAATGACCCGAAACATACCGCACTAAAAACTCGGGAATGGCTTTTAAATAATACACCCCGGCGCCTAAACGCCCCTCCACAATCGCCAGACCTTAACCCAATTGAACATTTGTGGGATGAAATCAGCCGCCAAATAAATAAAAGAGGAATAAGAAACCGTGAACAACTAAAAAACGCTATTTTAGAAGAATGGGATAAAATTCCAACTTTGGCGACCACAAAATTAGTAGGATCGATGAAAGCTCGCTTGTTGGAAGTGATTAGGAACAAAGGGGGTCCTACAAGTTTTTAAAATTTATAATACACGTACAATGTGTAACAATGATTTATTATCTGTAAAGTGTTCACAGACTTTTTTTGCATTCGTTTGGAGTGTTGTTTTGTTAACCATTTAATTGTGATATTCCTATTGAACAAAAATAAAAGATTGAATATAAAATGAAAACTCTGGTTTCCCTCTATCGAATAGTATATTTCATTTGAAAATAAAAGAAGTTTCTACTAAGATAATAATAAAAGTAATAAAATTTAGGTTAGTGTTCACAGACTTTTTTGGCCCAATGTATGTGTTAATTTCACCAACTACACACTCGCAAATTTCATTTATACCAACATTGGCGAACGAAGGGAAAGCAAAATGAATGTAGTGCACCTTCTTCAATGCTTGTGCAGAGGCATTTACAAGCTGTAGAATTACGAATTCCACTGGTGTACCCACATCTAACAAACAACTGCAAACGTTTTGGGAATGTACATATGTATCTGGTTTTATCAATTACTTTGACAATAATTCGCGTTCGTACGTATTGATTATGTGTAATTTGCGAGCAGCCTGCTTTGGTTATGAATTTCTAAAATTACTATGAGAGGAGAATATTTCAACGTGGCAATGAGTTTATTGTTTATCTTCGAAATTTTCAGAACTGAGGTTATGGTAAAAGTAGTCAATTGGTATATGCATTGGTTTCTTTAGGCTTAGTTTAGCAACTACCCTCATTTTTCTGTGTATGTCTATAAATTTTATTTATAAAATATTATTTAGGGTAATAATGGTGTTTTAATATGCATAGTAGATCGAGGTTAAGAATAATTTTTTTCAATTAGAGTAACGTAATTTTTACTGTCTGAGTTTTGTGCCAGTTTTTCATTAAATACCTTCGCGATTCCACAAATTATGTTCAGTTAGGAGAACAATAAAATAGTCCAAATGTTCACTTTTTAAATTCCATTTAACATGTTTCCTCTCTATAATAATAAAATGTAAATCGCCTAAAAATGTAAATCGATAGGGGGAACACTAGCGTGAATAGATGCTAGTTAGCGTAATGAACTAGAGTTGCGCCATCTGGCAGAAAGCATGAAACATAATTTCTGTTGTTTTCCTCTAAGGATAACTAAACACCTGATCTCCAGAAGAAAAAATTATTGTTATAATTTAGGAATTTTCGTAGAATTTATTCTAAAATCATAATTTATTTATTTGATTTTTAAATTATGGATGGCCAACTACCAATTAGTAGCAATCTCTCTGTGATTCCCAGCAGCTTTGATAAGAGCCAAGAAAATTTCGGAATCGCTGGAGGTTCAGTCCAAGGGAGGATTACCAATGATGACAGTAAAGGCGACAGGATTAGAGACGACCAATGACAGAGGCTGGGAACTTCTGTTACTGGATCAGTGTCAAGGTGTGGGCAAAAAACTTTGGGGACAGAAGACTAGCGGAAGGCACATTTGAAAATTACATTACAAGCCACTTCCGCAGGAATCATCGATAAAATTGAATATCGCCGTATCAATCAAATTAATGTCCTTAACGCAATAAAGCACTACCTCTACCGAGAAACTGGATGGATATCGATGGCTTTCAGATAGCCCTGGAAAAAAGAATAGCATTCTAAACGTTCCGCATCATCTCCAAACTGCCCATTGGTCTGAACGACTCTTAAACAAAAAGACACGATTGTCAAAACTCTACAATTCCTTGGTTCCGGAAATGACAACGATCAGCGAGTAATTGCTAAACATTGTGCATTCGCTTTCCTTCTCCCAACTCTACGTTAAAATATCCCAAAAAAGTCACACCTTTCAGCTTTATCATTTTTTTTTGACATGTCATCAAACTGTTGTGCGAAATGGATTTTGATGTAGTCTTACTGGAGGAAGCTTTAGTACCTGTTGAATGGTAATGTCTAAATTATTCAGTTTTTATAGGTTTGGACAGAACTATAAAAGTCCATTTAGATTTCAGTACGGTGGTTAAAAAATGTTTCTCACTGGATGGAATTTTAAATGGATTTGTTAGTTAACCCAGGAAACCGAGACCCACAAGATTAAAGTCGCGGAACTCTTCATTAGAGCGCCACTCCTAACTCTCTCATAGATCTAGGAGGCTGGAATGGAGTTCCAGGATTTAGCTCGAATGCCTGAAGAGCCACTTCTCATTCATAACATTAAGTGCAATGTCGTTGCTTTCATTTTTTGGCAAAACCTAACAAGAAATCAAAAAACATTTGTTGCCTAATTCTCGTTTGCTATGCTCTTAAAGAGGCCAAAGGTCACGTAAGGAGGCCCTGTTTAAATAATGTCTAGTCTACCTAATTGGCGAGCGCGTGGCTTTGACCTGGGTTTTCACACGTCATTTTTCTTGCAACTTCAATGCACAATCTCTGGAAAACTAACTAACTGCAAGTCCTTTCAGTAGGAAACCCTATTCAATATGGAATCTAAAATGGATGTTGATAAGTGATAACAAAAGAATTAGGGAATACTTCGATTCCAACGCGGAGATCCAGTTGCCGGCCCTTAGATTTCCTCTTCCTAGAAGCTTCTTACAGCTCACTGAGATGGACAATGTTGTCTGTAACGAGAGAACACTGTCCAGAGGCCAGGTCTGGAAAATGCAACGGGCACTACTAACCTCAGATGTTGTCACGCCTTAAATAAATGAATAAAATAAGAGAAGTTTCTAAATACAAATATTTGTCTCCTGACGAACCTCAAGGACGTACTAAAGATATATCTGGATACTCCAAATTCAATCTTACAATCGAACAGCAATCTTACGGGAGTCAAAAACATTAGAACATTGGATGCATTCTTATGTTACAGCAAGGTAAGTCATGCATAAAAGTCTGATTAAGAATCTAGCGATTACCAAAACAAAACATTGAGATAAAAACTGTTCTTGATAGAATACATTTACGTTTTAAAATTAAAATTAGGTTTTAGAAGAAATTACCATCTGCCTTTGACTGTTTTGACTAATGTAATTGTACCAAATTCTTTAGGTTTTCCTGTAGGAGTCTTCCCTTTAGAAATACAGGCAATTAGCCTTACATACTTTTCACTGTTATTGTTAAAACAAACTCATTTTTATTCAGCTTTGGTCGGAGAGTTTAGCCTTTCTGGATGGTAAAAATATTCAAAATTCCTATTTCCGGTTTTTTTTTTGTATAACCGGTATCGGATTCGTTTTTCTATTAATAAAATATGATCGGCTGTTTTCTAAAAATAGTTTTTACACTATATTCTTCAAGTTTGAAACTTCAACGACGTTCGTTAAAGATAAGAGAGAATTAAGGATTAAGAAAGCAGAAAATAATTATAAACGAACAGGTAGTGGACAAGTAATGTATAAAAAAAGATCCTTCTTATTTTTAGACAAAATTAAAATAAAAGAAAGTTTGATCGATAAAGCGTTCCGAAAATAAAACATAAAAAGTCAAGTTAGCACTGGATAAAAATAAAAAAAGCAATGCACACATGGGATTCTAAAAAAAAAAAAAATAGTAAAAAAATCTACGTGTACTTACTGTTGATAATGTGTGATTTTTCAGCAACACAGCTAGATAGTAACCAAAACTGCAAATAAGTAACTAACATGGTGCATCTTTGATGCACTGAACCACAGCAGTTTCAGAGTTTGTTAACCGACAACAGACCAATGATTTTCATCGACTGAAAGTGTGGTAAAAAAAAAAAAAGGTTAAAAGCCGGCTATCCCTTGATCGATGTTTGTGTGTGTTACAGTATCTATGTGTTTGTGTGTTTTAAAGGATGAGGTGAGGCGGAGTTGTTGTGTATTATAGGAGTGGATTAGTAGAAATCAGAGAAGCTTGCAGGTATGACGTAGCGCCCCCAGAAAAGTGGTACAAGGGTCAGGCGGAGTTCTCCATGGACTCACCCCCTAGAAACCTTCCCGCGACCCTCCTGACCTCCACCTGAAGGTGGAGTAAATTTGCACGTCACCCTCACACAAAGCACAAGAACGGCGGCGGCAATAGGTAGCCAGCCAGCAGCAGTGGGGGTGGCTCCTTACTCTTGCCTCTCCCTTCAAAGACGTCGGGTCACGAAACATTCCGTGTGTGCCTCCACTAGTTCCTTTGTACTTTAAGGCAAACCACTATTAAAAAGGGTGTACGGGTTGGTTGCGAAGGCGATGCGCGCCTACAAAACTCCCAGGATGGTTGTCAATGGCAACCAACATACATATTATTACTAAATACAAACAGTTTCTCATATGTTCCATAATTTATTCATTAACGTCACGGCCTGACGATAACATCTCTGCCAACATATTAAAGTCATACAAGTTTCATAAAGTAAAGCACCAACCATTCAATAAGTGCAAATAAAATGCAGACTGCATAGCCATCCATTTGTATTTGGTCGAAACATAGAAATTAAAGAGTTTATTGTTTTGTAAATTTATAAATTCATAAAAATTACAAAAAAAGAATTTTCATGGATTTTATACTAGCAAGTTTTTGATTTTCTTCTTCAATATTCCACTATTTTCTTACAACCTCGCCTGGGTGGCAATCAATATTTTTTGAAACTTTTCTTTTAATGAAAATTGATTTCTAAGGGGAGTGGAAACTACGGGAAAAGCGTTCTTCTTCTCAGCAGTTTAGTCTTTTAAGTAATATCATAGAACACTAAAAGTTTTATTTATTTAGTAATTTACAATCTGTATACATGTATACAATGAGTAAATATGATAAATATAAGGAACTGGTGCGGGAAGAGCAGGAGGAGAGAAACTACCCAGCGGTAACACTCTATTGGAACTCACTATAAGTACGAGTACATCTGTTTTTGGCCAGGAAATAGGTTAACCTTTGTTAAAATATTTTCATAAAAGGATAAATTAGAAAGGAAGTTTTATATATCTATGTAAAAAAAAGTCTTTAATTTAACATCAGTCGAGAATTAATTCAGTTACCGTTGTCATAGAGTATTTCAGGTGAGAACATATTGTATCTTAACTTGAGTAAAAAACTAAGTGGGAAATTGTTTTTAATTTCCCACAAAGCAATTGTTTTCCAACGCTTTCCTGTATATTCGTATTGAGGCATCCGGATTTAATCTGCCGATACAAATGCTCATCTTTTGAAACGTTCGTGTAAAAAATAACTGTAACTAGTATTATTGTAATTAAACCACTTTTTAAGCGTTATAATTTCAACCAGATGAAAAAAAGGAAGTAAGCTGAAAGATATCAAGTTTTTCTGTTTTTCCAGTCATTTTATCGACACTATCTTATAAGCGACCCTCCTCAATCTTCTAGATCCCATGACATTAAGTTTTTTTTTTCTTAGTTTTTCCAATCTTTTCTTATTTGAGGTAAAAAAACTACAGGTTTTTTGAACTTGGTTGTCGACCCTAGTATTAGCGGCCCTGAAGTACCAGAATAATGTAGGGCCAGGTTGAATGCCGGGACACAGAGACATTTAGAGGGTAAGAAAAGGCTTGACAAAAGGAGACCTGCGGAAATCCACAGCCCAACGTTATTGCATAATTTTGAACGGTAATTGAGGCCATTGCAAAATGGTAGCGTAAATTCCTTTGTAAAAAAAAGAAAACAGGGACTAATAACCTCTAGATCTTCCTTGATGACTTGGACAAGTCTCGCTTAAGCTATCACCTCCTAGCAGAAGTGTAGAAAGTCTGTCAAGGACGACGGAGACGGAAGACCGCAGCATCTTCTTACATATACGAGTATTATGTTCGCAAACGAATTCTAATGTTTGGCACCTGACAATTAGAGCTTAAATGAGAACTTAACAAACCAGAGTTAATTAACCAGGCTGTTTAAAGAAAAGTAGGCGACAGAGAAAGAAAAAGTAGAAATCTAGAAAAACTGAAAGCCAATTCGGTGTTTTTCCCTTGCATTTTACTTTTCGTTTCCCAAAAGAAGCCAACCCTTTATGTTCATTCTACACCTGGCTATAAAAATAGATGACAGAGACGGGAAACGTGGAAATCTAAACAAACTGAAAGCCAATTCGGTATTTTTCCCTAGTATTTTACTTTTCGTTTCCCAAAAGAAGCCAACCCTTTATTTTCATTCTACTCCTGGCTATAAAAGTAGATGATAGAGACGGAAAAAGTGGAAATCTAGACAAACTGAAAGCCAATTCGGTATTTTTCCCTTGCATTTTACTTTTCGTTTCCCAAAAGAAGCCAACCCTTTATTTTCATTCTACTCCTGGCTATAAAAGTAGATGATAGAGACGGAAAAAGTGGAAATCTAGACAAACTGAAAGCCAATTCGGTATTTTTCCCTTGTATTTTACTTTTCGTTTCCCAAAAGAAGCCAACCCTTTATTTTCATTCTACTCCTGGCTATAAAAGTAGATGATAGAGACGGAAAAAGTGGAAATCTAGACAAACTGAAAGCCAATTCGGTATTTTTCCCTTGCATTTTACTTTTCGTTTCCCAAAAGAAGCCAACCCTTTATTTTCATTCTACTCCTGGCTATAAAAGTAGATGATAGAGACGGAAAAAGTGGAAATCTAGACAAACTGAAAGCCAATTCGGTATTTTTCCCTTACATTTTACTTTTCGTTTCCCAAAAGAAGCCAACCCTTTATTTTCATTCTACTCCTGGCTATAAAAGTAGATGATAGAGACGGAAAAAGTGGAAATCTAGACAAACTGAAAGCCAATTCGGTATTTTTCCCTTGTATTTTACTTTTCGTTTCCCGAAAGAAGCCAACCCTTTATGTTTATTCTACTCCTGGCTATAAAGGTAGATGACAGAGACGGAAAAAGTGGAAATCTAGACAAACTGAAAGCCAATTCGGTATTTTTCCCTTGCATTTTACTTTTCGTTTCCCAAAAGAAGCCAACCCTTTATTTTCATTCTACTCCTGGCTATAAAAGTAGATGATAGAGACGGAAAAAGTGGAAATCTAGACAAACTGAAAGCCAATTCGGTATTTTTCCCTTGTATTTTACTTTTCGTTTCCCAAAAGAAGCCAACCCTTTATGTTCATTCTACTCCTGGCTATAAAGGTAGATGACAGAGACGGAAAAGTGAAAATCTAGACTAACAGAATGCCAATTCGGTATTTTTCCCTTGTATTTCAAGTTTTCGTTTCCAAAAGAAGCCAACCCTTTATGTTTATTTTACTCCTGGCTATAAAAGTAGATGACAGAGACGGGAAACGTGGAAATCTAAACAAACTGAAAGCCAATTCGGTATTTTTCCCTAGTATTTTACTTTTAGGTTCCCAAAAGAAGCCAACCCTTTATGTTCATTCTACTCCTGGCTATAAAATTAGTTGACAGAGACGGAAAAAGTGGAAATCTAGACAAACTGAAAGCCAATTCGGTATTTTTCCCTTGTATTTTACTTTTCGTTTCCCAAAAGAAGCCAACCCTTTATGTTTATTCTACTCCTGGCTATAAAAGTAGATGACAGAGACGGGAAACGTTGAAATATAGACAAACTGAAAGCCAATTCGGTATTTTTCCCTTGTATTTTACTTTTCGTTTCCCAAAAGAAGCCAACCCTTTATTTTCATTCTACTCCTGGCAATAAAAGTAGATGATAGAGACGGAAAAAGTGGAAATCTAGACAAACTGAAAGCCAATTCGGTATTTTTCCGTTGTATTTTACTTTTCGTTTCCCAAAAGAAGCCAACCCTTTATGTTTATGCTACTCCTGGCTATAAAATTAGATGACAGAGACGGAAAAAGTGGAAATCTAGACAAACTGAAAGCCAATTCGGTATTTTTTCCTTGTATTTTACTTTTCGTTTCCCAAAAGAAGCCAACCCTTTATGTTCATTCTACTCCTGGCTATAAAGGTAGATGACAGAGACGGAAAAGTGAAAATCTAGACTAACAGAATGCCAATTCGGTATTTTTCCCTTGTATTTTACTTTTCGTTTCCCAAAAGAAGCCAACCCTTTATGTTTATTTTACTCCTGGCTATAAAAGTAGATGACAGAGACGGGAAACGTGGAAATCTAAACAAACTGAAAGCCAATTCGGTATTTTTCCCTAGTATTTTACTTTTAGGTTCCCAAAAGAAGCCAACCCTTTATGTTCATTCTACTCCTGGCTATAAAGGTAGATGACAGAGACGGAAAAAGTGGAAATCTAGACAAACTGAAAGCCAATTCGGTATTTTTCCCTTGTATTTTACTTTTCGTTTCCCAAAAGAAGCCAACCCTTTATGTTCATTCTACTCCTGGCTATAAAGGTAGATGACAGAGACGGAAAAAGTGGAAATCTAGACAAACTGAAAGCCAATTCGGTATTTTTCCATTGTATTTTACTTTTCGTTTCCCAAAAGAAGCCAACCCTTTATGTTCATTCTACACCTGGCTATAAAAATAGATGACAGAGGCGGGAAACGTGGAAATCTAAACAAACTGAAAGCCAATTCGGTATTTTTCCCTAGTATTTTACTTTTAGGTTCCCAAAAGAAGCCAACCCTTTATGTTCATTCTACTCCTGGCTATAAAATTAGATGTCAGAGACGGAAAAAGTGGAAATCTAGATCAACTGATAGCCAATTCGGTATTTTTCCATTGTATTTTACTTTGCGTTTCCCAAAAGAAGCCAACCCTTTATGTTCATTCTACACCTGGCTATAA
This sequence comes from Rhodnius prolixus, assembly GCF_049639745.1. Classification (NCBI taxonomy): domain Eukaryota; kingdom Metazoa; phylum Arthropoda; class Insecta; order Hemiptera; family Reduviidae; genus Rhodnius; species Rhodnius prolixus. The sequence continues at coordinate 9,198,100 of NW_027411592.1, read as the reverse complement.
AAATAGATGACAGAGACGGGAAACGTGGAAATCTAAACAAACTGAAAGCCAATTCGGTATTTTTCCCTAGTATTTTACTTTTCGTTTCCCAAAAGAAGCCAACCCTTTATTTTCATTCTACTCCTGGCTATAAAAGTAGATGACAGAGACGGGAAACGTGGAAATGTAGACAAACTGAAAGCCAATTCGGTATTTTTCCATTGTATTTTACTTTTCGTTTCCCAAAAGAAGCCAACCCTTTATGTTTATTCTACACCTGGCTATAAAAATAGATGACAGAGACGGGAAACGTGGAAATCTAAACAAACTGAAAGCCAATTCGGTATTTTTCCCTAGTATTTTACTTTTCGTTTCCCAAAAGAAGCCAACCCTTTATTTTCATTCTACTCCTGGCTATAAAAGTAGATGATAGAGACGGAAAAAGTGGAAATCTAGACAAACTGAAAGCCAATTCGGTATTTTTCCCTTGTATTTTACTTTTCGTTTCCCAAAAGAAGCCAACCCTTTATGTTTATTCTACTCCTGGCTATAAAGGTAGATGACAGAGACGGAAAAAGTGGAAATCTAGACAAACTGAAAGCCAATTCGGTATTTTTCCCTTGCATTTTACTTTTCGTTTCCCAAAAGAAGCCAACCCTTTATTTTCATTCTACTCCTGGCTATAAAAGTAGATGATAGAGACGGAAAAAGTGGAAATCTAGACAAACTGAAAGCCAATTCGGTATTTTTCCCTTGTATTTTACTTTTCGTTTCCCAAAAGAAGCCAACCCTTTATGTTCATTCTACTCCTGGCTATAAAGGTAGATGACAGAGACGGAAAAGTGAAAATCTAGACTAACAGAATGCCAATTCGGTATTTTTCCCTTGTATTTCAGTTTTCGTTTCCAAAAGAAGCCAACCCTTTATGTTTATTTTACTCCTGGCTATAAAAGTAGATGACAGAGACGGGAAACGTGGAAATCTAAACAAACTGAAAGCCAATTCGGTATTTTTCCCTAGTATTTTACTTTTCGTTTCCCAAAAGAAGCCAACCCTTTATGTTTATGCTACTCCTGGCTATAAAATTAGATGACAGAGACGGAAAAAGTGGAAATCTAGACAAACTGAAAACCAATTCGGTATTTTTTCCTTGTATTTTACTTTTCGTTTCCCAAAAGAAGCCAACCCTTTATGTTCATTCTACTCCTGGCTATAAAGGTAGATGACAGAGACGGAAAAGTGAAAATCTAGACTAACAGAATGCCAATTCGGTATTTTTCCCTTGTATTTCAAGTTTTCGTTTCCAAAAGAAGCCAACCCTTTATGTTTATTTTACTCCTGGCTATAAAAGTAGATGACAGAGACGGGAAACGTGGAAATCTAAACAAACTGAAAGCCAATTCGGTATTTTTCCCTAGTATTTTACTTTTAGGTTCCCAAAAGAAGCCAACCCTTTATGTTCATTCTACTCCTGGCTATAAAATTAGTTGACAGAGACGGAAAAAGTGGAAATCTAGACAAACTGAAAGCCAATTCGGTATTTTTCCCTTGTATTTTACTTTTCGTTTCCCAAAAGAAGCCAACCCTTTATGTTTATTCTACTCCTGGCTATAAAAGTAGATGACAGAGACGGGAAACGTTGAAATATAGACAAACTGAAAGCCAATTCGGTATTTTTCCCTTGTATTTTACTTTTCGTTTCCCAAAAGAAGCCAACCCTTTATTTTCATTCTACTCCTGGCTATAAAAGTAGATGATAGAGACGGAAAAAGTGGAAATCTAGACAAACTGAAAGCCAATTCGGTATTTTTCCCTTGTATTTTACTTTTCGTTTCCCAAAAGAAGCCAACCCTTTATGTTTATGCTACTCCTGGCTATAAAATTAGATGACAGAGACGGAAAAAGTGGAAATCTAGACAAACTGAAAGCCAATTCGGTATTTTTTCCTTGTATTTTACTTTTCGTTTCCCAAAAGAAGCCAACCCTTTATGTTCATTCTACTCCTGGCTATAAAGGTAGATGACAGAGACGGAAAAGTGAAAATCTAGACTAACAGAATGCCAATTCGGTATTTTTCCCTTGTATTTTACTTTTCGTTTCCCAAAAGAAGCCAACCCTTTATGTTTATTTTACTCCTTGCTATAAAAGTAGATGACAGAGACGGGAAACGTGGAAATCTAAACAAACTGAAAGCCAATTCGGTATTTTTCCCTAGTATTTTACTTTTAGGTTCCCAAAAGAAGCCAACCCTTTATGTTCATTCTACTCCTGGCTATAAAGGTAGATGACAGAGACGGAAAAAGTGGAAATCTAGACAAACTGAAAGCCAATTCGGTATTTTTCCCTTGTATTTTACTTTTCGTTTCCCAAAAGAAGCCAACCCTTTATGTTCATTCTACTCCTGGCTATAAAGGTAGATGACAGAGACGGAAAAAGTGGAAATCTTAACAAACTGAAAGCCAATTCGGTATTTTTCCATTGTATTTTACTTTTCGTTTCCCAAAAGAAGCCAACCCTTTATGTTCATTCTACACCTGGCTATAAAAATAGATGACAGAGACGGGAAACGTGGAAATCTAAACAAACTGAAAGCCAATTCGGTATTTTTCCCTAGTATTTTACTTTTCGTTTCCCAAAAGAAGCCAACCCTTTATTTTCATTCTACTCCTGGCTATAAAAGTAGATGACAGAGACGGGAAACGTGGAAATGTAGACAAACTGAAAGCCAATTCGGTATTTTTCCATTGTATTTTACTTTTCGTTTCCCAAAAGAAGCCAACCCTTTATGTTCATTCTACACCTGGCTATAAAAATAGATGACAGAGACGGGAAACGTGGAAATCTAAACAAACTGAAAGCCAATTCGGTATTTTTCCCTAGTATTTTACTTTTCGTTTCCCAAAAGAAGCCAACCCTTTATTTTCATTCTACTCCTGGCTATAAAAGTAGATGATAGAGACGGAAAAAGTGGAAATCTAGACAAACTGAAAGCCAATTCGGTATTTTTCCCTTGTATTTTACTTTTCGTTTCCCAAAAGAAGCCAACCCTTTATGTTTATTCTACTCCTGGCTATAAAGGTAGATGACAGAGACGGAAAAAGTGGAAATCTAGACAAACTGAAAGCCAATTCGGTATTTTTCCCTTGCATTTTACTTTTCGTTTCCCAAAAGAAGCCAACCCTTTATTTTCATTCTACTCCTGGCTATAAAAGTAGATGATAGAGACGGAAAAAGTGGAAATCTAGACAAACTGAAAGCCAATTCGGTATTTTTCCCTTGTATTTTACTTTTCGTTTCCCAAAAGAAGCTAACCCTTTATGTTCATTCTACTCCTGGCTATAAAGGTAGATGACAGAGACGGAAAAGTGAAAATCTAGACTAACAGAATGCCAATTCGGTATTTTTCCCTTGTATTTCAGTTTTCGTTTCCAAAAGAAGCCAACCCTTTATGTTTATTTTACTCCTGGCTATAAAAGTAGATGACAGAGACGGGAAACGTGGAAATCTAAACAAACTGAAAGCCAATTCGGTATTTTTCCCTAGTATTTTACTTTTCGTTTCCCAAAAGAAGCCAACCCTTTATGTTTATGCTACTCCTGGCTATAAAATTAGATGACAGAGACGGAAAAAGTGGAAATCTAGACAAACTGAAAGCCAATTCGGTATTTTTTCCTTGTATTTTACTTTTCGTTTCCCAAAAGAAGCCAACCCTTTATGTTCATTCTACTCCTGGCTATAAAGGTAGATGACAGAGACGGAAAAGTGAAAATCTAGACTAACAGAATGCCAATTCGGTATTTTTCCCTTGTATTCAACCCAATTTTTTTTTTTTTTTTACCCTTTTTGTTATTTAGATCATTTCAAATTACGTTACTCTGAAAGTGCCATACGTTCATATCTTTTCCAAACGTGGCTGGGACTAGTCAGCGCCTATATACACGTGCGCAATTTTTTTGTATAACTTTTTTTTTTTATTTTTATTTTATTTCAGAACCATAAAAAATTTCTTTGGTGGCCGCAGGTTTACAGCCCGCACTAGGGCCATACACATCCAATCCATTAAGTTACGATTAATATCCAATTTCTTGGCTACCATTCTGCGACATGCGGAAGAACAATGGGGATTGTTGTTCACATGCCTAGAAAAAATGTGGAACCACTTTCCAATAAAGCATTCATTTCTAGTGAAAACTCTATTAACTTGGTTTAATACGTAGTTTAATACTTAATGTTTGCCTTGGGAAAAAATAGGCATTACTTTACTGGAATAATCAATTTACCTTTTAAGATGTTTACAGTAGCAGAACCGTTCATCGCGCAAGTTGGACCAGTAGACGGATGTCTTCACCAGACTGGCGTTCCAGACCTTCGCCTCTAAGAAAAATCAAAACAAATCATATCTTACACAAACTTTGCAACTGGATCAGATCAACTTATTCAATTCTTAATATTTATTTATTTTTTTCATTAATCGTTCGAAAACATATGGTTAAATATTTAATAGTTTATTTGTTTTATTTTCTAACCAAATTTATAAGTAAGTAGACAAGGTTTTAGCTATATTGCTTGGTTGGATAGAGACGATACTTGGTTAAAATTCGTAAAGTTTTCCATATTAATGGTATCACTCTTATTTTAACAGCTGAGAAATAAAGCCTAGGATAAGAAATGGTAGCTGTTACTAGAAAAGCATTCCTAACTCTTTTCATGGCAATTTTCTGATAAATCTTTGGGCACCATTTGCATTTGGAACCCTCCTTGAATAAGGGCAACAATCCAATTTTAGCTTGATCCTGCAGTAATGAAGTTTCTAGTCATTACACACTGGCCGCAGCCTAAGTGACAAAGACCAGCTTCATGCTGGAAAATTGGGTCAAACACTTGTTGGACTGCCCAAAAGAAATTGGGAACACCATAAGGAGATTAATCTTGGTACTTCGTTTGAAGTACAAATCTTCTCACTGAAATCTCACAAATTTACTAAGATTTTCAGTCACGACTTCTAGGTTACTTCAGAATTAGTGGGATGACTTTTTCACCACCTATGCATCCAAAAGTAAGAATTGCTTACAAAGCGAGCGTAAAATTATTTTTTTTGCCACAGTCACGAGGATTCCGGCTTCTGAGGCGGCTTACTGTTGCACAAGATTGCCTCATCCTGATAGTTCCAGTAAAGTTAAAAAGGAAATGTCTCAAATCATGTAAATTTTAGCCGGAAAAGAAACCGGCTCCTTGGTGTTTGCCTCTTGAGCAGGGCAAGAGTAGGTCTTGCGACTGAATCACTCCATGATTTTTTTTATTTAACTGATCTCCAATAATTAAGGAAAGTTAATTTGCGAAAAAAGTTTTAATTTTTGAAACTGGAAAACGTTATTTTTTCCTGGATTATTTTTACGTTATAAATCCATAAATTACCATACTAAAGATATACGCCATCAAATGTAAATGTTTAAAATAGGCTGCAAACACACCTGTGATAATTTTGAATAATTCAATATTTTGTACCTTAAACAATGGTTCACCTTTGTTATTGACATTCCTAATAAACTATGAATCATTTGAACCAATAGAAATTTTTTAAAAAAGGTTTGTAGGTTACTGCATCTTACAGATTTAAATCAGCTGTGGAGATTATTAGTAACTTTAAAGGACCCTAACTGCTCTCCATGAATTATAAAAAACCAAGAACATTACAAAAGCGTTCTAGACTTCCAAAGTTTGATGGTGATAATGCCGTTCCATGATGTAGCAGTATCTGGAATGTGGTTGTTTCAACGGATGAAAGCTAAATCTACTCCATCTTAGAACAATTATTCTTGTAGATAGTTCTGACTAAACTTTATTTGAGCACAATTATTAATTTCGTTTACAATTGGTACGGAAGGTTTTTTGAGAATGAGTTAAATTTGGGATTTCGAGTTTTCAATGGATCGAATTAGGGAGTCTGACTTAAATGTTTTATAGGGGAAAAAAACTGTTATATTCAGGTGTAAGTATTATTATTATTATTATTATTAATTTATTTGTCTTTAAGGCCTAAGCCTTTTACAAACGGAGTGACAATAAACAAATTTCATACATAATATAATATTTAAATTAAATGAACAAACTTGATAATAAAAGTAAAATCAAAAACAATATCATTAATGAAATTAAAATAAACAAACAAAAAGTAATAAAAATAGTAAAATAATATTTATACATGTTGTCTAAAGGAAACAAAAAATATAAAACCTGTTTAAAACACAAAAACAAAACTTTAACAACTGAAATTATTCGTTTAGTAAAAATGACCTTAACTTTAATTTAGTATTAAACGCTTAATTATAAAGTAATTTTACATTCTGGCTACTATACATTAATTCTAATAAATCTCTTTGTACATCAGAGGGCAGATTACTGTTAAAATAATGAATCCTTATTGAGGCATACAGAGGACAAACAAGAAACAGATGCAAGAAATCCTCCTCAACGTGCATATCACAAACTGTACACAACAATTTACAATTTATGATATGAACGGATTTCTCTAAAGATATTTTGATAAAATATTTATTAGAAGTTCGCATCTGAGCAATCAACCTAATTACCCTAAAGGGTTGTCTAATATTAATATACTCTTGAGGTACTCCAGCCAAGAGTGGTAGGCTGTTATAAATATCACTAAAACGGGAATATCCAAGAGATTGCCTGTCCAACTGGAGCAAATTAGTTTTAAGTTTTGAAACATTCTCTCCAGCAGAAAGTCCATTGAGAACTGACGCTTCAAAAGAAACACCATATTTGCTCAACAGAACTCTCGACTGAAGAAACCAGTTATACGAGTTATATTTCACAGGAGCAGTACTCAACTCCAAAAGTCTAAAAAAACAGATGCGCCCTCTCCAACAAATCGACGTATCTTAGACTCCAGACTTGAGCCCCATACAACATTACACTTCGAGCTATAGCATTAAATACCCTCACTCTCGAGACCCAACTATCACATTTTGATTTTGTTAAGATATTATTATAACTGAGTATAAGTACCAAATCACTAAAAAAAAAATTGTAACTGCCCTAGGACATCACAGAATTTAACCGGCCAAAATCTCCTCGCACAAGGGTCTGTGACATCTAATACATTCTAAGAAATTACTAAAAATTAAGAATGAAATGTTGGGTACTTGCTGATTTGTGTACCTTTTGGCGTTTAATCAACCCTTATACTTAACTTTTTAAACTGTAAGTTTTTGTTAATGAGATATAGTCTTAAAAGTAACTGAGCCAATTTTCCTAAAACCGTAGATCTAGACATTAAGGGCGGAAGAAGGCTATTGATGGCCAAAATCATTGAGTGCTCCATGTAGATGTAGATCCACTCTTTCTTCACGTTGGATTTCAAACATTACGAAGGGAGACATTTCTGGTGTGATGCAAGATCCCCGAATTTCGACCGTCTATTACTCTCGCATTAATACTCTGCTGAAGTCAATATTTAGCACAAATTTAGAGATAGATTAAAAATAAATTCAAATTCTTAAGTTAACATAAGATAATTACATGAATTTGTTTTTTGTTTTTGGTATTTAGTTTGTTCATTGAATTTATAACTTATCTGTTCGTTGTTTTATCTATTATGTTTCAGTTTAGTTCATGGCAAAGACGTTAAGTTACAAATGCGCAAACTCCACATTTCCTTCATTTGTAGATATGGACCGGAGTCAATTATTACAATAATAAGGCACTATTTAACATTTAGATCTACTATTTGGAACCGTTTTGGGGTCTTACAACTTAAATAATGCTGAGGAGCATTAAGTTTGTTGCAATTATTTCCATTGTGGAGAAAATTTCTTGATTAGAAGTAGCCCTTCACTAAATAATTCGATTTATTTATTTTTAGCAATTCGGTTCTGTTGATTTTCTCTAAATTTCTCATTGAAGTAGATTAAATGTCTAACTTTTATTTAAATATTTTTCTAGAAAAATTCTTCTCTTTAGGGGTTTGATTGTGAATGTGTTTAATTTGATAGGAGAGTGTACAATTCTATGGAGGCCTTTAAAATAGATAAGAGATAGATCAATCTAATTATTGGTCTGCTTACAGAGCATGGATGGGTCAGTTACATAAGCAGTTCCACAGGTTGTGATTCTCTATTGTAGATTACGTCTGGAAGAAGGAAAAAGAGGGCTCTCAGACTGATTGCCTGGGCTTGATCTATGATAACATTTTATCGGAGGAGATCATGTCACAAAAACAGATATTGAAAATATTCCTGGTTCTTCTGGAAAGAGAATTCATCTTACTAGACTCAGACTGAAATGCTTGCTTAAAAAAATGTGAATTTACTGAATTAATTAAAAAGTGTAACATTTATGAATTTTCATCACTTCAATAATCGCATGATAACCTTTAATCTACTTTAAAAAGTAGTGCTAATAGTTTAAGAAAGGTTGAAAGGGACCTTTAAATAATTTTGAATCCTACTGATCCTTGTAAATTGATAAAAGCAGAAATGCAATTTAGAAGATAAAACATACATATTAATTAAAGTTATTCAAAAAAACAAAAAATAAAAGAAATACGATTTAAATATGATCAAGGATTTGAAAAATTATACATACAGCATACTGATAAAATCTAAAAGTTCTTATTATCACAGGTGTGAGTATTGTATGTAAAATGCTTTTTTTTTTTTGGAAAGATTATTTTTATAAATTAAATCTCATTCTTATTCCTATTACAATGTAATGATTTAACCACAAAAAATTGTGTAATGTAAATTCCCAGCAATTCTGATAGACCTTAAGAATGTATAAAAATTAATTCTATGACTCTCGAGATCTGTAACAACATTACTCTTTGATTCGCTACATTTTGAGGAGTTGTACTAATCTCTATGTTGTTCTGCTTACTTGAAATGATACCCTACATAAGAATTGTCAAAAAATGCATAAAAATAATAAAGATTCCGGTCCCTTATGAATTTAGTCACTTGAAAGTATTGACTGTGTTCACAAATTATTTAATGCAGTCTTCGAGAATGAATCAAGATTGAGGTATAACGAAAGGTTTGAATTGTCTTCGTAAAAGAGTCCCTTAAAATTCGAAAATTTTAGAGCAATTTATGAAGTCTTAAAATGTTAACTGAGTTTTCAGTAATAGTCTCACTTGATTTAGACAAACCGAATGGCTTCCAGAAAATTAGAAGCTGCACTAGTAATTGATTAGAATATCGCTTTTGACTTATTTAGTTATAATAAAACCAAGAAGTAAGGTGTACGCATGTTCTCTTGATTTAAGAATGGCATTTGAATCTGTAGTTTATTGTTTGCTTTGGTGAAAATAGTTAGAATTTGGGATGAATCACACATTTTTATATCAATTACTACCTCCATCATTATTAATATTTGAGCAAAATTAAAACTTTGAAGTAATTTTATATCGATAATTTAAATGATTAGCGTTAGAGGGCACTTGTTAGCATGATGGTTCTGGATTCAAATTCCTTCATTCCTTCTAGGAGCCTTTCTATCTCACTGTATGGATACCGGCAGTGCCCTTAGATGTTGTTTGCTGATTTAACAGATAGTGGCCTAAGTATTCATCATATTTCCAATAAAATTAGTTGAAGAAAAACCTAAAGTTTGTTATTAAATTGAAGGACATTTTGAGCGACCATGTCATGAAATGGAGTACTGCTCTAACCTTTACTATCTTTTTAACAATTATTACTAAATACGGTTATCGCTTATTTATAGTTATTTTACCCAATTTTGTGTTCAACAATGAACCTCTCATTTTGCACTAACAATTTAGTTAATCTTCGAAGGTTTTTCTCTGTGAACAAAGCTACAATTTTATATGACCTACTTCAAAATTGATATTTTCTAACTTAACATTGAACAACGGGTCACCCACGACGCCTTGGGTTAATTTACCCTCTTTAAGTAAATTTGGATTTTTTTTTCTTTATTTATTTTTGTTTTACTTTCTTGTACTGCGATCAAAATTTTCTTTAAAAAAATATTTTTACTGAAAATATAAGTTTTGGAATAGCCCGAAACCGATTTTCTCTGAAGTTCGTATACTACTCACCCAACTGAATGTACATACGTTTCACTTGAAGCGTTTTATCAGACAAATTAATTGCTTTCTGGAAACTACAACTTTAAGCATCCATTTGAAGTGTCATTTTTGTATTGTGTATCGTTTCACCAAGTGTATTTTAAGCAGCGTTAAAAGAATTTTCAGAATTTCCAATTTGAATTAACTAGAAGTACACTTTAAAGAATAAGATTCAGATTTGTCATTTTCTTTGTAATGGCTTCAAAACTATTTATTCTATCCAATCAGTAAAGAAATTTTTTAAAAAGGTTTTTGTTAGTGACATATATTGGCAACTTTTGTTATCATTAAAGTAACTTTTTTTTTTTTTTTTTATCAAACAGAGAGTTTGTTTCTGAATGTAATATGTAATGCAAACACAAATTGTACAATTGCAATTATCATTGGCTGTTTGCTAAGTTCGGAAGTACCTCCTATAGTAGTTTGAATATTAACCAGCGTCTGTCTGTTTTCTCACCGAGACATTGGTCTTCTACAGCCGGTAAGTTATGAATCATAAATTCTTCCAGCGCTCTTTGGATTCCGTAATAACCATGATGTTCCAAAGGCGAAGCGCAATAAGCTGCAGCTTATTACTTCCAGTTTTACTGGCACCCATGCGTGTGTGGCCAAGCCATTAGTCAGTAAAGGTCTTAGTGCAAGAGTAAACAAGAATCTAGAGCAATGAGGTTTTTAGAGATGACCGTTGGTTAATTGGAGAATAGAGCTGTCTGAGTATCTGGTAGGCCAGTCTTAAATTTGTTACTTAAGGCATCACTTGTTGTTTTGAACAAACTCGAAATTGCCTAGGTTTAGAAAAAAAAGAAGCTAATAATTGTTTCTGCTTGCTAACTGTTTTTGTTTAAGTTTTCTCTGAACTTAGAGCAAAAGTGCACTTAAAACATTGCCTCACTTGATTGAGACAAACCGAATGGCTTCCAGAAAATCAGAAGCTGCAATAATAATTGATTGGAATGTCGCCTTTGACTCATTTAGTTATAATAAAACCAAGGTGTACGCATGTTCTCTTGATTTAAGAATGGCATTTGAATCTGCCAAAGTTTATGCTTTATTTTGCTTGTGTTGATCGTTTATAATTCATAGCAAATAATGAGTAAAAACAATTATTAGACAAAATATTCCAAATTTGAAATAATATGAAGGATAAAATGTTTTCTCTTTTTGCCATATTAAATTTCACTTTTCTAATGTTTAATAAATAAAAAAGATATTTTCCGGTTTAAAACAATTAAAACATATTTTTAAATTTTATTTTCAATTTTTCTTCAGACCATTCCAATTGTAATATTGATTTCTGGCATACAGACGGTTGTAATGCCAGTAGCCTCGAGATTTCTTCATCGAGTGACAAGAGCATCTAGATCAGCAAGTTACTTAGTTAGCGTCTCCTTTCCAAGTGAGTATGTGCGCGAGGGTCTTACTTATATCATCATGTTGCGGTAAAAAATAAAATCGCTAATCCAGAGACTTCCATTTTGAATCTGTATGCAGTTTAGTGTTTTATTTCAAGCAGAGAACGTGGCCATTTAAATATGTGTCAAATGCATGCACTACTAAATCTAGTTTGTTAATCTAGTGTTTTAGGAAAGTGTAGAAGAGCTAAAAATTGGGTAGCAAATATTTTGTGATGTGAAACAAAACGTGTCTTGGTTTGAAATACAGAATTCCCCAATGTACGCAACAGTCACAATCTACATTTTTTCTATCTTGATAATAAATAAAAATTTCATATTTATAAACGATCTAATAACAAGGTCATTTTTTTCCAGCTCGCGCGAGCTGGACTTTCCTCCTTAGTTTCCTCCATTCTTATTAAGGCTGGTTAGGAAGTTAATTTCCGCAAATTAATTTCTATTAATGCTAATATTCAAATCAATCAGCTGAGATATAGAATAACATAAAGATATTATTTTACAATGACAACAGTTGACACGTATGAATTATTTTCTCGCATCATTTTCTGGTTTCGAGTCGCTCGAAATTCGGCTAGCTTTTTGTCTTCAAATTATAGCTCTATTTGTAACAAGTATAATAATCAAATTCCAGGGAAGGGTTCAATGGTATAAGCGTAAACTGGATCACGCGGAGATCTCGGGTTCGAATCAAGTTGCCGGTCCTTAGATTTTCTCTTCTTAGGAGCTTTTTACACAGTCCAGTGATGGACTGTGTCGCCTGTATCGAGAGAACACTGTTTGGAGGCTGGCAAAAAACTTCTGGGCACTAATGTTCATCTCAGATGTTGATGTTGATTTAAAAAAAAAGAAAAAAAAAGTGATAGCATTTTCTAGCCAGTCTTAATAGTATGTTCTATTATTAAAACGCGAGTCCATTTTTTTGGGGCTTTCCAACGAGATTACTTCCTTAAAATCATTAGTCGATATAAATTAACGTAGGGGTTTTCCATTTTAACTTTCTTTTGCCAGGTGAGGAATGCCGTCTGATCATGTCAAAAAAAAAAGTAGGAATATCCACATTGAGATCCCCTGAATCTCAGAAATGGATTCTGTGCTTATGTAGCGAATAATAATCGCAGAAAGCTGGAACTTAATTTTAATGTTAGGTCTCATCAGAGCAATTGATTGCAACTAAGCAATTCCTTCTCTATTATTCAAGACATCTTTTTTAAAAAGAATAATTATTCTCTGAGGCACAGATTTATGCTTCCATATGAAGGTCTAATTTGAAAAGCCTGTAGTGAAGCTCTCAGTTCTTTCTCTTAGTACAATTAGAGGAAGAAACGGTTTCTCATATTCGGTGTTGAATTGGCTAGCTTTAGCCAGGTTAGATATGAGATCTGCGGCACCTTGTGACCATAGAAGATAATATCGCAGAAATAACTACTGGGTAAAATCTTCGCTCTTGCAAAAAGGAGAGATTTTTCTCTATTATACTCTAGGGGAAGCAAGGGATGCGTTCAAGGCTGCTGTACGTATTAAAAACAAATGGCAGTTCCCTCATGAGACGTCTAAAGGTCGCAAAGACTGTAAGTAGTACTGGGTTTCGATTCCTTGTCAGGGCCTTAGTTATTTATTTAATGGTTAATGCGAGAAATTAATAGTAAAGTGCGTTTGCTGGTCGCCTACACGTCCAAGACACCTAATTTGATGATATTCAAGTTCGCGGAATACATGAAAGAAATTCTTTAAAATTAGAAAACGCGCCGTAAATATAATTTTCATGAATGATGGGTAAATGTTTTTAATTATATAATTCAATATTTACACTTACATGATTGGTGATTATGCTAGAATTGAGGAATTATTGCTGTTCACAGTAAAAAAATCACAGACTTTTAGTTTTTATTAGAAATAATTTATAATTTGAAAGACATAAATACATGCCAATATATTTAGCATAAACAACTAGATCAGCCACTGTATTCGGCTCTAAACGTAATTTCCCTTTTAAATAGAATTTCAAAAAGTTCTCCCCCTCCCTGTTTAAAGAAAAAGTGGTGCCCCTACACAGCACTCAATTCACAGCTGAGTTCCAAGTCGTGTACCTAATAGTGATGGGCAGAACGAGTCCGTCTTTGGACTCGTTGGATTTGAATCAGTTCCAGGGTTGGAATCGATTCCAACAACTCGTTCACCGATTCCGGTCTCTGTACTTACCCTATGCATTAGTAAAAATGTCACGCAATTTATTAAAAAATATCATTAAATGTTAGCTTTCCCAGTTAATAACAAAACTATATTTCTTTAACACACATTGAGTACTATCCCTAATTTCCAATTGCACTGATAAATATAAAATTAACAACGTAACACAAAAATTAACATAAAAATAGACTAGTCAATTATAAAAATTAAAGCAATGCTGTTTAGTCATTATCTAGCTTGACCACTGGAAGACTGGAGTTAACGTGCTTCAAGAGGATCCAAGGTAGAGAAACGGAAATGGGTAGGAAATTATTCCCATAAAAAAAATCCTAACCCTTCAAGCAAAATGATAATTACTCATAAATAAAGAAATATTTATTTACTAGGACTTGTATATCAAGCTTTAAAAATATTATCTTACGAAAAGAAAAAGCTGTGTGCTTAATCTTTAACATAGCGCTGGACATTCTTATCTTCATTGGGTAAGTTTAACCGTGTACATGACCGTGAGACAGTCAAAGTAACACTGAGCCAAAATTTAGTATTACCTAATTGGTTTACTTACTGCAGTATCCCTCCCACTCTATCACCAATTTCACAAACATTCATCGATTGGAAATAATTTTTAGTTAAATATTCGTTTTATTTGAATACAAAAAACATTATAACGCTTTCTTAAGATGATTTTAATTTTTAAAATTTGTTTTTGTCCATTACTCTTATATAATACGAAGAATTTCAAATAAAATATAATATACAAACACAATGATCTAGTATGCAGGTGGAGTCAGTCCTCGTTACCATAGCAATGGAACCGTTAAACAACTCCGGTTCCAGCTCCAGCAATTTCTATTGGCTAGATTCAGTGAACGAAAAAATGGAACGAGTCCGGTTTCAAAAGGATTTAAATCACTCCGGATTCGACTCCACCAACTCCAGTGGATTTAACCAATGAAAATGCTAGAGCTGGGCCGGAGTCGTTTAACGGTTCCGTTGTCATGGTAACTACGACTGACTCCACCTGCACACTAGATCATTCTGTGTTTGTATATTATATTTTATTTGAAATTCTTCGTATTTTATAAGAGTAATGGACAAAAACAAATTTTAAAAATTCAAATCATCTTAAGAAAGCGTTATAATGTTTTTTGTATTCCAATGAAACGAATATTTAACTAAAAAATATTTTCAATCGATGAATGTTTGTGAAATAGGTGATAGAGTGGGAGGGATACTACACTAAGTAAACCAGTTAGGTAATACTAAATTTTGGCCCAGTTTTACTTTGACCGTCTAGCTGACATGTACACGTTCAAGCTTACGCCAATGAAGATGAGAGTAAGAGTGTCCAGCGCTAAGTTTAAGATTAAGCACACAGCTTTTTCTTTTTGTAAAACAATAAGATAATATTTTAAAAGCTTGATATTCAATTCTTAGTTAATAAATATTATGAGTAATTATAATTTTGAAGGGTTAGAATTTTTATGGAATAATTTCCTACCCATTTCCGTTTCTCTACCTTGAATACTCTTGAAGTAAGTTAACTCCAGTCTTCTAGTGGTCAAGCTAGATAATGACAAAACTGCATTGCTTTAATTTATATTTGACTAGCCTATTTTTGTGTTAATATTTGTATTACGTTGTTAATTTTATATTTATCAGAGCAATTGGAAATTAGGGATAGTACTCAATGTGTGTTAAAGAAATATAGTTTTGTTATTAACTGGGAAAGCTAACATTTAATGATATAATAATATAATAAATTGCGTGACATTTGTTCTTATGTTTAATCGTTCCAAACCTTCTGCTGCCTCATTTTCATTTTTATTTGCCTAAATTTTTTGGGGCGGGGCGGAATCACTTTTTTTAAAAATAGGGATTTGAATCAACTCGTTCCACCATCGGACTCGTTCCAATGGAACGAGTCCGCTCAAATAGCCCATCACTAGTACCTAATGGAGTGGGAATTTCAGCGTAATACCTGCGTGCTTGTATTGAAGGTTATTTGCCTTTTTTATTTTCTCTTATTTCTCCTAATATGAGAAACTATTTTGGTCGAAACTAATTTTAGCAATTGAGTTTTTACTAGAGATATCAATTTACACGATACCCGCGCGGTTCTAGGCAAGGCCAGTAAAGAGGTAGATGTATTGCCTTACTAGGCTTCGATTTTAGGCCTTGGGTTTTTTTTTTATTAGTTTATTTGAGAAATTTATAGTAAAATATGTTAACTAGGCGCCTCTATTCTCAACACTTAATTTGGCATTACTTTATCCTAATTTTTACATAAAAAAATTTTTACACGATAAAAAGCTAAATGGAATTCACATAAATAACTTCGTCTACCCCAATAAAAATAGTAAAGTAATTGCCTATTTTTTCAGGAGGGCTTTACGTCCAACTACCGAACTAGGTGACGTGGACGGAGGCGACTAGCAAACATACTTTACTGTAAATTTCTTTTATTAAACATTAAAATAAAATCTAAGGCCTAAAACCGGGAATCGAACCCAGTACCACAATACATATTAGCTTTACAGGTCTGTCCTCTAACCGCTCGGCTACCGAGGCGCCTTCGTCTACCCCAACACATAATATGACAATTTTTTAAAAAATTTCCTCAAGGAAGGTGTCGAGGTGGGGATATGGATCGTTCCTTAGCAGCAGTAAAAGAGTAGCGTATTTACTTTATCTGGATCACTCTCCAATAGTTAGGAAGTCAAACTACTAATGACCTAATACCTACGGCGAACACTTTTATTCTTCTTTCTGGTAGTTTATAATTCTTCAAATGCTACAGTTTGGGAAGAGATTTATTGGTGAGTTTCAATAAAGAAAAGGAGATTTTTCTTTTTTCCAAACAGCTATCTCGAAATCTTCGACGCAATGCGCAGCAGGAGTGAACAAGGAAATTTTAGATTCCCACAGATCGAATTACCTGAGCCAATCTTACAGATTTACGTCACTCAAGGAAAACAGATAAATTGAGCGTCCATGAAGGCCTATATTTTAATCATTTAAAGTAGAAGAATTGAATTAAATCACAAAAATTCACACATTCTTTATACTTATATGAGGTAAGCAAATAATATTCTTAAATCGTTCTTTCCTTTATTAAAGTCTTCATTAATAAAAATTTATAATATAACTTTTACAAATGTAAATTAGAAAATAATTATTATTAGAGATAAACTTCCTTTGTTAAATTGTTCAATTTTATTTTACCACAATAAAACTGCCCTAGCTCATGCAAATTTTCGTTATTATTTAATTATAGCGCAATTTGCTGATATTTGTTATAAACCTTTTTTCTAAATTCTTGAAATATATTGCATTTACAAGTTTAGCTACCGCTATAAAATGTAATATTTCAAAAGAAATAAAATTTTGTAATTATATTACTTTAAGAACGTTTAGTAAATGCTAAATTTTAATTTTGTGTAAATTTAAACAAGCGGTTAAGGTTGCCTGACTGGAAGAATTTTTGCTTTAACTTCAACAACACAGGGTGTCCCCAAGCTATATGGATAACGACTTTTTCTCGGAAACTAAGATAGCTAGAAAAAAAAAAATGGAAAAATACGGGCCCCCTTAGTTTTATAGTTAGAAATCCAAATTTAATTTGTAAATTTTTTTTCGGTGCTTCCAGAAGCGAGATACAGGCACCAACTTCATTTTTTCAAATTGGAAGGTGCGGTTTTTATTTCAGAAACAGATTCCTCTATTTTTTTAAGAAAAATTTACTTGAACGGTTTTTTTTGTGAGCGATATTTTACAAGTTATGAATGAAAACATGATTCTTATAAGAAATGTCAAAATGATAATATTATAACGGTTTTTTGATTGAATAAGAAGAAAAGTACTATTTTATTATAAATTTTACTCCTCATTAATATTACAGATCATGCTCGAAATGGCCCCCACCATTAGAGATGCATAGACATGCACTTTCCTGCCAATTGTCCCTTACTGCCAAAGAAATAGATTCGGCTTTAACCGAGTTACAGGCATCTGTTATTCTCTGCTTTAGTTTATCTACAGATGCAATTCCGGCTTGATTCCGGTACACCTAGATCTAGAAATCCATTTAGATAAACAGAAATAAGAAAAGAAAGAAAAAAGTTATGAATAATCACCTTCCTTTTTCAGGTATACCCAAAGGAAATAGTCCATAGGTGTCAAGTCCGGTGAACGAGGTGGCCACAGAATCGCCCCCAAGTCGACATAACATCATCAGGCATGTAAAGAGATATCTTGATAGGCAATTTGATGGGCATTTTATATCGACACGGGGGATGATTCAGTGGCCACCTCTCTCACCAAGCTTGACACCTATGGACTATCTGGTACTTTTTTCATTTTTCGAAGCTTATTCTCACATATTTATAGCATATTCTTATGATGAGGTGAATCATGTTACTTTTGATGTTTTTTTTCATTACCTTTAGCATTTTTAAACAATTAACAATTTTTTTAAAATGTTTTTTCACTAATAAATTAGCTATAGTTTAATCTTGATCAAAGGTTCTTTTTCCTTTTTAAGGTTTTTAGGACTTTAAACAATAAATTTGCAATTTATTTCTAACAAATATTGGAAGTAATACTGTAAGTAGAACTTAAGAACAAGTTTTAAGCAAAGAGAAAGTCGATATGGCGGCCTTTTTGCATTAGATCGGTGAATTTAATTAGAAAATTGCTAAATTTAAACAATAAAATTAAGCTATAGTTTAAAGATAAAGAGGCTTGACAGAAATGCCTTTAAAGTTACAGGTTGCTCACCACTGATCGAGACTGTCTTTAACCAAAAATATGCAGCACTATTCCAATTCTCTATCTTTCTCCAAGACAACTGTTACTCGATCGTTCTTAAGAGTAACTACTGAAATATTTTAGAAATAAAATTTTTATGAGTCTCAACAAAAATTGATGCAAGCAGCTACTTGTCGGGGGACGACTTGTTGAGAGTAATCCGCCAAGAGCTATGTTTAACTACACCTCCATACTCTAACCAGAACATAGTACAGTTACGCAACAACATTTAAATAAACAATATCAAGGGCATATATACCTTAGGGCTAGCAATCCAACGAATACAATAAACAAGTATAAACCAAATCATGTTGTCTTTTCTGCAGGCGTTGAATCAAACTTTGAAAAGTGTGCATATCTCTATCACTTATACCCTTAAGAAACAAAAACAAGCGTTTGACGAAATAGTGATACTATTCTAGGTGTAATATTTGCAAAAACAGGAAATGTAGCGACATTTACTAATCTCTACCTTAAATAGTTACTATGAAAAGTTTCTGGTAAGAGCGGTCGGCGGTCGTAGCAGTTTAAAAATTGAATTTTGACAAGAAATATCTTTGGGAAGAAAAAGATAAAGAGTAATGGCTGAGAAGCGAGCTTTACGTCCAACTAGACGTAGTGTCGAGAGTGGAGGCGACTAGAAAAATAATTTACTTCTAATTTCTCGCATATACCATTAAATAAAATCAAAATACACTAGAAAACGAACCCAGTACCACAACGTAAGCTTTGCGGACCTCACGTCTAATCGCTTGACTATCTTGTGGAATCAACTTTTTTTGAGCTCTAATGAACAGAACTGCTCAATAACAAAACGTTGTTGAATGCTCAAACTCAAATTACTTTTGGTATTCTATTTTAAGACATTACTACGGAGCCAAGGTTTCGACCAAAATCCTGCCCCTAAAGTGTTTCCTTAATTATGCAGTCTTAAGTTGTTCGCGACTTTCTCGATAAATTAATGAGATTAATTCATTAATGTAATCTATGTAATGCAAAAAAATGCACTCAGTTTTTCTTGAACAAACTTGAGTTACCCTCCAAAATGTTCAGATTAGCTCATCTTTCCCTCTTCATTTTCCTTATTTCCAAATTTATGTTGCGACATTATACCACTTCCTTCCTTTCTAACCTTTGCTCTAATTTCTTAAGTACATTTGAGTAGATCTATCTTTCCGACTCCTCGTTTTTTTTTCTTTTATACAATTCTGGTAATGCCTTCTACATCTCAATCAACTGTAACGATAAATTATATACTTTACCCTTTTAAATTTTGATTTTCGTTGTTTTTATTTCCAGTGGCAACACGTGGGTTGAACACAAGAGGGCAGTAAGAAAGCAAAATCTGCCACAGCACTGCAGTGAATAAAACAGATCTGTAAGGGCACATATTTATAGTGAAACTAGTATAAAAAAAGTTAAATTTAATTTATAAGTAAGATTTAACTACCCTAAGTGTCATGTTACTAAGTGTAACATGTTACCCTAAGTGTGTCATATTACTGCCCAAAATCACTTAACTAGTGAGTGTCCATTTTAGGAGCAGAAAGCCTGAACCAGTGAGAAGGCGAATGACAATCGAGGTTCGAATTCATGCCATATTCTTAGTTTGTGATTGTTCCCAAAGTAAAATAGAGGCTAAATGCAATGTTAGGAAAAGAATAAATAAATTTATAATTTATAAATTAGCTGAAAAAAAAAAAATCCTCCAAAATGCATCGGCACTGGAGAAAGCTCTATTTAGACCTAGAATCAGACAGAAAGCTCGTTCAATTGAACTTATCAATATTCATCTTTCCACCATCTGCGCTCTCGTGTTCCAATCAGGACGTGACTAATTCAACGCAATTTATTCTCTATTCTCTTTTCCACTGGTCCTTAATACAGTTGACAACTCATTTTCATTTGTTCTCTCTTTAAATCTTCCACGCAGATATCATTCCAGCAACCTGAAGATAATGTACAGAACTCCAGTGTGTGAACATTGGACAATGCCCCAAGGTATGGTTATTTTGGGATATATATTTGACTTTTAAGGCGAGCCAATTTGCCGATCGCATTGTTAATTACATAAAACATAAAATTAAACAAAATTTATGCACAAATCTGTTTCCAACTAACTCTGTAAGAAATCTGAGTTCAAATAAGCAAGGCAAACGGGTTGAAGGTAAGTCGGAAGGGTCAAGAAAACTCCCAGAGTTGATAATTAACTAACAAATTAATCCACTTATTAATAAATATAAATCATAAATAGTAATGTGTTGGTTTAAAAGTAAGTAATGAATTCGATGACCCACTAAACTTCAATAATTACACAATTGGTGTCAAATTAATATTTTTCAAAAAATTATTAATGAGTTTCTGGTTCATTCATGAATAGTAAATCCAAAATAGTCACACGTTTTCAGCTATTCTATTCTCGTTTAGGGAAGGGATTAGCTATGAGGTTAGCACACTGGACTCCCACGCGGAAGTCCCGGGTTCGAATCCAGCAGCTGACCCTTAGATTTTCTCTTCCTAGGAGCTTCTTACAGCTCACTGTCCGGTGATGGACAGTGTTGTCTGTAACGAGAGAACACTGTCCGGAGGCCGGCAGTGCACTGGAAAAAGCTCCGGGCGCTAATGACCTCAGCTGTTGATGCGCCAAAAAAAAAAAATCTCGTTTAATCCAAACTATTGGGAAACAAATCTATTATCTCTTTTTCATTTATAATTCAGTACATTGATAATTTGTTAATTAATCGTCTAATAAACTTTAGATTAGCTATGTGATTGTCGCCGGATTTGCACAATGCTAAATATAGGTCTTTCAACTTGTTTTAAGGAGGCGATTGAGCAAATTTTCAAAAAACAGATTTGGTTCTACTAAATTGGTTATTCGAGTGTGTGGTCAGTAACATTGTACCGATAAACCTCTGTTACTTTGACCCAGTTTTTCCTTAACTTCAAATTACTTATCCAAACATATGTTTAAAAATGGTGTACATACACATTTCTTAAAAATACCACGCATTTTTTAAACGTTTGGTGATATCTTTTGAAAACTATTATTTTATTTAAAATTTAGACCACCTGGCTGGGATTACTTTGGCTCTTCATTTATTTCCATTTAAAAAACAAATTCTCTTAAGCTAACTAATCACTTTTATTTATTTATCTAGTTTCGAATCCCATCTCCTCAAAGACTTTTGTTTAAACTCTTCTTCAAAGTTGATTTTTAAGGTTGTTCTGGGAGCTCTATGCTTCTTTCAAAAAATTTCCTTGGTGTTAAATATCCTTTTTATATGGTATTTCAAAGAAATGGTAATGTTAGAACCTTGATTTTTTTTTTGTCTCAATTATTCTTATAGATTTACTTACCTTCTCGAACAAAAAATGCCAATTAATATTTATTTGTTTGAATAATTAGGCAATTAGAATTTCAAGGATTTGATAGAAGCGCTCTAGTGGCATTCAGTGTAACTTGCTACTTTGTGTAATCTACAGGGCAAAAACTAGATTTCAATACTATTTTCAGCATTTTTTTTTTAAATAAAGTTGCCATTTGTAATTGCACTAAACACTGGATTTACTTTTTTTTTCCAATAATCAAAACTTAAAACAGGCCAACCGCGAATCAAGTATTAACATGCCACTAGGTTTTTTAAACATTAGAATGTCACCACCACTTAACATGGCTCTGCAATTGTGTTAGGTTAAAGATGAAAGAGGAATCATTGAAAACTCAACGACTGAACAATAAATCAGCTCTACAATTGAATAATTTACCAGAGTAACCAAGTTGGAGCTTGACGATCACTATCTGATTATAGTTTTGTCGTTGCAAGACAGCTTCTTTTTCCACTTTTCTGGCTATATTTTTGTAGAATATGTGTGCTCTACACTTCACTAACGTTTACCTCGAATGCTCACTTATTCTCGCTGACGTACTCCTAGCTAGGAACTTCAGAGCTGTGACCTCTTTTTGTATAGGAAAGTTGGCAGGTGTCACCTGTCTGCACAATTGTTCATGTACACACCATGAGTCCCTCCCTTCATTTCTTTTTGGGCGCACTAGACACAGCTTTCTTTTGTGTTCCAGAAGCTTCTTTATACGGTGCTGTAAGATAGATAAGTCTCCTCACAGACAGAGCGAAGTGACATCACCCTCTTTGTTAGTGAGTCTGAGATGTCAATTCAACTTTGTTGAACAATAACCATTCTGTTTTCAATATTTCATGGGATTCTGCGTTAGCAGAAAAAGTGAAAATTCATTTTACCAATCTATAAGAATTGCTTCCATTTGCGTTTGAGTAACTACAGTTAAAACACCTCGACCAAGCACAACATGAATCCATACTTTACAGAAACCACCTCCTGTTGTTAGGCCCATTCTTGCACCCAAAACGCTACATACTCACCCAAATCTTCCGTGGCCTTTCCATTTCTCAGGCTGCCTCAACCGTAAGTAAGTTGTAATTACATTTCTTAAACTATCTGCTCTCCATAGAACTTCCATTTTAAAATTAATAGATTTGTTTCGACAATTCTGTTTTTATAGTAACTATTATTGGGCATAACTATATAAGTTTTGTTAAATTCTTGTAAAATTTTATTTTTAAAAGGTAAACTTTCTGGATGGAGTACATAGTTTGATGTTTTGTTTTTAAACTATTTCCAAATAATTTTTTTTTAAACTAAGAATTATCTTTAATAATAGTTATATTTTAAATAACATACTTTCAATTTTTGTTTAATACCATTGTTTGATATGTTCTTGCAGTTTAATTGTGTATAATTATTTTTACATAAATTACTTTTATTATTATTTTTATGTATGTATAAGAATTGTTTTTACATAAATACTATTTTAATTAACAACTAATTCCAACAATACCATTTCAACGTGCCTTGTTCACTTTAATACCTTTATAAAGGTTTTCTTTTTTGTGTTACAACAAAAATAAAATATTGCTTGCAAAAGGAAATTTTTCAAAGAGTACTTTCTTTTTTTGTTGCAAGTTAATTTAATGGATTGTATGGATTAATGGCCAGTGACAACTTAACATAAACTTACACTGATGATTTTTAACCCTAAATTCTTTGTAGAAGGCTTATGGATAGGAATGGATGGATCCAGGAAATTTTTAACATTCTATCAACACTTATAAAGGCTCTTTGTTGTTTAGGGCAAATGTTTTGTAATTAATGTTAGACCAGCAGTCAGTAACAACATACCAGATATTAAGATCTTATCTTCCCTGAACATATAAAGGTAAATAAATATAATCATCCATCACATAGAATTTTTAGCTCGGTTACTTTTATATTGTAGTAACTTCCGCTCAAGAATATTTTGTAAAGTTACATGGTCCATTGATGATTCCCCAAAGTTAGCTGTTTTGAAATAATTGGAGACACAGTCCATTACCGGAATATGAAACGTTGGAAGAAAATACGAGTATATTATGCCAGAGTTTCTGATATGTTTTACTGCATTTTATTAAAGGCACGTCAACACCTGACGCCCGGAGCTTTTTTCAGTGAGCTACTGACCTCCGGACAGTGTTCTCTCGTTTCAAACACTCCATCACCAGACAGTGAGCTGTAAGAAGCTCCTAAGAACAGAAAATATCTACGAGCCAGTCTCCAATACGTTAAAACTTGTAACCAGTCAACTAGATGCCACTCACTACGCACTGCTAGTATTGGCCCTCTGAACATTGACTACTCTAAGCTGTCAAATCAAGTTAGAAACTCGTTATTATAATTACCAATAGCTGTGCATTCTCCAGCCATTACCGAAGTAGTCCGAAGCTATATTGAAACAAAACTAATTAATCTTTTATAATCTGAACGTCATGTTCACTACTACTGATTAGATGCTGTGTCATAAAGAATTTAATCTTTTTCATTAATAACCGTTGCAAAATACACCTTATTTAAAGCTTTGTACTGACTAACTAGTCCCTTCAAAAGTAAAGTAATGCCTAATCATTTTAAGCAGGCTTTACGACCAATTACCAATCAGGTGCCGTGGACGATGACCGGATAGCAAAACATAATTTTGCTTTAAATTCCTTTTTTAGTGACCATTAAATAAAATTCAAAGCCTAGGCCGGGAATTGAACCTAGAATCATAAATACATTTTAGCTTTGCGAGCCTTGCCTCTATTTGTTTGTTTGCACAGAGAAGTGCATTAAGGTAACTAAAAACTGACTCACCATTCGGAAGTTATATTTTTCAAGTAAAATGGCAAATCTATGACAGAAAGGAGTTACAAGTGTGTTTTTTACGCAAACTATTAAACTGATGCAAAAATCGATCACTAAGTTGACAACCTCTTAGAAATCTCATTAAAATAGAAAATTGTTTTTGGAAACCAAATTTAGAATTGATCTTACATGTAATAACTTTATTATTCATAAGTTTTGTTAAAATGTCACCAGCTATATTATTGTGTGCATCCAGGTTTTTTTTTACAAACAAATTAATAAAAATAAAATGATTAGTTCTCTAAATAAATTTCATAAATAACTAATCAGTTTTCCCATAATAACTGTTAACTACTTTTTATTATAATTTTTTTTTTGTTTGCTTGATTTTTTTTATCTATCAAATTGACCCGTTTCTTCTAAAAGCTAAAGTATAAATTCTTCATGTTATTGGCTTATCATTTGATTTCTATATTTATTTTTTTGTATATAATTTATTTTACTTATTCTTAATAAATAAATAAACAAAAGTTTAATCTTAAAATTCCCCTAAATGATGTAATGACTTTCTTTTTTCTTTTTTAATAAAATCGTTTAGGAGAATCAATTATGGACTTTACGCTTCGCTCACCCATTGTGTGGTTTTTAATGCTATTTCTTAATTTATTAATTTGTTGTATAAATTATTTACTAGAGAACTTTATTACATCATTAATTATTAAACAGCTCTTAAAATACAATTATTACACTTGCTTATTTATTTAGTATTATAATAATCGCTTAAATTAACATAATCATATATTATTAATGTACATTGAACATATCCAACATCATTATGATTACATTACATAGAACATTATTAGATAATCTAACTACTTATATAGGGTACATGTTTTATTAAAAAAATTGTACCTTCATAATAAAACAGTTTTTTAAAAAATATCTTCTTCATTTAACCTTTCACATTAATAGTAAACAAATTTCATGTAGTACATACGTACGTTAACATCTATTATTCATACCAACAACACTCCATACACACGTACATACACATTAATGTAACTTTTTATATTTTTATTGTTTATAGAGGATATAAATTGGTTTAATAACGTTCAACTTTACAGGTAGCTTTCTTGGATCAAATTAGTAAAATTTATTTAAATTTTAAGGCGCGTTCAACATTGGCTGGCACTCTGAGCCTTTTTCCAGCTCAGTTCAGTCAATGCGCTTGTTACTTTGCTATTCATCAGACAATGAGCAATAAAAGGCTCCTAGAAAGAATGAAAAATCTGAGGACAAACAGAACTCAAATCCGGGATCTCCGCGTGAGTGTCCAGGGTACTAACCACTTGGCTAATCCTTTCCCATTTTTATTCTTTATAATTAATAATTTCTCTTGAGGATACAATAAGTGTGACTCATTCAGAAAACCAAATTATCTTTAATCTAACGATAGGCTGGGAAATGCCTCCTTGAAGAAGGCTAATTTCTGTAAAGGGAATCAGAAAACTAAGCTGATTTTGCATATATAGTATTTATTTAAAGTGAATTCTATATCATTACAGCTTCTGAGGAAAGCTTCTTCTTCTAATTATTATTTTAATTTTATAATTTTTAATCTAACTTGACATTGAGGAGCTACTTCGTCACAGGACTAGACTTCCATCAACAAGAAAATATCGGGTCATAGTTGAAGCGGTATTGAGAAGGAAGGGTAGCAACCCAATTTGGATCAAGCGTCCGCGACTTATTATTTTCAAGAAACAGATTTGCCCTAAAAAAAAGGAGGTCAAAGTCTCATGAGAAGGACTTCATTATGTCTGAGAAACTTAAAGACTATCTGGGCAAAAACACTGCAAATCTTATGGGTTTCCTTACCTCAAGAAGTTGGGCCTGGCCCAGTTCCATACCTGAATGGTAAGGAGAAGACAAAAAATGTTCTGACATGCTGTAACGATGCCAATACTTAAAGGTAATTAGAAACTTCTTATTATAATTATCGTTTGTCAGTACGGAGAAAGTCCGAATTATCAATGAGCATTTCACTCTCAGAACTTAAGTTGGATGTGTCGTTACATTTAGTCACAATACCTCACCCAGCATCTGAACACTGACAATTACATTTACATTCGGTTAAAAAAGTACATAAAAAAGCTTTGGATAGACTTTTTTGATCAAAATGAATTTAACTAGTAGTCATTCAGCATTTTGTCTACAATTAATCTCATTATATCTACAATCTAATGGCATTCACAAAATAAATATTCGCTATTTTTTCGGAATGTTTCGTGTGGCTAGCATTCTGATTTTTATAAATCAGGTAGCTCAATTGCAACAGCAATGTTGAAATATTGAATTGATCATTTCTCGAGCTTCTTTGTTCGTTGCTCATTCATTAAAATGACATTTAACCAATTCGTTGCAATGTATTGCATTCCGAATGACTTTTGAAATCATAACTTTGCACTTTGATTTTGCTGGACACATACCCAGTTGTCCAGTATATACATTTACAAGATTCAGGTCCGGTTTTTAGTCTTACAAAAAATATTTTTTTCTCTCTCTGAATGTCCCTTTGAAAATTAATGTTGTTATTTTGTCAAGCTTTAGGGGGTTTTTCCCCTCAAGTTAGCCCTTTTTGATGAGTCAACATCAGTGAATTATCTGTATTCTACTACAGATGAAAGCCAATATTTTACACTGTCCTTACAAAGATGAACTCCTAAAACAGGTATAGCTGAGAAGTTAAATATATTGTTCAATCATTAATATCATGGAGGATTGCACTAATGTTTTGAAGGGCAGTATGCACTAGGATTTGAAGAGTCTTTGCCGCTTGGTTGGTGCCAAGGAAGGAAGACCATTCTTGCTGTCAATAAAAGTTACATTTTTCTTTGGGGGTACATGAAACGTCTCTGCAGGACAGCATCTTATTTTGGAGAAGATTAATGGAATTTCCTCTTTTTCTCTTTCTTCTATTCATCTGCATCTATTACACCCCAGCATTTTAATACAATTGTTTAATCCCTGGAGTCTACAAATACTCTCAGAGTAACCTGTGGGTAGGTAAAGGTACATAATCATTCTATTTTTCCTCAGCAACTCTCAGCTCTTGGCGGAAATACTAACATCACTGTAGTACTTAAGTTTTCTGGTCCCTTAAAAGAATCAGTTCGCCTACCTTCTAAGGGTTCAGCCCTAGTTTCTTCCTGCAGCCAATTTCTACTTTCATAAGCTCATGAAAGGACTTGGGCCTCTAACAAGTCCATCTTCACTCATTGCTATAACCTGTCCTTGCTCTCTCCAACTTCTCACTCCACTTCTTCGATCCTCCTCCACGTGAATTTACCACCTCAAGCGCTTCTGGCTTCTTCGGTTTACAATTTTCCTACAAGTCCCAGCCTCCTGAGTTATACCTTAACTTAATGAAGGTGATGATTTCTTCGACATCTCCTCAGTTTGGCATTTTCACGGTTACTCCATTGACCACCCTCGCTTATGGGTCTCTAACCAAGTCCATAGATTTTCCAAGAATGAAAATTCTGAGATGGAGAATGTAGTACTTGCAAGATTGCTGGTTATTTTCAATATATTGTGGGCAAATCACCATTTTTGTGTTGTTAAACTTCGTAATTTAACTTTACTTTAAAAGTCCGAATATTCTTTAACATTTTCTTTTCGCTTGCTCTCTTCAATGTCATCCAAGCAATGTCAGAATACACTCCAAATATGGTATCCGCACTAGCAAGCTTGTTTTATCCTTAATTTTACTAGAATATTGGATTTTCTAAAATATTCAGTTTGCCTCAATAATTCTTGAATATAATCGGATTATCTTTTTCAAAACTTTATTTTCAAAGGTTCGATTTTTCAATAGCTCTTACTTCTTTTGACCCAAGGAAACAATCCATAAAATTGGACTTTTTAATCCCAATTATCTCGTATAACAAAATTTTTGTTCCTTTAATTATTTTTTGTTCGTTTCTAAAATGAACATCCGCATTGATTCGTCTTATATTATTATTTAAAAAATAAATAAGTATAACGAAAAATAAAAAATTTATCACAAACATGGAATTCTTTTTTTAATGGTAACATTTTCTTTCAAATTTCTTTCTTATTATTTATTTATTATTATTTTATCTTTAATTTATTTTAATAGATAAAACTTGAAAATTAAAAAAATAAATAAATCCCATAATAAAACTTATCAGAATTGACATCGATTTTTGTTTTTTTAATTTTAAATTTTTCCACATTTCATCATTTGCATAGTAGTTGGGCAACAAACTTCTGGACGGGGATTTTCATTCTAAATATGTATTCATTTTGTGGAATATACATATTTATTTATTTCATTTGCGATTACTGTTTCTAACTAAATCAATCAATATATATATCTGTACCTCGGAAGGAAAAGGCACCATGTCACAAAAAGTAAATTTTACAGGGGAGCCAAATAAAGATATTTTTCCAAATTCATTTTTTGTTCCACTTTTCCGGTTGTACTCTTTCCTGTACTTCTCACCATAATTATTATAGTTGGTATGGCCACTTAACCTCCCATATTTTAAAATATTTTACTTTCATCTCCATTGTGAAAAAATTTATGTCCATGTAGTGCCTTTTACCCTTAATTAATGAAGTATCATAGCGCTTTTTAAAAATACATAAATCGCTTAATAGTAAATATAGGACATAGTGCTTTACACCTGTAGAAAGAGCAACAAAAAATTTGTAAAATGATGCCAAAATCTGAAAATCGAAAAAAATGGACATGGTGCCTTTTCCTTCCGAGGTACAGATATATAAAAAAAAAAATTGGAATAAACATAGCTGAAGAAACACGAACACACACGCAAACAAGATGAAGAAAGATGAAGAAAAGGAAAACGAAGGAGTAGAAGAAGGAGGAAAGAAGTTGAAGAATGTTTGAAGAAAATAAACAAGACAAGATTTTTCATTTTTTTTTCAGATTATTTTTTTTTTTATTTTTGATTTTTTAAAATACTAATTTATATAAGTTAATTTTACTTTATTATGTTTCATTTACTTTCATAATTTTGTGTTTGTTTTTTGTGTGATAATTTGTCATTCTATGAATGCTATCTGGAGTAGAAAATGGAAAATGAAAAAAAAAGATATACATAAAAAAGAACAATTGTACTTTTTTTTGGTTAAAAAAATTAAAAACAGTGAAAACAGTTAGTAAATAAAGACAAAAGCAATAACATCTACAAAGAGATTTAAAATTTGAAAAAGTAAAGAAAAAAGATAAAAGTAAGAAATAATAGATTATATACACATAAGTAGCTACAGAAATGTTAACATATTTGAATAGTTTTTCTTTTTTACTTCTAATTTGACAAGAATTAAAGATTGATTAATAATAAATAGAAGAAAATATGATTTTATACAATCAAGAAATGAAGTAGAAA
Organism: Rhodnius prolixus; assembly: GCF_049639745.1. Classification (NCBI taxonomy): domain Eukaryota; kingdom Metazoa; phylum Arthropoda; class Insecta; order Hemiptera; family Reduviidae; genus Rhodnius; species Rhodnius prolixus. The sequence continues at coordinate 9,167,966 of NW_027411592.1, read as the reverse complement.
GTAGGGAAGAAAATTGAGATCATTACACAATTTGTTTTTGTATTTTTAAGGGGGGAATTGTAGGAACAGAAGTTCGAGAAAGAGAAGAGGTGAAGTAAATATTGGTGGAAAGATTAGACTTGAACATAGCGATGTTGGCTTAACACGTTAGGTTCTTCTAAACCGGCGGGAGCTGCGAAAATAAGCAGATGATGCCATGGACTTGGACTAAGCCATTTAACTAAGTAGCCAATTCCTAGGTCCTGGTGGGAGGATAGCGCTCATGACTCTTCTAAACACTATTGGCTCATGTCTAATCTTCCGCACACACTGACTATTATTGATTGATTACAGTTAACACAAGATTTAGCACTAAAATAGTCAAGGCTGATTAATTAAATACATAAATTTGTTTTCATGTATTGTGGTATGTAAGAGGTGTGCTGTGTCTGTAATGTATTTTTGAAATAAGTATATATATATATATACACATGCATACAACAGCTCATTATAAGATATTTTTGTACAACCTTTGGAAAGGAAAATAATGAAATACATGGCAGAAAAGGGAATGCAAAAGATTAAAAATAGAAAAACAAAAAATATAAGTATTTTCAAAATTACAAACTGTTCTTATTTTCCTGATTATTAAACAAGGGATGTTAGTTCCATTAAAAACAAAAAATGTTCCTGGTTTACTTTATAAAAGACACTGGAATAGAGAACAGAAAATATGTATTATAACAACGGGTTCATACTATAGCCGCATTTTATTAATTTAATGAATAATTATAGATACAATTATTTTTGTATGTAATCAATTACTTTAAAGATAATCAAGTTAGAAGCAGAGAATTCTATCACGTACGTACATTTAATTTAAATCAATTTAAAAACTATTTTGGTCTTTCAAGGGCAACTCTCCTTAAAGTTGAATCAACCCTTTTGGGCATTGTGGTCTACAGGCAGATGAAGAAATACTCATCTATGATATGCTTGTTTGAAGGTTTGGAGATTAGATGAAAGGAATGGTGTCTAGAAAGGCTGTTTTCCTTTAAATAGTTAGGAAAACGTGAATATCATGTGGGTTTGATAACATCGAAATGGAAATTTCCTAAACAATTTCGACAACCAAGCAGCAAGTTGTACTGACACGCGAATAACTTGGGTTCGATTGGAGGAATAGCTGTCCATTAGTTATGTCTACCCGGGATTCACTAAAATGGTCTGAAAATTTTAAGGTTTGTTAATTTCAATTATTTCGTTGAAATAAGAACCCACTACAACCAACAGGGATTATACTTTTTGGAAGTTAGGAGAGGCCGCATGTTTAACATTTTTTACAAAATCTGAATTTTTGTGTAGCTCACCAATAAATTGTTCAAAAATCCAATATTAAGTACTCTAAATATGGCATGTAACCAGTTTTAATAGTTTGAACCCGTTGGTAATATAATCATGCTGGTAAACACGTTGAAGATTCTAACATCTAAATAAAAAATCAACTGGGAGATATCAGATGTAACTTAGTCATTCCAACCTTCTTTCCAAGTTTTAAAACAACTTTGTGCGGTTTGAAATTATAAAAGGTTTCTTTTTATTTTTTGTAATTATCACTTATGGCCATTCTTATGCATCTGATTAGATCCCTAACTAGGCATTGCTGTTCTATGAAATATATTTGGGATTATACCCGACCATTTTGTAGGGTTTCTGAACCAGAGGAAAAATTATACTAACTGTTTGGGAACTGAGAAAATTAGGTTTATGGTCTTTGATTGGAACAGATTATCTGCGAAAGACTTTAGGCTACTTCCCCAAAGGGTATGTTTTGAATAGATTAGTTCTCAGCTAGCGAAGGGCTGAGCCCATTGCTACAGACGAATAACAAGAATTTTGAAAACCTTAGAATTACAAGTAGAAAGAAGATTCATTTCAAGAACGGTCTTTAAAGGTTGGAATTTCTCAGACTGATCAGTCTATCCTAATAAGTTAAATAAATTCAAATGATCAGACGAAAATCAAAGAAATCTTTTTCAATAAAAATAGAAATATGAGAAGCAAATCTTGTCAAATAGAAAAATTGTAGTTAATATTATATCAGACTAAGGAAAATATATGATAATAAAAATTTCCTTTTTAATTAATAGAATGAGTTTCAAATTTTTGATATCTTTTTCATAAAAAAGGTATATAAAATTTGGTCCAGTATTTGTTTGTTATTAAAAAATATTCCAAAATATATAAAATATTTATATGTATACAAATATATGTGAGTATGTGTGCGCGCTAGTATGTATGAAAATAACCTATAACAAGCTATTTGGTTCAAAAAGTGAAATTCATTTCGTTTTTAATATTTTCACTGATAGAAAGACAAATAATTTGTGATTTGTTCGATACGAGAGGGTAAGTCATTTAAGATGTCAAACAATGAAACAAGTTTGTGTGGACTTCAGCGAAGTATATACTTGTGGCTTTTTTGTGCACAGTTCAAAATCTATCACATGATATACAAGTTTAAGCTCTCTTTTTAGTACTTCCTTAGAGACCGAGAAGTGACTTAAACTGGGGGAGCTTTCCTCAGAAAATCATAGCCTTTCGGAGGCTGATCTCATCTGGTACTAACAACTCCAACCTTGGTCAAGGTGCACTATACCAGAACATGTCTTCCTCCACTTATATCCAGCTAAGCATATCCTTGATTTTCATAGTTTTAAAACTTCTTTCTCTTTATTGGGTGCCCGAGTTTTTTTAGATTGTTATACAACTTGAGAAAGAGAAAGACGATGCACTGGTTGGATATTGGACCTTCTAAAATTTCAGCTCCTTCTTACTTAATGGTATTTATTGCTTTACAATAACACAGCCAATTGACAGTGCCTGGAGAACGGAAATATTTATGTGATTTTTTCACAAACCTTCCAAGAAAAGCTAGGGGAGGTGAATTGCAAGATTGACCTTGGGAAACTTTTCGGCCGAATCTATTGAATGATAAATGACTGCTTTCTGAATGTCTTCAATTTAAAAGCGTATTTTTCCAGTTATTGTTTTTAACTGAAGAATATTTTTAAAAAATAACTTGGAGGTCACATCGAATAATGGAAAAACTCGAAACAAAATCAACACAAACTTTTTTCATTGTTCAAAATATTTCTTATCTAAACATATATTTAGGCCTAAGCTAAGCAGGTGACCCTATATAGATAAAGACATGTTAGATGAAGACGAAAGAAACAGATATTCTAGATCCCCTAGTGCTATATAAACGAAACCATATGAACAAGATAATATTGTCCAGATATACTTCAAGTTTTAGCTTCTTTAAAAAACATCCAACATGGATTGTCACAATTTTTTTTTTTTTAATTTTTAATAATTTTTTTTTAAATTAAAATTATTCATTTTTAAAGCTTATCTACGATCTATACAACAGCGACTTTTTGTTTTATATATATTTATTTTATATCAATAACATATATATCAATTTATATTTAGTTAATAATTAGACCATAAGATTAGTATTACGAGGAATTGACATGTGTGCACGCGCTTTTCTTTATCAAATGATTTTTGTTTTGTTTTTAATTCTTCATTAAATTAATTTTCTTGGATTGCATAAATAATTAGCGCTTAAATATTTAAAAGAAAAGAAATACATAAGTGCTTTCTGTATCCTATCATTCTCTATTAAAATAAATAATTAAAAATTAATAATAAGATCTCCTATAATTAATTCTAGGAGTGACTATAATACTAACTATAATAAATTTGTTAAAATAATTAATTATTTTTTATTTTTGCAACATCGAACATTTCTAAATTTATTTTTTAAATTAACGTTGAATATTCTTAATAAATATTTTTAATATACATATATTTTTTTTAAATATAAATTTAGTATATAATATTACTGCTTTAAATAATTCTTAAAAAAAATAATAATTACGATTTGTTTAATGATTGACATCTACATTTCTATTTTTTTTTTTTTTTTAACACCTGGGGATGTGCTTTTTTTATTTTTATTATATTTTTTATTTTTTTTAATTGTATCGACTAAAAAAAAAGTAAGTTTTGTTGAAATTACAACCATGGTACTAACTTCACTACTAAGTATAATATTACTCTCTATTTAATAAAGTTGGCTATTAATCTTCATATGAATAATTAAAATAAAACATATTCTTTTTTTTTCCCTAAGTTTTATGTTTTTTGGCAAATCTTTTTTTATTATTACTTTTTATTATTCATTTTATTATTATTATTTTTTATCTTGATCCCATATATTTGATTCATTTATAACCATAAAACTTAATGATAATTAAACAATTTTATTATTTTTTTCCAATATAAAAAAAGATGATATGGAGTTCTTTGCTGGAATTGTTGTATCAGCCAACATTTTCTAAGGAAATGAAGGAAACAATATGAAATTTTCTTTAGAATTTCCAATCTTCTTCCAAAAAAAAAAAAAAATTATATATTAATTTTTTGAAATAATTCAGAAAATGTTAGCATATAGCAAAAAATAATTTGTTTGTATCCATTGCACATCAATAATCAACATATCGTCAGGTGTCTGGGAACTAAGTTAGTGGAAAAAATTTGGTTATTGGCTCTAGACTTAGTGAAGGTACATCAAGATTAAGAAGGGTCAGACCCAGTGTTTGTCAGTAAAAAGACTTCCAGTAGTCTTCAAATGACCTCAGAACCAACTGGAGATTTAGAATCGTGGACATCAATTTGATTCTACACTAACCAGACCAACACCAATGTAACTGAACCAGGTAAATCCATTGTTGAATATCTGGAAGGCCATTTGCAAGCAAGCCCAAAACCGAAAGCGAAAAACTTCTGGGACAATCCTATCGCCCAATGCGAGCAGTTGCTTCATAAGAAGTCAATTGTAGATTAAGTGTAAATATTACTGAAATAAATAATTCTCATGAGAGTTGGAAACCAAAATTTTCCACGTCCAGCTATTTTTAAACCATAAAGACAATGAAGTAGTGTATCATCTGCCATTCTGCGGCTTATAGCAGTAAGCCTTAGGCTACTCGCACAAGTTTCATTTCTGAATTACTCCAACAATGTCATGCGGCAACTCGGAAGGAACGTTTTGATTTTCCCCAGGAATTACGATGCATCAGTGCTGCATTCGTTAGTCTACAGAGGACAGTTGATGTTTGCAACTGTTTGGGTTTAGCCAACTCCAGCTTATCATCAGACAGACACACACACACACACACACACACACTAACTCATTACACAAGTCATTTGACACTTTACAGATGCCTCATTCTATGCATGAACACTACAGTTTAGAGAGCCACAATAGGTCTTTAGATCACAGTGAATTTCGTTTTACCATCTAGATATATTGATTCACTGTGAAGGCTTTATTTGTTAAGAGAGATTTGCACCCTTTTCTGAGAAGATACATTACCAGTCCCAACTCCATACTCTTAATGATACAACTGAGTAACTAAACGTCTAACTGAAGCTAATGGTCTTAGGTGCAGGTCGCCAAGAGAAAATACAGTTTTATGCTCTTTATTGCCTTTCGAGACAATAACCTTGCAGAGAGGAAAAAACTATTTTATAGATGGAAGAATTTTCTTGATTTTATCTTCTATTTAAAATACTAACTTTTCTAAAAACAAAAGGATACATATGATTTGGAAAAGATTGAAAATTTAAAGTTATCGAGAGAAAAACCAATGAAAAGAACCGTTTTTACTAACAGTTAATCAGAATATATAAAAATAATTTATTTTTTTTCCATTTTCTTTATAAGTAATAAAAAAGTTGGGTTATTTCTCTCTCTGAATTTTCTAAAAAAATTATTTTATATTTTTTTTAACAGTTAACAATATGATATAAATAATGCGTTTTATTTGAAAATTTATATTTTCCATGTACCCTGCCTATTTTTTTTTTTAAATGTTTTATTTAAATATTCTTTAATTTTTATAATAATATTAATAACTTTTATTTTTATAATATGTCTTGTTCCACATATAGATTTCATTTATATTAATATAATTTTAAATAATAAATAACTGTCCAAAATTTAAAAAATAAACATTTTCCAAATTAATGAAAAATTACTTTTTTATTATTCTATTTTATGCTAACAAGAACCGTCATCTGCTCTTTTCTAATTATTTTATCTCCATAATTTTTATTTTTTTAATTTTGCTTAAAGAAAGTTGGCACAAAATCACGATTTATATAATTTTTTTTCTGTTTTTCTTTTATAAAATCTGTGTAGCACTCTAGAAAATTTAGTAAAATAGAAAAATTAATAAAATAAGCAAAATTATTAAATTTTCACTTTTTCGGAAATTCGTTTTTATTTCTTTTTAAAAGCTTTAATTGATTATTTAGCCATTTTAGTTTTTTAAAATTAAAATTTATAATCAGTTATATAAACTGTTTTTTTAACTGTAATATAAATATTAATATTATGATAGAGCTATTTTATAATATCTATAGATATTTTATTTTATTTATATATTTTTTTATTATTATTATTTAGATATGTTACAGTTAAGCATTCATTTTCTGTTTTTAACTACTTTTAATTTTATTATTATTATTTGGTCCAAAAAAAGATATTTACTTTATTTTTACTTTATTTTTTTTTTTTTTATAAATAAAAGTGCAATAATAAATCCGAGTTATTCTTCTTATTGGCTAATTCACTATACATGGTAAATATGATTTTTTTTTTTTTAATTATTAAATGTTTAAAATTACTAATATTTAAAGGAGTTCACAATCAAAAAGTGTGTGCGTTTGTGGTCTTTTTTTTCTAGTTAAAAGATACAATTCAACGCCAGCGACATAAGAAAGAAAATAAATAAATAAGTTAACTTTTTTCTTGTGCTAGAATGGTGGGCAATCGCGTGGCTGATTATTTAGGGATGGCAATGTACGAATTAAATCTTTAAAATATGTGATGATCAATTTTTTTATGGGCAAGCATTTTAATAATGTCTCTTTATATAAACGTGCAAAATCAAGCAACAATTTTATGGCTTTTTCATTAAAAGAAAAACATTTTATTATTATAAACGGGGATTATCTCTTTTGAACTATTGTTAAATTGTGTTTGATTTTTTTTATTATATTTCTGTTGGTCTTTCAAATTTTATTGATACTTATGTACAAAATACCTCCTCCAATTGAATCGTCGTCTTTTAAATGGAGAGGAGAAATAAACTTGGCAGGTTATTTTAAAAGTATGTATATAAGTATATATACATATATATTTTGTTTTAATTTTAAGTTCCACAACGAAACTATTCTAATTAACATCAATAATAATAATATTAACCTTATAAAACGGAATAAAACGACTGTTCAAAAAACTATTTTAAAAAAAACAGTATTTTATTACTTTTTCTTTACTTATTTCCTTTTTATTTTTTAGGCCTGAAAAAAAGATGTTTAGAAGTTGAATAGCTTCGTCAGAATTAGCAATAGTGATAGCAAGAGAAATATGGTATAATATTCTTGGTAGAATAGAAATTTGGACCAAGAGGAAGTGGATGCGTGTTCTCATTAGATATAATTAAAATAACCTTTCATTTTTTGTTTTACCTCTGAATTCACGATGATATTTGAGATTTGTGATTACTATTTAGAAAACCTAGTCTTCTAATTTGGATCGCACTAGATTTAGCATCATAGTCGGAATCTACGATATGGGAAATTTGCTTAGTAGCAATTACTTTCCTTATTACTTAGAGGATGGTGATTGTATGTCTTGGGAATTTATCTTTGAAAAATAAACTGATTTTTTCAGTTGAACCCAAGCCTTTCTAAGCTTGAAGTATTCGTACATCAGGATTCAATTGGTCCAACAACTAAGATTATTGCTTATCCTTCTTAGTATTGATATTTAGGCAAATTCTCAGCTTTTTAAAAAAACATTTTTGTCAGCCATTAACGTACAAAGCTTATTAAAGCATATTTTATTAAATAAAATCTCCTCATTTTTTCAGGAAACTTTCTCGAATTTTGATTGAGGCAACTTCTATTAATTAGCTTCTTGAAATTTTCTGAAAGAAAAAGGAGTTTTATTTAAAAGAATTAAAAAAAAAAATCTGCTGGTAACAAGTTGCATTTATGTAGTCCCAACGTTACGTAGTGGGGGGGCCCTAGTTAATTTCCCTCATATCTTTAAACTTTTATGTTTTAAGATAAATTTAAACTAATTTCACAGAATACAAATATTTTTTGTTTTGTTCTGTTTTGCATTTGGACAAACTTTCTAAAAGAACTTCATCAGTTCTATTTGTGTGAATTCAGAGAGCCTTCTCCGGTACACGCACGCTCGAAAATCATTAAACATTAATTTTAAGGAGAGACGTGACTTCGCGACAAACAGACAGACATATGCATCGAAGGGAAAGAGTGAAAGAATATTTTTATATATATTTTTTTTTTACTCTCCATGACTCCCCCCTCCGAAAAGTTCATATTTATTTATAAATATAAATTTTCCTTAATATATTTTACTGTTTTCAGTTTTTTTTTTCACTCGTTTTTCTTTACTTTATTATATATATATTTTTTCTTTTAAAGATTATACATTTAGGAAGGTCTTAAGTGATTGTCAATAGTTTGAACAGTTAAGAACACCTACGTTGTAGAGTTTTTATCTTTCATCTTAATTATTCTTGCGTAAATATGAAAAATAGTGTTTTAGAAAAATTTATTCATTTTTTTTTTTTTAAATTATTTAAGTATTATATATTGATTTAAAAAACAAAAATGTACCCTATAGCACACATTCTCTCCGCGCTGGGGCCTTGTTGAATACGATAATACGATCGAATAAGAAGGTAATTTCTGTTTTTACCGAAGAATAGTGTAGTAAAGTTGTGCAAACGTTTTCTCACATTCGTTCAAACAATAATACAAACTAGAAATAATCAAATCCTATAAATAAATAAAAAAAATAAATAAATAAATAAAAATAAAAGGAAAAATAAAACATAAAAACTGAATTTTTATAAAAAAAATTCTTAAAAATAATTTATTAAAAAAAAAGTCATATGTTTGCTACTCTTAAAAAGACATTTGTTCTAAACATTCATTATATAATTAGCATTATTTTGTTTAAAACTTATTTTATCACTATATGTAGTTTAAGATCGTTCGTTAAGGTGTCTTTATATAGTACATATATGTATTATATGGGCAACAAAAACATAAGACATTGCCAAAAATGATTTGCAGTTTTGCACTTAATTTGTGACTGGGGTAGAAGTCATTTCTGCCATCAAAGGGAGTTACAACTGAAACAGACTTTCTTAAGAGTGATCTTAAGGATTACGTTCGAGTTGTTTAGCATTTATCATAATAAAATTACTAGTTCATTGCAATGAAAATTAAAATATTCAAACTAATTACTATTCAAAAGTTATCTTATTCGTAAATCTATATCTAAAATAAAAGTTACAAATTGGTTCAACTCTAAACATAGCAATAGAATGTTTGTTTTTTTTAACTTCGCAGATGTGGACATGCGCAGTAAATCTCTTCCAACAATAACGTGAATTAGGTAGTTGAAAATAAAAAAAAATTACGCTCGCGATGTCTAACAAAAGAATCTTTACAACATATTTCTAACAAAATGTATTTTTTTGCGCATTCAATTGTGCATCAAGTTGCCAGAAGTGCGATTTTATAAATAATTCCATGGTATATAAGTGAAATACATAATGAGCTCTATGGTACCCAAAACGTAGATTATGATATAAATTTTTTAAATACTATATCCGGGTTACTACCAATAAATAATACATCTCCCATCTGATTTTAGAACTGACGATTTAGAAGCTGGTGACATCCGTCATAGCTTTCTAATGTAAAGATTGTTAATGTACTTCTACTTTGTGCTAGACTATCAAACAATAAATAAAATTTAAATAATTTTCACCAGAATTTGTAAGTTTACATAGAAATTTATTTTTTTAAAAATTAAAACTGGCAAATTTTGCAAATATTTCCGGCAATGTTACAGATTGTGCAACATTTACAGCATTCAATTGTAATTGTAAAAATAAAAATAGTTGCCCATATTTGAAAACACCTTTAGGAATAAATATTAGAACAGTAATAATACATTTAACAAAATAAAAAGTAACAAAAAAAAAAAAAATGTAACAATTTTATTATTTATAAGTTTTGAATGTAAAAATACTTTACTGATACCCAAAAATTAACATTAATTTTTGTAAAAAATACTACAATTTATTTTTTTGTTAAAGCTTTCAAAAGACAAATAAAAATACTGAACAAAAATAGATATACTGTCCGCTTTTCTTGTTTTTAAAAAAATATTTGCTCCTTATCTGTTGATATCATAATTTTAGTAACAAGAGAGCTTGTAAAGTTCGTTTTTATTTAATGTAAAGGTATCCTATACAAGAGGTGTGTTGTACAGGAGGGGAGCGCTGATATATATTCCTCAATTTGAATAAGGAAAAAAAGTATATATATATAGATTAGATAAATGGAAATCTTATTAAGTAGAAAATGAAGATGTTTTTTGTAAAAAAAAACAAAAAAATTGAAGACTCATAAAAAGTTCTCTTTAAAGCTATATTAAATACTAAAACTTTCCAAGAATCAAGAAAGGAAGAATTACTTTTTGTTTTTAATTTTGAACCATATGAAGTTCAAATTAAAGGCTTAACACTTCAAGATAAGAGATTTAAGTCTTACGCTTATTTAAGTAGAAATATAAATTTAGTTTCTTTTCTTTTTTTTTGTTATCTTTAGTGAAGTTAAAAGTTTTGACTGGCCATTTATTATAATATTTATTTTTTAATTAAAAAAAATTATTCTTTAAAAAAACAAAACAAAAAACAAATATAATTATAAAAATAGCTCGTTATTTTCTCTCATTTTTTTTTTTGTATCATTTCATATATATATATATATATAAAATTAACAAATATTTTAGCCATTATTCCTTTAATTTTAATTTATTAATAAATAAAAGTATAAATTTGTCCTCTCACATGGTCAATTTCTTATAATTTCTTTCCGTGCTGCAAGACTTGAACATTTTACTTTATTTTCTATTCATGCTTTAAAAAATGTCACTTTAATCTTTCCTTTTAGTTTTTGTTTATATAACATATATATATAAAAAACACAATCACAATTGGAAGAACTTTTGTGTCCGTGAAAAGTATAAAAAAAAAAAAATTCAATTTATTTATTTTTTTTATAAAATAAACAAATATTTAAAATCATTATATATTTATAAAACAGGAAGATGAGATTCTAATAATAATACAAAATATAGATTTAAGGAGATAGTTTTTTGTTGTATATATAATAATATATATACAACAAATTTTTTGTTCGTATTTTCTGTTGGGGGGAACAGGAAGTCCAATACTAAAAATAATTACTAAATAAAAATTGCTAAAAAATAGACTACTTAATACATGTTTAAAATATAATAATAAATGTATAAGTTACAAAAAAAAAAAAAACACAAAAATCTAGGCGAATACCTCGTGTTCAAATATTGATTAAAAACAACACAAAATACACATATTAATCCAATTAGTTGTTCATATAAATATATATAAAAAATATATAAATATATTAATGAAAGAACCCAGTAAAAAAACACAAGAAAAACTGCACTATTTACAATTTTTTTGTAGTTTCAGTTACAAAAATTAAAATAAAAAAATACTGTTTAATGTATTAAAATCGTTTCCTTTTTAAAAAAGAAGGCGGTTTCCTTTTGATTCGATGATAAAATAGGCCGTGGTTATTTGTTAACATCCGTTTTAGGATAAGGTTACCAGACGTCCCCCGTTTTTCCCGCGGGACAGTCCCCAGAATTCATACTTCTGTTCCTGATTGAAAAGTGTACCCGGAATGTATCCCGTTAACTATCATTACTAGGACTTGTCCAAGAATTTGCTACAAAACTTAGTTCAAGAGATGGACTTATTACAAAAAATAAAATACATTCATCACAAAAATACTTGTGACTTTAATTGTGTCAGTACAAGAATATTATGTATTTTTTTTTTTTTTTTCTTTTTGGCGCATCAACAGCTGAGTTATTAGCGCCCGGAGCTTTTTCCAGTGCACTGCCGGCCTCCGGACAGTGTTCTCTCGTTACAGACAACACTGCCCATCACCGGACAGTGAGCTGTAAGAAGCTCCTAGGAAGAGAAAATCTAAGGGTCAGCTGCTGGATTCGAACCCGGGACCTACGCGTGGGAGTCCAGTATATTATGTATTATCAATAATTATATTTATAGTGAGTGCATAAATAGCAGAAGTATTGAATTTACTTTGAGAAACTGAACTCTTATGAATGGACGACACCACTAACGATGTGATCATCTGTATAAATGGAGCTGCCTAGGTGTCCCCGGGGATTTCAAGTAAAAAAAGATCTGGTAACCTTATTTTAGGAAACAAAAAGTGAAGTAATTAAGAAAATTAGGCCAAATACTACTATTGTTTTCATTTCTTTACATGAGAGGTTTTTATGTTTGTTTTGCTTCAATTTCCCTTTTTTTTTGGTTATTATTCATCACTAAACAAGTTTAATCCAACTGATGGAATGTTTTTTTTTAAAAAAAATTTTTTGTGCACTTAGCAATAAAAAGAAATATACAAATAAAACTTTGTGTAGTTCACAAAATTAACAAATTTTTTTGCTTTTTGAAAATACAATTCTAAAGAGTCAATAAAAAAAAAAAAAAAATATCGTATGATTCTAAACCAATAAATACATTTTTATGAGGGAGGTTTTTTTTTTTAGATTATTTTGTCGTTATGCGGCGTAATGATGAAAAGAGGTTCTCGCCCAGCTAATTCCAGATGGAGCGTTTCAAAATTATAGGAGGTAAAATGGTGTTTTTTTTTCTTCTGTTTAGATTTCTTACTTTTTTTTTTGCTTAACTTCGCAGTGTCGTTGATTGAATATTTGATTTGGAAAAGGATACACGCAAATGATTTTGTTCACTCAGTTGATAGTTGTGCATTTTCTGTAGGGAAAAAAGAAAGAAAAAAAAAATATTAAAATTTAAAAGTGCCAAGTTTTTAAAATAAATACTGGGTGTTCCGTTCGAATCAACCGGATTTCATATTATCAGGGCCAACAGAGCGTTGCAATTTTCACTAGTTTGGCATTTCATAAAGTGGCAGTAAAATATTCAATGAAAATCGCAAAAAGATGCAATTCAGACTTCAAAAGTCACACACTGGGTATAACGGTAGCCACGCGGGTTATGCGAAGGATCATATCACCCTGTGAATCCGAGGTTTTTCAAAACATATTCGTGAAAAGAAAAACCAAAGAAATGGCCATGTTGCCAAGAACTAGAATAAGCAGACGTTCATCCAGGGTTCTTACACCCTCTAATATGGACTGATGACTATTTTTATTAGTCTGACGCTTTCAATTCCTTTTCTAGATGTAATTGCCGGAGGTTTCTCCAGCACAATGTACTCTTTGTTTTCAAAGAGTAGTTCTTTTTTGCTGGGGTTTCGGCTAGCCCAGGGGTCGGCAGGCAACCTATTTCAAGTAGAGAGCCATTTCTCCTTAAATAATTTTTATAAATCTTACCAAGAGCCGCAAGGATGATAGTGTAAACAAACTCTGAAGATCATTTGTATTAACAATTTATTATTTTATGATATTCAATAACATTTAAATGTTTTAAAACTGTCCGGTAGGGCATGGTAAAAGGGTAAATCGTCAAAAACTGCCCGAAAAAGCGTAACGTTGAAAAACACTTAACTTTGACAATTTTATATATTTATTTTCACATATTGCAAAGTAAATAAACGAATAAATAATAACTAAACCTGTATTTGAATAAAAATGGCGGCAGTCCTATATATTACGTACTTTATTTTAAAATAAGTAATTCTATTCAATTTCCAAACCTATCACATTTAAAATTCTTTTTGAGAAAATATCTTTACTTTTATAAAATGAAATATACAATTGATTTTGGACAGGCTGAAAAGCCACAAAATTAGGATAAAAGAGCCGCATGCGGCTCACGAGCCGCGGGTTGCCGACCCCTGGGCTAGCCTATTACCTTCGACGTCATGAGGTATCATTATGTAAAATTCACCATCAATCAAATTAAAAAAACAAAATTGGGCAGGCACACTCCTTCAATTCTTGGCTGCTAGTGAACCGTCCTAGTAAAAAGAACACTGTACTTTATTTGCTAACCTATTTCAAGTGATATAAACATAAATTAGTACTGTCATAAAAAATTCCTCTATATTTACAATGTGACTTCTTCACAGATATTTAAATTTGCAAAGCAACAACGAATTCACCCTTTTCCAAGTACCGCAATCAAATGAGGAGTTTCGTTACCCCCATGTTCAAGCCAAAATATCCAATGATTCATAGGACTGAATGACAGCATTCGAAGTTCGACAGGGATATAACAAAGTCTCATCCATTATCCCAGAAAATCTGCAGAAACTACCCAGTTCTATCAAGAACCAGACACTTAACCTGCTCACTATGTCCTCTGAGGAAGCTTGTCACAGTTAACAATCTTTTTTCCGTCAGATACCTTACCTATACTTTTTTAGAAAGAAATTGTTGGAGATTTCCAACAAAGAACAACGTTCTGTTGATTTCAAAAAGATGTCGGCCTCATAAAATGAGGTGATGATAATGCAGTGTCGGCTAACTCATTGGCACCTAAGAACTTCACTATTCTTGCCTTATACAATGAGTTTGTCTTAAAATCCTTATTCTACAACTTTTAGATGTTACAAACTCAGATAAAGAAGTAACAAGAATCAATTATTGATAATTTTTCTCTAGGACGCAGTACCAAACCTAACACCACGAGCCAGCGCAACGGAATTCGATGGAAAAAGCAATTGAGCTTTTAACAATTTTTGTTGATTGAAAGTAAAGTAATTCAAACACTTCTGAATGTTGAAGAACAAAGAATGGTAGAAAATTTTGATCAAAATCAATGAACTTGTCAACCAGATTTACCTGTGTGATCTCACGCCTGAATGAAAATACAGGCTTGTCTATATTTTATACCAAATTTATTTTCTTTTAAGACGACCCCTGATTGGCATTCAAGCTTATAAATATGTATAAAGTAAAGTACTGCCTATTTTTTTCAGACGTGCTTCAAGTCCAATTCCCGATTAGCAAACATACTTCACTATTAATCTGCCATATCTTTAAGATAGGATCCCTTAGTTTCTACTTACAATAAGAGCAGCCACAGCATCATCCACGCTAGGCAGTTCTAGTAGCGCCATCTTTTTGTCTTTCCTAAACAAATTAATAAGGTGGATGAAAACATTTAAAACTGAATAGCATGAATTTGGGTTACTTTTCACACTGATATAAGTAGTTTTCTATCTCTATTAACTAGTGGTACTTGAGAAAAACTTACGGAAAGAACTTGAACCCTTTCACGGTGAAGCCATTGTTAGTAAAAGCATCTTTCAGATCCTCTTCTTTTATATTCGGCCTAAAGACAGACAAAAGTTTACTGGCGAAATTTCAATTTAAAATAAATTGAAAAAAATAAAAAATGACCACTGCATGGCAATAATCTTATTCAGCGAATATTCTGACTAAAGAGGCAACAGAATAAGAAACACCACGTGGTTGCTCTCTAGAATTTTTAATTAACTGCTGACTTCTACCGTCGAAGAAATCGCGCGGACAGACATCTCGGATGTTAACTAGTATATACTATTGTGGGAATAGGAAGAAATGGAAGCTGATTGTAAGCCGAGATTTACAACACACTGCACTGGAAGATGAATAGCTCTTACTGAGCTATTCCAATACTTTGAGTGGTAGAATATGTAACCAAGTCCTACTTAGGTTCATCCCAAGTCCAATCTCTCCCTCCATCTGCAGATTCTGTGCTTCCCTAAGTTTGGAATAACTACTATAAACATTCCGTCAAGAAATAAAGAATGGTCGCTGAAGGATGTCACTTGACACACTGTACAGATTCTTTGTAAAATTTAAGGCCCCTAAAGATTGATTAATTCATAAAACTTTTAATAGCGCCTCATAAAATATATAAAGCTATCTTGAGATGGTCAGTCTTTGTGGCGATATACAACATCTCAGTCATCTCTTTATCTTTATAGGTGGTGGGTGATAAAAACTAGCAGACTACGGTGGACTGGCCATATTGTAAGTATAAGTCAAGAAGAAAATACAAGACAGCTTCAAGGTCGAAGTTAAAATGAGAGATCTGATCTTTCAAGTATCTAGTCTAAAAGGAAAAATTAAATTGTGATGGCTTTTCTTTTGCTAGTCGATAGTATTGGATTAGAAGACCTGAAATGTGTACAAGGATGAAGAACTACTACCACATTTCTGCCCTGATGAAGGTCGGCTCTTCAAGAATTAATGAAGCATCCACCATCACAAACTAAATTATAATTAAAATGTGTTAAAATGAAAATAAAATGATAAGTGAAAGAAAGAATAGTAAAATCGAACTAAAAGATCTTGCAACTTTAAAAGTAATCTGTCATGACGTATAAACGTCATCTGTATTAACCTAGAAAACAATCATTACAATATTTACAATTTACTTACGGTATATTGGATAGATGTAACGTAGCTGATGGTGGATAAATATTTTGATAATTTTTAGAGCCAGGTTTTTTAAATCGATGTAAATTGGACGAAGTATAATCTTTTGTAAATCCAGCATCTGGATGGCCATCTTTTGGCAATTGTACCATTTGATGTTTAGAGGACATTACTCGGATCTGTTTACCCAATAGGCGAACTTTATCTAAATGCATCATCGCTGAAATATTAGATAAAAATAATTGTTGTAATTCATTTTAAACAATTTATTAAATAGAATAATAATTATTATTAATATAATCAATTGTTTTACCAAGATTGGCTTGATGGGGTTCTGCCATTTGTATTAATGCACTATCCTTCTTGTTATAAAGTATTTTCACCCTCTGTACATCGCCATACACTCCTTTTTTTTGGAGAGGGGGGAAAATAATAACGAAATATTAAACATTTTATATTAATATTGAATAGGAAACATATTTACTACACAAAAACAATAACAATAAATGAACTAGTAAATGGAAATATCTATTGACTGCGACTGACTAGTGAATTATTATAGAATTACTTTTATTTCCTCTAATAATGAGTAGAAACAGCGAATACTAAGATGGTGACGAGTATATTGCTTATGTATTTCAAGTTTTGGGGTTTTGCTGAATGAAAATAAAGTGATCGAAGTTTCCAATCCTGGAAGCTGAACAGAGGGAATCCGTGACATCCTAACCGGGACCATCAAAGGTGAGAGACTAGCCTAATGTGGCCAACTATTCATTCAACTTATTACCACAATATCACCATGTAAACAGGCATCCGGACTAGAAGAATATCCATGACGGAAAGGAATTCTTTCAATCATCTCATTCTAGTAAAAACTGCGGAGAAGTCACGAGAAAATAGTGCTTTCACCAATGCACAGCCTGTACCCAGCAAACACAGCCTCTTTTGAATCTTAGTTCAGTATAAATTAGCCCGATCTTAGTAATAAACCTCAGCATGTAAGAACAGTTGTCTAATCTTAAATCATCAATAAGTAATGTTTCTTGTAAGAAGAGATGGCTACTCCATTCTGATCTGAGATGGACCTTTATCTTCAACAACAGTTCGTGAGGCTCTCAGAGATTGGATCTGGAGAGAACAGGGAAAAGAATGGGTGATGGTTCCAGGGGTCAAACACAGCAAGAGTGTCATGTGCCCTTGCTATGTAAACAAAGAACCAAAGAGTCTCTTTAAGAACTTTCACTCTAACAGTCAATAAATACTTAGCCATATTAAGTTCATTAGAATTTAAAACCTGATCTAAACACACTGATTTATTAACCGTGCATATTTTATTTACTTCAAATAAGTAAATAACAAAAATAAATAAACTGAACTTCAGAAATAAGAACGAATGAAAATTAATGAAAACTAAATGTAAACAAAAAATAATGCAAACAGAGATAGTTTTTTAAGAAATGGAAAAGCTACTTTTTAAAAAAAAATATTTAAGGAAGCATATTTCTATCAAGTATATATATAAATAAATAAAAATATGGTAAATAAATTAGAGAAACAAATAAATATTATATATTACATATTAACATAAAGCCAAAATGTATATAAATTTTTATGAGAGTTGAAGAAGTGGTGATATTTTTAATATGCATGGAAATAAACTAGAGGTCTCTGTGTGTTCTTCTAAAAAGAGTTATAAATTTCGGATGTGCCCCCCGAAACAATGGTTTTAAACTTTTACTTTTTTATTTCGTGATCACAGAAATTAGATTCTTATTTTCAATCTGCTACAGAATTTCAGTTTAGAACAATGTTCGATTAAACATCTGGGTCTGAACTTCCCATTTAGTCAGCTAAGTAAATGTCAAAGGGTATTTTAAAAATGAACAAGAATCAATTGCTGACCTTTCTCTAAATATTTACAGTGCCTAGCATTAGGCTGGAATAATTCTTCGTTTATTTGATTTGAGATTATGGTTTGCGACTATTTATTAATTAAATTAATTTTTCCAGCTTCACTCCTCTTGTTTTTTTTTTAGTGCGAGAGTATAAAGGACATTTCTTTGATGCACCCTCCGATTTTGGGAGTATACTCAAGACGTGCAACACTACAGCGTGCAGATGCCTCAACTATACAAGATGCGGTTCTATCATCCATTATGCAAGATTAACTTACTTAACACATACAGCTAACAAGTCTGAAAGAAATAGTTACAACAGAAAGTGCACTTTCCAATCAGATACAGGATTTTTAATTAAAAATGTTTAAATTTCTCATGAACAATTTTTTTTTTAAAAGTTCGACTGAAGTTTGATTCGCACATATGAGAGCAAAGGAGGGAAAAAAGGCAGAAGGAGACACTTAGTCCTTTACCAGAAATTTCTTTTAATGGAAATACAAGTAATAATAACAATCTCCATCTTAGTAGAAAGGTGAGGCTGGCTATTTTGGGAGTTAATTCCATAGGTAGCAAAAATTTGGGCCTACAGTTTAAAGGTATGTCAACATCTGAGGTTACTGAAGCCCAGAACTTTTTTCATGCCGATTTCCGGACAATGAGTGAACTCCAAGGAAGAATAAAACTAAGGACCAATAGCTGGATTCACCCGAGATCTCCGCGTGGTATCCAGTACGCCAACCAAATGGGCTTATCACTTCCCTTATTGTGATGATGATTATTTTTCTTTTGAGAATGCCTTTTTACATACGACTGACTGATGGCACCAGTTGAGGACTCAGGTTATTTTGAACTATACAGTTCAATGTCCACGAATCATTCCATCAAACTCTAGAAACTGCCGTCTACTGCGCACATGCTATTTCTTATCTTCCATTTCATAAGAATCCCAATTAAGCACTTGACTTCCAAGATCAAATAATTGGAAGCGCATGATGTACCTCCTTTAAATAAATACTGGATATCTAAATTATCTTCCAACAAAATTTTAAACGAATTTTTGTTCTTCAGTCTTGCAATTAGCAATTAAGAAAGTTGACCAAGACTCTAAGTTGATTTTGTTATCTTCAATAAAATGATGATGCGAAGGTAATTTAAAGACTTGCAACCGATATATACGAGTGCAGCGATATATGTGCCGAAAGGTTGATTGCCCAGAGTTAATGCCGCGTCCTCTAGTAGGAATCTACAGCTGATCCAATTCCACCTAATTGTGGAAACGCACCTAGATACCAAGGAATCACTGTTATTGGCGGCTGTTGTTATAGTTGTGTTATTGATTGCAAGGAGGCGTAAGAAATCACCCTTGATCTCACTCTGCTTGGTTTATTCTTTCATCTATGTCGCAGTATACAGTATAACATCTTTACTGAAGCTGTAAATATACACAGATTGTCTCTTTTAATATCTCACTTTCCATATTTATCTGCTTCTCTCGTTGCTAATGTCCATGGGAACTTTTTTTCCTCCTTTAAAGGAAGGTTTCTATTTGGTAGTGTAGCGATAGAGTTTCACCTGACCTAAACGTGGCTTTTCATTCCATCATTAGAAGGATGATGGATCTTATCGACGGATGGAACAAGGGGCAGGGAAGTTCTAATTTACATTAAAAAGTCGACTGCACTCCTGGGTTCATACACTGAACAACCTATCCTCTGCAGTTGAGCCGCCTTTGTATACTGCGATATGTTGCGATTGTTAAGTTAGATTGGTTAAGAGACAACACGTATCCAATCCACCAATAGCATTGTGTTTTAATAGAAATAAATAATGGAAAATTCAAAGCCGTTAAATGAAATTGCTTTAAACTGAAATTGGTGAAAAATGTATTTTCAGAAGAAAAACAGAGAGACCTTTTCGTTTGAAATCGAATTATTATAAATATTTTTAAATAAATAGAGAAAATGAAACATAAAAGTAGGTAAAACTAAAACTTTAAAGGTATAAAAAAAATGGTATAAAATACAAAAAAGGAATATGACCTACCAAAGAGTGTGAAGAGTGCGTCCGGAGTAATTCCCTATATAGGTATTATTTTTTTTGTTATATATATAGATAGGTATTTATATATATATAATTTGGTATTTTGTTGGCATTCCCATATTGTAGAATGTAGAGGTAGGTTGATAGAAGAAGTTGTTTTTTAGAAGGGTAGATGTAGAGTAGTACAGCAGAAGAAGATCGGAAAAACAAGAGAAAACACAAACAGATAGATTAGAATTTTACAAGTCCATACACCTACATTAATAATAAAAATTATAATAAAATTAAAAATATATTTTTTATCAAACAAACAAAAAAAAAATTAAAGGAATTTTTACTAATAATTATCTGTAATTATTAATAAACAAAAAGGAATAAAAACTGGTCGAAAGAATTCAGTAGCGATCTAATATGTAAAATTCAAGGCTTTGAACATATCCTGATAAATTTGGGAAGGTGATTTCAATAACTGGGAGATATTTTCCTTTCTACGATCAAGGTGCTACTAAATGCTTTCATCTTCCAGTGTAACTAGCTCTCTATTTCTCTCCTACATGTATCCTGCTGATTGTATGTAGAAAATTACAATTACACGGACTCTAATCAGTCAAAGAGAGATAACAATGTGTGTTATGGATCTGTAGGTTTCTTTCACATCCCGTTACTATCCTTTACATGATTCCCAGACTCGTTTCTAAGCTCTCAAATAATACACTTATTTAAGTCTAAAGGGTGGTTGGTGTGTACAGTTATTTGGGTAGTGCGATACCGTCAGTACATCATCATATATATATAGACGCCTTAATTCTCTAGGTCTCAGGCAGTGGCATTGACTTAGCAAGCACTGTCTGTCCATAACAATCTGATATCTACAAGAAGACTGCTTAATCACTGAACCCACAGATCACAATATATTTTAAGCAACTATTACAGTTCATTATTTTTGGTAACTGATTCATTATTTCAATAGGATGAAATAATGAATGCCAATTTCAGTAATATTTATTATTGTACTCAATAAATAGGCACAATCAATATCATGACTGAAATTGGCATTCATTATTTCAATAGGATGAAATAATGAATGCCAATTTCAGTAATATTTATTATTGTACTCAATAAATAGGCACAATCAATATCATGACTGAAATTGGCATTCATTATTTCAATAGGATGAAATAATAAATGCCAATTTCAGTAATATTTATTATTGTACTCAATAAATAGGCACAATCAATATCATGACTGAAATTGGCATTCATTATTTCAATAGGATGAAATAATGAATGCCAATTTCAGTAATATTTATTATTGTACTCAATAAATAGGCACAATCAATATCATGACTGAAATTGGCATTCATTATTTCAATAGGATGAAATAATGAATGCCAATTTCAGTAATATTTATTATTGTACTCAATAAATAGGCACAATCAATATCATGACTGAAATTGGCATTCATTATTTCAATAGGATGAAATAATGAATGCCAATTTCAGTAATATTTATTATTGTACTCAATAAATAGGCACAATCAATATCATGACTGAAATTGGCATTCATTATTTCAATAGGATGAAATAATAAATGCCAATTTCAGTAATATTTATTATTGTACTCAATAAATAGGCACAATCAATATCATGACTGAAATTGGCATTCATTATTTCAATAGGATGAAATAATAAATGCCAATTTCAGTAATATTTATTATTGTACTCAATAAATAGGCACAATCAATATCATGACTGAAATTGGCATTCATTATTTCAATAGGATGAAATAATGAATGCCAATTTCAGTAATATTTATTATTGTACTCAATAAATAGGCACAATCAATATCATGACTGAAATTGGCATTCATTATTTCAATAGGATGAAATAATGAATGCCAATTTCAGTAATATTTATTATTGTACTCAATAAATAGGCACAATCAATATCATGACTGAAATTGGCATTCATTATTTCAATAGGATGAAATAATAAATGCCAATTTCAGTAATATTTATTATTGTACTCAATAAATAGGCACAATCAATATCATGACTGAAATTGGCATTCATTATTTCAATAGGATGAAATAATAAATGCCAATTTCAGTAATATTTATTATTGTACTCAATAAATAGGCACAATCAATATCATGACTGAAATTGGCATTCATTATTTCAATAGGATGAAATAATGAATGCCAATTTCAGTAATATTTATTATTGTACTCAATAAATAGGCACAATCAATATCATGACTGAAATTGGCATTCATTATTTCAATAGGATGAAATAATGAATGCCAATTTCAGTAATATTTATTATTGTACTCAATAAATAGGCACAATCAATATCATGACTGAAATTGGCATTCATTATTTCAATAGGATGAAATAATGAATGCCAATTTCAGTAATATTTATTATTGTACTCAATAAATAGGCACAATCAATATCATGACTGAAATTGGCATTCATTATTTCAATAGGATGAAATAATGAATGCCAATTTCAGTAATATTTATTATTGTACTCAATAAATAGGCACAATCAATATCATGACTGAAATTGGCATTCATTATTTCAATAGGATGAAATAATAAATGCCAATTTCAGTAATATTTATTATTGTACTCAATAAATAGGCACAATCAATATCATGACTGAAATTGGCATTCATTATTTCAATAGGATGAAATAATAAATGCCAATTTCAGTAATATTTATTATTGTACTCAATAAATAGGCACAATCAATATCATGACTGAAATTGGCATTCATTATTTCAATAGGATGAAATAATGAATGCCAATTTCAGTAATATTTATTATTGTACTCAATAAATAGGCACAATCAATATCATGACTGAAATTGGCATTCATTTTTTCATCCTATTTAAGAAACTATGTACGCCATTTATCGACTAAGTACTTCTATTCAAAGTCGTGTATTTAATAGGTACTTAGTACTTAATTAAACTTATCCATCGCTTTGAAAGAATACTTACTACCAAAAGACTCACAAAGTCTGTGCAGTACTAAAACTTTTGTTTTTTCACTACTTTAAATTCTATACGATAACAGATAGACCTAGCAATTATATAGCAAATTGTCTTCACACACAATTCATTGGAATAAGCGATATTATGATACTTTATGAATTGAAACCTCTTAATGGACATCCAAGAGAACCCGGATCGAAATAGATTGTCGTGAACGATTCTCGCTTTAAAAAGACTATTGGAAACTGGCAACTTTTTGGAGATGTAAGTATGCAATGCGAAGCATGCATCCAATGTCACCTTAAACAGGCAAAAAGCGGAACATTAGGTTAGGTTAGAAGATTTTTGAATATTTGGGGAAATGTATAGCCAAATGTTTAATTGGAACATGTCTAAAGCACAGAAATGGTGAATTATAATAACAAAAGCTGGAGACCACGGGATGTTAATAACAATGATGAAAATTGGCAAAAATGATTTTGACTGCAAAGGCCAAAAACACAAACGAAAGCTGAAACTAAAAAGGTATGAAATTTGTTTAAGGCTGTTTGTTTTTAAACTGAAATCTCTCTTTGGCTCGCTGACGTAGAAACGTACTTACTCTTTATTTCATTAATAACAGGAACAATGTCCTACTGAATTTCCTGTTACTATACTATCTTGATACATACTTGTGAAAGAAAGAAACAGCTAGTTCTAAATGAACTCAATAAAAACTGGTAAGTATTTATTCATAAATGGATGTTCAAAATAAAAATTAATTTAAAATAAATGAATAAATAAGAATTAGAAATTAAAGAAATTATTCTTATTTGTTAATAATAAATTGTAATATCTTCAAAGATGCAGAAGTTGTTAAAGATTCTCTAGTTGCTGGTTTTTATTCGTTATAAATTTTAAAAAAGAATATAATAAGCTTTTACATTTTTTAACATCTACTGCATTTTTTTTTTTTCAGAGTAGAAAAAATAACTTGTAATAATTTACAAGAAGAATGAGAAATGGGAAAAAACCTAATCTATGGATTATACAGCAGTTTAGGAAATGTTTATTAAGAAACTATGAAAATAAATATATTTAAAGAAACAAAACATAAATAAACTAAAAATATACAAATCTCCCATTAAAATTAGTGAAGATTCGGAAAGAGTGAGGAAGAAAATGAAAAAAACCTCTGCTAGGTAGTTTCAGAAAAGAGAAATGTGAACAACTGATTCGCATAAATAATAACCGTTCCCAAACTGACTGGCTATCAAATTGGAAACATGACTATTGTTATAAAAATCAGCCAAACTATCGGGGAAACAGATAAAAAAATGATATTCCAATATTTGTTATTAATTGCAGATTGTTATTAATGTTGATCACAAAAGATTAAAAGTTCAATAATTGATTTTCAGCCAGAGTTATTTCAAAAACTATTTGACTCGATTAGACTATAAAGAATGGAACATTAAATACGAGGGGGTACCCAAAAATAACCGGAATTGCGTTGCCGCGCATGGAGCTTATGTAGTACGCATTTCTGCCGCTAGACGTGTATAGCGCAATTCCTTGCCAGTTCAGTCCTGCCTGTGTTGTCTGCCTGGCTTGTTCTGTTCATCTGCAGTGATTGTTTTTACCAGCGCTGTTTTGTTCTTTTTTCGTTTTTTATGATGGCAAGTTTAAGTGAACAACGTGCAGCTCTGAAATTTTGTTTTCTACTCGGCAAAAATGCTGCTGAAAGTGTTTTAATGTTGAAAACAGCTTACAAAGATGACGCTATGGGAAAAACTCAAGTATACGAGTGGTTTACTCGGTTTAAAAATGGCGACATGTCGATTGATGACAAACCTCGTTCTGGACGTCCATCAACTGCCCGAATCGACGAAAATGATGAAAAAATTCGAGAGCTGGTGTTCACAGACCGTCGACAGACAATTGATCAACTGTCAGAGAGTAGTGGGTTATCTTGGAGCTCGGTTCAGCGAATTTTAACGGAAGATTTGGGGATGAAAAGGGTTGCTGCCAAGTTTGTTCCTCGAGTTCTGACTGACAATCAAAAAGAACATCGAGTTGAAACATGTCGTGCTTGAAACTGATCCAGACTTTCTGTCAAAGGTCATTCATTACTGGTGATGAGTCATAGTGCTATGGTTATGACCCAGAAACAAAGCAACAGTCGAGCCAATGGAAGACGTCATCTTCACCCCGACCAAAAAAATGTCGTCAAGTCAAGTCAAACATCAAAACAATGCTGATTTGCTTTTTTGATGCCAAAGGCGTAGTCCATTCAGTTTTTGTCCCCCCAGGTCAGACCGTCAATCAAACCTTGTATTTGGAAGTTTTGAAAAGATTGCGCAATAGTGTTCGCCAAAAAAGACCCGATTTGTGGCAAACAGGAGACTGGTTCTTCCACCACGACAATGCACCTGCACACACAGCCATCTCTGTTACACAGTTTTTGGCTAAAAATGGCATGGTTCCGCTGCCCCCACGCACCTTACTCGCCTGACCTGGCTCCGTGCGACTTTTTCTTATTTCCACGCATGAAAAAGGGCATGAAAGGTCACCGATTTGACAACATTGAAGAGGTCAAGAAAAAAACGAAGAAGGAGCTGTCAGCCATTTCTAAAGATGACTACAAAAAATGTTTCGAACAGTGGAAGCACCGGTGGGACAAATGTATTAGTTGTAATGGAGAGTATTTTGAAGGGGATAAGGTTGTTCTGTAAAAAATTTGTAAATAAATAGCTTTTAAAAAATAATTCCGGTTTTTTTTGGGTACCCCCTCGTACGACTGCAGTTTTTATATTTCAAGGTTCACCTCGTCCACATGAAGTTTGTGGAAAATGCATTCATCAAGTATTTTTGATGGTAAATATTATTTACCATTTAATACCAAATTAGTGAATAACTTCCTTTAGCGCGCTACAGATCTTTGCGGAGGATAATTTCTCATTTGGCTCGCAGGATGATTAATACATTTTACATCCACTGTGCGCTGGATGCTTAGTACGGGTTATAAGGAGTATATACGAATAACATAATCAGATTATGTTGATAAAAATAGGGAAGAAAAGTAATACCTGAGAATTCTAAAAAGACATTTCGCCCTAAACATTGTTCAGGTGTCATGGACGTAGGTGATTCAAAGGAGTAACACGTATAATTTTCTCATATTAACACAGAAAATAAAAATGAGAAACTCAATATTACCGTGAGGCTGTGCAGTGCTTGCTTTTATTGAATCAGCCTTAGTTATTTACTTAAGATTCTGATTCAAGGAATAACAATTGTATTCTTCATTTAAAATGACAAATAGATACATGAAAAGTTAAAATACTTCTCCATACAGTAGAGTAGAGCGTCCAATGCAAATTATTATGCAATAGAAAGAAATAGGGTTGCCTAGTTCAACAAGGGGAGCTAACCTAGAGTGTATCTTTATGCAATGTCAGAATATTTTCCGGACGCTGGGGACAAAACAAGAACGAAGAGGCGAGGAATATCATGGAATTTGAGAAACATGGCTTAAAAGACCAACTGGTGAAATGGCAAAGTGGTTACGTAATGGGTGAGGACTATTAGCAGATTCCCTATTGTTGACATTTTGCACTTTAAGTTACCGAAGGCGACCCCTTTTATAACCCTTAAAGAACTTAAAAGGAACCGAAAACTATTTTCCTTTCTTTCTTAAAAAACAAACAAGCTATAGTTTTGTTGCAACTTATAGTTTAGTAATAGTGCATTTTAAAATGCATTTGTAGTAAAATTATATTTTAAATAAACAAAAGAATGCAAACTAAGAATTAACGAACAGGTGTGTAGGAAAGAAAATTCAAAAATAACAAAAAGAATTTTCAAATAAACTAACAAAAAAAAGAAAAAAGAAAGCCTTATCAGATGATTATTAAATAGGAAGGCATTCACACCTCTTCGCAGAGATTGGAGACCAAGAGAACACAGGTATTCGGCGCTAATTGCCCAGGTAATCGTAGGGCATTCTGTGCGGCCAGAGCGGCGCCGGTGGCTCCCCCAGGCAGTGTAAAGCCGGCCGCCGTTAGAGGGAGCCCTGCAAACATAGGCCCCGCTGTAACAATATTCCCGTTGAAATATTCAGCTATAAATCAAAACACATTAAATCTTTTAGTTAATAATATAAACAATAAAATGGGTTAATAATTACAAATATTTAGTAAAGTAGACAGTATATAAATGGAATAACCTTAGGTAAATCAAAAATTTAGAGATTAATTGGTATACGCATGCCATATTTTATAAGTTAATTACAAGTCTATATTAAAAATATAATTGCTACAAAAAGAAACCTCGCAGGAATCGAAAAATGTGGCCCAGCTAACACATCTGACATTCTGTTCATTACCATTACTGTTCATTCTTTTTGGTGACTGATTCATAGTTTCAATAGGATGAAAAAATAGTTGCCATTTCAGTCGTGATACATTTATTCTGCCGAGACCGATCACACTCAGTCCAGACAAGACAGAAGACACGCCAACTCTGTAATGTTGTAAAATATTACTTTGTAAATTAGGTAAATAATTTTTGTAAATTTCGTCACATTATACATATTCATTTTAATAGAATTATTGTTAACACACTGTAAATATGTTCCACAGCCCTGAAGATGACCTAGTCCCTAGGTCGAAAGCTCGGCATAATAAATATATCATGACTGAAACTGGTAACTCTTTTTTTATCCTTAGGTACCATGTAAGCAAACTCGTCTTGACCACTCCTGTTAGCCTTATTTTAGTTTTGTAGACATCCCAAAGGCTATAGGTGGCTCATCAGGACAAGAGACTCTAATCTGATGTAATAATAATAAAAAAAAAAAGGAATCCATTGTGACAAGTATCCGCAACTTTGTCCTACAGCGCTACCCCTCAATCTCCATATAATCCACAAAACGTTTCCTATAGGGATGTTAGTTTACGCATCCCCAAGCATACAGGTAGTAAACATCCCTTTCCTAATTATTACAGACAGTATTAATAATATTAAGATGCCTTTGTCCGTCTCTTTCACTTCCGCTCTCTAATTAGTTTCGCCAACTAACGTGATACAAATTGCATACGATTGTCGTGGGCTGGTGGTGGGGATAATGCTATAATAATAGGAGGTGGTAACAAGAGATTTATATTAAATGAATTTCTTGACGTTAATTCTGTTTATCTGGCATTATTGACTATCTCAAAGCTCGCAATTACACTTACACACTCCTAGTAATAATATATTAATTAAATACAAAATTCACATTACTCTGGTTTCCCTCTATAACAACTTGTATTTATCTTTGTACAAATTATAGTAGAATCCGTTAATTAATAAAGTTTAACTAACAAAATCAATAATCTGCTAATTAAAATCTATAATGATTGAAAATTTAAATTGCAACTTTAAAGTTCATAAAGTAGGCCCTAGAAGGATTAGTGTGAGAGTGAAAATGGTATTTTAAGGTAACGAAATTTGGCAATGAAGAGACGAAGGGAATTTTAAGGTCAATGTGGTTAGAGACGTAGAAAGGAGCATTAGGGTATTAAGATTTTAGGATTGAAGGGATTGGATGGAAAAAGGTTCGAATATTTGACTGTCTCCGCTTCACGACGGAAAAATGAAGCCTTTAGGCTGGTTATTATGTTATGTTTTAGAAAAATAGGACTATTTGGGCATACAATTGAAGGAATCATTTTGATTGCGTAAACCACATCGATTCCTCTTAGGTAACGCTCATAAAAAAAGATGTGAAAGCTTTCCTGTCTAGCAGTATTTCGCATAATCAGACTATTTACAGAGTATCAACTTATTTAGGATAAGGCGAATTCTTAGCGGCCACTAAAACGTTCAACTGTAGTGAATGCGGCCAGGATCTTTCATAAACAGTAAGATAAAGAATGGAAAAAGGCTGCGACGAAGCCAGGACTGTGGCCTGCAGGAGACTTGGACACAATAAATGATGCCCTTCGACTGGACTTAAATCATCATTAAGCTCATCTGACATTTTTGCCATTAAAGTTTACTAGTTCATAAAACGGGGTAGGCGTGGATGCCAGAAACCTGCTAGGAATGAAGAGTAGGAAGGTTGCTGCAATGGATAGGGAGGACTGGCGGAAGCGGATTGAGGAGGCCTAGGCCTAGTAATGGGCTGTAGGGCCAATAGTAATAGTAGTCCATAAAATAAGTAATTGTAATCTAATACTGACCAGCAACAGGAGATCCGGGTGTAAAAGGTGCTGCAGTAAGAGGTGAAGCCAGGCCGTGTAGCGGTCCGAACGGTGACGGAAGAACTCCTTGGCTTCCTGTAACAGTAGTTTTAGGATTAATTAAGGATGCAATTAATTAATAACTGAACAGCTTTAATTTCTTTTTTCCTCTTCTCTGATAGAGGTAGTCCGCTGTACAGGAAGATATTATATTTTTGCAAATCTGTACACACCTGGCAACCTTCCTTGGTCAAATCTCCTGGCGGCCGTGACTGCTGCCAGCGGACCGGTGCCTAGCTGTGTGGCCGCTCCCGCCAGCAGGATGTGCGGCAGAAGTTGCTCCGCGGTGGTCGGTGTCATCACGCCGCCTCCGGCTGCATTGCCACCACCCACCCCGCCGCCAGCACCTCCGGAATCCATTCCTTCGCCGTTTGGTAAAGTGGGGTTTGTGTAGTCTCTTGATTTATCGTTATTATATTTTACGTTCAGGGAAGTCAATTTGGAATACTCAATTCGCAGAGTACAGCAAGAGTTGTATATATTTTGACCATCCAAAGACTGCAAAAAAAAAGGTGAAACAGAAATATATGAATGGAAATGCAATACAATTTTACGTTAAAAAAGTTGAAAAAAGTATCCCAAAAATTAAATTTACATTCTCGAGAATCATGGCAATGCTGAGAACAATACCATACACTGACAACAATACAATACAACATTTACACAGAGCACTGATACTACGTTCGCAAAGATTTCCGGAGTTAGTCGATGGTGTAATCATTTGAGGGAGTAGATATTGGCAATACCTAGATCTCTAACACCTCATGAAGCCAGCTAAAAGTGACCAACAAAATGTGAGCCATTGAACCAAGTTTCTTGACACCAACAGGCACTGATCCTAACAATAAAAGGTGTACATGTGACGCCCTAAACTACTACCCAAGTGCCGACATGATCAGTTCAAGCAAGAAGAGTTTCCGACTAAGACCGACTTCAATTTGCCATCTATTTTAACCTTTTCAAGTGCTCTTACAAATGTTTTGGAAACAGTCAGGAGGTTACAGAACAGTTACACAACGGTGGGTTCTTAAAAGACCTGTTCTATTATATCCTTTCTGGCCATCTTTTATCGACTAGAATGTTCATCTACACCCCAACCAGAAACGTTCATTTAAAGTAGTGTTTACATTAAAAATAAAATAGGATCTGTTTCTGTTCATGTTACAAATACTAGCGCTCATGTCGTCGGTGTTAACGCTTTCCAATCAAAGTTGTGGAAGAAATTATTTTTTAGGAAATGAAAACCCAGTAATTGTAAAGTGGAGGCGGTTTTGGGCACGGCAGGATGGACTCGCAACATAAATTGGATGGAAAATTTTAGAAATGTATATATGATACTGTACGGCACGTATTAATACAACTGTAATAATGACTCTCTCTCTAGTGCTGGTTGCTATGATGGGTTGTTACTGGCGGGCGAGTAGGACGAAGGAGGTGAAAATAGGATATCCGAAACATAAACCGACAATATAATTGCCGGTGTGAGGTGTGGTGGAGAGGCCCAGGTGATGATGGCAGATGTGGTATGGCGGAAGGGGGCGCGACACGATATTACGTCATATCCTACGAATTTACAGAAACGAAGCGGCGGGTAATGCGATATGTTCTGCATGTGGGTGTATGTGTGTGTGAGTGCCGTACTTACAGACAAACACAATGAGAACAGTTTGCCAATACAATTAACACAATTACAGCTCACATACTCGTCGTACTGGCAAAGTTCTCTAGGCTTGAATTTTAGAGAGAGAAACATAGCCGAGTATAATCCTAGAAGCCAAGAATATCCTTCTCACAAACACAAAGCAAACCCCCTGTTATTGTTTTATAGTCAATACATATATAGTTACATGTGACGGTAAATGTGAAAATGTTCAAACATGTTAATATGGTTCCATTTTGTACATATAGACATTGTCATTTTATCATCATGGCTGGCTCTATCATTTAACAGATTGGTTTGGATGAACTGACCAATCAGAGGCCATGGCTCACACTCATCCAGACACAACCTGTCCGAGAGTTAAGCTCTCCTATGGGAACTAATGAGCCAAATTGAAAGGCTTTTAATAAGGAACATTTTCCACTGTTTATTTAAATTCACATGAGCTTCATTTGCCTATTAAAACTTGGAAATATTATCCTATTTAATGAATTTAAACAAAATGGATCGAAACAGTGTAATTACACTTGTTTCTTTCGAAATTCTCGAGTAGTTTAATTTATAGAATTTTTCATTTTTATTAAAAAATAAACTTACGAACTTTCTTTTGAAATTGAATTTTATTACACGCTCCTAAGGCTGGAAACATAGTGGAGCGGCGATGATAGCGAAGAGCAAAGCGGCGAAAACAAACACTTTCTATAGATAGCGTTGCTCTATCTTCGCTTTGCTCTCCACTATGCGCGGTCCCATACAGTTAACTTGTGTTTGTTTTCGCCGCTTTGCCCGTCGCTTCACTATGTTTCCAGCATAAGTGGTGTACGCACGCCGTAAATCGCAAATACCGGAAATAAGTAACTCCACACTTACACCACTAACCCGGAAACTTTGTTTTTAATCTAAGAATTGAATCTGCAGCCGGAAATAAAAAAAAAAATTTGGATGATCAACAAAGAAACGGAAGGAAACTCCTATAACTTTTAGTTTGTGCGCAAAATTCCACTCTCTGCTTTTAAGTGCAAGAGCATTTAATAATAAATGCTACTATTTTTCAGAGCCTTGAACAGAATTCGGAGGAATCTAAGAAGATCAATGTCCTCAAGGGATTACAGACTCTGTACTCTTCTATGGTCAGGAACTAACTAAGATACGCTGATCTTTCTGGACCAAAGTTAATTGGACATGGGTGGAATGGTGGCCTTACACTGGATAATTTTAAAGCAATGGATAAATATAAAAAATTTTATAAAAAAAAATGGATAAGCACTGAAAAAACAAAAATTATAATTTTTCCTAATTACAGAGGTCGATTTGAATTAATTGAGATTGTGAATTCAATTTATTATACAGGAATCGATTCTCTGTTCCAAGAAAGCCTCAACCTTAGCAAAAAAAAATGACACAATTCGGCTGAAGCCTAGAACTTTACAATCAAGTCAATAGTTAATTCAAGTCCTACAAAATTCTTTTGAATGAATTTATGCCGGGAAATTCTGCCTCTTTACCCAATCAAAATTTGACTAATGTAAATTTTCACCCTAAAGTGCGTAACTTAATGTGACACTGGACTTTAGAAAATTAGTAGGATACTCTACATCTTTGGGTTAATTGATCTCAGGATGCAGAGAATCACTTAGAAATTTAGAAATGATCTCTCAGGAGGAAATGAAGAGGATTCTTCTGTTCAGATTGCACGTGGATGGTAAGCTTAGTTACTGCTAAGGAACCTACATATACATATAACACGATCTAAGTCCAATTCACGTGTCCAGGGTAGGATTGCTTCTGTTCTAAGAGTATCAAGGAATACAGGATTCTAGATCAGCTGTGCGGAGATGGCAAGCTATTAACAAAATTAACTCAACTTAAGATTAATGACAAAATGCAACATCTTTAACAGCGACACACTTCCTGTATTCTTAAAATCTTCTTGCCCCAATCTAAAGTAACTCATTGGCCAATAAAAAAACTCCTGTAACTACCTTTGTGGAGTTGATTCAAAAAAAATATTTTTTTTTTGCATTTATTTATGGTACAATCAGCGCGTTAGCGCTATAAATAACAGTGATAACAGAAGTATACGAGTGGAGAAGTTACCCAGTGGTAACACTCCCAAATATTAGATGGTTAGCCACTCTCTTCACTGGAGAGGAGATCACGAGGCCACTGTCTTTTAAAGCGTCTTGTCGGGTTGTCAGGAAGAGTTCTAGAAGAAAGATTTTTAGCTAGAGGATTTATATGAGATTGCAGGATGAAGTGGAATTATCTGTATCTTGTTTTCAGCGACTTGTGTGACAAAAGGAATGTTAAGGTCAGTGTGTACGAGGGTCGTTTGAAAAGTCCGTGCAAAAATAAAAACTACTTAATTTTTTGGGGTAAACCTTTTTTATTTTTCAACATAGTCTCCTTTTAGGCTTATACACTTCGTCCAACGCTGCTCTAGTTTGTTGATCCTTTCCGAATCCATTGTCCAAGTCTGAAAAATAGCCATTCGTTTCTGCAATCACCTCATCGTTTGAATAAAATCTGTTTCCCGCCAGCCATTTCTTCATATTGGGGAACAAATAGTAGTCCGAGGGAGCCAAGTCTGGAGAATAGGGGGGATGTGAAACGAGTTGGAACCCTATTTCCATTAATTTTGCGACCACAACTGCTGAGGTGTGAGCTGGTGCGTTGTCGTGATGGAAAAGGACTTTTTTGTGGGCCAATCGTGGGCGTTTTTCTTGCAGCTCGGTTTTCAAACGGTCCAATAACGATGAATAATATGCACTTGTAATAGTTTTACCCTTTCCCAGATAGTCAATGAGGATTATTCCTTGCGAATCCCAAAAGACAGTCGCCATAATCTTTCCGGCCGAAGGAACGGTCTTCGCCTTTTTTGGCGCAGATTCCCCCTTGGTAACCCATTCTTTAGATTGTTCTTTAGGCTCAGGAGTGTAGTGATGTTTCATCCACAGTGACGAAACGACGCTTAAAGTCCTGCGGATTCTTCTGCTACAGCTGCAAACCGTCCTTGCAACACTTCACACGATTTCGTTTTTGGTCAAGCGTGAACAATCGCGGCACCCATCTTGCGGATAGCTTTGTCATGTCCAAATGTTGATGCAAAATATTATGTACCCGTTCATTCGAGATGCCCACAACACTAGCAATCTCACGCACCTTCACTCTTCTGTCATCCATCACCATATCATGGATTTTATCAATGATTTCTGGAGTAGTAACCTCAACAGGGCGTCCAGAACGTTCAGCGTCACTTGTGCCCATATGGCTACTCCGAAAATTTTGAAACCACTTATAAACTGTTCTAATCGAAGGTGTAGAGTCACCATAATGTTTATCAAGCTTCTCTTTAGTCTCCTGAGGCGTTTTGCCTTTCATAAAGTAGTGTTTAATCAACACACGAAATTCTTTTTCGTCCATTTTTTGAAAATCACTCGACTTCCTCGATTCAAACGAATGCCAAACACCAAGAAATAGACCGATCTGGCTGAAACTTGGTGTGTGTTCTTCCAAGAGATGCTACTAACTAAACATAACCTGTTTAGGTGCTATCTCTCTGACTTTGCACGGACTTTTCAAACGACCCTCGTATAGTCAGGTTGGAGACATGAAAAGGAGCGTGTACTATAGTTCGAAGTAGTTTAGATTGTAGAGATTGAATCCTTTGGAAATTGGAGCGTTTGGTTCAACCTTACAGCTCTATTCCATACGCCCAGATGGGTTTCAAAATAGAAGTCTAAATTAGTCTTTTGTTATCTGTCGTCTAAAAGTCTTTTAAGTAGTCCGATAGCGTCTGTTCAGTTCTGTTCAAAAAATAAAATAAAAATCAAGTTTACCACTTACAATGAAAGAATATTCTTTAAAAAGAAGTAAACTGTACCTAAAAATTATCTCAAGTTGCAGTTCCCTGCTGCGACTTTTTGTTTTGTATTTTTTTAAGGAATACTTCAGGAGTTTTTTCAAAGATTTACAACTATTTGTGAATAATTGTGTACATTCATACAAAAATGAATAAAATAACAACCAACTTCTTAAGAATATAATATTCAAACAAATATGGATTAATTTAAAATTAGCACAGTGAATTTTTGGTAAAAACAAGAGGCTCGTCACTCTATATGCCATTCCAACTACTTAAAAGTACTCTTAGGACATAATCACAACATTGTACGTAAACTTGAAACCAGCTGCTGGAAGTACAGCTTACGAATTTCCAGCACCCACCCACAAGTTTCAAAGGAAGTTAATAAGTAATTTAAGAAGACTTGAAAAATATTCCAGCTTATATGAAGCTCTTTACAAAAGAAACTAATTACTGCAAGTTTATTTGCCAAATATGAATAAGTGAATGTAATTAAAAAAAGAAAAGAAGAAATGCATTCAAAAATGCATTCATACCATTTTAGCTGCTTGTGCTGCCACTAATTCTTGATACTGGACTAATACTTGAAACGAATCTGGAAAAAATCGAAATAGTAGCGCTGAATTATCTGTGATTATGTATTGTAGAAGCAACTAAAATAATAATTTGTAACTAACTAACAGAGCTATTTTATAGTAAACTATAGCTACTCCATAGTACAGCTTAAACATACTGAATTTTCTACTAAAAGACTCAACAATTTTCGTATTAAGTTTACTAAATTTAGAAAATAATTATCAAGAATACTCACTGTTTTTTGTGAAAGTGACAATTTTCAAGACTTTGCCAAAACGGGAGAATATCTGCAAATTTAAGAGAAATAATACAAATTAATTATAAATATTCAATTGCTTGAATATATAGTTTTCGTGACCGCAAATTGTTAAACTTAGGATGGAAGAATCGGTCAAATAAAACAACTCGTCTTTTTGCCAACGTTTCAACAAATATATTGTCTTCTTCAGGGCCTGGATATTACAAATACAAAACAATTTACAGAGTCAGTAACATAGAAAAAACAGTAAAACAATGGTTTTATTTGACAGATTCCTTGCAAATCTTCCATCCTAAGTTTAATTGCTTGGTTTTTAAATTATTTAAAGATATTTTTTTTTTGTAATTTTTAGAAGTAAAAATGAGGCGCTGAGATTTCTCAGTATCGTTTTCGGACATGTTTCCCTTTTGGGTCAATACTGTCGTCATTACCGGGTTTTGGAGGCTTATTTTTTTTTTAAGAATACTGAGAAAGATTCGCGACTAAGTGTGGTAATATTGGGCTAATCTCTTTCCACCCTAGAGCAGGGAAAATTAGAGTAAGTTAATAGTTCCCAATTTTAAGGATAGTATCTGCGGCGAACAAGATATAAAGTTATGGAAACGATTAGTCGTAGCTCTCAGTATCTAAACGGTCCAGCTGCATTGTTGATGATTCAAAACGGTCTCTTGAAATTTTACCATTTACTGGGCTTAAGCTATCCCATCCAAAAATTCCGTCTGTTAGTGCTGAAGAAGGAAGAATTTAGCAACATCCACTTCTTGGGATGGTCATAGCTAATAGAATGAGATGGCGTTATTTTGTTCTTATGAACTTCTTTAATCGGGGAGGTTGTGACACCAAATAAAGCGACGATACGAGACTCTATTGAGGCCCCCTAATCGGAATGAGTATACTTTAACAAAGGATCCATTGCAGGGCCAAGACTGGTGCCAGCAGCTCCAAGGAGCTTCTTCGTCTGTCTGACAATATACCAACCTCTTTTTTTTTGTGATCATTGTCAATGTTAAGTAATTGATTCTTTATTATGCGCATGTAGGAAAATGTGAATCTGAGTTGAAAAAAATATAACGTTCATTTAAAAAACCAAATGAAACGATATGAAAAAGCAGCCTTCTTTCTGAGAAAAAACTGAAAACGGAAGGAGGCTGGACCTATTAAAACAAACTATTTTTCCCCAATAACAGGCTATAGAAGTGAATGTTGGGTAATATATTTGCCCAGTGGGACAGGATAGGTCCAATTAAAATCCATAAACTCCAAGAAAAGAGGCTAAGTACTGAAGGGCGATTTCTTCTTTTCACAGGCTGTACTCTTTCCTTGAAAGAAAAGTCCAACAGAAAATAGGGATGGGGAAAAAAAACTTAATCCAATAAAAGTAAAAAATAAAAATAAATCTACCAACTGTGGAGGGTGGTAAAGATGCTGTGGAGTTGAAAGTTCAAAAAGTGTTAGGGCGGAAAAGAGGTTCAGGGCTTCAGTAATTACAAAAGTGGAAAAAGTAACTAGAGACGAGAGAGCGTTACCTCCAGTCTGGAGGATATTGCTGGCAGGGGAGTGCCGAGCAACAAGTGACAATACTGGAGCCGGCTGTGTTCCTCCGGGATCTCCTTTCTCTCTTCACAGGAAGTGGCGGAAGACAGTGTGAATCTTGTGCCAAGGTGTTTTCCTCTTTTTTTTGCACGGCGCGCTTTCCTTTCCAACTAGCTGTGTCCGTCTATTGTGGGGATAAGTTCACGCGCAGAGAAATCTACGCGCTCAAGCAACACCAAGCATTTTCCAAATCATGTTTCCAAGGATGATACGTTGAACTTTTCATTAATACTTTGGTGTGCATCTGTGTTAGTGTTCAGTTTTCCTCTCTCGTACACTTGTAGTCTAAGGTAACTTGGTACAAGCTTTAACTTTACTTATTTCTCCTCTTCAAAGCCCTACATACTGTCGCACAAAGTTTACGTCCTGAAGGAGTAGAGGACCTGCTGTTCCCTTCATATATAAAAACTGTATGGACCTTTACAGCCACACTTAGTAACCGAGGAGGTTTATTATGAAAGAGAGAGGAGAGGACGGGGAAAAAGACCTTCTATATTAATTTTCCACAAGTTTTCTTATTAAGGTGGAAAATAAGCAGCTATGTAGAGAGTTGCAAACTTTTAGCAGAACTTGTGTTTGCTAACGATCTTTCTCTTGTGAGGGGAACGGAACTGTGAAAAGCACTGCTGACCAAATTGGACTGTGAAAACCATTTGAAAGCCTACTTCCGCTCTACCAGAATTGATTCACAAAATAAATGTTCATTAAACTAAACATTCAAGTTTTATTAATTAAAAATTAAATGCCACTTTGCAGGGCAATTCACGGATTGAGGATTGAGGAGGCTGCCGCAAAGTTACCGCAAAGAAACGGCGTTTATGCTCTTCTCAAATACCATCACAAGGATCTCAACAAACTGTGATTCTGATTTTGAATCTGTGGGAGAAAAAGTCGGCCAGAATGGTTTCAAATACTGATATTAGCCAAACTGCTATTGCGGATAACTTCGATGATTTTTCTGGCCCAACTTCACTTCAATGTGATCGATAAAATTACGACTGGAAGTCACAAAAAAGAGGCTGAACAGATGAAACTCAAATGCCAAAACCGTCCATTTAGAGCGCATAGATCAGATCAAAGATAATTCTAGAGTTGGATCCTCTCAGAGATAATTAGAGATGACGCGTGTAAGCTCTCTAGACACTGTTATCTCCACTTAGTTCCTAATCAGTAATCCACTAGGGTCTCTCCAGCTTTTACTGAACATTTTTGTTCTTAAGGTTTTTTTACACTAATAACATTAATGGATAAGCAGAGGAAATACTTCTAGCCAGAAATTAAATATCAATCAAATGCAATTTAAAAGTAATTAACCAAATATACCCACCAGCTGCTTGCTAAGCCAGAGAGGGTGGAGTTTAAGTGATATATGCGTTAAGGGAACTGGCCTAAGTCCCAAGGCCATGCGTTCTCCTTAACTAGCCATTACGTAACGGAGGGATGTTCGTCTTCTTGAAGTGCCGCCCAATGGTGCCATCTATCACCATCAAACTCCTTAGAGGTACCCTACATCCTACCTGTGACCACTTCATCACAAACCGCACACCAAACTCCTCTCCTCCTCCTTCCCTTCTACATCTCTAATACACCCTTAGTCTCTTCTCTGGCTCTGAGATTTACATCGCCTCTTTCGCACATATTAAGTAAATGTAACTTTAACAAGAATTTAGTGCGATCCTAGAAAAACTAGAAGGATATTCGAGCACCAAGATAGATAGTTCACAACAAGTTGTTTTACCTCTAACTCTCCCTTACCAAAGAAATTAGCAAGCCAATTCTGAGCGAGTAATGCTTACACCAACATTGAACTTTCAAAATCAATTAATTAAAACTTCCAAAATTTAAGTGGTGCAATCCAGTTACTCACTACTTCCGCGCTTTGGCGGTAAAACTAACCGGCAGCATTGTAAGTAAACCGGAAGATATTTCTGATCAACTTTTTTTTTGTTTTGGTTTTTAGGAAGGAAGGACAACGTTAATTTAAAGGTACCGGCTTAAGAAACATGTCCTTTGCCAACAAAGGGGCACCTTATTGATTATGATCCTCCTACGCGGAAATCCCAGGCTCGAATCCAGTTGTTGGCCCTTACATTTTCCCTTCCTAGGAGCTTCTTACAGCTCACTATACAGTGATGGAAAGTGTTGTCTGTAACGAGAGAAAATAAAACAAATTTTTTCGTGGTAGCTCTAAACAGCAAATTCTTTACCAGCTGGAAAACCAGGTATGAACCATTCTGGATTGGTTTGTCTTTCAGCAGATCTGAGGTGACGATTTACACTTATCAATATTCCCTATCAGATATGGTGAAATCGTATATACGGAGTAGAATTCCGGAAAAGCTTCAGTTTGCCAACTGAAATATTTCTTCGAGTTAGTCTAAATTAGAAAAGATAGTCGTGGGGGGGGGGGGTGAGGGCCACCAGAGAGTAAGTAACCTCTCTAGACGTTATTATAACCACATTTCTTTAGATGAAAGGTTAAAACCAGCGAGCAGAGTTGAGAGTTACAACAGTTGTGAGGAGTTTGGTAGCAAGTGTGCTGGAACTCCAGAGGTGTAGTCGGGGGGGGGGGGCGGTCAGAGAGGGAACCTGGTGAACTCACTCTTCCTCTCTTCAGTTTTCCTCCTAATCGGCTTAATGCTGCACAAAAAGGGATTTCAGTAGATAGAGGTGTGCGGGGAAGGAGCCGGGTGTACAAACAGTGGTGACGGCAGTGAAGAAGAAATTCGACCACACTTACACCGCAAAGGCTGAAGGAGTGGCGGCAGTCTGCTTAAGAACTAAATATCCACGAGTCCAGCTTTCTCTAAGTACGATAATATTCTGCAGGGAGCCCCCCACTGCTGAACGGCTGGCTCAACAAAACTTATCTATTCAAATATAACTGCCATCTTTGTAAGTCCTTGGAATTTCTTTCTTTTTTTAACTTGGATTTTAAGTTTTCTTGCACTTCTTTTTAAACTTCTCAGGATGAGAGCTAGAGCCAAGAAGAATGTACGAGATTTGTCCGAACATACGAGGTGAGAGTTTTAGTTTTTCGAACCAAATCTTTTCATCAGTTCATCGGCTTCTTCTTCGAGACACACACACACACACACACACACACACACACACACACAGACCCACTCCTAATTCAGAACTCTGCCGGTCTATGAGAACAACGGATCCATCACCATCTTTTGAGAACTTTGGAAGCGGTATAATCCTCTACTTCCGCGCTTTGGCAGCTTTGTAAGAAAACCGGTATATCTTTTTATCATTTTGTTTTTTAGGAAGGAAAAACAACGTTCTTTTCGTTTTACGTTGAAATGAACATCGATATATTGAAAATCTAAAGATCAACTTCAGGATACTTGGAAAATTGGTTTAAAAAACGATACTGGACAGCTCTAATAAGCCTACGGACTGAATGCCTTAAAGTAAAATAACTGTTTTTCAATGTTTTCAGCATTTTTGATCAAGTCTGAAGAGCCTAAAGATGATGCTACTCTATTTCGTTTGAAGTGCATCAAGAGCTTACACCTGAGGGACCAAATATCAATTCAGCATTCTATTAGGAGGTCATAGGAGGGTATGAGCGACTTGCAACCGAAATATGAAGGAAGAATGTTGCTGAATCTCAAGAAAATTCCAACGACGCCGAGAGCGTGGCCGCTCGCAGGTTGTTAGCACCTAAACCACTACATTATGCTTGAGTCGACCCTGACTTAGGTGCCAGCAAATTACTACTGAGTGCGTACCTTACAGAGGACTAAAGCAGTTTATGTGGTCTTCAATACATCATGGGGATCTGATGAGAGAAATTAGCTCTGTTTTCTTAGTAACTCTACAATCTTCCAGTTGGTAAGCTGAGAGTAATTTAATTGAATTATAATTCGATAAATAATCCTTTGGTTATTTATTGGGAAACCAGTAAAGTTACAAGAGTTACAACAGTGTTATCACAAGGAGTGACCGACCCACCACTGAAAGTGATAAAAAAGAAGAAGTAGCTATCCTGGAAATAGACTGGGAAGATAGGAATGTGAAAAGTTGATGTGATGGTGGTGGAGAGTGTTATGAGCACCGTTA
Source organism: Rhodnius prolixus (assembly GCF_049639745.1). Lineage (NCBI taxonomy): Eukaryota > Metazoa > Arthropoda > Insecta > Hemiptera > Reduviidae > Rhodnius > Rhodnius prolixus. The sequence continues at coordinate 9,126,132 of NW_027411592.1, read as the reverse complement.
CAGCTGCTAACGTCCTCTGAAAGGTTAGTGGTCTTCCAGTACCAAGTGCCCTTCTTCCCTAAACTCTACACCTTGATTAAACTTTTATAAAAGCGACCACCAGAAGGTACAGCTGGCCATCAACCATTCACGGATCATCCGGTCGCACCTTCCTCCCTTTCCCTCTTATCCTCCCCTAACTCACTTCCATTTCCAACTGGTTTATTTACCTTTTACTCCTGTGTAAGTGCTTGCAGTTAGCATGTTGAACGTGAACTAACTTACCAAAAAAAAACTGAGAAATAAATTGTAGGGAATGGCAGCTACCTTAGGTAAAATATAGTGTGGGGTCTGCTAAGCACCACTGAATGTCATTTGGAGGATGATATTCTCATTGGGGTCCAACCCTACATCTTAATCCTCGGCTGTTGCCCCTCACTAAATAAATAATCAGGACCCACTAATCCTAACAGTCTATTTGTTAGTTCAGCTTGAGATAATAACGTCGACTACCTGACAGAAATCTGGAATCAAAACCTCACAATAAGCGAAATATGATTTAACACAATTTTCAGGGTGAATAAATATCGCTTGACATACTGCGATATCGCACTGTCTTATCAAGACAAACAATTCCGGATATTTATGTAAGTATATAATTCATATTAACGTTAAATTGTAAAAAAACGCGCAAGTGCCCCACTCTAAGCTAAGCATCGACTTCGCGATACTCTTTTTCAATAGATTGTCAGAGATTCACGAAATTTTCAATACTTCAATGAAAACTTATCGAAACAACTAATTGATTTAAATTTTGCTACCAACCATCTAACGAACAATATAACTATTAACTAAGGACGATGATAGTTATATACACTGGCGCTATGAAGGTAACAATTTACACAGAGGTGGAAATTGTCCAGGAACTAAACAAACGCTACTTTGCCAATGGGAAATAGATAAGCAATTAAAGTCAGTTCTGCTCATGTCATTTCCATGAGTTTGAAGGAACATGATCAATACATAGAGGCAACCTATACGAGCCTGGTTGACTGTCATACAAACGTCCATATTTAATATTCTTCTGATGATTAGTCGAGCAATCAAACTGTACATAATTTCTGTAAGGGCTATTGGTCAATACCGGCTAGCTGTTGTTTTCTCAGAACCAATCACATCATATTAACTTAGTAAAGTCTGTTTTGTAATGAAGGCATCAAAATTTCTAATCACATATCAACACAGTAGCAATGGAAACAATCTGTAGTTTTGATATTAGTAAATTGGTGGAACTTTTTACCAAAATGGACTTTGAACCCTTGCCTCTAAATTACAGTTTAGCGCAGATTAAATCTCCAGTCCAGAAGCTCCCTCACCAGACTCCAGAAGTCTGAATGAAACAGAAGAACTGAAGGTATTGCTCTATGTAGCAAGGGCGCCACAAGTGACACTTCGATAAAATGGGTCATGGAGGCCAATATCTATGAAATCTAATTTCTGCACTGAGATACGTAGATCACAAGGATCTGAAACAACTTATGTTTGCGAACGACATGGAGTAAAAGGATGTTAGCGACTCCCATTCTTTGCTACATTTGGGCTGCACGCACCGGAAAGCAAAGCTGTCACGGTTTTGTCATAAAAACATATTTTGCGCTCAGGTACATCACTTCCTTTTTAAAAATAGAAAATAGTAAATCTAAATATAGGATGAAACCTGAAGTACTGAAATGGATGGTAGGTAGTTGGTAAATGTGGTGTTAGCTGTAGTAATATGGTAACTTGCGCTGAAGATCCCACACTACCACGAGCACGAGAAGGGTGTTCTGGATGAAGGTTGAAGGCGAGGCTAGTAAGTCACGTGGAAGAAGAATGAGCTCGGTATTTTGCCAACCCTTAACGATGGTGCTGCCACTTGGGGCCTGTTAGTGCACTCTTTGCGTGCACATTAGGGCTCGCTCCAAACCGGATGGACTTTTACCATCTTATAACAGCACCCTCAGGTCTCTTACTTCAAAATTTATTTAAAAAAGTGAAAAAAAAATATCTCCTTTCTTTAGGCTCATTATCCAGCTTCTATTGCTCTTTTGTTTTGGTTTATTTCATCCTCTTTCATTGTAATCTACTAACTTATATTAGCCCCTCAAGAACACCTTGGTATTATGCCAAGCTGAACATCTTCCTTTCGATGAAACGAAGGGACTAAACTAAATTCTAAATATATGATTTGTTCCAAGCCCAAGTCCAAATCATGACCATGTCAACAACTCTCTTTTCTCCAACTACAATCCTCTGTTCCCTAAATTAAGGATTTAAGTTTAAGCATAGCCCTTTTGCGCTGAATATTTAGCTGCCTTCTAGATTAATCTCATTCTGATAAAAAGGCATTTCATACCGTCTATTTACGCTACTCCAGAATCCTAAATAAATTCTTTTGAAAGTAAGGATGCATGCAAAAGTGATTTGGCTATTTCACAAGAGTTATAACTGGTTTAGAAATCAGAATGGTTTTTAGCAAGGAACTGAACTTAAAGTGCACAATAAAAGTTAGGGACTTTTACTGATCGTAATGGATAATATGATATATGGAGAGAGAAAACTCTTTGGAAAAAGATCCTTCCAATCAACCTTAAAATTTTTGGTGAAAATATGTTCATCAATATTTTTTTGATGAGCTTGCTGTTGGTACATGATGCTGAACTAAGAGCCAGCCAACCAACATCCTTTTTGAAAAACTTCATTAAACCAAACTTTTTCAAACAAACGTAAATCGGCTTCGATTGTTAAGATGTTACAGGAAGTTAAAAAAAAAAGCGGCGGGAAAAAAAATCTGTTCAGTAATACGACATTTTGAGGTTTTGAAAGATGATGACCTTTAACTTCCTTTTTGACCAGGGTGACTGACCCAGGGGGGGGGGGTGGAGAATCAGTTTAGATAATGAGAAAAGATTTTATTTGATTTAGTTAGCCGAGCGAAAGTAGGAAGTCTAGACAAATGGTTACTTGCATCAACATCCGCTTAGACGAATGGTTCTTCGCCAAATTAGTTAGGTCGACTCAATCTCCATTATGTTCGCAAATGAATTTCTTCTAAAAATTACGCCTAACAACAAACCGACAGCCGCTGTTTGACTAGGGGAAACAGCGTTATTAGAAGTTGAAATCGCAATAAAGCCATTCACCTAGCCGAGTGCTACCTATTTTACCTGCAACATGTGTATGTATGTTGATTATGAACATAACCTACACAAAACATGATTACCTACGCAAGGTTACCAATGATTGATGCATGTACCTCACCTGTCCCCAACATATATAGGGGGAGAGAACGTGGCGTCCTCTTGCTCACGGAAGGAACTAAAAGGGAAAATACGAGAGGCAAACTGGTAAAACTATAGAATATTCCCCGCGGGAGCACCTCATCATCTCATATCCATGATGTACCGCCCAGCCAGGTCTCCCATCTACCATCCAAAACTAGCGGGAAGCGGCCCATTTCCGTCCGTCTATAACATGCACAATATGAGTTCTCTTACTAATTGACGAACGGTGCCCTCGGGACAATTGGGACACGTTTCCAAATGGGAAAGGGTGGCCCCTTTTCATACTTCAAGCATCCCTTCAGCAATAAAGTCCCTTTTTCCCCCTGTGCTTCCACCAGTCTCGCTTAACAATAAACGTATCGGGAGACCTACTCATACGTACGCCCTTGTGTTGGCAAATAAACTTTCCTGTTTTTTTAAAAAAAAACCACTTCAGCACAGCTGGGGAGAGGAGGTGAATGGTAATTTACACTATTATTATCGATTAATTTGAATATAATTTCAATATCAGTGTCGATATACATATTTAAATGTGTCTTGTTGGCATTGTTTTTCACCCTAACATCTGCCTTTTTGATATATATGCACACGTTTTCTTATTAATACTGAATGAACAAGTTAGGCAAGTCGCTATTTATAATTAATTACGAGTTCTTTTTATGATTTATCAATATAAATATCGATGTCCAATATCAAAGAGTAAATGTGATCTAATCTCCACCAATCCGAAAAACAAAATCCAAACAGATCTATTTAGAAATGTGTGTATATATTCTTGCTTAAACTTTACTTTACAATTTTTTAGATAGCCAGCTTTTTGCTAAAGTTTGGTAAAGATTCTGTCCATATTCAGCCAATCACAAACTATGTAATTCCGGAGAAAAGTGATTTCGTAAACTTGAGCCAATAGTAATATTTTCTCAACACCACTCAAATTGGACAAGCATTGCAAGTACTTCCTTCCTCTTTCTAAATTGAATTTAGAAAACAAAGTGGTTAACTTAAATTCATTTTAATAAACATTTAGAGTAAATTAAGTTTTCTGCGAGAAAAACGACTTTTTTTTTGTAAGAGAAAATGCGGGTTGTTGTTGCTACTACGATCAGTATTTGTAGAAGTGGAAAGATTGCTCCCCTGTAGCGCCCCCAGCGGCTTCGTGCTGTCTAAACCGCTTGCACTCAGATAAACACAATTTGCCGCTATTAGTGCGCTCTGCCGATTAAGCAACACACGCCAAACCAGGAAACGGGGCTTCTCTTATGCACAGCCTTCATAACAGCATTGTCACAACCTGTCAAGTTCCGCTACGTTTCCCTTTCATCATCTGCTTCTTCTTCTAACTTCCTCTTTCATCTTTCTCTTCAAAGAAGGGGTTTCCTGTTTCTTAGTGTCTCATTAGATTTCATCCAAATTTATGTAATTCAATTGAAATTTGTAACTTCAAAAATCGAAACATCATTCAATTAGCTTACTCTGTTGATATGTTAATAGTAGCGTAGCGGGGAATTTCAATTGGGTGGGCTGAACCATGGTAACTCTCCGATTGATGGTCATTAAAACGTCTTACTAACAATGCCACGATGTATTTTCCATTTTCCGGGCAAAATTACAAGAATGTAATAGAGAGAGAGCGTATAGGAGGGTATGAAAGTGCAAGGCAGCTGAGGATAAACGATTGGCACACATATTAACTCGTACGACTGTATTCTCAAACCGAGATAACTAGATAGTTTAATACGTGTATGATACTGTTCACAGAGATGGAAGTAGAGGCTTTGACGGGAAGTAGCTATAGACTTACGGTGGATAAATTCGATGTTAAAGGTTCAGGATGAAGTTCATTGCTAGTTGATTAGAGATCTAGCTGCTATATCCTCGAGGGGTTCCTAATATCAGGGAGCCCTAGATGAAATGGCCTTGCTAAAAGCTTGCGTAAAGGAAGTAAAAAAAATGGTTCTTTCCCTTTTCACATTTGAGTTTTCTTACTGTTCCTGCCCCTGCAGTGGAAAGCTTTTGAGACTTCTTAAATTCAAACAGGGTTTTCCTGGCTGGATTTTCTTTTATTTCAAGTTAAAGACAAAGTAAAGTAAAAGTAAAGTATTCGCCTATTTTTTCAGGCGGGGCTTAACGTCCAACTACCATTTACTAGGTGTCGTGGACGGAGGCGACTAGCAAACGTACTTTACTATTTCTCATTTAACCATTAAATAAAATCCAAGGCCAAGACCGGGAATCGAACCCAGTACCACAATGCATATTAGCTTTGCAGGTCTCGCCTCTTAACCCGCTCGGCTACCGTGGCGCCTAAGTGAAAGACAAGCAGGACCTTTTAAAGTTGGGACGAAGCAATCGCCCTCAAATAACCAATTAAAACAAGTGAAGAAGTTACTGTACCTGATAAAGGATGTCCAAGGTGATTGGATATAGCATATGTTCAATGACGACCCTGAGAACAGTGCTTGGTCCACCCTGAGTATCACCGGTATGCCCTGACAATGCTTGTGCAGCCTGCAATGCCGCTTGTGCAGATGCGTTCTGAAACAGAATTTACAAATACAAAGTTAAGATTGTAGTCTCATGTTAATTAGATTGTTACAATATTTGATTTACAAATGATGAAGACCAGATTAGTAGATATGGGCATACGGCATTGTTGGGCAGGCGGAAGATAATTAGCATTCTCACAATATGGCCAATTTAACTGGGATCAAATCGTGCTCTGCAACCTAGCCTAAACTACTTCCGTCTACAATATCTATTGTATTGAATTCGTGCAAAGCATACGATATTTATGTACAAATTAGTAACTCCTTTGTGGCGTAGCAGGGCCTGTGCGAAAGCTCACTGTAATGGCGATGATAATGGAAGAGAAGTTCCGTCCGACTAAACCCTCATCATATCATATTAACCAACTAGTTACCTTCCTTGTCCCGCTCCCAAACAGTAACAGAATTAAGTGCTCCAAGTCGATCGCCTTCACCACACAAACTTTCCAACATCCATCTATCTTATTCCGCAAGTTAATCATGACATTAGATTAAACTGATGGCGGGCGTCCATTAGATCGCTGATTAATACCTTTAACTAACATGATCGTCACAACCACTTTGGTTGATGTTCAATGGAGTCAGAAATGGCGTTTAACTTTCTTGTCTGGATTGAAGAGTTATTATACATACAGAGGGAAGGAAAATTATTACAGGAAAAACAGAGAAGATAACAGCTTCAAAATTTCGTTCAAAGAGGATTTCGGATCTCAGAGGAAGATGGAGAAGGTGTGATAAATAAATTTGGGTTAAACTACTTTTTATTATTGGAAGAAAGAGTTTTTAGTTTAGGTACGCTCTTCCACTCTAATTGGTAGTTGGACGTACAGCCTCGCCCTGAAGAAAGAGTTTTTAGTTTAGGTACGCTCTTCCACCCTAATTGGTAGTTGGACGTACAGCCTCGCCCTAAATAAAAAATAGGCGATACTTTACCATTTCACTAGTAAATAATCTCGATTAGATAACGAGATGTGGCTAATATTAGACTGATACTGCTACAGAAGAACTATGCATGCGCCAAATCCTAACGACCGACGACAGCTGTGCAGCGTAAAGCCATCTCTTTCGATTGCAGCAGCGTCTCACGTGTTTGTAGAGTCTGATCTGTCTGACCGGAACCGTCGTTTTGTGTAAGAGCTGTTAGATTCGTTTTGCCGAAAACATGATACTACACATGTAGTAGGAGCAACGAATTGTCGTGAAATTTCACATCAATACTTGGTAAAACCGCTACTGAAACTTTATCTTTTATTAAAAGAAGTTCATGGCGATGAAAGACATTGCTGAGGCCGATTGTCACCTATGGCTCAGAAACGTGGGTTTTGACCCGAGCAGGTGAGTACAGGATACGCAGGTGGTAAAGGAAAATATTAAGGAGAATATTTGGACCAGCGAGGACGGAGGAAGGCTTCAGAATCAGTACGAACCAAGAAGTGGCTGAACTGTTTGGTGAGCAGGAAGACTGCGATGGTTGGGACACATACACCGAATGGAGGATATAAGGGCTCCAAAGAGAGCATTGTGTGGGCATCCTGGCGGGAGAAGGCCCCGAGGCAGACCAAGGCTGAGATGGCTGAGGGACGTGGAGGATGATATTGAGGTGGTCGGCCTGCAAGGTTGGAGAACGGCTGCGAGGGACCGTGAACGTGAGGGAAAGCTGTTGTGGCTGAGGGCCAGGCCCTTCATGGGTTGTGATGACCAGGGAGTAGTAGTATGGCGATGAACGTTTATCACGTGCGCGATTTTTTTAGTGATATACCAGTATTTTATTAGTTTTGGTACTATCTTTTCGTAATTAGATAATCAATAAAATCATCAAATTCACTAAACTCTTTTTCTTTATAAACCGCCAAATGCGATGGTCCTTCCTGAAGAGGTCTTCCAGAACAAACCAGATGAAGAATCCTATGAAAAGTGGCCTACAATAAAATTATCCTTTATCAGGACAATTTGCCCCCACAAAGGTGCTTTCTCCTTTTTTATGGGACAACAGAGGGATCTGCAGTACTAATAGTTGGGAGAACATCCCAACTCTAGTCTGCCTAATTAGGTGTCCTTTCTTCCTACTATTCCTAAATCTTAGAAGAAATTTTGTAGCTGGAATAGAATTTTTAGTCAAATGCAGAGAGGTGAAAATGGGAAGAATTTTTCGTATCTTTCAGTTCTGCACTCTAGAAGACTAAGTGTATTGAACTGAAAAAAGACCCACAGCCTTCCGCTGCTTAGATGAAAAACTTTTCAGCTTGCCAGCTGAGAAATTAGAAAAATCTGAACACAAAACACAGGAACTTCCTTTTTACGTACTTCAAAATAAATTAACAATATTTTACCATTGTGAGGATATCAATAATAAAGAAATCGTACAATAAACTTCAAAACGGCGCACTCAATGTGGAGTTCAAATAAAATTTTAAAAAAAACAAAAAAAAGGCTTATTACTTATTAGGCTTAACACGTTTTGGATTATGGATTAAATATGGGGCATACATTATGTAAGAGGATTATTAAAAGGGAATTATGGATTCAAATGTTTCCAATAGATTCTGATTAATAGGAGATGACAGACAAAAGGGTGAAAGGGCAAAAAAAAATTCTATTTAAAAAAATAAGGTCTTTAACTGGATGATGAGGCACCCCGGAATCCCTGCACAATCCGTGGAGCTCGGATTGAAAAGCCCTCTAGATTGAATGAGGGGGGTGAATAGAGGAACGGCGATGAATGGCAATAATTCTGATGATGATGCAGATCAGTGTCCCATCCAATATGAAGGGGGAGCAGCCAGACTGGACCAAGTGGTGGAAAGGGGGGGCCGCCGACGCCGCCATGTATACACACACACACACACACACACAGATATGGGATTAGTAATTACATGAAATTGGCTTATGTGATTGCCATTGAACAAAGTTTAGGCGATAATATAGTTTCAATGTAGAAATGCCTAGATATTGAATAGTGTAAAATCTCTCGTAAACGGACCTTTGTTGAATAGAGTTTGTGGTGTGGTAGAGTATGTCCAGCACCAGAATCACCAGAGATATCCGTCGGAATCACCAGAGATATCCGTCGGTTTTTAGGGTGTAATTTTAAATACACTGTACCCCTTTCCTTTTCAGGATGGGTTTTTCAAAAGGATATCCGCACAACTACGTGAAACAGTTATCGCCTTATCTCAGCACCACTAACAAGCCTCAAACCCCAACCTTCGTTACCAAATCTACTCTACCCTTTCAATATAAAATATTTAACATTACCCCCCCAAAAAAGGGTCCTTCTTTTGCTTTGCATTTTGCTTCTTTTTTTTTTGGGGCCCTCTATTGAGATCAGATTTGATTTTTTTTTTTTTAATTATTTTGTAAACAGAGCGCTATCCACTTTGCATAATTAGAGAGCAGCGTTAGTGAATGTAGCTCACACACACACAGAGAGAGAGAGAGAGAGAGAGAGTGAGAGAGAGCTTTTACGGAAAATTACCCTTAAAGCTCCAAGCGCTGGATTCAGCTTCATGTTATCCGCAATGTGGTGGAGGTGCTCACGTTTAGTATAGTTTTTAGAAGCGTTGGAGGGAGATGTGGGGAAGCAGACATCTCTTTCCGGAAAACAGCAGGTAAATTTCCTAAATAAAAAAAGGGAGTTTTTATTTTTTTTTTTTGAACCAATCAGAAGATTTATTTATTAAAAAAACTTTTTGAAAAAACAACACAAAAATAAAGTCAGGCGAACCTAACCAGGAGCACCCCACTTTTCATCTCATCCTTTCATTACATCACATACTTCCAGATCCAGGGATTTTTTTTCCCTTTGTTTTTCCTCACCCTTTTTTTTAGAATCAAAAGTTCCAGTAAACCTTTTTTTTTTTTTTTGTTAATTCTATTTTTGCTTTTGATTGTGTACACTGTATATTGGATACCTTAATATAAAAACGAACAGCCAGTCTGGTTTAGACTCAATAATTTCGTTCTGCCCCTAACCCAACTCCTAACACATCAAAGTGAGGCTGCCCCCTACATCCAAATTGTAAAGTAGGAAATGTTTTAAAAGTGTTTGCTTACAATACCTTTATTATTAAATTAATTTAATAAATTATTGTAGCAATGAAAAACGATAAAAGCACCATCGATTTGATTACAATCTATGATTATCAGAACGTGGCTTATCACCAATAATTAGCTAATCGATTTCAAGTTATCGTTATCATAATTTTTACTAACTCTAAATTGTTAAGATTATTCCTAAATAGTACTTTATCAAAGTCAAAGGCGCGTCAAGTATTTAAAAACTATATACGAGGTCTGTAAATTAAGTAATGAGACTGATTTTTTTCAATTTTTTTTTATTCAAAAAGAATTACAATTCTATCTTCAAAATAACTTCCTTCTGAAGCCACACAGCGCTGGAGACGTTTCTTCCACTCCTCATAGCAGTGCTCGAACTCCAATACTGGGGAATAGCCTTCACCTGGTCGGTTACAGCCGTTTGAATGTTTTCGGACTGTCCCAAAATGAGTTCCCTTGAGGTGATTTTTCAACTTCGGGAAGAGAAAAAAAGTCACAAGGACTCAAGTTAGGCGAATAAGGAGGCTGAGAAGCCACAGGAATGTTTTTACTGGCCAAAAACTCTGGTTTATTGAAATTGCTGTGTGACAAGGAGCATTATCGAAGTCGAAGATCAAATGCATGGTGATTTGTTTTTTCGATATCCACGGAATCGTCCACAAAGAGTTTCTACCTCAAGGTCAAACGGTCAATCAACACTTTTACCGAGAGGTTCTTGAAAAACTTCGAAAATGGGTCATTCGTGTGAGACCAAACATCAAGAACAAGTGGGTGTTGCATCACGATAATGCTCCTTGTCACACAGCAATTTCTATAAACGAGTTTTTGGCCAGTAAAAACATTCCTGTGGCTTCTCAGCCTCTTTATTCGCCTGACTTGAGTCCTTGTGACTTTTTTTCTCTTCCCAAAGTTGAAAAATCACCTCAAGGGAACTCATTTTGGGACAGTCCGAAAACATTCAAACGGCTGTAACCGACCAGCTGAAGGCTATTCCAGTATCGGAGTTCGAGCACTGCTATGAGGAGTGGAAGAAACGTCTCCAGCGCCGTGTGGCTTCAGAAGGAAGTTATTTTGAAGGTGACAATATAGAATTGTAATTCTTTTTGAATAAAAAAATTTTAAAAAAAATCAGTCTCATTTCTTAATTTACAGACCTCGTACGTAATATGTAGATTTTATTTTTTTGGCGATTATTTGTGCGTGTTGGCGCCGTAACAGTGATAACAGTAACAAATGAAGTAAACGAGTGGAGAAGTTACCCCAGTGGAAACACTCTAAAAGATTAGGCTGTTAGTCCGCTCTCTTCACTTGAGAGGAGATATCACAAGGCCATTGTCTCTTAAGGCGTCTTGTCCGGCTTATCAAGAAGAGTTCTAGAAGAAAGATTTTGGAGCTAGAGGATTTATATGAGATTGCAGGATGAAGTGGAGTTTTCTGTATCTTGTTTTAGCAACTTTGGTGATAAAAGGAATGTTAAGGTCAGGTTGGAGACATAAAATGGAGCGTGTACAATAGTTCGAAGTATTTTAGATTGTAGAGATGGAATTCTTTGGAGATTGGTGCGTTTGGTTGAACCCCACAGCTCTATTCCATACGCCCACAAATGGGTTTCAAAATAGAAGTATAAATTAGTCTTTTATATAATTTTGCAAATTTATTTTATTTAAGTAAGGATTAAAATTCAATGGCACTTCATTCGATAACAATTTTCGAAATTACCTTTTTGACAATCAAACTTATCCATTAAATCTCCATGAAACATAATTTACCAAGCTATTCCGGAAACGAATGAAACTTAGAAAGCCTTTAAGCCTAAACGATATTTCCCAGAAAGCTGGTTTAAAGCAATCAGGAAATTCGTACTTCCGTAAATAGCCTCTTGTTTAAACTTTAGACAATTTAGGGACTAATTCAGCCCCTCTACTAGCGACGAGATTATTTTGTATTTTAAAATACGGAATTAGCACTTCGGAGGCATGACCAGAAATAGCTTTAAGCGTATTTTCTAATTAAATTTTAACAAATAAGCCATAGCTCTCTAGTTGGCCAATTTTTGAGGGCATAGACGAACATACCGACAAACACTGAAACCTCTTCTTCTTTATAGTCCTGGAGGCCTCTCAAAATGGATATTATCTTGTAATGATGGCAGACTTCCGCTCCTAGTAGTGAAAGGTTTCACGGAAATATTTTTTTTTTTTAATTTTCCAGCATAGTCCATCCAACCAACATGACAAAGAAGCTACACTGGTTGATCTTTAAATTTTGTGACTGTCCAATTAAAGCTGAGAGCATTATTTAAAAGAATAAACCTGATTGGCCCAATAGGAATTACTCGTGGAGAAAGCAAGCAGTGTAATTATCACAAAACCAGGAGCCGTAAAACTAAAAACTATATCTTAGCGCAACCAGCAATTGCACACACAGGAGGCGCCGGGAGCTACTACGAGTATATAGTAGTTACTGCAGGCCAGTCAACTGTACAATATTATCTTTAATTAAGATTGTGTGTTGGTGGTTGTTCCTTTGGTTGTATAAAGTGGTGGTGGTGGCAGAACTGTAGTTAAGAGGAAGTAAAGGAAGTTGGAAGCGAGAGATATGAAGCGGAAACAAGGGCAGCGGTAAAGCCTTTGCAAAATGCTAGTAGAAGGGATAATGATTAAGACTAACGAGTTATCCTCTGCCCATCGCTAACCTTCTTCTTGCAGGTATAACACCAAAAGGAGGTTACTCTCATCTTTATAATGTATATACAACACCATCGTATATAAAACTACATAAAGCACTTGCTATACGAGTATATTCCAGGACTATGTTTTTTCTACTATTTATGAGTCCTGTATCTTTCCATATCTAAATCGTATCAGCATTGTGGGGGCAGAGGAGGAGAAATGGCCAATAACTTGTCGTAGTTTCTCCCAGCACCTCTTTAGGCACACAAGTTGAGTATTAACTTTATCGCTTTCTGTAAAGTTTTATCAGTTTCCAACTCGTTAAACTGATCTCCAACAAAGACAGGTTGGAACATGAAGATATTCTAAATAAAAGAAGAAGAAGAAGAAGAAGACACAGAGGATAAGTGAAATGAAGTAGTGCGACAAACAAGCAGATATCTGAATAATGAAACCAGGATAAAATATCAAATTTGAAATACTCACATGACTTTCTCTTACGTCACAGTTTCTCAGTTTTTCCCCCTATTTTTGGCATTGGCTTTCGCCATACAACCAGCATCGTCTAGGTGCTTATCACTAGAATATCACTCACTCTCCATTCTTACTTATAAATACATTCGCTTCACACATTCATCCCTCTACTACATACAACTATTTACATAAACTACAACTAATGGATGGATCAGTACTCTATATTCCTGCCATCCTTATAGTTTAACCGAAATTAAAATCACGTAAACCTTCTCTAATCATTTTCTTGCATTCATTCTATAACTTTTAAATACATTCATATTTCATTGCTAGCTCTGCTACAGGATTTAAGCACATAGATGTTGCTGGAGAATATTATGTCTTCGTAGCGAAATGATGCATCTAAATACCTGTATATGTCGTCAAACATTCGTTTCCTTTCTACCACATAATGTGGACATATCATTATTATATGTTTTGAAATCCTCCTCCTCATTGCAATCTACGCAAATAGGAGAGAGGACCTTTTGTTGATCCTGTGAAGATATGATCCACGCACACAACGTGGTTCGCTCTCAGCCTGCTTATTGTCGTAACAACCCATTTATTAGTGACAGTTCACTTAAACCATGGTTGTCCAGGTAACTGATCTACACATAGTTTTATAGAATCTCCCTTTATTACCATTACTGTAATCTGTCTGGCCATTTTTGTAGTGCTGCTTTTGTAATTATACACTTGATATCGGTGTGTGTGGTAATTTATAATTAGCCATTTCCCCACTATTGGTGGCTTCCTTTGCAAGTTTATCAACAATTTCATTTTCTTTTATACCACAATGACCCCCTTACCCACAAAACATTAATACAGACCCTCTTCTCTTTCTCGAAAGTTTTAAGAGCAAACTATTGCTACACATTTTCTACAAAACTTGGATTTCTAGTTATTTAATTCACAGTTATGCAAATAGGTAGTAAACCTGTACAATATCCAGAAATGGCACTTTATGGGGGAATGCTTAATTCTGCAACTACTACATGTCATTAAAATTTTATGAGTGCTCATAATTATAGTGGTTCATTAAATACAAATAATGAACGAAAATATGATTAGGTCCTCAATGCAGGATGATAATTTCCGTGATGTTAATTTTATTTCTATCTCTGACCAGTTCGGACTTACAGCCAGCATCAGAATCAACTTCAATTCTAATTTCTTCTCGCACTATCCCCACTCAACAAATGTTGCGCCAGAAGAAAATTTAAGTGAAGTAGAAATCTCTGCACCGAACTGCTAAATCTACCTCTGATACTGGCTGAAAAACCGAAACCGGTCAAATATACAATTAAACATGCATCCTAGACATTTTTTTTTTTGTACCTAGGGCCATCAGAGCGAAATTAATGGAACAGAAAGTAAGGATTGCGAACACACAAATGACAAGAGCAAGGTAGTGACTCCTTAGAAATGTGAAAGAAAGATGCTTAAAATGGCGGTAGGAGGCCTAGAGGAAGCCTTGGTTAACATAGCTACGCTATATGAACCAAAAGGTTGAAGTCTTTTAAGTTAGAAAATAGAGAGAGAGAAGGTCTGGCCAGAAGCCTTCTTTGAGGAGGTTGTAGTTCTTCTGTAGACTTTATAGATGGACTAAGCATTTAATACAAATTTGATCCTTCAGCGAGGATTGTGGTAGGGGAAATTTGGAAGAGCATTTTATATCAGATTTTAATATTCAGTACTAATTTCAATTGATAATCGCCATTTTGTTTCATCATTCACACCAGTGGGAATGCTGATGGATGTAGCGTGCCAATATATCTGTGTATCTATGTGTGGTTTGTTAAAATTTAACATGTTTGAGCATGTCAATGTTTGAAACCTGCCATGAACTTTGGACATTTTGAGTGGGAATTCATGTCAGTTTGGCGCGTACTCTGGATTTTATTGTTGGCTCACACTATAATCTGTGGGAAGGGAGGGTGGAGGGACCAGATGGGAAGAGTAGACAGGATCTAACTCCTGTGATGGAACAGGGATGGCGAAGAAGGTACGGGGGTAATGTCCTAATGGCCTAGCAGCCCCCAGGTCGCCAGGTCACCCAACTTACTCGCACATGTACCACGCTAACCCTATTTAAATATGAATACACTTAGCAATCTCATAGTTAACGCACAAACGAAAAACTTACAACAGATAGGTCAACAGGTTGCCTACAAATATTGTATTGTGTTAATAAAATAATGGAAATTACATATCATACAAAGGAAGTGAATATGATACATTTGGCCATCTAATTGACAACATTAATCACAAATCAATTTTAGGAAGGAATTAGTGAATCCTCCACTTTGCTAGAAGTTGCATCGGCAACAAGATCTAACTTACAGATTCACCCACTCGAAAATCACCTAAAATCCCTTTACCCTGAGGAACCTCTTTTCCAAGCACAAGTGTTACGTGTAGGTGAGTGTATAGTGGTGTAGATAGCGTAATAACCCAAGTTAGCCAACAAAATTTGGACACGAACTGCGTTACAGAAATGCCTTTAGGTACTAGATCTCCAGGACATTTTGGACCGTCCACACAACATTCCTGAGACAAAGCTGGGGTACCGGCCAATTTTAATCGACCTGTCGAACGCAAAAGACAAACGCAATGGAAAGGACACTGCGGATATTTTTCAAATCATAACTTTCAACGAAATCTCTTTTTTAAAAGGAACTTTGTAAAAAAAAACCTGTCCAGATGGTAGTAACGCACTACTGGAACTGCATAAAACGAACCAAGATTTTCCTAGAGGGTCCTGTAAAGATCTACACCATTGTCTAGGAAGAACGAATCTTCAATCTTTTTACTATAAGCAGAAGTTAACTGTCCAGATCAAAACATTTACTTAGGGATCTGTCATTCCTCTGTGGGACATTGTGTTCCTAAGATATTCTTTAAAACGTTCTGAAGGTAACGTTGGCAACCAAGGAAACTAACTTGGTAACAATAACTGATAGTTCCAAATTGAAATATCTCTGTTGAGATTACTCAGGAAAGGACTGCGAAATATTAGCACCCAAACTCGTCCATATCGTTTATTTACGATACAGAACAGTGACGGTTAACTTAAAAGATTCTGTTCATTTAACAGTTTTTTTTTGTTTTCTTTTTTTGGCATTGGCTTCCGCCATACAGCCAGCATCGTCTAGGTGCTTATCACTAGAATATCACTCACTCTCCGTTCTTACCTACAAATACATTCGCTTCACACATTCATCATTCTACTATATACCGCTATTTACATAAACTACTGCTAATGGATGGAGCAGCACTCTGTGCTCCTGCCATCCTTCTCGCTTAACCAAAATTAAAATCACGTAATCCTTCTCTAAGCATTTTGTTCCATTCATTCTAATTCGGCTATAGCTTCTAAATACATTCATATTTCATTGCTAGCTCTGCTATCGACTTAAGCACATAACTGTTGGTGGAGAATATAATGTCTTCGTAGCGAAATGGTGCATCTAAATACCTGTATATATCGTCAAACATTCGTTTCCTTTCTACCACATAACGTGGACATATCATTATTACATGTTTGAAATCTTCCTCCTCATTGCAATCTACGCAAAGAGGAGAGGACCTTTTGTTGATCCTGTGTAGATACGATCCGCACACCGCGTGGTTCGCTCTCAGCCTGCTTATTGTCGTAACAACCCATTTATTCGTGCCAGTTCCCTTAAACCATGGTTCATTTAACAGTTCCAATAAATTATTTTAAAAACTAATTTTGGAAATAAATAAATACAATTTGATTTGCACTAGATAAGAGTAAATAACCGGCAAGATAATCTAATTAATTATACATGACATCATTAGCATACGGAAATTGACTCCTCAACGCGCAAAAGTAATTTTCAAAAGCACAGATATAACTAGTAGAAAGAACATGGCGGTTCTAGCGCACCTAAAAATAAAAGTTATAAAAGAAAAATAACGTTACCGCTAAAAGTTGTATATTGAAGTGAATTACCCATTTTCGAAGCGTACAAGTCACCGAAATATCACAGTAAATTTGATGTAGAAAGCTAAATGGTCAAACATTGTGATATGGAAGGTTATATTTTGAAGGTTTCTGTATTCGCTCAAAATTTCCAACTCTTATATCTCATTAAAATCCGAAAAGAAGGAAGAGAGATATAAACGTTTGAATCTGGTACAACGAGAACATTGAAAATTTAACCTTCTATATCTCATTTACAATTACAGGTACAAAAATGCGATTTCTAGCAGCTGTACAGAATACTTTTCTCTATATATTGGTGAAGAATTCATGGAAATCTAATAAATACGAAAGGAGAGTCATTCCATGTCAAATCAACACGGGGTCTGAACCTCACCATCTCGGATTTTTTTGAAATTTGGCACATGTCTACTATTGGTATAGACTTGGAAAAATATGAAATTTTACTGTGATATGTCAACTGGTTTACGAGTTACAGGGCTGTAAAGTTGCCAAAAATGGGCTGAAAAACAGGGAACCCCGTGTTTTTGAATTACTGTAGAAGCTTTCCTAATTGAGCCACAGACTTGGGATTGGTGTCATTTTATAGCATATATAATGCCCTTTCCTGTGATATGCGACACCATATGCGTTAGGATAAATAAAGTTTGTTAAATTTAAATTTAAAATTTAAATTTTAAATTTTTTAAAAAGTACATATTTTAAAATTTTAAAATTAATTCCATGAATAGCTAGTAGTGTTATGAATCACTGGGCAAAATATTAATTTGGGACGACAATGGCTTCATTGTTAAAAAAATTTAAGACTAAAGCTCCAATCCGATTAATTCAACTCTGAATTCATGTTAATACAATAATGCTAATAATAATTCCACTAATAAGTCCAAAGTAAAACATACTGTTAAGTAATAGGATCTCTTTATTATTTTAAGCTTGAAAAGGCTTCATTTGTTTGACATGCATCACTTTCTAGTAGGACATATGTAAGTTCTTCCAGTCAGAGTCACAGGATCAATTTTTATCAAAACATCCACTACTGAGACCCAAATAATATCGGCATTTCTTGGATGCGAGATGATTTAGAGGGTCCAGCTGGATGAATAAAAGTTACTTTTACTTCATCAAGTTCTTCATTTTTCTCTAAAACATATCCAAGCCACCAGTTTCTTTATAGACTACACTGATATAACCTGATATGTCGGCTAATTTTAGTTTATCAGGGAATTTTGAAACTTCCATTTCGCAAGCTTCTGAGTTCATAGAAAAGTTTTTAACCAATATTTTGGATTTACTTCTGGGAATGAAAGCATGGTATTGCTGTGTTCCTTTAATAGCCAATGCTTGAGCAAACCGAATTTTAAAAAAACACTCAGATTCAACGTAGTCTTCCTGGGTTGAATATGCAAAGTCTATGTTGGTGATGTTTTCTACTGCCCACTCAAAAAGTTGTAGTGAAGTTTGGATTTGATTTTCATAGAGTCGTTGCAAACTGGCACGAGCTGCCAGTCTCTTTACCGAACCCCCTACACCATCACAAGGCCCTTTGCCGACTTAAACCAACTCTTAAAGAGGCTGTTATCTCAGCCAAAGAAGGCTGTTCTTAAACAAACATATTAAATTGAATTATTTTTGTATGATTTGATTAACTGCATAATTTCATTAAAATAATATAATTAATATGATTAATTACTGTAATCATAATTATTAGTTCTAAAAATGATTTCAAAATCAATATTTTAAATCTTAATAATTTTTAATTATGATTCATTGATTCATTATTACTATTTTCAATTTATTTATTACTTTAATTTTATTAAAATATATTTTCCATGAAAAGGAGCTTTAGTCTTAAATTTTTTTAACAATGAAGCCATTGTCGTCCCAAATTAATATTTTGCCCAGTGATTCATAACACTACTAGCTATTCATGGAATTAATTTTAAAATTTTAAAATATGTACTTTTTAAAAAATTTAAAATTTAAATTTTAAATTTAAATTTAACAAACTTTATTTATCCTAACCCATATGGTGTCGCATATCACAGGAAAGGGCATTATATATGCTATAAAATGACACCAATCTCAAGTCTGTAGCTCATTTAGGAAAGCTTCTACAGTAATTCAAAAACACGGGGTTCCCTGTTTTTCAGCCCATTTTTGGCAACTTTACAGCCCTGTAACTCATAAACCAGTTGACATATCACAGTAAAATTTCATATTCTTCCAAGTCTATACCAATAGTACACATGTGGCAAATTTTAAGAAAATCCGAGATGGTGAGGTCAAAAATGGTCTTTTTTTGTGTTGATTTGACATGGAATGACCCAGGAGATATAAGCTTTGGAAATTTTGAACGAGTACGGAAACCTTCAAAATATAACCTTTTATATCACAATAACTATTGGGTCTTGAGCAATGCTATTTATACCGTTTATACAGTTATCTATTCTCTACAATTCGGTAAAAATTTCATTAAAATCCGGAAAGAAGAGAAAGAGATATAAACGTTTGAATCTGGTACAACTTTCGATACAGAGATCGAAAACATTGAAAATTTAACCTTCTATATCTCATTTACTATTACAGGTACAAAAATGCGATTTCTACCAGCTGTACAGAATACTTTTCTCTATATTCGGCGAAGAATTCATGGAAATCTGATAAATACGAAAGGAGATATAAGCTTTGGAAATTTTGAACGAATACGGAAACCTTCCATATCATACTAACTATTGAGACTAGAACAATGTAATTAAATCCATTTATACAACTATCTATTCTTTACAATTCGGTAAAGATTTCATAAAAATCCGAAAAGAAGAGAAAGAGATATAAACGTTTGAATCTGGTACAACTTTCGATACAGAGATCGAAAACATTGAAAATTTAACCTTCTATATCTCATTTACTATTACAGGTACAAAAATGCGATTTCTACCAGCTGTACAGAATACTTTTCTCTATATTCGGCGAAGAATTCATGGAAATCTGATAAATACGAAAGGAGATATAAGCTTTGGAAATTTTGAACGAATACGGAAACCTTCCATATCATACTAACTATTGAGACTAGAACAATGTAATTAAATCCATTTATACAACTATCTATTCTTTACAATTCGGTAAAGATTTCATAAAAATCCGAAAAGAAGAGAAAGAGATATAAACGTTTGAATCTGGTACAACTATCGATACAGAGATCGAAAACATTGAAAATTTAACCTTCTATATCTCATTTACTATTACAGGTACAAAAATGCGATTTCTAGCAGCTGTACAGAATACTTTTCTCTATATTCGGCGAAGAATTCATGGAAATCTGATAAATACGAAAGGAGATATAAGCTTTGGAAATTTTGAACGAATACGGAAACCTTCCATATCATACTAACTATTGAGACTAGAACAATGTAATTAAATCCATTTATACAACTATCTATTCTTTACAGTTCGGTAAAGATTTCATAAAAATCCGAAAAGAAGAGAAAGAGATA
This sequence comes from Rhodnius prolixus, assembly GCF_049639745.1. Taxonomy (NCBI): domain Eukaryota; kingdom Metazoa; phylum Arthropoda; class Insecta; order Hemiptera; family Reduviidae; genus Rhodnius; species Rhodnius prolixus. Next base: position 9,105,576 of record NW_027411592.1, on the reverse strand, counting down.
TAAACGTTTGAATCTGGTACAACTTTCGATACAGAGATCGAAAACATTGAAAATTTAACCTTCTATATCTCATTTACTATTACAGGTACAAAAATGCGATTTCTACCAGCTGTACAGAATACTTTTCTCTATATTCGGCGAAGAATTCATGGAAATCTGATAAATACGAAAGGAGATATAAGCTTTGGAAATTTTGAACGAATACGGAAACCTTCCATATCATACTAACTATTGAGACTAGAACAATGTAATTAAATCCATTTATACAACTATCTATTCTTTACAATTCGGTAAAGATTTCATAAAAATCCGAAAAGAAGAGAAAGAGATATAAACGTTTGAATCTGGTACAACTTTCGATACAGAGATCGAAAACATTGAAAATTTAACCTTCTATATCTCATTTACTATTACAGGTACAAAAATGCGATTTCTACCAGCTGTACAGAATACTTTTCTCTATATTCGGCGAAGAATTCATGGAAATCTGATAAATACGAAAGGAGATATAAGCTTTGGAAATTTTGAACGAATACGGAAACCTTCCATATCATACTAACTATTGAGACTAGAACAATGTAATTAAATCCATTTATACAACTATCTATTCTTTACAATTCGGTAAAGATTTCATAAAAATCCGAAAAGAAGAGAAAGAGATATAAACGTTTGAATCTGGTACAACTTTCGATACAGAGATCGAAAACATTGAAAATTTAACCTTCTATATCTCATTTACTATTACAGGTACAAAAATGCGATTTCTACCAGCTGTACAGAATACTTTTCTCTATATTCGGCGAAGAATTCATAGAAATCTGATAAATACGAAAGGAGATATAAGCTTTGGAAATTTTGAACGAATACGGAAACCTTCGATATCATACTAACTATTGAGACTAGAACAATGTAATTAAATCCATTTATACAACTATCTATTCTTTACAATTCGGTAAAGATTTCATAAAAATCCGAAAAGAAGAGAAAGAGATATAAACGTTTGAATCTGGTACAACTTTCGATACAGAGATCGAAAACATTGAAAATTTAACCTTCTATATCTCATTTACTATTACAGGTACAAAAATGCGATTTCTACCAGCTGTACAGAATACTTTTCTCTATATTCGGCGAAGAATTCATGGAAATCTGATAAATACGAAAGGAGATATAAGCTTTGGAAATTTTGAACGAATACGGAAACCTTCCATATCATACTAACTATTGAGACTAGAACAATGTAATTAAATCCATTTATACAACTATCTATTCTTTACAATTCGGTAAAGATTTCATAAAAATCCGAAAAGAAGAGAAAGAGATATAAACGTTTGAATCTGGTACAACTTTCGATACAGAGATCGAAAACATTGAAAATTTAACCTTCTATATCTCATTTACTATTACAGGTACAAAAATGCGATTTCTACCAGCTGTACAGAATACTTTTCTCTATATTCGGCGAAGAATTCATGGAAATCTGATAAATACAAAAGGAGATATAAGCTTTGGAAATTTTGAACGAATACGGAAACCTTCCATATCATACTAACTATTGAGACTAGAACAATGTAATTAAATCCATTTATACAACTATCTATTCTTTACAATTCGGTAAAGATTTCATAAAAATCCGAAAAGAAGAGAAAGAGATATAAACGTTTGAATCTGGTACAACTATCGATACAGAGATCGAAAACATTGAAAATTTAACCTTCTATATCTCATTTACTATTTCAGGTACAAAAATGCGATTTCTAGCAGCTGTACAGAATACTTTTCTCTATATTCGGCGAAGAATTCATGGAAATCTGATAAATACGAAAGGAGATATAAGCTTTGGAAATTTTGAACGAATACGGAAACCTTCCATATCATACTAACTATTGAGACTAGAACAATGTAATTAAATCCATTTATACAACTATCTATTCTTTACAATTCGGTAAAGATTTCATAAAAATCCGAAAAGAAGAGAAAGAGATATAAACGTTTGAATCTGGTACAACTTTCGATACAGAGATCGAAAACATTGAAAATTTAACCTTCTATATCTCATTTACTATTACAGGTACAAAAATGCGATTTCTACCAGCTGTACAGAATACTTTTCTCTATATTCGGCGAAGAATTCATGGAAATCTGATAAATACGAAAGGAGATATAAGCTTTGGAAATTTTGAACGAATACGGAAACCTTCCATATCATACTAACTATTGAGACTAGAACAATGTAATTAAATCCATTTATACAACTATCTATTCTTTACAATTCGGTAAAGATTTCATAAAAATCCGAAAAGAAGAGAAAGAGATATAAACGTTTGAATCTGGTACAACTTTCGATACAGAGATCGAAAACATTGAAAATTTAACCTTCTATATCTCATTTACTATTACAGGTACAAAAATGCGATTTCTACCAGCTGTACAGAATACTTTTCTCTATATTCGGCGAAGAATTCATGGAAATCTGATAAATACGAAAGGAGATATAAGCTTTGGAAATTTTGAACGAATACGGAAACCTTCCATATCATACTAACTATTGAGACTAGAACAATGTAATTAAATCCATTTATACAACTATCTATTCTTTACAATTCGGTAAAGATTTCATAAAAATCCGAAAAGAAGAGAAAGAGATATAAACGTTTGAATCTGGTACAACTTTCGATACAGAGATCGAAAACATTGAAAATTTAACCTTCTATATCTCATTTACTATTACAGGTACAAAAATGCGATTTCTACCAGCTGTACAGAATACTTTTCTCTATATTCGGCGAAGAATTCATGGAAATCTGATAAATACGAAAGGAGATATAAGCTTTGGAAATTTTGAACGAATACGGAAACCTTCCATATCATACTAACTATTGAGACTAGAACAATGTAATTAAATCCATTTATACAACTATCTATTCTTTACAATTCGGTAAAGATTTCATAAAAATCCGAAAAGAAGAGAAAGAGATATAAACGTTTGAATCTGGTACAACTATCGATACAGAGATCGAAAACATTGAAAATTTAACCTTCTATATCTCATTTACTATTTCAGGTACAAAAATGCGATTTCTAGCAGCTGTACAGAATACTTTTCTCTATATTCGGCGAAGAATTCATGGAAATCTGATAAATACGAAAGGAGATATAAGCTTTGGAAATTTTGAACGAATACGGAAACCTTCCATATCATACTAACTATTGAGACTAGAACAATGTAATTAAATCCATTTATACAACTATCTATTCTTTACAATTCGGTAAAGATTTCATAAAAATCCGAAAAGAAGAGAAAGAGATATAAACGTTTGAATCTGGTACAACTATCGATACAGAGATCGAAAACATTGAAAATTTAACCTTCTATATCTCATTTACTATTTCAGGTACAAAAATGCGATTTCTACCAGCTGTACAGAATACTTTTCTCTATATTCGGCGAAGAATTCATGGAAATCTGATAAATACGAAAGGAGATATAAGCTTTGGAAATTTTGAACGAATACGGAAACCTTCCATATCATACTAACTATTGAGACTAGAACAATGTAATTAAATCCATTTATACAACTATCTATTCTTTACAATTCGGTAAAGATTTCATAAAAATCCGAAAAGAAGAGAAAGAGATATAAACGTTTGAATCTGGTACAACTTTCGATACAGAGATCGAAAACATTGAAAATTTAACCTTCTATATCTCATTTACTATTACAGGTACAAAAATGCGATTTCTACCAGCTGTACAGAATACTTTTCTCTATATTCGGCGAAGAATTCATAGAAATCTGATAAATACGAAAGGAGATATAAGCTTTGGAAATTTTGAACGAATACGGAAACCTTCGATATCATACTAACTATTGAGACTAGAACAATGTAATTAAATCCATTTATACAACTATCTATTCTTTACAATTCGGTAAAGATTTCATAAAAATCCGAAAAGAAGAGAAAGAGATATAAACGTTTGAATCTGGTACAACTTTCGATACAGAGATCGAAAACATTGAAAATTTAACCTTCTATATCTCATTTACTATTACAGGTACAAAAATGCGATTTCTACCAGCTGTACAGAATACTTTTCTCTATATTCGGCGAAGAATTCATGGAAATCTGATAAATACGAAAGGAGATATAAGCTTTGGAAATTTTGAACGAATACGGAAACCTTCCATATCATACTAACTATTGAGACTAGAACAATGTAATTAAATCCATTTATACAACTATCTATTCTTTACAATTCGGTAAAGATTTCATAAAAATCCGAAAAGAAGAGAAAGAGATATAAACGTTTGAATCTGGTACAACTTTCGATACAGAGATCGAAAACATTGAAAATTTAACCTTCTATATCTCATTTACTATTACAGGTACAAAAATGCGATTTCTACCAGCTGTACAGAATACTTTTCTCTATATTCGGCGAAGAATTCATGGAAATCTGATAAATACGAAAGGAGATATAAGCTTTGGAAATTTTGAACGAATACGGAAACCTTCCATATCATACTAACTATTGAGACTAGAACAATGTAATTAAATCCATTTATACAACTATCTATTCTTTACAATTCGGTAAAGATTTCATAAAAATCCGAAAAGAAGAGAAAGAGATATAAACGTTTGAATCTGGTACAACTTTCGATACAGAGATCGAAAACATTGAAAATTTAACCTTCTATATCTCATTTACTATTACAGGTACAAAAATGCGATTTCTACCAGCTGTACAGAATACTTTTCTCTATATTCGGCGAAGAATTCATGGAAATCTGATAAATACGAAAGGAGATATAAGCTTTGGAAATTTTGAACGAATACGGAAACCTTCCATATCATACTAACTATTGAGACTAGAACAATGTAATTAAATCCATTTATACAACTATCTATTCTTTACAATTCGGTAAAGATTTCATAAAAATCCGAAAAGAAGAGAAAGAGATATAAACGTTTGAATCTGGTACAACTTTCGATACAGAGATCGAAAACATTGAAAATTTAACCTTCTATATCTCATTTACTATTACAGGTACAAAAATGCGATTTCTACCAGCTGTACAGAATACTTTTCTCTATATTCGGCGAAGAATTCATGGAAATCTGATAAATACGAAAGGAGATATAAGCTTTGGAAATTTTGAACGAATACGGAAACCTTCCATATCATACTAACTATTGAGACTAGAACAATGTAATTAAATCCATTTATACAACTATCTATTCTTTACAATTCGGTAAAGATTTCATAAAAATCCGAAAAGAAGAGAAAGAGATATAAACGTTTGAATCTGGTACAACTTTCGATACAGAGATCGAAAACATTGAAAATTTAACCTTCTATATCTCATTTACTATTACAGGTACAAAAATGCGATTTCTACCAGCTGTACAGAATACTTTTCTCTATATTCGGCGAAGAATTCATGGAAATCTGATAAATACGAAAGGAGATATAAGCTTTGGAAATTTTGAACGAATACGGAAACCTTCCATATCATACTAACTATTGAGACTAGAACAATGTAATTAAATCCATTTATACAACTATCTATTCTTTACAATTCGGTAAAGATTTCATAAAAATCCGAAAAGAAGAGAAAGAGATATAAACGTTTGAATCTGGTACAACTTTCGATACAGAGATCGAAAACATTGAAAATTTAACCTTCTATATCTCATTTACTATTACAGGTACAAAAATGCGATTTCTACCAGCTGTACAGAATACTTTTCTCTATATTCGGCGAAGAATTCATGGAAATCTGATAAATACGAAAGGAGATATAAGCTTTGGAAATTTTGAACGAATACGGAAACCTTCCATATCATACTAACTATTGAGACTAGAACAATGTAATTAAATCCATTTATACAACTATCTATTCTTTACAATTCGGTAAAGATTTCATAAAAATCCGAAAAGAAGAGAAAGAGATATAAACGTTTGAATCTGGTACAACTATCGATACAGAGATCGAAAACATTGAAAATTTAACCTTCTATATCTCATTTACTATTTCAGGTACAAAAATGCGATTTCTAGCAGCTGTACAGAATACTTTTCTCTATATTCGGCGAAGAATTCATGGAAATCTGATAAATACGAAAGGAGATATAAGCTTTGGAAATTTTGAACGAATACGGAAACCTTCCATATCATACTAACTATTGAGACTAGAACAATGTAATTAAATCCATTTATACAACTATCTATTCTTTACAATTCGGTAAAGATTTCATAAAAATCCGAAAAGAAGAGAAAGAGATATAAACGTTTGAATCTGGTACAACTATCGATACAGAGATCGAAAACATTGAAAATTTAACCTTCTATATCTCATTTACTATTTCAGGTACAAAAATGCGATTTCTACCAGCTGTACAGAATACTTTTCTCTATATTCGGCGAAGAATTCATGGAAATCTGATAAATACGAAAGGAGATATAAGCTTTGGAAATTTTGAACGAATACGGAAACCTTCCATATCATACTAACTATTGAGACTAGAACAATGTAATTAAATCCATTTATACAACTATCTATTCTTTACAATTCGGTAAAGATTTCATAAAAATCCGAAAAGAAGAGAAAGAGATATAAACGTTTGAATCTGGTACAACTTTCGATACAGAGATCGAAAACATTGAAAATTTAACCTTCTATATCTCATTTACTATTACAGGTACAAAAATGCGATTTCTACCAGCTGTACAGAATACTTTTCTCTATATTCGGCGAAGAATTCATGGAAATCTGATAAATACGAAAGGAGATATAAGCTTTGGAAATTTTGAACGAATACGGAAACCTTCCATATCATACTAACTATTGAGACTAGAACAATGTAATTAAATCCATTTATACAACTATCTATTCTTTACAATTCGGTAAAGATTTCATAAAAATCCGAAAAGAAGAGAAAGAGATATAAACGTTTGAATCTGGTACAACTTTCGATACAGAGATCGAAAACATTGAAAATTTAACCTTCTATATCTCATTTACTATTACAGGTACAAAAATGCGATTTCTACCAGCTGTACAGAATACTTTTCTCTATATTCGGCGAAGAATTCATGGAAATCTGATAAATACGAAAGGAGATATAAGCTTTGGAAATTTTGAACGAATACGGAAACCTTCCATATCATACTAACTATTGAGACTAGAACAATGTAATTAAATCCATTTATACAACTATCTATTCTTTACAATTCGGTAAAGATTTCATAAAAATCCGAAAAGAAGAGAAAGAGATATAAACGTTTGAATCTGGTACAACTATCGATACAGAGATCGAAAACATTGAAAATTTAACCTTCTATATCTCATTTACTATTACAGGTACAAAAATGCGATTTCTACCAGCTGTACAGAATACTTTTCTCTATATTCGGCGAAGAATTCATGGAAATCTGATAAATACGAAAGGAGATATAAGCTTTGGAAATTTTGAACGAATACGGAAACCTTCCATATCATACTAACTATTGAGACTAGAACAATGTAATTAAATCCATTTATACAACTATCTATTCTTTACAATTCGGTAAAGATTTCATAAAAATCCGAAAAGAAGAGAAAGAGATATAAACGTTTGAATCTGGTACAACTTTCGATACAGAGATCGAAAACATTGAAAATTTAACCTTCTATATCTCATTTACTATTACAGGTACAAAAATGCGATTTCTACCAGCTGTACAGAATACTTTTCTCTATATTCGGCGAAGAATTCATGGAAATCTGATAAATACGAAAGGAGATATAAGCTTTGGAAATTTTGAACGAATACGGAAACCTTCCATATCATACTAACTATTGAGACTAGAACAATGTAATTAAATCCATTTATACAACTATCTATTCTTTACAATTCGGTAAAGATTTCATAAAAATCCGAAAAGAAGAGAAAGAGATATAAACGTTTGAATCTGGTACAACTATCGATACAGAGATCGAAAACATTGAAAATTTAACCTTCTATATCTCATTTACTATTTCAGGTACAAAAATGCGATTTCTAGCAGCTGTACAGAATACTTTTCTCTATATTCGGCGAAGAATTCATGGAAATCTGATAAATACGAAAGGAGATATAAGCTTTGGAAATTTTGAACGAATACGGAAACCTTCCATATCATACTAACTATTGAGACTAGAACAATGTAATTAAATCCATTTATACAACTATCTATTCTTTACAATTCGGTAAAGATTTCATAAAAATCCGAAAAGAAGAGAAAGAGATATAAACGTTTGAATCTGGTACAACTTTCGATACAGAGATCGAAAACATTGAAAATTTAACCTTCTATATCTCATTTACTATTACAGGTACAAAAATGCGATTTCTACCAGCTGTACAGAATACTTTTCTCTATATTCGGCGAAGAATTCATGGAAATCTGATAAATACGAAAGGAGATATAAGCTTTGGAAATTTTGAACGAATACGGAAACCTTCCATATCATACTAACTATTGAGACTAGAACAATGTAATTAAATCCATTTATACAACTATCTATTCTTTACAATTCGGTAAAGATTTCATAAAAATCCGAAAAGAAGAGAAAGAGATATAAACGTTTGAATCTGGTACAACTTTCGATACAGAGATCGAAAACATTGAAAATTTAACCTTCTATATCTCATTTACTATTACAGGTACAAAAATGCGATTTCTACCAGCTGTACAGAATACTTTTCTCTATATTCGGCGAAGAATTCATGGAAATCTGATAAATACGAAAGGAGATATAAGCTTTGGAAATTTTGAACGAATACGGAAACCTTCGATATCATACTAACTATTGAGACTAGAACAATGTAATTAAATCCATTTATACAACTATCTATTCTTTACAATTCGGTAAAGATTTCATAAAAATCCGAAAAGAAGAGAAAGAGATATAAACGTTTGAATCTGGTACAACTATCGATACAGAGATCGAAAACATTGAAAATTTAACCTTCTATATCTCACTTACTATTACAGGTACAAAAATGCGATTTCTAGCAGCTGTACAGAATACTTTTCTCTATATTCGGCGAAGAATTCATGGAAATCTGATAAATACGAAAGGAGATATAAGCTTTGGAAATTTTGAACGAATACGGAAACCTTCCATATCATACTAACTATTGAGACTAGAACAATGTAATTAAATCCATTTATACAACTATCTATTCTTTACAATTCGGTAAAGATTTCATAAAAATCCGAAAAGAAGAGAAAGAGATATAAACGTTTGAATCTGGTACAACTTTCGATACAGAGATCGAAAACATTGAAAATTTAACCTTCTATATCTCATTTACTATTACAGGTACAAAAATGCGATTTCTACCAGCTGTACAGAATACTTTTCTCTATATTCGGCGAAGAATTCATGGAAATCTGATAAATACGAAAGGAGATATAAGCTTTGGAAATTTTGAACGAATACGGAAACCTTCCATATCATACTAACTATTGAGACTAGAACAATGTAATTAAATCCATTTATACAACTATCTATTCTTTACAATTCGGTAAAGATTTCATAAAAATCCGAAAAGAAGAGAAAGAGATATAAACGTTTGAATCTGGTACAACTATCGATACAGAGATCGAAAACATTGAAAATTTAACCTTCTATATCTCATTTACTATTACAGGTACAAAAATGCGATTTCTACCAGCTGTACAGAATACTTTTCTCTATATTCGGCGAAGAATTCATGGAAATCTGATAAATACGAAAGGAGATATAAGCTTTGGAAATTTTGAACGAATACGGAAACCTTCCATATCATACTAACTATTGAGACTAGAACAATGTAATTAAATCCATTTATACAACTATCTATTCTTTACAATTCGGTAAAGATTTCATAAAAATCCGAAAAGAAGAGAAAGAGATATAAACGTTTGAATCTGGTACAACTTTCGATACAGAGATCGAAAACATTGAAAATTTAACCTTCTATATCTCATTTACTATTACAGGTACAAAAATGCGATTTCTACCAGCTGTACAGAATACTTTTCTCTATATTCGGCGAAGAATTCATGGAAATCTGATAAATACGAAAGGAGATATAAGCTTTGGAAATTTTGAACGAATACGGAAACCTTCCATATCATACTAACTATTGAGACTAGAACAATGTAATTAAATCCATTTATACAACTATCTATTCTTTACAATTCGGTAAAGATTTCATAAAAATCCGAAAAGAAGAGAAAGAGATATAAACGTTTGAATCTGGTACAACTTTCGATACAGAGATCGAAAACATTGAAAATTTAACCTTCTATATCTCATTTACTATTACAGGTACAAAAATGCGATTTCTACCAGCTGTACAGAATACTTTCTGTTTCTGTAAAAATCTTCAATTTTTGACTAAATCCGGGGGTTAAGGGACACTCGCAAATAAAAGTTTTAAATAAAAGTGATTAGGTCAGCAGTAGATTGTTCAACCAGTTGTAGCACTAATTATTATGAATTTAAGCACGTCAACATGTGAAGTCATTGGAGCCTGGAGCTTTTCTTAGAGTACTGGCGCTCTCCAGTGACACCTAGGAATAGAAAATCTAAGGGGCCAGCAGATGGATTGAAACCCAGCATCTCCGTGTTGGAATCCCGTATAACACTCAGCTAATCTCTTCCCCTACTGATTACACTGTTGATACTGTACCTGTGCCTTAGGTATTAATAACTTTTACACGAACTACACACGTTTGATAGTCATTCTGAAAGCTAAATCTTTTCTGAGTTGCCACTTTTCCTAATCCTATTTCATCCTAGCACGATGGAAATAGCAATGTTCTGGAATTCATTTTTTTCGTCCAAAGAATCTTTTTCTTTTATTATTATTATTATATTCACTCTCAGTAGATCTCCTCTAATATGCGTCTTAGGAACTCAGAAGAACAGTTTAAAGCTCTGTGCACCCATATAATTTATAGCATTGATAAACCTGTTGAATTTCACTTAGTTGTAGACCGACTTACATTTTCAGTTCATATCAAGTATTATAAATAAATACTATTAGAAGCCCTGACTTCAAAGAGTTCAACTTTACTTGATATTATATTTACTTGATTTCAGTCTACTTACGAACAATGTACGATTTCCCTTTCTTTACCACATTATTATTAAACTGAAATAACAGCTTTGAAGAACAGCGTACTGTGATCCAATGTTAACTTTTGGATAGAGAAAAGTGGCTAGAAAAGCGCAAGCGACGAGCTTCGATCTATCGATCGATCTGGCGAAGAAACGCACTATCAATAGAATGTTTGAGTAATGATTGAGAACTAAGCTCGCGCTGATGATGGCAGAGGAAAGGAAATGTTTTTTCTTCAAGACAATGCTCGACCTCATACGGCACAACTGACGCTGGTAACCAAGTGGGTTTCCTGCGGGATTTTCATCTGTTTGGTCCAATGAAAGAAGTTTTGCGAGTGGTATCAAGTTCAAACGAAGTGAGAAAGAAATACTGGCTTCGAGATCAAGGTAAAGAATTCTTCTTCACCGAGAGGAAGTGGGATAAGTAGACTCGTAAGAACTTGGGACAGTTGCGCTGAAGTTGGTGGGAGATTTCGTGGAAAAAGTAAGCTAAAAATTAAATTGATTTAAAGAACCATTTGCACTGATATTTGCTTGATTTTCGAATGATCCTTGTCAATATTTTAACGTAACATTTACTGAACCCTTTGTACCGGCTTTTTGCCTTTTGAAACAAATAGGTATTATATTATTAACAGCCACACAACTACCGAAAAGTGGGCCCCTAAAATCCGGCCAAAATGGAAATCTCCTACCCTCCTGAGTTTTTAGTTTGTTTACCAATAAATCACCTGCATCTTTCAGCCACCTTTTTAATGTCGGAAAATGTCGTTAATATTAATGACAAAATTATAATTAATATTTTTTTTTCTAAAAAGAATTCACTCAGAAATTAATAAGTTTTGGAAATATATTTAATATTAAAGTATGTAAATAATTCAAAATGTTTTAGTAGAAGACTACTAACACAGAGAGAGGTTATCAGCGTCTATGGCAACAACGAGCACAACCTCGCACAGATCAAAGTGAACTACCAAAACAACTTTACAAACGGAATATTCATAGATTTTAGGAGGAAAGGGATTTCAGGAAATGATAATAACTGGAATATCAGCGCAAACAGTGCGGCATAACCTACTACTACCACTGGAGAACACCGGGGAACATGAATAAACAACGTACTGGAGAGACAGAAATGTTTTAGATGATGTTGGCAGAGGTGACAAATGTAAGGAGGGGTGTTTTTTTGTGGGGGGGGAAGGGATGTGAAGAGATCGACTTTTAATGGGATGCGCTCATTACTGTAAAATGCAAGAACTTAATGGAACTCATAAATGTTGGCCTATCTTATGAGTTGCTTCACCTTAGATGGAGCGTTCCTTTTTTTTTAAATTGAAGACTGATTTCTTGGGATGAACGAATGGAATTCTAGAGCTTTGTGGAAGTACATTTAATACTACATTTCAGGACAATACCCTTAGAAATGAAGAAGAAACCCAGTATTATTATCTAACCTGTCAATAAATAAATGTCTTAAAAGTTGCACAAGTCCAGAAAGTCTGTAGCGAGATGGTCACAGTGAAGAAGAAAGAGGTGCAAGAACGATCTTTATGAAGGAATGATGAAATGCCCATGGACCAAGCCAGTAGCAGCAATTTTTATAAAGATTTATGTAGGAAGAAAAGTGACCCACTTATACTATATAGCGTTACAAAGCCGAGTCAATAATTTCCAAATCTTGGTGATTATATTTGTGTGGTTATTACAAAGAAGGTGAAACTAGAAATATGAGTGTTGGTACACGCAATAAGAGCGACCCACCCGCAGAGAGAGAGGATGCTAGTGTGTGTGTGTGTGTCAGGGAGGTGGGAGCCAAATACAATTTTCAATAAGTGGTAGGCCATTCATCAATAAACTGTCCAGACAAAGATTGCTATTAATACCAATATGGGCACGCTAGCCGCAGCAACCGCCTCCAAAGCTGCGAGAACCAAAGTCGGTGGGGTGTATATTGGACCATCGAAGGAGTGCCGGGCCAATATTCAATTGGAATTTCCAACCAGCAAACCTAGTAAATCTCTGCTCTGCACCTTTCCACCCCCAATCTGCCTAACGCCACTGTTGCCTCCACCAACTCCTAGCAGCCAACTTCATGCCCCCACGTGTCTATTTTCTGAGCCTTACTACATCATTATCGCTAAATCTTTTATCTTCTTTGGATGGGGATTCCAAAGATTATTCTCTAAAATAATGTTTTAATAAGTTAAGTTTCCTGAGATCGTGTGGCCAATTTTCTTCCCGTAGAAAGTTCCTGTAACCTCCAGCTTACCTCTATCAATATGCTCAATCAATATGAAGGATCACTTTCGCTGGAAGCCAAAAATAAGTTAAAATAGGGAGTTTAAACAAAGGAAGGTAATAAAAGAAAGGAAACAGGAACTTAGATTAAGGCTAGAATGAAAGATGAAACTTTACTTAAAGGAAATTCGGTTTTAGTTAAAAAAGTTGATAATAATATAATTAGGAAAAGTAAAATAATAAAAATAATAAAGTTTAGCGAAGTAAAAGAGGAAGAATTAATGTTTTTTGGTGATTATAAAGAATGGGGGTGTCGGCTGTTCTTACCAGGCTGGCCAGTAATTGTTCCACAAAGAGAAATATGAGGCGAGTTCGGCCTCCAGAGATAGCTAGAGGAGCGAGTTGGTGTTAGCCCCTTTGTAGTGCACCACACAGCTTCCTTTTCTTCTCTTTAAAGATCAATAAAAAAGGAAAAAAGTGAGAGAAGCCCCAGATAGGAAGCGTGGGGGGGGGGATAGAAAAGCCAGGAAATTAGGGAAGAAAGGAGAAGAAAGGTGATGTACCTTGTTCTGTGTGGCTCAAAGAACCTGAATAGAATGGAGTACGGGGTGAGAGAAAATCCTTTATAACTGCTGTAAAGGAGTGGGAGGCGGCGGGACAGGAAGACGCTGGTGCTGCCGCCTTCGGTTGGTGCATTCACTTACATCATTTCCAATTATCTTAGCCACACAAATATGATCCTCCATCCGCTCTTATCAGCTCTCTTCCGGTGTAGACGGAATTATTTTCACTTAGAAGCTAGTAACAATCTCCATAACTCCAATATCACTTTTTGGTAAGCTCTGAGACGCGATTTCTTCTTTCAATGGCTGCCATTAAACAAGTGCATTGTTAGTAGATCAAACAGTCGAATCTCCTCTCCAGGTTCTTTGGCCCATTTGTCAATGTTCTTCCTCAGTTAGCATGGATTTCAGTTAAAAAGTTTGATCCAATACAATAGATAGTTATTATAAGAAAACTGAACTTAAGTACAAGTCACCTGATGGCCAAAAAATCTTTGAATACTGACGCTTTTAGCACAATGAATATCTTTTTAATGAAAACTTTCAAAAGCTAATTACAGCTTTTGAAAATGCACTAACATGTTCGACCAAGCGTTTCATCATCTAATGCAGGAGTGTTTAAACTCAAACCACGGGCCAATTAGTGCTAAAGGCAAGATTCTCGCGGGCCACATCACATTTACAAATTTTGTTAAATCCAATATTCTGAAGTGAGGATTCAAGAATATGGATAGTATAATTAAAACATTATATATAATTGTATTTATAAAACTTTAAAACCCGAAACGTGGCCAGCAGTTTCCTCGTACAAGTTTTGCTATATCTCTTGATTCAAAGACTGAGAACGTAAGAATATATTTTGGGGAATTCCTACTACTTTTTGTCTTTTTAATAACCGAATCACCCTGGAATTCCATTTAAAGTGGCAAACATATCGCTTCCAAACGTCGCTGGAACTGTGTTAGCGTGTTTATACACTCTCGTAGGCCTCCAGGTAACGCACTGGGCGTCGTGTATACTCTTCTTCGTATACTTAAAGGATTAACGAGGGAATTGTGGGACTACGATACGACCTCTATCTCCCCGAAGCGCTAGTTTCTTCATAACAATATTTTCAATTTTTATTTTATTTCAGAATAACGTGGGCCACAGAAAATTACCTTGGGGGCCACCCCTTGATCTTGATCTGGATCTTGAAGTGGGAGGATTACAAGAAGCCTTGAAAGGCAACTATCCCTAAAATAAAATTACAGATCTTTCAGCTTGGGGGTTGAGCAATACTTATGAAGGATCTATGAAGGATTTGCATCGAAGGACCATCTCTTGGCAAGCTTATGGCTATCGGAAGAGATGGATGCCCTGGTAAAGAGGTTTCGAGCAGGACTTAAGCATCTCTAACACTCAGCTGGACTTTTCTCTCATTCCATTCGCAAACTTACATTATCCTTTAACAAAAATCCTCCGGAAATGGCCAACACTGCTCTGTTCAGAGTATATCTATCTCTGTTACCAAATATCCGCACTCCAACTCCCAGTTAAACCTATCCTCTAAGCATTTCGCTGCCTTCAAGATCATCTCTGGGTATGCACTCTTACGACCCCAATAAGTGGGAGGTGGAATTTAATGACAATGTCTCCAGACTTTGGGTGTAGGAAGTACGCTCTTACGCTCTCTAGAAGCCAGAAAAATGCTCACATTTCTTACCTTTGAAAAGAATGTTAAACAGTAATCCCAACTCCAAATGGGAATACCCATAAAAAAAGGAATTGTTTTTCGATAAGTACTCTATTCTCCTTAAAAAACAAAAGTAAAGTATATAAATAAGAAGATTGTATAAAACATATAACTTCAACCACGGAGCCTGTTGCTATTTATTTACTTTTCGTGTTGACAAAATATCTGAACAGTAAAGAGGATTTGACCGGAAGTTAAAAAGAGAAGAGATGATAGCACAAGGTATATTACAACTGGTCAGGAAATAGACCTAATCGGCTGAAAGGAAGGGGTGGAAAACGGTTTGGAAAAACCGGAAATAGAACTGGCAACTAATCACCATTACAGGATGGCCAGAGAGAGAGAGAGAGAGAGAGAGAGAGAGAGAGAGAGAGAGAGAGAGAGAGAGAGAGAGAGAGAGAGAGAGACACTTGGCGCGTGTTGTTTGTAAGCAGGCAACAACTTCCGTAGGAATGTCTCCCGCCCATTTGGGGGAGAACTTCCTTAGCCCTTAAAGAAATGAAACCATGTTCTTCTAACAGATTAAATACCTGGTGAGAAAATTTGATTTTTGTAAAATGCCACAGACCCAGAATTCAAGAAACAAATTCGAGAATTAAGATGTTGCAAGCATATCTACATTTCTCCGGGCCACTAAGACGTGTCCCATCTCATATTCACTTATAGCAACCAAAATTTTCACTTTTTGAATTACCTCATTTTTCCATTTCTTACCTTTCACAATGCGCATATAAAATAGATTGCAGCACCATCACCATTTCCAAGGGGTTCTATCGATCAGTGTCACAATTTTCTTTCTTTAGGACGAAGATATTAGCATAATAACAACCTTTACAACACCCAATAACCAGATGCAGGACCTACAGTGAAGATTTATATGTGTTTAACTACTTAGAATTTAGGTTACCCTAGTTTGGTGAATTCTAGCTTATCTTGAGGTTGACCATCCGGATGTAAACAAAGACTCAAATCTATTCTATAAAAATGTATTTCATTAAGTGATTTTCTGTAATGTGGGAATATGTTAAGACTACATATGTTACAACTAATGGTTTAGATAGAATCTACGAGGGTCATTCAATAAGTAACGAGACAAATTATTATTGCTCAAAAACGGTTTATTGAATCAGTACAAAACTTTGGTTAGGGTCATTCCATGTCAAATCAACACAAAAAAAGACCATTTTTGACCTCACCATCTCGGATTTTCTTGAAATTTGGCACATGTGTACTATTGGTATAGTCTTGGAAAAATATGAAATTTTACTGTGATATGTTAACTGGTTTATGAGTTACAGGGCTGTAAAGTTGCCAAAAATGGGCTGAAAAACAGGGAACCCCATGTTTTTGAATTACTGTAGAAGCTTTCCTAATTGAGCTACAGACTTGGGATTGGTGTCATTTTATAGCATATATAATGCTCTTTCCTCTGATCTGCGACACCATGTGGGTTAGGATATAAAAGTTTGTTAAATTTAAATTTAAAATTTAAATTTTAAATTTTTTAAAAAGTACATATTTTAAAATTTTAAAATTAATTCTATGAATAGCTAGTAGTGTTATGAATCACTGGCCAAAATATTAATTTGGGACGACAATGGCTTCATTGTTAAAAAAATTTAAGACTAAAGTTCCTTTTCATGGAAAATATATTTTAATAAAATTAAAGTAATAAATAAATTGAAAATAGTAATAATGAATCAATGAATCATAATAAATAATTATTAAGATTTAAAATATTGATTTTGAAATCATTTTTAGAATTAATAATTATGATTACAGTAATTATTCATATTAATTATAATATATTATTTTAATGAAATTATGCAGTTAATCAAATTATACAAAAATAATTCAATTCAATATCTTTGTTTAAGAACAGTCTTCTTTGGCTGAGATAACAGCCTCTTTAAGTTGGTTTAAGTCGGCAAAGGGCCTTGTGATGGCGTAGGGGTTCGGAAAAGAGACTGGCAGCTCGTGCCAGTTTGCAACGACCCTATGAAAATCAAATCCAAACTTCACTACAACTTTTTGAGTGGGCAGTAGAAAACATCACCAACATAGACTTTGCATATTCAACCCAGGAAGACTATGTTGAATATGACTGTTTTTTAAAAAATCGGTTTGCTCAAGCATTGGCTAATAAAGGAACACAGCAAAACCATGCTTTCATTCCCAGAAGTAAATCCAAAATACTGGTTAAAAACGTTTCTATGAACTCAGAAGCTTGCGAAATGGAAGTTTCAAAATTCCCTGATAAACTAAAATTAGCCGACATATCAGGTTATACCAGTGTAGTCTATAAAGAAACTGGTGGCTTGGATATGTTTTAGAGAAAAATGTCCGTAAAAGTAACTTTTCTTCATTCAGCTGGACCCTCTAAATCATCTCGTATCCAAGAAATGCTGATATTCTTTGGGTCTCAGTAGTGGATGTTTTGATAAAAATTGATCCTGTGACTCTGACAGGAAGAACTTACATATGTCCTACTAGAAAGTGATGCGTGTCAAACAAATGAAGCCTTTTCAAGCTTAAAATAATAAAGAGATCCTATTACTTAACAGAATGTTTTACTTTGGACTTATTAGTGGAATTATTATTAGCATTATTGTATTAACATGAATTCAGAGTTGAATTAATCGGATTGGAGCTTTAGTCTTAATTTGTTTTAACAATGAAGCCATTGACGTCCCAAATTAATATTTTGCCCAGTGATTCATTACACTATTAGCTATTCATAGAATTAATTTTAAAATTTTAAATTATGTACTTTTTAAAAAATTTAAAATTTAAATTTTAAATTTAAATTTAACAAACTTTATTTATCCTAACCCATACGGTGTCGCATATCACAGGAAAGGGCATTATATATGCTATAAAATGCCACCAATCCCAAGTCTGTAGCTCAATTAGGAAAGCTTCTACAGTAATTCAAAAACGCGGGGTTCCCTGTTTTTCGGCCCATTTTTGGCAACTTTACAGCCCTGTAACTCATAAACCAGTTGACATATCACAGTAAAATTTCATATTTTTCCAAGTCTATACCAATAGTACAGATGTGCCAAATTTCAAGAAAATCCGAGATGGTGAGATTCAGACCCCGTGTTGATTTGACATGGAATGACCCAGTTACTTTTCAACATAGTCCCCAGCAACACTTATACATTTGTCCCATCTTTCTGCTAATTTGTAAATGCCCTTGGCATAAAATTCTTTGGGTTGATCTCGAAGGCACTTTTGCACCTGATTTTTTACCTCTTCATTGGATCGAAAATGTATCCCTCGTAGACCATCTTTAAGGGGTCCAAACAGATGGAAGTCAGATGGGGCGAGGTCGGGGCTCGTGGAAGGATCTCCCATCCCAGTTTCTGAAGTTTTTCTTTCGTCAGCTGTGCCGTATGTGGACGGGCGTGGTCATGAAGCAAAATCACGCCTTCAGTCAAGAGCCCACGGCGTTTCGTTCGAATTGCAGGTCTTATCTTGTTTTCCAGCATGTCACTGTAGTAATGGCTGTTGATTGTTCTTTGGCCTTCAAGAAAATCACAATAAATTGGCCCCTGAAAATCCCAGAATACTGTAAGCATGACTTTACCGGCAGATGGCTGGGTCCTGAATTTTTTCCGAATGGGAGAAGTCGTATGCTTCCACTCAAGGCTCTGTCGTTTTGACTCTGGCTCATAGTGGTGGATCCATGTTTCATCACACATTACAATTCTTTTGAAAAAACCTTCTCCTTCAGTCGAATATCGATTTTTCAACTGTTGGATGATTTGAAGCCGGGTTTCTTTGTGAGCGTCCGTGAGTTGTTTGGGCACCCATCTCGCACAGGTTTTCTTGTACTGCAGCTTGTTGTGAATAATGTTATGGACAGTTCCAACACTCGCGTTTACTTTTTCACTTATCAGTTCAACGGTGATACGCCTATTGTCCCGAATTAACGCGTCAATCCGAGATTCGAGAGAGGAAGTCCCAACTTCGATCGGTCGTCCACTGCGTTGCTCGTCAGAAATTTTTGTACGGCCACTTTGAAACTGTTCTACCTATTTGTAAACGTTCGAACGATTCAAACAATTGTCTCCGTACACTTTTAACATTCTTTTGTGGATTTTACTACCTTTCTCACCTTCCGCGACTAAAAATCTGATCATGGCACGTTGTTCTTCCACGGTGCAATTCTCGAGCGGACTCGCCATCGTTAACTGAGTAAATTTGAGGTTATGTTTACAAAATATAGTTGAACAGCTGATCAGATGTCATCGCAAGTTTGCTAACTTTATGTCCTGAAAGTTTCATACGGATCAATTTAGCTGTTTTTGAGCAGTAGTAATTTGTCTCGTTACTTATTGAATGACCCTCGTATATCCAAACTAGTAGTTTAAAGTGCTGCTTCTACTTCCTTTAAAGGAAGGCGGTAGCGGTCCATGATTAAGGATATCATGGAATTGATCCATGGATGAAACTAAACTGCAATATAAGGGCGGGCTGCACTCCCAGTTTAAGGAGAGGCTCCTTTTAGTTCCCATTAGTGGATATCGAGTGTGAAGATTTCCTGTTATATACCAGTAACTCGTTGGCACTTAATCAAGAAGGCTATGTTCTCGAGATAGGTAAACCCTGGAGATTTTTGTTTATGTAGCTTACCGGAAATATCTCTGGAAAAGATGTGTTCATTTTAAGACGGCTCAAATGCATTTCCAAGCTTAAACGGTTGTTCTGAGCAAAAAATGATAGAGGAAAAATTTGTTGCCCGTCAACTCTTGTTTCAGAATATGTGACTTGATTTTAGATTCCTGATCGCGTACGCAGCAGACGCGCGACCAAAAGTGAGGGTTCGCAGTTGACCCCCATTTTCATATACACCGTTTTAAAGAGTATAAAAAGTTATGAAAGAAACCGGAAACCGCAATTCGATATCTTCAAAATTAAAGGTGCTAGGCCATTTCAAAATCTGGTATTTATTAATTATATTTCAATTTTTTAACTTGTTATCAAAGAGAAAGAAGAGCACGCGATAGATCATTTTTATGTATTTTTTCATCCTCTTTCTACTAAAAATATTGCCAAAGCAGTAAAGCTAGTATTTTTCTTAATATCGGGAAATATGTCGTTTTCCGAGTGATTTTTCTAAGAAAAGTCAAATGTTAAGAGCTTTAGATGTTCTCAAGCATACAAAAGATGGCTAAAAATTAATTTTAAATCTGTTACAAACAAGAAGGTTTAATAATTATTTGGTAATTTTGGGAGAGTTGCGTTTAATTACCAAAAAACTTGGAAACCTCCTGCCACATATGTAAGTGATCAATATCTTTCATGTAAAGGATCAAACTTATTCTTTAATTTATCAAATAATGCACTTTACTTAACTTGTGCAGCATGTACTGTGCCTTCAAAGGTGCCTCCTCAGATACAGAGAGCAGTTGATAACTTCCAGGCTAACCTGGCTTGCGAGCCAGAGGAGGCGCCTTTGATGGCACAGTACATGCTGCACAAGTTGAGTTTTCAGAAAAATGTATTTGTAATGCATTTTATGGGCTGTACAAAAAAAAACCTGTAGCATCTGATCTGAAATTACACAAAGTGCGCGTACGAAGGCAAAAAGGAAATAAACCCAAGTTATTTGGCTTTTAGATAAATATACAACTTTTTTTTCCACTTTTTATTCCAGAGAGTTTAAGATTTAGAAGGGATTAGACTTTTGGTAGATCTACCTCTCATCGAGAAGAGTGGAGGTCGACTGGATGGAAAAGGAAAGAGTGGAGCACCAAGTTAGTGGGTAGTGATGGTACTGCGAGGAGTTTGTCAAGTTAAATTTTAATCCCAAAGAAGACAGTTAGATGGGCACGAAGAAGAAGAGGAAGAAGAGACCAAATACCACTTTAGTACTACTCCTCTGGGAAAGAGGGAGAGAAAGGGAGAACAAGACGTCCTGGGGCCCACTGTTAGTCTTGAACGAGGTAGAGTATAGCCAAGAAAATTGTTTACTTACGTGTCCAAGAGGGAAGAAGTGCTCCCAAAGTAAGAAAGCCTTGGGGGGGGGGGTGGAGGAAAGGATGTCTTAAGTCTAAAAAGGGGTCTCCTATCTCGTTCGTCCTTCTCTATGACGGCGGCTGACTGTTGCTACTCTCTGTTAACCCGGAGGATGGTTTTTCGTCAAGCGGAAAAGCTCTGTTTGAGTTTTGCTTGCTTCCTCTTGACAGTACTAAGGTATACTGTATGTGAACGAGGGGGCTCAGACAGAAGTTAACTTCGGCTGGAGTAGCTGCAGCTTCTTCTTCTTCTTCTTCTTCTTCTTCATACTTCACCACTCCGCCTCCCAAGAACTGTCCTACCATTTCCATTACTACTTCAGCAGTGCTGAGTGCTCAGTTTGTGTGTATTAGTTATACTCGCACTCGTATCCGACATGATAGAATGACGATACAGTATAATCTTTTTTATAGGCGAGGGGGAGAAGGGAGTTTATCTGACGTAGTATATATTTATGTACATCTCAGAAGGTACTTCAGCTGGAGCAAAGTAGAAAACAAGTATTTACTCTAAATTCTGTGATAAAATTATGACAAATTGTAACAAATCTCCACATTGGTTTCGTCATCAAAAAAACCCCAGATCATTTGTGTGTGTGAGTCGTAGAAGTAAAGAAAATGTAATCATGTTACTGTTAATTCCATCTTGGTTTTCTAGTTGGTCTTGGTTTCTAGTTCAGGTGAATTTAATTTCAGAAAAGGAGATAACTCAGCAAAGCATTCTAAATACGGCCAATGGCTAGAGATGACCAAGCTTGCTAGAAACAAAGTCCCCATTGGCTCTGGCTGGTACTTAATCAACAATGACTAAACCATGACTGAAAGTTCTTCACGGTATTGAGCTCTAATTCTTTATGCATTTAGTCTTGATGATCATCTGACGTTAGTTCCAGTCAATGATAGTCCATCTTATTGCAATACCCTCCATTATTTATCCTAAACTATATTATTGTCTGCCAAAAACAGGACATTAAAAAGATCTGTCTGAAAGTTTAAGAAATGCAGGCGAAGTAGATGTAGAGTAACAACAGCCTAATTACCACTGTCTAGAGGAGGAGTTTGTTCTACAGAGTCAATCTTCGATTACAGACAGAGTCTGAGAGTAAAGGATAGTCTTGTAGACAGTTTACTAGAATCAACACGTGAGTAGAGAAGGTCAGAATGGTGTGCAATGTTAAGCCGGGATACTTGACCGAGGTTAGACCACGGGATCAGAGTATTATCATGTCCGATTTGGCTGCTGAGAAAGGGTCTCCGTTCAGTGAAGAGTATTGGCGTTAGTCTACTCGTGGTTAATTTTGATTTTCCATTTAATGCAGTATTTAGTCAGTTTGTCTATTGCTAAAGTAAGTCTGTCAATGACGGTGTCGATTCTTCAAGATGACGTGTACAAAGCTACATCATCAGTGTACAGGGCCAAGAGTGATATGAATAGATTTAGGAAGATCATAGGATGGAATCTTAAGAAACGCATAGAGTTAAGGTGGATGACGGACTCTACTGGAGAGCTTTACGAGTTACTGGAAGAAAGTAGGACAATATCGAATTGGCACTGATTGGAAACTGACCAGATCTTGTAACAGGAAATACGCCAACCTTTTTTGTCAGCCTTACAGGCAGGCTATCATGAAAGCTACCTGTTTGGTAGACTGGTGACAAGACCAAAATTCAAGGATGTCTCAGTCTTCCGAATCCTAGGCTTGTCTGGCTAAGGATTTTACCTCTCGGGAGGAGGATAAACCAAGGCCTGCGAGCTTTACCCAGGTGCCGCTCTCCAGAATCAACAATCTGATCAAAACGACGGGTGTGATGGGCGAGCTCTAGAGTGGGGGGAGCCACAATAGATCCAAAGGGGTGGTAGGCAGTGGCCTAGGCCTTGGGCCGCCCTATTACAACCTTATCTTATCTTAGTCCACCAAGTAAGTCCATCTTGTATTAATGTTGTTGACAAACGCATAATACTAAGTGCACAGAGATAGATATTAAAGGTAAGAGAGGACTTAAAGCTAATAGAGCGGAAGATGAACTAGTTCAAACAAGAAACATTTCCGACAACATCGCTCGTCATCCTACAAAGAGGACCTCCTCCACCCTCTAATATTAACTAAATCTTCGGCACCATAAAGTTTATACATCGGGCACACTACCCGCACAAGATGGCTACATTTTACTGTAGGCAATATGAGAGCGAGTAAGCCTAACTACCAGATCTAACCACCAAGTTAAATTAAATTTGAGTAAATGAGAGATTTGAGTATGTATGACTGGCTTCAGAGGGGTGAGAGGAGAGAGGAGGTGAACAAACAGTAGTTAGTTTCACCTGAAGAAATAAGGAACTCAAAGCTGTTTGTATTAAGTTGCTGTTACTTTGGTAATCAGCCCAAAGCGATGATAAACTTTACTTTTAAGAAAAATAATATTTTCTCCTAATTACTTTTTCTTGTTACTGACACGGTTTTGGAACAGGAAGTAGAGAAAAATGTATAATTTTCCTAAATTCAGGGTTTTGTGATAAATAGATGATTTTCCAACTTATCCTTTAAACTTTATATTGAGTAAAACCCTTTTCGGGAAAATTTAGTGCTAAACTATAACTTCTAAGTTATTAGGAAAAATTGAGCCCGCAACAAAAGATCTATAAAGTGTTCCCTTCTTTCGTAAAAATAGTGTTTTACATTTACAAGTAATGGAACAGTATTATTTAGATAGAAACGTTTTAATTCTTGGAATGAAAAGCCTTAGGTGCATCTTCAGCTTCAGGAAAGAACCCTTGGAAAATTCAACTTTGTTTTCAGATCTTGGTAATTTAAAGTCAATCAATGGAATCATTTGGTGAAATTTAAAAATCTGTTATGTACGAGGTGTGGCTAAGCTATTAAATAACGAGACTATTGCTGTAAAACATTTCATTTTAAATTTATACATATTTAGTTATTATCACCTTCAATATTACACCCCTCCCCTATCCCTACAACGCTCCATGCGGATTTACCATTGTTCGAAACAGTGCTGGAAGTCTTTTTCTGTCAGCTCCTGACTAGACAGACAATGCATTGTGAGCCGGCGCGTTGTCTTGATGGAGAACCCCGTGACTTGTTCTTCCACAAATCGGGTCGTTCTTTTCCTTACTCTTTCACGGAGTTGAGCAAGCACCTGACGGTAGTATTGTTGATTAATTATAATCGATATTTTCATCCGTTTTGGGCGTGGAAGAGCGACTCGGGCGGTCATCATCTCCGACGTCTTCTCGGCCATCTTGGAAACGCTTGAACCACTCAAAAACTTGCGCACGTGATATAAATTCATCCCCATAAACTTCTTTTAATAAAAGTTCAAGTTTCAGTAGCGGTTTTACCTAGTTTTAATGTGAAATTTCACGACAATTCGTTGCTCTGCTACATGTGTAGTATCATGTTTTCGGCAAAACGAAACTAACACCTCTTACACAAACGACGGTTCCGGTCAGACAGATTTCTCTACAAACACGTGAGACGCTGCAATCGAAAGAGAAGGCTTTACGCTGCACAGATGTCGGTCGTTTGGATTTGGCGCATGCGTAGTTCTTCTCTAGCAGCATCAGTCTCGTTATTTAATAGCCACACCTCGTATACGGAAAATTTTATTAAGGTTATATTTCTTCATTTATTTAATATTATTCAGTAAAAATTAGGCTGCCCCTGTGAAATATACAAAGTGAGCGACAGTAAGTAAATGTTATGACGTCAAGAAAGTGAAACAGATACGTCACACATGTAAATAGATGTGAAGTTGTCTTTGCAGTAGTCATTTTTCCTCATAAAAAAAAAGAAAAGCCGGCTGAAATGCAAAATTATTTGTGACAGTTTAATATAATAGGCTGTGTGATTATATGTATACTGTGGAGACTTATCACCAGAAAAGAACACGTTCAACTCCTTCGGGATCATGTGGGCCAAGCCCACTTTATCTTTTAGATCCCATTTTTTCTGGATTTTTGATTTTTCTAAGAGGAATAACGGCGAGTGCATCAATATTTTTTAACTTTTTTACATTTTATACAACAATAGATTTTATTTTGAAGTTTTTTTTGAAGTAATCATCAAATAGTGAGTTGTCTATCTGTATTTTCTAAATCTTCGAAACTTACGGCTAAACTAAAACAATTTCGAGCCGGAAATAGCGGATTAGTAAATTAGGATTCCACCTGAAATTATTGTTCTCACCAGTAGTTGAAAGGAAGGGGCTGAATCTCCGAAAAATGCCCTTAAAAGAAGACCACAGACAGGCTAATCGACTAGTTATTACTTGGGACGGTCGATACAGCGGTGAAAAAAAAACATTTGGGCTATTCCATCCAATTCTAGTGAGACGATATTTTTAATAGACTAGACGATATGAACGCTGAAGATTTCTTGATAAAAGAGAGATCTAGGAGTTCGTCTTACTTGGTTTTGAAACCCTGTACCAGTACTGTGGTATTTTCAAGACTTCGACTGCATAAAGTTGTAATTAATAGTTCCATATGTAGTCGAAAGCGTGACCTACTATTTCAAATACATCAGCGACGTCAGCAAGGAAATAAAGACAAGAATAAAGGCTCTTAGAATATAACTCGTAGGGTTTCCTTTTTATCCTTTCTTAATCCTTGACGTCACTTTTATGAAACCCATTTTATTTTCTGCACAATATTGACGGAGAATAAACCGGAAATTAGGACAATTTATTTGTTAAAATAAATAGCTTTGTTTCTTATCGGCTTAGGCTCGCGCGAAAAATCTGGAAAAGTATGTTTCTGCAGAGCGTTTCCCATCGTGAGACTGATAGCAATTGGTATAGTGGGGAGTACCAGAAAACTTTGAATTAGGCACGCCCAGTATGGCTAAAAACCGCTACAAACGGCTGCCAAAGCAGCAGAAGAACTTAAGACGCACACCAACTTAGGTGTCAAAAAAGAGGAGGAAGCTTTGTGTTTTAGGTCCAATGGGTAGTCCCAGGGAACCGCATCGAATTGTTGATGCACAGACGTGATGTAGAACGTACAAGCTGTAGAACTTGATGACCGACATTTTGAGTAGGCTCTTTGTAGACATTTGTTTTTGAGTATAAACTTATCTTTCCTTCATTAATTCGGCATTTCTCTCAAAATTGTTTACGGAACTCTAAATTGGTTAGTAGGGATGGAAACCCTAAGCTAGGTCAAGGCCACTCTGAGCCTTTACAGCAATAGGGAATAGCACAAAGGGCAGAAAATCGAGTCCAGTCCCACCATATGATCCCCAGCAAAGTACCTCTACGGACAATCTACTATGACTAAAGACCCTAGCCTCCTTTACAACCCAAAAGATCCATCATAAGATGGAAGAGTTTTTCCTCCTCCGTCTTGCAAACTCTACAACAAAGATTATGCATGAGTTCCATTTTGAAGAGGTGCCCTCCCAAAACCACAATGCTCAATGAGGGGATCCATCCCTCCTGAGCTATATTAGCACCCAGTAGAACGATTAAGAGAATTGGAAAACAAAAATTAGAAATGAATGAATGGTGGATGTTACAATATTTCTCTGGTTTTAATAGATTTTGTTTTTTGTTGTTTTGTAGCGAATGGAATATAATGTATAATGGATTGTGTAAAATGAACGAGATTCTGGATTCAGGGATTAGCTAACAGATACAGAGAGGGGGTGCGGAATGCAGGAGGGCGGGATATGCGAACGGCTGGATGTATTTGACGTAAACATGCACGTTGGCAACACTGAGCGTCTTGTTCATGAAATATACACCACCCGATAGAGAGCGTACTTGTAGGAAGGGATATTACGCCCCTTGTGTCACTCTAGCTTTTGTGCAACTGGAGAGAGCCAGAGAGAGAGAGAGAGAGATAGGGAGAGGAGGTGGGGAGAAACAGGTTGAAACATGAGAGTTTAGAGAGGTCGCAACAGTAATGTTGGATCGTTGATGTTCACACAGACAAACGCACGCAGATGGCGCGGCGTACAAGCTCGGCTAGTGTGGACGCAAACTGCTCTAATGAATCGTTGCATTATAGAACTCTCTCTATGTGTCTCTCACTCTGGCTTGTAGATTTTCAGACCTGGCGGCCGAACGCTCTCACAGAGCGCGAAGAGAGAGGTTTCCATGGCTACCATTGTATGGGTACAATACGTCACACATGGAGCACGCATACCAACCTTCAAATAACCAAAAAACTACAAATTTTATATATATATATGTATGTTTGTGCATTTGTGTGCTTCACAAACTAACATTGCCACATCAGAATAACGACGCTATCACAAAACGATATATTGAAAACTAATTACTCCTGAAAACGCACAGCCGTTCTCGCCAACAGATAAGAACGAACGAGGGTTCATTAGCCGTGTGCTCCGTATTCCCGACCAGCCAGATTCCAAATTCAAACTGGGAAATAGAATGGAGAGGCAAGAAGAGTAACACTAATTGTTAAAGCGAGAGGAAGTCCCTAGCGGCTTTGTCCAACGCACACTGGCCAAATAGTTCACGTCAACGTGTATCTCTTTAAAATTCAACATTTTGAAAATTGTTACAATGAAATGGGTTTTCACGAGACATTAATAATTTAAGTGCATACTTTTCAGAGCATGGACTGAATTGCACCAGACTAGCGTCCTTCCCAAGCTTTCTCCACTGCGTAAATAATACGTGCCTGGCCCGGACCAGAGGCTCTCCTCAAACAAAAGTGCCGCCGCTTTCAAACCTGCTACTCCTAAATTCAAGGACAGACATCACGTTCAGCGTATTCTGTATTCAACTGGTTGAACTCCTAAACTCAAATCATGGAACAAACGTAGCTGCAATAAGACAACGGCCATCGGTCACTGAAGAGCAATGAAGGGCGTAAAAGTTTCTGACACAACTTTGACCCCTTTCTGCGGTGCCAATTCATCGTGAAGATATCTGCCAAGTGTTAGGGTACCTTGCAGAAGATTTCAAACAGTGGTGTTTAAAAAAACTGCTTGACTCTTTCCACGACATGAGCCTTCTATTTGCCCCAATTGGTGGAAGAGTCAGCTGGTCCACAGACTAGAGTGACGGAGGATACCTACATGTTCTCGCGGTGAATGAGAAGGTGGCGCAACTATTCCCGAAGGCTAAACGACCATCCTGCCCCCACACAATAGACCAAGGGGATTCTACCATCATCATTGCATTGCAATATCTCGACCACCACGAAACCTTTCCTCAACTGGTGAACCTGGAGACAGTACTCCAGCGGGCCGATTCACGATCTCGTGGTACCATTTCATAGAAACTCTGTCTCCTATTTTAAGGCCTAGAATGGTCACTGGCCCAGCCATGCCCAGCTCATGGTTTACGGTTTTTCTACACCCTCCTGGTATCAGCTTGGGCTTACTACACCATTCCAGGTGAGACGTTTTTCCGTACACGTCCCCCATTAGTCGCTTCTTACGACAGGCAGGAGATACTGTGGGGCTATTCTCACCCCGGTCCCACACGGAAACGGAGGATACCTACAGTCATCCCTCACCTTTAAGAAAGGAACTTGGGAGACAGGTTCAGCAGCAGAACTTACTCACACATAGATCATGCTTTCACACATCGCCACACTAATATTGCTTCCATTATTATTCGTAATAATCACCTTAAATTATACGTATTAGAACATAATCTACTATCGATACTTTACAAGTTATATTAATTATCCGTTCCTAATTCATCATTTCCTCTCACTACGTCATCAGCGTACTCTGTACAGAAACCTGATTGCGTATCACTTTTCCGGAAAAAGTGATTTTTTGAGGGTTTTAGTCTGAGATGGGCAAAAATTTAATCAATAAAATTCCAACTGAATTAAAACAAAAGTTGACTGAATTTAATTCCAAATTTAGTTTAAATCACTTTTAATGATTAAATTTTTTAATTTAACAAACAACTTTGCCAATGGTTGAACCAGAATCGGGCCAACAACACACCTTCATCCCTCCTGCCTAGCTGGTGCCCAATATCCCATAAAACGGAAAAAATCGATTGAGCCTTTCCGGTTGGTTAACTTTAACCCAAATTAAGTATAATATTTGAATCTACAACTAAATTTTAAATTAGATAATGCATTTGTGGTTTTGCGGTTTTATGGCACACCCATAAATTTGTAAAAAAAAAAACCACTCGTATGGTCTCTGGAGATGTCAAAGCGGATATTTCCTGTGAGAAGTCGATATCGATAATTTGATTCGATTGCAATGCTTTCCTAACTATTAGTAAAAGAGAAAGCACAAAGTTACTCATCAAAAAAGAGGCCTCGCCAAAACGTGGTCCGAACCATGAGTTGAAAAGTCATGTAGTAAATCAATTTGATTATCGATTAAATTTTAAAAAGTTTAATCAATGAAATTAAGGCGGAGGACATAGTATTGACAACTTGCAACCGCAATTATCTGAATTGGTAGGAAGTACACTCAACAGAAATTAAAACAAGATTCTTCAAAGAAGTTAAAAAAGAAAAAGAAAAAGGATAACGGAAACGCAGAGGATTCTAAAAGGATACTGGAATGGCTGGAATGTGTCCAGAAGTTGTGTGAGAGAACCTTCTGGAATCCCACTTTACACTAACACGTACCATCTTATATGTTGTGGCCATAAAAATATCTGCGCTATAATATTGTGACACTTCCTTACAAAAAAATGAATGTCTACTTTTTTGGTAATGTTATTTTCAAAATGATTTCTTCCAGGTTGGTGGCTCACCCAGGATACACAGGATAGTGAATTGACGTTGAACCTCCTAGTGAACAAAACAAACGCACCCCAACAAATACCAAAGTACCTTGGGAAATGCTACAAATAGGCCTAGCGGAAATATAAATAATCTGATCGATTCGAGCGTGCTTCAACAGTTTATATACCAAAAAAGGTTTTTCGGACTATTAACGCATTCCAGTCTGTAACATCTCCTTGATTTAAGATCAGGTGCCGCTTGGATGAAAGAATGACATCATCACAAGAAGACGTTTCTTCTTGACGGAAAGACAACGACGTACAGATTTCTGCCTGTGGTAATTGCCTCCAGACCAGATCAGGGTGCCGCTTAGATGAAAGAATGGCATAATTACATGAAGACGTTTCTTCTTGACGGAAAGACAACGACGTACAGATTTCTGCCTGTGGTTATTGCCTCTAGACCAGATCAGGTGCCGCTTAGATGAAAGAATGGCATCATTACAAGAGGACGTTTCTTCTTGACGGAAAGACAACGACGTACAGATTTCTGCCTGTGGTTATTGCCTCCAGACCAGATCAGGTGCCGCTTAGATGAAAGAATGGCATCATTACAAGAGGACGTTTCTTCTTGACGGAAAGACAACGACGTACAGATTTCTGCCTGCGGTTATCGCCTCCAGTCCTGCTCAGATGTGAATGGAAAACTCCTTCACAAACATTGGTCTCTTGCTCAAAATTTGTGGTGTATCCCAAGACTAGCGATATCAGTTACCATTTCGCTACGAACGCTGAACTAAAACAAGTGATTCACAAGACCAAACATTAGTGATCTTGAATCTTTCACAAGAGTTAGCGCTGCTGTAAAAAAAAAAAAAATTACTTCCATGCTGATAATTGCGCAGATCAACCCACAGTTTAGCAGCCTCACTGCTTTGGTTGATCTCTTTGCAATGGAAACTGAAGTAGAACCTTCATTAATTAATCAAAGTAATCCAAAAACTAGGTTCGCCTGCTAGAACTGTAAAGTAGCTATCTTGGGGAGAGAGGGGGCAGGCTACCCATCAAAAGATTTAAGAGAAATGACCTAAATCTAAATGAGATGTAAACATGGCGTCTGTACGATGGAAAAAGAATGGAAAAACACAAAACCAGCCTCCCAAGTGAATAAAGTATTCATTCATTTATGTCGGCAACTTTTACCGTGTAAAAATGAGAGTTTACTCAAGCTTACTTACTTATACATCCTGTGTGCATACTTTATGCAGTAATAATGCTAGTCCTCTAATTATTAATAATAAAATCTTAAGCATAACGAACTCCAGAAAATGATTATTTCCGGTTTCAACTTCAAATTGAACACCAGTAAACCATACTTCTCCTGTTACTATAATAGAATAAGAAAAAATGAAAAATCAAATGTGAAAAAAAATCCGTTCAAACTATATCCGGAAAATGTGGGTGGGGCGATATAAAGTTGGAACGGAAGCTTGTGTTATGTAAATCATCCAGTGCCTTCTTAAGTTATAACCTTACTTCCTACTGTAACATAGTCAAGTTTTAAATAATGGAATGTTGCGCTTCCCGTTGCTTTCATTGTTTTTTCACAACCTCTTTCCGCATTTATTAAATAATGTTCCGTCTGTTTTATATATATATATATATTTAATAATGTGATACATATATAATGATAGCAGTGAGCACTCTAGCCTGATCTGAAGAGATCCGGAAATAGTAGCACTATATGTACGTATTTGAGACATCTCTTATTTGATGAAATATTCTGTTTAGGAATACGCAATAATACTACTTGCTATATTAAAGGCAGTGGCACTTACATGATAGAGCGAGAGGGAATGAGTGACCCCAATAACGGAAGCGCTACGTGTTTCTTTCCTTTAGAAGTGTAGCAGTATTCTATCGAAAGCCAGCATGGACCATACTATAATCTACATTTTGGTAAATATGATAGAAGTGTACCGTCTTGAGGGCGCCCTGAAGCTGAGCATCGCGCTGGCACTTTTATTCGCTCTATTCTATTAATACAAGTGAACTGGAAAGAAAGGAGACATCTCTTGGCATCAGCATCTTTTTGGGGAAACCTTTCACCTTGAGAGTGTGCACGGTTCAGCAGCAGGTTTCAAAACTCGCCACTTCAATACGGTTTTCATTTTAAAGGCAAGTCATTACTGAGGTTCTAGATTTAGGTAATATATCTTAAATTTAGTCGGTTACTGTTTTAACTTGTTGTTACTTCATTTAAGGATGAAAAAATCGAACTAACAGAAGGGATTAGAACAGTGGTTTTCGGGTTCGAATCCAGCTTCCCTTCCTAGGAGCTTCTCCGACGATGGAAAGTGTTGTCTGTAACGAGAGAACTGTTGCCTGTAGGGCGACAGTGGCCCTGTACTTTTTACAATCAGAAATTGAGCCTATACATTTTTCCATCGACTAAAATTTGTTGAGAAGACGCTGTGTAGGATGTTGTGTACAGTTAACATGATGAACATCATGATAAAGAGTTCATGGTTAGAAGCATGAACATCATCAGCAAGGCTAAGTCCGTGTTGGGCCCTAACTTAACCTCGCCAGTTAGAACAACTAACGGGAGTTGCAGAACCGGCTACTACCCTTAAAGTCACCACTTTCTAACTTCAGGTTTGGAAACTTCGCATTCTGTGGAACACGAAACTTTTTCCGGCATCTCGAAACCACAAACCGGATATTTCCGGTTAAATCCCCCCCCCCTAAAAGAAGAAAAATTGTACGATTGCAACAACACCTTTTCTAGAGTAAAAGAAAGAGTTGAAGAAAGTAAAAAAACATTTAAAAATCTGTACATGCAGAGACAAAGTTTAACCTTTATATATTTTTTTTTTACTTTATTTTCCAGCGAGTAACATTTAAGATGAGGAGGAGGGCGTGGAGGCAGCGACTAATTCAAGTGTCAAAGAGTTGGCGTCATATTGGTGGAGGCGGTGGTAAGTTGGTATGCGCGTGGCCACCGTTCTGTGTGTAGACAATGGGCCTGCCCCACACCTCCTCCTTAATGAGAGCCTAAGTGTTTCCGCCGCCTCTCTTAAACCCCAACCGCCTCTCCTAACAGCACAAGGCGCCCTGGCTGCTGGCCTACATAACCACGGGGGCTGTGTTTTAGCGGTACTAAGTGGTGTCCATGGGTTACATGTACTATCTCTTCTCGCATTACATTCATTATCCCCTAATATTCATACCTGGCTCGCATTTCCCTTTCCACCGTAACATTGTTACGCTCCTACACTCTTGGGAATCCGATCCGATCTAAGAAAGCATAGTACAAATTACTGGAGTTGGAGATAGTTAAAAAGACCAACTCTAATAGGGCCCTCTTAGTACACCGCTAGATCCATTAACAAATTTGTATAAAGTTGGCATATTTACATCTAGTTTCTGCCATTTCGCAGGTGTACGTAATATGATGACATTGCAGGCATATTGAAAATGCATATTCAGAATGTAAAATTGCAATATTCAATGAAAATTAAAGTTATTGTTGCAGCAGGAATAAATTGCAAGGTCGAAACTTAGAAACCAGATCGTCTGTTCAACACATCGGAGGGCAGAGAACATAAAATTTAACTGGCCAGCGACGGAAATACAGGGACCAATGCCCTGTTCTAGCATTTCAAAGACAAGAAAACCACCATTTTTGGGCCTATCCTTCCGGTTTCTAGCATTTGCTGAGCCCGGGGTTGTGGCGGCTGAATCACAACGTCTCGGCCATCCCACACTTAACGATTCACACAGATATCCTTCATCTCTTCCGGTAATTGGGTAACCGTTTTCCCAGCTCATGTTATCTTCCAAAAGAGTGAATAGGAAATAGACATTGGATACCAGGACGGCACTAAGGGCAGACTTTTGAATTTTGATGTGAGATGGAAGGTTTTGCATGCGCTGAAGAATAAGTGCTCTGATCCAACACGGCCTAGTAAGTCCATTTTTCCTCTTGTTTTGAAATGAGACTTCCTGGGGGGGTCTCTTTTTAATTGGTAATGGCCATTATCAGAAAATTCAATCGACTTCCCAGTTTGTAAACAAACTCGCCTTCTTCATCAGTATAAGTTGGAGGAGACTCTCTTTTATTCTCTTAGGCTGGAAACATAGTGGAGCGGCGATGATAGCGAAGAGCAAAGCGGCGAAAACAAACACTCTCTGTAGATAGCGTTGCTCTATCTTCGCTTTGCTTCCCACTATGCGCGGTCCCATATGTTAACTTGTGTTTAATTTCGCCGCTTTGCTCTTTGCTATCATCGCCGCAACCACTATGTTTCCAGCCTTACGTAGCTGAAGTCGAGATTCCCAATGAGGTTTCTGACATCAAACTTAGCTGTATCAGGAATCGTCGGGTTCAGATAAAGACGCACGCTTCTGGAACTAATGATTTTTGCCAATGCTTATTCTCTTCATTAGGACCCTAAAGGACCTACATACACGTTCTCTCTGAGCTTGCCTTGTTTTTGAGAATGGGAGTTCTGGGGTTGAAAAACACAGCATCACTTTAAATCATCTTCAATTTTTTTTTCGCCCGTAATATTTTACTTGGCATAAGGATCAGTTGGGCGAACAAGTTATTTTTTTTGCGTCATAGAGAATAGACAAGGAAGCTTAAAAAATCTCTGCAAATATTTTATATTTTTTAAATTATGAGTATAAATATACACTTTTCTCATCTAAAGACTGTACTAAATTCTTCTCTTTAGTTTTGGAACAGATGTGTTAGAAAGTGCGTAACGTTTGCCAAAATAATCGTCTACGTGCTGCCAACTGAGAGATATAAGGTAACTTAATTCCCTAATCACGTATTAATTATACGGCTAATTAGCAGTCAGGTGCCAAAAATTACTTTAAAATAGCTTGGCCCAAATCCAAATAGGTTCTAATAAACAATCCATAGAGAATGGCTACTGGAAGCTGAACAGGAAGGATTCGGTGATGCAAATCTTTAAATATAGTAAACTTCCAGATGTACAAACTTACCGCGTTACTATGTGATTGATCAGTCTTCAGTTCTTTGTGATTGCTGAACTGTACATAAACAGCTCTGCCTCTAAGCTGAGCCATACAACTGCCGAAGTACTGCACCATCGCTGACGCCGACAGTTCATCTCCCATCTCCAGGAAAGCCTGCGTCCACAAAAGAAAAAAGAAGTTAGAATAACCAAATATGCATTTATTTATTTATTTTTTTAAATTTTAGGGAAAAGTTTGGACAAATATGTTTAAGATTAATAATAATAAAACAAATTCATTCTGAGTATATGTACACAAACTGAAAATATAAATCGATATTGGGGCGATGAATATTGATGACGTGGAATATTGGGCCGTAGAGAGGAAGTCAAAGTGTGTTCTCGTCTGGGAAAGAACTTACCCATCTGTTTGATATCAATATTAAGAAATACTTCCGCTCACATCAAAGAGAGCAAGAAAATATCTTTAATATTATGAGATGAAACAGAGACAAATAGTTTTTGAAAGACATCCCGGCAGGACAAATATTGATGTAACTAGAATATAAATTTAAAGAGAGAATGACAGTGTGCTTATGTCTGTTCCCGTTTCTTTGAATGTCTTCTAAATGATTCACTACTTGGGCTCATACAGAACTTCCAACATCTTTTCTGGCAATTAGAACAAAATCTAAAACGTTCCATGCTTTTTAACTTAAAAATGCTGAAAAAACGGACTTCTTTACTTAATATTTCTCCAAATGGGCTTTATCCATCAAGACAACGCGCGATGGCTCACACTGCATTGTCTGTCAAGACGTTTCTAGCCAAAAGTACAACATCCCAGTTTTAGGCCATTCGCCTTATTCGCCTGACTTGGCCCCATGTGTGTCTTTTATCTGTTCCCCAAAGTAAAATCTGCATTAAAAGAAACACGATTTCGGTCCAGTTGAAGCTGTGAAAGAAAAAGCGGCACGCGTCATGCAGGAGCTCACAGAAAAAGACTTCCAGCACTGTTTCGAACAATAGTAAATTCGCATGGAGCGTTTTAGTGATAGGGGAGGGGTGTATATTGAAGGAGATAATAACTAAATATGTATAAATTTAAAATAAAATGTTTCGCAGCAATAGTCTTGTTATTTAATAGCCACACCTCATTTTTCTAGCAACTTATATAAAATATAACAAATATAAATGGCTAGACAAATTGGCAACAGCATAAAGGTTGAAAATAGATTCTTGTACTTGCTGATGAATTCCCGTATTTGTTTATATAATATGTATATATAAAACTGAACCATTGTCTTGTTTAACAGGATTACCTCCTGGTAAATCATCCGCTGCCAACCGACGCATATTATAAATAAATAATGGCAATAAAAGTCATTCTTAAAATTAAAATATAATAATGGCACCGCTTGGAATCGTTCGGACTTTGATAGATATAGAAGATACTTTTAATGTGCAGCAAAATCTGGCGGAAAGTTTGCGCAGCATTTTTGGGATTTAAAAAATAAACAAATATAGAAGAATAAACGTGTAACTTCCGCACTTAATTAAATTTTGCTGCAATTAAGTTAGCTTGCCAGAAATAATCTTGCTTGAGTCTTGTTTTCTCTAGTAAGAGATAATTGCAACTAACTTCTAGGAGGTCTGCTGAACCTGAATAATGGAATCCAACAGGTGCGCAATTTATTTCATCCTACCTGACATTTAGAGAGAGAGAGAGAGAGAGAGAGAGAGAGAGAGACTGTAGTTAGTATGTTAATAATAGGACGTATTACTTCCGCATTAATCTTATCTTGGCCTTAAACTAGAAATAAAGCCAACTATCTTGCACTAAACGGACATAATAGTGGTGAGAAATGAATAAAACAGAAGATGCTGCAGATAATTAACAGGTGTGAGTTCTAATGAAAATTATATGGATGTTATTTTAAGATTAAGTACCCTCCTTTTTCATGATATTAAACCAAAATTTGGTGCCTTTACACAACTACACAACTTACCCTAACAATTAAGATAAATACATTTTCTTGTGACTAAGAAATAGGTACGTAAAAATTACTTTAAGAAAAAAATACAAAATTTATTCAAGTAAAGGGGCTTTTCCGCTTCAATATTGATTTTCCTTCAAATACGGAATTTCCCTGGCATGTCAATATTGTGTATGTAATATGGCCGTAACACTCAAGGCACAGGAAAGCTTAAACCTACTGCTTAGTTACAGTACCTGCAAAGATAAAATTACCCAAGTTTAATCGGTAAATCGGTAACGTTGATATCATTTATCAAGAAATGAAGGTAAAAATTTGGATTTGGCAAAGTGGCTCACGGAGTCAGTCCACAGTTACTACTAATTCCAGAATTTATGTAGCTCCTGATAATCACATAGATGGACGCAAATTGTAAAAACACCCTGGAACCCTAAAAAAGCTTATATTTGCTTCTGAAAACTTTAAACCCAAAACCAAAATTAAGAGAAAGTATGAGGTGATACCCTAAGTTTACAATACAAAACCCAGTAAACTACATAAATAAGTATTAAGTTCCTTTCAATGTCAGCTCTAATCTTTTCCTGCAACTTAGTATCTGAAACTTTGTCTTCTTTCTTGGGAAAAACTGATTTTTGGCTGGTTTTTACGAAAATATTAAGCTACAGTGGTCAAAAAAAGTATTCATACACTAAGTACTGAACTTTTGTTTCTAGGATGACTATTTCTTCAGCACTGAAATCGAAGATAGTAACAATGAATTTAATGCTCTCATTTTCTTTTATAAACATAAAGAATTGATTAAAAAGCAGCAAAATAAAACCCTATTGAAAATTCATGGTCTTGTTTGGAGCGAAAAATTCGAAAATTGAAATGTTCTTCCAGAGAAGAGCTCAGAACCAATTTAAAGAAATCATGGGCAGAAATCACATCTCAAGAGACACTAAACCTGGTGGAATCTATGCCAAGGAGGCTTCAGGCAATAATAAATGCAAAGGGCAATAATAAATTCTTACAAATTATTAGGTATTTAGTTTTGCGTTAATTATAACATTCAGACTGTGTATGAATAGTTATTTATTTAACAAGTGTGGAAAGTAGTACTTTTCCTCACGCGAGGCAGGGTTTGCACGCATGAGCGAACGAAGCGAGTTAAATATTATATTTTTTCTGCAACCATTAGATTTATTAACTAAAAAAATTAAAAATTTCATTTTTACAGTCTACAAAAAGTAATTTATTTATTATAATATAAACATTTATTGTTATATTACAATTATTTACATTACTTACGTATTATTACATTACTTATTACATTTTCTGCTGTTTCTTTTATTGATGGAGGAGTGTTTTCTAAACAGGAATCACTAGAATCCATTTTAAATTTCTATAAGGTAACACTATAACCTTTTTAACTGTTATAATTAAAAATATCTAATTATTTATTAAAGTATTATTTTTATTTCTATATTCCTTTCAATTTTTATTTTATTTTTTAATATTCGTTTTTTAATTATTTAGTTACGTTAAATAAGCTTATTAAAGTTTTACAGAAAATATTTATGTTAATAACAAAACTTCTTATATCAAGGAAGCACAATAAAGTTTTTCCACTCACTAGTGAGGAAAGTGACACTAATGGGAATTTTTCCCCACTAGTGTGGGAAGTTGGGCATTACACAGCTGATTTTAATTGAGTAATGAGAACTTCCCTACATGGTTGCAGAAAATACTTATTTTGCATACAATAAATTATTTTTCTGCTTTTTAATCAATTCTTTATGTTTATAAAAGAAAATGAGAGCATTAAATCCATTGTTACTATCTTCGATTTCAGCGCTGAAGAAATAGTCATCCTAGAAACAAAAGTTCAGTAGATAAAGTAAGAAAACTTAGTGTATGAATACTTTTTTTGACCACTGTAAGTTCAAAGTGCTAAGTTCAAACAATGTACTACTTAGAAATATATCTCCTTAACAAAAACTTACAGTTTAAAAAGTTAAGTATAAGGGTTGATTAAGCGCCAAAAGGTACACAAATCAGCTAGTACCCAACATTTCATTCAAGCTTAGTTGATATAATTTAAGTAATTTTGCTGCATTAACTTTTCCTTCACATTTTTTAGAATTTATTAGATGTCACAGACCCTTATGCTGGCCAGTTCGTTGATAATATTATTTGGTTATAATTATGATAAAATGTATATTATATCTTCGTTTTTAAATAGGTACTTTATTTTAACTCTATTCCAAATTATTCTTCTGATTTATCTTTAATATGCCCTTTATTCTGAAGTTGTCACATCTTATACATGCATGTTAAAGTAGAAAAAGACAAAGTTAGAGTCGGCTACTGTTTAAATTTGAATCACGGAGGATTTAAAACAATATTTCAGACTTGAATTCGTCTTACCGAAATATTCGTGAGCACAAATAACACACAGTTAATAACAAGTAGATTATTCAACAACAATTATTCATTTCTCAATTGTAATTTAATTTTACTTATAGTAAAATACTGGAATAATTAGCTGTCCTAAAAGTATGCAATACTTATTTATTTTATATTACATAACATATATATAACATTGTGAGAAGAACAGCTACATTGAGAGTGTGATTGAAGAAAACTATATTATTTGCGATAGAGCCAGATAATTATTACCTATTATTATAAACGTTTGACTACTTCATAAAATAACAATTACTTTAATCGAAGAATGAACTTAAACCGACAATTTTAATAAAAATAAAATAATCGAAATCATTGATGTATGTTGGTGTAAGCATTTTTTTAAAAAAGTTTTTAAATTTTGTAGCCTCGTAATTTTTTTTATTTTTTATACCGTTTTCTTTTTAACCTGTAATTAATAGTTTGATTATTATAGATTAATAGATATTAAAGTCAATCTACAGTGCTACTTGAACAAATATTTTGTAGATGAAAATGGCCAGCATAAGGGTCTGTGACATCTAATAAATTCTAAAAAATGTGAAGGAAAAGTTAATGCAGCAAAATTACTTAAATTATATCAACTAAGCTTGAATGAAATGTTGGGTACTAGCTGATTTGTGTACCTTTTGGCGCTTAATCAACCCTTATACTTAACTTTTTAAACTGTAAGTTTTTGTTAAGGAGATTTTTGTACCTTTTGGATAGATTTTCATTTTTGTCTATTTTGCTAAGTTACATATCTGCTTTACTGCTTTTTTTAAATTAGGAATAAGCAATTCTATCATTATAACCTGATAAGGTGTTAAGTAGGAACCGTAACTACCACTGGAGAGATCTTTTTAAAGAATGATTATAGTTGCGGTCCCCAAACCATCCTCAATAACAATTTTTTTGAGAAAGCCTTTTTATATAAAATAGGAAGGTATTTGTACGTAAAAAGCAAATTTAAACTGCGATTTCAGACCTTCCTTTTAAGAGGAGTAAGAAAAATAAACGGGCGATTACAGTACTTCTCCCTAAAAGGCAAAGAGGCAAAGATTTTGAATCGAACGACAATTCATTAATGTAAATAGGTTCATCCATTGATAATTTTAACGATTTCAGTACTTCCTCTTAGTAGGTGTAAGAGCATGATGGCACTTCACAGCCATGTAGAGGAGCTTTAATCACTTCTTCGTGCTAAATTTTATCAAAATCGGACAAAGCGTTATAGAAATATTGGTAATAATAGTTTTAGAAACGGCCATACTTGGGTGGGGCAAACTCCCCTCCATATGAGGCGTAGCGACGAGACTTTTAAAGTGCAAATCTGTACAAAATTTCGATTCGAATGACACTTCATTCATGAAAATCAGTTCACTTGTCGATAATTTGAAACGATTGCTATACTTCCCCTTAACTAGTGTAAGAGCAGATCGCCGCTTTAATGTTACGTAGGGGAGCCCTAACTCTATCATCCTACCAAATTTTATCAAAATCGGGCTAAGATTTACAGAGTAATTAGTAATAATAATTTTGAAGGGGGCCTTACATAAAGGGGGCTAACTCCTCTCTAATTCGGTGTACAGCGTCGAGACCCCCAAAAGGCACATCTACATAAAATTCCGAATCGAATGTCACCTCATTCATGAAAATCGGTTCTCGCGTTTAGGCGCTACGTAGTTTACAAAAAAGGTAACAACAACAAGAAGAAGAAGAAGAAGAAGAAGAAGAAGAAGAAGAAGAAGAAGAAGAAGAAGAAGAAGAAGAAGAAGAACAACAACAACAACAACAACAACAACAACAACAACAACAACAACAATTTCTGAAAATGCCGTTTTTGCTCATTTTCGGCAACTTTTTTCTCGAAATCTATTAGGTCTGGGGGGTTGCAAAAAAATTACAGTTATAAAGGAGGGTTTGCCCTATATTTTAAAGAAAATTTGGGAATTTTATCTTTTATAGAAAAAGAGAAAAAAATTGTCAAAGTTGGGTGTTTTTCAACGTTACGCTTTTTCGTGCAGTTTTTGACGATCAATCCTTATACAACTGTCCTACCGGACAGTTTTAATGTACTATTTACACGAGGAAGGGGTTTTAACATTATACAATATTAATAATAATATTAATAATAATAATACAATCCCACAAACTTATTTGGTAAAAGCAAGATATTTTTATGAAAATATAAAAACTTAGAGGTAAAAATTGTAGTCTTTTCACGCCATGCTTTAATTGCATTCAAATTATTGCAACCTAATCATGTTGTGCATCAATGTTGCTCCTAAAAAGCAATTATTTCAGTGATGCCAGAAAAGTCACACTGGAAAACTATACCGAGGATGCACCAATCTGACGTTACTCTGGAAATGGACTTTCCACAGTTATTTAGTCATGTGTTAACATTTGGAAAGAATATTATTTCAGTTTCATCTTCCAATTTACGCAGGTAAATCTTTCTCTATTTTTTTTCTTTATTCAGGATTACAGAAATGGAGGAAAAGTGTTCATCCATTCAGGTAGAAAAGAAAAAGAAAAGCGATGCAAAGTTTTCTCGAAAGGTTTGAGCTACATCTACTCCAATGAACGTGAAAATGATCTCCGGCGATGTTTTGTTTTCTTTATCAGATTCTAAACTAGAAGGAAATTCAGCCTGGAATAAAAGGTTGGTGGCCAGGGCGTGTAGAAGAGACGCGCTCTGTTCCTTAGGAGCAAATCAAGTTCACCAGCCTGGAATGAACACAATACTTTTTACATATTGCTTCCATGGTAGCGGCGACCTTATCCAAAAATAATATCGTCAAATATCACTTTTCATTTTCTAACATTTGTAAGTATTGTATAATACAGGGTGGAACCGGATAAGTGACGAAAAATTTTTTCTGTTAAACTATATTCAAAATGTAGTACAACGCCGCCTGAACGAGTGTCCTATCTCTATCTATTAGAGAGTTATGATTTTTTCAGGTTTATTTCGACTAAACCCGACCTTACGTCATAAAAACACTATTTCTCATCTTGTGCCTCACTTATTTACATTTTTCACCTCATTTTCGTATTCAGCATTAAATTTCCTATAATAATAGATCATTTTCGTAGTTATTTAACTTTAGTCAGATTCATTTATTACAATAAGAACGTTATTTTTTTAGGAATCTAGAATTTTCATGAATTTTCAAAAATTAGCCTCTTCGACAAAATTGGCCTTAGAGGCTGTCGAATTTCTCAAAAACTGCTCCTTTTAATACTCTTTCCAATGGTATAATAATCAGTTTCAATAATAGCTGTTTTCTTTGGTCTATTACTAAGAAAGTGCTGAAAAACACGGTGTTAGCGAAGGAAGCAAAGTGGACTGGATGAAGCGTACTCGCATATCAATACTATTATTTATTAACAAAATCATTTCTTTAAGCATGTAAAATACATAATTACTTAGTAATTATTGATGTATCATGTTCTCAAAATGCCGACCTCGATTCCTGACGCATAACCGAGCGCGTTTTCGCATTGCTCCCAGTGTTGTTGAATCTTCCTCACAACGTTAGCAGAAATTTAATTTATCAACAAGACGGAGCTCCACCTTATTATTCGGTGAACGTCAGAAGATGGTTGTCGCAACGTTTTCCTGAGTGGATAGGGCGAGGTGGAACTACCGCGTGGCCACAGAGATCTCCTGACCTCAACCCTATGGACCACTTCGTATGGGGTTTTCTTAAGAGTGAGGTCTACAAGGTTGAGGTCAACAGTGAAGAAGAGGTGAGAAGACGGGTAATTGCTGCTTCAGAAAAACTGAAAGAACATTTTCAACAACACTGGGAGCAATGCGAAAACGCGCTCGGTTATGCGTCAGGAATCGAGGTCGGCATTTTGAGAACATGATACATCAATAATTACTAAGTAATTATGTATTTTACATGCTTAAAGAAATGATTTTGTTAATAAATAATAATTTTGATATGCGAGTACGCTTCATCCAGTCCCCTTTGCTTCCTTCGCTAACACCGTGTTTTTCAGCACTTTCTCAGTAATAGACCAAAGAAAACAGCTATTATTGAAACTGATTATTATACCATTGGAAAGAGTATTAAAAGGAGCAGTTTTTGTGAAATTTGACAGCCTCTAAGACCAATTTTGTCGAAGAGGCTAATTTTTGAAAATTCATGAAAATTCTAAATTCCTAAAAAAATTAACGTTCTTATTGTAATAAATGAATCTGACTAAAGTTAAATAACTACGAAAATGATCTATTATTATAGGAAATTTAATGCTGAATCCGAAAATGAGGTGAAAAATGTAAATAAGTGAGGCACAAGATGAGAAATAGTGTTTTTATGACGTAAGGTCAGGTTTAGTCGAAATAAACCTGAAAAAATCATAACTCTCTAATAGATAGAGATAGGACACTCGTTCAGGCGGCGTTGTACTACATTTTGAATATAGTTTAACAGAAAAAATTTTTCGTCACTTATCCGGTTCCACCCTGTATATATTTAATGGGGTAATTTTGTTATAAATACAGTTTCTCCATTTTCTATTTTAAGTTACAGTCACATTCACAAGTTTTGTTTGATTAAAACTAATATAAGTCTAACCTCAAATTGTGAATTAAAATCCTTGCGCTGGGGAAAATCTGCGAATGA
The DNA here is from genome assembly GCF_049639745.1 of Rhodnius prolixus. NCBI lineage: Eukaryota > Metazoa > Arthropoda > Insecta > Hemiptera > Reduviidae > Rhodnius > Rhodnius prolixus. The sequence continues at coordinate 9,061,118 of NW_027411592.1, read as the reverse complement.
ATCTTAGAAATAGGGAAATTTGCATTTTTTCAGACAGTCAATCGGCACTGAAGGCCCTCTCTTCCTTCAGAACTACCTCTTCCCTGATCTGGGAATGTAAAAGGCTCTAGATCAACTGGCTCGGCACAATAAAGTCCGACTTGAGTGGGTGCCGGGCCATGTGGGGATTGAGGGGAATGAAATAGCTGATCTGCTGGCCAGGAATGGAGCTAGTACTCCCTTCATTGGCCCAAGACCAGTCCTGGGGATCACTAGGGGTGCAGTTCGTGAGGCTCTCAGAGACTGGATCTGGATAGAACATGAAAAGTACTGGGTGATGCTTCCTGGGGTCAAACACGGCAAGAGGGTTATGCCCTTGTTGTGCAAACAAAGAACTAAAGTGACTCTAGGTTTGGGCAGGAATCAGATCACTCTGATTACAGGCCTATTCCTAGTGCACGGAAGGTTCAGGAAGCACCTGCCCAAGGTAGGGCTTATTAGCTCGGAAACGATGTGCAGACTGTGCCAGGAAGAGGAAGAAACGGCCTCTCGGAAGAAACGGAGAGACTGCGCTACGAAATCTTTGGTACCTTGAGTCCAGAGGAGATTGTAGCGCAGAAGGAACTGGTAGGAAAAGCCCTCAACCTTCTTAGTAGGGGAGGGAAGGCACAATAAGCCTCTTAGTGGCTGCAGTGCCATGGGGGCATGGGTCCCGTCCCGCCGTGTAAAATCTTAAAAAAATCTAACTTCAAATTGTGAATTAAAATCCTTTTTCTAATGACGCAAATCAGGGTGAACAGTGTGAGATTGAGGAGTCAAATTACAACCATAATAGACTGGAGGATCTTTAGAATGGATGTGATTCAGTGAGGCAATTTTGATGAGCCTGCCTCTCTGAAGGATTTGATGACCTGCATCTTATGTCACAGACCGGTTTAAGGGTAACCAGTGTGAAGAATCAAAAGGACTATTAGATTCTATAATCTTAAGGCACCTGCCTTGTAATATATACAGAGAATTGTTCACCTTATTTGGTGACTGATTCATCCAACCAATAGGGAGAAAGATTATTAATTTCAGTGATAAATTTTTAATTTTTTTACTTCCAACCTTTCGGTTTAGGGTCAAAGGTCAGGGCTGTGAAACATATATTTTTTCAATCACTAAATTAATTTGTAATTTTTTTTATATAAATAAGTACTATACAGTCCTGAAGATGACCTAGGTCGGAAGCTTGAAATTAAAATAAATTGTAAATTGGCAATAATCGTTCTTTTCTTGACTTTGCCAAATGATTCTTTGGAGAAACAAGAAAATATGGTGTCACACAGTTTAGTAGAGCACCGTTTGTTAAAGTCTTTCTACATTAACAGCTAGAAGAGTTTTTAAGTGAATCCGGAATGGTCGTCAAGTGCGAGAAGGAAAGAGGTGCTTGAGTAAATAATTGTTAAAGAGAAGTTACATGTGCTATTACTTTTAGAATTTAAGTTGGTAAAAGTGATGGAAAAGTATGAGCTAGATGGTGGTGCTTGCCACTAGATAGCAGCATGTCTGTAATCCATTAAGGCGGCTGCAACCTCTCCCACAGGAAACATTCAACCACCTCCTCTCCAAGTACCTAGTGGCAGCAGAAGAAGAGGTGTACAGGAGCAGGATTAGGGATTGACGTGTGTTTGCGTTGCACGTTAAGAGGATACGTGCAGGTTAGGGGGGATGTGCCCCACTAACTGCTCGCACACTCTACGGAGCAGCCTCTATATCCCATTTACATTCCCGACCATGCCCCCCCCCCGGACATTCCACTGGAATAGTGGCGTTTCAAAGTGTACCTTCACGTGTTCAGAATGTATTCCAAAAAAACATATAGTCAATCCTTCACGTCAGTCCACCACATCCCAAAACTACTCTACAAAATTTTCCTACCTCTGAGATGAAAAAAAAAAAATACATCAAGTTATAAATTTGAAAGAGTTTCTGAATTCGTAAATATTTCCGGGGGGATGCTTGCCGATAAATGAAGTCTAAATGTGCATTTGAACAGGAAATATTAACAAGGGGCATTAATTGACAAGGGACTGTCCAAAGGAGCATTCGTGCAAGAGCTTCAAGTAGGCCAAAAACACTGCCAACAAAATCATCGTCCAGGACGACTCACCTTTTAAACTATAACTAAATGCAGTTTCTTAAGCGGAGCTCTTAGGCGGAAATCTGTTTACATTCTGGGTAAGTAAGAAAGCGGAACAATTAGTTGTGGTCTCAAAAAAAGTTTACGAGAATGTCAAAAAGACTAAATTCATTCTAAAATAAAACATAAATATACGAGGTCTGTAAATTAAGTAATGAGACTGATTTTTTAAAAAAATTTTATTCAAAAAGAATTACAATTCTATATTGTCACCTTCAAAATAACTTCCTTCTGAAGCCACACAGCGCTGGAGACGTTTCTTCCACTCCTCTTAGCAGTGCTCGAACTCCGGTATACTGAAATAGCCTTCACCTGGTCGGTTACAGCCGTTTAAATGTTTTCGGACTGTCCCAAAATGAGTTCCCTTGAGGTGATTTCTGGAACGTGTCATTAATGGTAACGAGTCTTGAGTGTTTTCGTGTACGACCCAGAAACCAAGCGCCAGAGCATGGAGTGGCACACTTCAACCTCTCTAAGGCCCAAAAAAGTAAGGATGGCGAAGTCGAAGATCAAATGCATGATGATTTGTTTTTTTTTTTATATCCACAAGAATCGTCCACAAAGAGTTCCTACCACAAGGTCAAACGGTCAATCAACACTTTTACCGAGAGGTTCTTGAATAACTTCGAAAAAGGGTCATTCGTGTGAGACCAAGAACATCAAGAACAAGTGGGTGTTGCATCACGATAATGCCCCTTGTCACACAGCAATTTCAATAAACGAGTTTTTGGCCAGTAAAAACATTCCTGTGGCTCCTCAGCCTCCTTATTCGCCTGACTTGAGTCCTTGTGACTTTTTTCACTTCCCGAAGTTGAAAAATTGGGACAGTCGAAAACATTCAAACGGCTGTAACCGACCAGCTGAAGGCTATTCCAGTATCGGAGTTCGAGCACTGCTATGAGGAGTGGAAGAAACGTCTCCAGCGCTGTGTGGCAACAGAAGGAAGTTATTTTGAAGGTGACAATATAGAATAGTAATTCTTTTTGAATAATTTTTTTTAAAAAATCAGTCTCATTACTTAATTTACAGACCTCGTATGTTTGCTGCTTCAATAATTCAAACTTGCCCTACCGCGATCTCGGGTCCATGAGCTATCTAGATGACTGAGGCTCACAGCTCATCAGCCCTCAAGTTGAGAGAAGCTCCTAAAACCGGAGCTCTAGTTAATACAGGGTGGGGCGTGGAAACTTCCTGTTTTGAAAAGGAAATTAAACACACTACACGTTTCATTCCACTTCATTTTATTTTATTTTCTTTATTGCCAAGCATATCGACCGGGATATTGTCAATTTCGGCTTGGGATGTTGTTCTATAGGGGTGTTGCGACGATCCTTGTTGAAACTTGAGACTTGAGATAACCACACAGAAAGTGATCAGGGGGGGGCTCGCAGGGAGATCAGTCAAAACTTCCGAAATCGACTGAATCAGTGTAAATTTCAGTGGAGGGGGGTGACATTGTGTTTAAAACTTGTAAATTCAAATTTCCAATGATGGTGTGGTAGGCGGGAAAATGAAAATGAAGTGGAATGAAACGGTAGGGTGTTTTATTTCCTTTTTCAAAACAGGAAGATTCCACGCCCCATCCTGTATTACTTCCGCAAAACCAAGACTGTGCAGTGTGACACAAAGCTGAGAGAGCTGAAGTGAGTGATTACCAAGTTCTTGACTAACACAAGATGCATTGAGTTGGGGGACTGCTTCTTGCATGCTGCATTCTAATTTTTTTTATTAAGTTGAACACCATCGGAAATAGTGAATTCCAATGTTACAGTTAAAATCTAAATCTTCGGACCCAACTTCCAGAAAAGTGTTTCAAATTAGGATGACTCAGTTTTCATTCAAAGTAAAACGAGAATGATAGCAATCGTTTGAATCCTTTCTAGGAAGACTTCCTTCTTTTAACTATAATTATTAGCTCACTGGTTAACGGTTAACGCACCTGGATTCCTAGGCGAAAATCCCTGGCTTCGAATCCACTTGATTTTCTCTACCTTATATTTTTTAAAATAACACTTTTATTTATTTACAATAAGTAACAATATTACTTGTAGCCATGTTTTGTTGACCTGTATGATTTAGTAGTTAATTAAAACAATGAACACGAGGTTAAAACAACCCAACCAAGCTTCTGTGTGCGCCGCCCCCTTCACTAAAATAAAAGAATTATATTCGGGATAAGGGTCCTATTTTGATGCCGACAATATGTTTCCTCCTGCATCCCAATTAGTATTAATTGGGGGTAATTTACCATTGTTGGCCGCGCAATAACTTTTGAGCTGGTCCACTACTTGTACACAACAAAAGAAGAAGACGGTCCCTTGCGAACCACCAGCTACAGCCAGCTCAGAAGGAGGGAGTTACCATCACACAATGGTGTCCACAATGGAGCATTATAACTCTATTAGCCTTATTTAATTAATATATATCCCCGTCTTATTTATAATATAAACTTCTGCTGACATTTTGATGTACAAATTATTTCTTGTTACTATCGGAATGTTCACTTTTTACTCAACAACTTGTAGAACCAACTTCTTATACTCTAAGCAAGATGACTATGCTAAAATTAATTCAGTTTTAAACAAATCAAAACGCTAAAAAAACGTTCTGCGCGATATAATAACTTTTTGACTCATCAATTTAGTCTCTTTTCTACCCTCAGATTTCATCCACGAAGCGCATAACCTTGGTCTCCCTCTTTCCTCCAAAATACCTCTCCCCCCTCGGCTCTGTCTACTAAGACTGATTTCTGGGACCTTGCTGGCCAGCCATTCTCTCTGTGCAAATCGCGTCATTTTGATGACAACGAATTGGTTGTGCTGATGAACCTCAATAGCCACAAGAGGCAAAGGCATACAAAGTATAAGCGGACAAAAGTTGAAAGACGAGAGGATTTGCGCGGATAAACCGAAACGTCCATTACGGAAATTAACACTGTAACCGTGAAAACTGAAGAGTGACATTCCCTACTGCAGGATCTTAAGATAGGATAAGGCACTTTCTCAAGCCTTACAGTCTTACCTTCTAGGGCCAACTCAAGTTCCTAAACATAGCATTCTGAGGAAACTTATACAAAGCATGATCAATAAACTATGTCCTCTCAGCAGAAGTGAGGAACCCTGTTTCAGAACCCAAGTAACGACCTAAAGTCACTTCTGTTTCATAAAAATGATTTCTACTTTTTCGGAAAGTGTTCTTGTTTTGAAGAGCTGAATTTGCATTTTTTTTAAAAAATGCGACTTCCAGAAGATTGTACTTTTGAGCTACTTAACTTCACTTCCAGACAGATCTAATCTAAGTCAATGGAAACACTGTCAACGGTAGAGCAAATCTCCTTACTCATCGACTTCGTTCTCATTTCAATAACCTTCAGCCCATACTCTTCGGGTACCACCCCTTCAGGCATTTGGGCCACATTATTTGCGGAGAGGCCGGATACAGCTTTGAAGAGAGTATTCGGATTGCCACTTCAGTAAACAGAATAGAATACATAGAATATTGCAGAGGAAGTTACAAACTTTTAAACAGGAAATCAAGAAGAACCTTCTTGGTATCACAACCTTTACGGTGTTCTTAATCAGTCCAACAATTTGGCAAAAAAGTCTTGTATTTCCTACTTATCGTAAACTATTCTCAACACAATGCACTAATGATGCAAGAAGTTTCACTATTTTCGACGATGATTCACTACTTTTCTCTCTTGCAATTAATTGGATATCTCCTTTTCCTTTTGCTCAAGGAGTGTCCCTGGCCTAACGATCTTCTCCCAACAGATACGTGCATCAATCTTACCCTGAGAGAGGCCATTGATTCTTATATTTTTAGAAAAACCAGATTTCCATAGAAATTATTTAAAATTTCTTCCACTTGGAAAGAATTTTTTACGATGTAATAAAAAAAAACAAAAAAAAACGGAAGCTAGAAATGAAGTGAGTTCATAACTTAGAAACAACTAAAAGAGTGGCTAAGTTAAATTTTCCCACTTTCTTTGTAAAATAAACTTTTTTGATTGGTTTAATTATATTTCATCGTTTTAACGTATTCTAGTAGGACTTTTCTGGTTGGTTCTCTACTTGGCAAATAAATGAGGCTGTTTAAAAGGGCGGAGGGAAGAGAAAGAGAGGGAGAGAGAGGCACATAGACCGACAGACAAAGTTTGTCGTTACTTCTTGTTTGCAAGATAAGAGTGCTGTGAGGGGTGGTGGAGGAGGAGGAGGCAGCCTCCCTAAATACACCTTTCTTGTCATCATTCCCTCCGCAATCATCTCAAACGAACCATCTCTGGTTCCCTCTCACTCTCGCCATTAACCAGTCTGAACATGCTTTGCCAATTTACTCCATTCAATTATATTTATACATAAATAAATTTTAATAAAGTTAATGTACATTCATCTGAATATATTTTTGATTTTTCTCTTTAAGGTTTAAAACTAAAACCTGTTTTTTGGGGGCAATTTATTAGTATAGTAGTTTAGTATAAAATGGGGAAACTCACCTGGTTTTTACCTTTCAGTACCAAAACATTTGTCACTCGGCCAAAAGGAATGCCAAGATGTATAATTTCCGCTTCGGTCACCTCATTTGGTATATTTCGTATGTGAATCACTCTGGAAGGTTTTGATAAACATTTGTCAAGTTTGGCCTGCAAAACAAAAAATATATATATATATATTTTTTTATTTATTTATCAACTAGCAGTTTTACAAGAGAGATAGGACTTCACAAAATATAGTAAAAATATATAATATACATTACGAGAAAATAGAAAAATTAGACCTATAAAAAAACAACCAATAGTCAGCCCAATGTATAAGAAAGATATCCTCTGGACACATCATTTGGAAAATTTAACTAACTCACAAATTTTAACCAATAAAAGTTTATTTTGGACATTTTTACGATATCAATTTTTATTGCATTATTCGATAATTTATCAAATACCTATGGGGGAAAATTGGCAAAAAAAATTTAAATAGTATTTTTCCTAGAAATAATTACCAAAAACGATTGGCTAATCTCATTGGCGAACGGAATGTGTAATGTGGGCGGACTGTAGCTGATGACGTAGTCACATGTTAAGCCACTCCCTCACCAATAAAAGCACAGTTATCCAGTACATAAAATGGTGGTCTTTCACTTTCATTCAATCATCTAGATTTTACTTTCTTTTACTTCAGGAAAATATTTCATTAACTTTGTTGATTCTGCATTACATTAGAAGTATGAAACCGGAAATATCAAAACATGTTTATTTTGGACATTTTTAAGATATCAATTTTTATTGAATTATTCGATAATTTATCAAATACCTATGGGGGAAAAATTAGTAGAAAAAATTTAAATAGTATTTTTCCTAGAAATAATTACCAAAAACGATTGGCTAATCTCATTGGCGAACGGAATGTGTAATGTGGGCGGACTGTAGCTGATGACGTAGTCACATGTTAAGCCACTCCCTCACCAATAAAAGCACAGTTATCCAGTACATAAAATGGTGCTCTTTCACTTTCATTCAATCATCTAGATTTTACTTTCTTTTACTTCAGGAAAATATTTCATTAACTTTGTTGATTCTGCATTACATTAGAAGTATGAAACCGGAAATATAATGTTGAAAACATGTTTATTTTGGACATTTTTACGATATCAATTTTTATTGAATTATTCGATAATTTATCAAATACCTATGGGGGGAAAAATTAGTAAAAAAAAATTAAATAGTATTTTTCAGTATAGCAGAATCGCCCCCCGAGTCGCTATAACACCATCTTTGGCATGTAAAGAGTTATCTCGATAGGCAATTTGATGGGCGTGTAATATCGACTCGGGGGGGCGATTCAGTGGCCACCTCGTTCACCGGACTTGACACCTATGGACTATTTCCTTTGGGTATACCTGAAAAAGAAGGTGATTATTCATAACTTTTTTCTTTCTTTCCTTATTTCTGCTTATCTAAAAGCATTTCTAAATCTAGGTGTATCAGAATCAAGCCGGGATTACATCTGTAGATGAACTAAAGCAGAGAATAATAGATGCCTGTAACTCGGTTAAAGCCGAATCTATTTCTTTGGCAGTAAGGGACAATTGGCAGGAAAGAGCATGTCTATGCATCTCTAATGGTGGGGGCCATTTCGAGCATGATCTGTAATATTAATGAGGAGTAAAATTTATAATAAAATAGTACTTTTCTTCTTATTCAATCAAAAAACCGTTATAATATTATCATTTTGAAATTTCTTATAAGAATCATGTTTTCATTCATAACTTCTAAAATATCGCTCACAGGAAAAAACCGTTCAAGTAAATTTTTCTTAAATGAAATAGAGGAATCTATTTCTGAAATAAAAACCACACCTCCCCATTTGAAAAAAATGAAGTTGGTGCCTGTATCTCGCTACTGGAAGCACCGAAAAAATTTTACAAATTAAATTTGGATTTCTAACTATAAAACTAAGGGGGACACGTACCTTTTAGTTTTTTTTCTAACTATCTTAGTTTGGGAGAAAAAGTCCGTTATCCATATACGAGCTTGGGACACCCTGTACAGTGCAGTAGAAGAAGAAATGTCCCAAATTTTCCATTTCATTTCTATTGCACAAACTGCACAACACGCCACCATTCAAACTGCACTTATTAGCTTCATAGAGTATCCTTACTACATTTTTATGAGAGAAACAAAGTTGAGCTCTAATTTTTGTAATTTATAAATAAGTCTCTCCAACGCCCCAACTGGCTGTTACTGTAGCGGGAATTCAATACATTTTCAACCGCTAGACTGTACCAGTGGTTCGACCATTTCTCAGTTAAATCTTTATTAACACTTTTCCATCAACTGAGGGAGCGAGCCTCGTGCTGATATATATAATTAAATCAATAAAAATTCAAGATAATGTTCAACTTTTTTTTTCATCAATTTTTTCCCCGGAAAAATCTATTTTAGTTCTGGGTGAAGGAAATAACTGGGTTTCTCTTTCACGGAAATGGCCGCTATTCACCCTTAAAATGAAGGAAATCGCTTAAAATTAAGGGTGAATATCTTGGAAAGAGGGTTTTTCCTGTCTCACTTCCGTCTATCGTCCAATCAGTTAAGTAGGGGGGATAAAACAACCTTGAGAATCTCCGTAGAGAACGTCCGTGCGAGGGTGGGGAATGACTCCAAGTTGACTTTTCATTTTAAGGTTCTATAAAAAAAAAGAAGAAAATATTTTGGACGATGAACTTTTGAACTTATGAATTTCTTTGGGCTTAAAAAATTAAAAGACTTTCAAATGGCAGGCTTAAAAAAAATATTGGCTACAAAAAAATGCTTTTCACATTGAGGAATGAAACGGAAAAGGATTTAAAAAAAGCAGAATCCGATCACAGACCAGAAAATAATGCAGGTACTGGGGAGGGGAGGAGCACTGCCCTTCCGGCTCCCTTACTCCTTCCACACCCACACACAACACACTGCCGGCACTTTTATCCATTCGCAAAAGAAAGCACTATCAGAGCACGCACTACGGAACAAAGTCCCCTTCCTCTTGCTCCCCCTCCCCAAAAAAAAGCCCCGCTAACTTCCAAAGAACTAGAAGGGGGAGGGGGAAATGTCATCAAAGTGTTACAACACATAGACACACACACACACAGGATAGACTGACACCGAGAGAATGTAAGTGAAAAGACTGCACATCCAGCATCCAGAACACAAAAGAGAGTAGAGCAACATTACAACCATGGCGATCCTGCACCTACCTGCACGGAATAGAAGTCCCTCGGCCAATAAATCTATTGTAGGATACAGTGGTAGTGATAGTAGATCGGGTATAGGCTACGACTATCCCCAACCCCTACCAACCACAAATCCATTCGAAACCTCTTTTTTTTCCCACCCCCTCTCCATCCTGCAGAGCTCAACACCGCAACTAGTTCCGGCTCTCGCAACATTTAGCTACCTGGGAGACTGCATCAATAAAATCAACCCCAGGGAAGTACCAGCGGCGGCCAAGGGGGAGTGATTCAGGGAACTCTATTATTTCCAATGGTACCATAATTAATATTACTACCAACTGTGGCCAGCCACAGCAAAGCCCCAGCTTTGTTCCTACTTTATTGCGTACATCGTTTGATGGCAAAGACCATTAAAAACAGAGCCAGATCTAGTAACAAATTGGGGACCAGGAAAACAAAAGATGTACGGCTGGAGTGGGCTGTGCGTGAAAATGAGGAACAGAGAGGCTGACAGGGCCACAGGCTCACCACCAGGTTCATCCCTAGATTGTCTGTGCCCATCCTCTCCTGCAGCCAGATAAAGCCATCCAAATACAATGGAACATCACAGTATGATTTGTCCCAACATAAAAGCTAGTTTTTTACTGTGGGTAACCATTCCTCTTTCAGGTCACCCATACACAATACTAGTCATTGTAATCCTAAGATTTGTAATTTACCCATACAATATAAATCTATATTAAATTTGCTCCATGATTACTTTAATATAGCGCAATATAAGTGGTTAAGAGCGTGGCTTTGTAAGTGCGGGATCCCCAGTTCGTATCCCGGCTTATAACTACTTTTTATTAGTTTAAAAAAAAAATGTTACAGTAAAGTAACCGCCCCCCGTCCACGACACCTAATTGGTAGTTGGACGTTAAGCCCCGCCTGAAAAAATAGGCGCCATTACTACACTTTAGTACTACAACATTTACAACTAAAACCTCTCCACTTCATTTCCCATGTGTAGACTTCTATTTCCCAAAAGAAGTAATCTTCAACAATAAGTACCTTGTGCTTACATAACCGGTGTTCCGCGAATATGGTCCAAGTGTTCCGCGAAATTTCAATTTTAAATGTATTGAAATTTAGAAAATTAGGAAAGATAGGAAAACAAAAAATTGTTTCTTTTTTTTTAATTTGAATTTTCCACTACCAAAGCTGGCCTATCTTTTTAAGTCATAGTCTTTTACAGCATTTTTCCAGTGGAAGTGAATTAGTGATGGGCAAAATTGTTCATTTCAATGAACGAGTCGTTCATTTTCTTTTTAATTTTAATTAATACATATATCTTTATTGAAAATTATATTAGATTTTTTATTATTCATTAATTTTCTATTATTATTTATTAATTTTCTATTATTATTTATTATTCATTAATTTTAAGTTCTTGCTAAATACCGAATTTCAAATTTTTTAATGTTAGTGTTCCGCGAGAAAAATATATACATAATTGTGTTCCGCGTCTTTAAAAATGGTTAAGAACCACTGGCTTAGAGGAATCCTATGTAAATTTATGAATGTACAAGGGATATCTCATCTGTTCTAAAACATACGGAAAATAAAATGTATGGGTGAGTAGAGTATATACATTTTTTTGTTTTTTTCAAATTCACTGAACAGACTACGACTAATCTGCATGCTGCACATTTGATTGGCTGTTAATACAGAAATGGAGGAAGAAATGTAGGTTTTTCTCTAGTGTGGAAGTGAGAAAGGAGAATTTGAGAATAAATACATTTTAAAAAATTTATTATTCAAACCAAAAAAGCGGAACAAATTCCCATAGCAGAGAGGAGTTATGTATTTTATTTAAATAGATATGGCGGCCACACAACAATGCTCTTGATAATATTTAGGTGGTACAGCAAGGTGGCCACCAGATTGGATCCAACAGAGCGAACATTTTTCTGTTCGGGAAAAACTTTTTTGTTTTAGTTCTAGAATTTCTTTTTATTTTATTATTTATATATTTATTTATTCTTTTAGATTAAGTGGTGGGGAGAGATATGTTTGCTGTTGGAGGATCGCCGCCATCGCTGCGTATTCAGTTGTTGGGCCCAAATAGTATATGTATGCAAATTAATATGGGAAAATCCAGAATGCACACATATGCTCATAACTCATACAAAACATAGGGGAGTGTTGGTGCCCGCATTTTGGTGGAGGAGGAGGAACGGAGTGGTTTTCAATCTCACCCGGAAGCAAGACCCCAGCTAGGGTGAGGGCCAGTGAGAATTCATTCTTTACCACCGTTGAGTATACCACAGTGGGGCCGGATAAGAGGAGGAAATCGGATATTCTCACCAACCTTGCCACCGATTAATTTTCCGGGACGCTAGGGATCATCGTGGGTTTACTGTATATATACACTTGGAGAGGATGAAGCGGTCGGTATAGAAAAAGATGGGTGGGAAAAAAAAAGAAGAAGGTTAAGAGGATGATGAAATCTGCTGGGTGGTAACACAAAATCTGGAAACGATACTAGAGATTATCCTGTAGGAGGCAAAAGGAGGAAACGAGATGAATTGTTGTAGAATGGGAAGGAGAAGTTCGTTCGTTCGTTCTCTCTCTCTCTCTCTCTCTCTCTCTCTCTCTCTCTCTCTCTCAGCTCACCCACCACGAAGAAGCACCAACTGTTTTAGATGAACAGGAAGTGGGTTGGCACCATCCAAAGGTGGGTTAGAGTTCCTGTGTGTGAAGTAGAACCACCACAACTAACAATAACCACCTCCACATCGACCAACTTTCAGCCAGAATTTATCTCTTCTTATTCTGTGTCGAGCAGCACGCAGCGCGCAGAGTTGTGTATTTTCCCATCAGGTTCTTTTACATATAAATATATGCGCATAGATGGGAGGAAAACTGGCAAACTTTCGCCACCCATTCTGGGAAATACACCAACATTATGGCGGGGGAAAAATTGATATTAAAAGAAAAATAAAAAACAAAAATAAATAAGTACAGATAATACAATGTATTGTGGATTGTCTTAGCACTTCAGCTACACAATTAGCTGCAATTAAATACAATTTCAAATCTCGAAAAGCTAAGGCATCAATCTTTAAGTTTTAAATAGATTTAGCTGCTGACCAAGCTCATGAGAAAAAACAGAGCTTTTTCCTTTCTTTGGCACCTGAAACTCTTGTGCTTCTCTAGATTGTGTTCAGAATGAAGCTGTGTGACAAAAACTGCAAGCACCAAATTAACGAGAGGCAAACCTACCCCGTGGTAGCACTCGGCATAAGAGATTTAATAGCTGTAATCAGATATTGGAGCTAATCTCGTGGTCACTGGCGCTTAAGATGTCTAACTAAGAGGATCGTCACGAATTGTTTTGGTAAGAGAGGCGACAGACTAAAGGATTTTGATGGACAGGAAAGGAATACAAGTAGTAAGAAGAATCTGTGGTGTGACGTTTGTGAATGGCCGATGGAGGTGTAAAACAAATGAAGAAATTGATGCCCTATCTTTTTTAAAAAAGAAACAATTATTAATTTTGTAAAAACAAGCATATTGAGATGGGCTGGCCATGTGGCACGAATGAAAAGGGAAAGAATGCAAAGTAGGGTACTGGAAATGGAGTTATACGGGAAAAGAAGAAGAGGAAGACCCAGAGGCAGATGGAAGGATGAAATTGATAGGGACACCAGGAAGTTGGGAATAAGGAATTGGAAGCGTGAGGCGCAGGATAAAGATAGATGGAGATAATTAAGGTTCGGACAGACCTGTAGTGCCAGAGAGTTAGTTAGTAAGTAGGAAAGGAATACAGTGGTACCTCCGTTTTCGAACGACTTGACTTTCGAACAAATGGATATTCGACCAAGAAATTCGAGAAAATATTGTCCTGAAATCCGAACAAAACATTTGGAACTCGAACACCACCGAGACGAGCCGAGTTGTTTTTATATTTACACTTAGATAGATCTTATTTCTTGTTTAGATACATGTTTTTACATAAAAATATAAAAATTAGGCCAGTAAAACGAAAAACAACTTACATTATTTCTTATGGGATAAATTGTTTCGGTTCTCGACCGCACTTCCGGGACGAATTGTGGTCGAGAACCGAGGTACCACTGTATTGAGATCATTATGATTGGTTCAGTTGGATGCTTAGAAGGGGTTGTCGATTGTGCGGAGTATTTTGGTTTCTTAGGAAGTTCAACCGTTTGGCAGAACCCCATAGTTCGATTTCGTAGGTTCATGTTGGTCTTTGTTCAAGTAACCGTTTGTTCTCTAGCCGGGATCGGCTGTCTAATAGTCTTTTGACATTATCTTATAGTCTTTTCGTATTACTTTGTCGAACTATGAAAAACCAACATCAGTCTTCAAATTTAATGCTACAATTTTTTCATTAATAATTTATTTTCAAGTAAAAATCTGTGCAGCAATCATCAACACAACACAGTGTTGTAAAAGTTTTTGCCAAACAAATTTTGTTTTACTATTATGCAGCAAACACAATTAAGATGTAATCCAAAGTGATGGATGTAGCGATAAATATATCCTGGAATTCCCACAGGATTATGATAAAAGGACTAAGTACAATATATAGAATGTTATTATGAAATGGTTTATTGATTTGTAGGAACATACGTATATATATGGAGGGGGGATAAAATGATGTTGCCGTCATATTTACCTGGCAAATAATCTACTGTAATTACAAATAAAGGTAAATATTTTCTCTTGTAACCAGTATGTATCCTAGTTTTGTATTCAATTAAAACAGGTAACAAATAACTGGTCAATCTAGGATGAACAAAAAATTCTTACACTCTGGGTGAAAAGGAGTAGTTCACTGAAGTAGTCCTTTCTTCCCTGAGAGCTATTTTTGTGGTTTATCCCTTCTTTCTTATTGTCTAGACTTAATTTCCGTTTGGGATCGGGTAAGAATAGTCCCAAGGTATCCCCAGCCAGTCGTAAGAGGCGACGCGTACGGATACCATCTTCACCCTGGAACGGTGTAGTAAGTCCAAGCTGACACCAGGATGGTGCGGAGAAACCGTAAGTCATGGTATCCATGACTGGGCCAGTGACCATTCTAGGCCTTAAGTAGGAGACATAGTCTCCTCTCTGCCTAATGGTACCAAGGGATCGTGAGTCAGCCCGCTGGAGTTCTGTCTCCAGGCTCACGAGTTGAGGAAAGGTTTTGTGGTGATGGTAGAGTCCCTATGATCTATTGTGTGGAAGGAGGATGGTTGGTTAGGCTTCGGGAATAGGTACGCCACCTTATAAGTCTCAACAAGAACACGTCTAGTCTTAATATGGACTTTAGCCTCTCTACTCAATCCTTCTTTGCACATCTCAGCCTGCAGGTTCTCTCTGGCTCTGCAAGTTTGTCACAAGAGCCTGGATCAGGTTGTCGTCTCCTGGACCGCCATTTACACAGGCATCCTCTTAACAGGAAACCACTATTCCTCTCCAGTAAACATGGCCAAACTTAAATTATCCTTAGAGAGTTATGGAAACGCACTTAGTCTTTTTTTGGGGGCATTAGCTTTCGCCATACAGCCAGCATCGTCTAGGTGCTTATCACTAGAATATCACTCACTCTCCATTCTTACTTATAAATACATTCGCTTCACACATTCATCCCTCTACTATATATGACTATTTACATAAACTACAGCTAATGGATGAATCAGTACTCAGTGCTCCTGTCATCCTTATAGCTTAACCTAAATTAAAATCACGTAATCCTTCTGTAATCATTTTCTTCCATTCATTCTATAACTTTTAAATACATTCATATTTCTTTACTAGCTCTGCTATCGACTTAAGCACATAGATGTTGGTGGAGAATATTATGTCTTCGTAGCGAAATGGTGCATCTAAATACCTGTGTATGTCGTGAAGCATTCGTTTCCTTTCTACCACATATCGTGGACATATCATTATTACATGTTTGAAATCCTCCTCCTCATTGCAATCTACGCAAATAGGAGAGGACCTTACTTAGTGTTGGATCCTCACAAGGAGTTGCGGTCCCCCTTGACCAGAATTTTCTTTGAGCGACAATTGCCGTTGGCAGCATTGGTTGTTTGGACGTGGTGGGGATGGTGACCAGTGCAAGGCAGAAGTTCAGTTGCCCTTGGGCATCTCAAGAGAGTAGGGGTGCCAACTGATTATGTCTGTGTGTCCGCCATTGCCAGGTTTTTAGCGTCGGTCTGGCTGGAACTGTTTTCGCCAAGAACTGGACAACCCTTTAGCCGCCCGGTTGAACGATGTACTTTTGTCGTCTTGTGATAAATCAATTTGTGAGTGTTATAATCAGCCCAATTAAGTCAGAAAACCTGTCGGTTTCATTAAGTCAGAAAACTTGTCAGCCCAATTAAGTCAGAAAACCTGTCGGTTTAATTAAGTCAGAAAACCTGACAGTGTAATTAAGTCAGAAAACCTGTAAGTCTAATTAATTCAGTTTTATGTATTTGGATCATGATCCGTTTTGAATATGAGTTTAAAATTGTAAATATACCAAATATATTTGTTATTGCATAAGTGAAGGTATTCTGAGTGTTGGTGGCGTCCCCACCCTTCCCTTTCCTTTAGTTTTATTTCATAGTCAAAGACTTTTCACTTAGTATTGGTGATTTACTAAATTCTCATTTAGTAGTAGCTGCTGCTAGGTTAAACACGCTTTGTAGAACATTTTTAACGTGTTACGTCCCGACAAAAAAAAAGATTGCTGCGCCCTTATTGCAAGGATTTATAAATAAATAAAAAAGGGAATATGGAATTTAATTTGTGAAAAGAAGGAAAAGAAGTGAAAGGAAGCTGGGAGTTAATCTGGAGAAGAATGTATGGTGAGCTCTTACAAATATATAGTTGGGTACACACAACAAATATACCAGAGGACCGGTGAAGAGGAAATACAAGATGGAGGAGGAGGGTAAATAATTGATTGTGGTGGTGTCATGGTGGCGCTGTACTGTTATATGGACCAGCAGGGCACTAATACACGAACGGATAAAGAATCAGGGGAGAGAACAACTACAAGAGAAATGATAAAGGGGCATTCCGCCCCCGCGTATCCGAGATATGTACACTGGTAATGTACACAGTAGAAGTCTAACGGAAACATATATAATACTAATCCTCACTAAAACCTCAACATTTTCTATTTTTCTACTTTTTTACCTCTTTCTTAACTCAATACATATTTTTTTTTTTTGGAATGTGATCACTGAAAGAGATAATGGATTAATCTGGACCAAAGAAGTTCACTTCATTCTTGAGATTCTATCCTTCTCACATAACGTTAAATTAATTGGTTTTGAAAGAGGAAGTTGTCCAGTGGAAATCTGAAGGAGTATAGCCGGATGTCCACAAAGCCTAGGCGTCTCTTCAACAACCAAATTCACAAATCTTCTTCTGCAAGGATACATTGAAAATGGTGAATATGTAGGGTTACCATATGTCCCGGTTTGACCGGGACTGTCCCGATTTTAAGCACTTGTCCCAGCGTCCCAGCAGGTTGCTAAATATGTCCCGGTTTTTAAAGGTTAAAAAAAAAAATTGAATATATGTTAAATATAAAGAAATCGTTTGCTTGAGTAGTTTGTATTGAGTGCAACGTTGGTGACTTATTATTTTGTAAAACTAATCTAAATTGAAAATATAGTAAATTTTATGACTTAATTAGAAATGACGAAAATTTTCTAAAAAAAAGTACAATCTTCTGAGAAATACTCTTGTACAAGTAAATAATACACATATATTACTATTATTGGTGTGTAAGTGCATTTTATTATATTTTTATATTTAATAGCTACATTTGTTTGTGATTTTTTACGATATACGTTTAGTTTTGTGACACTCAATAATATTAATAATTTGTAATAGCAAAATATTCATAAAAGTGTAAGTTATACTTTATTAACAATGAAAAAATCTAACAAATTAAGCTATTTATTTATTTTTACCTGACTGTCCCGGTTTGGCGTAAAAAATATATGGTAACCCTATGAATATGGGAATAGGGCGCTAATGACCAAGATGTCGATGCGCCGAAAAAAAAAAAAAAATATAGGAATAGACGTCATCGGAAATAAACTTTTAAGCCTATAGTGTTCGGGGGGTAATGGATACCATCTTATAGCCAATCGGTTCTTGTTAAACACGTGAACCGAATAACTTTTGTGAGTGTCCTTGTCATAGAAACCCTTCAGCTTTACTTTTTGGTTGATGAAGTTATATTAGATTTATCGTGATACTAGGAGCTAAAGATTGATTCCCGTTCCAGCATAGTCAATATAAAGATTTGAACTTTACATGACCATCGATCAATTCCTCATACCCACGTGATCTGGTCTGCCAACAATGAAAGTGGAATATGAAGCTGTCTTCCCTCCGTGAGTGGCTAAATTCGTCCTCACCAACCTGAAATAGACGCTGGCAGCCCTAACAACAAACTGAATATCAGATCAAATGCCCCTTGTAACCTCTGTTCGGTGGACTTCGGCATATTACATTTTATCCGTTGTGGCACGCACGTTTATGGAATCCCTGATCGGTTTTAGACTTACATCCATCAGGATAAGTAGATTAATCAGTGATTATCACTTCACTTACTTAGTGACTTATTCAGCAAGTGTAGGGCGAGACTTTAACGAAAGTGAAATCAAGATCTCTACACCAAACTGATCTACCTGTGGGATGAAACCGATCAACGATATACAATAAACATGCGGCTACGACATCTCACTGATTATCTTGGAGTTGGCTTGCCGATGTCTCTTAGTTAGTAAGATAGAATCGGTAGAAAAACAATTTTAAAAACAGCGACTTTAGCTCGCGTAGAGACTTCTTTCTTTCCTGTAAAACTGTTTCTGGTGGCGTTGAAAAACCTTCCTGCCGCACCTATTCTTTCTCTTAAATTATAAATACCCCGCTCCATTATAAATTATTAAACGTAATAATAATAGAGCTTATGTCAACCTTAAGAACTGCAAATCTACCGAGTAAACTACAGCATTTAGGCGGCCAAGAATCCAACTGCACACTGAGTTGAATCATTCAGACTATGCTGAACCTATTGTTTCAGAAAAACTGACTTTTCCTCAGGTAATAACTTATTGGGATATTTGGGAAAATAAAAGTTCCTTGACTTTACTCCAATAGTAGGAAAGCTAGGTAGTAGCTGACTAAAAGCACGAGGTGAGCAGGCTATTGGCTACAGTGTTTGAAGAAAAAGCCAGATATAGTGTGGACAAACATAATGACAACGTGGTGACAATGCGGACAACCATCAAAAGTGCAAACAACATTATTACCACAGGACAAACAACACCACCAGCCACCAGCACACCGAAGCTTCTTCCTCTGCCCTCCAAATCAATACACAATGTGCCTCTTCTTCTGTGTCGTAGAGTACTTTACAACCGCTTGGTCATGTATCAGGTTTGCAATAATAAATCTTGCAAGAAATTACTTTTACTTATTGCAATTATTAAATTTCTAACATACATTTAGAGAGAAAGAGGATTGCTGCGACTTCTGCATTTCCACATCAGAAAATGTTTAAGCCATTTTCATGTCCAAGATTTTCATATCCAGGAATTGTTCCGAGTAAAATAGTTATGAAGATAAGTGCCCCTAACCGAGAGAACTCCAAACCATTTCTTTAAGATAACCAGAACTTCTTATTTTCTTTTGATCAAGCAACCTCTCAAGGTTGCAAATACAACGATTTCGGAAGATGATGAGGATAAAAGCCGCCGTCTTTCCTCCGTCCCAGGATACCTTCAACAACAAAAAATTCAAGAAAAATTGCAGCTAATTTCAAGAGAAGTTTGTGTAAATCTGCACAGTAAAAAACTGATTTTCCGCCAAACTTTGACTCCAGTCAATGTTTTCCTTTGATACTATGGACGTGACAAACTAGTAAAAAGCTGAAGAAGCACTTGCAGGGGCAAGCTTCAAATTCAGAACTCCAGATCAATTAATTTTTCTCCAGAATCCAGTTGGAAATTCCACTTCCAAAATTTATCAAGCAGTATGATACTTTAGATTTAGCCAAAGTTCAATCTTAAGCACCAGTTTTTTTTTGTTTTCTTTAAAATTTATTTTGTAATTTACAATCTGTATACGGTATACAATAAGTAAATAGGATGTAAATAAGATGAACTGGTGCGGGAGGAGAGAAACTACCAGAGAGGAGAATGTGAGAAGGAGAGTGAGAGGAGGAGAGAGGAGAGTAATGATATTTAGGTGTTCAGCCTACAAGGAAGTCGCGGGGCCACCGGCGATTCAGTCGGCGAGGAGTATTAGGGATGTCAGAGAAAGCGAGAGACAGTACAAGAGGATAGCTGCAGTTATTTACGATATGAAGCATTTAGTAAGCACTGGTTGTTAGTAATCAATGTTGCAGTCTAATTACTAAAAATCTATAGCTAAGTAGCCTAAGAAAGTATTGAATAAGCGCTTCCTTGGCTAGTGTGTGTGTGAAAAGGATGATCGATGAAAACAATGTAGGACGTAGAAGATCAGATAAGAAGAACAGAATTACCAATTTGACTAAATTGTATTTTTCTCCCCCAATATTCGATGTGATCATTCTGTCTTGGAAAAACAAACAGAAGAAACGATCAAGATCTGGTGGTGGTTGGACGAGGTTGTAGAGGATGCGAAAGGAAAGAGAAGGTTTGGTTGGTTTTGGCCAGCCTGGACAATAGCAATGGGGAGAGGGGGTACAATGATAATGTCAACCGAACTAAAGTTGAATTAGAGTGGGGTGTAAGTGTAGAGTTTATTTGTCAAAGGTGCTATTGAAATAAAATTGCGAGTAGAAACAGAGAGAGAATTTAGTTGAAGAGAGAGTTAGACTGGGTTGGAATGAAAGTTGGGCAGGAAGATGGCGACGGAAGGTAGATGCAAGCTGGGGGGAAATGGTTGGAATTAAAGTCAGTGTTAGAGAAGGGAAGGAGTTGAGGAGAGATAGTGACAGTCGGACTGGCAGCAACAAGGGAAGACAATTTAGAAGGCTGTGGTGAAGCAGGGTGCTCTACTAACCTCCTGATGGTGGTGCCAAGAGTTGAAGTGAGGCACTGAGGAGAATGAACATTGTTCCAACAATCGCACACATGCACACGCCCCACGGAGAGAGCAAGAAGGGACGTGACAGTTCCAAACCTAACCGCTGCTCTCTGAGAGCATCTCCCAAAACCAAACTCCCTGAAATACCCCCTCCACCTATAACTATGCTTCCCCTGGTTCCTGTCCTCAGGTAATACCGGATGAAATTCAACATGAAACGTTTTCATAAACGCATTCACATACAAACACCACAATGAAACATTCAACTTGATCGTATTATTTACCTATTAACAAGTTATTCTACACAAGATTCTTGTAAGATCGTAACAAACATTGTCAGAAAATAGCACGTTGTGATGATAAATGGAAATTCCACTTTCTTAAGCGATGATCCTGCTTTCTAGTGGCAAAGTGTACAAATAAACGATGAACTCATTTAATTTCTCACTTAAGAAAACAAAACTTTCGATTTAATGGCGAGAAAGAAAGAATTCACTAGTTTGACTTCCAGCGTAAATACAGACGCATTCCTCTAAAAAATAGCTGACGCGAGTCAACTGCAGGTTTTTGCCAATGCTATCTAAATAATGAAGAAGATTTTGCTAGTCATCTTCCCTTTTTGTAATCGGCACTGTGCTGCTGGTAAACCATACCGTCTTAATTCGCAACCACCTCAAAATAGGAGAAAATTCCAAAAATATGGCTCATCTAAGCGCTTCAATTCTAAAAGAATCCCAGTCCAAAATTCGCCCCTAAAAATCGCCCAAGAACCCACGATATGTATATCAAATTGAAACCTCCACATTGACCTGAATATTCCTGCCTACATCCAAGACCTTTCCCTCATTAAGAACATTTCCACAAATCACCAGCGCCCCACAGAAATCCTCTTTTCAGGCAGCAAAACACCCCTCACATCCCAGTAAATCTTAGACGTCGCTAAGTTTCAATGAGTTATCTTATAGTTTTCTGCATCATCATCATCATCATAATCTATTCCCCTTCTACCGCGTCAGCAGTGTAGGGGCCTTGCATAGTTCCTTCCATTCGGCTCTGTCGCTGGCTAGTACCTTCCTTCTTTCCCATTCAATTCCTCTTGATGTCAGACCGGCCCTCACTTCCTCCTCCCATGTTCTTCTAGACGTCTCGACGTCTTCTTCCCTCCACTCTGGCCTCATATACAGTTTTCGCCACTCGGTCCCCCATCATTCTTGTTACGTGGCCATACCAGCGGAGTTAGTTTGCTGTAATTCTCTCTATGGCCGGTTGTACACACAAGTCTCTTCTTACTGTTGCATTTCTAACTCTATCTCTTCTACTTTTCTCAAATAGCGCATCTCCAACGCTTGGATTTGGCTCTTCAATCTTGTTGTAAGGGGCCAGGACTCACTTGAATACGTTAGAATCGGGAGAGATACAGTTTTGTAAACAGAGACCTTCGCTTGCGTGGAGACTTCCTTTTTCCCAATAAAGGTGTTTCTGGTTGAGTGAAAGAACCTTCCTGCCGCACCTATTCTTTCTCTTATTTCCTCCTCCAGCCTTCCTTTCTCATCTAGATGGGCACCTAGGTTCAACTCTTCTGTTAGTATATTTATATTGAACTGGAGGTTCTTCTCACAATCTGCTGCCACCAAAACGTCATCCGCATATGCCAATATACTAATTCCTACTCTCTGTAGGAACCCAATGATTAGCTTTTTCATTCTCTTTTCACTGTTTCTTACTATTTCATCCATTACAAGAATGAAAAGAAAGGGACTTAGAATACAACCTTGTTTCACTCCTAGGGTTGTATCGAACTCTTTAGATTCCAGGTTCGCTGTACGTACATAGTTTTTTGTTCTTTTGTATATACTTTGTATAGCAATCTGCAGTCCCCTACTGATCCCCTTATTTCCACAAATCACCAGCGCCCCACAGAAATCCTTTTTTCAGGCAGCAAAACACCCCTCAGATCCCAGTAAATCTTAGACGTCGCTAAGTTTCAAAGAGTTATCTATAAGTTTTTCTGCAATTGATTTAATTGGGGAGGATTTACAATCATGAAATAACATCATTGTATCTTGATCTAGATGTTAAAAAATCATACTTTTTATTTGTATGCTACTTTTTAAAAATCAAAACTTATTAATTAAGCACTCATAGAGCGATAAACTATTTAACTTATTTCACTAAATTCATTACAATAATGAAGTCTCTATTTGATGATTGCAACGTTTAAGTTTTTGAGGGCGAAAAGTGCGGCAGCTGACTTTGTCATCTTATTACGACGGGCACAATTTAACAAGCAAAACTTTTCTATTCCCATTTCCTTTTTTAGCTGCCGCCATTTATATTTTAATAACGCTGTTAAAACTTCTGGAAGAATCTCTTCACTCGTTTAACAAAACTACCTTCTTTTTTTAAAACAGACTTTAACTTCTCTTTGACCTTCATTTGTAAAAATTCTTAGTTGAATGATTTGACAGTTTTTTTTTTTGTTCTTTGTGGTAGTTTTGGAAGGTGTGCAAAGGGATTGCTCCTTTTCTACAGTATTCAAGTCCTTTGTGTTTATCATTGCAGGACTTTGCCACCCGAAGATTTACAGGCTGTACAGTAAAAGGAAACGAAACAGAAACGGAGATCAGTTCTGAACTAGTGGTCCATACAGTTTTAAAATATCCCAAAAATCAAAAAATCTCATCTTTCCCAAAAAGACTGTTTCGAAACAAGTCAAAGAGCACAAACTAACTCTAAATAACAATTTCCAATCACGATACAGGAAAAAAAAATATAACGCAATTTCCAGCATTATATGGACCAACCAAATATTCAAACGGAGATCCCCAGTTCGAATACCGCGTATGGCTACTTTATTATTTGTTGGGAAAAATTGTTTATAGTAAAGTATGAGCTTCCGCCCTAGTTCAAGACACCAATTATGGTAGTTGGACGATAGGCCTCGCCTGAAAAAATAATAGGCGATTACTTTACTTTTACCACATATAGTCCAAAATTATTCGAAACGTTATCCTCGGACTTAATCTCACCCACGTTTGACTTTAGTAGATTTAAGAACAGCTGCTACATGACTTAGCTAACTAAGCCTTGTTTATCTATTAAGTTCTCACTACGTAATGTGCGAAGACTTCTCTAAGGACTTAAAACTTTATCATTATTATAATTTCTACGGCTTTCACTACTGAAAACGATATGGTTTTTCTGTTGCCATTAAAAAAATCATGCCTAGACAACCATGGTTTAAGGAAACTGTCACTAATAAATGGGAACCACGCAGTGTGAGGGTCGTATCTTCACAGGATCAACAAAAGGCCCTCTCTCCTCTTTGCGTAGATTGCAATGAGGAGGAGGAAGATTTCAAACATATAATAATGGTATGTCCACGTTATGTAGTAGAAAGGAAACGAATGTTTGACGGTACATACAGGTATTTAGATGCACCATTTCGCTACGAAGATATAATATTCTCCACCAACATCTATGTGCTTAATTCTATGGCAGAGCTAGCAATGAAATATGAATGTATTTAAAAGTTATAGAATTTTTTTTTTCTTTATTCTTGAATTCGCAACTGCGTAATACAAAACGCAACAAGCAAATATGATATCGTATAGTACATAAATGTGATATAAAAAAAATAATATATAAAGTAAAAAACAAAGTAAATAATAAATAAATGAATAATTAAATAAAATAAAATCACTGGAATGGCATGAATGAAGGCCATCCAACGATGACCATCATAAGTCGGTTAATGTAAATACCGAATGAGTGGAATACGAGGATGGCCTTGATTATCTTTCGACCAGGTGACCTCGAGGCCACCGGCGCCTCAGTCTGCGAGAAGGATTTGACGGGAGGTTAGTGCAGGACAGGTTGCTGATTAAGGGGTTATGATGTTGGTAAAGTTTGGAGTGGAATTTGATTTAGCGGGGACTGGGCAATGTCAGAAACAAATGGGATTCGCAGGTCGGTGTGGATGGTATGGTTGCTCACGTAGAAGGGTGCATCAGTGATGGTTCGAAGGATTTTTGACTGGATGGGTGGATTCTGTTTAGGTTCGAACGCTTAGCAGTTCAGATGGGAGCGAGAAGTTATAGAATGAAGCAAGAAAATGATTAGAAAAGGAGTACGTGATTTTTAATTTCGGTTAAGCTATAAGGATGGCAGGAATATAGGAGTACTGATCCATCCATTAGTTGTAAGTTTGTATGTAAATAGTTGTATATAGTAGAGGGATGAATGTGTGAAGCGAATGTATTTATAAGTAAGAACGGAGAGAGTGATATTGTAGTGATAAGCACCTAGACGATGCAGGCTGTATGGCGAAAGCCAATGCCAAGAAAAGAAAAGAAAAACAAAAAATCATCAACGATGATCAGAACTTTACCACTTAATCCGCTTTCTAGGCATCATCAGGAATATTCTTGTCAACTTCCATTTATCTTGGTCCTATTTTTATCTTATTTCTGTTCTATCAACCATGATTTTAATATCACAAGTAACCAGTAAGCGCTTTAATTTTTTTTTTTGTGCTTTGCTATTTTTGAAGCGTCTTACCAACAAAACGTGTTTTGTTTATTCACGGTATTACTCTTGAGAATTCTAAACCAATCAAATTATGAAACAACCAAAAAAAGCTTAATGATAAAAGAGAGAGAACAGATTCAAGGTAATTGCAAAGTAAAGAGGGCATTACTGGGAGGGGGGGCATGAAGTGTGCGTAGCGTACCCAGTTTATACAGTAAACATGAAGGGAAATAAAGCATTGTTAGTAGTCAGGAGTGGCAGGATAAGCATACCACCACTCACAGTGCTAATTAAATCACCTTTAATTAACAAACAATTACGTTCGGCCCGCAGGGATTACCAGTGAATCTACTCAGGATCTACACAATCACACACACACAAACAAACACGTTCACAATAAAGCGATAAATCAGGAGGATCTCTTTCTCTGCCACTAAATAATACTAAAACATAACAACATAACTGAGTAAAATAGCCGGATTGTCGTTAATACGTTTGTACCCCATGTACACATACATAGTGGTTGTATGTCACATAGAGAGAGGGAGAGATGGGCATATATCTAACGTATGTTCATGCCCGAGCCGCCATATATAACAGGTGGAACAGGCTGAATGGAGGGAAAGATACACCCTCACCTGTGTGCATTGCTCTGCAGCTGTGATATGATGCAAAACATAGTAAGTTCTATAACAAAACGCACTACTACCACCACTACTACTAACATAACTATCGTAAACAGAATATTTTGGACGAACAGATGAATATTGTTTGTTTTGTACAGACCACCAACACCACTACCAGTAGCGCTGCAAAATAGGTTATCAACTTCGTTTTACTAACTGTGCATGAAAAGAGCCACATAGGGATTTTGAATAATATAGGTTAATCTAGTGTACAGATTAGGATAGCAAAAGTATGTGATAGGTTATGGGACTTACGCACTTACGCAAGTGATCACTTACGACAGTATTTTCTATAGCCAGAAAACCCTATCCTACTTTAATCCTACTTCAATTCAAAACTTCCTTTTACTCTTTGTAAGGAACAAAGAACCGTGTTCAAACTGTGCATTAATAACATCAGATTTTATTCCTACTAAAATTATCCAATCAAACTGACTTGTTATGATGAACAATTTAATATATCTATATCCATTAAAAACAGACTTCCAAATTTGTAACTGTTCAAAAATTACAAACACTAAAGTTGGATGTTTGGCATTTCTTTGGAAGGGTAGCAAAAGAACAAAGTGATTTAAGCATTTCCGCAAGATGGTTCAATGACTACCAAATAACATCAGATTTTATTTCTACTAAAATTATCCAATCAAACTGTCTTATTATGCGGAAGTTGGAAGATTGGCATTTCTTTGGAAGGGTAGCGAAAAAACAAACTGATTTAAAGCATTTCCACAAATTTGGTTCTTAATGACTGCCAAATTCAGTCACTAGAATCCTTCTTCTGTTTCATACAAGACGATTACGACCAACCTGGAAATTAGAGTGGACTAGGATCACCTTAAGGAAAATAGCTTAGAGTTTTGACTATAACTACAAATCACAGTGGTTCTAAGTACTTTTTAAAAAAGTTAAATAAGTATGAGTTGGCAATTTTTTTTTTTTTTGCCTTTGTGCTACAATCAGCGCGTTAGCGATATAAGTAACAATGATACAACAGAGTAGTAAATGATAAGGTAACGAGTGAAGAAGTTACCCAGTGGTAACACTCCAAAACATTATATGGTTAGTCACTCTCTTCACTTGAGAGGAGATCACGAGGCCACTGTCTCTTAAGGCGTCTTGTCGGGTTGTCAGGAAGAGTTCTAGAAGAAAGATTTTGAGCGAGAGGATTTATATGAGATTGCAGGCTGAAGTGCATGTTTTCTATATCTTGTTTTAGCAACTTCGGTGATAAAAGGAATGTTAAGGTCAGTGTGTATAGTCCAGGTTGGAGGCATAAAATGGAGCGTTTACTTATAGTTCGAAGTATTTTAGATTGAAGAGATTGGAGCGTTTGGTTGAACCCCACAGCTCTATTCCATACGCCCAGATGGGTTTCAAAATAGAAGTATAAATCAGTCTTTTGTTGTCTAGAGAGCAAAAGTTGGCAAAATTTAAACTCACAATTCCGGCTGTTACAATCACTGATCACCTGATTTCCATTACATACAGTCACTTCCGCTGTCAACTATACTGTTCTACTGGGGCTTAAAGGAAGTCTGCAAACATTCCGCAACGCCCCCTTCGCCACCAATAAGCTTTGGGACAAGGTAGAAGACTAGTAAGTGTTCCCAGGCGAGCGAGCACCCAGAATGGAATCTGGGTGTCACACAGACGAGTCTTCTTCAGCTCGGATCCGGGTAAAACATGAAGAAAGTGAACTATGGTTGCTTTTACTTTGGGGACACCACAGTCATCCTAATCCGTTGAAATTACAGGATGTCAAAAAAAATGCTCGATCCTCACAGACTGTGGACATACAGTTTACACTTAAGGATTCACTTATTTCCGATTCTGCAGCATATATCGTACATAAATTTCACCACTTTTTGGAAACCAATCAACAATTACGTGCCGAAGCAAGTGTCTATACTCTGCCGACAATGACCAATTTGCTTAATAAAGCTGATTGTTAATTAATGTTGCAGCCTTGACTGCAGTGTTCTTGAATCATTAATGTCTTGATGAGTAAGAGAGGACCGCGGCGATGAGCGCAGAAGGTCGCTGGTCCAGATCTTGGTGGTAGTAGCTAAACTTCTACAAAATTGTTCTAAGAGCCAAAATAATAAGCTCTTTTAATAAGAGTTATACCAGAATCCTCAACTTTTAAAACCAACATCTCCAAAAAAAGGCAAAGCATAAATGAAATAAGCTCCCTTCCTTACTTATACTTCTATTAGAAGTTATCCATCGAAATTAAATGTAGCCATTTGTTAAATATTACAAAAATGGTGAAAACAAGTTTAAATTAAACAAAGCACACGCCATAAACAGTTCAAGCTTTTCAAAAAAGTTCAACGTATTAAAACTAAAGCACTCTTTCCATCCCTGCCAGATTCAGTAAATGAAATTGCTTTCATATCATGGAAATGGAGAAAAACAAATTATATTCAAAAATAAATTTAGAAAAATAAAACAAACGGGAAAGAGAGAAGAAAACTTCCGCCGCAAATCTAAACCCTCTTCATTACATATTTATAAATATGAGATAAAAACGGAAAAAAAATCAAAATCTGTTACAAAAATAGTAAGAACAGATCTAGAACAAGTTTAATAATCACGTAGGCCTTCGTTTCCAATTTTATTAAAAACCTGTTTTTAAGGATCATAAAGGTGTCCTAATTAGGTTTAGCTGTGTACCTGGAATTCCTGTGAGGGAAAACATTTTATCTTGATTTTTTTTTTGTTTTTCCCTAATACTTTCCACTTAGGGGAAATAATTCGTCAAAATTTTATAATCGAATTTTCACGTAAAATACAACTTTTTGAGATCTTTTAGTTATGATGGAAATTATCGTTTTAGCGATGGTTTTCTTTTCTGGTCGTAGGTTTTCCCTTGTTATAATTACATTAGTTAAAATATCCAAGGCCTAGATCAGGAAACGAACCTTAGTATTATAACAATACATCATCTTAGTTTTGCGGGACTCGCCTCTTATATATAAGGCTACCGTGGCGCCTTATAATACTGTAACTTCCTTATAATGAACTATCGCAGCTCTTAAAATATCATTTCTTAATTGTTTCAAATAAAAGTGATCCAAACTTTTTTGTGAATTTTCCGTTTTCAAGTTATAGTAGACACAAAGACACACCCTCCCAAATTTGTAAAAACACTTTTTTGGCCATTAAGGGACAACAAAAAAAGGGCATATTTCCTGTTAAAAAGAATAATTATCCCCAAGGGATTCTATGAATGCTCTTCCTTACGAAGAAAAGGATTCAAAGCAGAAATTAAAATAGAAAAAAAAAAAAAAAAATCATACAACATTACCTTTTTGATATCGTTATTGTTTTCCGAATGATTATTGTGTTGTGGAGATCCCATGACACCTGCAGGGGTCGGGGTACCGCCTCCACCACCTCCACCGCCACCTCCGAGCACCTCACTGGTTCGCTGTAACAAACACGAATCACAAATGTTAATGTTTCTAGTTTAACTATATAATGATCTAAATATCTCTAAGATTGCTGAAAACAGATGGTTTTACCGAACTTACAGTACATCGCTCGCTCCTAAACATTCTTTATCTTTGTGTATCAATAAATTCTAGTCAGTAGATGTTATAAGAAAGAAGGAAACTGTTTCCATTGTAAGGTTAGTTTTATAACAACAACGACAACTAAAAACAAAGCACTGCACAATTCGAAAGGATAAAACCAAACCGAAGAGGGGGAAAACGCGAAATAAAGTAGGAATTAAAAGAACTGTTTGGTGAACCGGATACAGTTGTTCCTATAAAGAGGGGAAGATTGAAATGTGGAAAGGATGCCTCAGAATAGGCTCTCGTGGAAAGCCAGCAGGATCAAGGATCACAAGAACACTCTCGGCTTAGGCGATTGGAAGGAGATCTAGAGGAAGACACGCCGGGTTGGTGTGGCGGAAGAAGATGGCGCATCAAGGCCCAAAGTAAGGAAAACTTGTGGAGGAGGTCCTTCAGATCCTATTCGAACGAAGGACTATCGATTAGTAATTAAAATCGAGATTTTTAATTATGTTTTGAATAGTCACTTACGGTTCCCCATTTGCCTCAAATTATATGACAGTAATGATGCAATTATTTATTGATCAGATTAGGTGTTGGACCCAAATTTTAAGGCTAACTGGAGTAAGCCATTTTTCTTTCTCCGGCTATGCGATACATCATGTAAGAAGATAAACCATCATATAGAACGGTAAATTTGAGAGATCAAATGCTGGTATAACCGAAGGACCTAATCGATAACCTGAAGATTTAGGACTCATTACTGGAAATATCCAACAAATATAGCCTAAAATCATATTTTTCCTTTAGACCAAGCCCCAGACCGGGAATCGAACCTAGTACCACAATACTTCTAGGCGGTTGAATGTGAAGCCCGTCTGAAAAAAAAATAGGCATTACTTCTCTTTTATAGGCTAAAAAAAGTAAATGCTTTAGTGACTATATTCAGTCACCTAATTTTGGAAACCAAATTGAGTATTTTGAAGTATTCCTATCTAGAAAGTGGAGGAAGCCCTGTTCACTTCTTTACTATGTAAATCGGAGTTAAAATTACACGTGGTTCAAGCGGAAAGCTTTTCCCTGAAGTGCCAATGGGAAGAGGGTATAAAAATGTGGTCGCCAAGCAAAACTGAGGGAGCTAATTAGCTACCAGCGGGACTATCAGCGAAAACCAGAGGAAGATTATCCTTCCGGTTTGAATTTTTAAACAGGAATAAACTGAGCAGATGTGTTCAAAGGAACAGAACAGCCAAAAGATCCACTACGGCTCCCGGAAGTGTTCCGAAACTTCCCACAAAGAATGTAGGCGTCCGGCACAACAAAGTGTGCATTTTAGGTGATGTCTGACGACTTAGGGGGGATGCTGATGTCTGAAGTCTAGTGTTCAGGAGAGTCTACGCTAGTTCTTTTCATGCAAGTGTTTGTAGGGGAG
Source organism: Rhodnius prolixus (assembly GCF_049639745.1). Taxonomy (NCBI): domain Eukaryota; kingdom Metazoa; phylum Arthropoda; class Insecta; order Hemiptera; family Reduviidae; genus Rhodnius; species Rhodnius prolixus. Next base: position 9,029,993 of record NW_027411592.1, on the reverse strand, counting down.
TGATTACTCGCAAGGACGACGCTAAGACTGCTATACTTAGTTAGGAGTCTCACTCTAGAAGTAAGTTACTTGTTACAAACGAATGAATGAAACATTTTTACCTTTTTTTAAATAAAATATATTTAAAAAATTTAAATCCAATCGTTGAAATTAAAATATAACTCAATTATGTTTATTCCAAAAAAATTAAACTAAAATAATTAATTTTCAAAGTTTAATTTTCCCGACATGGAAGACAATGGCCGCAGGCTGACTGTCGAGTTGCACAGTTTTTATTAATAATTTATTGTTGAAAGAGTAGTTTCATTATAATATTAATAAAATTATAAAATCATCATTTTGTATTATTAAAATATTAATTATTACAGTTAAATTTTGATGATATACCCCCCTCCTTTAATGGAGAAGTTATTGAAGCATTAATATCAATTTACGTGTCCCCCAAAACATCACCATCCTACACTCAACGAGCACCGGGGCTTACTCAAACAAAATGGAAGTTATCCTCAATTTAGAATGAGCTCATGAAGTTTCCATCTCTTTTCCTCTGTTGATAACTTTAGGTAGTTTCCTCCACCTTTACGGGAAATCGTCTTAAAACACTCTGTTCGTTAATATTATCGTATTGAATGAAAAATTTCCTAAAAGTTCGAACTTGTTTTAATGTTATGATGACGCTTTTAATGATCAGTCAAAGTTCTCAGAAAGTCTGCAGAAGAATTGGGGTTGGGAACCGTTGGGGTTTTAGGATAGATACCCTGAGTTCCAAACTCCCAGCACTCGGTTTCATTGGGCAATTTGAAGTCCATCAGTAAAGAGGCCACAAAAAAAGGGCTTTTAGGCCTCATCTGATGTGGTATGTAGCAGCCACTCAGTGTATATTTGATAGGGAAAACAAAAATGTTTAATGGAAATCAACAATGGCTTTCCCAACATAAATTGAGAAAATATCAAAATGAAATTTCCTAATGAAACTCTCGTTGAAATTAAAATTTAAATAATAAAGACCAAAAAAATAAAAAATTAAATTTAAAAAGGCACATTGAACAATTTAAAGCAGCACCAATCAGCGTGCAGAATGTGTATGCACAGAACAATGACGCTTGTTACGTCACTGGAATGGCTTGAATAATAGATAGTGTATGAACAATAAGCAGCACTCCCCACCACCAACCGCTAGTAACCAATCAAACATGCTATAAATTATTAAACAATTAATTTATATTTTCCTCTCTAAAAATATTGTGCGCATGCCTGATTTTTTTAAATAATATATTTATAAAATAAAAAATATTAAGTTAGAAGTAGAAAATTTTTGAAAAGTAAAATGAATTAAAATGGCGTATCCATCTGGTAAGTAAGGGAACTTTAAATTAATTTTGAAATATTTATAAGACAAAAAGAAAAGACGCTTTTAGAAATGAAATTGTTCCGAAAATTCCAAAAAGGAAGAAAATGGGAAAATCCAGACTAAAGTTTAAGCAAGAAAATAGACTATGAAATGAATGTAGCCAAAATTTATTGGTAGGTATACTGAATGGGCTAGCTTTGATTGGCCCGTGATTAGCACGATATAGTAAGGATGGGTGATCCCTGAATGTAGTAGCTGAGATATGAGAGGCTGGAAAAGCGGTGTATCAACTATCAGGTAGATAACTTTGAGAGGGGGGATTGGCTCCAGGGTTGCTTTTGGAAGAGCACTCCTTTGGCTCTCTGTTGCAGCACAGTTCAGGCCCCCCCGTTCAATAAGATAAAATTGGAGCATCCTTTGTGGAGGTAATGTTTCTGTGAAGATTTAGGGGGTCTTAAGGAACTGTTTTGGGAGATGAACAACGACGACCAATAAAATCACTTACTTTCAGTATTCATAGAAAATGTAGAGATCCAGATTTTGTTAAATGCTAATTCCAAAATCTCGTAAATCTTAATATTTCAAAGGGGGGGGGCAGCTTCAAATTAATAGACCCAACTGATCGCTATGTAATTATGGTTCCAATGAATTTCTCAATACCCATTAATCTGGAACAACAGTTCCCGTATCTACATGGTGCATTGAAGTAGAGGCATGTAAATCTGTGTGCTTCGGATATGGAATTGCAGAGCGTTACATGTTCTATGGAAATGAACAAAAATAATCAATGAGGTAATAACAAAAAATTCTTTCAGTAAAGAGGATATAGAGCTAAAAAGAACTATAGAGCTAAGAAAGAACTGTAGAGCTAAAACGGAAGTCCAAATTTAAGCGAGACTAAAAAAAACGCCCATCTTTTTCAAATTCAGAAAAAGCGCAAAAAATGTTGACCCTTGACTTTACTTCCTTCTTTACTTACTACTCTTCCTCCTTAAAGCAAGGAAGCTACTTCCTCCTTAAAGCAAGGAAGAGCAGGAAACAATATTAGATTCCCTAGGTGTACACCCAGTTAAGCTTTTGCCCAAAAGTTCTTTTACCTGTTCAAACCTATAAAAATACATTTCTCCAGGTAAAGAAGGTCTGTTTACTTTGAATATGTGAATACCAAGAATGCGGCGCGAAGAAGTAGATGTTGGAGGAGGATGGCAGTTAGAAGGCCCCCAACATCCGCCGGTACAATTACCAATTCCAATATCTATTCGCTGGAACATTGCAGTGCCATAAAACTGAATAGTGGTGATGACTATATCTATTCCAGTTATACAGCAAGCAAAGTGTTTGTTGTTGTTGATGTGCTGCATCTACATTGAAGATTAGATGTAGATAAAAGCATCACTCTGCCTCGTATCTGCTGAACAGAATCATATCATCTCTACTACAACTACGAGTAGATCTCTGTACCATGTTTGACACACTTGTACACTAACACAACCAATAGTTCTTCTACCAAGTACCAGAGTAACCATTCCCCCTAATGTAGCAAAAACACCAGCTAGCTAAACAGTACTCACCCCCGCCGACAACTCTTGAGGGTGGTACATATATTTGAAATTCTTATGAGAGAATACAAAAGGATGATACAAAGAGCTCTTACAACCTCCCCAACGGGACAAACAAACAGCGGTTTGACTAAGCGATGTCTACATTACCTAGACATCATTCCTCCATCAGTCAGACAGGAAACTACATACTCTGCAACACGTCACACATTACTAGTTGCAGTGAATCTCGTTGTCTCATATCATTTCCTTCTTCCTACCATTCTTAAGGTAAAGATACTTTCCAAAACTAAGAATCTTAAGACATATTCAACAATTATTACTAACACGATGTTCTAGATCAGCGTTTCCCAACCTGTAGTACGCAAGTTGCTTGTTGGTGGTACGCGAAAAATAATCAATAATGGCGGACAGAAAACATTTAAAAAACAAAATTAAAGCATAAAAATATCACAGAAACGTTTTTTCCTATAATTCATAAAAAATATTTTAATTAATAATATTATACAGTAAAATTGTTAATATGTACAGCAATAAGGTTAGTTTGTCTTCAAGATATACGAGAAAATATAATAGCACTTTTAACAAGATTAAAATTGTCTTTCATGGAGTATTTTCCAAAACTCGAAATCACAAATGATAATTGGATTTTAAACCCCTTCTATAAAGAAAATTTAGGAAAAGCTACATCATTATCGATAAAAAGAGTAAAGTGATAGATTCGGCCATCTAAGGATGATGTTACACCACCAAGGACATTGTTGTCAATATTAATATAAATGTATTTTGTGTGGATGTAAAGTAGAAGCGGTAAGAAGATAAAACTAGGGTCGGCCGTTTGCAGTTTGTAAGTGCAGGAGGAACACGAAGTGCGCTATAGAGAGCAGGAGGTATCGCTGAGAAAGTTACAGAGTTGTATGTAGAGCAAAGGAAGTGAAGGATGATGAAGATTACAACGGAAGTGTGGCAGGTATGTGTAAAGCAGTGTTTACATATTCAACAGCCCCAGCAAGGAGTTAGTAGCACTGTATACATACTCGTACTACTAAGAGCAAAGCGCACTCATCAATTAGTTAACAGGAAAGGAGGCTGTGTGCTTGGCTCTCTCCGCAGATGGTCTGTCACTAACACAACTAGTGATGGAAGAGAAATAGATACCTAACACCCACAACACTAGCCACATAGACAAGACACTGTCTTCTATAGATTCACTTCCTTGTTCTTCGACTTCATCACACCTCCTCTTTACATGCACACCCTGTCATCGACACCATTAAGAAACTACTTCCGTCACGCAAAATATTCACAAAAACCTCTTTACAATAAAAGAATTACACCACAATCATGGCTCCTTCTCAGCAGCTCTCTTAATTCCATGCATATTTCTTCCAAAACTATGTACACAACGATCTTGTTTATTACACTAGGAAGTCCAATATGTCACCAGAATAGTTCTATTCCTGAATAGTGCAACCAATGTTGCTGTATGCCTATACATACTGGAGCGTTGCTTGTCTAACCAGCTGCAGATGATGCAGGATAAGTTCTTCTTCAAATTAGCGACAATCTTTCCTTCGATACACTCGCATAATAAATCTGTACATTGCTACTAGCACAGTGTATGTTGCTCACCGTATTAGAGTTACCACGCAGAACCGCAAATATGCAGACTGAGTAACTATCAGCTTTCGCAAGAGAGATCGGTAACTGTGACTTGGACACCGTAATTATAGAATGAAGAACGCTTTGTTATAAACTTGGGGCCATGTAGCTAAATTTGTAGTTTAAGTAAGCTGATAATCTATGTGAATAAAGATCTGTATATCCACTTTAGATTAGATTCTATTAAAGGGCGGTTCGCACGCAGGCAATCCAAAATGCCCATTGTTCTCCGCCCTGGTCCTCTCATTTCATAAGATCGGTGTCTCTTAACCTTCAAGACCAACAAATCCGGCTAGATATTGCCGAATAACAGTACAATAAACTAATAAAGTAGTGCTACAGGACCCCAGGGTATCAATGGCGACTCAATCGCCACAGTGCACTGAATAAACCTAGAAAGTTCGTCAAGATAACCAGGTTTGCTTTAATTACACTATGTAACACCAATTTTGTCCCCAGCTTTTAAATGTTATACTCCAATTGCTTATGTCAAATTAAAAATAGCTAACATTCATCATAAACTTCGCTTTTGTGACCACGGCAACGAAAATTATGCATTTTTACTATGGAAACAGACGCTTTTGCATCTTCTCATTCATACAGTCAGACTAAGAACACTATATGCATTGCAGATGTACACAGATTACCAAAAACTGTTCAGAAATGTGCGGTTTACCGAGATTTACGACTATACTGCAAATCAGTTTCACGAATCAATCCCCAAATATAGTCGCCCATCATGTTTTCGTTATATTGTCCTTGGTAACGGGGTTCAAAGTTCATAATGTCCTGGTGAAAGCGCTCGCCTTGCTCCTCTGAATAAGCTCCCATGTTCTCTTTGAACTTATCAAGATGAGCATCAATGGATATGGATTTTGATTGTCATCCTTCAGTCCATTGCAGCATAGTTCTTTATCAGAGTCTGAACCAGTGGTATATAGATTTCATGGTTTTATCACCTGAACTTCGCACCTTAATTCAGTCATTCATTTTTCATCCCTAAATCAATCATCTCTCACGCTCTCTCTCTCTCTCTACTTCTCTAAACTTCCGCCAGGTTTACCAATGCCATTAGTGGTGATCTAGAGGGTTGTTTAATAGCCCACTTGCCTGGGAAACCTCTTGAAGAACCCGGTTTTCTTGAATCCCTATTTACACAAAACGAATTAAGAGAGGAAATCTTTGGGGAAGAAAATTCAAATTACTCGGAAAAATACTGATAATCAGCTGAAAATAATAAGTATTTACAACTGCGAAAATTAGGTCCTTACGAGGAGTATGATGAGGTAATATGATCATGGTCAAGTAGTATGACATGTGCACAATCGATATTCTTGGGGCCGACTAAATATTTACAAAAGTCTGATGTAAAGGAAAAAAAAAAGAAAAAACCGACTTGGAGATCTTGAAGAGCAAAAAGTTTAGAAAACAGTTTATTACCCACTCACTAACTCACGGCTACTCTTGCTTGAAAGAATGATCTTGTAAGTTCTTGACTTCTTCCAGACTGGAGAGTGAGAGAGAGGAGAAAAGGCAGTTTTATTGAGAAGAGCAAGTATTCAGGGGCCCACTAACACCTGCACACTGACAAAGCGACAAACATCAACAGAAAGTGAACGGTTTTCTGTACAAACAGTCGAACATTTAGTAAAACGCAATATCCGCACTAACACTCTCTTATCATTCCGTAAATGTTTGTCTCTAAATTTGTACGGTATAGTGTGTGCTGAAGAAGAAAGAATCGTTTAGTTTCCGTCTTAAGTAATTTACCATTTTCCTCTACACTGTTTGTTCATCTTAACTAAAAACAGAAATACCAACACAGTCCTGTATATTGTCACAAGATGGACTCTCTAAGTGCGTAAGAGTGTGCCAGACTCCTCACATAGGGCTACTATCAACTAGGGTGTAAGTTACCACACTAAAACACTAGTCACTCAATTTACTACTTACTAGCTAGATATCCATTTACAAATGAAACATTCCTTTCGCTTTTATTTGTTCCCCAGACTCTTTTTGACAGCAAGATGAAGGACCCCCCCCAGTCGCCCCTTCCGTGAATAATAACACATACATCAAAAACTATAAAAAATAGTTAATCCAACTAAGGATCATCGTACGAAAAATATCCACATTTTAAGATGCATTTCCTACGGGCAGATTTTAAAGGTGATGTTTCAGTATTGTTGACTTCATACTTCCGTACACGAGAACTTTACCGCAGAAAAAAAGCATTTCGGCGCCATGGTAGTCGAGCGATTAGAGGCAAGGTCTGCAAAGCTAATATGAGGTCTGTAAATTAAGTAATGACTAATTTTTTTATTCAAAAAGAATTACAATTCTATATTGTCACCTTCAAAATAACTTCGTTCTGAAGCCAGACAGCGGTGGAGACGTTTCCTCCACTCCTCATAGCAGTGCTTGAACTCCGATACTGGAATAGCTTTCAGCTATTCGAAGTTTTCAAGAACCTCTCGGTAAAAGTGTTGATTGACCGTTTGACATTGAGGACTTTGTGGACGATTCCGTGGATCGAAAAAGGGTCATTCGTGTGTGACCAAACATCAAGAACATGTGGGTGTTGCATCTCGATAGTGCTCCTTGTCACACAGCAATTTCAATAAACGAGTTTTTGGCCAGTAAAAACATTCCTGTGGCTCCTCAGCCTCCTTATTCGCCTGACTTGAGTCCTTGTGACTTTTTTCTCTTCCCGAAGTTGAAAAATCACCTCAAGGGAACTTATTTTGGGGCAGCCCGAAAACATTCAAACGGCTGTAACCGACCAGCTGAAGGCTATTCCAGTATCGGAGTTCGAGCACTGCTATGAGGAGTGGAAGAAACGTCTCCAGCGCTGTGTGTGGCTTCAGAAGGAAATTATTTTGAAGGTGACAATATAGAATTTTAATTCTTTTTGAATAAATTTTTTTAAAAAATGAGTCTCATTACTTAATTTACAGACCTCATATGTATTGTGATACTGGGTTCGATTCCCGGTCTAGGCCTTGGATTTTGTTTAATGGATAAAGAGTGAAATTAAAAGTAAAGTCCGCCTCTGCCCACGACATGTAATTGGTAATTTTGGAGGGGGGGAATAGGCATTACTTTACCTTTTAATAACATTTTACAGTTAACATACCCGTTTATTGTATTGAAAATGACCAAAAGGGAGCTTTACAGTTAACATACCCGTTTATTGTATTGAAAATGACCAAAAGGGAGCACTCAAAACCAATTATCCTCAAAAAAACGGCCTACACAGAATTATCTTTACAACATTATACAAGTAACAGCTACAAATCTAAGCACTGTCTAATCTAGTATAATTGTAAAGAAAATCCATAATGCAATTATTCAGGAAATTCGCCAGAAAAGTGATACGACTTTTTTTTTGAAAGTTTTCAGGTTGGGTTTTTTTTTTTTTAAATCCAGGAATTTCAACAACAATCTGAATCTTCTTTATGTAAACGATAGCACTGCTGGACACTGCCCAAAATATACGAGCTTGAAAAGAAAGCATCCTCACCTTTCCTACCTAGAAGGGCCACTAATTGAGTTCCTCAGGGGAAACCTATGACAGTGCATTGTGTGCGGAGTTACAGAGAATACGTAGAAGTAAATAATTAGTTGTGGGCTAGTTCCGGTAGAGAGATTTTTGGGGAACCTCCAAAGGATTCTTGGAGGTTTTTAGCCTTTTCTTTTTAAGCTAGATTTCATGCACATTTATAGCCTACATACTCACAACCACCTCCGTAAATCCACTTTTCAAAAATAATTTTTTGTCTACAGAAACATCGTAAACTTGTTGCAATCGCTGTACTTGCTCCTACCAAGAAACAGGAAGTAAAAAGAAATGAAGAAAGAAGAGAAAACAACCTGTAAGAGAAAGGAGATAATGATTCGTGTGACAATAACTAAATCACACGAAGCAACAGTCAGAGGTACATTGGGGGCTATAGCTATTGTTGAGCTCAGTACTACAAGAGGAGTTAGTTATGTTTTGAATATTGTTTAAATGGTATGTCATTGGCTAAGGTAAAACCCAGTTTATAAATAGACACGTCCCATTGGTGAAATTTTTGGAAAATGGAAATTGATTAGAAATGTTAGTTTGTGTGTGTGTGTTTAAGTTAGTATAGTTGCATATTGAGTTTGCATGTGTGAGAGGCGGCTGTTGTGTAGAGGCAAAACACTATGCCAGTGTGCCGCCGCACATGGTGCTGTAGAACTGCAGGTGGTAGTATTTGAACGACCCCATGTATATATACACAATTGGTAGGAGGGCTTAACACTGGCACACATACACGCACAATGGCAGGCTGTGTAATACGCTAGTACAGTATGATAGTAGTGGTGCTGGATCAATATCCAGGTAGTCTGAGAGAGCGGGCTAGCAAGTGGCAGCGGCGGCGGCGGCGGGTATACAAGCCCGCGCCATCATTTATTCAACGGAACCCCTTCCTATATAACCGCGCCAACGAACAAGCAGAGAGAGAAAGAGAGAGGCTCTGTACCCGCCCGAACACACACTTGTCCCTTACAAATGTAAGGGGGCTTAACAACAACTAGCACGATGGACACAAGGTAAGGGAAGGTATAAGAGTAACACAGCACGCGTATATGTCCCACCCACAGGTACAGGAAGACACAATTCTGGGTTACTGAACCCCACTTCTGACTGAACCAGAAAAAACATCGGACTACACCACATCTTAAATCCAACTGCTTAAGAAGAGGGAAGCTTCTAACGCACGACCTGTTTCTAGTCCTTAACCATTAACAAGGCACATGAGCAGCTCATTCATGAAAGAAGGCATCCTCTTCGTCAAAGGTACCAATTTTTTTATGGTGAATAGTAAATTTCATCGCTAAGTCCACCATAATGAAAGTAACATCTAGAATTCCTAAAGGCTGGAAACATAGTGGAGCGGCGAGCAAAGCGGCGAAAACAAACACTCTCTATAGATAGCGTTGTTCTATCTTCGCTTTGCTCTCCACTATGCGCGGTCCCATACAGTTAACTTGTGTTTAAGAAAATCAGATCGAACGCATCAGAAATGGTAAAAATTTTAATGCACCAAATAATTTAAAACAACAGTATTTGGGAACTCTGTTTCTCTTTGTTGTAAGATAAAATAATATTATGTTCAACACATTCTACGATAATAGTTTCAGAAGTTTCTTTTCCCATAATTCGCATCAGTTACTAAGTAACATATTATTCCCAAAACAATACCTCTAGGAGATGTTCAAAGTATGGTGAATAGCTCAGCTTTTCATCCCTCGATTGTCGCCTAAGCTAGCAAGATATACAAAGAAACGAATGCCTATCGAAAACATGCTACCTAGCAAATATTCGCCTATTTTTCTTTTTAATTTGTTTATTTAAACTATGCTATTTGAAGTTTTAGATGGCTACGCAGCGTTGGATAATATTTTATGGGTCATAGGAACTTCTAACCGGTTTTGGATTTCATCCCTGATCAGCGGTCGGGTCATCAGTTTGGAACAAAGCTGATGAAAGTGTTTAAATACCAATCAAAAGTTTTGGGTGATAAATTCACTAACATACACAATGTATGAATGGAACAACATTGGATTAAGATCTGGAGGACGAAATGGAGGGAGGAGGTTTTGATCCTAAAAATATAAACAATTCGAAAGTCAGTCTGATTCAATATCTCGTTAATGGCAATCAGATTAAACTGCCTGAAGTGCCGAAAAATAAAAGAGGCGTTAATTGGGAATGTTTAAGAGATAATTGCTAACCCTACCTACCAGGTCCTGGATTTAAGAATGTGCCAGCTCATATCCAGCAGGATGTCTAATGAAGGAGACTTCAAGGACTTGGCTCCAAGCAGGGGTCAATCCAGGCTCCCGTCTGATATGGGCTTTTCTTCGTCTGCCTTAGACGGACCCACAAATTTCAAACTTTTCTGTGATCTCCTTCATAGAATTCTCAGGAGTATAGTTAGCGTGATAAGTATGTGAATAAAAAAGCAAAACCCCTTCTGAAGAAGAAGCTATCTTGATCCAGGATAGTTTTTAGTACAGTTCGCAGCAAGATCTATTTTTTTGGGAGGGGGAATAATTCTAGTCTGCATTAGAAAAGATGAAAGATTGTGTAGCGTTTTAGCGTCCCACATTTCTTTCAACAAAACGTTTTCGCCGAATAATTCTTTAAAAGAGTCTTCTAATCATTAAAAAAACGTAAAAGCCGATAATGTTATCTGGTTTTGCATGTTGAAGAAACGAGTTCCAAGCATGATACCCTAAACCAAGTTGGTAGTAAATGTTCAGAATGAAGGAAATAAAATGTCGGAAGCATTTGGCGGCACAGTTGGTTTAGGCGGGTGCGCAAAGCCCTTTTTTTTTTTTTTTTTGCTTTAATGTGTTTCATATATTTTATACAAATGTTTCTAAGTGAATGAAGAAAGCTTAGAGGTTATATCTCGGTTTGAGAGAGACAGAGAGAGATACAAGAGGAAGCTCGTTAAGCAAATCAGGCGGCTGCTGGAGGTAACCCCCCTCCCCCGGTAGTGTGCTCTGGAGAAGCGGCAGAAACACAAACCACTCTGATTCTGTTGTCTAAGTAATGCCCACTGGAACACTACATCAGCAAGCACCACGTATGGAGTGATGATGTACGCACTGCTAAGATGTGCAGCCAACATGTCTACCCACCTTCATGTTACACAATGTGTTAAGATTTATGTCACACTGAGGAAGTTGTCAGTGATGTTAACGCGCCTCTTACGTACATTGGAATATAGGACAAGTTATTATTATAGAAATGGTGTTATAACAGAGCCTTGTTAGGACAAGTACCATTTACATAAAACTGGGCAAGCACAGCTCTATATACTTGGGTACTAACACACGCACACAGTCAAGCGAATTGCCCTTCCTCTTATCTCAACCCCCCACCCCCTACCCCACAGAACATGTAGTTATACAAGGGATCCCAAAGGACATTCAGTCAAACAGCCCTGTGTGTACCCATTATACAATAATGTTGGCACTGACAAGCCCCCCAATACGTTACATTTAACTGTAAAACGTTACTAACATATAACCTTATTACTGGGTATACTACAGAGAAGTAGCTACAGTTAAACAGAAATAAGAGGTGGTTTTCTATTTGTTCAGAATACCCGAAAATACAGGGCTGGCCAAATGTTACAATTATTACATATGTAACTAAGGTAGTAACAAAAGAGAATTACATACACTCTAAAGTACAAAGGAGCCCATCCATCGTATTAAGGGACTTTCATGTTTTTACAATAACCTGCTATCGTTGAAAGCTAAAGTAATTTCAGCCGTAACTTACTTTGTTCCGATAAAAATTAAGTCAAGAACCGAAAATTGAAAGGGAACAGAATTTGATAAGAAATGATATTAGAGATCACACTATATACAGGGTGGGGCAAAAGGTATGAACCGGGTTTAAAGGGATGTAAAACAAAAAAAATTCAACCTACAGAAATTATGTTTATATTGTTTAACTCAGTACAGAATCTAGTTTTTTACATTAAGTTTGAAAGATGATATCACGTAGGTGGCGGCCGTCAGCCGCGATGCACTCTTGAAGGCGAATTCTGAAGTTTTCAACCGCTCTTCTGCACATTTCGATGGGTATTGCCGTAACTTCCTCTCTGGGAAATTCACCTGAGGCCACTTCACTACCCTAAAGTATGGTGTGCAGTATCCCAATTTGGGATTATTGGTCCTTACTTTGTCGAGGATAATGCGCGAACCGTCACTGTCACCGCTGAGCGCTATGTGACAATGTTGGAATAGTTTTTTGAACCTGAGCTGGAAGAATTGAGTGAAGCAACTAATCTGGGAGACATCTGGTTCCAACAGGACGGGGCTACATCCCACACTGCTAGGATTTCAATGGCGAGATTGAGGCAAGTGTTCCCCCAGTTCTTTGGGGGTACATAAAGGAAAAAGTTTTTAAACAACGTCCACATACCCAGGAAGAACTTAAGGACAGAATCAAAGAGAAAGTTACGGCAATACCCATCGAAATGTGCAGAAGAGCGAAGGTGAACGGAAGCGTCTACTTTACCATTAACATTTTCCATACCAATTCGAACTGGGGGATCTCCCACTTACTATAAATCCACGCCTCGAAACCACAACTTCCGCTCCTACTGTACTTCAAATTGAAAAAAAATAAACATTTTTGAGTGAACACTCACACGAGTTTCTCTTACTTTGCATTATTTCTCTTACTGTAACACTGCTTACTCTTCTTATCTTCCCAGAAGCGTAAAGAAGTCTCTATTACAACATAAAAAATAATTGGTTTCCTTAAAGATTGATTGCGACATGTCGCAACAATTATAATGAAAATAGGGTAGTAAATTAGAGATGGTGGTGGGTGAATATTAATAACAATTAGTTCGCGATCTGGAAGGGTAGCAATGAAGTAAGGGATCGGTGGATAACTAAGAGAGTTCTGGTGGGTTTTACCTATACAGGAAGATAGGGGGGCGGGAAGCAAAAAAAGTCAGCCAATTCTTTAGTGACGGAAAGAGATGGTGCAGAAGAAGGATGATGAAGCGAAGGAAAGGCCAAAATGAGAAAAAAAAGGAGACTTTTAGTGGAGATGACGTCGCCCCGGGCGGCGGGTGAGGGTAGTCTTGGAGAAGGAAGTACTGCTGTTGGAAATTTCTTCCATTTATACAACAGGCAGAGGAGGCAGCACTAAGGCCTTAGCAGGGATGGGAGCGGAGCCAGCCAGCCGCTGTGTTGGAAATCATTTTTTAATACAGAAAAGTGAAAAAGGGCTAGGAGATTGCTGCCTTCAGAGATTGGTCGGAGGTGGAGAGAGAGAGAGAGTGAGGGACGGACAAAATGACCAAGAAGAAGGGTGAACACAAGTGACGAGAGTAAAGCCACCCTCCACCGCCGCTCACACCCCATTCTATGCTGAGATAGTCCCAGGGTGTGAGTGCGTTAAATGGAGTCAAACAACACTGGCGACGGACGAAGTTATAGTGTTCCCGTCCAGGACGGACATCACAATGGTCCAAGGCTATGCTATCCACCCCTACAGAAGATAGAGCCGGCACAATCCCCAGCTAACATTAAAAAAGTCTTCCACCTCCAACAATAATAATCAAACTTGGTGTGCGTGGTGGGGTGTAGTCAGTCTGTGTTAGTTTGAGGACAAAGTGAAGCAGACGAGAGGAGGCAGCGGAGGCGGATGAACGTTCACAATGTATATAGTATTAAAAAATAGAAAAAGAAGTCTTCCAACCAGCTACCACCCCCGGGGTCGCCTTGTGACTCTCCTATTACTACCATCGCCAGCAACATTTAGTAAAAAAGCTTTGCAGAAAATAAAAATAAAGATGAAAGACAAGGACAGCACTAGAGAAAGGTGTAACCTTTTAACCTCTCTGTCAACTTCTCTTACTTTAATATAGTTAAATATATATATATATAATATTCAATTTTACAATATATAAAAGGGAATGAATATTAAAGACGAGCCAGCAGCAGCAGTAGCAATATGACGTCGTCCATTCAAGAACACAAAATGTTCAAAGAATGACAAATGATGCCACCAAGCGTTGCTAAACAGAATTACATCACCGATTTCCATTCTTGTGGCTCAACTCCCCATTCCTTAGCTTCTTTTGGCCATTTTTTCCTTCACAGACCTCTCCTTTTTCTCTCGAGTCAGTCCATATTTTGACCTTATAAAGAAGAAGACGAAAATAATAAATGCTTGATATTAATATTAAAAATGAACCGAAATGAAAAAAAGTACGAATAAAGATGAGCGATACACTGAATTTTTTTTTTTTTAATTCTCCAAGAAGTAATTAATTATACGACATAGGGGTCATCTGGTAGTCAGAATAGCTGAGCTTCCGTTCAGCCCCACTTAGAGAGCGTGCTTGCATTTTAAAAAAACGTAAGAGTTTGTTCAGATCCGGAGGAGGCACTTTATAGTGCAGTACCACCATAGAGAACAACTACCACCTTCCTAGCTCGTCTCCTCGGCCGCCGCTACAACCGTCTTCAGTAGCTAGGATCGTCTCTTCATCAATATAAATAGCAAGATGCATCCTCACCACGTGAAGAATTATTTATCTTCAAAAACTGAAGGATTAGTGCACGACGGAGGGATTCCTTTTTGTCCAATTCGTAAGGACGGACATCATTACTCTAATATGCTTGATGGAAGAAGAACAGTTACTGGGTAACAGACCTGACAAAAACAAATATTACAGGTTTTGTTTTGCCCCACCCAAAAAAAAAAAAAATCTTCTGATCCTTCTTCCTTTGCTAATGGGGGTCCCTTACTAAATCTCTTTTCACGCCCCTCACAGAGCAACCACGCTCTTAAATATCAGTTTATAATTGTAATATCTCTAGAGATAATGAACGAAAACAAAACACCATAATGCGTTAGAACAATAGTTTGTAATCAAAGATTGGAGGAATGTAAATAATTAGCGAGTAAATTAGTGGAAAGGGTCATTAAGGGTTGTGGGAGGAACGGTTTTGTTTAGGGAACGATGGGGAAGTTTAGAGAGAGATGCCTGGCAAGCGAGAGAGAGAAAAAAAAGGATGAAATATGATAAGGAAAAAATCCATTACTCAAAAAGGTGGTTTGAACATCAACATCACAAGAACAATAACAGCAATGAGGCAAGACGAGGTGGGAAAGAGTTCTTGATGGAAGTATTGAGAAAACAGATAAATTACACTAAGGGTGAGAGGAGAGAGAGCGCTCTGCCGGTGGTCCCAACAACAAAAACCCAGCTTCTTCTCGAACAACATCCTAACCCGGACGAGAGCCGTAGCGTTGTTCCTGTCTCTTTACAAACACCTCCTTCTTCAGCATCACCAGATCTACCAGCCAGGAGCTCGCCAAGAAGAAGCAGAAGAAGTAGAGCATCAAGTTGGCCAAGCACGCCCATCAGACATTCTCGAGGTGGGGAAGCATCATCCACAGTATATAATTAGCCTAATGAAGCGGCAACCACTAATTAAGGGGTTTTCCTCATTTACAGCCTTCCAATGCCGAGCGAGAGCGAGACAGAGAGAGAGGAAAAAAGAATCAGCGAAGGTCTTTTTCCCTTTTCATCAATGTACTTCCTGTTCGTTGGAATAAAAAAAAAGAAGTTTGATGAATTAACACTATAGAAAGAGATGGATTTCTTGGTGTTCACAATTGTAGATAAAGTCTTCTGTCGTTTTGAGGACGTGTGCTTTTTTTTAAAATAATTCCAACAGGAAAACTTAATGCCGGATGCCAAAAAGTTTAGAAGTAATAATTCCAAACGGTTTAGTAAGAGATCTTTCAAAAGACATCGTAATCTCTGGAGGTTCTCACACATTGTTTTCATTTCATTTCTTCTCTTAACGCTCTTAGATATATGGGTTTTAAGAGGATGATCAAATTTCTTCTCTCTCTCTCTCTCTCTCTCTTTCTCTCTGTCGAGATTAGGACTAGAAAGTCAAATCCGTAGAAAGCCAGTTTTCGTACATTTTTAAAATGATTATTTCCGGTAAAATAGTCAAAACCGGGAACCTGTACGAACGATTACAATACTTCCTCTAACAAATTATGATTCATTGAACCACCCCAAATTGTAAATAAGACAGGTTTTAATTATTTCTAATGTAAGGGACGGGTGTTGGTCTAGTGGCCAAGAGCTTGGCTTTGTAAGCGAGAGATCCCCAGTTCGAATCACGCGTAAGACTACTTTCTCTTTGTTAGAAAAAATTGTCTCTAACCGCCCCCGCCCACGACACCTAATTGGTAGTTGGACGTTAAGCCCCGCCTGAAAAAAATGGCGATTACTTTACTTTTTATTTCTAATGGAATTAATATTTATTTCTTCTTCTTTCAAGGTGTTTCCCTAACCAGGGTTCCTTGCGCCAAGCATCCACCCTTCTCTATCCTGAGCGTCGCTTTCGCATAGACCTCGCGCTATCATTAGTTCCCTTTACCTGCGCAAGCCAGCTATTCATAGGCGTTCCTCTTCTTTGTCTGCCAGCAGAGAGCCTTTTTTGGAAGGACATGTCCAAACCACAACAGTCTTCTTTCGTCCACCCTATCCAATATGGTTTTATCTATAACGACGGCTTCCCTTATAACCATATTTGGGACTCTATCGAAGATTGTTTTCCTTAAACATCTCCTCCAGAATCCCATTCCTGTCGAATTAAGGGTATTGCGCTCTTTAGTTGTCAGTGTCCATGCCTCGGATCCATACTAATATTTATTTAATAGCAATTTAATAAAGAAAAACTTTTTGAAAAATTGATGGCGTATTTAAATTTTTAAAACGAGTTGGTAATAAACATTAGTGATACTGGACAAGAAGGCTGAGTCACTAGTCGACGTATGGAATTAATATATCGTATTATGGGCCAAAAAGTCGGCAATGCAGACTATAGATTCTCATTTAGTTAATAGTTATCTAATTGTTTACGACCCTAAAATTTAGTACATAATTAATGTACCTCTAATACAATTATATTAGTTCGTCTTGATAAACGGTCTTATAAATACAGTTCAACGATATTGCTGATACGTATATAATGGCGATTCAATGGATGACTACCTCAGGGGTAAATTATGCTTGCAGAGATTGGTAAGTGATCCGAATACTGGGAAATTGCATTTCAGATAAATGTTTGACTGTGTAATATTGGCAACACTGGTTACCAAGTTTGTGGCAAAGTGTTGCCAACAGAACTACTATACCATCCCTCTTTCAACTTACCACCAACAACACACCTAACCAACTCTCACTCTGATACAGAACGAGTGAGAGAGACGAAGACAGACAGAGAGAGACTGAAATGTGTGTGGTAGCACTGTTTGATATTACATTCTCTACGTGTATGTAATAATTTGTGTAGTGATCTCTAGTATTCCAGTTGGTAATATTGGGAAGGCAGTGAATATTACAATATTGAATATTGGTATAAATGATAGATGTATAATCTAATATTAAGACAAAGTGGAACAAGCCTAAAGACTATATATGCTTAAGGCCACTTTTTACCGCCTCCTTTATACCCAATAAAAAACTACCTCCACTTACCACACTTCAAGGAGTCGTCTCCATTCCACCCTGGCTACTCACACATTAACTTCTTAAACATAATTCGAATCTCCCCCGATACATGAAGGTTGAGAGAGATGTAACCATACTAGAACATCTCTTTTTTCTATGTCGCTTAGTTATTGGTCTTCACTGAAGAATTCCTTCCAACCCCCCCCCCCCCCACCACCACAAATCATTAATGATTCCAAACACGATAATAATTCTACCAGACGGTTGTGGATGAAATTAAGATTTATGCGAAAAGGAGATAAATAATTACTAGTCTTATGAAGGGTTAAAGGCGCTGGCAAAGTCCGATAATCGATAAATGTTCAAGTCCGGACAAGATGGGCGATATTACTGATGGATTAAACAACAGAATTGAATGAGTATTATTAGATCGTGGAAAATTAACAACAGCTCTCTCTCTCTCTCTCTCCAGTTGTTATTACGGAAAATGGATTTTTCTCAGGAAGAAAATTGAATAGAAAATAAGAATTAGTTTTTCCTCAGATGAGTAAATCTACTTGTGAATCCAGTAAACCTAGGATTCCCTGCTTAGTGCAGCTACCTCAAGGAATTCGAATCTAAAAACTCGTCTTCAAACTAAGAGTGTCTTGACGAAATCATAGGCATTAAAGAGAAAATCAGGAAACTTGCATCAGCTGGCTTAAACTAACATGAAACTGCCAACTAATTTTCGGCAATTCCAGTGGAAAAATAGATAAACCTTGTTCTGAACTCTTGTTCGACTTCCTCTTAAGCATGTCCGCAACTCCTTTAAGTCTTTATTTCTTCTAAATAGGACCTAGTGGCTGTAAAGCGTGGAATTTGTCAGGAAGAGGATATCTCAGGTTCGAATACCGCGTATAAGTACTTTTTATTCAAAAATGTTAATATGAAGTCCCTGCTTTTTCCCTCGTCTACTACGCCTGCCTGAAAACCTAAATAGCCTAAAAAAAAAGTAGGCAAATGAGGTTTAAAGTGTACTAATAATATGTATTTTGGTAGTGGTTTCGATTTCCGGTCTACAAACAAAAAATAGCCATCACTTTATTAAAGGTAAATTACCACATGTATGATCTTGCTCTCGTGATCTCAAAACTGGTATCTGACACGATTGCCTCGCTTTTCTTCTAAAATTTAAGAACTTGAAGGATATTCAAAGATACACCTTCTGCAAGGTGAAAAAATCCACATCAATATAACAGGAAGAAACCGGAAGAATTAACCACTAATTTAATGGCTCCCTAAAGATGACCGGGGGAAAAAAAATTGTTCAGCAGAAGACGGAAATATAATGAAGAACACAAATTAACCACAATCTTCCACAGCGATAACTTAGAGGAAGACCAAAAAAATAAGCCTTGCAGAAATCATTATAATGCAAAAAAGGAACAGCTGACGCTAACTTCTAGGCATACAAAACGGGAGAGTTCAAACACGTTCGGACTATACATCCTCCAAGATGAGTAATGATCGTATTGAGCCCCAGGATTTCGGGGACATTAATCCTGGGATTCTAGTATGCTGTCAGGAATTGGGTGCCTATCCTGAACAGACTTAAGAAACCCAACTGCTACAGTCATACCTCTTCAGAGTCACCTGCACACCTCTTTTTTACACCAAATATTGTTGAGTTTATTTTATTATACATACTCGTATATCTTTTTAAATCGATCTAAAAAACTTGACAGCAATCTACACCCTCATGACTATTCCTTACCGCAGTTTAAGTAATTAAATTTTCTCGATTCAATGAAATGGCCCTTCCGTTGGAAAAATTTGAACTTTTAATTAAATATTTTTCTAATTAATATTTATTACGTAAAAAGTCCTTACATTTCACTGAAATGATACACCATAAAAGGGCAGTTCAACCGCCCTCTTTATCCAAAAGTGTCCTGAACAGAACCTTTCCGGAATGGTGATTCAAGATTGAAAAATCGATTCAAAGAAGTATCACTATCGATTGGCTGATTTTGTCCGATGGCAGCTCCTGAAGACAAATTTGAATATCATTATTTGGTCGTTTTCAATTTATGCTGGACCTACTACACTCTCCACAGATGTAGACCTTTCAAACATAAGACGAATTTGCAAAATAGCACTTTGGGGGGGTGAGGAGGGGAATTTTAGGCGGAAACTCAATATTGAAAATTTTGTAACGATCTCAGTACTTCCTTTTCCGTAGTATTGTATAAAGGCATGTTTCAACATGAAAATGTAATAATGGTGCTAAAAAAAAGTAGATAAGAATATTGTAACAGTCAAAAAATTAGCGCCTATAAAAGAGAAGACAAATGATCAACTGGTGTTAGCAAAAAAGCTGGATGGAACTTCACAGAGGAGAATAATAATGGATGATATAAATAAAATAGGACAATCATAAAAAAAAAGATGATAAAGGAGACAAATCTGTGTTAGAATCATCTCCATCCAAATATCCAGAGAGGGATAATGGAATTAAATGACGCAACAGGATGATCGCTGTGGGTGTGTGTATAACCTGACACTTCACTAACGGCTAACAAACGGAAAATCACATTCAGAGATCGCCTCGGTCTGTCAAACAAATCAGAGAGCTCAGAGTTTTTTATTCTTTTCCCTCCAATTTATTATTTCCTTTCCAATTTGTTAACCCTCTTATAAAGAAGTAACTGACGGTACAGAGTAATGGGTAGAGATAATCGAATAAATGGATCGATAGTAATTTTATATATTCTTTCAGAAGTGACAAATATTCTACGTAATATTTTATTCTGAGAAAGAGAGAAGGAATGTTGCTTTGGCGTCCTATTTTTTTAGTTGATCCTCTTTGTAACTTCTCAAGTTCCAATATGTCTCATATTCCTAAATATACGAGTATATAATAGACACATCAAACTTCTTTATGTTATTTTATAATCAATATATAAACCATTATTTATTAATATCGAGAGGACGTTCTGAAGGCAGGGGTTTCAAAACTTTCTGTACAGTCTGTCCCTTTTCTGTTTAAATTAAATTATCACAAGCCCCCCCGCCCCGCATCTCTTGTAACAGTTCAATTTTATAAAGTAAATTAGTCGTCCAGACGGGGCTTGACGTCCAATTTGTTGAGATCCGGAGGTGAAAGTTAACATTTGACTATTAATCATTTACCAATTAAATAAAAAGTAACTACATGCGGAATTCGAACCGGCGACAAAGCCCTAATTTAATTTTGTAAATACTTTTCTTACATCATATTTAAACCAAATAGGTTAATTAAACCAAACAGCTGAATATTCGGCTGAAAGGCGAAAATCAATGCGATAATTGAGCCGTTTATTTTTAAAGTGGCATAAGTCACTTTGTTTTTAAGTCGAGATATTTAAGGGTTTGCATTTTAACACGTTTAAAAATATGTATGCTAACTTTCGAGAAGATTTACTTGTATTTGTTATCTCATGATACTGATATTTCAAATTGCAAATTTTTTTAAAAATGAAAAGATGCCGTTCAATTGTATTTAGTGTTGCCATTAACTCGATTTTTTTTGAAAAAGTGCCTTATGCCACTTTCAAAATAAACGGCTCAATTGACAACTGCCTGGATAATCGCCGGAGTATCCAGATGTTGTCAAAAGGAGGTGATATTGCACAATGAGTTTCATCACATTTATGGTGAGGAACGAGCGCAAACCGTTTAGTAAGAATAGGATGATCCCAACACGAATCGCCGCCTGTAATCACTAACCGCTGGTAAGACAAGTAATCTGGAGGAAATGAGACAATTCTCATGAAACGAAGTGAAGCTACCATGACTTTTTTCAGCTTCACCTCCACAGAGAAGTAGCTGATTCTTCCAAATGCCCATTGTGAAAATATTATAGAGAATATGAAGACGTTATTATTGGGCTGCACGCTTTAATGGCAGAAATACCTTCAATTGCCAAAGAAAAATGAAAAATACCATTAATTTTAAAGGCACGCAAAGAAATGTTCTTCATTTTGAGAAGTTCTAAACATAAAATGTCAATAGTTATTTATTATTGTGTAAAAGTTTATAAACATACGACTTTAGCGGAATAAACATATTTTCCCTTATTTGTCGAAGTCCCTAAATTGTTTTATAGCGTAATGAGGTGTTGATTTAGTGATTATGCAGCGTGGATTTATAAGTGGAAGTAGAGTCCCCCGTTCGTATCCCTGGGTAGAAAAAATTAATACAATCTACGATGTATGATAAGGCTGGGACATCCGCATGAACGTAAGAGTCTGTAAAGGTTAGTTGGTCTATTTCCATAACAATTAACTCCACAGATAGTTCATCTCTTTTAGTAATTTAGAACTGTTCAGAAAGAAGAAGAAGATCAACAAGATGGAGAGTCTCTGAGAACTCGGTTACACTTCCGGTTATGAATCTGACAAAAATTTATTATCGTAATTTTAGTTTGTAAAAAAAGAAAAAAATTGTGTTTGTATGTCTGTTAGATGTTTTTGTATGAATAGAAGATGTTCCAAGAGGAGAAAATGAGTTTTCACGAGTGAATACTAGAAATTCCACTTCCTGCCAGGAAGTTTTTTTTTGCAAGGCGAGGAGAGGTTAGGCTGGAAGATGAACAACAACATTATTGTACAGCTCTGTGAGTAGGTGTACACAACTGTTTTGTACAGTTTTATGTACAAAATATATTTACAACTGAACAAGGAACTGTTGTGTCACTGTTGTTATGTTACAACGCGGTAATGGATTTGTGTTTGTGTTTGGGATATGAGGTCACTTCTTCTCTTGGTTATATATGTCAGCCAGCAGTCAGTCACTCAGAATTCGGAAAACGAAACGATGAGACAATGATGATGTTGATATTAAATGTCACTCAACTTGTGTGCATATACATATTGTATATACTGTCGTAGGGGGGGAAATGCTAGCGTTTAATTCTAAACAGTTTACGTTCAAACATTTTTAAAACCTACCAAAATCACTAAACACACGTTAAATGCTTTTTTAAATTTAAGTTTTTCAATTGTCGTCTAAAAAATCTAAAGCTTACAAAAGAGTTACTTTACTACCTACATGAGGATAGCAGGAGCTTAAAAAAAAAACTAAATAGTAACTATCTCTGGTAACTCTCATTACGTTTAACTGGCCACCACGGAATCCATCTGGAACTTAGATTTTTGTTTTGTTTTATTTTTAATGTAATTTACCACTGCAAAAGTTGTTGCAACAAGAAAATATGGTAAAAGAAAAAAAAGAAATGAAAGAAAATCATAAGTGGAGAAGGCGCCCAGTGGTGCCACTCCAGTAACGTGCTTTGCTCTCACGATAAGAGAAGATCACGAGAGGCCATCTTCTCTTCAATCTCCTTAGAGGATTACCTGGCGTAATGTGGAGGAAGATAGAATGTTCTATGAGAGAGGGTTAGGATGAGCTGTTTGTAGAGGAATGAAATTTGAAGAAACGAGTGTTAGCAAGATCTGTAATGAAAGGAATTTTGAGATCATTATGGATAGTGTGAGGTTAGATATATTAGAACGGAGCGTTAAGAAGTTTTGCGAAGTATTTTTGACTGTAATGCTTGGAGGCATAGTGAGTTGGAACGCTTAGTCGATCCCCCATACTTCGATGCCGTATGACCAAATAGGTCGCAGTAACAGTAGAAATAAGAGTCTTTTGTTATGTAGGTTAAGTTTCGAATGTTTGTCAAGTAGTCTGGCGGGAAGTTTGTAGCGTTGGTTAGTTTCTTGTCTTTTCAGACTAGTATGGGGATTCCATGTCCAACCAGTTTGTCTAGGTGCAGTCCAAGGTAGCGTACTTTGTCCACAGTTGTTATAGGAGTTTGGTTCAAGATGATAGGAGGTAGGAACTTAGATAAAAAAAAACAATTCGTTCCTACTGGACAAGCAATTATTTGGTGGGCATTTGTTTAAATTTTCTGAATCGTTTGATGGATAGAATTCGTCACATTTCTCAAGAAATTTACAAAACTTAAAATTATTGTTCTCAGAACTCAGATCTATAGAAAGCCTGCGACTTCTCTATATTCCCAAAACTCGAAATCAAGTTATCAGGGTGTTATTTTGATGATATTTCGATCGGTCACACAGCGACATCGCCAAGTGAACTGGACCAAGTAATCGAATAATAATAATATTAGTAGTAATAATTATAATAATAGTAATAATAATAATAATTAATAATAGTAAAGTTCTAAAGAACTCTGTGAGTAACTTTCTATTAAGATATTTAACTCTATATAAAGACAAAATAGGGCAGACTGCGATAAAGTGCATTATATTCTCAATTTCTTTCAAATTGCACATGGAGCAAAGCTGTGACCCTCGTCACTATTAAAATGTTTATATTTTAAATTTAGAGCTTCACATCTGGACTTTAAAATGAGCTTCGCATCACTAAATGAGTTCGTGCTGAGTCTTAGCTCTAACTTCGAATGAAACCTATGATGTACCTACAGCTTGTCTGGTATTCGAATAATTTCTATTAAATCTCCTTTAAAGGTTCGCTGAAGGTTTAGGATGGGCCAAATTTTTTGAATGAAAAATCAAACTAAAATAGTAATTTATTTTTTTGCAGGCCTAGTATTCGAAATTCTTTTGCACACTGTTTATGTTAAATAAAGTTGTAGGAGCGTTCTGTTCCGTCATATTCTCCAGTACAAAGAGAAGAAAAGTTGGCCAGAAGGTGGAATTCCTCAGAGCAGCGGCGGGTGGATTTCCACACAATCTTTTCCTCACATGAAGTTGAAGAGCACACGCAGAGCGCAATACAAAGAGTATTTGAGAGCGAGGAAGTGATTGTGTGGAAGTGTGAAGAAGACAAGACACAGTGGTTGGAGGCGGCAGCACTAAAGTGAAGTATTGCCGCGGGCAGGACGGGCCCTACTAGGAGAACGCGGGTGGAGATTGTATCGGTTTTGTGATGTAAGGGGAGGCGCCTCTACTATACTTCCTTTCCCTGTGTGCATGTAGCCAGGACTTAGAAAGATATTTGGTCCATCAGTCTTGTATTGTCTACAAAATCACTCAATCCTTCACCAAAGTCCTCTTCTCCTTCAGAGATTCTCTTCTCCTCATCATCGCCAAAGTGTTTCAAACAACTTTTCCTTTCTTTAATCTTCACCATCCCCCACAATCAACCAGAGACAGCCCAGTTCTACACTACTTCGCCACCCACTATAACGCGAACATAAGTTCCACTTCACTCCAACGATCTGATCAAACAAAATAAAAATAAATGTATATATTTCTGGAACAATTCCTACAAATGTGGTACTTTTTCCCCCCTATAAACAGACATGGCTACATTGTGCCTCACTAAATCAGCATCCCACAGAATTCTCATCCAGTTTATTTCATTCAATCTCTACACAATATACTCCGTTTATTTATTGCTTTTGCAAAAACATACTCTCATCTCATACACAGGAATAAAAAAAAATCTTAAGAACTCGATTCTAGGGCACGTGTAAATTGTTACGTAGCCTCTAGCAGTCAACACCTGAAATCTTGAATTCTTCTCGTTATACATTTTTGCAGAGAATCTAAAACCTACTAAGAAGAATCACTATTTACAAAAGAGATTTTACGATCGAGTCTATAGTTTCGAAATTAGGTTTTAAGAATACCCAGAATATGGTGGGAAAATAGCATAGCGCGCGTGAACTTGGTGTTCTGGTTGTGGTTTCCGGCTGAGTTGAGACCGAAATCCATCAACCGGATGTGCGACATTTTTTTTCCCCCCCATATTATATATGAAATATTTCCCAATCAAATACCTTAATATGAAACATTTTCTTAGGAAAACCTATGAGGAAAAATTAAAACGCTAAGCACAGCTTCAAATACTACAAGAAATGATCTAATATCAAATAGGTAGTTTTAAATGCTTGGCTTGGTGAATCTGAATTCAACTATACATCATTTAAACGGAAGTCGGACGTACTAGAGCCGTTTGGAAATTTAATGGAAAAGGGTTGAATCTATTTCATTTCAAGTCGAAATGACAATTATTCTTTCTTCCCCAATAATGATAACATTGCACTTGAACTCTTAACTATAATAAATTGAGTGGCACCCCAACATAAGGTATGAATGTTCTGTAAATAATTATGTAAGTATGTAAATAAGTTTTCATCTTACATAAAGGTTATTAATATGATGTGAGGAATAACAAGTACTCCATCACAAATCGCGATTAGTACACGAGAAAATACATTTAACTAGTTAGATTTAATGTGTGTGCCTGTATTTATTTGGATGAATGTATTTATATGCATTGAGTGTTTTACAATAGAAAGATTGTTTTAGTTTAGAATGAACTAGTATAGTGTCATTGACAATGTTGGTGTCCAAACACAAAGATACTTAAATCAGAAACCAACACACTAAAAAGGAAATTGCTAGAAATGATATACACATCTAAGACAGAAAACAGTTTAAATTTAAAAACAGACAAGAACAATTTAAACAACATATACGCAAACTTACTACAAAATACTTGACAATTGGCAACACTGACTTCCACACAACCAGACACGATCACACTCAGTCCATGAACAGACAAGACAGAAGACACACCAACCCTGTAATGTTGTAAAAATATTACTTTGTAAATTAGGTAAATAATTTTTGTAAATTTCGTTACATTATACATATTCATTTTAATAGAATCATTGTAAACAATCTGTAAACATGTTCCGCAGCCCTGAAGATGTCCTAGTCACTCTAGGTCGAAAGCTCGGCAGAATAAATGTATCACGACTGAAATGGCCATTATTTTTTCATCCCATTAACCAATTAAATTAATAAATAAAAGGTAAGTGAATTCCGTAACTTCCTCAGTTTGAAATAACATTACAGATATCGCCTATTTATCGTGAACATTTAGGTTTCAATAACTTAAGTCTGCTGCAAATAATCTCAATATTTGTTGCATTAAGGCAATAATGGGGCAATGTACTGGAGTTACGATGTAATTGTAGCAGAGTGTTGGCAACGCTACTATTTATTTCATCACAGCATCAATGAAATAATATTTAACTTGGTGATTTGTAAACTAAAACCAGAGGGAAATATTGGTGGCACGGAGAAATGATTTAGAAAGCAGTAAGGATGAAAACTTTTCTTCCGTTTATCGCTTTTATTCTTATAACTTTAAGGAAGTAATTTCCGGAAAGTGAAGATAGAGGAAGGAGGTAAGTGTGAGGGGATAGTATCCCCAATGAGAGCAGTGCAAGATGGTTGTGGGGAAGAGGAGAGCGATAGGGGCTGTTGGAGATGAAGTGAAGGCACGCACGAACTGCCGGTGGTAGGTAGGAAAACCACCGGTGGTTGTTACGTACCTTCAGGAAAGCTACAGCCACAGCAGATCAACTCCCAGAGGGACTGTGTGTGCCTTTTTCCCAGTAAGTTGCTGGCTGCGGCTGATAAAGCTCTGGCCACTCTCTCTCCAGCTGACTCGTCCCGTCCGGAGGAGGAGGAGGAGGTATGTGTGTGTTATTATACACCAGACCACCAGGTGGTGAGTTGGTGAATATCACCTGGTGGTTAGGATCAATACACGTTTGGACCATCCTTGGCGGAGGGGAGGGGGCTAATAGATCAACAGACATCCAACATCCCCAACAATGGGTA
Source organism: Rhodnius prolixus (assembly GCF_049639745.1). NCBI lineage: Eukaryota > Metazoa > Arthropoda > Insecta > Hemiptera > Reduviidae > Rhodnius > Rhodnius prolixus. The sequence continues at coordinate 9,002,710 of NW_027411592.1, read as the reverse complement.
AGCGACTTTCTAGACATATGAAACATTCTGCGGAAAATGCTTCCCATGAAGTGAGTGACTATGTCGCGGCTGAGGTGCTAACTTGATCGGTGATTTATACTATCGAGTCCAAACCAATGAAAATAATTCCAAAGAAATGAGTGGATGGGTTTACTGAGACTAGAAATCTGTCCCAGACTTTCTCTTGCGTTATTAACTCAACAAAAGTTCACTTTTCTCTTTCTCTTACTGTTGTAAGTCTTACTTATGAAGAGTAGCAATTTTCCTCTATTAAACATGTTTCAAAAAAAGGTCGCTGAAGAAAATGTAATTAGGCTTCGAATCGTGAGAATATGGTTGTTGTTTTTTTCGAGAAAGATTTGTTTCGAATAGACACTTCTTAAATTTTTCTAAGTAGCTGGTGTGAAACAACCAACTTTCGAATCGTTAATTAACAGCCATATGCAAATAAACATAGCAAATTGCTGATGCAACAGGTGAATGTGACTAACAATTTTCTTCCAACAACTTCACAAGAAAATAACCATTATTGCCAACTTTTTCCTTTCTCAAAGGAAATTAAGGTGGAAAAATAATTCATTTTTCGGTGATTTTAATAAGCAATCTCTTTTTTTTTTTTTATTACATAATTTTATACTTCATCAAATACCTATGTGGGAGGGAGGGGGGAAATTAATACAAAAAAATGTATATTAAATTTTTTTTATAGAAATTTTTAGCAATAAAGTATCAGCGAATCACAGTCTAGAATGGTGGTGTGAAAAGTAAGTTGGTTAAAGGGCCAATCAGAAGCGGAAATTGCTTACTAAATCACGCCCACTTCCCCATGTACGTTACACCACGCCTTCTTTGCCCCATAATAAAATGGCTGACCTATATTTTTCATTTTCGTGAAACATGTTTTGACTTTGCTCTTACTTTCATCTGAAGAAAGAATCGCTAACAGTAATTTTTTCACTTTTCAATAAATATTGTTTGAACCTTCCGGGAATTCTATATCCAGTTCCAGGCTACTACTTCCCTCTAACCGTATCTCATAACTGGTAACATAATGCATTAGTGCGGATTGAAATTGTCGACTAAAGAGAAGATGAGCTTTAAAAAAAAACCTCGGAACTCTAACCGGATATTTCCAGTTGAAAAAACGAAAATCTGCATGATTTCAATACTTCCTCATTAGAGAAAGTAAGAATACCATAAATATTTCGAGTCGAAGCGTTTTCCTTTCAACTCTGTATTCTGCCACGTATTGAAATCTCACCAAAACGGCACTAAAACTAAACATTCATTGAATAATCATTCTTAAGGTGAATTTTCATGTACCTCTAAAAACTTAGGATTTCCGGAAATAAAAATTCAGCCTGGTATACAATGTAACTGAGTTAGCTTCCTGTCTCTTTGGGTTGATGCTGGTTGGTGTTCCACACACTAGCATAATTTCCCTACCCAGGGTTGGCACTAAAGGGAGTTTCCAAGAGCCCTAACTTTGCCTATTTCCAATTTTCGCGAGATGCCATACGCAGACATTGACAATTCACCTATATAATATACATATTTACGTAAACTGTGGAAACTAATAGGCAAATAACATTACCAATTTCATTTGCAAAATATAGCTAAACAATCGATTGAATGATCGTTATCGATTAATTGTATTTCTTGTCATCCTCTTTCCACATACATATCCGGTAGAATCAAAGGAAGAATCCAAGTTAATTTTCTATAAAAAAAAAAGCAAAAACTAGTCTTCACCCTTAGACGAGCACGAACCATCAACTGCACTTCAATGATGAATGATGATTGGGCTCGCGTCAATCAATCATGGATCACACCAACCATTCTTGTTGCATAATCTATTAATGAAGTTTTTAGCTTCAAATAAAAGAATTATTAATATAAACATCACTTGACGGTCATATACTTTCAAGTACTTGCGCGCAATTACTAAGTAAAAGGCCAGCAGCTAGACACGCTCTATGAGAACTTTGGAAAAATCCAGCATCACCTTGAGAAAACTAACCAGATCACAATGAGAATTACTGAAAGGTGTGAAGATAGTTTAGTTACGTGTAGACGAGGTGTGGAGGAGGGAGGCGGACGGACGGACGGACGAAGGAGAAAAGTGAAGGTCAGCGACATGCTTGGGAAACTCCTGCGTCTGCGTGGCCCGTCCGTGATGGCTGTTCACCCACTACTAAACAGGGTATTCTTCTTCTTCATCTTCTTCTTTGTGTCCACACCGAGAGCATTATCAAAGAGTATAATATTCTGAGAGAAGTTGATGACCTCATACTTCTTGTGGTGATGTCTTTCTCACGTTTACCACTAGGATACTGATATCATCTCTTGCCTCCCACACAACAACAACAACAACAGGTGCCTGCAAGTAGTACTAAAACTACACTAAGTAATAAACTAATTTCCACATTCCATAGTTTATGCTTGTTGTCAACCGTGTTGGCAATAACATTTACACAAAAGGAAAACGTAACTACCAACATTAAAAAGCAACTACTGCAGAAATCTGTTTTTTTGTTCTTTGATTTATTATTTCCTTTAACTACTTGTAAAAAAGGAAAAGTATTTTCATTTTCAATATTGAGTTTTCTTTAAGTGCATCCTCCAGGAGGCTTCCGGAGTACGGTGGTTTTCTTTTACAGATTTGTCTTGATGTAGTTGTTACACAGCAAAACGCAAAATAAAAACAAAAAAAATCCTGAATTCTGAAATATTATGGTATCACAACAGGATTAAGACCAAAAATCAGTGAACCGGAAGGAAGTATCACTAGACTGTATCGAGTTTTCTCAAAATCGAGTCGGCGCAATCGATTAAACTTGCTGCATTCAACTAAACACATGTAGCCCCCCCCCCCCCCAAAAAAAAAGAAAGGTCCACAATCCACAATACAGCTGTGTATTGCGTGTATAGCATAATCCGTGTTTAAGTTATGCTAACCTTTCACATGGCACAACACCAATCAGTTTATCAAATAGTACTTTTTTTCGCATCCAGGCGAGCTCAAATCTAGGATTTCTCCAGTGAATACAGAAAAATCTGAACAATTGCTAGAATTTCTCTCACGTTCACTGAAAATCTTAACATTTAAGAGTAACACTAATTAACTCTTAACGGAAATTAGCTCATATTAGCTTCTATGACATAATTGAATACTTAAAACAAAGAACAGAAAATCAGACAGAGGATTTCAACTAGACCTACCGAGAGAGAGCAGGTTCAAAAAAAAAAAATAATAATAAAGAAAAGGCTAACTGCAGGGAAAACTAGAAGTGGAAGAATTGGTTCGCTTCAGTGAACAGAAGAGAGCCAAAGATGGAGGAACAAGACAACGTCATCAAGCACTCGACAGACTTATCCGCTAACTGACGAATGACGCCGGGTGGCTTTAGTAGGAAGTGAAGAGGATCCCTCTTAACTGCTCTTACATGTAGGAACAGATGGTAGGATATTCCTTCCTAACAATGAACACCAAAACCCACGTAGTGTTACACGTGTTTTTCTTTCTTTTTTTTTTTTACACGTGATACAGTATGAGTCAATTGCCTCTCGATTTTTCTGCAGGTCTAACTAGTGAACGAACACCCGTAAAAACATACACTGAATTAATTGTTGGCGGAAAATGGCTATTTCCGCTTTAGAAAGAGAGGCAGTATGGATGGATGTTGACACAAGTATTTCTGTAGAGGACAAGACTAACAGAGCAGTAGCACCGTTTCTAGCCGATGGAGTTTGGTTGGCTTTAAATGCAGAGTGGCTATTAAGCACCCACACACATACACCACGAACAGTAAAAAGGTTTCATCACTTTTCTAAAAAAAAGCAAAAAAATAAACGAACGGAAACAAACCCTTTTTTTATTATTATTATTTTATAACCCTTTGCTATGTTTTCCCTCAAATGACATAAACATTCAAATAAAAAGGGCCATCTCTTGAACAAGGTTTTTAGTTAGTAGAAAAAGAGATCGAATACCAAAAAAATTAGTGGATTTTGTTATGAAAGGATACTAAGAGAAGAGACAAAAAAGACTAGATTGTCCCAGAGCATTCTATAAAAGCATACAAAGAGGGAAGAGACGATTCTAGATTGTTCCAGAACATTGTCAGTTGAATAAAATGGAAGAGCAGAATCTAAATTGTTCCGGAGCATTCTAAAAGCATACAAAAAAAGTGAAGAGATTATTCTAGATTGTTCCAGAGCATTCTGCGTGCATACAAATGGGGAAGAGACGATTCTAGATTGTTCCAGAACATTGTCAGTTGAATAAAAAGGAAGAGCAGAATCTAAATTGTTCCCGAGCATTCTAAAAGCATACAAAAAAAGTGGAGATTATTCTAGATTGTTCCAGAGCATTCTGCGTGCATACAAATGGGGAAGAGACGATTCTAGATTGTTCCAGAACATTGTCAGTTGAATAAAAAGGAAGAGCAGAATCTAAATTGTTCCCGAGCATTCTAAAAGCATACAAAAAAAGTGGAGATTATTCTAGATTGTTCCAGAGCATTCTGCGTGCATACAAATGGGGAAGAGACGATTCTAGATTGTTCCAGAACATTGTCAGTTGAATAAAAAGGAAGAGCAGAATCTAAATTGTTCCCGAGCATTCTAAAAGCATACAAAAAAAGTGGAGATTATTCTAGATTGTTCCAGAGCATTCTGCGTGCATACAAATGGGGAAGAGACGATTCTAGATTGTTCCAGAACATTGTCAGTTGAATAAAATGGAAGAGCAGAATCTAAATTGTTCCGGAGCATTCTAAAAGCATACAAAAAAAGTGGAGATTATTCTAGATTGTTCCAGAGCATTCTGCGTGCATACAAATGGGGAAGAGACGATTCTAGATTGTTCCAGAACATTGTCAGTTGAATAAAAAGGAAGAGCAGAATCTAAATTGTTCCCGAGCATTCTAAAAGCATACAAAAAAAGTGGAGATTATTCTAGATTGTTCCAGAGCATTCTGCGTGCATACAAATGGGGAAGAGACGATTCTAGATTGTTCCAGAACATTGTCAGTTGAATAAAAAGGAAGAGCAGAATCTAAATTGTTCCCGAGCATTCTAAAAGCATACAAAAAAAGTGGAGATTATTCTAGATTGTTCCAGAGCATTCTGCGTGCATACAAATGGGGAAGAGACGATTCTAGATTGTTCCAGAACATTGTCAGTTGAATAAAAAGGAAGAGCAGAATCTAAATTGTTCCCGAGCATTCTAAAAGCATACAAAAAAAGTGGAGATTATTCTAGATTGTTCCAGAGCATTCTGCGTGCATACAAATGGGGAAGAGACGATTCTAGATTGTTCCAGAACATTGTCAGTTGAATAAAAAGGAAGAGCAGAATCTAAATTGTTCCCGAGCATTCTAAAAGCATACAAAAAAAGTGGAGATTATTCTAGATTGTTCCAGAGCATTCTGCGTGCATACAAATGGGGAAGAGACGATTCTAGATTGTTCCAGAACATTGTCAGTTGAATAAAAAGGAAGAGCAGAATCTAAATTGTTCCCGAGCATTCTAAAAGCATACAAAAAAAGTGAAGAGATTATTCTAGATTGTTCCAGAGCATTCTGCGAGCATTCAAAGAGGGAAGAGCAGAACCTAGTTAGTTCCAGGTCATTCTGTTGAGATCCAAAAAAAAAAAAAAAAAAAAGAGACAGAGAGAATAGCCGAAGGAATCGGAGGTATTTGACTGCAAGCAAATAGTGTAAATTGTAAAGTGCACTTTGATTGCGATGTTATTTTATAGGGTAATTTATAGTGCTGGGTAATACTATTAAAGCTGCTTTCTGATGATTAACCCCACTGCAATAACTATTTAAAAATTTTGTTATTTACATTATATTGAATATACAATGTTAAGATGAGAATGGGACCAAGTATGTGTATAAGCATGGCAGAATGTTATATTCATATTTACATACATAAAGTTTTATAAAACCACAAGATGATAGGTGAGCGCCAAAGGATGTGAATATAGAGAAATGGAATAAAGAAAAAGGATTCGAGAGAGCTGAGAGAGTGGTGAGAGGAGAGAGGTGATGATGTCTGGGAAGATGACAATGTTTGGCTGACATGCTCTTCCTCCGCATCCACAGAGAGAGAGGTAGAGAAACCTGCTCTGTGAGACATAATCAAATCAAATCAAAACCATCCTTTAACTTTTGCCAACACCAGAGTGTTTTGTGTTGAGAGGGCGGCTGAAAGGGGAAGGAAGGAGATTGGTTGGATGATGGAGACTCGTATGAAGATGATTTTACTCTCTCTCTCTCTCTGTGTGTGCTCATCATCGAAATCTGAAGCTTTCCTAGTGTCTGTTAATCCGGTTATCCAGTTTTAATTTGTTTGGCGGTTTCGACGCCACGACGAGGACGCCGCCTCTTCACGGATGCAAATAAGATACAACTCTTTGTGCTTGTCTCAAGCTGCCCCCATCCACCCAGTTCCTCGTCCAACTTTCTCAGCACTCGACATCAGTCTCGATAATTCGATTTTTTTTTTCTTTTTTAAATCTTCCTTCAATCTTTTTAACAAAATCTAATTATATTTTAAGGGAAGTGTATATAAGATAAACTGGCTTGATTCTGTTTAGCAAACAAATGAGCGAAGGAGAGAGATCGTTCTGTTTAAATCACCAGAGGCTGCTAATTTTTCGCTATCATGATTTCTATAAATGTGCTAATTATTCCCCCCCACCTTGTTCAAAAGCGGGAGACTTGGGATGAAATTTTAATACCTAGAAAATAAGGACGTCCATTATTTGTGGCCCGCTCAATTTCAGTCATTTTATCTATTTCTGTCACTCAGATATATTAAAAACCTCCCCTCGCGGAGAAATTTTGGACTCTGCTTTCTAGGACGGGTGGGTCTGTGTCGGGATTGGCACCCTGGCACGCGTATGAATGGGCTGCGTGAATGTAAATAGATTTAGGATTGTAAATGAGTGAGAGGAATATAGAGTACTCCACTCAATGTATATACTCGTATAGGAATATATCTATTAGGATGAATGTATTTATTAGGATGATTGATTGTATTTATTAGGATGATTGTATTTATTAGGATGAATGTAATTATTAGGATGAGTGTATGAGTGTATATATAAATTTTGTGTAAATAGGTTTTTTAAAATTTAGGTTAAATCTCTATGGGGTGCGAGGAATATTGAGTACTCCACCCCAACATTAGTTAGTTAGGTTAGAAGGAAATAGGAGTTAGGCCAACCGTTAGGTTTGTTTCGATCAGATTGACTAGGTGTAGGTTAGGCTGTGTAGTAAAGTGTCTATTCTACAGTATAGTTTAGGTGCAAAGGACCCTTGATGTTGCGCACCTTACAAACCCCCCCCCCAAAAAAAAAATATAACCATCATATCATTAGAAACACGTGTGGCACCACGATAGCCGAGCGGTTAAAAGCTAAACCCGCAGAACTAAGATGAATTGTTGGTTTAGTGGGTTCGATTCCCGGCGCATAGGCCTTGGATTTTATTTAATGTTTAATAAAAAGAATTCCATTTGTACAGTAGGTTTTGTTAGTCGCCTCCGTTCACGACACCTAAATTGGGAGTTGTTGGCGTAAAGTTCGCCTGTAAAAATAGGCAATTACTTTACTTTTATTAGAATCATGTAAAGTAAGCTTAAAACCGATAAAGGGCTGAAAAAATCTGTACATAAAACAGGAAGTCAGTTTTCAGGGAGTCACATCTTGCATTGCTCAGCAAGGTTAAGTCAAGTTAAAGACTTTTCTTTGTCCTTGTATAGGTCAGACTTTGTTTCGTGCTTTCAATACAGAAACCGGAAGTTAGAAGAAATCAATGTACCTAATTCATTAATGAAAGAAAAATGCAATTAAAAGATTTCTATATACAAAAAAGAACTGAATTATCATTCACCTTAAATATCAATCAGCCTTAAATACGAAAAAGTATATATAATTAGTTTCCCCATAATTATCAATAATAAACAGCTATTATTAATTACAGAACATTAATCACATAGGTAATCGATTTTCTAGCCACTAATACGATCATCGGGAAGTAGTATACAGTGTGGCAACAATAACAAGACAATCATTACGATGACAATGCAATACTCCTCCAATACCATATTTAAAAAGCCATCATTCTTCCTGGTTTGAACCGGTTTTCACGTCCGCTAACTATAGTTCTAATTAAAGGAATTTTCTTTGTTCCAATCATTTTTTTTTCCTAAACGAACCAAATGGTCGGAAAATTGCGGTGAAAAGTGAAAACAAAAAACAAAATACAAATGAATTAAATTTTGTGTAAAACCAAACTAACAACTTTGTTAACTATTTTGCAAACAAATGTTTAGAAACAAATTCAATAAATGTGCAGACCATTTCCTTTCCCACCCAGAGAGGATGTTTTAAAACAACTATCGATATTCGCAATCAATCAAGCATGGGTGCGAGAATGCGTTTAAGCAGGAAAAACAACACTCCGACCTGTCTATAGAAATCGTACAATGGATGTAGTTGAAGCACTAACTAATTGATGAAATTTAATGGTACAAGAATGAAAATTTAAAATACACCTTAAGAGTGCTTACCATCTTCTGGAAAATACTTGCGACATTAAGTAAGCAAGACAAAGACATAGAATTGTGATTGTAACATTTAGCAACTATGCTCGATGAGTCAAACCACGATTTCACACCTATTTGTTTAGCACGGTTACAAGATCCAGAACCACTGTTAATATTGTCACCTTGAGGTACATGATGATTATTACCTCGCCTCTTTAATCATCTGGATGATCTCCGAATTAGGACCAACCGTAATCAATTAAAACCATATTTAATTTCTAAATCTCCAGATTTTTGAAATATCCCATCATGAAAAATGTTAAGCATCTACCAACAACCACTTTTTCATATTTTACACAATTATAAAAAAGAAAAAAATAGCAGCAAGAATTTCTTGGCTCTAATTAATTTTATATTCAAGAAATTATTTTTAATAATCTTCCTCCACACCCCCCGAGCTAACTGGTTTTTTTTTCCATGAGAATTCTATTCTTTTGCGCTACAGGAAAGTGTTGACGGTATAAAACAATTTTACCGCTATAAACAATAATTTTTTTTTATAATTAATAACAACCTGATTATATCCGTTTTTTTTAAATCACCACAATCTATCTTGGAAGCAATTTTTTAAAATGAATGAATGAACTGTAAAGTAGAAAAGGAAATAGCTAGCTGTTCACTTGGCATTGTCTACTAGATGACGTAGCGGGCTAGATGTTTGCCAGTAAATATCTGGCATTAACTGTGAAGACATTACACTTTTAGGGTAACACGTAACAAGGCGGTGTAATAAGTAAATCTTCTATATGCTCAATAACTTCGCAATTTAAAAAATCTTCAGCTAGCTGTTCACTTGGCATTGTCTACTAGATCAGAAATCAGCTCAGAAATATCCTCAGGATGCTGTAGATTGTTTCTGGGAGAGGACTTAGGAGAGTTTTGTTTGGGGGAAAGGTAGGAGACAAAGTTCAGCTTCCAACCTCTTAGGGCATCTCTAACAACAATAGTAATAACATATTACTTCCACCTCCTCTTCCTCCACATTACCAGGCAATCCTCTAAGGAGATTGAAGAGAAGATGGCCTCGTGATTTACTCTTATCGTGACAGCAGTATAGTAAAGCACGTTACTGGAGTGACACTACTGGGTGCCTTCTCCACTCGTGATTTTCACGTTATCAGGTACCACATTTGCTTGTTGCAACAAAAAGTTGCAGTTGTAAATAAAGATTCAATTAGCGAGGAATCGGTCACGCCCTGAGGAAGGCAATAAATTTGCCGAAACGTTGGTAAAAAGGTGGAGTTGTTTTTTTGTTCTGGACCGATTCCTCGTTAAATTGAATCCTTAATATAAAACACTAAAAGCTAATACTAATAACGAAAGGTATTAGCTCAGCGTTTCCCAAAGTGTGGGTCGCGATCCGGCACCGGGTCGCAGAAAAATTCAGCTGGGTCGTGGCAAAAATTGTAAAAAACACAAAAAATCTATAACATTTTGCACTAAATTTAATATTTTTCGAAACTTTTTCAAGTACTGCAGGTGGCAACCCTTTACCACCGTTTCCTACCGGACTGTTTAAATTCGGATGCTCTGATTTCGATTCGTCATTCAGTGCCTTCTGTCGATACTGAAAAAGGAAGAAATGCTTAATCTTAGTGAACAAAAAGTTGATAATTTAATTAAAATTTCATGCGACACCGATCTTAAGATCTCAAAAAAGGTGTTTGAAACTGTACCACTAATTAATTTTTGGTTGCGCTGCCAAAAGGAATATCCAAGCGTAAGCGAAAAAGCGATACAATTTTTAATGCCTTTTGTCACCACTTATACGTGTGAAACTGCGTTCTCAGCCTTGGTGTACTTAAAAAATAAGTATCGAAACAGATTGGATATCGAACCTAATTTGAGTATAAAATTAACATCATTAAGTCCTAATTTGAAATTACTATGTGATGAAAAACAACATCATCCTTCGCACTAAGGTCAAAATATGTAAAACAAAATTTACTTTAAGTTTTAAATGAAGATAATGGATCGTCTTTAATTACTTATGCTTTTGTTATATAATTATTTTGCAATTTTTGTGTATGAAATAAACAAACAAATAACTTGAATTTTGATTTTTATTAAAAAATAAAATTTGTTTTGTAAATAAATGTTTTTTTTATAGGGTGGGGTGGGGCGTGAAAAAATTTAAAATCTCGTACCGGGCCGCGGTCAAAAAAGTTTGGGAAACGCTGTATTAGCTCAAAGAATAAATGTACTCAACCCAGATCGCTGGAGGTTCTCTGCTTCGTTCAGCTTGGATTCTGATCAAAGCACGCGGGCAAAGGTACCCTCGTAATCTTCACAGCAGCCTACAAGATATCCTTATACCCTCATTAAATTTCGAACGTTTGTAGAGACAGAAAGTAGGCGTCTATAATATGCACTATTTGTAAGGTAATAACCAAAAAAATTTCCTGTAAAAAAAATCCGACTGGATCGCTAGTTGCTGCAGGAGAATGAGGAAGTAATAAATCGCCTAGTAATAGGAGATAGAAACGGTAAAAAAAAAGGAGCCAAACTTCTAGTTGGTATTTTCATTACTCTGGCACTTTTACTGTTCCTCACACTAGTTTGGTATTTCAATCAATTAACTCGATAAGGATGGTGTCAGTTTATTTATTTTTGGAATTTAGTTTTTACAATCGCGTGATTGGCGTGTAATTTAATAGAAAGTAGAATCAAATTTTTTGGTCGTAAAATACAATCAAGTTTCAAATTCAATTTCCACCTTTTATTTCACAGGGGACACTTCAACCTGTACACTTTAATTAAAAAGTAATGTTTAATGTGTGAGTGAGTGCGTATGAGGAAGGAAGACAGAGTGAGAGAGAGAGCAGTAACAATTAATATAACCTACAGTAAGGTTCCAATTGCTACATGATATACTAGATATCGATATTTTAATGCTCCCATCGATATTTAATTATACCTTTTTAATTATATTTTACATCTATCTGGCATATCAGATCTGATATTTTGTATCATAAATGTTTTTTACCAGAATGATCATTTTTGCGATGCAACCTATCATTTGGGAATTTCATGCAGAATATATTTTTGGTATATCCTAATATTCCCTAGTATAATGAGATATCGATGATCCAAAAACTGAGGAGAAAAAATATAAAATAATGGTATTTTTAATTAATAAATGGTAATCAAATCTTTGTTACAATAAAAATAAAAATAAGATAAAATTTTGGAGGAATCTTGAGTTTTTGGTCCATTTTTTAAATAGAAAAACTTGACGCCAACCTTTCGAACTATTGTAACTATTGTATTAGATTTGGCGGTTCCACCAAACAGCGGAAGGAACGCAGTCAGTCCAAAATGCTTCGCCCTCGTCCTCTCATTTCATAAGACCGGTGTCTCTTAACCTTCAAAACCAACCAATCCGGCTTAAAGACTGCCGGATAACAGTACAAAAACCAAGAGATCAAATGACTTTTCAAATAATCATGGAGAAATTATATTGAAAATTTTGTAAGCACTGAGTTTTTTAGCCTTGAAGATGAACTAAATTTACAGATAGAAACTAGAAGAACTAGTCAAAATCACAAATTCTAATGCTTGATTGGTGGCCTAGAAGTTCAACTTGTTTTTTTTTTAAGTTGCTCGATCTTTCATCCTGAACCTTCCAATTTCGTTTCTTTATTTTTTGAAGAAATACAGACGTTAAGTTTCGTTTACAGCAGCTTTTTAGTCCAGTATAACAAGAAGACAAAAACTTCAAGAATGTCTGTATAAAGTGGAAATCAAATTCAGCAAGATGAGGCGTCCATCTATACAGCGGAGCTAATTGCTATTTTAACGGCTTTAAAATATATTTATTCGTTGTCGGAGAAAAAATATACCATTATTAGTGACAGCCAGAGTGCGTTGTGTAAATTATCTCATATACTCAACGAGGAATGAATCACATTATCGCAGAGATTGTAGAAACTATTGCCATTTTTAAAGAGAAGGGAGTCTGCATTAATTTTTTGTGGGTAAGGAGTCATTGTGGTATAAAAGAGAATGAAATTGTTGATACACTTGCAAAGGAAGCCACCAATAGTGGGGAAATGGCTAATTATAAATTACCACACACCGATATCAAGGGTATAATTGCAAAAGCAGCACTACAAAAATGGCAGACAGATTACAATAATGGTGATAAAGGTAGATTCTATAAAACTATGGCAGATCAGTTACCTAGACAACCATGGTTTAAGGGAACTGTCACTAATAAATGGGTTGTTACGACAATAAGCAGGCTGAGAGCGAACCACGTGGTGTGCGGATCGTATCTACACAGGATCAACAAAAGGTCCTCTCCTCTTTGCGTAGATTGCAATGAGGAGGAGGATTTCAAACATGTAATAATGATATGTCCACGTTATGTGGTAGAAAGGAAACGAATGTTTGACGATATGTACAGGTATTTAGATGCACCATTTCGCTACGAAGACATTATATTCTCCACCAACATTTATGTGCTTAAGTCGATAGCAGAGCTAGCAATGAAATATGAATGTATTTAAAAGCTATAGCCGAATTAGAATGAATGGAAGAAAATGCTTAGAGAATGATTACGTGATTTTAAATTTGGTTAAGCCATAAGGATGGCAGGAGCACAGAGTGCTGCTCCATCCATTAGCAGTAGTTTATGTAAATAGCGTTATATAGTAGAATGATGAATGTGTGAAGCGAATGTATTTGTAGGTAAGAATGGAGAGTGAGTGATATTCTAGTGATTAGCACCTAGACGATGCTGGCTGTATGGCGGAAGCCAATGCCAAAAAAAAAAAAAAAAAAATTCAGCAAAAGCACGCTATGATGGATGAAATATTCCTTATTTTTTCTTAAGAGTGGTTCGCAGATAAATAGGATAATTAGATATTCAATCGATTAGTGTTGGAATGGCCGACTGTTCTGTTGAAAGCCAAACTCTAGCGATAAATATCGAATTTAGTGGAAGATATAATAAGAATTCAAGTTGGTTGGTATGTAATCGTGTTTTCTCACGGATGTATTAACCTTACAACACTGTTCCCACTCTACTTTCAAGCAGTACAGCCAACTGCTAGAAAAAAAGCATACACAAAAAAAAAATCTCGTATAAAAAGAACCGACTGAAAAAAGATCCGGCCGAAGAGCACACATTATTTAGTGATTAACAGAAAGGCCGATGACACCAGCCACTAAAATAAAAAGAGCACTTGATGTCCACTAAATGACAAAGAAGAGAACAATGGGAAATGTATAATTATGAAGGAAGAAGGATAAACCCACCAAGAGAGGAACACACTGAAGCCTAGGAGGAACTCCGTGTGAATGTTCCGATTGTTAGGAAAGCAAGACAGTCCTGGCAGGAGGAGATTTGCCACCAATTGGCTGGATCGGGATGAATTGGAGGGGAGATAACTCACGATTGTGGAGTACGTGATGCTGTAATTTCATAGTAGATTTAGCTGTCTCACCCGCCCACCACACTTTTTGGTATAGACTCTCTTGACGACAAGCTTGGACTTGAGCCGGCTCCAATATAAAGGACAACCAAAGGACAAATTGGTTTTCCACCAATAGGAGAAGAAAAATAATTGAAAACTTATATCCTCCAAACCATGCTTATTTGGAGGATATGTTTTCCAACCCAACAACGCTAAAATCTGTAACACAGGTAAATTCAATTAAATACAAGATCTGTCAAATGAAATCTAATTAAAAATTAAAAGAAATTTCCGTCCTATGTTAGTTAAAATTTATTCCGAACAATGAATAATGTATTAAGTTTTAATTTTATGCATAAAAACTATATTCATTTATTTTTAATTAACCAGGAATACTTAAAAACTGGTTAATACAAAAAAAATTGGTTATTCTTGCCTATAAGAAATAATAAGCATTCATTATGAATAAATAGGCATAATTTGCCCCTGCCTTTTAAACACGATATGCAAGCACCGCATTGTATTGGTGTAATGCCTGGTCTGCATAACTCAACTCATTGCCGTTCACTTTGCCAACTACATTATATCAGCATTATTAGGTTTTTCTAACTATTCCTTTTATTAACCAAATCGCCAAAACCCTGTACAGGGAACTCCATTTTAACCTGTAGATCAGTGGTTCCCGACCTTTTTTATGACCAGGGACCATTTTTTAATATTTTTGTTGTTAGCAGGGAGACCACAAGGTTCAGCATCACAATAAACTACTTTTAGATTTTAATAATAAACCACAATTAACAATGTGATTCTTTCTTGGAACCCCCACACTAAGCTTAAAAGAACAGAACTGAACAGACGCTATCGGACTACTTAAAAGACTTTTAGACGAAAGATCAAAACTCTCTCTGGACAACAAAAGACTAATTTATACTTCTATTTTGAAACCCATCTACTGGGCGTATGGAATAGAGCTGTGGGGTTCTACCAAACGCTCCAATCTCCAAAGGATTCAATCTCTACAATCTAAAATACTTCGAACTATCGTAAACGCTCCATTTTATGTCTCCAACCTGACTATACACACTGACCTTAACATTCCTTTTGTCACACAAGTTGCTAAAACAAGATACAGAAAACTCCACTTCAGCCTGCAATCTCATATAAATCCTCTAGCTAAAAATCTTTCTTCTAGAACTGTTCCTGACAACCCTTTCAAGACGCCTTAAAAGACAGTGGCCACGTGATCTCCTCTCCAGTGAAGAGAGTGGCTAACCATCTAATATTTGGGAGTGTTACCACTGCGGTAACTTCTCCACTCGTATACTTCTCTTATTCAATGTTACTCTGTTATCACTGTTACTTATTGTATTGCTTATTGTACGAAAAGTTAAATCTATTTTTTTATAAAGAAATTGTTCTCACTACCAGTCCATACCCCTCGATATATAGCTTACCTGGAATCTGACTTTCTGCCGATTTACTTCTACACTTTGCAGCTTCATTTTAATTATTTAAAGAAAGTGTTTGCAATGCCGAATACGAGATTGCCGAGAATCCTCGCACAGGAAATAATTAAATATAATATTTATTGGCACAAGGATAACCTGGATTTGTGTACCAAGTATGGTGTTACTTTTTCCCATTATGATGACATAAATTTGGATGACATTCTCGCTAACCTTAAAATAGAATTTCGGTGTGCAATGGTTGAGAGGGCAAATGAATCCAGATTCCATTGTTTATATAAAGATCTTATGCTGGATCCAGCAGGCAGGCGCTACATAAGTGATGTGAATAACTTGAACTTCATAAGAGTGATTTTTAAATTACATGGGCAATTAATCTCTCTTAATAACAATGTAATTAGATCAGAGCAACAGAGACTATGTGCCCTGTGTAATAGAGAAGAACAGGAGGATTTATATCACTATGTAGATGCCTGTCCAGTCCTGACGGAATACAGAATAAAGTGGCTGGGGAAAAAGTATTTGACTCTTTCCGAAGTCATATTCCTGTTGAATGGTGGAGGATGGAAACAGTTATTCTATTACCATATTACCGCTTACAAGTATGGGGCTTTTCTCATAGATGAATACAACAGCTAATAAATCAGAAGAAATATTATGCTTTAGTTGAATTTTGCCTATTTTTTTATTATTATTATTATTATTATTATTTTTTTCTAAGTTATGTAAATATACTAGCCACTCTAGGCTGGCGGTAATTTACCAAGCCGAAAATGATTTTTGTTTTTCAGTAGCTTTTTATTGAATGTAAGGCTGTATAAATATTCGTCCAATAAAGCTATTCTATTCTATTCTACTTCTATTTTGAAACCCATCTGGGCGTATGGAATAGAGCTGTGGGGTTCAACCAAACGCTCCAATCTCCAAAGGATTCAATCTTTACAATCTAAAATACTTCGAACTATCGTAAACGCTCCATTTTACGTATCCTATCTGGACTATACACACTGAAGTTAACATTCCTCTTTTATCGCAAAAGTCGCTGAAAACATGATTCAGAAAACTCCAATTCAGCCTGCAATCTCATATAAATCCTCTAGCTCAAAATCTTTCTTCTAGAACTCTTCCTGACAACCCGGGGCAAGACGTCTTAAAAGACAGTGGCCACGTGATCTCCTCTCCAGTGAAGAGAGTGACTAACCATTATAATGTTTTGGAGTGTTACCACTGGGTAACTTCTCCACTCGTTACCAAATCATTTATTACTCTATTGTATCATTGATACTTAATAGCGCTAACGCGCTGATTGTAGCATAATAAACGCCAAAAAATAAAAAAAAATGAATCACAAACTTCTATTATTTGAAAACCATTCTTCAACGGGAAAAGCGTCCTTATTCTTCTTGAACTATTTTTTTTTTTAAATTTCCACGAAAATGGCTTCCGCTCTCTGGCGGAAGATCTCAAAATGTAAATTTCCGGGACAAACCCAAAATAGAACTGTTGAACAAACTTCCTAAAGTGAACAGAACGAACTTTTCATTATAATTGAATTTAATTGAATATTGGAATGTGATGGAACGCGCTATGAGCAACCAACCTATTGAAATTCATTAGATAAATGGAATATGATTGAAGATAAAGGTAGGAGTTTCTGCTTCAGGTAGAGAGAACTGATACAGGTGAGTATACAACTACAGGAGGCCATGCCAGTGAACTCTCGATTATTTATTTTAAATACATTAAAATGCAATAAAAGAATTTTAATTAAATTATTGCTGGCTAAAATATAAATTTTAATAAAAGCAGAAATATTTTTTATACAGACGAGAAAAGTAATAAAAATAAAACGTTCATGAGTTTTCCACAAATACCGATAGTATGATCTTGATTTGATTTCATTAAATTGTTAAAAAAGTACGCTGACGGAGCTGAAAACACGGGAGCACAGGATGAACTGGAAAGAAAATGGAGATGTAGAGAGAGGGGAGGGAGTTAATCAAATTCTTGTTTAGAGTTAATATGGTATGGCAGTGAGCCGGAAGTGGGAGGACGGAGTGAATTTTCACGACTAACAGTGAAGCTGGGTTTCTAGAATTATTACCACTTGCTGGGGCACTTTCCTCGCCACTGGAAAGGCCGAAGATGTAAGCTTCTTTTCTTCTTCTTAACATGACAGCACAAAATTCACTAAGGTAAAGTCAATTGGGGAAAATGGTATTAAAGAAAATACCAAAAAGAAAAACTACTACAATCTGAAATTGTTCGTCTTATTTAATTTTCTTTTCTTTATTTTTTATTTTGAAATTTATGCAAAATTTTCCTACTTTACTTTTAAATAGACTTAAAAGAACAGAACTGAACAGACGCTATCGACTACTTAAAAGACTCTTAGACGAAAGATCAAAACTCTCTCTGGGCAACAAAAGACTAATTTATTCTTCTTTTTTGAAACCCATCTGGGCGTATGGAATAGAGCTGTGGGGTTCAACCAAACGCTCCAATCTCCAAAGGATTCAATCCCTACAATCTAAAATACTTCTAACTATTGTACACGCTTTTTATGTCTCCAACCTGGACTAAACACACTGACCTTAACATTCCTTTTTTCACCCAAAGTTGCTAAAACAAGATACAAGGAAACTCCACTTCAGCCTGCAATCTCATATAAATCCTCTGGCTAAAAATCTTTCTTCTGGAACTCTTCCTGACAACCCGACAAGACGTCTTAAAAGCCAGTGGCCTCGTGATCTCCTCTCTAGTGAAGAGAGCGGGACTAATAGCGTAATGTTTTGGAGTGTTACCACTGGGGTAACTTCTAGTTCTGTTATCACTGTTACTTAAAGCGCCAACGCGCTGATTGTAGCAAAAAAAAAAAATGTAAGACTGGTCAACATCTGAGAACATTAGGCGCTCGGAGCCTTTTCCTTCGACCTGACAGTTTTAGAGGCAAATGCTGTCCACCTTAAGGGCAATGAGGTACAAGAAGCTCCTACAAAACTATGTGCCGCCAGTTGGGCATCGTCATCTAACAACTGTTTAAGCGTAGGGCTCAATTTAAATACGATTTTACTTAGGTAAGCGTAAAAATAATAATCTCTAGGTTATCCAAATTCTAAGAATAGTTACCTAGTTACTTTTGCCCAACATGTTTCCGGACCTAAAATACTGGGAAGCATTTTTTGGTCATAAAATTGAAAAAAACCGTTTACCTATGAATAATAAAAATAATTTCCGATTCAAATTAATTAAGGAAAACAATTAAAACATATTAATTAGAAAGTAATAAGAGACTACCTACATATACTGGTATATTGTGTAAATAAATAAACCCGTAAATATTGATACACCAAAAGTAGCGGGGATGGACGTAAGCAAACATTTTATTAATTAATATCTGGGACCCAATCAATTTAACGTGTGTGCTTTTTTTTTTCTTTCTGTTGTTTTAATTTTCTAAATAAAGATTTTAATGATCAGTCATGAAATTTAATTATGAATCTCTCTGGTAACTATATCATGTACATATATTTGACGATGTCAATTATTGTATATTCAGCATAATTATGATGGTAATACCTCCGGCGCTTGATAAATTTTGCAGGAGATGCAAATATCTGTAAAATGATCAAACTGGACTACATTGTGGATTAGCGACTGTTCTTCATGTTTTCTCCATGGCATGGCTCTGGTGAATTGCCACTAAAATTTGGGCATGATACCATAATGAAGGTGAAATGGGGTACCCCGTTAAAAAACATGGGAAGGGGATTGGCCTTTATTGGATAATAATTGACTTCGAACCCAAAACACAAATCCTCTCAGGAAGCACGATCATTGGTGGTGGTGGTAATCTTCAGAACTGAGAAAAGCTTACTGAAGAGTGTGGACAGGAGATCTGGAGATCTAGGAGAAAAGAACAAGTGACTGATAAAGCAATTTTCTGAAAATAATGAAAATGAAGAGTAAAACAGTCATCAAGCCAGTCGTATTGAGTACTTCAGCTGAGAAAATGGAACTTCTCAAATTTAAATGCCCCACATGTTGAGAAAGTAAAAAATCGAAAATAAGAACGAAGAACTCAATACGAAGAACCCTACAAAATTTCTGGTGTCAAGATTGAGAGATGGCCCCGGCAATGTGGAGTGAGTGGATGACCCATTACCGTGTACAAAAAAAAAAAAAAAAAAAAAAAAGAAAAAAAGCGCCAGGGAGCGACCTGGAGGACGTCCTAGAATAAGATGGTTGGATAGATGTCGCTGAGAGCGGAAGGCACGGATCAGAAGATGCCGAATACAGGAAAGAATGGCAGTCTCTCTTGAATGAAATCTAGCTCCTTACTACAAGTGCATGTGGCACCACAGTAATAATAATAATAATAGTGGATGGGAGGGAAGGGATTAGCTATGAGGTTAGCATACTGGACTCCCACGCGGAGGTCCCGGGTTCGAATCCAGCAGCTGACCCTTAGATTTTCTCTTCCTAGGAGCTTCTTACAGCTCACTGCCCGGTGATGGACAGTGTTGTCTGTAACGAGAGAACACTGTCCGGAGGCCGGCAGTGCACTGGAAAAAGCTCCGGGCGCTAATGACCTCAGCTGTTGATGCGCAAAAAAAAAAAAAAAAAAAAAAAAAAAAAAAAAAAAAAAAAAAATAGTGGATGGATTCATTACTTATCTAAGATTGTCTCCATTAAATGTTTCATTTTGAAGTAATGAGTGGTTTTCCTAGAATCTAGATAATGTTAGTAAAATTAATGAATATCATTTACAAATAGGATTTTAAAAATTCGGAATTTTAGGACTGCCGGGAATTGTAATAAGGGAAAGCCGTTTGGAGTCACTATGAGGCATTGCTATCCTATGAAACCAGAATATAGTAAGTCAAAGGATAATTACCAGAATATTTTTTACAATTATAACCGTATGTTCTGAGGACTACCGGTGGTTGAAGATCTTGATAGAAGTATATAATTATTAAATATGTAAAACTAAGGAGGAGAGGAAGGACGAAATACTTTTCCACTTGGTGCGCTAATGGAGATCCTGCCAAGCAGCCAAGTCTACTACCTGCTGAGGGCATTGGCAACCATGGCCATTACGATCTCCAGCTGCCGTGACTATCTGTTAAACGAAGATCTCTAGAGTTACTACATGCGCTCTAGCTAGACAGAAGTTCCATAGTTCTATCAAGAATTCTTCTGCCTTTCCACCGGAACGTGTTCCATCTTCTCTATTAAAAAAAAACAAAAAAAAAACTGGACTGTGGCGGAAGAGGATAAAGAAGAAGGCGTTGTGAATACTTCAAAAACTGTGGACTGTGGCGGAAGAGGATAAAGAAGAAGGCGTTGTGAATACTTCAAAAACTGTGGACTGTGGCGGAAGAGGATAAAGAAGAAGGCGTTGTGAATACTTCAAAAACTGCGGACTGTGGCGGAAGAGGATAAAGAAGAAGGCGTTGTGAATACTTCAAAAACTCCACGTGCGACAAAGAAACTATCTGAAAAAAGTTTCAGATTAAAATGAAGTCAGTTCTGGTCAACTTGCTTTGTTGAAAGAAACCTCCAGTGACTTGGTGTGCAGGTGGTTGCTGACATTATGACGTTGAAGTTGATGTTAAACCAATTAACACTCGAGGTCTTCTTAACTTTTTATTGATTCATTTCATTACTGAACGTTTCGACCTCATCATCACAATAAGCACATTGTAATGTTGTTCTCGTTGGAGTTAATAATTTATTTAAAGTACCAATCATATAATTTTAAAAATTATAACAAAATACTTAAAAATATGTTTTTAAAATATCAGTAAATAAAAAGACAGGAAATTATGGAAAGTGAAAACATTAGGTAATGGTGAAATTCCCTGGCCTTCCCGTTAGGGACAATCAAGAGTTCTGTGGTTCCTTAGGATCCAAAAAAGGTTAATTTTTTCCACAGAAAGTTGCGGTAAAGGGAATGATGCTGTCAGAAATTAGATCAAATTTAAGTTTTGTAAAAAAGTAATGTTACTAAGAGATTTAAAATATTCGAAATGATACTCCTTGGATTGACCAAGAAGTCCGACCATCATCTGCGAAAATATGTAAATGTTTTGCATGAAATAAGTCTTCCTACAATGGTTAAAATATTGTAATTTATATTAATTCTTATTTAAAATATTAACTTAATTAATATTATTAATACATTTAATATCAATTGCTTCATCTCTTTCAGATTTTTAGGTCTTAATTTTCCAAGTACAATAAGTAAGAAATACCTATTTTTTCAGGTCGGCTTTACTACCAGCTACCACATTGATGTGGACTGAGGCAAAACTTACTACAAACCATAAATTACTCATATAAACCATTTAATAAAATCCAAGGCGTAGGACGCCGGGAATCGAACCTGCTAAACCAGCAATACATCTTAGCTTTGCGGGTCCTGCTTCTAACCGCTCGGCTATCGTGGTGCCAGTAGTACCCCAATAATTCGGGCATTAATATTAATAATTGAAAATTAATTGTAATGGACAAAGATTACCCGCTATAATATTAAATATACAGTCAACACTCACATGAATTTTTATATGAGAATTTAATATCATTTTCTCAAACTTGGTATTTATGCGAAATCATAGAAAACTGAACCAATTTATTCAGTAAAAAAATCACTTCCTCGGACTTAGGAGGACTGTAACTAACAGAGAGGGAGAAAAATAGTTCTGAAGCTATTAGTGGGTCTAAGACAGAAAATACAAAGTAGTTCACAAATTTGCCAAAAAGTTAAATATTAATACATATACTACAATATTAACCACAAAAAGATAAAGAGAATTCAAGGAATGTTGATTGCAGAACCGCAATGAGGTAGACAACAACATTGAGGGAGTTGGTACTGTTTGCAGTGGACAATGATTGGTGGCTGTCGTTGAGGCGATAATTGTGGCTGGCCCGAACGCCATCTGTGTTTACACAACCAAAATTAGAGGGGGGATTGGCGCCAATTATGGACTCTTCGGTTGGTAACTTACAGCCACTTCTGTACTATATTAAAGTGGCTAGTAACCACTTAAAGTAGCCAACATAAATGCTAGAAGAATTGAACAAAAAATTAGCACTTTTCTGAACAGATTTAGCACGATAATTTCGAGAAAATTTTATGTAATTAATTGCGGTTAAAGGGTTAATAATAGTCATTTAATGAAATCAAGACTTTTTATGAAGACAGTGCAGCAGGCAACTCTGAAATTGACTTGTAAATCAAAAGAATACCAAGTGGCGTGCAGTACCTGGCGCGTCAGAGTCACCTGACTGTACTTTACGGATAGCCTACACCTCCTGGTATGAAGGAGCAACAGAACATTAAAGAGACTTCAAAGTTTGCCAAATTAGTTTTATTATTCCTGCCGCAAGAGTGCTCTCATCAGATTTCCCTCAACCCCCATCGTAGGATTGATTAAACCAAAGTAATGGGCAACTAAAGCAAAATCTCAGGGCAGAACCTCCACAAAATGTGGGTACGTTTCAAACATTTACCCATTACTAAACAAAAAAAAAAAGAAAAAATGAGGATGGCCGCAAATATAAGCACATTTAGATGTTGCTAGGAAATGGGATGAGCCAGTAGAGACGCGGATTGGACGGGAACTAGGTGTTAGGATACGCTTAAACTCTCGCTGTCTCACCTACAGCCTCAAACAGTCTGCAGACTCCAGCTCTGCAACGGGCAGGGTCATTACACAGCCAGAGATAAAGTGATTAATTACTTGAAAATGGCGTGGGCGGGAAGCACGCTTGGGACAGCTTCATTTATTTCCACAGTCAGCGGGGGGGTGTGGGTGGGGGTGTCTGAGCACTGCTTTTATATTCTACAATGGGGCCATTTGTGAGGAGGAGACGGAGGCAGAGGTTCCGTTTGCTCGCGCCATACTCGCCGCCCCTGGGAACAAGTCTAGCACCATAGTATTTATTGTTTGTTAACAAAAGGTTATTTTCCTTATAAAATTCCCAATTGGGGTTTGAAGGAAAAACTAAAGAGGCGGAAAGTGCTTTTCTACCCAGACGGGAAAGTTAGGAAACTATAATCCATGATAGAAGGGAAAAAACTTTGTAGTACTGTGAATGAAAATAAATTCTACCCAAGGCTACTCACTAAACTGCATTTAGACGTGGCTAAGACGCAAAGACTGAAGTAACAACCGTAATACTGGTAGTGGCAACGGGGACTGGTAGAGCTTCTGGATAGCAAACGATATCCACAATTAGGATGAAAAAATAATTGCCATTTCAGTCGAGTAAAATTTATTTTGCCGAGCTTTCGACCTAGGAACTAGGTCATCTTCAGGGCTAGTCCTAGTCCCTACGTCGAAATCTCGGCAAAATAAATTTTACTCGACTGAAATGTCAATTATTTTTTCATCCTAATGAAACTATGATTCAGTCACCAAAAAGAATGAACGATATCCACAATCATTTCCACTGTAAACGCAGTTTCTCTGTACGATAGAAAGCATGCCCGCAATGTGACCTCTCTAGAACAGAAAATCAAAACTGAATCCGCCTAGTGCAGGGGTCAGCAGCCTATTTCAAGTAGAGAGCCATTTGTTCTTAAATAATTTTAATAAATCTTACCAAGAACCGCAAGGATGATAGTGTAAAAAAAGCTGTAGTAGATCATTTGTATTCACAAATCATTATTTTATGATATTCAATAACATTTAAATGTTTTATATATTTATTTTCACAAATTGCAAAGTAAATTAACAAATAAATAATAACTAAACCTATGTTAGAATGAAAATGGCGGCAGTCCTATATATTACGTACTGTATTTTAACATAATTCTATTCAATTTCAAACCAAATCTCATTTGAAATTCTTTTTGAAAAAATCTCTTTACTTTAATAAAAGAAATTTTCATTTGTTTCAATAAAATTGAAGTATAAAATTTATTTTAGACAGGCTGAAGAGCCACAAAATTTGGATAAAAGGGCCGCGGGTTGCCGACCCCTGGCCTAGTATCTTATTGTATTGGAATTATTGTACTCTTTCGTACAATCTGGAAGCATCAAGGTACTCGTGAAAGGGTTGAAAATGAATCAAGTCACATTGCCCTCACTGAATGTCACAAACTTCAGAAACTAAGCAACCACACTTACTGGACCACGAAGAAGAAGATGGGAACCGCGTTCACAAAAGCTTTAACCAACTTTCCTGTTTTTTTGAGCGCGCAAATGCCCTAAACACTTTCATAATTTCTAGTTAGTAAAAAGCTGCCATTACTACAAGTTGGCGATGGAGATTTAGAGGTTTAAGGAAGGTGGTGGTGGCTGTTGATAGGCGGAAGAAGGTGTAGAAAGAAAGGAAAAAGAGGCAAAGCCCAAAACTCCCAGACTCTATGCGTGAAGCCTGCGAGAGAATGAGATGGAAGATAACCTGGCCCACTTTTCCCTACTTCCTCTACACAAGAAACCTGCTTTTCTTAGGGAACCTTCCCTCTTCTTTCTCTACCGCCTTCAACTTTATTAAATAATATTAATAAACATCTGAATGTATTCATAACTGTTTTTGTTTTTTCTTCTTATTCTGTTAATGCAAATCGTGCGTTTCCTTTGCCTCCTCAGGGGACTAAATGAACTTATTAAATTTCGTATTCTTTCCGCCCAACTGAGTCTAAATTGAAGGTATAAAGCTGAATTTGCAAAGATAACTTCCTCTAAATTTATTATTTGGCTCTTTTTTATTTAAAAAAAGGGGGGGATAAGTCCAATTAAATTACCGAACCAAAAAATAAAGTTCAAGTTGATATTTATAAAAAATAAAATAAAGACTTCAAAAAAGCTGTTCAAATTTCTGCTTACAGGAGAGTGCGCTTCCTTGGATGTGCTCTTGGAACACGTAAACAATTTTCAGAAAGGAAAATAAGTTGTACGGAAGTAAGTAATCAAGCGCTTTTTGGTTTTGCAACTCAATCACCCACCAATCTTTAAGAATACGTGATGAAGGTCTGAAGAAAATATCATTTTCAGGAAAAAATTTACGCCCAGGTGGCTCTACAGGAAAGTTCAGATTTCAATGATGCAATCTTGCTAGCAACTATGTAGCTGCAGTCTTAAGACTCGTCCAATTTTTCTGAATTATTCACAACTGAAAACCTTCTCTCAGTGCAATGCCGGCCTTAAAACAGTGCTCTCTCACATATAAACAGAGTCCATGGCCGAAAGTGGGTTATTTTAGGTCTCACAGGAAGTGGGAATCCAAAAGACCTAGACTAGTTTCTAGTTCTCCATTATCTGCACTTCAG
The DNA here is from genome assembly GCF_049639745.1 of Rhodnius prolixus. Classification (NCBI taxonomy): domain Eukaryota; kingdom Metazoa; phylum Arthropoda; class Insecta; order Hemiptera; family Reduviidae; genus Rhodnius; species Rhodnius prolixus. Next base: position 8,976,917 of record NW_027411592.1, on the reverse strand, counting down.
TTAGTTGTAAAGCCAGAATTTTTGGTTTTGCTTGATACAAGGTTAGATGTTTTTTTTTTTTACTTGAAATTGAGTGCACTCACAATGACTTGGACTCGTCAAAGGCAGCCAACCAGCGATGGCAGCCATTAAGGCGTTATGGAGTGTCACTGCTGGATAAATAATCGCACGGCCAACGAAGCCTCAGACGTCGTTATTAGGGAAATTAGGAGTTGTGCTCAGGGCTTGATTGGGTGAGAGGATTAGAATGAGGAGCTAATTTTTGGAACGGAATTTCAGGTGACGGCATTTGGGGCTAAATCGGAAACGAAAGGCATCCTCACAGATCGGTGTTAATGGTTTAGTTAGTTTCGTAAAAGAAAGCACTGACAAGGATGAGTAGGATTTTGGATTGTTGGAGGAACGTAAAAGTAATCGCCTACGTTCTCAGGCTGATCTTAACGTCCAACTACCAATTAGGGGGTCGAGGGCGAGGGGGCGGAAGCTCATAATTTACTGTTAACATTTTTTGCTAATAAATAGAAAGTAGCTACACTCTGAATTCGAACTGGAGATTTTGCGCTTACAGATCTACACTTCATAACCAGCTTCCATCCCGCGGATTGTACGGATTGAATGCCACACATCCATCTGGCAGTCACGCACATCCATATGGGCGTTTTTAGAATATTGAATGTTTAACATGAAATGGAGCTTTTCCGAACTAATGTATCTCTATTTTAAATGAAAATTAACTAACAGTTTTCTCCCTTTAAAAAAAACAAAACAGTAAATATATTTCTATTCATAAAAAAATTCATGTTAAATTTTGTGGAAATATATTTGGAAAACTTTGCCACAAGATGTTGTAGAAGGCTTTCTACTTTGGAGAAGGAAGATGTATATTCATGTAAAGCTGTGAAAAAAAGCTCTGCAATAAAGCCTGCAATAGACGGTTACAGATTTTCTTTTTCTTTTTTTTGCAAGAAAAATAAATATTTGTGAAAATTCTGCGCAACATTTTGATTGGAAATCTTATGAAAATATACAGTGTGGGAAATACCATCACCATTTTGGGGTTAAAATATTAAATTTAAATTAAAGATGGAAAAAATGTAATCAAAGCAAAAAATATAAATAAATAAAATATAAAGCAAATAAATAAAAATAAAGAAGTATAAAAACAATAATATAAATGGAAACAAAAGAATAAAAAGGAAAATGAATTTTCCTAAAAAGAACAGAAAACTCACCGTTCTCTTGATCACCATAGAGATGGGGGAGTGTCTAGGGTCGTTTGCTTACCTGCCAACAGACAGACAAACCATCAATTACTTTACATTCATTAATATTATTATTATTTGTTTTTAATTCAACATCTAAAGATCATTGGTCCAGATGTACTGCTGGTCTCTAGACAGAATTCTCTCGTTACAAACTCTGTCCATCATCATCATCGGATAGTGAGCTGGCAAGAAGAAGCTCCTAGGAAGAGGAAATCTTAAAGCCAGCGGCCAACACTTCGAGCTCGAGAATTTCCGCAGTCCAGTATACCTAAAGAAAGAAGATGACTGAAATAGGCCTATTCCTTTTGGGATTATTTTTTTATGATAATCGCCCAAAATAATCCTTAGTATTACTCTAATGACCACATTTTATTTAAAAAAGTATTATGGTTTTTTTCAAGTAATACGAATGACTGCATACGCGGGATTCAAATTGGAAATCTTCCAATTTAGAAAGCCACGCTCTTGACCATTAGACCAACATCCATGGCAAGATATTCTTACCGTAATCATAGGTCAAGAAGAAGTCTTGCATACTGGGTGCATTAAAATGATGTGATGATTGCTTTTATTTGATGATAAAAAAAGAAAAATATTCTGACTCACCCACAACCATTACATGACACATGTTTTAAAATCTTCAATTATTATTATTTTTTTTTTACTTTGCGTCACAAATAACAATTTTTTGGCAGTCAGAGGACCTTCCAAAACTGGCGTATTTCTGGCGGAAAATTAATATTGAAAATCGTTCACGAATAGTAGAAAAAATTGTAACTTTGATCTTAAATATCTCGACTAATATTAAAGATATCGAAACGGGGTTAACGTCATTTTTCACAGTTTTCTATGTAGTTTTTATAATCATTGTCAAAACCAGTGTCCTCATGTAACCCCAATCAGGTTTTTGGCCGTAACTCCGCCCAAAAATGATGATACAGCATCGAGGGTAAAAAAATTTGAAAACTAGACCCAAAGAAACATATAGTTTACTTCGTGGGTTTTTTTTCCGAAATTCCGCTTTCCTAAAATGTTATTAGCGATTGGTGCGTTTTAAATGGATCACCCTGTATAAATAGAATAACCAAAATACTAGAAACATTAGGTTGCTATATTATATCGGCTTTCTCTGCCATTTTGTATGCGACATGAATGAGCCTGCACATCGTACTCATCAAAAAAGATAAATTTAAATCATTTCCAGATTAACAGAAAGGTTCAACATTTTGCTTAGAAAAACCCTTTTATTAAAAACTTAAATTTTAATTTATCTACTCCCTTTTCCCTCACAAAAACCCTTTTGGAAATTTACAGTGCGGTTTAGACTGGAGTAACCTACGGTGATAAATCATTTTTAGCCTAATTCGCTGGGAAAAAAAAGTAGTTCGGAATATGGAGAACTTATTTATTTAGAATTCCGTGATTGGTTGAATAACAGGAAGTGGGTATTGAAATATACGAAAGAGGAAAGCACTTTATAAAAATATTGGAGTGAATATTCCAATCAATAAACAGGCGTTTTTCCTTAAAAACTAGCTCACTGCTCACTGAAATGTCTAACAGATGCTTTGGTATGGACTAACAACAACCAGGTTAAAATAAATCGAACTGGAGACGAAGTGGTTTCTCCCTACTTGATGTCAAATTATCTTGATTACTGTTCTGAAATGGTAAACAGTGGGACACTGTGGCCGTCAAAAATATGGAACAAGATTGACGTTAATTAACTTTAAGGAAGATGAAGCACCCTAAGTGAACTCTCGTTACTGCTGTTAGTAAATGTTACTAAGTTCTTCCAGTATTTAGTTTTTTCTTAAGTGAATACATAAAGAAGAAGGGATATTCAGCACTGTCAGGAGTATGATTGCATCAGAGGTTAGGGTAGTTGCCACCAGGATCAGTTGTTGGTAATCAGCTGGTTCCACTCAGATTGTCTAGGCGACTATTCTGAATGGAAGGCTGTGGCTACCGTTAAGCCAAATTTTGGAGTGGTTGGACAGTATCGGCTGTAGGAGAGGCTGCCGATCTCGCCACATCCTGCAGCTACTCGTCATTGTTGTGGTCGTTATCGTTATTTAGCAAGATTCGCTTCGGAAGAAAAGACCTCTTAATAAATATCCAGCTAGAAATCGTCATAATGATTAAATCCCAAAAATAAATCACTAATCACCAAAAACTTAGTACTTTATATCAAATCTTTGTAGCCCAAACAACTCTAATGAATAGACCATTCAAAGCATACGCGGCGGGGCTGGGTTACTCTGTATCCAGAATCTCCATCATCCAACTAACACGCACTAGCAGTACTAACAGCTGATCCCTACCTTGGACTTCCACTCCTCAAATGAAGAACAGATAACGTCAATAGCCCCGTAATTCTTTGTCACTGTGGTATAACATTTGTATTGAATAAAAAAGTAACTCAATGAAAGGATTTTCTGGCCGCCCCTCTCCACCAATGATGATTTTATGGTCGTGGATGGCATTCAAGAATTCGGCTCAACATCATCTCATACCTTGACAGCTGCGAGGGTCAACTACCAAGAGTAACAAATCAGGTTTCTTTTTTTTTATAAGTACTCAAAAGAATTCTTCTCTCCGTAGCTAAAAAAAATAACTATATCTTGTCTTTACAGATGTAATAAACACGAATAACTATTAGTTCCAGTTAATTTCAGGTTTACCAACCCACGTTTCTATTTAGTAAAAGTAAAGGGGCGGAAGCTCCTCATACTTTACTAACCATAAACTTAGGATGGAAGATTTGCGAGGAATCGGTCAAATAAAACAACACCGTCTCTTTGCCAACGTTTCGACAAATATATTGTGGATATCTATTTATTTTTTAATGATAAAATTGTAGCAGTTGGCCAAATTCGACGTCTCTGTCCTGAAGTTTAACTATATCTATATAAGTTAGCTATATCTGTATATATTATATACCTGCTTCTCCATTTCTTGCTCTCAGTTTTCTGTAACTCAACCAACCCGCATAGCCACGTAAGTTTCAATAATTATAAAGAATTTATAGTATTTTACTGTTTATTTTTGTATTACTGATTTTTACTGTTTTTTTCTATGTTACTGACTCTATAAATTGTTTTATATTTGTAATATCCATGCCCTGAAGTGGACAATATATATGTCGAAACGTTGGCAAAGAGATGAGTTTGTTTTTTATTTGACCGATTCCTCGCAAATCTTCCGTCCTATTTTTAACAATTTGCGGTCACGAAACCAATATATTCATATTTACTATAAACAATTTTTTCCAACAAATAAAAAGGTAGCCATACGCGGGATTCGGACTGGGAATCTCCCACTTACAAAGCCACACTCTTGACTACTAAACCAACACCCGTCCATGTTTCCATTTGGTATAAATAAACGGAACACCATAGAAATTCCGCTATTTTTGAATAGTTCCATTCGATTTTTTGATTTTTTTTTTAAATTGAATACTGAAATCTTAATTTTAGTTACCGCGCTAAAGGATGAAGAACCGGAAATGGGAGAAAAGTTTTAATAACGATTTGAACGTAGATTAACCCCCCCACTCTTTTCCAGCTAAACTTCCACTTTAAAAAGCGAGAGAAAGAGAAGATAGAGAGTTATTAGAAGAAAAGTGGAAGTTAATGAAGAAACAAAAAACAGAAAGCGATATTCTGGAGGAGGAGCAATCTATTTGGCCGGGTGTGGGGGAGAGAGAGCCACTGATGATACCAGCAGAGAAGGAGAAGGAGGAAAGCCTTGGGTTTTTAAAAACTCGACCGAAAGGAAATAAGTTTCCTCTCAGTTCCGCTCTGTTGGACTCCCTAATTAACATTCTCACACAAGCTTTGGACAGAGACCTTTCGCGTCGACCATTCACCTCCCCATTATGGTTCATCTGTGTAGGAGTAGCACGGCCTCCTCTCAAGCCTGGCTGCCCATTCTGCCCTTCCCTTGAACCTCAACACAGCTTTATCGCTTATTTTTTGGCAGCAAACCAATCTTACCAACAATAAAACTTTCCCAGATTCAACCAAATTTTGCTTTCCCTTCATCCTTTTGCGGAAGTATGGAGATTTGGAAAGACTGATGTTAACATCCCACATTACTTCCTCTTATCCTAATTATTAATTTAATTAAAATTTAGTTCCAGTTCACTTTATTCTTTTTGACGGCTACATGCGCAAGTTTCTACCCTTAAATCCTGTGATAATGTTACGATATAGAAGAGACTAGCTTTTTACAATTCTAATCAAAGGCGACTGCTACCTAAGTTTGGGGTCAAACTAGAAGACTTCTTGGGCGATCACAGAGCATCCTGAACTGGGTAAGACACTTACAAGGACCCAGCTAAGAACTTGGGCGCTGATTGGGAGGCTATCAATCTACCTACGGCACTTGGAGCTTTAAGAGATGAGTTGGGCGCTGATTGGGAGGCTATCAATCCTACCTACGGCACTTGGAGCTTTAAGAGATGAGTTGGGCGCTGATTGGGAGGCTATCAATCCTACCTACAGCAATTGGAGCTTTAAGCGATGAGAAGCCTGTAAGCTACTTAGTAACTATCAACGAACATGTGCTACCAACGTCTATTCCATTAGCCTCAGCTGTCAGAAGTCTACTCATAGGGCACAATTAATTCAAGAAAACTGAACAGAATAGCCTACTTTGGATCGGTTCAGCTCCCTCAATGGAAACTGCGACGAGAGAGGGGAACAACCATCTCTTATATCCGCCAGATTGCGTTACAATCGTTATTTAGGGTTGTAGGCACTTGTAGACTTGATAACCAACAGGAAAGACAGAGTAGTAAGGCGAGATTTTCCTACTGGAGCCACAGGTAAAGGGGGAATTTAATGCGAGTGTTCAGTTTTTATTTAATGGTTTAAGTCTCAGGGGCTCAGCCAAACTAGCTATCACGGATAAGACGGATTTTTCAATCTAAAATAGTTGTTGCCTCGTTCTAAGCCTCGAACCTGAAACTACACACAGATCTCGACATGCCTTTTGTACAGCAGCTAGTCAAGGAAGAATACCGTAAGTACCATTCTTCACTCTCTCATTGTCCTAATCCTCATTCATACAGTCTCTCGCCCCTCCCACCATCCCTGACAATCTTCCATACCAATGGAAGCGCTAGGGCCTCCTAGATCTCCTTCGGGACTCTACAACAAAATGGGTGTCTTGTCGAGAGTGCTACCAATGGGTAGTTTTTCTCTTCCTCTTACACACGTCAAACACATTCCATTGTTCAATTATTTACTTACTGCTTTCTTAATTAACTACACAAATAAAAAAATTAAACATATTTGTTTAAATAATTGTTTTTGGAATGAACTTACTTATTTCTAAACAAGTACTTCAGGGTACTACTCAATTCTCAGTATCTCAAGGGCAACAAGTTCATCCTAAGAGAGCAGCGTACAAGTTGGCACTTGCAAACACTTACGAGTAGGGGGGGAACAATGTATTGTAGCGAGCACATTATCAGGAGGATTTACCCAGCTCTGTGAGCTACACACCTTGTAAACATATACACTGTGTACACTAATAGTACATAACATATACATAACAGCGACATTCTACCCTCTGGCGTGTTTCCACCTCACAGATATACAGTGCAGCCTAACACCTCAATATAGTGGTGGAAATTCTAGGAGCTATAAAAACAGACAGAAATAGACTTTAACGCTTCATTGGTAACGATAAGTAATTTGGTGTAAGAAATTCAAGGACAGAATGAAGAATCACTGAACTAAGATGGTAACCTTAAACAAGCCAACGACACACCAGCTTATATAGTCGAATTCTATTATAAAATTACTTGAGTAATATGAAAATATTTTTTTGGAAATGTTACAGCTTAAGGATTTCCAAATTGTCCAAAACGCTTTGTACTTTAAATTAATGGCTGTAGTTGCTTTTCTTTTGAGAAAAGTGTGATGGATTAGCTTTAGGGCTTTAATTTTTCCCAAATGAAGCATGACACGAACACTTCCGTGTTTAAGGAATAAGAAACGATCATCCAGGTTTTCGCAACGATGTAATATACTGCTTATTTCCCCCTCCACCACCCCAAAGAAAGAAGTTGCGAGGCTGGAAGTACTTGTCTCCATAGTCCAATCCATCCGTCATAAAATGAGCAGATAAAAATTAAATGGATAAGTGATTATTTAATGTTGTAATGAATGAAATAAAATTGGAGCAATAGAAAGTGGGACCGGAACTATTCCGCAAATGGAACGATAGTTGTCAGGAAGTGAAGAGGGCTAAAAGGAGAATAAGAAGAAAAAATTATAAATATGGAGAGGCGGTCAGGGGCCGGGGGAAGAGAGAGAGAGATTAAAAACGCTTGCAAGAGAGGAAGCGGTGGTTTGGCTAACTGTAAATAGAAGAAATACAAAACGGGAACGGTACTGGAGATGGGAATATAAAGGGGAAGAAGAAGAAGAAATAACAGGAAAATAAGAAGTCCGTGGTCGTTCCACCGCCAGCCAGAGCTGAACGCACACAATGGTGCCCGGTTCTCAACTCCCTGAAGACGGGTAAGGTAGTCCGTGCGGGGTGCCGTCCACGGTAGACTTGGGCCTCCCCCAGAATATACTCTCTAGAAAATGAATGATAAATAATTAAGTTAAATGAGCACCGACTGTACGGGGGCGAAAGAGGAGGAGACTGGGCCCGCTTGGAGGCTTGGAGGCGGGTGCCGTGGCCAAGAGTAACGCCACTACCTCCTCCGGACTTTGCTGCTCTCATATTCATGAAATTCTGCCTACATGCATCTCTCTCTCTCTTGCACACAGTTTCCCTTGCACTCACGTTCTCCACTACCACCGCCGCCTCCATCCCTGAAACCCCCCCTTCTTTTTCTACCTCGACCGAACTCAGCACCAAAGCACTACTAGCAGCAGTCGAGGGAACATTTGGTAAAACTGTTCTGCTCTCAAAATATTTTGGTCCTTATCACACAATAACCAAGAAATCAACTGCATCTCACTAACTCACTAACAAACATACCCTTCATCAGAATTCAGCTAGCGTCTCCATCCATCACTCTATTTCCATGCTTCGCTACCAGAACTAGTGAATGATTAATGGTTAAACAAATGAAGCAGCCAATCAAGTGTGGAGTAAAACAAACTTTAAATCCAGAAAATTCAATGGAAATTTCGCTTACCTCAGGTAGAATGATTATTTTTAGAGACCATTGATTGGTACACGCGTTCAAGGTCTAGATGGTTCTAGACCTTTCACAGATTGGCCAAAGATAACCCACAAATTACTGGTAATTGCCAATTACTGTTAATGACACTAAGGGTGTCAGAAATGTAAAAAAAAAACAAAAAAAAAACTGCAATTAATAGTGCTTCTCAAGAAAGGGTCCATTTGTAGGATGCAGCTGGGTAGTAAAGATAGGCTGAATCATTCTCATTGATGCTGTACTCTCAAAGACCATTTACTCAAAATCCTCGAGACCTCTATTATTTATTTGAGGGGAAAGTAATGTTTTAAGTGCCACGTGTGCATTGAGGCCGTTTTTTTGGGGGAAGAAAGATCTCGAAGGATGCTGCTATTTGCAAATGTACCAGCATCTTTATACTTATTTATTCGAGAGAAGTAACAGAAAATAAGAAAGGATCAGAAAAATCTGGATACAGGCTGCTGAAGATCCATACTGGGCTAAGAGGAGGAGGAATAGAATAAAGGATAAAGTAAAAAGCCTGTTGATTCGGAGTCCAATCTCAGGATCAATCTCGAATAGACTAAAAAATCCGGCTTACAAGGCCCGAATGTAGCTTTAAGCTAAACATTTCCAATGTAAGAGAGGGTAGTTTGAACAAATTTTCAAGAATTGAGCACACAATTCTGAGGACACATATGCACATTAGACCAAAATATCTGGAACGTGACCGTACAGAAAGATCTCTGCCGGAAAGAAGGATTGAAGGGAAAATACCAAAAGAAGAATTGTACATCGGCCCTAATCAGGCAAAGAATAGGACAGACTATCAATTTTGATGTAGATAACAAAGCAAGATGCCCGAAGAAGATCAAGAGACTATAATCATCATGATGTAGACTAGACCATGGGGAAAAATAACTTTATGCTCACCAAGTAAAACTTGGTAGCTCAACCAGAGTTAACGAGACTATATTTTCCTTATTCATTTAGTTTAAGGCTCACCATATCTTTCTTTAAGCGCCAAAGTTCGATACAGATGCACTCTTCTTATAAGATACGTAGTTGGGCCAAATGTGAGGAGTATCATCCATATGAAGGACTATGGCGAAAAATGACTTTTAAGACCTAAAACTAAAGCTAAACCAGATTCAAAGCATTGGAAAATTACTTGGTTAAAAGCATCACACAAAAACTGTTATCTTTAGAGTAAGAATGGCAGTACAAGAAGAGCCGAACAAAATCTTATCGCAATGAAAGTACAAAAATACATAATTTAGAGCTTTAATAATATATAGAACTTGATAACATATAGCTTTTTCAGGAAAAACGTTTTAATCAAGTTTGCCCAAAATGAGAACTTATTTTACAAAGTTAAATAATGTTACCGTTGTTACAAAATAAATTTTACTCCCAGCAATGTGTGAATTACCTAGATATAGGGCGAGCGGACAGGTAATAATAACCCTTACGCATGGCCAACTCTTACCTGGTCAACATTAATTATGAATGAATTTCAGTTAGGTTTTTGCGCTTCTCTCTCTAGCAGGCCGACAGTTTTGGGCTCATGGCTCAAAACTATATATACTGGACGAAACAAACGGAAATAGAAATATTCCAACCAAACGGTTAAACATTAGCTAGTTATTGTTTACAACATTAAACATTATGGTAACAAACACAAAACTATACAAGCTCTCTGAGAGTGAGTGGTGGAGGGGAGGCGCTCTTAGTGGCTATGCTTTAAGTGCTAACTGTATAGGCTGGTGGCTAAGTAAACAAAGTAAAGTAACTAGCAGCAAACAGCGTACTCACACACAGAACAGTGAACAGAGAACAGAGATCTGGTGCTAGAAGCTCTCGGCCACAAAGTTAATATGGCCTCGACTTTTAGTAGGAGGGTCTCGCGTGCCGACAAACTAAATATCAAACATTCACAATTTTCTGAAAACTACTTTCCCCCACTTGTGACTTAATTCAATTACCATTTGAGTTTTTAAATAAGTAAAAGTATAATTTTTACTTGTTTTCATGGAATTACTCTATCAGGGGTCGCCAAACGTTTTTTTATCATGGACCCCCCTATATAATTTTTCGAAATCTCCATCGACCCCCCATAAAAGTAATTTTCAGTTAATTAAAATAAAACTATCTATTAAGTACTTGTGTAAGTATATTTATTTTATGATTTTAAACATTTATTTATTTTTTTTAATATTTTTTTATTAAAATTTACACCTGTACCTACAGTACTAAGCGTGGCAGACGTGAATGACGGTCATCCAGTGATGGCCGCCATTAGGCACCCAGTTGGACACGGGGCCGCCAACGGCGCCTTAGCCGTCTTCGAGGAGGATTGGAGGGAAGCCGCAGCTGAAGACAAGTTTGCAGCTAAAGGGTTGGGTTGAAATGAGAGTTTTTGATGAAAATTTTTATATCGAATTTTGGCAAGTTCGGAGATGAGTGGAATTTGGAGATCTGTACGTACTATTGTGAGGTTGCTAACATAGAATGGAGCGTCTACTATGCGGCGGAGTATTTTCGATTGGAGTGTTTGTAGTCTATTGATGTTGGATTTTTTAGCGGTTCCGTAAAGTTCGAGTCCGTAAGTCCATATTGTTGTGGGAAGAAACATTTATTATAGCAATTTTACATTGTGTAAAGAATGGTTTTATGAAAAATATCTTAATATTGAAATTTAAATACCTTAATATTTATAAGTAATTATAAATAAGATCCCCCCAATCGAACCCCTGGTTCAGATAGACCCCCCACGTTTGTTAAATAGACCCCATGGGGGTCTATACAGACCACTTTGGCGACCTCTGCTCTATACAAATGGAGTATTGTTACAAAATAAGTGATTATATATCATAAAATTAAACTGAAAACTAAAAGTATACGAGGGGGTACCCAAAAATAACCGGAATTGCGTTGCCGCTCATGGAGCTTATGTAGTACGCATTTCTGCCGCTAGACGTGTATAGCGCAATTCCTTGCCAGTTCAGTCCTGCCTGTGTTGTCGGCCTGGCTTGTTCTGTTCATCTGCAGTGATTGTTTTTACCAGCGCTGTTTTGTTCTTTTTCGTTTTTTATGATGGCAAGTTTAAATGAACAACGTGCAGCTCTGAAATTTTGTTTTCTACTCGGCAAAAATGCTGCTGAAAGTGTTTTAATGTTGAAAACAGCTTACAAAGATGACGCTATGGGAAAAACTCAAGTATACGAGTGGTTTACTCGGTTTAAAAATGGCGACATGTCGATTGATGACAAACCTTGTTCTGGACGTCCATCAACTGCCCGAATCGACGAAAATGTTGAAAAAATTCGAGAGCTGGTGTTCACAGACCGTAGACAGACAATTGATCAACTGTCAGAGAGTAGTGGGTTATCTTGGAGCTCGGTTCAGCGAATTTTAACGGAAGATTTGGGGATGAAAAGGGTTGCTGCCAAGTTTGCTCCTCGAGTTCTGACTGACAATCAAAAAGAACATCGAGTTGAAACATGTCGTGCTTTGAAACAACAGCTTGAAACTGATCCAGACTTTCTGTCAAAGGTCATTACTGGTGATGAGTCATGGTGCTATGGTTATGACCCAGAAACAAAGCAACAGTCGAGCCAATGGAAGACGTCATCTTCACCCCGACCAAAAAAATGTCGTCAAGTCAAGTCAAACATCAAAACAATGCTGATTTGCTTTTTTGATGCCAAAGGCGTAGTCCATTCAGAGTTTGTCCCCCCAGGTCAGACCGTCAATCAAACCTTGTATTTGGAAGTTTTGAAAAGATTGCGCAATAGTGTTCGCCAAAAAAGACCCGATTTGTGGCAAACAGGAGACTGGTTCTTCCACCACGACAATGCACCTGCACACACAGCCATCTCTGATACACAGTTTTTGGCTAAAAAAGGCATGGTTCCGCTGCCCCACGCACCTTACTCGCCTGACCTGGCTCCGTGCGACTTTTTCTTAATTCCACGCATGAAAAAGGGCATGAAAGGTCACCGATTTGACACCATTGAAGAGGTCAAGAAAAAAACGAAGAAGGAGCTGTCAGCCATTTCTAAAGATGACTACAAAAAATGTTTCGAACAGTGGAAGCACCGGTGGGACAAATTTATTAGTTGTAATGGAGAGTATTTTGAAGGGGATAAGGTTGTTCTGTAAAAAATTTGTAAATAAATAGCTTTTAAAAAATAATTCCGGTTTTTTTTGGGTACCCCCTCGTATATACATTTTTTTTAATGATTTAAGGCACGTCAACATCTAAGGTTATTGGCGCCCGGAGCTTTTTTCAGTACACTGCCGGCCTCCCTCCGGACAGTGTTCTCTCGTTACAGACAACACTGTCCATCACCGGACAGTGAGCTATAAGAAGTTCCTAGGAAGAGAAAATCTAAGGGTCAGCAGCTGGATTCGAAGCCGGGACCTCCGCGTGGGACCTACGCTAACCGCATAGCTAATCCCTTCCCTACTAAAAGTATATTGTTTCTTATATAAAACTGAACCAATGACAAACAAAATAAAAGACAACTAATAGAACTGAAATTCATAAAGAAAAATCACAAACTGCTCTTTAATTTTCAACATTTATAATGAATTCTCTAATTTTTAATGCGGACACCACATATGTAGTAATAGTTACAAGTTATTAAACTTAGTATGACGCTATCAATAATTAATAAATTATGTAAATTTTCCTCGTAATCGTGCTCAATTTTAATAAATTCAGATAAATATTTGTTCCTGGCAGATCTAAGTGGTGGGCATACCAACAGAAAATGGATGTACGAGTGTCTGGGGCACCAAAATTACAGCGAATACAATGATTATCCGCATTAAATCTGAAAAGACGGGCCTTTCATAGATCACACGACAGTTATCAGGATGCCCTAGCCTCAGTTTGACTTACAATCCTTAGCTTCAAAATACTACCTCTATATTCTAAATAACATTCTCTTTTACCCAAGTTACTAATAATTTTCCTATACTAGAATTTAAAGCAGAAGATATGTCAACTGAGAGATTGTGGTTACTGACTTTTGAGTTTTTTAATTTTATAAAGTTATTTCACTTTTGAGTTACGGTTTATTTAAATTTTCAAATGAAATTTTCATTCGTTGCTCTTTAGAGGAAATATTTGACTGGAGAGTCGGAAAACGAAAACATTATCTTTCTTCACTTAAAACAATTATCTCACTTGAAATTCAATATCACAGATAACAGCTAATATTCTACAGAGATTAATAAGATATTAATTCTAAGCCGACAATAAGGTGCTGCCGAGACACAATCGGAGGGAGGTCTACGACAAATTAATCAAAAGTCTTCCCCAATAAAAATAACACTTTATTTCTAACTGTACTGAAGTTGGAAAAGAGTGTTCGAAACTATTTTCGAAAAAATAACTAAGTGAGCGCACAGAACCAGTTACAGTTGCAAGCCATGTCCAATATAAAATGAATTGCTAGATTATTATTGCAAGGGACCCAATTTATCAGGATTTTAGTCAAGTGGAAAAAAAAGCCCGACCATGTTTTTCAAATTTTTCTAATCCAAATTAAGATTCAGAATATATTTTTTCCACTTGATGTGAAAAGTTGTTACTTTCTAGAAGCATGAACAGGTGTTCTGTGGCTGACAGAACGAAAGGATTGGGAACTAGAGAGAGTATGACATCACTAGTTATTTTCTTGTCACTAGTTAGTTATGAATTTCCACCAATCAGAGAAGAATCAGCAAAAAAAAAGAAAAAGTTATACCAACAAGCTGCAGAGAGTAGAAATAAGTTTTCCATTTCTACATCACACAACCAACTGTGAGCACCCCCCAGACAACTGTAATACATAAAAGTTAACACCAGATGGAAGGAGTATTTTAGAAAAAATATTTTTGAAAAAGGCAAGAAAGAAAAGTTCGTTTGAAATGCCAATTAAAAAAAAAAAAACAGGGCGACCTGTCGATAACAAGGATTGTTAGGAAAAGCCGGGAAATATAGGCTATGCAAAGAAGAGGGGGGAAAAAAATCTGTTAGAATATATCTACACAGAATGTAGTTACTCATTTTAGAAAACTGGAAAGACATAACGAGGTGTCATCGGAGAGTTACAAACAGACATCGCAGGACTTCCGCTTCTTTCTTTTCTGTGCCGCCGTGGATGTTGTCGACTATAGTACTCTAATACCCCACCTAGTTTTGTTAAATGAAATCTAGAAGGCCCATAGTCTGGTATTTTATTTTTAGGGAATAACTCGAACATTGACTCAACTTCATCAATCTGTCTAGGGGTCGCAGATGCTAAATTACGACACTATTACTTCCGGCTACAAAGTGTAATAAAGGGTGGCCAACAGCAAAGTTCAGAAGGATCATGATAACATTTAACTTGATCAAAGTATGATCCCGGACTATATATAATACTTATTTTAATTGTCAACCTTTTTGAGCTCAGAGTGTCAAATTTTTGAAAAATCATAACATAATTTTGGTGCCGCGTGACTTATAGAAGTATTCATTATATTTTGATATTTGTAACCATATTTATGATCACTATCCACAATTTCTTCAAAGTACCCCGGCAATCACTCTATTATTTAAAATATACATAATTATTTCCCTCTATCGATGACTGTCTCTTAAAATTAAGTACGCGTACCCCCCGACATAGGTTCGCCAACACAAGTAAAAGATAAAAGAGAACAAATTTTATTCTATGATCTTTACAAAGGGAAATATAGAGAACGAAATTTTAGACATATTCATGACCCAAAAAAATTTCAACTCTCAAATATCTTCACGATTTATGGATCCGTACCCATAAAAACTATAGCTTATAATTGAGGAAAGTATAGTGTATAAGAATACCAAATTTCCTACTAACACGAGGTCTGTAAATTAAGTAATGAGACTGATTTTTTAAATTTTTTTTATTCAAAAAGAATTACAATTCTATATTGTCACCTTCAAAATAACTTCCTTCTGAAGCCACACAGCGCTGGAGACGTTTCTTCCACTCCTCATAGCAGTGCTCGAACTCCGATACTGGAATAGCCTTCAGCTGGTCGGTTACAGACGTTTGAATGTTTTCGACTGTCCCAAAATGAGTTCCCTTGAGGTGGGTGATTTTTCAACTTCGGGAAGAGAAAAAAATCACAAGTGTCATTACTGGTGACGAGTCTAGCCAAGCGCCAGAAGCATGGAGTGACACACTTCAACCTCTCCAAGGCCCAAAAAAAGCAAGGATGACGAACTCGAAGATGATGCTGATTTGTTTTTTAGATATCCACGGAATCGTCCACAAAGAGTTTCTACCGTCAAACGGTCAATCAACACTTTTACCGAGAGGTTCTTGAAAAACTTCGAAAAAGGGTCATTCGTGTGAGTCCAAAAACATCAAGAACAAGTGGGTGTTGCATCACGAACGATAATGCTCCTTGTCATACAGTAATTTCAATAAACAGAGTTTTTTTGCCAGTAAAAACATTCCTGTGGCTCCTCAGCCTCCTTATTCGCCTGACTTGAGTCCTTGTGACTTTTTTCTCTTCCCGAAGTTGAAAAATCACCTCAAGGGAACTCATTTTTCCAGTATCGGAGTTCGAGCACTGCTACGAGGAGTGGAAGAAACGTCTCCAGCGCTGTGTGGCTTCAGAAGGAAGTTATTTTGAAGGTGACAATATAGAATTGTAATTCTTTTTGAATAAATTTTTTTAAAAAAAATCAGTCTCATTACTTAATTTACAGACCTCGTATGTTGTTTACAGTGGGATTCATAATGGGCGCAATTTTAGACCAATTCATGACCCAAAAAAAAAACTAAAAATGAGAACTGGGAGATCTGGGTGTTTTGTTTTGATTTAGAATTTACTATAAAAAATTTCTCTTAAATTCATTACAAAGACGTAAGTTTTATTTACTTATTTATATTTTTTCCAACGAATAAATTTGACTAAAGGTTTTTCTTTTTATAGAAAACCCCTTTTTCTAATGTTATCGTAGTATCTTTAAACTTTCATGAACTGGTTATTCTACTGGCTAGATGATGGAATGATGGAATTAATCATGGGAAACGCCGCCGCCCAGTGGGTTAATTTGATGCAGCGCGGCGATTCACGATAAAACAATGAAGGGAAAACTGAATGAATTAAAACACAGCGGGACGAGATGAAGTTGGGAAACACTCAATCAACCTCCCTCTTTATATGCAACATGTTTCAAGAGGAAAATTTACGGGAAAATGTTTTTTTCCCTGTCCCCCTCTCTCATCACTTTATTCACCCTTTATGATGATAAAATACCTGGGAAATTTAGTTTAATAGGCAAACAAACCCAAAATACGAACATACATGCGCACAGAACTAGGGAAAAATATGATGCGCTCGATTTGAATTCTAATTTTAATTTAATAACATTACTTTTTTCTCAATTACCATTTCTTTTTTCCGGATGACGATTAAAATTTTTGCCTTGAAAAAAATGAACTTTCTCGTACGTCACTTCTCTAATATTTCTCTAACTTATCAATTATTTATTTAATTCACAATTTGATAATATATTCCATTCTTACTAAGTTAAACTCGATTATAAACCATCGTCCATTAAACTGAGATGATATTTCTAACCAAAGAACGCTCAAATACATTTTTCCTAAAAAATTATGCAAAAAAAAAGTTTAAAAATAATAATAATTATTATTATTAAATCTTTTATTGCAATTTACCACTGCAACAGTTGTTGCAACAAGCAAATATGGTAAAAGAAAAAAGAAATAAAAGGAAATCATGAGTGGAGAAGGCACCCAGTGGTGCCACTCCAGTAACGTGCTTTGCTCTCACGATAAGAGTAGATCACGAGAGGCCATCTTCTCTTCAATCTCCTTAGAGGATTACCTGGCGTAATGTGGAGGAAGATAGAATGTTCTATGAGAGGGTTAGGATGAGCTGCTGTAGAGGAATGAAATTTGAAGAAACGAGTGTTAGCAAGATCTGTAATGAAAGGGATTTTGAAGTTTCATTATGGATAGTGAGGTTAGATACATAGAACGAAGCGTTAAGAAGTTTTGCGAAGTATTTTTGACTTTAATGCCTGGAGGCGTAGTGAGTTGGAACGCTTAGACGATATAAGTAATAGTAGATATGAGAGTCTTTTGTTATGTAGGTTAAGTTTCGATCGTTTGTCAAGTAGTCTGGCGAGAAGTTTTGTAGCATTGGGTTAGTTTCTTGTCTTTTCAGTCTAGTCTGAGGGATTCCATGTCCAACCGTTTGTCTAGGTGCAGTCCAAGGTAGCGTACTTTGTTCACTGTTGATATGGGAGTTTGGTTCAAGATGATAGGAGGTAGGATTTTCCGTCTGAGAGTAAATACCATAAACTTTGACTTCGTAACGTTGGTTCTCCGTTTGAAAAGCCAGTCCTGTAAGTGGTTGATGTGTGTTTGTGGAGTTCGTGTAGCGATAAGAGGATCGGAATGAGGAGATACTAAAAATAATAAATCGAAAAAATGATCAAATAGATGGATTATAGTATTTCCGGTAACGGAATTACCTTTGAACCATGAATTTGATCAATACATCTAACCCCCCTTAAATATCTGTTTTATAATTAGACCACAGGAAAATATATATAAGTACAAATACTGACAGCGCTTCAGGACCAACTAATCCAAGAGGGCAGAACATTCTGGACGGAAGTGAGATGGATTAGCGTCCATTCCGTCCTGAAAGGCAATTGTAGCGCCCAGTAGAGTAGCAGATGATGACGATGAGTGTCACAGAATTACGTTTTCTCAAATGCAATTATCCCCACTTTCCCCTCCAGTTTAGGGAGAAAACCTATGCAAGCCAAGCCTTTCCTCCATACGTTTTAAATTACAACTTCCTTCCTTCCAAAAATACAAAACGTACGAATGGGTGAAATGAGAGAAAAAAGGGGTAGTAACGAGACCCAGGAATAAGTACTGTCGGCCATATTGCCGGACGGCCCAATTATTAAGAGGAGGTACGTCAGCATTTCCATTTTTCCATTTCCGATCAATTACCTAGCTGACTAGGTTTTCCAATCTGATGAAGATAAACATTTTGAGAAAACTGTTACACAGCACGGATGTTCGTGATTAATATAGCTAGCTAATCATGGTATTTCATTTCTCACACATATTACTCTGGCTACAAAATGAAGTATTATAACTAGGGACCAAAATAAATAAAATTCTCGACGTATAATACGGAAACCTAGGTTCCTAAAAATGCCATTTTATGCGAATCTAAGTCATATATTCGGGTCATGTTCTTAACATTAAAAAATACAATGTATATTCATTACATTTTGTAACACAAAAAAATATATGAATATTGGCAAATTAGTTTGGTATGAATTAAGCGCGTTAGGTTTTAGGACTCGAGAATGCAAGGCCCTGTTCTATTGATCCTGTTGCACCAATGAGGCTGTATGATAATACAACCAATATGCCACGACCCCCTTAAAAAATTTATATATTACTAAACCGTAAAGAGGCGCCACGGTAGCCGAGCGGTTAGAGGCGAGATCCGCAAAGCTTAAATGTATGGTACTGGAGTTCCATTTCCGTTCTGAGCATGGATTTTTTTAAAAAATGATTTATATGAGAAGTTTATAGTGAAGTATGTTTGTTAGTCACCTCCGTCCATGACAATTAATTCAGGGGATTGGATTTAGAGCTGAAAAAGTAGCCAATAACTTTACTAGTTATTTATTACATCATAGTTTCTTCAAAAATCGAATTATTATTAAATGTTAGTTCGTTTCAACCCAAGTTAATTTCAATTAAAAGAGATCAAACCACTTTTTATGGGAAAAGAATTCTCCCCTTAATAATATATACACAAGATAAGGGCCTACATTGCAACATTGAAGGGAAAAGGGTTAACAACCCCTTTTAAGAATGCACCCTTAAATGGATTGCTGCAAATAAACCTGCATATGAAATTTGTGGGCCAAAAATGAGGATAATCTGAACCATTTTTGAGAAAAATTAAGTAAAAGTGTCGAGAGATTTTCATTCCTCCGATGGATCAATAGGGAAAAACTCTTATGAAATGAAAAACTGTTTGCTGTCTAAAATTTTTGTTTTTGGATTCTCGTTAACTCCACTCTCATACAAAAACAAAAAAGGTTTTTTCCCTCCAAATGTATACTTCCGGTAAAAACAGAATTTCCCAAAATTTGTGACACCATTGCAATCCTTCCTTTTGATAGGTATAAGAAAAAGTATTATTACAGGGCTATTATATAGCTAATTATTATTCAAATTACTAGTTTCTAGTGAATTTGTCAGTTAGAAGTTGAAAAAATACGACCAAGGTGAAGTATACTCTTATATGCGTGTTCTACATCTGATCTTGGTCTAGTTGAATTATTGTTCTTTACCACCATGTACTTTTTAACGAATTAGATAAACTAAATTAACATTATAAACCTTAAAAACAAAAACAAAAAATTAAAAAGAAAACTAAAAAAAAAGAAAGTCACTTCATTTAATATTCATACTTCCGTTTAAGCAGTAGATTTAAGAAAAGTAGTATGATCGCCCAAAAAACATAATTTCCTGTTTCCAATAAATATCGTGGCAAATTATATATGTAATTGAAATTTAGGTTTTAAAATCTTCTGAGTTTAGGAAAATGGCACAGAAGTGGAAACGCTGATTGCAAAGAGAGATCAGGTGAGAACATTCACATATCTGTACCTCGGAGGGAAAAGGCACCATGTCCATTTTTTTCGATTTTCAGATTTTGGCATCATTTTACAAATTTTTTGTTGCTCTTTCTACAGGTGTAAAGCACTATGTCCTATGTTTACTATTAAGCGATTTATGTATTTTTAAAAAGCGCTATGATACTTCATTGCTTAAGGGTAAAAGGCACTACATGGGCATAAATGTTTTTCACATTGGAGATGAAAGTAAAATATTTTAAAATATGGGAGTTAAAGTGGCCATACCAACTGTAATAATTACGGTGAGAAGTACAGGAAAGAGTATAACCGGAAAAGTGGAACAAAAAATGAATTTGGAAAAATATCTTCATTTGGCTCCCCTGTAAAATTTACTTTTTGTGACATGGTGCCTTTTCCCTCCGAGGTACAGAAATATACATCTCGCCGTAGTTTCCGGAATTTCGGAAATCTTCAGTTTCTAATAAAAAGACATACAGGGTAGTAATGTCCATAGGCCCAACTGTGTGCAGTACATCTAAAGTAGAGTTCAATGACGTATTGGCCAACTTCATATTTTCCTCTGTTCTTGAGTGACGTCACTTTAATTTTTTTTTTTCTAAAATCATTACTTTTTTCCAATAAAAATGTTATTACTCAGAAAGTTTTAGTCCGAATTCGATTCTGATAACACGGTTAGAAAGACAGATAAATTTTCTAATATTTGATACCATTTCAAAGCATACATTATTCTCCAAACAGCCTCAATCTTCCTCCTGGATACTGGAAAAATAAAAGTAATCGAAATTCTTAAAGAAAACTCATTAGGCCCTTATGTGATCATTATCAAACCTAGGTGCTGGCCACTTTTTATAAAAGTTACCTTGTTTAATGGGCTTTCAAACGGTATATCAATTTCCAGGATTCCTTTTATCTTCTTATGAGAATATTTCGTTTGTTTTACAAGAAAACGTGTTCACGAGCACTCAACAGTGTTAGTTTATCAAGTTGTTTAATTCATTGAAAAACTCTTTTAGATGGACCAGGGTAGTAATGTAAAATGGCACAGAAGTGGAAACGCTGATTGCAAAGAGAGATCAGGTGAGAACATTCACATATATACATCTCGCCGTAGTTTCCGGAATTTCGGAAATCTTCAGTTTCTAATAAAAAGACATACAGGGTAGTAATGTCCATAGGCCCAACTGTGTGCAGTACATCTAAAGTAGAGTTCAATGACGTATTGGCCAACTTCTATGTTTTACTTTTAACCCTTAAAAGTACAGCTGTCTCCTAACCATTTCCACTAAAATCAATTGGTGTCTATAATTGAATTTTTCTGGCCAAATATTTCAAATAATAGTTTACAGATTTTATAAGTTTGTAATTTGGTTTCATTAATTTTTAAAAAAAAATCATTGAAACCAATTTTGAGACGCACCTTCAAAATAAATAAATAAAATAACTGTTTCATTAAAAAAGGGGCACGTCTTAATTGATTAATTTTGTCCATTGGCGTACTAATATTCCAATTATGTTATTTAAGGTTACAAATTGTGCAGTTTTGTGTGAAATTGTAATTTGGAGTAAATAAAAATTATATGAATTTTTGTTTAAGAAGTTTTTTAAAATATTACCTAACATTTTCTCAAATATTTCAGTGAGATCAGAAGTAAATGCAATTTGTAACCTTTGACTTCCTTATTTTAAGTCAATCTACTTTAAAAAAAATTGACTACTGGTCCATTTAAAAGAATTTTCAATGAATTAAACAACTTGATAAACTAACACCAGTATCTGGAGGAAGATTGAGGCTGATTGGAGAATAACTTATGCTTCGAAATGGTATCAATTTTTAGAAAATTTATCTGTCTTTCTAACCGTGTCATCCAGAATTGAATTCGGACTATGAACTTTCTGAGCATTGGGAAAAAAGTAATGATTTTAGAAAAAAAAAAAATTAAAGTAACGTCACTCAAGAACAGTGGAAAATATGAAGTTGGTCAATACCTCATTGAACTCCACTTTAGATGTACTACACACAGTAGGGTCTATGGAACAGTACTTACTGGTTCACCCTGTATATACAAAGTTAATTAGAAATCACTAGACTCTATTTCCAGGTGAATTCGAAACAAAGTGAGAAATATATTGAACACGATAAAGACAATTTAGGGCTCAAATTGAGAATTTTACTAATACATTTAAATAGTATCAATATGTTTTACTTTTAACCCTTAAAAGTATATCTGTCTCCTAACCATTTCCACTAAAATCAATTTGTGTCTATAATTGAATTTTTCTGGCCAAATATTTCAAATAATAGTTTACAGATTTTATAAGTTTGTAATTTGGTTTCATTAATTTTTTAAAAAAAATCATTGAAACCAATTTTGAGACGCACCTTCAAAATAAATAAATAAAATAACTGTTTCATTAAAAAAGGGGCACGTCTTAATTGATTAATTTTGTCCACTGGCGTACTAATATTCCAATTATGTTATTTAAATTAAATGGGGAATTTAAACTTTAAATGAAAGGGAAAGCAAACCGATTTCCAGATTCCAAATACTGATCTGAGTGAGCATTAAGATAGGTACATCAAGCCGGAAATAATTCGTCAAAATTCATCACCAAAAGTTGCAGAATATACTTTTTCTTGATTTCAGCACTTTAACCGAAAATTATTGCTGTAACAAAGCCCAGAAATTATGTGATAAAAAATAGAGCCATCAATGTTTATTTGAAAACATTGTCAAACGCTCCCCCCCGTCTGCGTACGTAACTATATACATATTTGAGATTTTAAAAGAAAAAGTTTTCCCCAAACAGGAAATTGAGTTAACCCCGTAAGAGATTCAGTTTTTGTTTTTTTTTTTTTAATGAAAACGCGAATTTTCCCATAGGAAACTCTGTTTAGTTTTATTTACATGAGATTTTTCCGACAGATAACCTCCTGCAGGTTGGTTTCCTACTACTCACAAGAACAAAAAACCAGTTTCAAATCTCTTATCAGTGATACAATTTTGGCGCGATATCTGAAAAGAGCAAAACCATATTTTCTATACTAATTGTTGTGTAAAATCTTCACGAAGATAAAAGAAAATCATGAGTAATTTAGTTTTTCTATATTTTCCAGCTTTCCCATACTTTTTTTTAAGATTTCACAGGACATCTCTCCACAACTTAAATATTACTAATTTATGCGTTTTTACCCATTGTATCATGCAAAAAAAAATATATATATAATATATTTTTCACAATTCTTTGGTTTTCTACCAGGTACAAAAAAACACATGCTATAAAAAAAATAATTTCACCAGAAAACCTTTCTGGTGTTGGCCTGAAAAACCTTGCCTCCGATACATAGGACAGACTGGTTTAAATGAAGGCCTTAAGTAATGTGTACACATGTGTAACGTGTTACTTCTTAAGAACAGCTGATTAGGTAGAATTGTACTCAAAATAGCAGACAACAGGATGATGTATTAATTCTTCTTGCTGTAGTGAATTTATCTCCATTTTTCCAGAAAGATGTTAATTATCTATTTTTATAATCCTTGTGAAAATTAAGGAGAAATTAGCCAATGATGGTTCTGCAGTAGAAGCAAATCCTAACGAAGTTGTTGAAGAAATTGAAAGGATTTTAGAGGTACCTAAGGATGGTTTTAGATGTACAACATGAACAGCTTCCATATTTTGACTTATTTACTAATTTAGCATAGAAAGAACGACTTATTTTATAAAAACATCAAATCTACAGAATTTCACTTCTACTGGATACTTTTTATAGATTGGTGCTGAGAGTAAAAAAGTGGGTGGAAATAGGTGCTGATGGAATGTTTCATGCCTTTGGTTTATCTCAAAACTCACCATTCCTTCCAGACCAAGCTGTTGCTGTTGCTGATGTAGCTGGTGATGTTGAATGACGGCCAATGGACTGGTGACCGTGGTCGTTGAAGCGCTGGCCGCTGCTGCAGCCGCTGCAGCTGCTGCTGCCGCCGATGTAGCCAGGTAGAAAGACGATGGATGTACCAAATGATGGTAAGACCAAAGATAAGGTGCTTGATGCTGTTGCGCTGTTTGCTGTTGTTGTTGTGGTTGTTGTTGTGGCTGCTGTTGCTGTTGCTGATGATGATGGTGATGATGATGGTGCAGTACTTGCTGTTGTTGATGGGCCGCCGCTGCAGCCGCTACAGCCGCTGCCCAACAATCGCCTCCCGTCGGTCCACCAAATAGATATCTATTCTCTTCGCCACCGAAATACGGCACCTCAAAATTTTGATAATAAGCAATTTTGGCTGGTATATCTTCTCCAATGAATGTTTCTAAATCGTTTTCGTCGATTATATCCCAGAAAAACTCCGTGTTTTCTATTTTCCTTGACAAAAAGGAAAATGATTTAGATGAATTTATTTGGCCGTATTTATTTTAACCGAAAGCGCTCTGCTTTATCTTCTCGTTTAAGTTTGAAGGCGCACCCGTACCAAGAAAAGAACAATACGGCAAATGGAATGTCCTCTCTCTCTCTCTCTCTCTCTCTCTGTGTGTGTCGAGAAGGCTGAGTGGTGAAATGAGAATCAGACGAAGTGAGAGAAAGAAGGAAACGTGCGCGAGAAAAAGGAAGAGGAAATGTTCGAGAAACGGAAGGAAATAAAAACAGCGCAGAGAACACGACGCTAATTCGAAACTCTAAACCTACTAGATGGAATCACAGTTTGAAGAATTGACATTTTCTTTTTATTAGAGATTGCTAAATTAATAGTGCCCAATTATTTATTTATTATTAGTAAAAGTATTAAACTATAATATTATTAGATTTATTTAAATACTTAAGTGTGTAGTGTTTATACAAATAGAATAATAGAAAGACTTCAGTTACGATATGTTGATTGTACAAGTGTATTTATTAAGTTTTGTAACTGTGAGAAATAGTTTTATTATTATACATATATAAAAAAGTTTTTGTTTTTTTTCTAATTATTAAAGAGTATATAAATATATATTTTTATAAATATAATTTATATAAAGAGCAGTATAAAAGTTAGAGATTGTCTTGGAAGAAAGATAATGTTAAGATTGTCGAGAGAAATAATGATTGTACAAGAACGGAAGGCTACAGATGAGAGGCAAGCGGCCGACTGGTCTGTCAGGACGGCTAGCAGTACCCACCTGCAGGTACACTTGGTAGGAGGGATCAACAAGCAGGGCGCTCGGCGCAACTCTGGTGGGGGCAGCCGGCGATTTACCACGGACATACACGACCAATCTCACATCTACTCCTTTTTTACCTCTCCCCCACTTTATCATTATTACTATTACCCCCAACAACTCTCTTTCTATCTCTCTCTCTCTAAAATAATAATAATAAAAAAAAATGAAGATTATGAATATAAAATCAAAATATAAAGTGATGAAGTTAACTAAATTACTTAATTTCTGCAAAAGAAATAGTGGATACTGCTTTTTAGCATTTCAGTTTGACAGCCAGCAAATTGTTTCTAGTTTACTACTTTTACGTATAATTGACTTTTCCATCTTTTTATTTACACTTTTCTTTGACTTTTCAATTACAGTACCTAAATCATGAAATCAAAAGCTAATTCTAAGTATAAGCAAAGATTCAAAACGGAAATGTGATGGGAATAATACGAAAGATCGATAATTGGCTCTCCAACCGGGAAGTTACAATTAATGTTACTTCAGAAGCATAAACTACGGTTTAATAACGTATATCAATGCTGCCAACTGAAAGTTTGGAACAGATTTTTGATCAGAATTAGAAGAGGGAGATAATGCAAGCCCAATCCAAAAGTGCCCCGTTTTACTAAAAAAAAAAAATTTTCATTGCAACCTGGATTGGTGATGACCTAGCGGCTGTTGTTGCACAGTACTAGGAGGACACTAGAAGTATTAATGATGAAGAAACTCTAGTGCAGGGATCTTCATCCTGAGTTAGGGTTCCCTGGAACCTTGACAGGGGTTCCGCAAGTGATCACTAATTGCTCAGCCGAAACGCACGTAAATTGGAAATCATCTTACACAAATTTTAATATAAATTGGATATAAAAAGGCAGTTGATTATAATAAATGTAAATAAATATTTTCTGGATAAAATAAAATCTTGAAATTCGGTAAAATTCACGAGCTTCAAATACACCAATCAAGACGCATTAATTGTTATAAAATTTAAAAGTTAATTATTCATAAAATGTATTCTAGAAAATAGTGAAACAAACCAGATTCGCTACCTCACTATCTAATTAAGATGTTTCTATTAAGATTAAGATAAAGATACGATAATAATTTTGCGAATTTCAGTAGAAAAAAAGCTGCTTTGTTAAACTATTTCATCTGCTACTTAAACATGAAGTTCCTTCCAAGAAAACCATGAGCTCCAAGGGTTCCTAAAAGTGTAAAAGGCTGAAGACTCCTGAGCTAGTGGAAGTGAATGGACAAGGGACGATGGCCAGATCTTAAATGAAATAGAGTCCTCTGATCTGAACATCCAGGGTCTACTTTCTTTTTTCTAACAACTGCTGACAATTCATCAAATAGAGTGATCAAGCAAAGGTTCGGAACTTATTACCAATAATTCTGATTAAAGCCCCATAACTCGCTCTCCTTGGCACTACCATTTATTCCCGATACTTGGCTCATTTTTTTTTGGGTGAAGGTGGAATTAAGATTTTTAACGAAGTACATTCGTGGTAGGTAAGAGCGATTGAATTATTAGCACAAAGTGGATAAAATGGAAGGCACAAGCTGGTAAATCTAATTTAGTTAATCTTTTTGTTACAGACAATCAGCAAAAATACTTGTAAAGCCCGCCCAGTAGATTGATCGTTTAAAGTTCGTGGATACATTTACTTCGAAAGTTTAAGCCCCATGGTAAAACTAAGGCTTCCGTTAATCAAACTTCGAGGGGGTCTCTCACAGAACAAAAAATGAAAATAAAAGTTGAATCATATCCCATAACAAATGATTGAATCTAATTGATTCTTTACAAAGTAATTTGATTTCATTGATTTCCATTATTCTTAAATACCTATTTGTTATCAATAAAGGCATGTTTCCTCTTTGTAGGGTTGTGTGAATACTTTGCACAGCTAAAAGCTCATGGTTATGACGTACAGTTGCCGTTCAAAACTCATCCTTGCGGGACAGATGCTACAAGATATTCAGAGCAGGAGTCATTCCAGATTAGAAAAAAAACCTACTTTGAATTATTCCAGCGCAATGTACAGAGTTACAAACTGTACAATTGTAAAAATAATCAGATATCTGAAATTTAGAATTATAAAAAAAAAATTGGGTAGAACAAAATTGTAGTAAGAGATTGTAGGAGCAGCGGATCGCGACCCAAATTTGGGAGAACCGGAAGTTTAAAAATAGATCCCAACTTGCGACCACTTATCTACATGTAAAACCATTGTCTTCATAACTTAACTTTACTGAAACTAGCTACAGATTCATTAAAACCTTAAAACAACTAAACTAAAACACTTCGAAAAGTAAGTAAATGGTGCCTGTTCGTTGCTTTGCAGGAAGCAAGAATAAGACAAATTAGTTAAGGAGAATCAAGGAGCAGAAGAGCATGAACTGGTATACGTACAGAGTGAACCAGTAAGTACTGTTCCATAGGCCTACTGGGTGTAGTACATCTAAAGTGGAGTTCAATGACGTATTGGCCAACTTCATATTTTCCACTGTGAGGTGCTGGCACTTTTTTTTTGTAAAAGTTTCCTTGTTCAATGGGCTTTCAAATGGTTTATCATTTTCCAGGATTCCTTTTAGGCAGGCACCTAGGTCTGATAAATGATCACGTAAGGGCCTAATGAATTTTCCAAAAAAATTTCGATTACTTTTACTTTTCCAGTATTCAGGAGGAAGATTGAGGCTATTTGGAGAATATCTTATGCTTCGAAATGGTATCAATTTTTAGAAAATTTATCTGTCTTTCTAACCGTGTCATCAGAATCGAATTCGGACTATGAACTTTCTGAGTAATAACATTTGCATTGGGAAAAAAGTAATGATTTTTAGAAAAAAAAATTAAAGTGACGTCACTCAAGAACAGTGGAAAATATATAAAGTTGGCCAATACGTCATTGAACTCCACTTTAGATGTACTACACACAGTAGGGTCTATGGAACAGTACTTACTGGTTCACCCTGTATAATTGTTATGTGCATTTAATACAAAATTATTGTTCTGAATTTGCATCATTGACCCGCCGCCCAAACGCACATGGGTCGCCTTATAATTTTGTTCCTCTTTTTGGGACGATAGATACCAGAGGTCGCGGGATGCCGTCGCAGGGAATCTTTAAACAAGATTTTAAAAAAATAAATAAATATAAAAGGAATAAGTTTCTTTAAAAAAATAATACTTTGAAGTTAGAAAACTGCTAAAACCAATTTACCAAATTTCCTTAATAATAACTCCAATTACCGCTGCGTTTACACAAATACAAGTGGCAGTGAGCGGTTTCTCTCTCTCTCTTCTGTAGCTAAATTATTCTTATGAAGCTGGTTGGTTAATTTCAAATTAAATTTACTGCTAAAGTTAACTAGAAAATTCAGTTATAATGAAGGAAGAGGTAGAAGGGCTATGAAAGTACAAAGTCTTAACTACCATTCTCTCCAGCTTAAATTACTAAAACAGGACTAAAGGCAAACATACAACTTTGTCTAACCCTAGAGTTACTACATTCACTTTTAATGTAGGATAAAAATATCTGGTTGTATTGTGTAATTCCTGCGGTTGAAGTTTATTTCATTCGTCCGTTTGCTTTTTACATACATCTTACAGAGGTATGTGCGCAAGGTAGCCGCCGTACAGATTATTAGATTAGATTGTTTAAGACGGGCGGTTCCACCAAAAAAGGGAAGGGGCGCAGGCAATCCTAATGCCCATTGTTCCCCGCCCACCCCTCATCTCATGAGAGACACCGGGGTTTAAAAACAAATCCGGCTAAAAGTTGCCAGATGCTAATATAATAACCTAACAAAGTAGCAACAGGGCACTAGGGAGCTTGACGACTCAATCGCCCAGTGCACTGAATAAACCTAGAAAGTTCATTAAGTTTACCAGATGCTACAATCTCCGGTAGGGAAACATTTAACCTTCCGAAGACGAGGAAGTCTAGTTTTAGAATAAACTGGGCACACCTCTACAAAGTGCAGCACAGTTTCATCGGACTCACCACAGCCAGCACAATTTAGCGACTGGATAAGGCCACATTTAAAAAGATGATACGCTAAATTCGCATGTCCACTCAACCAACCTGAACCAACTGGCGGATCCGGGACCTGCTAAAACCAACCATATCCGTACTTGACAGGCCAAGGATTTCCTTAGCTTGGCGGCAGTCAGTTCGATATCTCCACCATTTCCGATGTTCCTTCAAAATCCACTGCTCCACCTCTGTTCTTCAACGTCGATAGGATACAGGGATAATGGGCTGAGGAGTCATTGTTACCAACGCAGCTCCTTCTTTTGCCGTTTCATCAGCAAGTTCGTTACCCGGAATCCCAGAATGACCAGGGGACCAAGCAACCGAAACAGTATTCAGAACTCGTACAGATTATGGTCTAATTTCCCAAATTGTGTATTCACGATTTTATTAGCTTTTCATGTCCCCCTTGGAGTCTGTCAAAGAGATGTTTACAAAATTGTGTAAAGTGTGGTAAAAAAAAAAAAAATGTGAACATTTAAATGTCTTTCTCATTCTTAATCAGCGATTTTCTGCAAACTTAGAACTTTAAACATAAGTGACGACCTCGGTAACGTTATACAGGCGATAGAACCATACTTTTTCACCATTTTACGAGTAACCGCTTCTCTCTCTCTGTCTCTCTCTTTACAGGAAGTGCCATTATATAAATTTTCATTGGGAAAACGTTGTAAATAAGAATAAATCTACCCACAAATAGACGAAACAGTATGTCCTGTTTAAAGGCAATCGATGCCGTCATATTTTAGTGAACACTTTCGATTCTAATTTTATCTGGACATGATTACATCTGAGAATACTAGCAAAGATTCAACATTTCGTAACATTTGAACCAGTGTTGACATATCCATGCCAGTGCCAGTAACTTGGGAAACTTCATATTAGATTTGACTAACTTAGAGACAAACTGTAAACTATAAAGAGGACTATTAGAGTTGACTGAATCGTCGGTAAACATCAAGAAGCTTTTATGAACTTTATTTATGTGTAAAATGAACTTTCAACTTTATTATTTACCATTTTAATTAAATTTCTCTACCAAAGATTGGCAACGCGAATGGACCACAATTAAAAATAACAATAAGACAGGAAATACTTCAGGAAATTAATCAGATTGAGTATGTAAAACCCGCATTACACGTATGTAATGCACGAGAGTCTAACACTGCCGAAAGCAATAGTGACATCGGCCACATGGCGGCGATATATCGTAGCTCGCATCCTGATTCATTAAACGTTATTTTTTCTATTTTTTATTTTTTAATCATCTCTTATTATTAATAATTTTGGAAGTACTGCGATTCTGCATGTTTTCTTGGGTGTTTTTCAACGTTACACTATTTTCGTGCATTTTTCGACGATAAACCCTTATACAACTGTCCTGCCGGACAGTTTTAATTACCTACTCGTATTATTATTATTACCAATTATTATTATTATTATTTTTCTTTTCTGATTTAAGGCGCGTCAACATTAATGGTTATTGGCGCCCGGAGCTTTTCAGTGCACTTGTTCTCTCGTTACAGACAACACTGTCCATCACCGGACTGTGTGAGCTGTAAGAAGCTCCTAGGAAGAGAAAATCTAAGGGTCAGCAGCCGGATTCGAACCCGGGACCTCCGCGTGGGAATCCAGTACGCTAACCTCATAGCTAATCCCTTCCCTAATTATTATTATTATTACCTATTATTATTACTATTACCTATTATTATTATCATTATTATTATATACATTTTGAGGCCCTCAAGTCCCAAAAAGGGGTCTTGACCAATTTTTATTGTCCGTTCTCTACGACTCTTCTTTGAACAACGCATTTTAAGAACATTTTTTTTAACTGGTCAATTTGGAAGATTATACTAGTGGGAAATTCGATTAAATGTGCTCCTGAGAAAAATGGAGGTTATATCCTTCTAAAGGGCTATTTGGAAAATGGTCCAAGCATTTCTCTGTTAACCCTTTCAAGTTACAAACACTGGGAGAGCAGTTCTTTTTCAGTAGAACGCACGGTAAACTGTATTGGCAAGAATTAATAATGACCTAACTGTTCATAGTCTGAAGAATATTTTGTGAGTTAAATCCTTGAGGGCTGATATTATCCTGTTTTATTTTTTTTAATTTAGAGTTTCATCTCTGGTCTTTGGCGTCTGGAGCTTTTTTTAAGTGTACTGCCGGCCTCCGGATAGTGTTCACCGCCGTACACTGAGCTGTGAGAAGCTCTTAGGAAGAGAGAATCTAAGAGCCAGCAGCTAGATCCGTGTGGGAGTCCAGTATGCCAACTTTCTTAACTTCCGATTACTTATTATAGTTCCTTTTTAGTAGGATGGGATTTCCGGCTTAAGGGCACAACTAGGACTTCATTAATTTGATACATTACGATCTTCTGTAACTAGACCAATAACCAGAACTATCGCTGAGTTAGCAGCCATCAACACAAAATGAATTACGTCAGTTTCACGCGCCTGGCCCCCTCTCCGCCAAATTCACATAGCACACGCGCACCATTACACGTTCATCAGAGAGCTAAATAATTAATCAGTTTAATGTTTCAAAAGGTGGGAGAGAGAGAGCTAGAGATAGAGAACATGGACCAACTGGGGAGATGGACCACAGGTACGGCCCCCCTAACAACCGTAACAACATTCATACATTGGAGTGCGGCCATGTTACACTACAAGGAGACATCACATGTGATAATAGCTCGGGCCAAGCTCACCCCCATAAGCGAGAACCGGAAACCAAGTGTTTTGTGACGACGACCATTAGATAAAAGCTACTAAAACATCTACCACCGCCGAGTAAAATGTTTTATAAGCTGTGTTACTCTCCTGGCCGTCACCAGTACAAAGGAAACTGGAGGTCCAGGGACGGCGGCAATGCTCCGCAAGAGCTACACATACTGACCAGCTACAGCAGCCGTGCTTCTACCACCGACGCAAGAGCTCCTAACTGCATACATATTCATATACACACAGACAGACTACAACAACCCCGCTGATTATTGTGCAAATTACCCACCCCTCTTCCAAACTTCTTGCAAAATTTATTTCATTTGCAATAGCAACTTCCCCCCCCCCCACTCGCCCCTCTCCCCTCTCTCTCGACCCTTCTCTGCTTTAATGTGCTTATTTATTAATTTTTGTTGTAAGCGTAGCTTCCTATCTTAATGGCATTAATTTACATGACAAACTGTACACACATAAAGACGGACGTCGCTTTTATATTTTTTAATCCCTTATTACAGCTCCCGCCCTCCCAAAAAAATTCTTTTATTCTAAGGTTAACTGGTGACAACAGACGCAAAGTAATGCTCAGCATAAATAAAAATAATAAAAAAAGTTCAACAAATAGCGCCAGTGATAAATATCCGACAGAAAACAAAGAAGTAGCTGTCAACGTAACTTCCGCTCAATTGTTCAATGGTGAAAAATTTCTTGTATTATTTCCGCTTTTAAATACAGTCGGCCTGAAAAGTGGACATGCTGAAATCATTTCATATTTCAGTAATTAATTCGTCACAAAAATATTTATTTCACCTGAATATTTTGTAGTTTGTGTATCTGTACATTGTACTGAAATGGTACTTTAGAGAAAAGTCTATATCCAACTCATCCCTAAAAAGAATTTTAATAGAATAAAATATTCAAATAAAACAAACACAGGGCAAGCGAGAAAGCACACTCAAGTTCAAAAAACTGGATATCGAAAAGCTTGTCGCGATTACAATACTTCTTCTAATATTAAAGGAGAAAAAACAGTTTTTTTTTGTTTTTTTTATCTAACATAAAGAATTACATGACCTTAAGCTGAGATGATGACGGTCTCAACCAAGCACGAATTACAATCAGGGCCAATCTATCCTGAGATCTCTGGAAGACTTCGGGGAGAAGAAAAATGCCCTTCTTCTAAATGGCAGGTGTTGCAGAAGGGAAATTACATTTACGATACATTTAAAAAAGTCTAAAAATGAAACAAACTTTGGAAAAACTTAGACCTGGATCAACAATTATGATCCAGAAGAGCGGCTAAGTATTGATTTCTCCGAATTAATGAGACCAGTAAATGAGTAAGACCATACTGTAGATAGATTGTATTAAAACAGGCGGTTCCACCAAAAAGGGGAAGGAACGCAGGAAATCCAAAATGCCCATTGTTCCCCTCATCACATGAGAGGATACGGGGGCTTCAAGACCAACAAATCCGTCTAAGAGTTACCGGATAACAGAACCATAAACTAATAAAGTAGTGGACAGGACAATACTTAGTATTACTTAAAACTGTTTGCGGAGAAAACGTTTGCGGTGATAAACGCCGGAAGTATGCTTTCAATATTACAGATAAGCTTAAATCCCCTCTTAAATCCCTCAAACTACTTAATTGTTACAAAAATACAATAATAACTGCAATTTAGAGACAGCAGGATTCATGCAAACCACAAAGGTCGGGCGAAGGCTGCCACAAATGTGGAATAAATATTAAAATATTGGAATTTTTATTAGATAATTACTCGATTATTTCTTTGCTACTTTATTTACGACTACAGTTCTATTTGAGATGCGTGCAATATATTTTTGGTCCATATCTTCATACATATATAAGAATTACAAAGGAAGTAAGATAAACTTGGGCTAGCTAAAAAAAAGAGGGAATAAGTAACATTCCAGCTTATGTGCCTAGATATATCAATAAGTATTCAGAATGAGTACCAAGTAGGGGCCTATGCGAGTGCCGAAGGTGAGGAGGAGGAGGAGGAGGGGCAGAGAGGGATCGGCGCTGCCAACTCTTAACCAGTTCCAGGAGTAAACCCTCGGGGAGTCATAGGTAAAACAAACTGCCTGTGGGGTACTGGACGTGAGGGGAGATGGCGGCCAGGTATCTCTCTCCCTCCGCATACACACCAACCCAATACCGATTCTGGAGGATACCTCTTGCACTCCAGGGAGTATGTAGGAAATATGTGGTGTGGAACTCGGGAGTTATAAACCAAACCCTGAGTGAGAGAGAGCAGCACAGCACCTCTTTGCCGACTATAGCGGCCACCAAGGATCGGTTGGTCGGTCCGGTTTGGCGCCTCCGCGGCTGTACGCCTGTATTCGACAGCTCACCTCTCCATTTACCAACATGGTTTGGTGCGCTAATAAAAAAAACAAAATAGGAAGTTTCCGCCGGGCTTAGGGCTTGGAGTGGACGACCCCCCCGGATATGAGCGCAGAAGTTGGAAGCGGAGTGTGAATAGGGCAAGTGTTTGTTTAGCTTATGTATCCTCTTTCATGGCACTGTTCAATAATACAATAGACAACCCCCAATGAAGCCTCCTGAACACTATCAACACTTCATTTACCAAATATCCACCCGCTTCCGCAAACGTGTTTTCCTCAAATAAAAATTGGATTAAATTTGGCGGTCTCTTATTTTTAAAATTTAAAAATCTGGGATCAACACTTACTACGACTCTCCATGTTAAATAACAATAACCGGAATTATAAAACTAAACTTTACGACGACAAGACAACCAATTGTATACGTGTGTTAAATGACAGCCATATGCAAATAATTTAAACAATGCCGGATTTACAAGAGAACAATATGCAAAGTTTATCTTTCTTTTAGGAAGGAAACGAATGTTTGACGACTTATACAGGTATTTGGGTACACCATTTCGCTACGAAGATATAATATTCTCCAGCAACATCTATGTGCTTAAATCTATGGCAGAGCTAGCAAAGAAATAGGAAGGTATTTAAAAGTTATAGCCGATTAGAATGAATGCAAGCAAATGATTAGAGAAGGATTACGTGATTTTAATTCAGGTTAAGCTATAAGGATGGCAGGAGCACAGAGTACTGCTCCATCCAATAGCTGTAAGTTTGTATGTAAATAGTTGTATATAGTAGAGGGATGAATGAGTGAAGCGAATGTATTTCTAAGTAAGAATGGAGAGTGAGTGATATTCTAGTGATAAGCACCTAGACGATGCTGGCTGTATGGCGGAAGCCAATGCCAAAATATATATATATATATATATATATATATATATATATATATATCTATTTATAAAAATAATATACATTTCCTAACTTTTCCCATTTTCTCTTGAGTAATTACATTAAAATCAAAATATTTAGTGAGAAAGATGCTGATTTTTTTTAGATCTATTTTTAATTAAATGGTTTTTATTGCATATTCTGATAATTTAATAAATACCTACGGGGGGGGGGGGAATTAGTAAATAAAAATTTAGGACGTCAATTTATTAGAAATAATTGGCAATCAAAAAAGTGACCAATCAGAATGGAGAACTGAGGATGAGAAATATGGGCGGTTTAAGTAGCCAATCAAAAACAATGTTAAGTGTTACCTAGCCACGCCCACAGAAACAAGCCACGCCTATGCCAATGATATATTCAAAAGTTAAAATTGGTGGTCTATTTTTTTTATTTTTTTAATCAGAAATTAAATTTTCTTTTTATTACACTATTTGCGTAAGGAACTTCGCAAGGAAAATATTAATATTCAAGGTCCCCGGAATAGGAATAAAATGATTTTCACCAATTTGCGTTGTGAGTACATGTCCACTGTAACTCAAAAAAAAATGTAAAGCTTCCGATGTCTTAGGTACCAATAGGGGATGTCTAAATACGGTTCTGTCCAAAATCTACCAACCAACCGGAAATGGTTTCAACTAGGTTACTAATTGTATGTGTAAAACCTTTTTCTAGGATAATTCGATTAATGGCACTTCTTGGTAAGAATGGTAGTTAGCCATCCCTCTTCTAAAGTAGTATTTTGTCTGTAATGCACAGTCCTATCTCTTGTGTTAGAAAGGGTTAACTGTGTTGCTGAAATCCAAGCTTTAGAAAAGAAGTTCTTCTAGTGGAAGTATCTATTACTCATAGACATAATACTTTTCTTCAAAATGGCTGAAAGGTTCTTTACATTCTCCTAGATTAACAATTTACATCATTTTTCTAAAAAAAAACACGTTTTAGGGCAGATCTTGAAGAGGAATTGGATTAGGCTTTCCTCCCTGCAATGTAACAATTCAGTATAATGTACGATTTACAAACTGAATAATGTTGGTAAGAATTAAGTGCGGAGTTTGAAGTAAGTTTGTGGGTCAGAATCTAGAAAAAAACAAAAAAAAAACATTATTAAGCACCAAATGTGAAGAAAGTAATAAGTTTAATGAAGTTCCCAAACACCAGGATGTTCCCGTTTAGATAATTTTGTTTTTCTCTGGCGGATGTTTTCACGAAATTACCCTAAATGTAGCAGGAAGAAGATAACGCACAGGTCCTTTATTGGAAATGACTAAACAAGAAAACAACTTTATTGGCAAGGTTTTAATTAAGGCATCAAAAAAGGCAGGGGGAAAAGATCAGATAAATTAGGCAGCGGAAGTATAATGACGCGCAACATAACTTAATCTAGTGAACACAATGAGGGAGGGCGGCCTTCAAAAAAGGAAGCTGCTTTCAGGAAAGGTAGTAAGATAGAAGAGGGATTGCTGGATGTGAGGTGGAGCCCGGGTGTGTGTTGTGCTACGACAGCTTTATTAAACAATGATTCAGATTTTTAGAAGCTAACCCAAAGAACAGGGAAACCAGGGCGACGTCAGTCAGGAGACTTGCTTTCTTCCCACCGAGGAAGTTACTGGCAGAGGAGATGTGTGTGGGTATAGCGATTGGACGACCCCAGGTAGTTAATTAAGAGCAGACAATGGGCAGGTAGAGCTCTACATGTAGTCGACCCGCCACCTCCATTTCCTTCCAACAACCTCACACCCAACTACCGAACAGCCCCACTCCTATGATAGTAGCTTTTCACAATTAAAATTCGCTGATATTCTTAACAATGAAATTGTTACAGCGATATCAGAAGGCTCCATCCACGCGTATTAATTAAATCCCCTAATTTATATTAAAGCTATTTAACATCTAGCCATCTTCACAAAACAAAAAGCTAATATTTTCTAAAATTTTGTAATAACAATACCTATTTTGTAAAACTGTACATTAAATGGAGATGGAGACCCGAAGAGACTCTGTGCTCGGGCAGGAATCAGATCACTCTGATTACAGGCCTACTCACGAGGCACGGTAGGTTCAGAAAGCATCTGCGCAGGATGAGGTCTCATTAGATCGGAACCGTTGTTGTGCAGATTGTGTCAGGAAGAGGAGGAGACGGCCCTCTCATCTCACCTGTTGTTCGATTGTGTTGCAATGAAACCTTTGGAATTTTCGCGACAAAAAAGAGATAGTAGCGCAAAAAAGAACTAGTATGAAAAGTCCTCAAATTCTTTAGTAGTGGAGGGTTCGCTTACTAGAACTAAGAAGGGGCTGGCACAATAAGTCTCTTGTGGCGGCGGAGCCATGGGGCGTAGGTCCCGTCCCATCTACTATTCTATTCTATTCTAAATGGTGATGGCCACTTTAGAGGAATGATTACATTGAGTATTACAAAGTTATAAAAGATTCATCGTCGGAGCGATTTTTAAAAAAAACATTTCTGACACTGTTCTGTTGACAAGGAGGACTGCACAAAAAAATCTACTGAGCCCTACATTCAAGTGAGTAAATCTTCCAACAGTATATCTTGGTGAAGGAACCACTCATCCAGGTCCCTTAAGGAAGATATATGTCTATGACAGTTAGAGTCACTTCCTGTATCAACACAGCTCTCCAAGCCTTTTCAAGATATTGCAAAGAAGATGATCTTAAAAGATCTAAGAGGATTCTAGACAAAGAAATATTCCTCTCCCAACTCCTGACCAGGCTAAATGGGAAGTCGACAGTCATTAAGAATAACCACTTCCTGAAGCCAACAAAGTCAAAACCGAATACTGTAGTTCCCGCTTCTTGACAATGAAGATATATTTTTTTCTTTTAAATGTTAAATATATTATTCTTTGAAAGCTTCGGCACCCCTCTACCAAGAAATGGCAAACCCACTTGCCCAAAACACTGTTTTAGAGAGCAGCCTACCCACCGTAGATCGATCCACTCCAATAAGTCTAATATATACATTTCCCAGACCAATATTTTAAATAAATATAGGGGTGGGTGTTAGTGTAGTGGTCACGAACGTGGATTTGAAAGTACGAGAACCCTAGTTCGAATCCTGAGTACAGCAGCTACTTTTTATTTATCAGAAAAACGAATTTAGTAGTAAAGTATGTGCTTCCACCTTCGTTCACTACACTTCCTAATCGATAGTTGGACCGTTAAGCCCCGTCTGAAAAAAAAAGTAGACGATTACTTTACTTTTTCATTCAGTTTCAGTTTCAAATTCAGTTTAAAATCTCAAAAAAAAAATCCATTCAGTAAAATTTACTACGGGTTTCGAGCTCTATCCACTTTTTCGAACTCAAAGAACTTCATATCGGTCACTTCCTGTGAAAACGCGAGTTCTGTGACAACTTACACTTTTCACACCCCTGGTAAGAAGAAAACGAATTCAGCTTCTAAGAAATTAATGTTCACAAATTTAAGGCGATAAAAAAAGGTAATTTATTATAATTTAATTACCATAATTATTACTATTAAGTTTCTCAATATGTTGTATTACATAAAATAAAGGAGCTCAAGGCAGGCAGTAATAAAAGAGAGACCATGCTGAGCTCCTGTACATATAGACATATTACTGGGCGTTGTAAAAATTTATATGACAAAAGTTGTAGTAGTACTAGCCCCTTCCCCCACCGCAATCCTTGGCACAGTATGTCAGTATGTCCTCCTGGTACCACCGATTTCGATAATCTATAAAACTTCTTTTACGACACCCGTATGTAACTTCTTCCTTCTCTAAAATGACCATATAAATAGTAGAGCCTGAGCAGGGGGGCGAGCTACGCCCCTAAATACTAATATTAAATATTTAAGTCATAAAGAAAGGACATTTATCTTCTAGGTATATACCGGATAATGAAACACCACTAAATCACTATATAAACAAATAGGCCCTTTAAAAGGGTTTTTATACAATGGTTTAGGTTAAATAAAAAGTCTGTTGTTTCGTATTTAAAAAAAGGCAATTGGTTCAATATTGTTCAATACGATGGATTCATTACTTATAGGATCGGATAAATAGGATTAGCATATTTGATTATTTAAATAAGAGCACTTTATGAAAGTTTTCGGTGGTCACGTAAAAACGGAAGTCTATCTAACAAGTTCGTGACAGGCAGAATAAAAGAATTGAAGATGAATCTATAAGTTCCGTCCGGCTTAAGGGTTTATAAAAGGGATTAAGCGGAAAGGGTGTATAGTTACTTCTTCGACGATTGGGTACACTTCGGATGGCGAGGCCATCTACTCTAGATAGGAGAGCAGATCCAGCCCTAAGGGCAAGAATTGTGCTGATAGGATTGGACATTACTTTAATATTTAGGTCAATGGGTGTCTGGTTTCATGAGCACTAGGTTTTAGTATATCCGGAAATGGTGATACCCCTTAGCGGAATGTTTGGGAGATTTGGAGCTCCAGGGATATCCGACAGAAGTAGGTCACTCTTTTGAGAGGATAAGGCTTAAGTCTGTGACACCGTTAGTCATCCATCTACTAATACAGGCCCCTATTAGTAATAACAATCTCTCACCTCAATTTATTCTAATTAAAGATTTCCTCTAAACTTGGACAGCTTCTTCGCAAACAAGGTTCGCTCTAGCCATTTCCGTTTATAGTTTCCGTAATAAGTCACTAATTGTGAAACCGGCATTGGTCGAAGTACCAAGACCACTTCATATGAGATTCTAAACCCTATATCATACATTCTTCACAGCCTCTATGACAAAATTTACTTATTCTGTAAATATTTAAAAAAAGAAGACGTACGGATTTAATAAAATTGTACAATATTAAAAATAACATCATTGTAGCCGTACATGGGAAAAATTCGAAACCATAAAAGAAACCTGTCCATCAAGGGTTACTTCAGTGGTTAGCTTAGTTCCTTTAAAACAGTTTCCACAAATTTTTCAGAAGGGTTTTACTTGCAACTACCAAATTAGGTGTCGTTGACGGAGGCGACTAACGAACATATTTGACTAATAAATTCTCATATTAATCATTAAATAAAATCCAAGGCCTAGTCCGGGAATCCAGTAAACCACATTGCTTCTTGGTATTGCGGGCCTCATCTTTAAACCCTCTCAGCCGCTGGTGGCGCCTTTACCTAGATTATTATCTATCTATGCTGCACAACTTTCCGTCAATTAGTTACCGTAGAAACAGCAACAGCAAAATGAAATCCAGATGAACGCACTCCTTTATTCTGTATAGCCAGGTAGCGGAAGTTAGTGTATGCGCATGTCCATGATGGACGAGAGATGGGAGGGAGCCAGTAAACCGACAATAATGTTTAGATTACAGCCTATTTGAGCTTTTAATCACTTTCCTCGTCCACATTAATGCTGGAAATCGTGTAGGAGATTTGGGCTACAGAAAGATTCAAATATCAAATAAACTTTTTTCGGACTCGGAATCAAAACTCATGCAAAGAGATCAAAGAAAATTTTAATACTCAGAGGTCTGATTGCATGATATGACAGGATGTAGTCCAGAATGAAGTTTAAAGAGTTGTTTAAAGGGACTTTGTAAGGGTGCTAATGTGCACAATTTTTGGGCTTTGCCGGTTTAGGAAACTCAGAGCTCTTTTTGAAAAGGAAATTACTAAAAATCGAACTTTAGGGCGCAATTTCACGCTTTGGGAGGATCATTTTTTGTATACGAACTGTTGGATGTAAGGATGTGATATTAGAAATATAGCTTAATGAGTAAACTCGGAGGAATGGCACTTTATAGATCTAGAATCGAATTGCCAAAGAAATAAGATGGATGCAAGCCTCAAATACTTCCAT
Organism: Rhodnius prolixus; assembly: GCF_049639745.1. NCBI lineage: Eukaryota > Metazoa > Arthropoda > Insecta > Hemiptera > Reduviidae > Rhodnius > Rhodnius prolixus. Next base: position 8,935,708 of record NW_027411592.1, on the reverse strand, counting down.
AGTGCAATCAAATCAGCACTTTTGTCAATGAAAATCGCCAATTCTGGGATTAGAGGAAGAATTCAGGATCAAATCTCTGGATGACTGCAGAGCCCTGAAAGAGGTTCCTCTGCAGCCACAAAGTGATTTCACTTACATCCAGCCTCTTCCACAAACTGTTCCGTAGTACTTGGGTACCGTGAACACGATCTAGCGAAAGATAGCTGTCCCAAACTTAAAACCTCTTCACACATTGATATCCCACGAAATGTCCAAAATTAGAGTTTCACCCCAGATCTTGAACTTCGCCAGAACTTAATCCAATGAATCAGACGGCTTACGCGTGAACACAAACCAGCTAAGCAAACAATGCTCGCTCTAGCCATTCCCGAGCCACTCTGTAGTTATTACTAAGTCTCTAATTACATCTAATTAATATTATACCTTGATTTAATTAGGTAATTTAATTGAAATATCCATTGTTACCAATTTCAGTATGCTAATTTTAAATAATCAATAGTTTTCTTTTGAAACAATGTTAACACAACTAAATAAAAGAAACTAACACCTGGTTGATAAATAGACATAAACAATTTGATAATAAGATACAAAAGGAAGGAAAAAAAAGGTGTACTAATATATTGATTTCGAAACCTTCATTACATAGTTTGGGATAAACGTTTAGGATAAATCAAGGATATCATTTGCAGGGTTAAAGGTAAGAAAAACCTGCAGTCAGAGGGGAAAGTTAGACAAACATATGGTTCAATTACTTTTTTGACTGTAAGGAATGGAAGGATCGTAGGTGGCTATTTTGCGACAAAGTGGGTTAGAATGACCATCTAGAGTGGAAAGGAGTTTCAGGAGATGGTTTTGGATGAACGAGTGTATGGGAATTATAGAAGATATTTCATGGAAGGACGAGGAGAGTCAGTCGCAAGTCTTGTGAGAAATTTGATGTTACAGGAGGAGCAGGTGTAACATCAGCCTCATGTCCACTTTGTACGAGGGTCGTTTGAAAAGTCCGTGCAAAAATAAAAACTACTTAATTTTTTGGGGTAAACCTTTTTTATTTTTCAACATAGTCTCCTTTTAGGCTTATACACTTCGTCCAACGCTGCTCTAGTTTGTTGATCCCTTCCGAATAATAGGATTTGTCCAAGTCTGAAAAATAGCCATTCGTTTCTGAAATCACCTCCTCGTTTGAATAAAATCTTTTTCCCGCCAGCCATTTCTTCATATTGGGGAACAAATAGTAGTCCGAGGGAGCCAAGTCTGGAGAATCGGGGGGGATGTGAAACGAGTTGGAACCCTATTTCCATTAATTTTGCGACCACAACTGCTGAGGTGTGAGCTGGTGCGTTGTCGTGATGGAAAAGGACTTTTTTGTGGGCCAATCGTGGGCGTTTTTCTTGCAGCTCGGTTTTCAAACGGTCCAATAACGATGAAACGACGCTTAAAGTCCTGCGGATTCTTCTGGAACAGCTGCAAACCGTCCTTGCAACACTTCACACGATTTCGTTTTTGGTCAAGCGTGAGCAATCGCGGCACCCATCTTGCGGATAGCTTTGTCATGTCCAAATGTTGATGCAAAATATTATGTACCCGTTCATTCGAGATGCCCACAGCACTAGCAATCTCACGCACCTTCACTCTTCTGTCATCCATCAACATATCATGGATTTTATCAATGATTTCTGGAGTAGTAACCTCAACAGGGCGTCCAGAACGTTCAGCGTCACTTGTGCCCATATGGCCACTCCGAAAATTTTGAAACCACTTATAAACTGTTCTAATCGAAGGTGCAGAGTCACCATAATGTTTATCAAGCTTCTCTTTAGTCTCCTGAGGCGTTTTGCCTTTCATAAAGTAGTGTTTAATCAACACACGAAATTCTTTTTCGTCCATTTTTTGAAAATCACTCGACTTCCTCGATTCAAACGAATGCCAAACACAAAGAAATAGACCGATCTGGCTGAAACTTGGTGTGTGTTCTTCCAAGAGATGCTACTAACTAAACATAACCTCGATACGCGCCAGTGGTGCTATCTCTCTGACTTTGCACGGACTTTTCAAGCGACCCTCGTAGAGGAGGAGTTTCTTCTGCACAGTCAATCTTCCGATACCGTGAGAGTCTGAGAGTAAAGGATAGTCCTGTAGACAGTTTACTAGAATCAACACGTGAGTAGAGAAGGTCAGAATGTTGTGCAATGTTAAGCCGAGATACTTGACCGTGGTTAGGCCATGGGATCATAGTGTTATCATGACCGATTTGGCTGCTGAGAAACGGTCTCCGTTCAGTGAAGAGTAATGGCGTTAGTCTTACTCATGGTTAATTTTGATTTTCCATTTAGTGCAGTATTTAATCAGTTTTTCTGTTGCTAAAGTAAGTCTGTCAATGATGGTGTCGATACTTCAAAATGTATTTGCAACGTACTAACAAGATCGATATGAAGAGATTTAGGGAGAGAGTATATTAAAAATGCATTAATAATGAAGATTATATTTTTTTTCTTTTCTAAAAATTTACGGAGCATGAAAATTTGCGGTCAGAAAATCAGCGTCATGCCGGCCTCCGTTTTCTCGTTACAGGCAATACTGCCCATTAACGGGACTGAGAGCTGTAAGAAGCTCCCAGGAAGAGAAACCCTAAAGGCAAGCAGCTTGATCAAGCCCGGGATCTCCTTTTGGGCACCCAGCACAGTCACCACTAAGACAATCTCTTTTCCCTTTTCTTAGTTATTAATTTTTCTTTCATAATTGTTAATTTAGCTTCATTATTTTTAATAAAAGCTATTTTAAAGAAAATAAATGAGAGTTATTCTAAGAATTTCAACGAGATTTTAAAACAACGTTTACTTAAGCTTCAAGTTGTTTTATTTCACCTTTATCTTTTATTTTAATTTTTTTTTCCTTCATTTTTCATTTATACGAAATTGTGTGAGTAGAAGTTGAGCTACGAGTACACAATGGAAAGAAGAAATCACGTAGAGGGTAAGAAAGTTGGCCTGCCGAAGAAGAAAATCCAAAAAGAAGAAAAAACTTTTATGGCGAACGAAAAGGAAAATTCCCACCCAACTTCTCCTGCTTCAAACTGTTCCTAAAGTAAGTTGTGCTTGGGAAATGTTAAAAATGTTTAACGAGAAAATTTGTTGTTCTCCTTGCTAAAAAAGAAAAGGAGAAGAATGATGTGTGAAAGTAGGAACTGGTATAATTCTGGAGGAAAGTGTAAACCCGGGCATCTTCACCGCCATCATCAGCACAACAACAACAACAACAACAACGATGAGAACACCAGATGAGGAGTGAAATCAAAGTGATTGCTACGTTGAACAATGGAGGGTAGCGAACTCGTAACAGAGGGAAGCGAACACTAAACTAGCTGTCCCTCTAGTATTGTGAAGTAGGGGAGTGTCTGGCGACAGGACATCCCTAAACAACAATGCACACACACACACACTCTTGGGAGTCAAGTTGGAGAAGGTACTTGACTGGCCAACTTAGACAACATACCAAACTTTACTCTGGGCAATGTAACACTTGTATAGTACAACAATCAACGATATAACAAAGTTCAAGAATGTTCACTCGTCGCTCGTTCTGCCGTTAGTACTCGGCTAACACCAATCAACTTCAATCACCGTCGGCGCACAAAGCTCCACCCCCCCAACCACTGTTAATAAAACTTTGAAATTCAACATTACTTTCGAGATTAGCAAGAAAAAGAGAAACGTGAAGAAATCAATTTTCTTTTAATGGGGGACATTTCTCAACTGATTTGCAGATTTTCTTCCTAATAATGAACTTTCCCCGATTATTCTGTCACCAGAGAAGAGTGCAGATGTCCTGGCTACCAAAAATAGATCCACGAACAACGATAACACCAGAAAATGATCCATAAAACTAGAAAACGTTCAACCAGATCATTAAAAACACTTATTATTATATACAGGGTGGGGCAAAAGGTATGAACCGGTTTTAAAGGGTTGTAAAACAAAAACAATTCAACTTACAGAAATTATGTTTATATTGTTTAATTCAGTACAGAATCTAGTTTTTTACATTAAGTTTGAAAGATGAAATCACGTAGGTGGCGGCCGTCAGCCGCGATGCACTCTTGAAGGAGAATTCTGTAGTTTTCAACCGCTCTTCTGCACATTTCGATGGGTATTGCCGTAACTTCCTCTCTGATTCTGTCCTTACGTTCTTCCTGGGTATGTGGCACGATGTTTAAAAACTTTTTCCTTTATGTACCCCCAAAGATAAAAAATCACAAATGAGACGAGGCGCTGGGGGAACACTTGCCTCAATCTCGCCATTGAAATCCTAGCAGTGTGGGATGTAGCCCCGTCCTGTTGGAACCAGATGTCTCCCAGATTAGTTGCTTCACTCAATTCTTCCAGCTCAGGTTCAAAAAAACTCTTCCAACATTGTCACATAGCGCTCAGCGGTGACAGTGACGGTTCGCCCATTATCCTCGAAAAAGTAAGGACCAATAATTCCAAATTGGGATACTGTACACCATACAGTTACTTTAGGGGAGTGAAATGGCCTCAGGTGAATTTCCCAGAGAGGAAGTTACGGCAATACCCATCGAAATGTGCAGAAGAGCGGTTGAATACTTCAGAATTTGCCTTCAAGAGTGCATCGCGGCTGACGGCCGCCACCTACGTGATATCATCTTTCAAACTTAACGTAAAAAACTAGATTCTGTACTGAATTAAATAATATAAACATAATTTCTGTAGGTTGAATTGTTTTTGTTTTGCATCCCTTTAAAACCGGTTCATACCTTTTGCCCCACCCTGTAGTTTAAAGCAGAAATGTTGCTCCAGATCGGATCTGACCAAAAAATAATAATTCTGCGCTGGTTTTTATAAAGACCCCCTGCAGTTTATTATTTTTGAGGGGAATCAATAAACGAAGAAATCCAAAATATTATTGCTATTGTGCCCAAGCATATATTGCGTCAATGATGTTGTGCTAATAACTGTTCACCTTGTAAAGATCCGAATGCAAGCACATTGTAGCATAGTTACAACACTATTAGTTATAGTACAGATTAATAGCCTTTGGCTCTTTACCCATAATGAGGTTGACTGTTGATTAGATGATTGGGTCTACCTTACTGCAGTTTGTAGCGATCAATGCAAAATCTAAAGCTCATTTTCTCTAGCTCAACAAGCAAAAATCATTCATAGAAATTAAGTTGCGAGTTTAATTGCAGTTTGGCCTCTCTCAAAACTAAATTACCCTTTTGAGGCTAATTATCAATATTGATCTAGAACAGAAGCTAATTACCAGAAAAGTAGGGGGATCTAACCAATAATTTTGGAGCAATATCTTATTGAAAAACGAAGCCTAAACTTCAAGCGTCATTCATTAAATCAATACAAATTTTCGTCCACGCAATCCACACCAACTTGTCCAATCTTCTTATGACGTAACTTTCCTTTTCCTTTCGGCGAAGAATTCTTAATCTTAATCTCGAAACTAGTTTTTCTTAACTACTTCGTTGCCGTTGGAACTTGATGCCACACACAGCTTCTTTTCTTTGGACCAAACAGATGAAAAAGATTTGTTCAAACTTACCCACCTAAGATTTCATTAATTTCCAATTTGTGAGAAAATAAATTCTATCAGAGATCATGATCATCTATAACATCTTGAGCTTCAATATAAAAGGAACAGAGAGACTTCATCTATCCGAGTTCAATAACCGGAACACAGGTGTGGCAAAGAGATCATGAATCAGGTGTTCTTTCTTAGTGATGTGCAAGTTATCACGCTGAAGATTGAAGCTGTTGCGAGAACACTGTGATGGAGGTAGTTGTCCATGATAATGTGCTTAGATAGACAGATAGGCCCAAGCAACTGTAGCAAGGTTTTCCACAAGGCTGTTTGTTGCTAAACTCACACAGCTTTACCCCCATTACTGATGAGGTTATCTACAAAATGATAAGTATTATCGCTACCGATTTACCCACCTCTAGGCACAGGCAGCCCCTCCAGACCTATTATCCTCCTCTTTGTACAATAGCTAATAGTATTAGAGCTATGTAGTAACCTGGTAGCAACCGCGCACACTCCTCCTAGGAAATTGAACGGTTATTACCAGTGGTTTGCAGCGCTCTGCACTGGCTAAAACCATTTAGAGAGGGAAGAGAGAGGGTTAATATAAAAATATAGAGACAAAACATATAATATAACTAATTCTGCTAGAAACCAATTACTTTAAAATAGACGAAATGACCAATAAAAGTGGAAAACGGCCCAACCGCAATAAGCTGGGTTACCATAACCGTTAACCTATACAACTTATAAGATAACTTATTATTACGTACCTGAAGTTATTTTTATACTCTTAATTGTGTATACGAATATATGTATATACACTACCACTTTCAGACAGAAAGATACAAACGTAAGGATTAAATCCAATCCAGGATTAGAGGATAATCCTGGGATTGCCCAGGATAGTTCCAGGATTTTATTTAACAACAATATTCGTAACTAATCCAACTATTTCCTTAACAGAAACTTACAGTTTTAGAAGTTCAAGTTTAAGGATTGATTAAGGTTTACAAATCAGCAAGTCCCCAACAGTTCATTCATACTGCAGCTCGTAATTTCAGCCATTTACGAGACGATACGTTCAAAGAAGCATTTGTGTTTAATTCAAATTTTATTGCTTATAGATATCCTTTGAGTATGTAATTTTAATACATTAAATTAAGGCGAACTATCCTTCTACCCATTTACCTAAACCTCACTCTTCTTCCCACAACAGATTGTGGCTAAGTATCTAGGACTCTTTATGGACAAACGCCTAAACCTGGAATCCACATACTAGACCCAAATGGAAAGAACTGAACAGACGATTCAAATCTAAACTCTCACTACAAAACAAACGACTTATCTACACTATGATACTGAAACCTGCCCCTGGACTTACAGGAATGGAACTTTGGGGCTCAGTCAAAGCTTCCAATATCTACAGAAACCCAATCCTTCCAATAAAAAAAAAAAACCACTCCGTCGAATCCGCTAATGCGTCTTACTTTTGTTTCCAATCATACCTTGCACCGAGATTTCTTTGTTCCCTATGTTTCAGAAGCTGTAAGATCCCCGTTACATTAAATTCCAGGAAATCCTCCCAGACGGTTGAAGCGCAGGTGGCCATGCGATCTTCTAAATGAAGTAAGTGCTAGTGCACAATAGTGAACTCCTCTTTGGGAGTTTTCTTTGGGAATGGGTGAATTCTCCCCTCATGCTATTCATGTATTTATTCTATACATATATATATATATATCATGTTGTATCATCTTCACTTGTTGCACAATTATACTGCAGTTGTGTGAAAATAAAGTAAAAAAAAAATACATTAAATTTTCATTAATAAACTTTAGAATTGATTAGATGTTACAGTATCCTCTCCGACAGGTAATGATCGGTGACGAGTTTACAAGAGATTTCTTGAGAATTAATGTTCCTGGATTAGAAACTGTCAGGAGATGAGTCAAGCGAAAAAGGTATAATGATGGCATTGCATCCAGATATTCCTCTTTTTTTTTCTTTTAATAGCCACGACTCTGTCCACAACTGACAGTTATCAGAATCCCACCAAATTTCTGGTCCCTTCCCTGTTGCTCCTGAGGAATACTCTTATTAGGCAGTAAAGAATACGAACGCTGTTCTACTGGTTATGGTCATTTTCACTAACTTTTGTGTTTTTGTTTTTTTCATTCATCAATAATACGTCATATCCGGGTTGACTCGATGATACACCGTTTTGTTACTAATAAATATTTACTGCTAAAAATATTATTGTGATTTGGGAAAGTGAAGATTAATGATGACCCAGCAATTCGAAACCCTGGCTGGGATAAATTTCAAACTGATTGGTTCTTCGTATGGACGATATAACCCAGAAAGTTTACCTTACTGTCAAAAGAGTCTCATCATTCAAGTCATACAATTGAATTTGAAACCCAAAATATTTCTACAATAATTGTTACGATTAATATTGTGAAATTATTCGCCACAATATTGTGTACAGTAATTTAATTCAGTAACATAATGAGCTAATTAGTAACAACGAATAGGCGAGGAGCTTGGCACCACAATACTGCAGAATAATAGTTACGTATATGCACTACGTCATTGCTGGTTCTATCCAAGTTAACTCACAAAAGCTACCATTGGAATGAAACGTTAAATAGAAAGCCCAATAAAAGGAAATCCAATTAAAAAGTTGTTTTTTAAATATAAAATTAAACTAGCCATGTAACTGGTTGAAATCTAAGTGGCACTGGATTGCTCACGCCGTTCAATGTTACCCAAGTTTACTTACACAAAACCTACCAAGAAGTTTTTGAAACTTCAGACCGGATGGATGTTATACGTACCTAAGGAAAGAAGAACATTTTCTGAAGTTGGAGGTGACGAGGAGAGGTTCCTTCGAGTAAGTTTTATACCAACAGTAAGTGCCAAGTAATTAGTAGCAATAGTTGAGGGTATGGCCACTAGACTGCACTACAATACACTAATAACATTAACATTAAAAATTAACCTTCAACTTTTTCTAATCCCAGGGAAGGCCGCCGTTAAAAGCTGGGTAAATTCAATGTAGCATGGAACTACTCCTCAACGGTTTAATGGTATGCGGCATGAATACAATTTCCTGCCAGCTATTATTATTACTTTGCAAAGTGTTGGAAGTTAATTGTGGAAGCAAAGTAGAAAGTGTAAGAAAGGCAACTTCTAGAATCAATGGTCATCGTGTATGCTGAAGAAATATCTCAAGTCGGTAACTTGGCGGGAACTCAAGTCTAAATGGATGGTGGGCGCCATTGTGGACGTTTCCAAATCACGCATCCATTCCTAACTGATTTCGCCATTAATGAGAGCTAGTTTTATCAAATTAAAAAGTTCTTGACATGCCATCCCAATTAAGTAATTTGTTAATAAGTGATCAAGAAGATATTAAAATATCTTAGAAATTTCGTTTCAAGAAAGAGTCGGCATCGTTTTAGGATGTAAGAGGGCGTTTGTCCTTCTTCATGATGTTTTTCTTCGGAATAGCATGAGATCGTTACCCATCAACAGAATAACTGGCGATTTCATGAAAGAAGTCTTTTGCCAAAAATTCTAAAGTACAGTTCGCTGCTTAAGAAAAAGAAACTAGAGAAGAATAGGTTGGGTACAAATACCATGTTCTTGAATAGCTAAGCTGTTTTTAAAAACCTCTGAAAAAGCAATAAGTGTTCTTCGAAGTCGAAGAATCAGCTGAAAATCAGGAGATCTTTTAGAATTTCAAGAATTCCAGGGTAAAGGGAGAAAAAGCTGATCGAGTTGGCGAAGGTGGGTTGTTCTAAACGGTTCGAATGTGCAGAGCCCCTGAAAGACCAGGCGGTCAGTATCAATGAATGGAAATTTATAAGAGATGGGGACGAAAAAAATTTGATGTTAATTTAATAGGATGTAGATCAACATGAACATCTCACCAGTGTTCCTGTACTTCTGGAATAATAGCAGACGCCAACCATCTAATCCTGGAATGTGCTAATAATACTAAAGGAAGAGAATGGTTGTGGAGGGCTGTGATAGCGACTGGATATCCGTTACCTGCCAATTTAAATACTATTCTGGCAGCTGATGATGGCAGCATTTACACAGAGCCCTTTGAGTTCATAACAAACAACAAGATAATTCTATTAGCATTCAATATACTAAAGAAGCTTCGAAAGAAGAATGTAAATGGCTGATTTGCTAGCTCAAGAGGCCAATAACAAAGGAAAACAAAAACAAAAAACCATGAATTCGGCAGTAAGGGATTGAAGAGTCCACAAAGGTAATGGGCTCACAATTTTGGGGGAATGTCAGCACACTTGGTACAAAGCAGAAGATCCAAGAGTCTTGAGAGTGGTGGCAGTTTAGAGGACGGTGTGGAGCAAACATTTGGGATAGCCATTCTCTGGTTGGTTTAAAGGTTACAATCTGATGGTAGAATGTATTCTAACAGGTAGGGGCCAATCTGTAGCCTTAGAGGCAAAAGTGAAATCTCTAGGACTCACAAGAAAGACTATTACAAGAAAGTGGTCTTTAAAAAGAAACAGTGCGATATGTAACAATCCCTGCGCTGTTTTTTAAACACCTGCTCTGATTCTGAAGGAACAAACCAAGAATTCAATTTCAAATTTTTTTAATTTAGAAAATCTAGTAAAAACGAACGAAATTTCGTAGTCTAAACTCAGAAAATGTAAGCGTTCTTTATTTCTTTAAATTATGCGCAAAAAATCACATTGTACAGACAACCCAAAATTATTATCACTTATAATTCAATTAATAATAAATAGGTCAAAGTACAATGATGGCATTGGCTGAAAGAAGTAATTAATTCAAAAGAATCAAATTAGTTTTTAATTCAGATTAGAATTCCTTTTTAATACATCCAAAAAATCTGATGAATAAAATAAAAATGCACATTGAATTATATACAACTAATGTATAGATAAATATACATTTAACAGGGCCAAGGATTAGGATTGCAGTTGAGGAGAATGAATTGAAGCAAGCTTTGGGTTTACTTACAGTTAAAGGGGCTCGGTGCCATTCTACAAAGGACTGGAGGGCCTACATACGTATATACATTCCCAGCTACTCAATACATAATTCAGAGCTAATTTGCACTAAGAGCAATCAATTTGCTGTTAGTTAATCAATAAACTAAACGTACAACATTCAAATGGTTTATTAGATTTACAAACATACGCGCATACAAACGTAAATTCACTTCCGCCCTCTCCTCTCTGTCACACACACTCTCACAAACATGAGCACACATGCGCACGCAATGTACAACTAACTAGCTGGAGAAGTGAGAGCCAACATAATATACAATGTCCTTTATGACTACACTACTAACAATCACACTATACCGCCATTACAAAATGAAATAGGAAAAATCAATAAAAATGCTTGAATTGTTGAATAAAATTGTATTAGGCCGAAAAAAAAGCAAAGCCGAGATGAAAGGAGATGTATCGCAAATACAAGAGAAGACTAATAAAAATCTAAATTCAAGCGTACAATCTAAATGTTCAAAGGTACTGATAAAATAGGTCTCTATTTTGGTTGCGCATGCGCACTAGTAGAAAATAGATTTCTAGTCTGACTGTACCTGGGTTTGCAGTAGTGGGGGGAAAAGAAGTACTTGTTCTAAGTACGGGGTTGAAGAAGGCTAAACCCGCACCGCATGGAAGTACTATTGCCTATTCTATAAGTATGTATTAATTTTTACTTCGACATTAAAGTAGAAGTTTAAGACTTGCAGAGCCTCCGTTCATATCCTATTCTTCACTGATAAACTCCTCCTCGAGGATAATGGAAAGGGTAAAAGGTTCATAGAAGTAGTTCAACCTGACAACACGAACAATTGTCCACTCTAAGGCTAAGCAACGCTGAGTACAAACCAATAGAACACGTTTTCTTTAGCCTAATTCGTGCGTAAATCGGCGCTAAATACACAATTCCTAGCTTTCCCCTTGAATTTTCTTTTATCACAGAACTGTGCCGAAGAACCGACAATGGCTCCCGAGGGAGGGCAAAGTCCTCTGATGGCATGAACGCTTTAACGACTTACTCCTTGCCATAATCAAATGTTCTTCAAAACTTCTGCCATCTCATTTGGAAAATGGCCCAGAACATGGTTACAACCAGAAGAATCGGTGCTTGCACCTGTGTTGGAAGAAGAGAGAACATCACATCACTTGATTTAGCAGGCAAGATCCCCGAATAGAATTCTGATCACATTCGGCAAGTCCTGAGATTTATAAAAGAGAAAGACTGTAATAAAATAAACAGCCGCAGGAAGCGCTGTTAATGAAGATTCATCTTAAGGAGACAAGCGAACTGAAGCTGGACAATATTTTCCTTCACAAACAGGAAAGAAGGAAATTTCCTTAATTGAAATTATGGCAAAAAAAGGAAAAAGGAAATTCAGATGAGAATGGGCGACTAAGAGAGCCCCCCTCCACAATTAACTAAGTAAAAATAAAATGAAATAATAAGTTAATAGCGAGGAACGGGACAGCCTGTGGGTTGGAAGGGATTATAGCAGAGGGTCCATGTTGTGGCGGCTGTAAAGGAGGAATCTCTCGAGGCTTGCAGTGGGAAATTCAAAAAGAAAATTAACTTTTCTCTTTACCCTCCAGTTTTAGTGAATAAAATTAACTCAAGGGCATATTAACAGTACGTACAAGCACACAAAGCACGACCAACAGGCTCCCGAGCAACCATATATCCTTCTAGAACATAAAAGCAATGTAGCAAAGCAGCGAGCATAACAATTATTGCAGAGCTTAAAACCACTCAACAGCACAAACCACAAAATTACCTCCTGTTTAGTTAAAATTAATTTCTCTATACAGGAAGTGGTGAGCAGTGCAGGTAACTGCGCTTCATTTAGAATTAAAATGGTAATTATTAAACTTACCGCAGTAAGTTACAAGATTCTTGATTACACTGATAATAGATTTAAATTTGAAGTGAACACTTACGAGGACTTAGCTTTCTCATATAGATCGCGATATTATTAATCTATAATCTATAATCACTAGGGTGTTTCAAAAAATGAAAACATTATCATATTACATTTTAAAGAGTGTCGGGCGGAAAACATGTAATTGTACAAAGTTTATTATAATTTGCTATAAAGACAATGGCAGTTGGAATCATTTTAATGGCTATTTTACTTTCAAAGTTATGAATTTTTTTTTTTTAAATCTTTTATTGTAATTTACCACTGCAACAGTTGTTGCAACAAGCAAATATGGTAAAAGAAAAAAGAAATAAAAGGAAATCATGAGTGGAGAAGGCACCCAGTGGTGTCACTCCAGTAACGTGCTTAAGATAAGAGATCACGAGGCCATCTTCTCTTCAATCTCCTTAGAGGATTACCTGGTAATGTGGAGGAAGATAGGTGTTCTATGAGAGGGTTAGGATGAGCTGTTTGTAGAGGAATGAAATTTGAAGAAACGAGTGTTAGCAAGATCTGTAATGAAAGGAATTTTGAGATCATTATGGATAGTGTGGGGTTAGATACATTAGAACGGAGCTTTAAGAAGTTTTGCGTAGTATTTTTGACTGTAATGCCTGGAGGCGTAGTGAGTTGGAACGCTTAGTCGATCCCCATACTTCGATGCCGTATGACCAAATGGGTCGCAGTAACATTAGATATATAAAAAAAGTAAAAGTTATGAATAATTAAAGAAGCTGTATTTTTTTTAAAAAAATATCAAGAAAAATATACATTTTTGAAAGATTTCGATAAATTAACGTTAAAAAATCACTTCATTTTTTATGCGTTTCGTACAGAATTTAAAAAACAAATAATTTCGGTCACTGAAACGTCTAAATTGGGGAATATTTTGCATTTATTGTTATAATTTGAAATTAATTTACTATCAATCAATCAATTTCAAATTATAACAATAAATGCAAAATATTCCCCAATTTAGACGTTTCAGTGACCGAAATTATTTGTTTTTTAATTCCTGTACGAAACACATAAAAAATGAAGTGATTTTAACGTTAATTAATCGAAATTTTTAAAAAATGTATATTTTTTTTTTAAATACAGCTTCTTTAATTATTCATAACTTTGAAAGTAAAAGGGCCATCAAAATGATTCCAACTGCATTGTCTTTATAGCAAATTATATTTAAATAAACTTTGTACAATTACATGTTTTGCTAATAATTTGAAAAGATACAAAACATTTAATAAGGATTTTTTATTAAAAAAAAAAAAAGCAAAAGAAAATTTTTTCGATCAATGGCAGCGACCTCGAAATATTAATCGATTTTGCTCTAATATGGACGCAACTTTTTGTTTTTTAAATTAACTTTGATTTTTAAAATTTAAAAGTCAACTTTTTTTTTTTTTGAAACACCCTAATAATCACGGTGATCTATATTTAGCGAATTCAGTGGACACTCTTACTAGAACCAATAATCGACCTCCAATTGTTCAGATGAGTTTTTGATCAACCATCTGGTTGACCACAAAATAGAAATAAGAATAAGGATCGTATTTACAATATTTTAAAAGCAGGGGGGGCCGCACTGGGATCCGGAAATCTAGAAAAGTACTCCTTCTAATTTAAAGTAACTCCAGATAGATTACAGTTTAATAAAAAAAAAAAAAAAACGGCCCTGCCAGGCGCCATCAAAGTCTTCAGCTAATAATAACAACATGCAAGAACCTAATCCCTTGTCTTTATGGTCCGGAGAACACGCATTGTCTATGTTAAACCCTGTGTGAACTCGTTTGTTACAATTCCTTGCACCAACTGTCTTAACTTCGTTGCACTCATCCGTGTTCCTTATTTAATTAAAATATATTTCTTTTCAATTTTAATTTCTTTTTGTCTGTCTGCGGGTCTGTGAAGGTGTCCTCAGATGTCTGTGGGGTTTATTTTTAATTTCCCCTTTGACACATTCGCCTCCAGAGTTCTACATAATGGATACTCGCAACATGGTGGCAAGAACTACACCACCTCTTTCCATCTCCTAATTTCAGTCTTAAAAAACACATACCTGGTTGTAAATTATAGATTCAAAGTGAAGGCGGCAGGGCCGGCGGCACTATGGTTTATTTTTAGCCTAAATATTATTACAAGACTGACTAAAATCAACATGTGTTGTGCGTGTGTTCGAGAGGGCACGGGACACGTGCTGCGCTCTAGCGGCCCTCCACCAAACTTACTACTCCCTACTTTATCATCAACGCTCACCACACTCACTGTGCCTTGCTTGCTATCCTGCCTGCTGCTCGCACATACCCTACAGAACACCAAACCATCAATACGCTCCCAACAAAAACTCAACCTATTTTAAACTAACTTCTATTTACACAAATTTTAATATTATTTTTTGTTGGATTTAATTTTTATAAATGAGAAAACTTTACGTTTTAATAGATATAAAGGGTTGACATTAACTGGTAACTTTTGCATTAACGGATATAGGAGACATGTACGGTTCACCTTTATCTGAGAATAGTCTCGCCTTTAGCTTTGAAACTTTCTTAATGGTTACCCCGTATGAGAATAGTCTCGCCTTTAGCTTTGCAACTCTCTTAATGGTTACCTTGTCTGAGAATAGTCTCGCTTTTAGCTTTGAAACTCTCTTAATGGTTACCTTGTATGAGAATAGTCTCGCCTTTAGCTTTGCAGCTCTCTTAATGGTTACCTTGTATGAGAATAGTCTCGCCTTTAGCTTTGCAGCTCTCTTAATGGTTACCTTGTCAGAGAACAGTCTCGCCTTTAGCTTTGAAACTCTCTCAATGGTTACCTTTACTTGAGAATAGTCTCGCTTTTAGCTTAGAAACTCTCTTAATGGTTACCTACCTCGTTTGAGAATAGTCTCGCCTTTAGCTTTGAAACTCTCTTAATGGTTACCTTGTCTGAGAATAGTCTCGCCATTAGCTTTGCAACTCCCTTAATGGTTACCTTGTCAGAGAACAGTCTCGCCTTTAGCTTTGAAACTCTCTCAATGGTTACCTTTATTTAAGAATAGTCTCGCTTTTAGCTTTGCAACTCCCTTAATGTTACCTTGTCAGAGAACAGTCTCGCCTTTAGCTTTGAAACTCCCTTAATGGTTACCTTTATTTAAGAATAGTCTCGCTTTTAGCTTTGCAACTCCCTTAATGGTTACCTTGTCAGAGAACAGTCTCGCCTTTAGCTTTGAAACTCTCTTAATGGTTACCTTGTCTGAGAATAGTGTCGCCATTAGCTTTGCAACTCCCTTAATGGTTACCTTGTCAGAGAACAGTCTCGCCTTTAGCTTTGAAACTCTCTCAATGGTTACCTTTATTTGAGAATAGTCTCGCTTTTAGCTTTGAAACTCTCTTAATGGTTACCTCGTTTGAGAATAGTCTCGCCTTTAGCTTTGAAACTCTCTTAATGGTTACCTTGTCTGAGAATAGTCTCGCCATTAGCTTTGCAACTCCCTTAATGGTTACCTTGTCTGAGAATAGTCTCGCCTTTAGCTTTGAAACTCTCTAGCACTTTGTGTGTGTGGTTCAACAAGCACCTTCGGCATTCGGACATTCACGATTTCGTAAACAATAGTTCGTGAAGCCTTTAGAGTGGTTAGAAGGTTAAGCAGTCTAGTATTAGAATATAGTTCGTTAAAATCAAATGAACGGTTCAAGGTAAGAGCCATGTTGCTTAAATAAGAGCTAAGTTTTTGATTTTACTAAGTTCTAACTGAAAATTAATGATTAAGTAGCTAATCAAAAAAATTTTAAAGAAACATTTTAACTTTCTATCAACATCACGCAAGCGATTTACGACCTACTCTGCGCATGTCCAAATTATTACTAATTTGATTCTCGAGACACTTCTGATCGATCACAAATAAGTTTAAAAGTTATTTGGAAGTGATTTATCAGTGCAGTCGATTAAAAATTGGAAATCGATTTGAGAATTCGATTTGGAATAACTGCCTCTCATTGGTACAAGCTCCAACAAGTGATAGGTTCTCCTGTCGTCTGATTAACTGATCTAAGAAAATGGACTCTGTTCTAAACTGACTTATTACTCCACACTCCAAAAAAAACCCTTGCCAATAAAAACCTTTTAGAACTCAAGATTATACACTAAAAAATGATTGATTTCTGTATAATAAATAACCTCTCTGTTGCCACTCCTCCCTCTGTCAGAAGAAAGATAAAACATTTTAAAGCAGTGAAAAAAAGAAAAAGATTCTGTAACAAGTTTTCTTATTTTCTTTATTTTCGGAGAAGGGGGATATATTTTCTTTAGCTGTCTGTAAAACATAACAACTAGTTGAAGAGCAAAGCAAGTTCTCTTCCATTCTTCTTACTAAATTTTAAAGAAGACGGTGTGGAAGTGAGGAAAACTTCTAAAACAAACTCTCCTTTATACTTTTCTTTCCACCTCTTTGGAAAATTCAATATCTTACATTGTATTAACTTTTCTTTTTTTTTCTTAGAAAAATTAAAAATGCAGCGAAAGAAGAAGTGGCCGAGAATATATAAGAAATGAGAGAGCAGACCAGCAAGAGTAACTCTGTCTTGAAGGGGAGTGGACGCCTCAGCAACAGAATTATCGCTAATTGCGTTACAGCATCAAGAGTCAGCAGCCTGAGGAACAATCAGAAAAACTTTCTGTTTCTATTATGGAGGAAATTATTTTTATTCTCCATTATTTTGTTATTATGATTTTTTTGGTTTACTCCCTAAGAAAAGCTTTAGGGCAATGCAAAAAGAGATAAGGGCTGTTAACTGGTGTAATCTCCCATAAAGGGCTGCCCTGCCGAGGAAGATGGCAACCTCCCATTCAGTTCTCTGTGGCTTTAATAACAACAAACATCACGAACACACAGAATGGAAATGAAATATAAAGAGTACCACCGCCAAAGCCAGCACCAGTATCATATAATTGGTTAGTTCTGTTTGTTAAAAGTGCGACTATAGAGGCGCCACTGTACCACTGATTGCCTCTACAAACCACAGAGGGCACTGGCTGACTCCACCACCCGCCTGTCACCACTAGAAGTCCGCCAACCATCACTCTGCAGCAACTGGACAATACTGGACGTGCCGCCCTCCAACTACCACCAGATTGACCGCTCAGGCTAGTCCCAGTAGACACCTGCAACCCTTGTCTAAGTCACAAGACAAACCATTCCCTTTATCCAGACAAAACTTACCCTAAGAAAAACTCCTTCTGACCACCAGCTACTCCTTGCACTGCCGGAAACTATGGTGCTATCCAATATACAACAGGGTGATCCATTTAAAACGCACCAATCGCTAATCACTTTTTTGGAAAGCGGAAATCTGGAAAAACCCGTTAAACTAAATGTCCTTTTTTTTTGGTCTAGTTTTCAAATTTTCCACCCCCAAAGCTGTATCTTCATTTTTGGCGGAGTTACGGCCCAAAAAAACTAATCGGCGTTTCGTAAGAACCACTGGTTTTGCGGTGAATGTTTACATTTTATTAAAAAAAAACGTCGTATGATGTGTTAACTATTATGAATGACTGCATACGCGGGATTCAAACTGGAGATCTCCCACTTACAAAGCCACGCTCTTGACTTCTAGACCAACACCCGCCTATCACTGGCAAGACATTCTTACCCTAATAATAGGTCAAGAAGTCCTGCATACTGAGTGCATTAAAAAGATGCGATGGTTGCTTTTATTTGATGATAAAACAAAGTCCTGATTTACCCACAACCATTACGTTGCACTATATGATTTAAAATCTTCAATTATTATTATTTTTTTATTTTGCGTCACAAATAACATTTTTCGCAATCAGAGGACCTCTACAAAACGTGTTCTTCTTGTGGAGAATTAATATTGAAAACCAAGTAGGCGGTGCACAGGAAATAATACCTATGCTGATGATATAAAGACATTTCAAGCAGAATATTCCTGTTCTTCCCCAACAAAAACGGAAACTAATCCAAGAAATATTGCTCACATTTTAGTGGCAGTGCAATGTGGCTTTAGAATCCGGATGGTATTATGTAGAAGCATCTTTTAGCAGAGCCTTTTGTATCACTTTCTTTACCAAAGTTTGGTGCAAGAGCCCCTGATATCAATCTACTTCGTTTCGGCTAGCCGTTAACGATTTTGGATTGGAAGAGGATTGCCTAATCGAACTACTTTTGGTTTTGGAGGCGCCTCGAATAGGGAAGCGGTCCCTAGAATAGAAGAGTAAACGCCAAGACTTGAAAAGCGTTCAGCTTCAATTTCTGGTAATTAGAAGATGATTGTTATTGTTCCATCAAGTAAAAGAAATTTTAACAACGCTGATGGGAGAAACCGTCAAAGAATCAGTTTGAGGAAGTACTACGTTCTTTAGAAGAATAGGAAGTAAATTAAAAGTTAGAATTGAAATCAAAAGTAAGAAGAAAGTTGTCATTGCAGACGACGATAGGGTACTACCCCAGTTCGGGTACTTGGATGCCCTTTCTGATGGGAAACGACCCCAGTTTGGGTACTTGGAAGCCCTTCCTACAAAACAAAAATCAGCTTATCACATTTCCAGTAACTATATTAATAATGACGACAAATGGTTTATGCACCCGGATTCCTACACGAAGAACCCGGGGTTCGAGTCCAGCATATTTCTAGGAGCTCACAGTTCGTAGGATTTTCTAGCAGTTAATTAAATTAATGAATTTTTTGTGGGGGGAGGGGCAGAAAAATTGATTAAATAAAAAAGTTAATTAAATTCGTAAATAAATAATAATTAAAAAAACAAACCAGCTGACCTAAATAATTAGTCAGTGTTGCCAAGTAATGTTGGCAAGAGAATAATACAATTATATTAGCCTTACGTGTTGAGTCCATTTCATTTACATAAATAATAAACTAGTGGCAAGGTCATTGTTCGGCTAGCTCCCACGACACTATCGATAATGGCTATTATCGTAATTACAAAACTGTTAGTTCCCTTTTATTATTATTATTGTACAAAGAAAAAACAAAAAAAAAATCATTCTCTAAAAAGTGCACCATTGGCAGCACTGATGGTTATAAAGGCCGTGGTGGTCTTAACCCCCCCAAGCAAAATGAAGAGGCCTAGCTCACACACGGCTACTTTTCCTTTCTAGGCTAATAGCTCATCACGTGCACACAATACTCGTATTTTGAAGCTTGGTATGTGCGCGACAATAGTTTCGAAACGGGTTACCAGGTTTGCGTTTTATATTAATGTTCATTACTTTTGACAGGATGTAGCCTGGACCATATATGTAGATCTATGCAATAGTTCAACATAGACTAAAATAAATTAAAAAAATAAGAGAATTTAGAGAAATAAAATTAATATAAATCCATAATCCCAAGAATACTTACAGGCAGTCATAGGCACATAGTATAATACATTGCTAGCAAATAGGTAGGAATATTTACCTGGAACAAAAAGAGAACAAAATATTAATAACTTTATTAACAAATAAAGATTCTAGTAAACAAAGAAGAATATATAAAATATATATTTTAAAAACAGTTTTGTTTCAACAAGCAATTTGTGATTACTTAGCGCGCAAGCGCAAACCCTTGATTGGTTTGAATTTGTGTTCTGTTTGAATATTTTACTTTGCGCAGGCGCACAAATACTCGTTTTTTTAAATTTAAAAATGGTGCGTATGGATCTTATAATCACAAACCTGCCCAGAGGTTCTTGTTAAAACAAAGACGATTTCATAATGAAATTGTATATTTATTTTATGCATTTTATTTTATTTATTTTTTTTAAATAAGTACAATAAAGTATTTAGAAAGTTCAGTAAATGACATCAAAAATTACAGCTGATTGGTTAAAATAATCTTATCATTAATACCAGCTGATTAATGGTGTTACTATAGCTACGGAATATTACCAATGCAACACGCACCTAATTGGTTGAAATGGTAAAAATGATAAAGTTAGAACTGGACACCATCAACACGAACATCCCGGGTATGACCATCTTACATAATTTGCACTCCATTAATCTAGAACTTGGTAAACAGTTCGTTTAATCACCGAATCGAATAGGAGATATATGCACACATATTAAAAATAGTAACTCGTAATTTGTATCAATTGAACTGGACTAGATAAGTATGTCTATATATAAAATGTGTAGCTGTAATTAAGTGATTCATTCACTTAACAATATATGGTAGTTACGGAGAGACCGGCGATCTACTCGCCAAGTTAGTCATAGCTCCCTGGATACCAGTATTAAAAGGCGAGTTCATAAACAATCGATTATTGTATCGATCAATCATTTTTTTGATTATTATTACTACGAATTGCTTGAAAGATTCATGAACAGAGCTGCTTAAGGCTGATTGTCGGCTAATAGTTAGTATAATTAAAAACAAATTTAAAAAAATTAAGTTTATAAATAAATTGTTAAAAATTTTCAGAAAATAACATTTTTGAAAACCTTTTGGAGGCCTCCTAAATAACCGGAAAATCCAAAAGAATACCGGCGAATAGAACCACTGACTTAGACCGTGGAAAAGCAACCGCAGAACAGAGAAACGAGGTCAGAGTTGGCACTTTTGTAGCGAAAACGTACATAAATCCACCGCTTATATTTCCGGAAAATTCTATTTTGGAAAACGGGGTGGGGGTAGATTCCGCTGTGAAGTGCCATATTTTGGTTATTCGGAAAAGTTCGACATTACTCAATCGATTGTTCACTTTCTCGAAAATGGCTCCTAGATATTACATACGAGGTGTGGCTATTAAATAACCAGACTATTGCTGTAAAACCTTTTATTTTAAATTTATACAAATTTAGTTATTATCACCATCGATATACACCCCTCCCCTATCCCTAAAACGCTCCATGCGAATTGTTCGGAACAGTGCTGGAAGTCTTTCACTTCTGTGAGCTCCTCTGCATGACGCGTGCCGCTTTTTCTTTCACAGCTTCAACGGACTGAAATCGTGTTCCTTTTATTGCAGATTTGACTTTAGGGAACAGATAAAAGTCAGGTCAGGCGAATAAGGCGGATGGCCTAAAACTGGGATGTTGTACTTTTGGCTAGAAACGTCGTCTTGACAGACAATGCACTGTGAGCCGGCGCGTTGTCTCGATAGAGAACCCTGTGACTTGTTCTTCCACAAATCGGGTCGTTTTTTTCCTTACTCTTTCACAGAGTTCAGCAAGCACCTCACGGTAGTAATGTTGATTAATTATAATCGATATTTTCATCCGTTTTGGACCGTGGAAGGGCGACCCGAACGGTCATCATCTCCGACGTATTCTCGGCCATCTTGGAAACGCTTGAACCACTCAAAAAACTCGCGCACGTGATTAACATTCATCACCAAAAAACTTCTTTTAATAAAAGATCAAGTTTCAGTAGCGGTTTTACCTAGTTTTAATGTGAAATTTCACGACAATTTGTTGCTCTACTACATGTGTAGTGTCATGTTTTCGGCAAAACGAAACTAACACCTCTTACCGGTCAGACAGATTTCTCTACAAACACGTGAGACGCTGCTGCAATCGAAAGAAAAGGCTTTACGCCGTTAAGATTTGGCGCATGCATAATTCTTCTGTAGCAGCATCAGTCTCATTATTTAATAGTCACACCTCATTGCCTAGGCTCTACTGTAAACTTTGTACATACATATCGCGCACTTAAATTGACATATTTTTTAAAAAATCATTTATCTAGATCGATTCGTTATTAGGGCAGTTCTGAGGAAGTGTTTGCAATAGGATTCACTTTATATAGTTACATTTCAGTTTACTGCAGTTACTGCACAAACTGTTAAAATCTTGGTGAGAATTAAATGTGGCTCGAATATTCAGGATTTGAAGAATACTTATGAGTTAGAATATTGAAAATTGAAACAAGAACATGTCCTTAGACTATTTACAGCAGATTTCTTTTTTATAAATTTGTTTTCCGTGCCTTTTTCACACGGTTTCGAAGAAAGCACTTTTCAAGGCACTTTTAATCCAGATTGCTAAAGAGAAAATATCCTAATAAATCGAACTAGCTGAATAGAACAGGAAATGACGACATACGTACACAACACACTGATCTTACTATTAATTCAAAGTCAGCAAAAGATAATGTTTAAAAAGCATATTTTACTGCGTCATTGAAATACTACATGGGAAGATCTTTTTTTATGACGGCCCTTGTTGACAGAGGTGTATTTTTCTTTAATGTGCCGATAATAAACACGAGATATTTTTATCTAAAATCAAGAAAGTTTATCTTCTATAGACTTTTTTTTATAAAAACTACAAACAAAGATGATAATATAACTTCCGCTTTGAACAGCGTTAATATTAACAACAACAAC
The DNA here is from genome assembly GCF_049639745.1 of Rhodnius prolixus. NCBI lineage: Eukaryota > Metazoa > Arthropoda > Insecta > Hemiptera > Reduviidae > Rhodnius > Rhodnius prolixus. Next base: position 8,912,859 of record NW_027411592.1, on the reverse strand, counting down.
ACAAAACTTCATAGCAGTTCTCTAGAAATAAACAGATTGAGATAGCATTTTTGCTTGTTATATACACCCAGAGACCAAGGTCTGTTTAGAAAAAACCAAGTTTTGTGTATACTATTGTCACGAGTTCAACTAAATAAACAAAATATTTGGTTAAATGATAAAGCTGATAGTTCGGCTAGTGTATACAATATGTACATGCGTAGATACGATGAATATATACAGCCCAAGTAGTGTGAACACATGTGGTGATGATGATGCTGTTGATAACTTGCCTTCTCTGTTACCAATTAGCACTGAGTATTACGTCACCAATTAACACTTAGCCACAGTCTGTTTGCTAAACCTACATTCTTAGCTAAAAGTTGGACTTAAATAATCTCATCTGGGGTGAAATTTACTTAAATATTGTTTAAGTTTAATCTTCTTTTCTATTTTTATTGTATTTTTTCCGAGATATAACGCGTGCGAAAAGTATGGACCGCTCTCTAACTCACAACTTTTTAATCGAAAAACCGGAAATACCAATACACTAAATAGAATTTTCACTTTTTGAAAACTTTCAATAAAAATAGCACCAATGATTTCCATTAAACTGTCTGTTCTCACTATGTACTGGTAGACATTTTCCTTTTAAAAGAAAATAATCACACATTTAGCACATTGCTCTTAGGAATTTTCCAAGTGGGAGGCCTTTAGAGTGATTCAGTTCATTGCACGATATAAAGGAAAACTATACGCAGGCCGACCATATTCCAGAGATGTATATGATGTGTAAATAAATATTTTCGTAATAGGACTGTAAAACTATAAAATAGAACTATCCATAAGGTACAAAAATCTCCATAACAAAAACTTACAGTTTAAAATGTTAAGTATAAGGGTTGATTAAACGCCAAAAGGTACACAGATCAGCTAGTACCCCAACATTTCATTAATACTACAGCTTGTCATTTCGGACATTAAGAAACATGTGTTTAATGGAATTAATATAAGAATTGATAGCATTTAAGTAATTCTATCGCATTAAATTCTCATTAATATTGTATAGAATTTATTAGATGTCATAGATAAGGGTACATTTTCATATACAAAATATTTGTTCAGTAAATAGTAGACTACCATAAAGAGTAAGTTCATATTTCTTACAGAGAACTGGCATTCTACCGGGCAGCCCCACCACCCCTCCTCCAAAACTGCCCTTAAACGAAGTATTCTAGAAAAATGTTTCCTATAAAAGTTGTAGAACTATTTGTGAGCTATAATTATACCAAGTTTCAAGAAAATCCAAGAAGCAGTTTTTCCAAAAAAACTTAAAAAAGTGAAAAATCTCTTCAGTAAACTGGTACTTCCGGTGCACCTATTTCGACTAAAAATTTAGAGCAGCTTCCTGTCACGTCACTTAAACTAAATATCAAATTTGAAATTTCTACGATTTTCCGTTCCTGAGATATAGTCGATAAACTGACTACAGAGTAGTAAAGTCAGTTGAAACCTATGTGATTAAGGACCGATGGGTTAGAGAACGGCAAAATTCTAAGAAAAAGAGCAGATTTCTAAGAATTACTGGATCTGTAACCCAACTAGCCTTAGCCGTGACTTTTTAACTTCACTTCTCTTCTTTTCTCTTTAACAAGCCGAATGCGTTCGGTTATCGTCGGTAATTTTCGGCTTAAGTGACCATGATTTTATTTCCAATTTAATATTTACCTCTAATATGCACACTCACACGACTTTCTTTCTCTTCTATCTCTATCCAGCCGAATACGATCGGTTATTGTCGGCAATTTTCGGCTCAAGTGACCATTATTTCATTTCCTATTTAATATTTAACATCTAATGAGCACACTCACACGACTTTCTCTTACCACTACCACTCACCACTATGGGTTTTCTTGTAAACTAGTATTTTTATTGAATAGTAGTTATCTTAAATTACAAAATACATTCTAATGGAACTATTTTAGAAAAATCATGAGCACACTCACACGACTTTCTCTTACCACTACCTATCTAGTTGGGTTTTCTTGTAAACTAGTATTTTTACTGAATAGTGGTTACCAAATAGAAGTACTACAACGGATAAAATCAGAGATATTTCTATTCTTCCACGCAAATATTGGTGATGACCAGATCGTAGTTTCAGAAATTGATAAAGTTATAGTACAATATAACTTTTACCATTGTAAAATATTTACAAATATAAAACAATTCAGCAAATATTCATTTAGCACAGTCAGTCCTAAACTGTCAAAGTGAGACATTGATATAACCAAGTATGGTGTTCTTTGTTTTATTTTACATGAGCGTTTGTACTTGCAAACTTGTCCTTTCTTAGCAATGTTCTTTTGCATTTAAAGAAGACATTACCATCGAGCAGACAGACACTGAGCGAACACTACCAGAGAATGGAATGTGCCCATCGATATCCTTAACAACTGAAACGAAACAGGCCGCTCGCTAGAGACAAGATCTTACAAAAGAGCCTAATCATTCTTGAACACCTAGAATCCTAATTGAGGAACATTTCTATTTAAATGTATAGTTGTAAAAAAGAAAAAATGTTTAAATGACTATACTTAAAAAAAGGCCATAAATTAAGACATTTGACCCCAAGCAAGAGTTAAAAGTAGTGAGTGTCATGTCAATAACGTAATTGTGCAAGTCCAGGCCCACGATGATCGTATTGCTGTCAAGGACAGGCTGAAGTCGCCGGACGGCTACAGTGACTTGTTTATGACGGTGTCAGGTAGACTGCAAAATAGTTTTGACTACAATATACTTTACAACTGCCAACAGCTCCTCCAAAGCCAGGACTGTGTCTAGGTCGCCGCCTCATTATTAATAGTAAACTTGACCTTATTACATTGTTCAAATGTTCAAAATCTCACCTCCTTGTAGAGGAGAAGAAATGTCAAAGTTAATTTTTATAAGAAGAATATCGTGATTGGCGCATAGGGTAACCAATACCAAACAACCTTCAACTGTATACATCTCCATTATGTTATATCAGTATTATTGAAAAACCATATTTTCTAGTCAATTTTTTTTTATTTACATTTCTAGATTAAGGGGCGCGTCAACATCTGAGGTTATTGGCGACCGGAGTTTTTGTTTTCAGTTCACTGCCGGCATACGGACTATTGGAACAGGCAACAACACTGTCCATATCGGACCTAGAAAGAGAATAAACTAAGAAAACAGCAGCTTGATTCGAACCCATTATTTCCGCGAGTGAATCCAGTACACTATCCATTCAGCTATTCCGTTTTTTATTATTAAGCTTCTAGGTAGTGAAAATCTAAGGGTCAGCAGCTGGATTCGAACCTGGGACTTCCGCGTGGGTGTCCAGTACGCTAACTGCATAACTAATCCCTTCTCTTATTATTATTATTATTTTTTAATTATTTACGGCACGTCAACATCTAGGTTATTGACGCCCGGAGCTTTTTTCAGTGCTCTGCCATCCTACGGACAGTGTTCTCTTGCTACAGACAACACTGTCCATCACCGGACAGTGAGCTGTAAGAAGCTCCTAGGAAGAGAACATCTAAGGGCTAGCAACTGCTTTCTTACCGGGTAACTTCGCGTTGGAATCCAGTCTTTCCTGACCACTTAGCTAAACCATTTCTTAATATATTATTATTGCTTGATTATTATTATTATTACTATTGCTATTATTATTATTATTATTTCCGGCGCATCGACTTCTACGGTCATTATCACCTATTATTATCATTATCATTATCGTTATTATTATAACTATTATCATTGATGGTTTTGGTTTTTTCGACCGTTGTTGAAAGATGATTTTTGGGGAATATCGAAGTGCGAAAATATATTTATCTATCTATTTAATTTTATGTTTTAGACATTTTTTTATTTATTTATTTTTTATTATTTTGGTTTTCAATTTTATATCTATATTAGTGTAATATTCCTTTTGTTCAGACCCTGAAGAAGGTAGTAAAAATTACCGAGACGTTGGCATAAAGCAAAAAAGTAGTATTTATTGATGACCGCACCTCGATATTCACCAAAAATCTACTATCATCATTATTATTATCATCTGAGTTTTTCCAAATAAGGATTTCCTTACCAATCAATATTTAATCTATGTTCCTAATTATTTTCTACGCGTAACATTATTTTGACCTCCAACCAATCTTCAATATTTTTTGTGAAGAACCAAGATAATATAACAAATTTTAAATCTTGTTTTTTAAAGCAGAAGATCCGCGAGTGATGGAATAAAAATAATAATTAAAGATATGACATCATCACTTAACTAATAAATATATATAAATATTGAGATGTGAAGAAGATGGAGCATACATCACTTTGTCTCTCTCTCTCATACATACACACACACCCAAAACCATGTTCTAACGAACACACACAAAAACTCACCATCTTATTAATTCTGTCCACGTCACCAACAGTGTGCACCTTGGCCACAAACATTCTTACAATACGTACGCCTGCTGCAGGTTAACTTGACCTGCTGGTATTGTGTTTGAAGGAATCACGGCCATGACTCATCCACAGCTACAACAATCAGGTAAATAAGTTCCTCTGTCTCTCTCTGCCCGCCCCCTATTGTACAATTCCATACGATTATTCCTTTCAATGCCAACTAGATTTTTTCTCACAATGGAATTTCTAACCTGGAACAGTGAAATCATTCTTCCGCCTCCCGCCCCCCACCAAAACCCTAACATTGCCAGCAGAGACGATATATTACGGAGAGAGAATAATCAATACTAATAATAGCGACTACGGAATCTATTAGTAAAAACCAAAATAAACTAAATAGATAAGTTTGGTTGGTTGGAAGTTAGTCTTATTACGTCAGAGTGTGGAAGCGTTCAACAACACGATTATAAAACAACATGGACGCTGACGTCAAGGGAATACATGTTTATAAATTCGTGAATTAAAATTAAAAAAAAAATCACGCGCAAACTCACACTAATACCAATTCTTTATTTTATAACTCACACATCCAACTCTAAATCTTAAATCTTAACTAAATTCTTACAGTCAGTACCGATATTGTTACAATGCACTCAGAAATGAAACTTTTTAATAATATCCTTGGAATGAAATCCTTTTCCAAGCAAAACTACACAAAAAGAGAGGGGGGGGGAAACCCCTGAAGAACTGTTACTTCCGGTGAGAGAATCCGATCGCTTTCTTATAGCTTCCTCTTGGAAATCCACGACGCAATTCACGGACTAACGAGGACCACAAAATGGAGATTTCCGGTAAAGAAAAACCAAAATCTAAATTTGGTAGTAAGTAAAGTAAAGTAATCGCCTATTTTTTCAGGCAGGGCTTAACGTCCAACTACCAATTAGGTGTCCGTGGACGGAGGCGACTAGCAAACATATTTTACTGTAAATTTCTCTTTATTAACCATTAAATAAAATCCAAGGCCTAAGACCGAGGAATCAAACCCAGTACCACAATACATATTAGCTTCGCAGGTCTCGCCTCTAACCGCTCGGCTACCGTGGCGCCCAATTTGGTAATAGTCGAACGTAATAACCGCCGGCGAAAAAAATATGCATTACTTAATTCCATCGCCATTATTTAGATTGTAAAGGGACACTCGTAAGAGTTTTGCTATTTTCGGCTTTCCCATTTTCTCGATAACATTTTAGAATATGGGATGAAAAATTAATGCCATTTTCAGTCATGACAAACTTTATTATGCCGAGCTTTCGACCTTGGAACTAGGTCATCTTCAGGGCCAATTTACAAAGTTTACAATGTTTCATGTCATTGGTTGGTGTGTCTTCTGTCTTGTCCATGACCTGAAACTGGCATTAATTTTTCATCCTATTGAAACTATAATTCAGTCACCAAAAATAATGAACAATATTGTAGAATATGATATCGTCCTCACTGGACTTTTTAAAGAAAGAAAGAGAGCATCTTGTTCTTTAAAACCTCCATCTGTTCGCTCTGACACCTTGAGAGTACCAACTGTAATTGTACTCACATTTGAAACAAATTGGATCAACCCTGTTTAGGAAAACTCTGCCACAAACAATGTGAGGTACGTGAAAAGTGTTGCTGTGAGGAAAACCACCCTACAGTTTAGACCTTGCCGCGGTTTACTGGTTACTAATCATTTACAGTACCAACCTCGATTAACCGGGATTCGGATTAACCGGGATCATGTCCGAGTCATCATAAGAACACCTCAGATCGGTGCCGAAACAAAAGTTAATTTTCGGTGGCGACAGGAAAATTTTTTGTCTTCCAATTTAACATAATTGTAGGCGTGGCAGCAACTAAAATACCTGATTTTCTTGAAGGGTCATTATGTATGTATGTATGTATGTATGTATGTATGTATGTATGTATGTATGTATGTATGTATGTATGTATGTATGTATGTATGTATGTATGTATGTATGTATGTATGTATGTATGTATGTATGTATGTATGTATGTATGTATGTATGTATGTATGTATGTATGTATGTATGTATGTATGTATGTATGTATGTATGTATGTATGTATGTATGTAAAAACCTAAAATATGGTGCAATTAGTACATATGTAAAAATTAAAAAAAAGGATTGCCGTCTAAGATAGGAGTTGATCTCTGGGACGAAACAGCTTTTTAATTTACAAATTTTCACATAGGCATCTTACTGATGTGTCTAACTATGCACCCGTATAATACATACATACTTATATACATATGTGCATTCATAGGTACAAATGTACTGTGTATTCGGTTTAACCGGGATTTCAGTTTTCCGCGGTGGGTACAGCCGGTGGTCTGCCCTTGTTAATCGAGGTTGTACTGTATGTGTAATAATGGTCCAACTGACCTGAACATGAACAAACATGTCTCAGCTTGTCTAGCACTATCTTAAGCTTTAAAAGTTCCAGTTAGAATAAACCTTAAAGTTACGTAAATTAAGCTGTATTATAGTTACGTACAAGCAAATTAAGAATCTGTTTGGGGGAGACACCGGCTTCCAGGTTAAGTACTTCTGTAATCGATGGACCATCCCGCAACGTCCCCTACACTATCCCGCAACATCGAACTTTGCCTAAAATCAGTTTGCACTTTGCCAGAACCATAGTAACCCCCAAAAGAACACGATTAATTCCAAATAAAAAACAAAAATCCTTCCAAATGAACTTGCTATATTCATGAAAATAATTGTTACTTACGGTAAAAAAAGCAATTACTGCAAAATCTTTAATCATAATTCTAATTAAATAAACTCTAATAACGGCTAAAGAATTCCAACAAGGTAAAACTTTACTTTTTATCAAATTTTGCAAAGTAATCAGTACTTATCGAAACGGAGAGGATGTAAAAAAAAACCTTCGAAGATTATCAGCTCCAACCATGCAAAACTTTATTAACAATAGCATTAAGATGTAATCTCTGCAGAGTAATATTAGAGCAAAAACCACTGCCATAGTGATCATTATTACTGAAAATAAAATATCCGATAACAATCAATATGTTGGTAGAAAATTAAGGAAGTGTTTTTCTTTAATTATTCATACTATTAAGATGATTCTAAAAATTAAGAAAGAACAAAAATTAAGATTCATTAACAGACTCTTTTGGAAATAATGGTATTATTATTATAATTAAGAAGGCCGTGGATGTTTTAAATGGTATTTAAAATGTAACTTTAATAATAACAAGCAACGAAGTGTTATAACCTTCTATTATTACCTTGCCCAAGGTTTTCTTGTAATTTTTATTTTTTTGATATCCCAACATCAACATCATGTACACTAACACAGATAAATGTGCGGACAAGGTCCTTCGTTCATCTTCCATTTTGTGCGTTCAATACTCGGTGTGATGTTACATCATTTATTATAATGAAAATAATACTTATAAAAAAGTAATATGATGGATATGTGGACGCGTGTATTTGTGCGTATGTGGGTGGTACAAATATGTATGTCAGTCCATATGTTTTTAATAAAAATAAATAAATGCACAATTAGTTATCAGCCTAGTGATACGTACGTCACACTTCACATTACATGCATTCATATCAACGACATTCATTATCAAATGGGAACACCCGCTGCTTGTTTCAGTCTTGTCTGTCAGACCTTCCGGGTGAGTATAGAGATCTGGGTATGTATCACTTACCCCGACTGCAGTTGCTTCAAAAACCCCGTTACAGAAAATTCCATTTTAATCTATAATTTCTACTAGTGCAGCATCTTTCTTCCAGAACACTTCCAGATAACCCAACACCTGGAGGACGTCTTAAAAGACACAATATGGTCTCACGATCTCTCACTGAATAGGGTTGGGCTGTTACCACCGAGAAACAGTGTGTTGTGGACACATTGTACATCATTATCCTTATTGCTTATAATGCGTTGATTGTTACTCGTTGATACTAATTGAAGAGCATGGTGCAAAAAGGAGTTATCTACATTTTTTTTTTCAGAAAATGTGTTTAGTGGCGCTCCCTATTGTAAGTTCATCTTTTGGTGCATAAACGAGTCTTTATGCAGACTCCTTTATTATTACTTATTCTCTAACCTAGGTTAGATTTGGAGCAAAAATGAGCTTTCTACTGCAGATAACTTTCTTTTGCTCCAAACAGAGAAGTTGGCAATCAAACATGATTTAACTCAGTTGTGAGGGCGTGCGCTGCAGGCAACAGAAGGTGTATGTGCTTAGTCTGTATGTGTGTGTTTTTTCCCCCCTTTTCAAGACACAAAATGCCACTTAAAAGCTCAAAAACAAGAAATCTGTTGACTAAAGTACTTAATATGTACTCAAGTTTTACTGAAAATTATGATTTTGGTTCCACAAAACAGTTAGCTGCAAAATAACTTTTGCTTTATAGCAAGCTTAAAAAATGCCCTAGAAAGTTTAAATTGAGAGCCCCAAATGACCCCCCATCACAATATATTAACTAATCCTTACAGCAGACACAACATAAGGAATACATCTTGAAGCACATTTAGTTTTTTGTTCCTACTTAAAATTTTAAAAAACTGTAGATAACTCCTTTTTGCACCAAGCTCTTCAATTGTTGATTGTTTTTGAAGGAAGCATGACATCACTGTTGCTCCCGGAAACCCCATTAAAAGCACTGTAATCCGGAAAATGTACGTAAACCCAAGAAAATTGAAGAAAAATGCCTTAAGTTCTTGCGGATAACTGATCTTTCAAGCCAGGATTTTGGCGCCCACCACATATGACACTTAGAAACATTTTACTGATCTTAAGAACCATACACTGCACACTAAATTGGCACATTAAAGAAAAGCGCACTTTCAGTCATCCCCTCTCCTTAAAAAATGCAGCATAAATTTGGATTGTATGGAAATTTTCTGAATTAAAATGCTACTAAATATTTATGCTGTATTTACGTGTGGAGTATAATTAACTTTTAAAAGAAACTAACGGACTACGACGAATTTCCGGTAAAACTACGAAAAATAAAAAAGAACTGAGAAATCTAAACAGGAACCAGTACTTCCGGCCAATGTTTTTTCTTTCTTCAGACTAGGAATTTTGGTTAGATATTCAATTCGCAATTAGTATTAATGTTTTTAAAACAACATAGGAATAGAAGTTATGAGGAAATACGATTTTAAGGGGACTCCCGCAAATCCTCTTTCCTGTACCCCAAAAATAAAAATAAAATCCTTTAAATAAAATTACATTTCCGCTTTGTTCGATTGTGATGTTGCGACTCCTGGTGGCACATAAAGCAAACAGTCCAATCCAAGTTGTACACTCAGTCACCCCGGCGGACTGACAGACACACTTATCATATTTCTTCCCACTTCCGAATTTGGGAGAAACGTTCATTACACTGAAATGACTGCAATAAAGGAACTAAATCGCCACCGCTCCCAGAAACGCCATAATACGCCTTTAAATTATTAAAATTTTTAAAAAAATTGAAAATAAAGAGTAGAGTCAAAAAAGGAGTATTACATCCGGTTGAACAATTCGCTTAAGAAGTCTTAAAAAGAAATTCAAACGACTTATAAAATCAAAGCTTTTTGCGATTTCCGGTTTTTGAGCTTATCTGTACATTCACAGAAAATTGTTTAAAATACTTCCTTCTTTTTTACTCACAGAAACTTTATATAAAAAAAGCAAACTGAGTAGTGTTTGTAGCGAAGATATATCGGTGCGTGCAGAGCTGGAGGAGAAAAACTACCCCCAGCGAACAGCACTCTCTACAGGAAATCGATATTGATGATCGATCTTAAAGGAAGTTGCGGAACAACTGGCAGCGATTCAGTAGGTGGTGGTTTGTCAGGAATGACAGTTAGAGGCGAGAGACTGTACGAAAGGATTAGAGCAATTAGTGAGAGTATGGAACTTGTATTTCGTCATGGCAAGTTGTTGTACGAATGGGGATGTTGAGGTCGTTGCGAAGAAAGGAAGTCACTGTCGGAGTAGTTTCGGATTGACTGTTTGTAGATTTGGCTGAACTCCACAGCTCTAGTCTGTTAATTCCACACAGTTTTGAGAATAGTATTACCGATATAGTAGGACAGTATCAACTGATTCGAGTTCCAACGGTAATTTTGAGCCAAGTAGTATAAAACTTTAGTTTCGTCATTGTTAGTCTTGTAAGCCTGGTGTATGGGTTCCACATGAGTCTTTTGTCCATGTAGAGCCCAAGTTAGCGCACCAGATCTGTACAAGGAAGAGGATTGCTGTTGAAGAGGACAGGTGGACAGAAGCCCCGCCGGAGAGTGAACGCGGCATGCTGCTATTTCTTTGGGTTCATTTGAATACGCCATTTCTTTGCTAATATGTAATTTTTTCTTATATGAAGCTGATGAACTTATACCCTTCTTCGTCGGCGAGAAAGCAAAATCTAAAATCTAGACGCTTGAATGGTCGCCATTTTTAGGATGTTCAGAGAGGAAGTAACCGTACTGTTAGTATGATTATTAAAGCCTGCTGTTTACAGCTGCGAACAGGTGGTGCTGGTATGCTGGTGCCATGAGGGGCCCTTAAGTTCATCTGCTACCTTTGGGATCCCCACTCCTGCTGACTCCATCCCTGCACTCCTTTCTATTGTTCAAATCGAAAAAAACCTTCCCCTTACCTGCTGCCATAAACCGTTCCACCATTTCCCCACCTTCCTAACAATAAACAACATTTAACAACTTACTTACTTTGCAACTTTTTGAAACGTTACTAAAAAATAAGTTCATAAAAATATAAACGCTTGAAATGTTTATAATTGCAATATTTAGAGAAAAAAAATGCTAAAAGTTTGTTGCGAAACGCACTCTAACTGCAATTACGACAAGTTTGTTGATTCAGTTGAATCGATGAATATAAACTAAAGGCGTTTTGTTATGACGCTGCGCTTTATTAAAAGTTTTAGAGAACTTTAATTAGCATCTGTAATGACAGGAGATTGCATTTTAGACACAATTTAGGCGCCACGGTAGCCGAGCGGTTAGAGGCGAGACCTGCGAAGCTAATATGTATTGTGGTACTGGGTTCGATTCCCGGTCTTAGGCCTTGAATTTTATTTAATGGTTAATAAAAGAAATTTACAGTTAAGTATTTTTGCTAGTCACCTCCGTCCTCGACACCTAATTGGTACTTGGACGTAAAGCCCACCTACAAAAACAGGCAATTACTATACTTTACTTTTACACATAATTTGAAAAAGAAAAGTTTAAAGTGAATAAACGAGGCTGCCCATCACACGCAGCGCTAAACTCAAACACATCACAGTTTCTTTTCTTTTAAGGCGTGCCTCTAATTGCGGATAGCACTGCCCAACTTTGGATAAAGAGCTGAAAGAAGATGTTGAAAGAGAAAATCCAGAACCTGTAATAAAGAGATCCTCCCTTCGAGAAAGTGCAGAGGACAAAACGGAGCTACATTGTAGAGGTTTTTATGCAATTTTTCCCTCTAATTCGAAATTTTACTTCCTTTTTAGTCTGTGTGATAATACTAAGACTGTGTAGGAGCTAGAATTTCTTTATTGGTAAATACTGTGTAGTTTCAAAGTTTACAAAGTTAAATAAATTGTAAATAAAATGTAGAATACTTTTGTATCTAAAACGGTGCTTAAGAAAGGACTCTAAATACACCTTCCCACAGGACTCCTCAAAAATTAATTTTCCCAGGAATATGGGTTAAATAAAGGTTAAAAAAGGTTATGAAGCCTTATCTGCGAGCTTCTCCACGGGCTGAGTAACATGACCTTTGGAGAACATTAATGCTGCTTATGGTACACCGAAATGCAACATACGAGATTAGATTAGAGACTTTAATACATCGGATTAACTGGTGGGAACCTAAATTTCGAAACTTGGAAGCATTTCGAGAACTTCCATGAGTGGTAAAAGTATTTTCTAACTAACGAAACTGGTCTAAAAATATTTTATAATGATCAGAAGGGCAGACTTCTTATCATAATTCAATTTGTTCCATTTATCAATTATAAAATTGGTCAATTAATGAACATTGTACTTGTACAACGAGACAACTTTAATAAACGATAAATACGAAATAAAAGAAATCGAATTAAGCAAAAATACTGCCTTACTTCCTACTTCAGATTCAAAAGAAGATGAACCTCCCTGGTTTCTCCTCAGGGAAAGACATGTCAGTTTGTACCGAATGTCCTGGAGATTGTGTTTTATTCAAAATAGAAATGATAATGAGGAAGTTAAAACGTTTTTTTTTTTCCACTTCCTTTGGTAATACCACTAATTCTGAGTAACCGCTAAAACCCAACTACTCTGGAAGTAGAAATTTACAGGTAATGGATCAATTTAATCAATTCATTCATTATTAATACTTTATTTTTACCAATCCCACGAGTGTAATCCAATGACTGACTACCACATACACCAAGCTTTTCAATAAATATAATTTCCGATCATGAAGAGGAAATAAACTCAGTCAGAAAAGTACAAAAGACGCAAAACATAAACATGTAGACATTTTTCTCTGCTATAATCTTTTATTAAATAACACCATTTTTAGGTTTTTAGGGCTTTAATTGCTTAGACAATTCAAACTGGGAAGATCTTTTGGCTAAAAGATCCGAGGGCGTTGTCCTACAAAGAAGTGGCCTCTTATCAATTTTTGGTTTGCCACTTTCCTCCTAACTCTGTACCTAAACAGTCAGGACAGAAGGCAAATAACCAACAACAATTAATTAAAACTGTCCGGTAGGACAGTTGTATAAGGGTTGACCATCAAAAACTGCACGAAAAAGCGTAACGTTGAAAAACACCCAACTTTGACAATTTTTTTCTCTTTTTCTATAAAAGATAAAATTTCCAAATTTTCTTTAAAATATAGAGCAAACACTCCTTTATAGCTGTAATTTTTTTGCAACCACCCAGATCTAATAGGTTTCGAGAAAAAAGTTGCCGAAAATGAGCAAAAACGGCTTTTTCATAAAATGTTCTTGTTCTTCTTCTTCTTCTTCTTGTTGTTCTTGTTGTTACCTTTTTTGTAAACAACGTAGCGCCTAAACGCGTGAACCGATTTTCATGAATGAGATGTCATTCGATTCGGAATTTTATGTAGATGTGCCTTTTGGGGGTCTCGGCCCTGTACATCGAATGGGAGAGGAGTTAGCCCCCTTTATGTAAGGCCCCCTCCAAAATTATTATTACTAATTACTCTGTAAATCTTGGCCCGATTTTGATAAAATTTGATAGGATGATAGGGTTAGGGCTCCCCTACATAACAATAAAGCGACGATCTGCTCTTACACTTGTTAAGGGGAAGTATAGCAATCGTTTCAAATTATCGACACGTGAACCGATTTTCATGAATGAAGTGTCATTCGAATCAAAATTTTGTACAGATTTGTACTTTAAAAGTCTCGACGCTATGCCTCATAAGAAGGGAAGTTTGCCCCACCCAAATAAGGCCCTTTCTAAAACTATTATTACTAATATTTCTACAAAGCTTAGTCCGATTTTGATAAAATTTAGCACGAAGAAGTGATTAAAGCTCCTCTACATGGCTGTGAAGTGCCATCATGCTCTTACACCTACTAAGAGGAAGTACTGCAATCGTTAAAATTATCAATGAGTGAACCGATTTACATTAATGAATTGTCGTTCGATTCAAAATCTTTGCCTTTTAGGGAGAAGTACTGTAATCGCAGTTTATTTTTCTTGCTCCTCTTAAAAGGAAGTACTGAAATCGCAGTTTAATTTTGCTATTTACGTAAAAATACCTTCCTATTTTATTCAAAACGCTTTCTCAAAAAAAAATGGTTATTGAGGATGGTTTGGGGACCGCAACTATAACCATTCTTTAAAAAGATCTCTCCAGTGGTAGTTACGGTTCCGATTTAACACCATATCAGGTTATAATGATAGAATAGCTTATTCCAAATTTTAAAAAAATCTGTAAAGCAGACGTAACTTTGCTAATAGACAAAAAGGAAAATCTATCCAAAAGGTACAAAAATCTCCTTAACAAAAACTTACAGTTTAAAATGTTAAGTATAAGGGTTGATTAAACGCCAAAAGGTACACAAATCAGCAAGTACCCAACATTTCATTAATACTTCATTGATATTATTTAAGTAATTTTACCGCATTAATTTTCATTAATATTTTTTAAGAATTTATTAGATGTCACATACCCTTATGCTGGCCAGTTCATTCATAATAGTTATAATTGTGATAAAATGTATATTATATCTTCGTATAAATAGGTACTTTATTTTAACTCTATTCCAAATTATTCTTCTGATTCTGAAGTTGTCACATATACATGCATGTTAAATTAGAAAAAGACAAATTTAGAGTCGGCTACTGTTTAAATTTGAATCACGGAGGATTTAAAACAATATTTCAGTCTTGAATTCGTCTTACCGAAATATTCGTGATGACAAATAACACACAGTTAATAACAAGTAGATTATTCAACATTATTTATTCATTTCTCAATTGTAATTTAATTTAGTTCCCCTAATTTTACTTATGGTAAAATACTGGAATAATTAGCTGTCCTAAAAATATGCATATCTTATTTATTTTATATTACATGTATACAACATTGTGGGAAGAACACCTAGATTGAGAATGTAATTGAAGAAAACTATATTATTTGCGATAAAGCCAGATTATTTATTACTTATTATTACAAACGTTTGACTACTACATAAAATAACAATTACTTTAACCGAAGAAAGAACTTAAACCGACGATTTTTATTTAAAAATAAAAATAAATAAATAAAATCATTGATGTACGAATGTTGGTGTAAGCAATTTTTAAAAAATTTTATGAATTTTTTAGCCTCATTTTTTTTATTTTTTATAACGTTCTCTTTTTTACCTGTAATCAATAGTTTGATTATTATAGATAAATAGATATTACAGTCAATCTAAGTTAAATGGTGTGCTACTTGAGTAAATATTTTGTAGACGAAAATGGCCAGCATAAGGGTCTGTGACATCTAATAAATTCTAAAAAATGTGAAGGAAAAGTTAATGCAGTAAAATTACTTAAATAATATCAATGAAGTATTAATGAAATGTTGGGTACTTGCTGATTTGTGTACCTTTTGGCGTTTAATCAACCCTTATACTTAACATTTTAAACTGTAAGTTTTTGTTAAGGAGTAAGTAAAAAGGTAGTAAGTAATATTTGTAAAAACGGTTTTTGTCAAATTAATATACATTTCCGCTTTGTTCGACTGTGATATTGCAACTCCTGGTGGGACATAACATAAAGCAAACAGTCCAATCCAATTTGTACACTCAAGTCACCCCGGCGGACTGACAGACACACTTACGAGATGTTTTTGGAGAAACCTTTTTTTCCTTTACTACCCAATTTCAAGATACTCTATACTCATATTTCTTCCCATTTCTGAATTTCAGGAGAAACGTTCTTTACACTGAAATGACTCCACTAAAGGAACTAAATCTCCCACCGTTCCCAGAAACACCTCAGCCTCTGTGAAATATATGTATGCACATCCCTGAGAGAAGATGTGAACTAGGTTCATAGGACAGAATCTTGGCAATAAAATAAGAAAATACAAACAAACAGATGACTGAAATTGGAAATAATCTTTCATATGTAATCAAAACTTAAAACTTGCAAGAAAATTGCCTGAATCTGAAAAGATTTTGGTTTATTTTTCAAAAGAACATTTTTGCCTAACAAGAAAATTTACAAGAGGAAAATGTCGTGTGAGTTTTCTAGCCATATTTGCATAAACTATGAATGTTTTTGTTGTTAATATCATAGTTAAAACTAATCTACATCGTAAATTGTGTTGATTTCTAAGGTTGTCAACAAACAAATGGTTAACTAATTGTCTAAATCCAGGAAGTCATTAGATTTTACCTTTAACGTCATCACGATCCTACTGGATATTGGTTCTGATTTGACAGCAGCCACCGGATATATGACGAAATCCCTTTCAATTGCCATCAATCACTGGCACTTTGGACACAATTCACCAAATATCACCTTCCACTAGGTGATTAATTTGATTTAATTCATTAAAATTCACATTAATGCAATACACCAAATGCACAACGTTATTCAATAACTAGAACACTATATTTTTTTTTTAAGTAAACAAACCGAGAGGCACAGCACAAGAAAAACAACACAAAACAAGAAAACAACAAAGCACTCTGAACATGTGAGATAATTGGCGGGAAAGGTAGGGTTTGCTGTGTGTATGTATGTATGTATATACACAGGCTGGATGGACGCTAGACCATGTGCTGCGAATGCAGTGATGGGGCCCTGGTCTAACGAGAGGGGCAAAACTCTCCTCTCCCCACCACGCTAGCCCAACACTATTTATATTGGTAAGAGGGGGAAACCCATGTGGCGGCAAAAACTCCAACTCTTCGTCCTGCGACCACTTTACAACAGAGTCTACCCCTCCACCACCGTCATACGTCACGTCCAGGGGTTGTTTACACGCCAACTAACAAAACACCCTTATATTAACCTTGCAACTAGTGGCAACCTACCTACTTCCTGCATATTTCTCTCAATATTCATTTAACTTTTTCTTCTAACCACAATCAAAATATGATTCTAATTTATTCTTATATCCGGTTTAGGGATTATGAAAGGGTTAACTTTTCAGTCGAGCAACCTGATGGGAAAATATCGGAAACTTAAAGTTACAGCTTACCGCGATGTTTTTGTTTTGCTTGAGATAAGATTGATTGTTCATTTGCAGATAATTTTCTAAAAACTACTTCTTTTTATTTAGAAAACATCGATACGGGCATTTCCGGCAAAAACAATTGCAACACATCCCGCAAAGATAAACGATACAGGGTATCAATAACGGATCTGGGTAAAACTGATGATTATAGTAAAGTAAAAGTAAGTAAAGTAATCGTCTATTTTTTCAGGCGAGCTTTACATTCCAACTACCAATTAGGTATCGTGGACGGAGGCGACTAGCAAACATACTTTTCTGTAAACTTCTTTTATTAACCATTAAATAAAATCCAAGACCTCTAGACCGGGAAATCGAACCCAGTACCACAGAACATATTAGCTTTACAGGTCTCGCCTCTAACCGCTCGGCTACCGTGGCGCCCCTGACAATTATATCTACCATAGAAGAGGTAGCGTTAAGGACCTTTTTCTTCCTTAAGAAATGATACAACATGAATCTTCAACCAGTCTTTAAAGTAGGTAAATTTATAACCTTCTTCAGGAGGGTAATATAAAAGTGAATATATACATTGGTTTCGTGAACTTAAATTATTAAAATTAAGGATTCAAAATTGGCGAGGAATTAATCCAAATAAAAAAACAACAGCTCCTCTTTTTGCCAACGTTTCGACAAATATATTGTCTTCTTCAGGGCCTGGATATTACAATTACAAACAATTCAGAGAATTGTAAAATCAGCAATACTAAAGGAAAATACAATAATTTTTTTATTGAACCTTAACTACATGGCTATGCGGGTTGGTTGAGTTACAGAAAACTAAGAGCCAGAACTGGAGAACAGGTTTATATATACAAATATAACGGGACTCACACGGGTATTTTGGTAATGACAATGAATAAAGAGATGGGACAGATACAATAGACTAATTACAATGTTCAATTTGACAAAAGAGTAATAAAATAGACGTAGTAAAAGAGTAAAATAGGCTAGTTTGCAAAGTAATATTTTTACATTACAAGGGTTGGTGTGTCTTCTGTCTTGTCTGTTCATGGACTGGTCTTCTGTCTTGTCTGTTCATGGAGAAGACAGAAGACACACCAACCCTGTAATGTAAAAATATTACTTTGTAAACAAGCCCTGAAGATGACCTAGTCCCTAGGTCGAAAGCTTGGCAGAATAAATGTATCACGACTGAAATGGCAATTATTTTTTTCACCCTATGGAAACTATGAATCAGGCACCAAAAATAATGAACAACAATTAAAATAAGAGTTGTTGACTTTATTTGACCGATTCCTTCTATCTAAAATACCTTTTCAGTTCAATGTATTTTTGTAGGATTTTTTTCTCAGTTACAAACCATAAAGGAAGGGTTAGAACCTATAAATATGTCGCGAAAGTTCTCTACCCGGAAGTACTACTATACGTTTTTCAAGAAAATGACCATGATTTTCTCCGAACTTCTTCTGCTCGCTACGTATAGATAGATAACACTATCAACTTTAAAAGCAGAATTGATTTTAGTGCATTTAGAGATATGAGAGTAGGATGCCTCTTAAAGACATTACAGCAGAAACTAAAGGAGCCAGTAGATCAATATTCTCAACACCACTGGCGGATATAATTCTCCTAGGCGGCCATTACAGGAAAGACTGGAATAATAAGGCATAAAATCAAATAAAGTGAATGTATTAATGAGTAAATTTTATTTATTAATTGCAACCCCCCCTGGGGAAAAACAGAATTTATTAAAACTGTCCGGTAGGACAGTTGTATAAGGGTTGATCATCAAAAACTGCAGGAAAAAGCGTAACGTTGAAAAACACCCAACTTTGACAATTTTTTTCTCTTTTTCTATAACAGATAAAATTCCCAAATTTTCTTTATAATGTAGGGCAAACTCTCCTTTATAACTGTAATTTTTTTGCAACAACCTAGATCTGATAGATTTTGAGAAAAAAGTTGCCGAAAATGTGCAAAAACGGCATTTTCAAAAATTGTTGTTGTTCTTGTTCTTCTTCTTCTTCTTGTTGTTGTTGTTGTTACCTTTTTTGTAAACTGCGTAGCGCCTAAACGCGTGAACCGATTTTCATGAATGAGGTGTCATTCGATTCGGAATTTTATGTAGATGTGCCTTTTGGGGGTCTCGTCGCTGTACATCGAATGGGAGAGGAGTTAGCCCCCTTTATGTAAGCCCCCTCCAAAATTATTATTACTAATTACTCTGTAAATCTTGGCCCGATTTTGATAAAATTTGGTAGGGTGATAGGGTTAGGGCTCCCCTACATAACATTAAAGCGACGATCTAATCTTACACTTGTTAAGGGGAAGTATAGCAATCGTTTCAAATTATCGACACGTGAACTGATTTTCATGAATAAAGTGTCATTCGAATCGAAATTTTGTACAGATTTGCATTTTAAAAGTCTCGACGCTACGCCTCATAAGGAGGGGAGTTTGCCCCACCCAAGTAAAGCCCTTTCTAAAACTATTATTACCAATATTTCCATAACGCTTAGTCCGATTTTGATAAAATTTAGCACGAAGAAGTGATTAAAGGTCCTCTACGTGGCAGTGAAGTGCCATCATGCTCTTACACCTACTAAGAGGAAGTCTTGCAACTGTTAAAATTATCAATGGGTGAACCGATTTACATCAATGAATTGTCGTTCGATTCAAAATCTTTGCCTCTTTGCCTTTTTGGGAGAAGTACTGTATTCGCAGTTTGTTTTTCTTACTCCTCTTAAAAGGAAGTACTGAAATCGCAGTTTAATTTTGCTAGTTACGTACAAATACCTTCCTATTTTATTCAAAACGCTTTCTCAAAAAAATTGTTATTGAGGATGGCAACTATAATCATTCTTTATAAAGATCTCTCCAGTGGTAGTTACAGTTCCGACTTAACACCTTTTCAGGTTATAATGATAGAATTGCTTATTCCAAATTTTAAACAAATCTGTAAAGCAGATATGTAACTTCGCAAAATAGACAAAAATGAAAATCTATCCAAAAGGTACAAAAATCTCCTTAACAAAAACTTACAGTTTTAAAAGTTAAGTATAAGGGTTGATTAAACGCCAAAAGGTACACAAATCAGCTAGTACCCAACATTTCATTCATGCTTAGTTCATATAATTTAAGTAATTTTGCTGCATTAACTTTTCCTTCACATTTTTTAGAATTTATTAGATATCACAGACCCTTATGCTGGCCAGTTCATTCATAATATTATTTTGTTATAATTATGATAAGATGTATATTATATCCGCTTTTAAATAGGTACTTTATTTTAACTCTATTCCGAATTATTCTTCGGATTTAGCTTTAATTTGCCCTTTATTCTGAGATGTCACATATATACGATATATGCAAAAGTAGAAAAAGACAAAGTTAGAGTCGGCTACTGTTTAAATTTGAATCACGGATTTAAAAGAATATTTCAGTCTTGAATTCGTCTTACCGAAATATTCGTGAGCACAAATAACACACAGTTAATAACAAGTAGATTATTCAACATTATTTATTCATTTCTCAATTGTAATTTAATTTAGACCCCCTAATTTTACTTATAGTAAAATACTGGAATAATTAGATGTCCTAAACGTATGCATATCTCATTTATTTTATATTACATGTATACAACATTGTGGGAAGAACACCTAGATTGAGAATGTAATTGAAGAAAACCATATTATTTGCGATAAAGCCAGATAATTATTACCTTTAATTATAAACGTTTGGCTACTACATAAAATAACAATTACTTTAATGGAAGAATGAACTTAAACCGACGATTTAAAAAAATAAATAAAATAAAATAAATAAATAAAATAAACAAAATCATTGATGTATGTTGATGTAAGCATTTTTTCAAAAAGTTTTTGAATTTTTTAACCTGTAATTAATAGTTTGATTATTATAGATTAATATTAATAGATATTAAAGTCAATCTACAGTGCTACTTGAACAAATATTTTGTAGATAAATATGGCCAGCATAAGGGTCTGTGATATCTAATAAATTCTAAAAAATGTGAAGGAAAAGTTAATGCAGCAAAATTACTTAAATTATATGAACTAAGCATGAATGAAATGTTGGGTACTAGCTGATTTGTGTACCTTTTGGCGTTTAATCAACCCTTATACTTAACTTTTAAAACTGTAAGTTTTTGTTAAGGATATAAATAAAAGCGAAGAGAGGCCAGCGTGCACGTTCTAAACAACAAACAGAATAATTACATAAAGATCTGGGGATGGAGGACCAGGGTTGGCCAGGTGCTCGCAGCTCTAAATGAAAGGGAATCAGTAAGAAGTGCAAGGGTGGTCCTGGTGTGGCCGCTCAAAGGGCCCGCATTATGCCACTTGGAATTATTATGGGCTGATTTTAGTGCTTTACAAACATAAATGGCAATGTGTCCTATATAATAATAAATACATACACAGGAAAAGAGCACTCTGCGTTCAGGTGTGCCAACTACAGAGGTGCTCCAAACAGCGTGCCTCCCCTGCTTACTTGGTTGGGTAATATAACCTAACCTTCATTTCTTCTAACCTCCCCCACCCCTCACCATAAACAAAAAATACCCTCCCTCCCACCTAGATGCACTCAATATTCTATTGCACTCCTTTCTGTCTTAAGAAAGTTGATGGACGTCAGCCTATGCAGTAGTAAAAGTGTAAACAATGGCGGCTAATTTTACTAGCCTATTTTTACGGCCGCCAGCCAGCTCCGACTTCCTGCCTCAGATCGTAGACGGCTGTTAATTTAATAAAAACTCTCCTTTACTCACGGACTTAACGATCATGAAAATGGTTCTAATTTTCCATGCGTAAACTACTGAAGGAACAATGTGTTGGCAGGTTATACATGCAGCGATACCAGGCAGTAGGAAAATTTACAATCTTGCTGAGCTGCAAATACTGGGTACAGATGAACTTCTTTACTGCACTCTCTTTTTGTTCGTTGAAAAAAATGTTGGCAATCGTGCATTTCATTCGAATTAGAATGTTAAACCGAAACCGGTGGTTCTGCCAGTGCGAAAAACCAATTAGTGGCAGTACCTGACGTTAATAGAGAGCGCTTTGAAGTAAAAGTAAAAGTAAAGTAAGGTAATCGCCTATTTTTTCAGGCGGGGCTTAACGTCCAACTATCAATTAGGTGTCGTGGACGGAGGCGACCAGCAAACATACTTTACTGTTAACTTCTTTTATTAACCATTAAATAAAATCCAAGGCCTAAGACCGGGAATCGAACCTAGTACCACAATACATATTAGCTTCGCAGGTCTCGCTTCTAACCGCTCGGCTACCGTGGCGCCTTAGAGAGCGCTTTATTTAGCTGCGTTCAGGGAATCCAGAGCTTATGTCCGCTCTCTCGACCAAACCACAAACTAGATTTAAGGTTTATTTAGTGCCCATGAGCTTCCCAAGTCCTCAAGCTATCCGAAGCCGTCCAAAGGAGCCCATTAAGTTACTCTATTTGTCAGAATATTAGAGGATGTGAACTAGAATCTGAACAAGATTTTACCATTTAGTGACAGCCATCAGCAGCTAGCTACCTTTACCGCCTTAGTGAGCTGTTTGACAGGGACGCAACATCTCCTACTGGGACACCGCCAAGATCCTCCTGCGTGTTTTCACCAGGTTCAGAGATTCATGAGCTGGAGTTACAACTTATTCCTAGCCCTAACCTATGAAAGAACTGCGCAGAGTTGAGCCACTTGTCTTCTTGCCCCAGTGAAGAAGGCTAGATTGGATAGGCCTTATATACCCACCGTAATGTCAACCCAGCTTCTCAAGCTTCAAGAGCCGTTATTAGCCAGAGGATCTTCGAGGACAATCTTTAGGTCTTCACCACTATTATCAGTCTGCGCCGCAAGATAGAAGATATCCCAGAACTAGTAACCTAACTCTAATAGTAGCTAGTTCCAGCTTACCTCTCGTGATATCAGCATGGTCACGGAAATGAGGAGAGAGAAATTTGTCCAAAGAATGTCGCAGGATCTACACAGATCACGGATTTAGTCCATAAATTGAAGCCTACTTTTTGAGCTTAAAGATGGTGAACTACTAGGTGGTACTGTATACTCTCATCATGTTCTTGTCCCCCATTTCCTGGTGCTGCTAATGGTAACCCGAATGGAGAGATACAATAAAGAAATTAGTCTTCTGATAAGACTTTTCTCCAGGCCACTTACGGTCAAATAATTTCTTAATTAATCATTACAGTAAAGAAGAAGACACTTGCATTTTAAGCCATTTATTTTATTTATGTTCTTATTTTGATAACTCAGCTATCTTTTGCTCTTGGTCTTGCTATTGATATTCAATAAATATAAAGACGGAAACTGCCAACTCTGGAGCGGAAGAGCTTTGCCACTGCCATCATATTAATCAAGCACTACAAGTGTTTATTCTTACTTAAATAAATGAATATAGTACTTTATTAATTTATTATTGAATACCATAATTATTAAACAACCCTAAACATACTTTGTGCAATTCATTAGCAGCACATTCGTTTGAAGTGCAATGCAAATTCTGTGGAACTGAAGTAATATATCGATATTTAATAACATTATTTGAAATAAATTTTATTTAAAGAAAGAAACAGCGCGTTGAAAAAGCAAACAAAAAGCGAACAACTGGATAAATAGATATAAAAAACACGAATTAAAAGCAAACAAAAAACTGTAAAACTCTCTGAATTAGACATTAAACCAATTAACTAAACCAAATAATGATAACCCAGGGCAAAATTTTTAAAAAAGAAATTATCCAATAATTTAATTACTTAAAATATTTTTCCTGGTTAAATTGGGGAAAAATGGGAATGGTTCCTTTATTAAACGAAGGCCTCCTTAACTCCCATGCTAAACCTTTGTCTAGGAAAAAAAAAAACTTCACTAGTTCATAAGAGGAAATGTGGACATCATCCCGGACTAGGTTGACCTAATCGTTGCCTGCTGCCTTTTTTTGTAACGGCATGCGTTTGCTTTAGGATAACTGCTAAGAGTAAAAGTTAAATCCAGAAACCTTTTGAAAAGAGGAGGTTTCTGATGTAGGGTTTGATGGTGATATTTTATTTTGACAGAGGTGCATGAGTATACAAGAACCACTCCATGACCTGCAGCAGTATAGCTAGCTACCAATCTATGATCTGCATGAGTACAAAAACCACTCCATGACCTGCAGGAGTAAGAGGTGTGTGGCTATTAAATAACGAGACTGATGCTGCTACAGAAGAACTATGCATGCGCCCAATCCTAACGACCGACAGTAACTGTGCAGCATAAAGCCTTCTCTTTCGATTGCAGCAGCGTCTCACGTGTTTGTAGAGAAATCTATCTGACCGGAACCATCGTTTGTGTGAGAAGTGTTAGTTAAGTTTTGCTGAAAACATGATCACATGTAGTAGAGCAACGAATTGTCGTGAAATTTCACATGATTCTTGGTAAAATAGCTACTGAAACTTGATCTTTTATTAAAAGAAGTTTATGGCAATGAATGTTAATCACGTGCGCGAGTTTTTGAGTGGTTCAAGCGCTCCCAAGATGGCTGAGAAGTCTTCGGAGATGATGACCGCCCAGGTCGCCCTTCCACATCCAAAACGGATGAAAATATCGATTATAATTAATCAACATTACTACCGTGAGGTGCTTGCTTAACTCCGTGAAAGAGTAAGGAAAAAAACGACCCGATTTGTGGAAGAACAAGTACATGGGTTCTCCATTAAGACAACGCGCCGCCGGCTCACACTGCATTGTCTGTCAAGACGACGTTTCTAGCCAAGTACAACGTCCCAGTTTTAGGCCATCCGCCTTATTCGCCTGACCTGACCCCATATGACTTTTGTCTGTTCCCTAAAGTCAAATCTGCATTAAAAGGAATACGATTTCAGTCCTTTGAAGCTGTGAAAGAAAAAGCGGCACGTGCCTTGCAGGAGCTCACAGAAAAAGATTTCCAGCACTGTAATGGTAAATTTGCATGGAGCGTTGTAGGGATAGGGGAAGGGTGTTTATTGAAGGTGATAATAACTAAATAAGTTTAAATTTAAAATAAAATGTTTTACAACAATGGTCTCGTTATTTAATAGCCACACCTCGTGTAACAACCAATCTATGACCTGCATGAGTACAAGAACCACTCCATGACCTGCAGGAGTATAGCAACCAAACTATGGCCAGCAAGTACCATGATCTGAATAAGTACAAGAACCAAATCTTACTCTTAAAATTTTATCCTTTCCAGGCATTACTATAGATTGTGACAGATAGTGAAGGACATAGCCCGTTTGAGCACATTACAGGCTCAATTTGAGGGGGTGAGTCTTATGGGCTCGACGTATGAGATTATAGCGCGTAAACGGATGGACAGAGCGAAAAATTCTGGGCTTTGAGAGAAGAGGGAAGTTACACTCCTGATACTTTCAAGGATAAGCACCATCTTTTGGCTGCGATACGCGGGAAATAGGACTTACCCAACCTACGACCAAATCTAAATCTGCAGCTAAATATGCATTGGTTGCAAACAGACATATCGTATCACTAATGCGTTTCAATTACTGATAAAGTACGTTACAATGGGGTCTTTTTTTAAATCAATTTTCTACGTCACCTATCTGATTTTAAAGCTTCCGCAAAACCAATGTGGTTGAAAAAACATGTTGCTCCATTTAAGAAGTGTCAGCGGGTATCCTTCAAGTATCATCTTCCCGTATCATCATCGAAGGCCACTACGTGAGCAAATTATCTTCCGCAACAAAATCTTCAAATTGAAATTCACTACAGTCAAATTCACTGTAGCCCCATACAAACGGCTGTCAAATAGAAGAGCATTGCCCTACATTCAACTCTCAACAATAACAAAAATTGTCTGAAATGATCACAATGATTCTGAAAGATAACGTAACCATATTGGTTGAGGGGGGAAAAAAATGGCGCAGATGACAGAAACTTTGCTCTAATTTTCTAAACCAAAAGCAATGTATTAAGGAAGATACTACTCCCTTCAAAGTACTACCTTGTTTTTAAAGTATACATGTCAAAACCTGCAAAACATTCCTGATAACCAAATCTATTACCGAGTGTTCTACAGATAGAACACAAACTATTAACGTCATTCACACATACACACACACACACACACACACACACACAATTTTGTACATAACGTGGGTGAAGAGAGAGAGAGATAGGGGCTGTTTTGCGGCGCGGATACAATCTGTGAAAGAAGAAAAGACAAGGGTGGAGGGTGGGGACTTTGAACAAACTCTTGTGTTATAACTTCAACATCATTTTGACAAATGTATAAATCGTAAAAATAAAACTTGGTATTTTGCCCAATGAGAATTACACAACAGGCTCAAGAGGCCCCCCCAAAAAAGAGACCAAAACAAACTTACATGTTCATCTAACTATCTACACAAACAATAATCATTCTTAAGTTGGGTAAATATAAGAAAATGCATGTAAGAAATTACTGCAAATTTTAATTTATTATTTCTAAAATTCATCTTCTTTTAAGAGAGATTTTGAATTGAGAATATAAACTGTCAAATTGCTTAAATTGAATTTAAGCTAATTGTTGAAATATGTAAGCGTTATTATATTACACAGACCAGATCTGATTTGTCAAAGTTAATTGACAGATAGAATTCAATCACCAGAGAAATGGTACATATTGGTTATTGTCTTCAACCTTTTCGGATGCTACTTTTTATTTATTCATATCTAATCTAGAAAAATACTCGAACCGATCTCCGTTAGTAAGTAAAGTTATCGCCGGGGCTTAACGTCCAACTACCATTTACTAGGTGTCGTGGACGGAGGCGACTAGCAAACATACTTTACTATTTCTCATTTAACCATTAAATAAAATCCAAGGCCTAAGACCGGGAATCGAACCCAGTACCACAATGCATATTAGCTTTGCAGGACTCGCCTCTTAACCCGCTCGGCTACCGTGAACGATCTCCGTTATTTATTAATAGAATCAGACGTGTCATCTGCTTTTAAAACCTCTGAAATGTTACCTGTATCTTCTACCGTTTTATCAGTTAAAAAAAAAATAATTATCTTATATAATTAGCATTTTGCAGTCTCGATTTAATTACTTAAATTTGCGGAGAATCGATAAAGAGCTAATTAAACGGACATGATAATCTGCTCTAAGTTGGGAAGATGGCAAGGAAAAAGGTGACGGTTATAAAAACAGCATTATTAAAAGGGCATGCCCTCAGGTCGTGGGAGGGGGAGAGGGCACATTAGTATATTAATGCGCAACAATTGTGCGAGAAAGAGGGAGAGAAAAAAACACAGAGAGGTTATTATATTAGTTAATTGCTGCACATTGCGGGGGTCGTCCAGATGGATTTAGTTAATTAGCTGTCCACGGCAGCACTGCCATCGGCGGAGGGGGGGGGGAGCCAAGATGAAATTTACCCAATTAGATGGAGAGGGGTAACTTTGGGGAGGTCACGCCAACCGGTCACGCTCGTTCCCAGTATGCAAGCTATTTGCTTGGAAATATATTGCCCTTACAAATTATTGTAATGCATTCTATTTTTGTAGACTAGGGCACCTATCTCTCCTTTCCCTACCAAAAGAACTAGCAAGAAATAATGTTTCGAGAACCCCTCCCTATGGTTACAGCTGGCGTTTCTTCAAGACTGAGACAATTAAATGGTCCCAAGCTGTTCGTCCTTCCAAAATTACACGATCATCTCATGATCTGTAATCATGATCATCTCTGGTCTTCAGCCAATGAAGTTACAATTAGTCAAAGATCATCTGTTGATACTTCCAACCAACAGGATAACTTCGACCCATTTTAATGTTTCCTGCCACGGAACTGTAGGTACTAAACCTTGCTTAAACCCGAAAGAACCCGATTTCACTCTACATTCCTCTATCCCTTAATTTTATATCCAAGATTAATAAAATGTTAAACCTAAGGACAGGACATTGCTGTCCTTTAGGAAACAGAATCGTCTCATGTATATCGTTTGAATCATGCTTCAGTCAATGAATTAGAAATCATATTGTATATCTCATAAGTTGCAATATAAAGAGTCGTTCGATTAGAATGTGTTGCACCGATAATGGGACGTTGCACGTGCAGCAAGTCGCATTAGGTGCACCAGTTATGAGGTAGCTTTAGTGTGCCCGAATCTCGATCAAGACATTAACACCTCCTCACTTCCGGATGGATCTGTAGGAAGTGATTCACAAGCTTCCTCAGTTTCCTTAATACTTCCGTTTTTGTTTTTTTACTAGCCATCCATTCGAGTTACCATTTCTTGTTCAGAAACTCGTTCAGATCTTAATAGATCACAAGATCAGAACTCCACTACACTCGTCATGGACGTTTCCATGCCAGCAGTTTTGTTTGCTGCCGAGCCAGCAATGATGTTGCCACTAATTCCGGTATTGTATTGTTAAATGTAGGTAACGTACCAAAACAAGATAGACTACCTTCTGTTGTAATACTTACCTCTATAATGATCTCCAAATAAGAAATAAATAAAAATATATTTATTTCAGATAGAGAGAAGATGGTACATCGAGAAAATAAAAAGAAATGGAAAAGATACGAGATGTATTCTAAGAAAGGAAGTGGAAGTATTATGGAAGTCTATCTATATCTGTAGCTTCTACAAACGGTAAGGGAACATAAATGTTGAAAAATAAAATAGCGAGGAACAATGTGGACGCCCCGGTTACACTGGGGCAGCCTGCAGGGGCGGAGGGTATTATCCTTCTTAGTAGAAGAGGATTACAACAACAACAACAACATCAAGAAGAGGAAGAACGAGCGCGGCCAAGAAAGCAGAATAGAAAAAAGGTAAGAGCGTTTCAGCTACGCCAAAGTAATGGCAGCAAATATTAAATAAATATGCTGCTAGACCAGCATCTTTGGAAACTATCTATGATTGACCTAGCATTATTGATTCTTACTGTGATTACAAAAAGTGCTTTTTTGTAGCGGAAGTAAAAAAAAATTTACCGTAAGAATTCCAAGTTAAAATTCTGAATTTTAATTATGTTAACCAGTAAAAGAAAATTATGAAAAGTTCGCTGTAGAATTTTGAGAGAAACGTTACGATTCACAACGTTTCTTGAAAACAAATTTTCACATAAAAGGAAAAGCAAAGAAAAGCCTCAGAGTAGAAAGTCGTTTAAAGAAGATTCACACTTCTGGTCATAAAAATTTTCTTCAAATTCGGAATTCTAACAGAATGATAAAAGTTTCGTTAAAATTTAGCAGAATTTTATTTCTAAATGTGGAG
Source organism: Rhodnius prolixus (assembly GCF_049639745.1). Taxonomy (NCBI): domain Eukaryota; kingdom Metazoa; phylum Arthropoda; class Insecta; order Hemiptera; family Reduviidae; genus Rhodnius; species Rhodnius prolixus. The sequence continues at coordinate 8,883,415 of NW_027411592.1, read as the reverse complement.
CTTAAGATCCTTAAGATTCTAATAGGGCAACCCTTAACGCCTACGTCACTGCGACTCCTTTGGATCTAATGTGGCTCCCACTGCTCTAGAGCTCGCCCTTACAGACCTGTCCGTTTAATCAAGACTCTTAATACTGGAGAGCGACTCTTTGGGTAAAGCTCACCAGGCCTTGGTTTTTTCCTCCCCGAGAAGTAACATCCTTAGCCAGGAAAAGTCCCTCACACTGACACAACACGTGCAGTGCAGTTTCCTCCTCTTCCTGACACAGAACCTACAGAGGCTATCATCTGCCAGGCCCATGCGATGTATGTATTTTCTGAGCCTGCAGTGGCCAGTTAAAGGCTTGATCCTTATAGTGTATATATTCTTATACAATTATCCTTATAGCTCCATGGCCTGGACGGCTTTAATTCTGCAGTCAGCCTTGGAAATATGGAGCTTACTGCCTTACAAATAATTAAAGTTCCAAAGAAAATTATTCGAATAAAAGTTAAGAATTTTCCCGTACATAGTTTAAGTACAAGTTCAAAGTGAAACGACTATTAAGAAAATTTAGAAAAGAAAATTATTCTCTAAAGTAGTATTTTAAAGTGAGGAATATTCATTAAATTCATCAACACATTAAATTCCCCCAAAATGCAATTTTCAAGGGAAACATTGCACTCGTTTTCCAGAACGAGGTGAATTATCCAGAAAAAAAAAAATTGTTCAAACGGAAGTTATAGATTAACGTCACTGTGATGACTGTGAAAATAGATTTTTATTTATTTATTTATTTTTTTAATTTATTTTGTAATTTACAATCTGATACATCGTATATAATAAATAAATATGGAGAATGTTGAACTGGTGCGGGAGGAGAGCAGGAGGAGAGAAGCTAGCCAGCGATAGCACTCTCTATAGGAGAGAGGAGAATGTGAGGAGGAGAATACAAGGAGGAGAGAGAAGAGATAAGAGAATAATGATTTAGGTCCTCAGCCTACAAGGAAGTCGGCGAGGAGTATTAGGGATGTCAGAGGAAGCGAGAGACAGTACAAGAGGATTAGAGCTAGTCGAGAGAGTAGTATGGAATTTTTGGTTTTTTGTCTTGGCGAGTTGGTGTACGAAGGGAATGTTGAGGTCGTTGTGAAGAGTGTGGTTAGTCACGTAGAAAGGAGCGTCAGCTATCTGTCGGAGGAGTTTTGATTGGAATGTCTCTGTACAGTCCGTATGTTTGTAGGTTTGGCTGAACCCCACAGCTCTAGTCCGTAAGTCCACATAGGTTTAAGAATAGTACAGTTTATCAAGCGTTTCAGTTCAATGGGTAATTTAGAGCGTCGTCCAAGAAGTCTGTAAAGTAGTTTCGCACGTTTTGTCATTGCTTGTCTTTTAAGTCTATGTTAGTGTGTGGGTTCCACGTGAATCGCTTGTCTATGTAGAGCCCAAGGTAGCGCACCAGATCTGTACAAGGAAGAGGAATGCTGTTGAAGAGGACAGGTGAACAGGAGCCCCGCCGGAGAGAAATAGTGGCATGCAAATTCTTATTTAATAGTGCAATTTCTGGGCGATGGATATTTGACCAACTTTTTATGTCGGTTTTCACAGAAGTACCCAAACGATCCAAATAGTTTTATAGTGTTAGTTTGTAAAGAGTTTCCTTAAACATACTATTAAAGAAACCATTTTATAATAACAATTTTTTTTTAAAGTCCGGAAGCCTTAAATGGTATATTTCCGGTGGGAAATAAATGTGGAATCGTAAAGCTTTCATTAGTAAGCGGAAATAATAATCAAGTTACACGGTTAGTTCCGGTAGAGGAATTTTGATATTTAAATCGCGCCCTGGACGATCGCTTTTTTTTTTAACTTCCTGCCCCTCCCTAATTTCGATATATTTTGTTCCCTTACGAGTAAAACATTATTTCCGCGAACCAAATGTCCTGAACACTCCAGTGAAAAATTTGACCCTTTTACAAAATACTACGAGAACATCTTAGGGAACTGCGGGAAAAATGATAGAATCAAAAGAGTTTTTTTTAAATTAGAAGCACGTGTGGAGAAAAGTTGTACAGTCCAGGGTTCCAGGAAGCTGATCTAAGGGGAACTGAGTGTCCAGATTGTGTAAAACTAGACATCACAGCAAATCTGCGCAATGTAAACAGTTTTTTCTTTTTCTTTAACTTAATTAAATTATCGTTGAAGTCAAAGCGAATTCTGCGTCATCACTTTCTAATAAATACAAAATAAGTAAATAAAATAAAGAAAATTAAGCAAATTATTAATAAATAAATAAATAAAAATTAAAAGCAAGCAAAAAAAAACTTTTATCATTTCGTAATGTATTGGATGTTATCAGGGAACTAGTGCTCTCCCCGCCACCACCGCTGTTATCAGCTGACTGACCTCCTACTCGTTCTGTCCTCCTTTCTGCCCACAGAATTGTTTCTTTATCGCAATGCCTACTTGATTATTTAACTTTAACGGAATCATATTATACATTTATATAAACGAATGTAGTATTTCCTTTTCCTAAGTTACCAGCAAAGGGGAAAATTAAAAAAAATTCCCTCAGTACAGAATTAAAACAGTAATTATGCCGAATAATTTTATTTATATTATAAATTTTGTAACTCAATCATGTTATTTGGTAACGATTGCCAAAACATCTTCTTCCGCCGATTGATATAAAATACCTATGTGGACTTCCGGAATAGAGCTACGGAATCCAACCAAACCTACAAACATACGGACTGTACAGACATTCTACTCAATGAAATGCTACTCGGACATACGAGGGTCGTTTGAAAAGTGCGTGCAAAAATAAAAACTACTTTATTTTTTGGGGTAAACCTTTTTTATTTTTCAACATAGTCTCCTTTTAGGCTTATACCCTTCGTCCAACGCTGCTCTAGTTTGTTGATCCCTTCCGAATAATAGGATTTGTCCAAGTCTGAAAAATAGCCATTCGTTTCTGCAATCACCTCCTCGTTTGAATAAAATCTTTTTCCCGCCAGCCATTTCTTCATATATTGGGGAACAAATAGTAGTCCGAGGGAGCCAAGTCTGTTGGATAGGGGGGATGTGAAACGAGTTGGAACCCTATTTCCATTAATTTTGCGACCACAACTGCTGAGGTGTGAGCTGGTGCGTTGTCGTGATAGAAAAGGACTTTTTTGTGGGCCAATCGTGGGCGTTTTTCTTGCAGCTCGGTTTTCAAACGGTCCAATAACGATGAATAATATGCACCTGTAATAGTTTTACCCTTTTCCAGATAGTCGATGAGGATTATTCCTTGCGAATCCCAAAAGACAGTCGCCATAATCTTTCCGGCCGAAGGAACGGTCTTCGCCTTTTTTGGCGCAGATTCCCCCTTGGTAACCCATTGTTTAGATTGTTCTTTGGTCTCAGGAGTGTAGTGATGTATCCATGTTTCATCCACAGTGACGAAACGACGCTTAAAGTCCTGCTGATTCTTCTGGAACAGCTGCAAACCGTCCTTGCAACACTTCACACGATTTCGTTTTTGGTCAAGCGTGAGCAATCGCGGCACCCATCTTGCGGATAGCTTAGTCATGTCCAAATGTTGATGCAAAATATTATGTACCCGTTTATTCGAGATGCCCACAGCACTAGCAATCTCACGCACCTTCACTCTTCTGTCATCCATCACCATATCATGGATTTTATCAATGATTTCTGGAGTAGTAACCTCAACAGGGCGTCCAGAACGTTCAGCGTCACTTGTGCCCGTATGGCCACTCCGAAAATTTTGAAACCACTTATAAACTGTTCGAAGGTGCAGAGTCACCATAATGTTTATCAAGCTTCTCTTTAGTCTCCTGAGGCGTTTTGCCTTTCATAAAGTAGTGTTAATCAACACACGAAATTCTTTTTCGTCCATTTTTTTGAAAATCACTCGACTTCCTCGATTCAAACGAATGCCAAACACAAAGAAATAGACCGATCTGGCTGAAACTTGGTGTGTGTTCTTCCAAGAGATGCTACTAACTAAACATAACCTCGATACGCGCCAGTAGTACTATCTCTCTGACTTTGCACGGACTTTTCAAACGACCCTCGTATAGTTTGACGCACCTTTCTTACTCTTCTTCACAACGACCTCTAACATCCTTATTCGTCAAGACAAAATACAGCAAGTTCCTATACTGCTCTCTCTCTTGCTGGCTCTAATCCATTTGTTCAGCCTCTCGTCTCTAACTCCTGATTGCTGATAATCATCACCATCATTACAATCAATTTAAATTTATAGAAAGTGCCAAATCCTGCTCTTCACGCATTACACTTTTACTGCCATCATCTTGCTGTTGATGGCTGCAAGACTGATACCTGCCAGGAATACAATAAAGATGGCGTGATAAGACGGATAAAAACCAGTATATCCAGCGCACTGCCGACTTTATCCTTCAGGAGTTTCGTTACCCAGAGTAGGGTATAAAATAGTTGGTAACATACTAAAGGACTCTTATTCAAGTTCTGTTGGCCAATTAATTAAAACCAGGCATCGGTTCACCAAATTACGCCTCCTTATGCGTACAAATTCTGATCATAAATCAACCAAAAATAAAAACCAATAAGAGAAATAATTATACAGGTAATTAACGATTAATTAACCAACAATTTAATTATTTCCCCCCCCAAAAATAATAAAATAAACAACATTTTTAAGTAAATAGAAACAATTTAGCCACAAACATTAGAAGTTACACGAGAAAATCAATTAAAAATGGAATAATTACTGTCATTGGCTGAACTTTTGCGTCATGAGGGGGGGGGGGTAGACAAGCTGCGCACAACTGCTCACGTCACTATTGTCTCAAAAACTGAGGTTCAGACTCGCACGACTTTCTCGAATTTCCAAAAATTTAGAAAAGAAGCGCATGTAACGTATCTAAACTTGTGCAATAACATATATTATTATATGATAAAGTAATGGCCATATACGTTATAGGCGAGTGAATCAATATTATCTCTTGAGGTTCAGTCCGGAATTATCGATCGTCCGAAAGCGGTTAGAAGGACTTGGCCACTGCATTAACTAGGCCTCCATACATATATATATATATATATATGTAAACAGCCTCTAACCGGAAATCATCGCTTCACAACAACCTCCACCTACTCTTCTAGTATCGATCTCAGTACAATCTTACCATCAAAATCATCATCACTTGACACCACTCTCTACAGGTATTCTGGTGTACAGGTTCTGCTACGCACTTCTCTTAAAACATAATTTGCAATCCATCATGGAATGTTAAAAAAAAAAAAAAAACGCCAATACTTCCCGATCTGCTTGATTTCACGGGAATAATTGGAATTAATCAATAATAGCAATAATAATAATAATAATAATAATAGTAATAATAATAATAGTAATAATAATAATAATAATAATAATAATAGTAAGGGAAGGGATTAGCTATGAGGTTAGCATACTGGACTCCCACGCGGAGGTCCCGGGTTCGAATCCAGCAGCTGACCCTTAGATTTTCTCTTCCTAGGAGCTTCTTACAGCTCACTGTCCGGTGATGGACAGTGTTGTCTGTAACGAGAGAACACTGTCCGGAGGCCGGCAGTGCACTGGAAAAAGCTCCGGGCGCCAATAACCTTAGATGTTGACGCGCCTTAAATCATAAAAAAAAAAATAATAATAATAGTAATAATAATAATAATAGTAATAATCTTGTGACAAAATCACACGACCTTCTTTTATTACTATAGTTAACACTCTAATTTGCATATTATGGGAGTAAAGTTTGGAAAGAAAAACAAAAGATTATGAAAACTATTTTCAAAATGATGTCTCATGTTTGAAGCCAGTCTTAAACATTTCGCACTTAAATTTCTGATTCCTGAGTTTGGTACCAATCATCTCTGATGAGCATTAAAGTAAAAAAGTATTTTTATAGGCGGGTTTCATCTAACAAATTATGGAAGGAGGGGATAAAACAGCAAACAGAATTATTTTTGAATTCTCATATTAACCATTAAATAAAATCTAAGGCCCAGACCAGGGGGAATCGAACCTACTAAACCAACAATACATCTTAGTATTGCGGGTCTAGTCTCTTAACCACTCGGCTATGGTGATTCCTCCATCTCTGAGTACTATATCTTCACTGTTTTGTAGCTAATTAAGCCAAGCTCTCCCAAAAATCAGGATTGTTTTTTCTGTTTTTGATTTTTGTTGCTGTCAGATCAATGAACCACCACCCATCAATTTCAAACTTACAAAAAAAAAAATACGTGTATTGTTTATAATGTTTAATTAAAATTTCAAGGAAAATATCAAATTGCTGGAGAGAGAGAGGGGGTGAGGAGCTTTTGGTTTCTGCCCCCCCCCGCCGCACCGAGGTAATACATTCTAATAAATTCAAATACCACTGATTCAATTAATTATCGAACAATAGTGTATAACTCGGCTATTGGTTAATGAAATATTAGCTTGTAGTGAACAACACAGACGGCCCTTAGCAACACTGTAATGTACTAGAATCAACCGGGCAGGGGGTTCTTTCTGCACCTAACAGGAAATTGAATATTATATTAATAATGTTCAATCAGTACAGAATATTACCCGCTTATTTATTAATATTTAATAATTTCATTTATTAAATATTTCTATATTAAATTTTGGATAATAAATATGATTCTAATAAAGTTTTATATAAGTATATATATGTATACATCATTAAAATATAATTCAGATAAATTAAACAAAATACATGCCTAGCTAAATGTATAGCTAAATTATTACATACATAATACGTACAATGTATGTAAGCTACAATTTTGTATTTTGTAATTCTATTACAATATGAAATAATAATTTAAATATTCGTCCATAAAATAATAAACACACTTTATTATGACGTTCGGAGTTTGGACGAAGCTGGTGGGGGAGTATGACGCACAAATACCAGATGTGAAGACTCACGAGACTTTTGTCTCGTCAGTACATTTCATATAATCTCAATTTTGAAAACTTGATTTAATTGCTAATAACATCCAGTTTTGCAAAGTTATTTACGTTCGGAGTTTGGACGAAGCTGGTGGGGGAGTATGACGCACAAATACCAGATGTGAAGACTCACGAGACTTTTGTCTCGTCAGTACATTTCATATAATCTCAAATTTGAAAACTTGATTTAATTGCTAATAACATCCAGTTTTGCAAAGTTATTTACGTTCGGAGTTTGGACGAAGCTGGTGGGGGAGTATGACGCACAAATACCAGATGTGAAGACTCACGAGACTTTTGTCTCGTCAGTACATTTCATATAATCTCAATTTTGAAAACTTGATTTAATTGCTAATAACATCCAGTTTTGAAAAGTTATTTTTTTAGGCGAGCTTTACGTTCGATTAAATATGGTGCAGTGGACGGAGGCAACTAGCAAAGTATTTTTTTCACATTAACCATTAAACAAAATCTAATCCAGTCTAGGTCTAGACTGGAAATCGAACTTAGTACCACAATACATATTAGCTCTTTACGAGCGTCGCTTCTAACCGCTCAGCGGTTATCGTGTGGCGCCTTCTTTACATGATCAACCCCTACCCTATTCGGTACCTATTGGTCGACAAGATGACCATGCAATGCTACGAAGTTGAATAAGAAAATAGCCGGAGACGTTTTAAAAGCACAGAACAGTGGAAAATCTATTTTCAATAATGATACTTCTAGTTGGAGAGAATTTTCTGCAAAGATGGAATTTTAGCAACAAATTATAACCCCACTGAAAAGTAAGTAAGACACAAGGATCGTATATTGAACTTAAACTTTACATTAGAAGGACCGCCTAATTATCCTCCGGTAATTATCCTTAATTTGAATGGTAAATTTCCAGGAAATTTAGTAACCAAAACAGCTGATGTTTCCACTGCGACTTCACTAATGGATAGTGCATTTAGAGTCTAGAAAGCTTTGTTCCCTCTATTTCTTAGAGTCAATACAGTAAACTTAAGAATTTCTTCACACAGTTCATGAAGACCCTTATCATTCAGAATTGGGTCGTAATTCAAAGAACCAGAAAACGTTCAGTAAACATTCCAAGTTAGAAAAAGTATTAAATGAACAATATAATCATGGCACAAAGTTGTAAACTTCTTAATGAAGCGCATTCAGTTGCTGAGCTTACTGAAAAACTTCGACAGAGTAAGAAAAATTCAGGAACTTGCACAATAAACTGGCTCCTTCGAAGACTCGTTATTGTAGCCCATATCAGCCCTACTAGCCTACCGAAGTACCAAGTATCTCTAGAAGACAACCTTAGTCTTCTACACCATCGCTATCTATTGATCTACTACTTTAAGTTCATTAACTTCTTAAACCCTCCCAAAAAACTCTGTCTGCTGTAAATAATTTAAATACAAATTATTTGTATACATTTTCTTTAGTAAGTTTTCTGTCCTGTTTAAACCTGTTTAAAGGCCAACATTAATACTTTTTTAAAAAAAAACTAAAGAAGCTGTTCTGTCAAAACCCTTTGCAACATATGCACAAAGAGAAACTCTGAAGGCGATACAGGAGGAAATGAGCGTAACGCTCTGATGAACACAACCCCCGTCTGTCAAAGCCAATAGATCGGAGAGTGTAAAGAACGGCCATCAACAGGTATGAGAGCAACAGAAGAGTTATGTCAACAGGTAGATGATTACCGGATAGAAGGCACAGGGCTGCCAACCGCCGCTATCAACCGGTGTTGGTAGGAGGGAGGCGCACATTGTAGGGACATGGTTAGTTTCCAAACACAACAGGTTGGGTGCTGTTCCTTCTGCCTCCAAGCTCCACAGGCACAACTCTCCATTGTCTATAGTCTATATCCTTACAACTACTTTATTATATATTCTTTTTTCTTTTTTTTTTTTTACGTCTAACACCGTCAACCCTTAGAAGACCTGTTGTTCGCCGTCAGATTCAACTTGAAAAGTCTTCTTTCTCTACTATGTTCGACCCATGTACAGTAAACCAAGGTTTGAAGAGAGAGAAAGTACTTGTCTTTTCCAATCATCTGGGCGGAGTTGACAGGGCCAACTTCAGCCTTTACTCCAGCAACGAACTTTTTGCGCAACAGGTCACACTGTTCAACATTATTTCAACCCTTTGCAACAGCAAATTAAAGTCTAAGACCAAAGTTTTTACATTCATTTAGTGCTTCCGGGGGGCGGGGGGAAATCACTTATACAAGATAACATTTACTTTAAGCCGGACCGGATGTTCCATTGAAGGACTAGTTATGTTTATTAATTTTGCCACACAAGCTCTTATTCCTTGAAATTTATTAGCGGAAATAGAATACTGCGCCACGGTAGCCGAGCGGAAATAGAAATTGGACGCCACGGTAGCCGAGCGGTTACGAGTAGAGACGAGACCTGCGAAGCTAATATGTATTGTGGTACTGGGTTCGATTCCCCGGTCTTAGGCCTTGAATTTTTTTTTTTAATGGTTAATAAAAGAAATTTATTTTTGTTTGTTTAGTTAGCACCAGAGAGGATTTTATTTTTGCTCCCTGTCGCCCCGGGTGATTGTCTCCAGGACCCTCTCTCCTCTCACCAGTGAGCTTTCCCGCCAGAGGCGCCCTGTTTGAGTGGGGTTAGGGATCTCGTATTTGACAGCTTCAACTATCTGGCGCCCGCAAGGATACCGTCCCTTAAGAGAGAGGGATCTCTCTGTCTCTCCCCTAGCCGGTCACACTACTTACTACTTTTAGAATACTGCATTCCTGAAAAAGGCAGGAATAAGTGGTACTTTTGGTTGTGAAATTTTACTTCAAACGTATTTCAGCAACTCATTACAGCCTCTTTGTAGTATATTATCCAGTTACAGCCTGTTAGTATCCCAAAAATCCCATCAAAAATCCATTATTATGGAAAACATTCCCAGAAGTGAAGGTAAAAAATGGTAGCAAATTACCCAATAAAATGGTACTTTAGTAAAATGTGTTTTAATGTTTAGACGGTCTACATCTCATTAGTTGCAACATTTAAAAGTTGTTCACATGTATCATTTCTTAGTTGATGAACCAGGGCAAAAATAATTTTTTCAAAGGGAACCAATTAAAGCAAAACAGATGGTCTTAAAATTAATGATCCAAACACAGGCTTTCAAATTTATAAAAAAACAGATTAGCCCAAAATTGAGCAACATGAAAAGTCAAATTGAGCTATGAGACTAAAAATATAATACTATGAATGGAAAAAAAAATCAGATACCATTTGCGAAAAGTTAGCCAATCAAAGTAAATGTGAAAAAGTGAATAGATGAAAAGATTTAGACATCAACGAACATTTAAATCCATTAGATCAATTAAATTTATTTTTGCTTTTTTTGTTTTGCGAGAGTGTGGGAGGGTGGGGGGGGGGTAGCTTGTTAATATTAAAATAGAATAAATAACGAAAGGGTCCATTTGGAAGATTAGATCGTTGGAAAATGAGAGAAAAACTGTATTTCTAAAATTAGGGTGGAAAAGCGAATCTCCAAGAGAGATTAACTAGAAATATCAGATTTTGTTTTCCTCTAAACTCCCAGAATTTTCGCTTTTTTTTTGTGTAAGGGGGGGATGTTCGGTTTCCTTTTTTTCACACAAGGAAAAAAAAGGGCTCTGCAACCACCTCTTCCCCTTTTTTTTTGTATTCGTTAGTTCCAGGTACTGAGAGGGTAAAAAAAGGGCAGTATGAAAGCGAACAGAGCGACCCAGACGGACAGAGAGAGAGAGAGAGAGAGAGAGAGAGAGTGAGGTAATGTCCCTCCGACCACACCCAACTCAACTCATTCAGAATTCCATATTATTTCCAAGTGCATTCACAAAAGAAGTACCAGAGTGCAAAAGGAAAGAAGACAAGGAATTGGTGTGTGTAACGAGACTTACATGACTCTCGTTTAATGTAATTCTAATACATTCTTATAAGGCGCCACAGTAGCCGAACGGGTTAGAGGTGAGGCCCTCGTAATTAAGATGTGTATAGTGGGGTTGCTGGGTTCGATTCCCGGTCAGGGCCTTAGTTTTTTTTATTTTTTCTTTAAAGGTTAATATGAGAAATCAGAAGTAAAGGTAACAAGTCACCTCCTTCCAAGACACATTATTCTGGCTGCTGGACTTGAAGCCAGCCTGAAAAAAGTACAAATTACTTTTTCTAACTTCATACCACAAAAATCTAAACACACTGATGTAATAAAAGGAGCCTTTAGAAGGAAGTAAGACGTTTTTTTGTTGCCCAAAAAGTGCCCTTAAAATCCATTATGATGTAAATTTAAAGAGAACTCCAAAGAGTGGAATTCAAAGAAACGAAAACGCACACGATTTACTCTAAATGTAGCCACGGTAGCCGAGCGGGTTCAGAGGCGAGACCTGCAAAGCTAATATGCATTGTGGTACTGGGTTCGATTCCCTGGTCTTTAGGCCTTGGATTTTATTTAATAGTTAAATGAGAAATAGTAAAGTACGTTTGCTAGTCGCCTCCGTCCACGACACCTAATTGGTAGTTGGACGTTAAGGCCCGCCTGAAAAAATAGGCGATTACTTTACTTTACTCTAAATATAGTTTTAAAGTAATAAAATTCTCTTAACTTTGCACAACCAAAAGATGGCTGATTACAAAGGTTTATATGATCGCTATTCCGGAAGTATTACATGTTTGCCACCAAAAAACAAATATTTTTAGTAAAAAGTCTCTTCCAAACAGCTGATTGATTTCCTTTAAATTTCTTATTTTTGGATACTCATACAAAAATTAATAAGTAATAAGTCCTTAAAATACACTGAAATCATTCTTTAGAGCGGGGATATCAAACGCAATTAAAAAAAAAACAAAAAAAAACGGGTCATTTGGTGCAACAGGCAAGATTCACGCGGGCCCCATCACATTTACAAATTGCATTTGATAGGTATGATTCATAACAGCACAACCTGGGAATGATCTTTTGTGAACGTTTCCACTATTTGAATCAGGTTTACATTACGTGTCACTTGTACGTGTGGCCTACATATCGTTTCCAAACGTTCGCCGGAACTGAGTCAGCGCGTTTAGTTTATACAGGCACACAGGAAATGCTATGGACCACATTTATACTTGTCTTCAGGAGATACAGCAGAGAGTAGTGTGTACGCTATTGCCTGGAGCTCCCTAAAGCGCTTATTTTCTTCATAATAATGTTCTCTATTTTTCATATGATTTCAGGGAATCATAGGCCTCATAAAAATTACCTCAAGGGCCGCCAGTTTGATACCCCTGATTCCAAGAGATGGCCGACCATCCTTATATACAACATTGTAGAGCTACTTGTGAGCAACAACTGCGGTAAGTTAAAAGAAATGGAAAATCAATTAAGTGGAGAACAACCCAGTTTTCTGATTTGAACTTGATGGTAGCGCCCCTCCTGGCAATTAAGCGAAATACTAAATTTGAACTTATTGCTGATAGTTTGTGGTATGGTAGGGTGTGAGTTTCAAGACATTAACCAATTGAACGGTAACGAACTAACTATTATAATGTGACAACTTAGTTACGATACGAAGGGGCGAAGCTAGACAGCCGACTTAAGGATTCCGCTTAGCGATACATCATTACTAAGTACTCAGACTACATATTAGGTTCACTCAAGAGGCATTGCAGGCGGAAATGGTTAACCCTCAGTGCAGGTACTTTTGGTTCTCCCTATTTCAACCACGAAACATTCTTAGTGGAAACGGGGAAAAACAAGAATTAGCAGGGTGTACGCTGCCATATAGAAGGGTAAAATAACAACAGCTAGGTTGGTAGCACTGCCCCCCCCCCCAAAAAAAAGGTATTTGAAGTATTAGGAGGAATGAGTAGAGCTTGAAGGAAAACTTTTACACACGAAATGTAATCAATTATCCAAAGTGGGGATGTAGAGGGAGTTCCGTTCCAGGCTGGCTGCCCATTCCATAAGTATGTACCTATGTAACGTGCACAGCAAGGTGCTGCCCCTAGCGGCCCAACATTGCATTCACCTAATATTATATACTGCTCTATGCGGAGTTATTCTTCACTTTCCACCTACGTCATCATACCAACCACCAATGTTTCCGCGTTCCGGTGTGGAGAGTGCAGAAAGGAAAAAGGAAAAAAAAAAATCTGCGCTAGGCGAGTCTGAAGGGCTGAAATTAATTAGTAAAAACCATTAAGGGAGGCGTGGTTTGAGTCTAAGGCGGGCGGCCTCCAAAGCGCTCACCTGTCCAGGCTCTTTCTTTGATTGCCGCCCCCCTCAGTCTCCCAACGATTATATTCGCGGCTACTGTAAAAACTCATGGCACACATTCAACTCCTTTACTTCTTCCTTCCACCGGCGGCGAAATGTACACCAAAATGAAAAAGAAGAGCGCGCTCGCGATCCATTTATCAAAATCATTTGGCGGCACTAAGTGCTGTCCCAACATCATCAGCCGCCCCATATTCACCAGCGCATCATTCTTGAAGCGCCCAACTCACCAGAACTTCGGCACCACCATCACCGACCGACCGCACAATCGTTGCCCTTCATAATTAATGAAACAGAGTATTTCAAGCTAATAAATTATGTAAACTGTTATTTTATTACGTTTTGCAATCTCAAATCAATTTGTAAAATCATTCATTCAATCAGCGCCTAGTTGATCTCAACTAGGACCTTTCCAGTAGTTTTATTTACTTAATTGGTAATTTACAATGAGTAAATAGGAAGGAAGATTTAAGCGATACGTAAAGAAGTGGAGGAGAGAAACTACCCAGCGATAGCACTCTCTGGAGAATATTGATGGTAATCTTGGCGCCTTAGGCTGGAAACATAGTGGAGCGGCTTCAAATCAAAGAGACCGACAAGCAGCGAACAAAGAGTCACATGCACATAGTGTCGAGTTTAGTCGCGTTTCTCCTTTCGACGAAACAAGATGGAGGAACTATTTCTATATGAAAATTCTTCCTTAAAAATTTGGTATTTTCAGCAGCTTAGTAGCAGGAGCTGCAGTGTACATGATATAAACAGGACTAGACATGAACTTGGTGAATTCCATCACTTGTATCAACAACTTCGGGAGCATCCTAGCAAGTTTCATGCGTATTTTCGAATGTCTATTTCAACATTTAATTACATACTAACCGGTGATGAAGGCTAGGTTAATCAAGAAAAAGACGAATTTCAGTGTTATCCCCATTAATGCTGTACCATTTCTTACCCAACACAAATCGGTTGTGATGTAGAGGATCCTTTTGGTCCCACAGAGGTTTCTTTAAAAAAAAACTACACCAATAAATGCAGCAATATCCATTTTAACCTAGAAAATTGAGCGCGATGAGAGCGAAGAAATCAGACATGCCATAACGCGTTGCTCTATCTTCGCTTTGCTCTCCACTATGCGCGGTCCCATACGGTTAACTTGTGTTTGTTTTCGCCGCTTTGCTTGCCGCTCCCCTATGTTTCCAGCCTTAAGGAAGTTGCGAGGCCACTGGCGATTAAGTCGGCGTGAAGGACTATGGAGAATGGCTGTAGAGGCGGGAGTCAGCACGACAGGATTAGTGCAAGAAGAGAGAGCAGTATAGGAACTTGCTCTAATTTGTCTTGACGAATGGGATGTTGATGTCTTGGTGAAGAGGTAAGAATAGTCACCGTAGAAAAGAGCGCCAACTATCTGTCGGAGTAGTTTTGATTGGAGTGTCTGTACTGTCCGTATGTTTGTAAGTTTTGGCTGAACCCCACAGCTCTAGTCCGTAAGTCACACATATGTTTGAGAATTGCCTATAAATGAATCGTTTATAGGCAATTTGGAGCGTTGTCCAAGTATTCTGTAAAACAGTTTCGGACGTTTCGTCATTGCTTGTCTTTTAAGTGTGTGGGTTCCACGTCAGTCTTTTGTCTTGTAGAGCCCAAGGTAGCGCACCAGATCTGTACAAGGAAGAGGATTGCTGTTGAAGAGGACAGGAGCCCCGCCGGAGAGTAAACGTGGTATGCTGACATTTCTGTGGGTTCATTTCCAGTAAAAAAATAAATGAACATCAAAATCTGCGCCATCATAATACCTCCTCTTACCAGAAAAAACTAAAAATATATCAGCTGTTTAATTAAGGAACCAGAAAACGGTCATGTATGAATGCACGTACCCAATTAAATCAACACAAAAGACGCGAAGAAGCATAAATTGCAGTTCGCCCAAAATAAAATCGCTTTACAAGACCACACTGACGAACTTATCTATAAATTAAAGACAAACTAAACAATTAAAGACAAACTATTAACCCCATTCTGTGCTTCTTCTTTCCCATGCCTTCCATCAAAAGCTCTGATAGATAAACTAGCCCCCACCAACCCCACCCGAAATCTATTCCCATAGTGGAGATAGTTTGTAGTTTGCACAAACCAGACTTGATGGTATTAATGTCCAAATAAATAAAACTATCAAGAACATCCACTAACAAAGAGCCGGCCAATATCTGTTTTATATAAACAATAAATAGCCCTGTTTTAACTACTTCAACTAAAAATAGAGTTTAGTTCACTCTTGTCTCTGTGTGTATATGCACTATTTTATAAACTAAAGATTCTAGTTAGGCTAGTTTCTCGAAGATCAAACGTTCCTACACTTGGAAAAATAAATAATTAAATAAATCCAGCGATGTTGTTTTAGGATCCCAGAACACTTCCTTCCTTTTTTTAAAAGTTCATTAAACTGAATAAGATATTTCTTTTCCTTTCTGTTTAAAATGAAACCTCATCAAGTTTTTTTTAGGTACTGGAAATCGATTTCACCATTTACTAAAATAATTTTCAAATGATACATCAGAAGTTTACCCATTTCTACACCGGAACTTCCTTAAAACAAAAAAAACATTTAACTCAGAAAAAAAGAAAAAAAACTGTGACTGTGTCATACGTTGTTGTACGCGAATACGCTACTGGCTCTTCAGGGAAAGTATTATTAAGCAGCGGTAAGTGTTTTTCTTTTGTTAGCTTCAATGAGCGCAGAAACCATAGACGATCACACACATCACACTTACGTTATGTTCGAATGGATAGTTGACAAACGTCGTAGTGAAACGTGCACTAGCTGCTGCCCAATGTGTCTTCATAATCGACGATCGAACACAATCTATGCCTATACAATCCGTTGTCGATGTAGAAGCGATTTCATCATCTACTTGCATAATTTCAACCGCCCCAGCTGCAGATGTACTGACACCGTCGTTGATTCGCTCGGCCGCATTCATTCTTTTACGTTCCCGGCACAGCTTGACACGGTCATATGGTGTTTTATTATTACCATTCGATTGTTCTTGAGAAGCCCTTTCCAACCGTATACGATCTCTGTATTTGGTTTTGACTTTTTCGACGCGTATAGGCCGACATTATATATTTTAGATAATATTTTTTTATTGTAACACCTTATTATATTAACTGACACTATTTTACACTAACGTTTTATATACAATCGATAGATTGTGACGATTAAAACTTAAACAAACATCGTAGCTTCTCCGAGTCAAAAGTTATACTAATTGCAAATCTCGATACGCAGCAAAATGATCTCATAATTGCGGCGCTTTCGCCTCCACCGCGCGTGATGCGTCACAGTCCTCGCTTATCGTAATGAATTCTTTGATCCTTTAGCTATCTAATTTTGGATGTAGACGATAGATTCGAAACTATAATGCCAAACTGTATCCCCCGATTTTGTTATCATTAGGTTTTTTGGATTGCCTCCATATGATAGCAAATTTAAAGACGTATTCTCGCCAAAAAAAAAAAATGATGAAGCTTCTTTCAAAAAAAATTCCAAAAAATAAAAACCGGAAAAATCGAATCAATGAAGTACCACTTCCGGAAGATCGTGATATTACCGAATCTCATTCGTAGCACCAATTCGAAATTTTTTAAAATTTGAATTTACTGCAATTTTCCCCTTTTTGCAATTTTACTGCTGCTCATTAGATTTTCACAAACAGAGAAGACAAACCAACACTATTTCAGACTTATTAGACCTCAAAACTGGTGGAAATTTCAAAACAGAAAACCCCACTCGACCGCATAACCTTCTCCTTCTTGGATCTTCTTTCAAGAGAAACCTTCCAGCCGATGGTGACACTGTTGTCAAAACGATAAAAAGTTAAATTGCAGAAGAAAAAGAAGAAAATTTTACAACAAATTTTTTTGGAACTTTTCTCACAAAAAATAATTGAAAAAGTGGGCCATTAAAGAAGGAAATCTCCTCATAATACAGCGAATCACAATTCAGTTTCCAGTGAATCCCCTCCTCCTAGGATAAATCTCCACCATAAAGCCAATCTCACTAAACTCTTAACTCTATCATCACGATCATCATCTAACAATAATAACTACCAGCATCAAAACAACATCAAGAATATCTCCATACGCCGCCTTAACTTTAGTTTAATTAACTAGTTCGTACTTAAACAATTCATTATAATAAACTTTGATCTGGGCACAAAATAATTTGTGGATGCTGGCTAATTTCCACTTATTAAGTCATCTCTTTAGGGTCACAAGAAGAAGAAAAATCCAAAAACAATGCGATAAAAGACGTCGTCTTCCTAAAATCAGATTATTTGGTTAGCAAAGTTAAGTTGTCCCTCTACTTTGAAAGTTTTAATTGAATTAATACAAGGACTGGAACTCTATTTTTTTTAAACAAATTTTGATTTGAAACAATCTTTTTTTGTGCGCAAGTGTGTAGTTCAAAGTACGACATAAACGCGTTGATTGCACAACTGATTGTTTTGTAAACAAGTGTGGTTATTAAAAGAAAAATGTCGATTGATTATATGAATATAAATATATTAATATAAAAATAGTTAATTTACTACTGTAAAAAAAGTGTTTATCATCTTCGAGCATCACGACAGTAATCCTGCCTCGGGATAGGCTCTTGACTCCCATCGGTGTAACCACTAATTAACCTTCCATCAGCAATAAAACTTAAGCATAAGCAGCGTTTCCTCTCTTTCTCGTAAATAAGCGAAATAAAAAGACATTTCAAAAGAACAAAAAAAAACTGTTAAGTAGTAACTACTTTGTTCATTATTTAGTATTATTGACCAATCAGAAAGGCAAGAATGACTTTGGTAAATAAATTGCTTTAGCAGACAGACGTTAATGCAAAACAAAATCAGTTTATGATTAGAAGCAGCAGATGAAGGTGAAAAACTTGAAGGAAATATAAATATTACGGCCCACCTAACAGGCCCGGGTTCATATCCAGCTACTGACCCTTAGATTCTCTCTTTCTAGGAGCTTCTTACAGCTCACTGTTCGGTGATGGACACTTTTGTCTGAACATTGTCCGAAGACCGACGGCAGTACACTGCCAAAAAAAAAAAGCTCCGAGCGACAGTGACCCTCAGAAGTTTACGCGCCTTATAAAACCAAATATAGCACTTAAAGATTTAACTGTACGAGAATTGGGAGGGATAAATTATATATTTACAAAAAGTCATTGATCTCATTTATTCTAAAAGTAAGTTTTTTTTTTTTGCGCTTATTGTGCTACAATCAGCGCGTTAGCGCTATAAGTAACAATGATACAATAGAGTAATAAATGATTTGGTAACGAGTGGAGAAGTTACCCAGTGGTAACACTCCAAAACATTATATGGTTAGTCACTCTCTTCACTGGAGAGGAGATCACGAGGCCCCTGTCTTTTAAGACGTCTTGCCCCGGGTTGTCAGGAAGAGTTCTAGAAGAAAGATTTTGGAGCTAGAGGATTTATATGAGATTGCAGGCTGAAGTGCAAGTTTTCTGTATCGTGTTTTAGCAACTTGGGTGATAAAAAGAATGTTAAGGCCAGTGTGTATACAGTCAGCTTGGAGACATAAAATGGAACGTTTACTTATAGTTCGAAGTATTTTAGATTGAAGAGATTGGAGCGTTTGGTTGAACCCCACAGCTCTATTCCATACGCCCAGATGGGTTTCAAAATAGAAGTATAAATCAGTCTTTTGTTGTCTAGAGAGAGAATTTTGATCTATCGTCTAAGAGTCTTTTAAGTAGTCCGATAGCGTCTGTTTAGTTCTGATCTTTTAAGTCTAGTGTTGGGGGTTCCAAGAAAGTCTTCATTCTAAGTAAAGCCCAAGGCAGCGGGCAACGTTTACTACTGGTAGAGGTTATAGAAGTAAGTAAGTAAGTAAGTAATCTAATATTTTTATTTTTAATTTATTGGCTATTTACAATCTACAAAGAATAAAATGTAATAAGTGAATACGATAAACGAACACTTCATGGCAGGATCAGCTTGAGGAGAGAAGCTGCCCACCGGCAACACTCTCGCTGGAGTTTCTTACACTATTGAAGCTGGTCACGAGGCCAACAGCGTTTCAATCGTCGTGGAGGACGATCTGGAATGGTTTTGGAGGCGATATTTTGAACAAGAGGATTTGTACAGAATGGAAGAGAGTCAAAGAATTTTCTATATTTAGATTTAGATTCGTCAGTTACGTATGAGATTTTGAGGTCGTTATGGAGGGTGGAGTTAGAGACATAAAATGGAGAATGGATTTTTTTTAAAAACATTTTTTGGGCGGAATTCAAAGAAAAAGAACGTAAAATCTTTTAACATGTTTTAACACGAAAAAGAAAATTTGAGACGATCTTAATACTTACTTCCTTCACTTAGCGAGTGAAAGAAAAAATGCAAATGCAAAACTCTAAATAAGATTTAATAATCATAAAAAATAAAGGAGAGAGTTGTCATTTCAACAGCACAGAGACTGCTGTTCATAATAATACAAGCAAAAAAAGAACAGCAGTGTTAGAAACACGAGAAGATCGGAGGAGCACGTCTACAGACTGACAGAGAAACTAGAAAACAGTAAATAAATACCATTTGCGTCACTGTTCAGGACAACCTCGCCAGGCTTACCCGGGAAACTTGTTTTCCCGCACTATGTAACACCGTCCAACACCCATCTGATAGGATAAAGAGGCAACGCAAAGAATGTATTAACCAAACAACAATGCTTTTTCCAAAAGTTCGGGAAAAAAATCTTGTATTTAAAAAGCATTTCCTTGTAAGCAGCACCCTTGAATTTTGTTGCAGGACCTCTCGTATAACTGGCTCATCCAAAATCTAAATCTTGGGGGGAAAAAAAGGTTAAACGTCTTCCTAACATCCTGTTAACTCTGCGAGAAAGAGTGGGGGGGATGGTGATGAGTTTCCATTTTTGCACCAGGTCCTCTGAGGAAATCAATGTGGTCACTTTATGCAACTTAATTTTATTTATTAATTTTTTTTGAATTTAAGACACGCAAACAATCTGAAGTTATTGGCTCCAAGAGCTTTTACCTGCCGCCCTTTGGACAGTGTTCTTTTGTTACAAACAACACTGCCCCACCCATCATCACCAGTGAACTGTAAGAAGCTCCGTAGGTAGAAGATTAAAAAAAAAACTAAGAGGCTATCAGCTGGATTCGAACCCATGATCACTGTGTTGGAAACCAGTATTCGCTACCCACTCAGCTAATCCGTACCCATACTTGATATCAGTCCAAAAAGTGAATTCATGACGCAATCAATGATTTTTCGTACTCGTAAACCACTTGGGTTAGCATTGTAAAAAAAAAAAAAAGTTATTACTGGCTATAATATAGATTATAATCATGTTAGCACACAATCTAATATTCCAATCATGTTTACGTCATTATTAAAAGTATAATGATTAATCGATGAAAGAGCAGAAAGTATTGATTTCATTGGAGGATACGTGTGGTCGCTATTTAATAGTAAAATACATTTACCAACTACCACCAATACACAATGATTATAAATTAAATATAAATTTTATTTTTACTGCTTTTTTCTTTTATTGCTGGCGGCAAATTAGTACCAGAGGAAACAGTAAAAAAAAAAAAAAAAATAAAATACAAGATGGAAAACCCATGTACCCTAACTGAACATGTGTCCCTACTTCCTCTTCGGCTGCTTTAACGGATTCATGTCTGTTTGTACGTGTGTGTTCGAAAATATGGAACATTTTCTGCTACAACAATATTTTTCTGCAATTTATTAAAAGATTTGCAAATAAAAAAAATAGGCACAAAAATTTAATTTAAAATAATAATAAAAATTGCGAGTTTATAAATAAATACTAGAAATAGATTCACCTCTAGTTTGCAGTCAGAATAATCAAGCACGTCTTCCTCTTCTTTGGAGAGGCTAAGATGCGTTTGTCCCAGTAACAAGGTCAGCGGACGTTTCATTTCATTCGCCGAATATGGTCGCGTATTCTACAATTGGGTACACGACGAACAACGGGTTAAATGAGACAGTTTTTTTCCTTTTGGGGCGAGGGGGAGGTGAAGGATTGTTTTTGTTATGTCTTATTTAAAGAGAATCTTCAAATTGTTGAGTTCAATCGATGAAAATTTATATTTTCCTTGGATTTTAGGGAAAATTGTAGAGAGAAAATATTGTTGACAATGATTTTGGACTTTGTAAAGTTGGAAGGGACAGAAATGGGATGAAACAGGAACGAATAGATAATGGGGAGTTAACGGAAGATACAGAAAATTTGGGAAATTAGTGAATTACAGAAAAAAATGGGAAGGGGGAAAAAGAATTAAGTACGGGACTTAGTTAAGCTCAAAACTTAGTTCTTCCTTACCTGAAACAGAAAAACAAAACAAGAATTTGTTATTAAATCTTATCTATCTAAATTTTATACTTAATTAACTCCCCAGGAGTCCCCGGTATCATTCAGGGGGTCCGTGGAAAATTAAAATTGATTTAGGGGTCCCTGAACAACGTCAGGGGGTCGGTGCAAGGTTCATTATAAAATAATAAAACTGTGACTCATTTTTATTTTTATGGAAATTAGAAACTAACAAGGTGACCAATTAAATTTAATCAAAACTAAAAGCGTCATATCTCCGTTTGTTGCAAAACGTTTTCTGTAAATACAAAACTTGGGAAGAGGAGAACGTTCTTTCGAAATTGGAAAATAGAGATGCAAGATTTGTCGAACACTTACCGGCTCTTCATGCAGACCTGAACCAAAGATTACTCGTGGGGATTTGCGGTTGCTACTCACAAACATTGAGCCGGATATAGATACACTCATAACATCTCATCACGTTCATCCAAATTATTAATTTGTTTTAATTTTATTTTAAACAAAAGTTATAATTTCAATAAATACTTCTTCAACAAAATGTTTTTTTAAATTTGTAATTTTTATACTATGCATTTATGTAGCTTTTTCACTTGGGGGTCCATGGGCAAGTTTTGACTAAAACAAGGGGTCCATAGTCAAGTTTAGACTATAAAAAGGGGCCCATGGGTCAAAAAATTTTGGGAACCACTGCTCTAAATCAAAGAGTAGCTAGGAATTACCATTCAATAGTTAAAAATAAATCTATGATTTCGTAAGATAAACTAAAAATTAATCGACTAGCATAGGCTCTAGTACGGCAGCTTGTTTTAAAGAGTTTTGTTTTTTTAATAACAAAGAATAAAGCGCCACAGTGGCCGAGTGGTTAGAGACACGGCCCCGCAAAACTTAGATGTAATGTTGGTTAGTGGGTTCGATTCCCCCAGGTCTTGGCTTTAGATTTTATTTAATAGTTAATAATTAGTATTTAATTGAATAAAGTATGTGCTAAGTATCACCTAGTTCCAAGACACCTAATTTGGCAATTTTAACGTAAAATCCGTCTTAAAATATTTAAGAAGCATTTAACAGTTTTACAAATTCAACTTTGCAACTCTTTCTGTGTAAGTTTCTGTACTCAAAATGGTAGCAGTTCTAGCTTATATGAAATAATAGTTTTGTTCACCAATTTCATATAATTAAAATCTAAGTGCCATATATATCATACAAGAAAAAGACGTGGAAGGTAATTCTGTACAGTTAATTCTAAAGTTGAAAGAATGCGGTCAATGAGACCAGAGTGCAACTAAAAGTTTAGGCATATTTTTAAGTTGGCAGAAAGCCACTAAAAATCAATAACCAGTTTTATAACCTCCACACAATTTGTACTAGTTGGTTTGAATGTGGCAATGATGTAAGCAAGGCTAAAAATAACTCTTGGTATACGTCTAATACGAGAATTATTTTTTCCGCCTTTAGTTCTTATCATTTTCTTTTTTGTGAGCAAAAAAAAAAAAAAACTCTGATAAAGAAACAAAGATATCCCATAGCGGATATCCGCCTAGCTATTAGAAGATAAGCTAGAGATATCAACTGGTAATGTTGATTTCCAACAAACATAATAATCTATTGAATGAGAGACAATTAGAAATTCATAATTGATTACCTTATTGAGACAGCAATTAAAATCGATTGTAGCGCAAACATTTTCTGAAGAGATTTTAATAAATAACGGCGGTTATATTGGAAGATTAATAAATGGTTATGTTCAACGCGTACCTCCTTTAACTTGCAACAGCTGATTCATACTTTCGATTCAGCGATCGATTAAGAACATTATTACAAGAAGAAAAAAAACGTATAGTATATCGCACACAAATATTAACGACTACTAATATTATTAAAAGGGATTCGAGTTATTTTTTTAATTGAATCATACTGTATTTGTAGGACATATGGATAAAGTTAACTGCTGACAATGTATAAATTGTAAGTGCGTATTAAATAAACCAAATCAAATCACGATATTTCATTTCATCATTATTGTCAACAATTAATGGTCCTGGCAATCCAGATTCAATCTTCAGGACTTTGCTTACACAATTATTGGGATTTCACTGCATTCTAGGAAAATTCATTTACTGGTGTCCCGGGGCAGAACGGTTTGGCTAGGTTTCTCTCGCTCTCTCTCTCTCTCTCTCTAAAGTATACCAATTTATGGTATATTGTACGGTCCTATATGAATGATATAATTTTGGACCAAGAGTAATTGAGTTGCTGGAATTCTTATTTCCGATATAAAATCGCTTCTCCCGTTACCAGGTGTTTACCGGTCTTCCACAATCTGTATCATTTCAATGAATTCTACTCTTTTAGCGTCTGCGTTACGCGGGAATTTGGGTATGTTGCATAAATTTATATTTTAAATGAAAATAATTTAATAAATTCTTCCATATTATAAAAATGGTGGTTTTTGGTTTATTTCGACCGTTGTTGATGGATGATTTTTGGGGAATATCGAGGTGCGGCCATCAATAAATAAAACTTTTTCTTTGCTTTATACCAACGTTTCGGTAATTTTTACTACCTTCTTCAAGGTATTGTACAAAAAAAAAAAAGAGCTATATCATCATAACTGTTGATGAACTGTTATTGATGACCGTACCTCGATATTCCCCAAAAATCATATTATAAAAAGTTGTACTGTATGGGTTGACTCCAGTTCCTCAAGGAAAGAAAAGGTGGTTCAAAAAGGATAAGTTTCACAGGAGATTTCTAGACTGGACGATGAGATTGCTACAAATATATAGGTCAAAAACTCCCATAATCCTAGCTGGCGTTCCCTCATAGAATAATAATCCGGAGGGTAACAAATCTTAATACTTCACCTAGGGCTAACTATAAACAAAGCCTGAACACAATTGAGGCTCATACTAATTGAAATAAAGATTAACTACAGGGTGTACCACCACATTTCTTCTGCTAAAAGAAAACTAGGTTACGACCTTGAAATGAGGCTAAGCGCCCCCAAGAGATTACTTAACAAATAGTCGACCATCAATTTAATCATTATTAGTCGGAAGAGGTGTGTGCGGGGGAGAGATATCACGTGCGATATAATCTAGTTCATGCCAACATGGCAGTCGTGTGCACTGGAACGTCTTTCTCTCTGTCTCGCAGCTTCCAGATATTGTACAGTTGGCAGAGAGAGGTGACTGGGTTAATTGCGAACGGGATGCTGTCAGCACGCTCTCTGTACATCTACATTAATACAAATAAATGAACATTTCTCCTCACCGACAGTCACCCTCTCTCTCTCTCTCTCCCAGGAGACTTCGCAGTCGCAGGATTTGCGACCAGATGTAAACATCCATAGAACAAAAGCAAGTTCTTGTTTTGTAACAAAACAATACGTACAGCCAAGTATATAGCACAACCCAGATGATTACAAAAATATAAACCCCGTGTCTTTGCATTTACGTGATTATTAACATATTTCTCATGGCAGCTTCTATGGTTTGTTCTGTGACAGTTTTCATTGTTTTGCTAGTAATAAAATAGGACAAGGGTCTAGTTACTATTTTTCAATGACCGCAAATAGATGACACTGACAATAAACTCAGTTGCGACCACCTCCATTTAAGGGCAGTTTTTGGATTTCCCCGTTTTACCCCTATACACTTTCTATATATGTATATGTTTTGGTTTGTTAAGGTAAATTGATAAGACTCCTCAGACGGCCTAGGTCATTGAGTCTGTCTTTATGCATTTGTTTATTAAGTTTTTGTAATATTATAAAAATTATTAATAAAGACTTATCTATCTATCACTTTCTGTATAAAAAAACCTCCGTCTAACTAACACTCTACATAGCGACCGCAGGCATTGATTTTGGGGAACGGATTAAATGTTTCACCTCCCACCAACGACCACCTTATTCTTAAAAGTTCGTTTGACGCGGTGATAAAAAGAATTATCCCCTCTCAAGTTTTTGTTTTTTCTGTTTTTTTTTCCCTAAAGTTTCCTATATAAGCTCCATACATCTTGTACCATTTTAATCATTTTTCTATATTACTTTGGACGAACAAAATTATTTTTTTACGATATGTCTTTTTAAACGAAAGTGGTTAACTCTAGAAGAGAAAATAAATGTGTTGGAATTGATTTTGCAAAAACCAAATCGAGCCATCATCAACTTGCCGAAAGGTTTGTTCTATTTTTCTAGTAATAGATGATAGTATGATGATAATTTTACCATAAATTATTATTGTTATGAATAAATGTAATGATTATTATAAAAATTATTAATTAAGCCAATAATATGTAGTTTTTTGATAAATCTTTTGGATAATTAAGAAAAACTTGATGCATATCATATAGCTAAATAATTATGCAATTAGGTATGTTCGTTATTAAATCTATTAATAATAAACAATTTTTAAATAGATGTTAGGAAAAAAACCCATATTTTTTCATTATGAAACTTGCCTACCTCCTTCTAACGACCACCACCAAATAGCGGCCACTTTGCTTTCCCCCGCCAGTGTCCGTTATTGAGACTGTACAATGAAACTACATAGTATTTACAGGAGTACCAATAAAGTAATTCTAGCTCCTACACAGATTTAGTATAAACACACAGGGTAAAAATGAAGTAAAATTTTGATTAGAGGGGAAAAAAATTACATAAAAACCTCTACAATGTAAAATAAAATGCTAAAGCCTAAATTAAACTATAATCTGAGTATATGCTTGACTCTTTTAGGTTTGTATTTCTCGTTAATATCATAAGTTCCTGTCTGGCTGTATAGAGTTATGTCACTGTCTTGCAGTTTAGTAAAACATTTGAGTGCACTATTTCTAACTATGTCTTATGTACGTGGAGTAGGTATTTTTGTGGAGCGTCTCGATGTAAGTGTACCTGGGAGAGTCAGTGGCCAGTCTTAAGAATTTGTTCTGTATGATCTGAAGCTTTTTTTTAGGTTGGTATTACAGGTTAGGTTCCATGCAGGGTAGGCAAATAGCCATATAGTCTTATAATTATACGGTAAATTAATAGCTAAGTTTGGGGTCCCTTGATTTTTGTTTTTACTATCTTTATTTATTCGCCAGTAAAAACACAAATTGATAGTGAAATGAATAAATATACGACCGATTGTGCAATTAATAGAGTGGGGGTTGAAGTGAGATAACAGTAAAGGGAAGTGGCATGGCGATAAGATCAGAATCATACATTATCTTGAAGTACTCATTACTAAGAAGTTTCCTGCCAGCTGACAAGATCATCTTATCTTAAGACGGGGATTCTCCTTATGGCCAGGGTTGTCTATTTAACGTTAAGACAAGCTTTATTAGGAAATGCTGACCTAATCGATTCAGATTGAGATTCATTCCACAAAATAATATAAAATAAATTAGAAAAAGAACACAAAGAAGAAGTGGAGTTGGCGTTTGTGGGTGGCGGGTGGAGGTGAGTGATGATTCTAAACAGTTGTAAATAATTGGAATTTAGAAACCATAGATTAGCTGAGATCTCCGCCGTATGGAGGATATCTAAAAGATGGAATTAGTTTCTTCCGGAGTAACTATACACAATTATCAATAATTTACATACACACGTGGTCCATTCAAGGTCGTCCCTTTCAAAAAGAAGATTTTTAGGCAACCATCCAGTATATGATTACACAAGCTGGGTAGGCGAGTAGAGATACTGGGATAATGAAGACAAAGAGAAGAAATTGATTATAGTGGACACGAGCGTGTTATCTCAGAGAACTGGCGTAGTTAAGATAAAATAAAATTCATAATAAAGATCCGATCATAATTTGGAGGGGAGAGAGGAACGAGTATTTCTTTGGATTCACTGGATTTGAAACCAAGAAGTCCTTGATGAGAACCGATTCCAAATAAAAAAAAAAATTCGTTCTCAGATTTCATCACAGGTTTTCAAACCTTATTATATTTATGCCAATCACGAGAATAATTGAATTTGAGACTACTGTACGAGGGTCATTTGAAAAGTGCGTGCAAAAATAAAAACTACTTAATTTTTGGGGGTAAACCTTTTTTATTTTTCAACATAGTCTCCTTTTAGGCTTATACACTTCGTCCAACGCTGCTCTAGTTTGTTGATCCCTTCCGAATAATAGGATTTGTCCAAGTCTGAAAAATAGCCATTCGTTTCTGCAATCACCTCCTCGTTTGAATAAAATCTTTTTCCCGCCAGCCGTTTCTTCATATTGGGGAACAAATAGTAGTCCGAGGGAGCCAAGTCTGGAGAATAGGGGGGATGTGAAACGAGTTGGAACCCTATTTCCATTAATTTTGCGACCACAACTGCTGAGGTGTGAGCTGGTGCGTTGTCGTGATGGAAAAGGACTTTTTTGTGGGCCAATCGTGGGCGTTTTTCTTGCAGCTCGGTTTTCAAACGGTCCAATAACGATGAATAATATGCACCTGTAATAGTTTTACCCTTTTCCACACACACCTTCACTCTTCTGTCATCCATCACCATATCATGGATTTTATCAATGATTTCTGGAGTAGTAACCTCAACAGGGCGTCCAGAACGTTCAGCGTCACTTGTGCCCACTCCGAAAATTTTGAAACCACTTATAAACTGTTCTAATCGAAGGTGCAGAGTCACCATAATGTTTATCAAGCTTCTCTTTAGTCTCCTGAGGCGTTTTGCCTTTCATAAAGTAGTGTTTAATCAACACACGAAATTCTTTTTCGTCCATTTTTTGAAAATCACTCGACTTCCTCGATTCAAACGAATGCCAAACACAAAGAAATAGACCGATCTGGCTGAAACTTGGTGTGTGTTCTTCCAAGAGATGCTACTAACTAAACATAACCTCGATACGCGCCAGTGGTGCTATCTCTCTGACTTTGCACGGACTTTTCAAACGACCCTCGTATTAAACGTGGGAAACTAGTTTTATAACAACCATCTGCTGATTATAACATTTCAGCATCCCTGCAGTTTGCTTATCTCATTCTTAACTCTGAATTTTGCTTATGTTCATCACCTTTTTTTAAATCACTACTTCCCAATCAATTGACTTTGAAATATTCTTAAAAAAACTTTAAATTAAAAATTAATTATCTATTTTTTTTAAAAAATTAAATACTTGGTAAAATATTTTAAAAATTATATATTTATATATACAGTGGCGAACAAAAGTCTGCATACACCCTGAAAAATTGTCTTTTATCTCGGTCGGAAAGGATTTCTCGCGTGGCTTCTTTGAATAATGTTTGCAATGTTACGATATGAAAATCCTTGATTATTTAATTTAACTATTAATCTGCGTTCTGATACAGGAATTTCCTTTCTTTGGTGAACCATTTTAAATAATAATAAATTCTTAACTAACTCAGATCCTCCTATATTCACGTTTAACTAAAACTAATAAATTTGTTAATATTAAGATTTACTCTAACTAGTAAGTATTATTATAATATTGAATTTATCAATTCAGGCATGAACTCCGATCTTTTTATTTATATGCAATGGGAGATGGCAGAGGTCTTTTCTTCTCTCATATATATATTTAGTAACAATAGTTAGAAATGTTTAAATCACATTTTTTACTCCAATAATTCTTTATTTTGAAAATTCCCGAAATATTGTGGTGAATGCAGACTTTTGTTCAGCACTGTATATGCGTGGAAAGCGATCTGAACTCGTAAATATGAAAATGTACTCCATTCTGGACAACATGACCAGAACAGCACTACCAAGAACGTGCTGCAAAGTACAGCTGATGATCCTCATCGGTTCTTTTACCATTCTTAAGACAATCATGTCTTAAGAATGGCCACATCATCATGATATACTACACTTACATTATAGAAGGGACAAGCAAAGTTCCGGTAGGGCGAGATGGAAAACTTCAACTAGATGTTGGGTTGTTGCGATGTTTTCTCTTGTTGTTCGCTTCCCGATTTATGTTAAGTTAGGGAGGAAATATTGTGGGCGACCATTTCTAATTTTAAACGTTGAGCTATCTTGGGGAAATGCAAAGTTTTGACACTTCCTCGGTCCTAAATAGTGGCCATTTTCTGTGTTATTTTGATCACTCGAGAGCTATCAAATTTGAAAAAAATCACAGCAAGTTTAAACTTATTTGCCTGCCTCCATAGAACCTGAAGATTATTTAGCGATGTAAATGGTGCCCAACCATGAATGACCAATTTAAGCAATGACCAATCAATTTAGATCCTCTTGCTCAGAAATAGCTCAAAGAATTTTACACACAATTTTTGGAACAATTTTTAGAATAAGGGCACTTCTAAAGTATGGGGGGGGGAAGCTTTAGGATTTTACATCTAAAGTGCCAGTTTGTTGGGGATTTTGGTCTTGTCACTTGAAGCTTAATTGAGTTACTAATATTTCCGGGATTGAGGAAAAATGGGGGAGTGATCGGAAGTGTGAAATGCCAGTTTTTTAGCTTTTATACTAGAAAGGCATTTTATTTTGTTCTTTTTTAACTATTTTTACGTAAAAATCCTAATACGTAAATCACCCATAAAGGAACCACTGTTAGAGTTGGCACCACTTTTTGTTTTTGTTCTGTTTCTTTGTTCTAGTGAACAGTAAAATAAAAAATTTGAATTAATATCTTTTAACCTGCCGAACTCGATTCCAAGAGTTTATTGGTCTGACTGTTTGAACCGATTTATCAATTCCCACCAGATTTGAAATTTAAATTAATTCTAGTCGAGTTCAGAATTGGAATTAAAAACTCACTCTAAAATTCCCCGTCATCCCCTCTACCGTCACTGTTCGCATCTAATTGTCCCCCATTTAGAAAAAACGCTTTTGTCAGGGAATGATTTGTTATTAAATTATAATAATTTATGGTTTTTATGCTTAGAAATAATTTTAAATACTTTTTTATGGCATTTATTTGTGCCACAATCAGCGCGTTGGCGCTATAAGTTACAGAGTAAGAAATGAAGCAAACGATTGGAGAAGTTACCCAGTGCTAATACTTCTAAACATTTGTCTGTTAGTTGCTCTCTTCACTTGAGAGGAGATCACGAGGCCCCCGGTCTGTCTCTAAAGGCGTCTTGTCCGGATTATCAGGACGAGTTCTAGAAGAAAGATTTTGAGCTAGAGGATTTATATGAGATTGCAGGTTGAAGTGGAGTTTTCTGTATCTTGTTTTAGCGACTTAGGTGACAATAGGAATGTCAGTATGTATAGTCCAGGTTGGAGTCGTAAAATGGAGCGTTTTCGATAGTTCAAAGTATTTTAGATTGTAGCGATTGAATCCTTTGGAGATTTGTGCGTTTGGTTGAACCCCACAGCTATATTCCATTACGCCCAGATGAGTTTCAAAATTGTAGTATAAATCAGCCTTTTATTGTCCAGAGAGAGTTTTGATCTATCGTCGTCTAAGAGTCTTTAAGTAGTCGATAGCTTAGGGTTCAAGATTGGCGAGGAATCGATCAAATAAAAAAACAAACTCGTCTTTTTTGCCAACGTTTCGGCAAATATATTGTCTTCTTCAGGGCGTGGCTGTGCGGGTTGGTTGAGTTACAGAAACTCAGAAAGAATGTTTCTGTAACTAAACCAACCCGCCTAGCCACGCCCTGAAGAAGACAATACATATATTTGTCGAAACGTTGGCCAAAAAGACGAGTTGTTTTATTTGACCGATTCCTTGCCAATCTTTAATCCTAAGTTTAACAATTTACGGTCACGAAACCTATATATTCGTAGTCGATAGCGCCTGTTTAGTTCTGATCTTTTAAGTCTAGTGTTGGGGGTTCCAAGAAAGTCTTCATTCTAAGTAAAGCCCAAGGTAGCGGGCAACGTTTGCTACTGGTAGAGGTGTAAGGTTATAGAAGTAAGTAAGTAAGT
The DNA here is from genome assembly GCF_049639745.1 of Rhodnius prolixus. Classification (NCBI taxonomy): domain Eukaryota; kingdom Metazoa; phylum Arthropoda; class Insecta; order Hemiptera; family Reduviidae; genus Rhodnius; species Rhodnius prolixus. The sequence goes on along the minus strand of NW_027411592.1, from coordinate 8,851,949 downwards.
AAAGTAATCGCCTGTTTTTTCAGGCGGGGCTTAACGTCCAACTACCAATTAGGTATCGTGGACGGAGGCGACTAGCAAACATACTTTACTGTAAATTTCTTTTATTAACCATTAAATAAAATCGAAAGTCTAAGACCGGGGAATCGAACCCAGTACCGCAATACATATTAGCTTCGCAGGTCTCGCCTCTAACCGTTCGGCTACCGTGGCGCCCTATTCTTAAAGTAGATCTCTTGGCCACCGGCGTCTCATTCTTCTACTGGGATTCCCAGGAGAGTTCTTGGATCAAGGGATTGTAGCAGGGAGAGAGAGAGAGAGAGTGAGAAAGAATTATGACTTTTTTTACACCGGGTAACGTTTGCTACTGGTAGAGGTGTAAGGTTATAGAAGTCTGGGATTTTATAATATTAATTTCAATTAATCGTTCCGTTACAGAATTACAGACGAGGAGAGATTTTAAGGCACCATTGGTTGTGAAAAACTTCTTACGTCACTTCTCTTACACCAAGCAAGTGGCAGCATGGCAATCGTGTCCAATTTCCTGAATATTTCACCGGAAATAAAACCTTTGCGGTTCATTCTTCCTACCATTTCCACAGTTTGACTGATGACATCTTTGGCAATAGATTCCAATCAATAGGCACCAAAATAGGGATAGGCACTTTAGTAAAACAGTCACTTACTGTTTTTTTTTTGAAATCATTACCAAACGGTAGAAATAAAAAAAATGGAAAACACAAATGTAGCGCGAAGCGTGAAGAAGACTGATGATCATGTCCGACATGAGCATTGGAAGTGAATATGATTAAATATGTCTCTTGGTGAGCGTGCACTTTCAGCTTCATTAATCAAACTTCAGACTACAGGAAGCTGCGAGTCCACCCAAAATAAACTGTCCGCCAACCAATCAGCGTCACCGATCTATCTGACGCAGTCACACCACACGTACTGCTCAATTCTCATTTCTTCCCTTTTTCTAACTAAATGACTTTTATGTCACCATTTTTAGGGCATAAGTTTAGCCTTTTAGTCTATTTTAAGAGGAAGAGGCAGAGAGAGAGAGTTTCTCTCACTTTAAGTGACGTCATTCCGCGGATTTCCAAGCTAACTCCGGATTTCAGTAACAAACTTTTAAGGGCGAAAAATCCCTGAATGGGCACTTTACACGGAAATCCAAATAACCCTTCCCTCAGTAGAAACCACCCTACAGCCAACTTATACCAAGAAACGTCCTATATCCCCTTTAGTAATACAATTTATGGAATTCAAGCTAGATTAGTTTACGAAAAACTCGCGGAAAATGGAGGGGGTATGAATTTATCATACCTCATGAAAATGATAATAGAGGATGTCTGTAACACAACTCCTTTGAGATCTAGAAGATCTATTGTGGCTACACAGGCACAAAATTTTGCCTTTTAGAAATTCCTAATCGTCATATTTCCTTTTTATTTTGTTTTAAACATTTTTCTGGAGAAAAATGATTGAATTCTAAATTTCAAAACTTACTTCCGGAATTGTGGGAGCCTATGTTAGTTGCGTATTATAACCAGTCAACTCAATTTGACCGGACAGTATTTCCTGTAGAGCCTACTAACTACAGCATCTAGTTATGGACTACTGAAGATCCATCACAAGTTTAAAAAATAGTTAGCCCATTAACTCGTAAAATTTTCAGCCGTCAGAGGAAGTCTTGGGGGGTGGTTTGCGCACCAGAAGAAAGTGAAGGTTGTTATTCCATGAGGATGGTTCACCAGTTGTAGAGATCCTACGAGAGTACGCAGTAATGGAATGCTGAACCGTAGAAGGCCAGAGAGGACAGTACGCCAACCGATAGAGGTAGAAAAAGATAAAAGAATTCTAAATGCGCTTTCTGTGGTTTGTGTTGTAGACAGAACTCTCGACGTGGAGGTCAGTTCATTGGCCTCCTCCTCCTCTGGGTAACCGAGCTCCGCGAGTAGTGGGGGTGCTCCCCGCTCACGGAGGGGCGGCACCAAGACCTTGACGGAGTTGCCGAGGTGCTTGCTACCTTGATCGACGTCTGCGAAGATAATGGTGGGAGGAGTACCTAGACCAAGAACTTTAGCCACCCCCTACTCTGACCATCGCTTGCATCCTTGGTCTATCCCTACCACCAGGATAGATAATTACCGCCCCCCCACTACTCCTGTAGTACTAGGTAAAGTCAAGGTTGAGCGCGCTTCATTGTCAGGGTCAAACTGTACGCCACAACAAAAGAAAGGTTCTTTCAAAATAGAATTACCTAACCTAAAAATGGTGGGATGTCTATCAATCGAAGAACAGATGCACCTTCTATTTCGTAAGAACAGCTGATGATGCTGCTCAAGAAGAAAGTAGACTACCAACTTTTTCCAACCCTGCGTGTACCCCTGTCTATCAATACGAACCACTCTGATATCTTACCACCACAATGAACATACTGAACGTAAAACCTCTACAGAGATAGTTGACGTACTGAACTACTGGAATTTAGCGAAACTTCAGGCAAATTTGTGAGGATTCTTCACCCATCGAACCACACAAATCACCACAAGTACCATATCATCATATCATTAAGAGAACTCTGGACTCAGTGTTGTTCATTGCTCTTTAAAAAAAAATAAATTCATTTTCAAATATGATTACTTAAATTTTGTAAGTAACACAATGAGATCACTTATAAAGGAGAATGAGAAGTGCACGTGCATACCAAGATCATCTTACACTGAAGACTGTGTAGTGGTGGGCGTCTGACTAGAACAGATCTTTTACAAACTATTCCATTTAAATCTGGACACTAATCCCTCCCTACTAGAGGGAATATAATATATGGCTTGCATTACATGTGTCCAACATGTGTAAAAGAGAACACCATTGACCAGCCATGTTTCTATAAATATATATTATATATACATATATATATTTCTTTTTTTACAAGAAAGTTTTTTGTATATTTTAAATATTAACAAATTTTATTTATTACATAATTTATAAGTGCAAGTGTAATAACAGTATTAATATGCCACTTTGCCACTTCTCAGATATTTTGAACGAAAGCCAACAATCACCCCGCCGCCCACACCGCGTGTGCACTGGGTGAAGAAGGCGGGGGAAATGAGGAGGTGATGTCGTAAATTCTATTTTCTGTACTATTATAATTTTCTTAAAAATATCTGGGGGCTTAACTATTTCGTTCATAAGTGAGCAATGTGGAAATGGGCAGAGGAAAGCTGATGAGAATGAAAGATGGTCGTAGGACCAAATCGAATAACTGGTCTCTGGAATTCTGGAAAAGGAAGGTCGGCAGATCAAAAAAATAAAAAAAAGGAGATGGGCAGATGACATTATACTAGATGCTGGACTATCATGGAGGCCTAGAAAAGTAAAAGATAAAGAATTTTTGAGTTTAATGAGAGAGGTTGTTACAGAAAAATGGTAGTAGATGGTGACCCTTGGACTACCAGACAGGCCGTGTTGTTTACCGCTAATAACTTTTTAAAAAATAAGAGATTCATTTCCGTGTGGTACTTTCGGCCTGGCCAGTGCTTTGATTAACGTATCGTTACCGGAAGTTACGAACCTGTATCTTATTATTATTATTATTATTATTATTATTATTATTATTACGATTTTGTAAAGAGTTTTCTCTCTTATGCATTATTTAAATAATTAATTTGTTGTATACCTTTTCATTTTACATCATTTTGGTTTATACCAAAATTGGCTATTATTTTAAGTTGTTTTATTCTATTAAATAAAGTTATTCTTTTGTACGAGTATAGCCCACGAGAGAATCTTATTTCGCTTCCTGTCGCCCAGGGTAATTGCCTAACGAACCCTCCCTCCTCTCCGGATTGAGCGATCCCTCCAGAGGCAGGCTTAAGGGTATATTTTGTTTGGGGCTGTCTTCTCTGATAGCTCCGGCTATCTGGCGCCCGAAAAGATACCGCCCTCTGGCCGGTCACATGTGCCCCCAGTAGTGGGCCTCTGGTTTCAAAAATAAATAAATTAATTTATATATTATTAATAGCCTTTAATAATCATCCAATATTTGGTATTCTTTTTAAGGAGTTGTTATTTTATTATAAAATTTATTATTTTGAAATCAAATAAAAGGCTTTATTATTAACTATTTCGTCACCAACTTCTGATGTATCCGTCATCTTTTCTAATGATGAAAACGAGTGAAACCTAATACCTGAAAAAAGGAGGCTGTTGGATCCTCGCAAAGAAGTACGGGGGGGGCAGGCTGTCTGAAGGGGAAGACGACGTGGGAAGAGCACGTGCCGTCGGCGTCCCTTCACTAATGTCTCTGCAGACCGTTCGGCCCCCAAAAGGGCACCTTCCCCAGGCCTACCTGAATCTCCTCCCCCTTTCCCTAGACGTCCTCTTCACCCCCGCCCCAGCTCCTTCGAGCCTCACTTGCCTTCAGGCCAAGCCAGGGACTCGGAGTCCCAATCCACGTCGTTTTCCTCTTCAGACAGCCTGCCCCCCGTACTTCCTTTCGAGGATCCAACAGAGGCGTTGAAATTACAGTAACGCCCTATTACTTCAGGCAGGCTTTACGTCCAACTTAATTTTAACTAGGTGTAGTGTAAGTGTAGGCGACTTCAACTATTAAATTCTCATAATAAAACTATAAAATAAAATCCAAAGGCCTATAAACTGGGAATCGAACCCAGTACAACAATACATTTTAGCTTTTATCCGACTCGCATCTAATCGCTCGGCTATCGTCGTGGCGTCTGAAAAAGAAGGCCATTCACGTGAAATTTTAGATAAATACTTTTGGATGGATTCCGACTAAAACTGCAGTATCAGCGACAGCGCGCATACACTGCTAAGATCTTTCAAATGCAAACTGCCGGTGGAGACTTAAAAATTAGAAAAATTACCCCAATCGTAGTACTTCCTGTTAGCAGCAGTGAGTACTTTAAATAAAAATTAGATGGAGTCCAAAAAATAAAAAATTCACTAGATGATGCACAAAAAGTGCATCTTTTTGTGACCTGTAAAGTATTTTAACATAAAACAAAAACAGCATTGAATTCCACGCTATTACCACATCCGTTTGTAGCTTTTTTGTTTTTTTGGATTATTTTAAGTACTAACTTACAATCTAGTGGCCTTGCACGAAGTGTTAAAACATGTTTTTGTTAAATATTCTTTTTCAAATCAACCAATGGATAGTATTGAATTTGTGACATTTAAATAGCTGACTAAATACTCGTAATTCTTACAGCGAACAAATATTTGATGTTCGCCAAATACATCGCTATAAATACAGAGTGAGTGTTTTATTAACTGCTAATTTCATTTTTGGAATATTTTCTTACTATTCATTTATTTTTTAACCACATATTTTTCATATTATCTTTAGGAAAAAAGAAAAAGAAAAGAAAATGCTAAACAAGGGACAAAATGGAGCTTGGGACAACAGTCTAAAAGTAGTTTGACATGATCCTGCACGCTGTAATGTTAGGTTTCCACAATTTGTATCGCAATTCGCTTATTGGTTACAGAAAAGGAGAGTGCCCAATACCTCCAACGTAAAAAAACTCCATGAATTGGAATCTTGGATACCGCATGCCATAAGTTGTCACCTGGACAGTACAAAAACTCGAAGTTACTGGAGAATAGTAATGGTGTCACTATGGCAATTAGCAGCACACTATGGAATGGCTAAGATCCAGTAATGAGCACAAAAGCATGTCCAAGACAAAATTTACATCCTCCATAGATCATGTAGTTTGTCTGGTGGTACATAATAGAAGGAACCGAAACTATTTCACTGCACTGTGAAGAACTCCAATGGCCCCCAGGAAGTTGATGCGCCAAAAAAAAAAAAAAAAATCTAATTTAATCCCGGGTTCGAATCCAGCTGCTAGCTCTTAGATCTCTCTCTCTCTCTCTCTCTTCATAATATCTTTTACAGCCCATTGTCCGGGAATGGACTGTGTTGTCTGTAATAAGAGAACACAATCCGGAAACCGGTATTGCACTGAAACAAGTTCCAAGCGCCAATGACCTTAGAGGATGACCCGCCACATCGTCGCCATCATCTTTCAACATGATAATACCCACCAAAATGGTGCCATGATTGAGTGGCCAATCAGAAATGCAAAAGGGAGATCCTTGCACATCGGGCAACCCCATCCGTTTATAATATTTTTCGCTTCCTGTCCACTGTACACCACGCCACGGGCTCCAACTAACTTCAGTCTTTCCTTGATTCCGTGTCTTACCTTGATTTCAGTATTTCACGGAAAAAAGAGGGTTTTAGATCCTTCAAATCGTTTGGGTTAAATTCAAAAACAATGGATTCGAATCCATAGGTTGATTAGTGCTCGAATTCATCCGTCAACTCCACACTAAATTCGAATACCGGCACATCATATATTATGGGATAGCTGTAAACTGGAAGGCTATCAATTAAAGAGGTTTCCAGGGCTAGGCTTGCGTGAGAAAGAAGTTTAATAACAGCAAACCCAACTATGGGTTTTTTTTCCAATGATGTTAAAACAGCGAGGCCTAAAAATATAAAAAAGTAAAAGCTGAATTAAATTTTGTTAAATTTTTTTTTCTACAGGTACCGTAAAGATTCTGCTAGCACTTCAATACATAAATGCTTTCTGTCGCAGCAAAGTTGGATTTTCAATTAAAGCTCTTTTTAAGGGATGAAGGAGAGAAAAGGGATGCGATGAAGTTGGCCCTACTAAAAACCCATTTCTATACTAACCCTTTCAAGTACCCAATGTTTATCTATTACTGACAGATGTGACGTCACACAGACACACACACCTCTACTAGGAGAGGGTTCCTGTCTTTGTAGGGCTTTTGTTTTAACGGATGTGGTGTTAGTAAAAGGGCGCTAGCTATTCTTCTGCGCGTCTAAACAAGTCCCTTTTTTAAAAAAAAATCTAATCTAAATTCCAAATTAGCTAAACATTACGTTAACATTTAAATATAAAAGAAAATTGGACATTTGATGAAGTTGTAGTTAGTGGTGTAAATGGATGGCCGTCGTTTTGCAGTTCTTCAGTTCTTTGTCTTTCTTTTATCCCATCTTTAGGATGAACACCTGCACATTGCAGCTTGGCCTTTCCCATAGATTCTAAATAATAGTCTAAAAATGAACTTAGAAGTGAATACTCCCTTCTGATGTCATTGACGCCCGAGAGTATTTCCAGTACAATGCCAGTCTCCAGACAAGTGTAGTCTTATTGCAGACAATACTAATCATCACCGGACAATGAGATGAAAAGGTCCTACTAGAATCTTACTGTCCCCATGATGTACAGAAATGTCCGCAGTAAGAGAACACTGATCGAAGGCCGGCAGTGCATGGGGGGGAAGGAGACTCCGGGTGGCACCTAAGACCTAAATTGGATTTACAATAAGTTCCTAAAGAATACTTGTTACTACACTTTATTGATTGAACTTTTAAACACCTTTTAGTGTTCTAGAACTGAGTAGCAGGCAGAAATCTGAATACCCAATGCAAAATCTCTCAACTGTCGGATTTATTATGCAACAAAAAAGTATTGAATTTAATCTAAGGATTCAAGATTAACTGTAGTAAACTACAGTTTCTGTAACTCAACCAACCCGCATAGCCACGCCCTGAAGAAGACAATATATTTGTCGAAACGTTGGCAAAAAGACGAGGAGTTGTTGTTTTTATTTGACCGATTCTTCGCCAATCTTGAATCCTTAGTTTAATAATTTACGGTCACGAAACCTATATATTCATACTTGAATTTAATAAATATGTAAGTATATATTCACATGAAAAATGCGCTTAAGATCATTGACTACTTTAGATTTAGTGTCTCTAAATTTAGTGATTCAATGAGTGACTTGCACAACACATTGTCCAATCGCCACGCCCTAGAAAGCAAACATAAACGCCAAACTACTACCTCTTCTGAAAACAGAATAAGATCTGAGTGGGACAGCTGCTAGAGATCAAGTATGGCTGGATGCCAAGGTTTCAGACGTCAAACACTGAACTGCCCCCCGCACCAAACATACATACGCTCCACGAATTTTAATTCTGAACCACTTCACCACTATCCTGTGGGATGTTAAACAAACAATGGGAGAGGATGAAACAGAAGAACAAAAGATGGAGGGGATATGGAGGAAAGGTGAGAGAGCCAACAATGTGTTTAGATAGTGTTCATTAAGAAAAAAAATTAATGTTTCAAGACACGCTGCCAAATTTATTAGAAGATTTGGCTCTTAGTTATATGCAACAGAACTGCAGTTTTGCCGCCGGATAGTGTAATAGTTTTCACCCAGTTGTTTAGCTATTTAGCTATTTTGAGAAAGTAAATGTTCTATGAAGTAGCTAGTTGCAAGGACAACTGAATTGTGCCGCCCCACAGCATTGGATAGAAATATTTAATCTACACGACGGAATATATCGACACATCTAGAACGCAAACGTCAACACAGTTGGTGTTAGGACCAAGCTTTTCTGCAGTCCATCCGTCGCAGAATGGAGATACAATGCTGGCAATGAGCTTGAAAGCAACAGACGAGGGTTTGTTACAGACTATTAAAGGATTCCATCGAGGAACTTCAGTTGAAGACCACAATCAACTAATCAGCCTAAATGGACATTAGGAAGTGATCCTCTATGCTGAAATCGGCATCCTAAAGTCACGTAAAAGCTTACTTACAGACGAAAGCAATGGAGCTGTCCCCCTAAAGAAAAAAAGCTTTTAAGTGCCTTAAAGTGCCCAAATGGATTTACAGCACAGAAGCCATTTCCATGAGAATATCAAACCACTGAAAAGTTCAGTAATGTGAAACTCCCGTCTGAGAAATTTCTTACAAACTTGTAATTCGGGGATTAAGTTTAACTCTAATTAACAATACTTAAGAAATAGGACCGTACATCACCCTACACTTTAATGAGGGGTATAATCTCCCTCCCCTTCCGTAAGAAATCCCGATAAACAGACTTCTTAAGATTTAAATGTACGTAATTATTTCCTTTCAAAGCATAAAGCCACAAGTAATTTACATGAAAATTGCCAAAAAAATAAACAATTAATTCAGACGAAGTACTTCCCGGTTGAGCAGGTTTTGTCCACTAAGTCACATCCAGATTTCAGGTGTTTTCAAAATGTACCCACAGCTTCCTCCAAGAACACACTCGACGCCACGGTAGCCGAACGATTAGAGGTGAGGCCCTAGGTTCCATTCCCTAAGATCTAAGCCTTGGATTTTATTTAATGTTTATATGATGAGAACATTATAGTGAAAGCATTTTGTGGGTAAGGGGGTCATTGTGTGTTTTAAAAGAAAATGAAATTGTGGATAAACTTGCAAAGGAAGCCACCAATAGTGGGGAAATGGCTAACTATAAATTACCACACACCGATATCAAGTGTATAATTGCAAAAGCAGCACTACAAAAATGGCCAGACAGATCAGACAGATTACAGTAATGGTAATAAAGGGAGATTCTATAAAACTACGGTAGATCAGTTACCTAGACAACCATGGTTTAAGGAAACTGTCACTAATAAATGGGTTGTTACGACAATAAGCAGGCTGAGAGCGAACCACGTTGTGTGCGTGGATCGTATCTTCACAGGATCAACAAAAGGTCCTCTCTCCTCTTTGCAATGAGGAGGAGGATTTTAAACATATAATAATGGATATGTCCACGTTATGTGGTGGAAAGGAAACGAATGTTTGACGACTTATACAGGTATTTAGATGCACCATTTCGCTACGAAGATATAATATTCTCCACCAACATCTATGTACTTAAATCTATAGCAGAGCTAGCAATGAAATATGAATGTATTTAAAAGTTATAGAATGAATGGAAGAAAATGATTAGAGAAGGATTACGAGATTTTAATTTCGGTTAAGGATGGCAGGAGCACAGCAGAGTACTGATCCATCCATTAGCTGTAGTTTATGTAAATGGTTGTATATAGAAGTGGGATGAATGTGTGAAGCGAATGTATTCATAAGTAAGAATGGAGAGTGAGTGATATTCTAGTGATAAGCACCTAGACGATGCTGGCTGCTGCATACATAGACGATGTATTATAATTTTATTTATTTTGTATATAAGTATATGAGGTCATTTAGCCACTCTGTGACGGTTGTACAAAAAACATTGTTACTTTGTGTACATTTCTTTATACCAAGAAACCATTTTTGTCAAATCTATGTAATTATAAATAAAGATTTATTTTTATAGTAAAGTGTGTTTGTTAGTCGCCTTGATTCACGGCACCTCATTGGTAGCGGGGTGTAAAGCCCGGCTAAGAAGTGGGCAAAACACTTCAAAATGTTAAAAAGAAAAGGTAAGTGGCGGAAATTAGAGAAAACAGAAAAAAGCCCCGTGGCCTAGGCAATATTTCCTGCGGAAAAACCACGGCAAGTTGGACTAGTATTTTTCTCCGAGTAGTAAAAACTAAATGCCTACGTTGGAGAGAAGAGATAGAAGAAGCGATTAAATAAAAACAAGGAATCACGGAAGTATGAGGTGAAATCGAGGGGCGCTGGGAATCCCGATATGTACAGCTTCCAAGAGTTCGGCCCAGATCTAAGTGAGACAAAACACTAAGAATTAAGATAAGAAAGAAGAAACAGGGAGATAATGTAAAGTTAAAAAACATTTAGGAGTGTTTAAAGGAAGGAACGTTCAGCAACTGCCAGGATGAGACAATAAAACAGGATGTTTTATTTTGTACAATGACAAGTTGAAAACACTATAATGTGAAGAGAAATGCGTGCCAAACAAAGACAACTAACAAGCGTGCCAACATTCAGACAGAAGACAAAGAAATTATTGGTAAAAAGCCGAGAAGAGTACTGACGGATGTCCCATTTTGTTATTTGACGATCATGTAATAATAAGTAAAATGTGGTTAGTTATGTTCAGAGTGAATGAGAAGAATCAAACAGGAAATGATGTGGCTGCACAGAATGACTATTTAGAAGAAAACAGACAGGTACTATCTGAAGGAGGAATGGGAGCTAGCTATTGTGAGCTTGCATCCTCTCAGTGTGTTAGAACGAAGTAGAAGTAGAAGACGGCGATGAAATGAGAAGGTGATAAAACCTTGGCACACAGTCGGACGAACAAATGGGCAATAAATCACCGGACCAACCCATCTCGGACTGCTGTTCGAACAGTTTCAGTACGATCGTCAGCGACATGGCAGACGGCCAAACCATTTCAGGGTCTGACAAGGTGAGCCGCCAACGTACGGGCCATACCGACACTTCATTAAGGTATTTCTGTTTCCCTTCTTAGAGAGCATTATTTATACTACAAGTATTCATGAGAGCTGTATGAACAGCTGAATATACGAGTATTACGAGGGTCGTTTGAAAAGTCCGTGCAAAGTCAGAGAGATAGCACTACTGGCGCGTATCGAGGTTATGTTTAGTTAGTAGCATCTCTTGGAAGAACACACACCAAGTTTCAGCCAGATCGGTCTATTTCTTTGTGTTTGGCATTCGTTTGAATCGAGGAAGTCGAGTGATTTTCTCACGCTTGACCAAAAACGAAATCGTGTGAAGTGTTGCAAGGACGGTTTGCAGCTGTTCCAGAAGAATCCGCAGGACTTTAAGCGTCGTTTCGTCACTGTGGATGAAACATGGATACATCACTACACTCCTGAGACCAAAGAACAATCTAAACAATGGGTTACCAAGGGGGAATCTGCGCCAAAAAAGGCGAAGACCGTTCCTTCGGCCGGAATGATTATGGCGACTGTCTTTTGGGATTCGCAAGGAATAATCCTCATCGACTATCTGGAAAAGGGCAAAACTATTACAGGTGCATATTATTCATCGTTATTGGACCGTTTGAAAACCGAGCTGCAAGAAAAACGCCCACGATTGGCCCACAAAAAAAGTCCTTTTCCATCACGACAACGCACCAGCTCACACCTCAGCAGTTGTGGTCGCAAAATTAATGGAAATAGGGTTCCAACTCGTTTCACATCCCCCCCTATTCTCCAGACTTGGCTCCCTCGGACTACTATTTGTTCCCCAATATGAAGAAATGGCTGGCGGGAAAAAGATTTTATTCAAACGAGGAGGTGATTGCAGAAACGAATGGCTATTTTTCAGACTTGGACAAATCCTATTATTCGGAAGGGATCAACAAACTAGAGCAGCGTTGGACGAAGTGTATAAGCCTAAAAGGAGACTATGTTGAAAAATAAAAAAGGTTTACCCCAAAAAATTAAGTAGTTTTTATTTTTGCACGGACTTTTCAAACGACCCTCGTATCTCACGACAGTATCTCCTCTAATTGGAGATCATCTTAACTGTACCTGTACTTACAAGCAACAGATGATTCAAACCGAACTCTAATTTTTCTTATGCAACGCCGATTTTTTTTAGTAACATCGAATCTTGGGCATTTATTGCGTATAATTGTACGTTACCACAGTCTAGGAGACACATGAGAGATGAACTTTTTCGCAGATACTGTAGCAAAGTCATGATGGCTTATGGCAGTGACACCTTTTGAGCTCGGTGTGTCAAAATTTTGAAAAATCGAAACATAATTTTCGTAGCGCACATCACAAAAGTAAAGACTTAAAAAAATAGAAATATTTATAATTTTTTTAAGTTAATTATTTGTTTAATGCCATTTAAAATACAAAAACCAAAATTATGAAACCAATGATTTACATTTAGAGACTTGTTTTACATATTTCATCGACACTTAACATAGAAAATCAAGTAATGTATATACAATTGAACAAAAACAGAAAAACAATATAAAATTTATAAGAAAAATTAGTGTCTTTTTTAGTGCTGAAGTTTGTCTGCTAAATCTTCTATTTCGGCTTTATGCTTGTTACATTTCAAAGCCAAGCAAGCGCCACTGACTTCATCTGTTAACCGATTCCGTTTATTTGTCTTAATATTATTTGTAGTATGAAATTTTTAATCTTTGAAGAGGCGTGTCACCAAAACTGAGCTCGAGTATCATAGGTTCGCCAACACTGGCTTTTAGGGTTCAAACTCCTGAAGTTTTGCCATGAAGAACTCTCCTTTATTGCTATATGATTGCCTCTGGTGACGATTTGTCGATAGATGGCAACTTAGGACTATCGCAAACAATCAGGGAAGCAACAGGTCGATTCCTGATCATCCACCCTACCCATCTATACAAAGATTTCAGAGACACTTTGATGTCTCTAGGCTGCAGATCACTTAAGACTTTAGAATTTAATCTACACTGCATACTCTATACACACATTGGCGCCCAAGATAGACGAGCGGTTAAGATCCTAGACCCGCAATGCTAAGGTGTATTGTTGGTTTAGTAGGTTCGATTATCGGTCTCAGGCCTTGGATTTTATTTGATGGCTAATATAAGAAATTTATTGCAAAGTACGTTTGATAGTCGCCTCCGTCCATGACACCCAATTTGGAAGTTGGGAGTAAAGCTCGCCTCAAGAAATAGGCAATTACTTTTCTTTCTGTACTCTAATCACACTGTAGAAGACTCTAGACACTGGTTAATCTCAGCAAGAGCTTAATTTTTCGCTCAGAAACTTTTGTAAAAAAAGAAATCAAATAGACAATAGAACAACAATCAACAAAAGAATAAAATGTAATAAATGCTGCACTGTTATGACGTAGACTTTTCTATCCGGAAATACTCTTGCTCCAAAAGAAGATACTTTGATTAAATGTTTTACCAACTATCCTGAGCGGATTACCGAGGAAAAGCCTTGTTTTATTTAATGGAATCTATAAATTGGCCTCTAGTGACAGGTTTTGTGACGTAGCTGGGGAGGCATACATCTTTACCATGACGTTCCTAAAAATGTTTAATCTGACAGAATGGTAACTGTTTAATGGATGCCGGTTTGGCAGAATCCCAGAAATTTAATCCAAATTGGTCTTATTATAGATTTGGTACAAGTTTAGTTTAGATTTTCCTGACAATTTTATTTTATTTTCTGTTAATTAGTTAAACTTTTATTTTAGAATTTAAATGAGCAAACATCTGTTGTACTTTCCTTTTAACTCCAGTTTTCCGGGTTTTTCTTTACAACCAAAACATTTTCTGTGGCTTTATTGATAAACACAAATCGTTGCCTAGGCTATTGATAATGTTAGGCTATCGAAATATAAACTTTTTAGATCTCTGAAGTTGTGCTAGTCAGTTATCCTTAAAAAGTTATTGAAATATTAGTGATAGAATACGTGAAAACAAATTTCTCGTACCTATTGGAATAAAAGAAATATATATATTTCTTCAACCTGCAGGATCTTAAAGGGAACATAAAAAGGGAAGATAATGAGAATAAAAAAATTGTAGCTGGAAGTTGTCAAGTCCATGAAAAATGCTGGAGGCAAAACATGAGGAATATTAAGATAAATCCTTAAACAAAATATGAATTGACTGGCTAAAACTTTGGAAAAAGTGAATTTTTTATTTTCTTTTAAACCTCTTTGGAAGAAGTATGCTAATCAAATCAAATTTTGAACTATAAGAATTATAGAAGTGGCTAATTTTTCAGGCGGGCTTTACGTCCAACTACCAGATCAGGTGTCGTGGACGGAGGCGACTAGCAAACATACTTTACTGCAAATGTTCTCATATTAAACATTAAATAAAATCCAAGGCCTAGACCTGGAATCGAACTCAGTACCACAATACGAGGGTCGTTTGAAAAGTCCGTGCAAAGTCAGAGAGATAGCACTACTGGCGCGTATCGAGGTTATGTTTAGCTAGTAGCATCTCTTGGAAGAACACACACCAAGTTTCAGCCAGATCGGTCTATTTCTTTGTGTTTGGCATTCGTTTGAATCGAGGAAGTCGAGTGATTTTCAAAAAATGGACGAAAAAGAATTTCGTGTGTTGATTAAACACTACTTTATGAAAGGCAAAACGCCTCAGGAGACTAAAGAGAAGCTTGATAAACATTATGGTGACTCTGCACCTTCGATTAGAACAGTTTATAAGTGGTTTCAAAATTTTCGGAGTGGCCATATGGGCGCAAGTGACGCTGAACGTTCTGGACGCCCTGTTGAGGTTACTACTCCAGAAATCATTGATAAAATCCATGATATGGTGATGGATGACAGAAGAGTGAAGGTGCGTGAGATTGCTAGTGCTGTGGGCATCTCGAATGAACGGGTACATAATATTTCGCATCAACATTTGGACATGACAAAGCTATCCGCAAGATGGGTGCCGCGATTGCTCACGCTTGACCAAAAACGAAATCGTGTGAAGTGTTGCAAGGACGGTTTGCAGCTGTTCCAGAAGAATCCGCAGGACTTTAAGCGTCGTTTCGTCACTGTGGATGAAACATGGATACATCACTACACTCCTGAGACCAAAGAACAATCTAAACAATGGGTTACCAAGGGGGAATCTGCGCCAAAAAAGGCGAAGACCGTTCCTTCGGCCGGAAAGATTATGGCGACTGTCTTTTTGGATTCGCAAGGAATAATCCTCATCGACTATCTGGAAAAGGGTAAAACTATTACAGGTGCATATTATTCATCGGTATTGGGCCGTTTGAAAACCGAGCTGCAAGAAAAACGCCCACGATTGGCCCACAAAAAAGTCCTTTTCCATCACGACAACGCACCAGCTCACACCTCAGCAGTTGTGGTCGCAAAATTAATGGAAATAGGGTTCCAACTCGTTTCGCATCCCCCCTATTCTCCAGACTTGGCTCCCTCGGACTACTATTTGTTCCCCAATATGAAGAAATGGCTGGCGGGAAAAAGATTTTATTCAAACGAGGAGGTGATTGCAGAAACGAATGGCTATTTTTCAGACTTGGACAAATCCTATTATTCGGAAGGGATCAACAAACTAGAGCAGCGTTGGACGAAGTGTATAAGCCTAAAAGGAGACTATGTTGAAAAATAAAAAAGGTTTACCCCAAAAAATTAAGTAGTTTTTATTTTTGCACGGACTTTTCAAACGACCCTCGTACATCTTCGTGATCACCTCTGTAGTGACTAAATAGTTCATCGTTTTAGAGAGTATCCGCTGGATAACTCCTCCAGTTACCATCGTCACTTTTAGTGCCATCACGCCAATTAAACCGTAAATATTTTTATGGAAACCTGAACTAAAATACTTTAAAATCAGGGCTTTTAAAAACAAAAATATGGAGTTTTTAACTAAGGGCAAAAAAGTCAAAACTTTTTCCCGGAAAAGAAAAAAAAAAAATGGCCCTCAGATAATAGCCTCCCATTTAAACATTAGAAGGAAGAGGCTGTGGGTTTTGTCTGTTAAAGAGGCTTAACTGTAATTGCAAGCGCAAACCCCACCACTAGACGGACCACTCTTCCTCATGATGAACTCGAACTAAATACCGGAAATACTTAATTAGAAAATAATACAACCGACAGCGTTGATCTTGTAGAAGACAGGAGAGAGATAGACAGGGAACTTGAAATGTTCAATTTCTTTCTCTTGCTACTAGTAAGAAGAACGTTTTATTCGATCGAATTCTCTTTTCAAAATTCTATCCTTCTCCAGGAAGCCATACTAAAACTTCGGAGTTCAATAAAGGCACCAGGATAGTCGGGCGGTTATAGGCTAGACCCGCAAAGCTAAGATGTATTGCGGTACTAGTCTAGCCCTTGGATTTTATTTAATGGTTAATATGAGAAATTTATAGTGAAGTACGTTAGGCGGTTATAGACTAGACCCACAAAGCTAAGATGTATTGCGGTACTAGTCTAGCCCTTGGATTTTATTTAATGGTTAATATGAGAAATTTATAGTGAAGTACGTTAGGCGGTTATAGACTAGACCCACAAAGCTAAGATGTATTGCGGTACTAGTCTAGCCCTTGGATTTTATTTAATGGTTAATATGAGAAATTTATAGTGAAGTACGTTAGGCGGTTATAGACTAGACCCGCAAAGCTAAGATGTATTGCGGTACTAGTCTAGCCCTTGGATTTTATTTAATGGTTAATATGAGAAATTTATAGTGAAGTACGTTAGGCGGTTATAGACTAGACCCACAAAGCTAAGATGTATTGCGGTACTAGTCTAGCCCTTGGATTTTATTTAATGGTTAATATGAGAAATTTATAGTGAAGTACGTTAGGCGGTTATAGACTAGACCCGCAAAGCTAAGATGTATTGCGGTACTAGTCTAGCCCTTGGATTTTATTTAATGGTTAATATGAGAAATTTATAGTGAAGTACGTTAGGCGGTTATAGACTAGACCCGCAAAGCTAAGATGTATTGCGGTACTAGTCTAGCCCTTGGATTTTATTTAATGGTTAATATGAGAAATTTATAATAAAGTATGTTTACTAGTCGCCTCCGTACACGATTTATAATTTGTGGTAGTTAACAAGTATAGCATGCCTCGAAAAATTGGGGGATTACTTCAAATTGGAGACTTTTTTGAGAAAAATCTTGAAAAACTGACAGCCAAAATTTAGGAAAGTGGTATTCTGGTTGACTGATTTGGATTTGATTCTTATTTATCAATTTTTTTTTTTTTAAATTTAAGTGGCGTCAACATCTGCGGTCATTGGAACCTGGAGATATTTCCAGTGCACTGCCGTGTTTTCTCGTTAATCACTGTCCGACTATGGACAGTGAGCTATAAGAAGCTCCAGAAGTAATAGAAAATGTGTTAGATATTATATCATCCTAAGTGGGTGTTAGATAATCATATGGGAAGTGTAGCCTACAAAGGCTTGAAAGGAGACTTGAAGGAGAGTGAGTAGGCGGATATGTAAAGCTGTCTCCCATTCAAGGGCGGGAGAGATCTATCTGATTGACATGAGGAGTATGACAAATGAAAGAGGAAGTCCGGAGCCGATGAGAAGAAGGAGAGAACTACTCTGCCCAACCACTTCCCTCTATTCATGATGGGTGTCTGTCTACATAGCAAGAAGTCTCCCGAACTCTATTCACATCGCCACTGCTACCATCATTTACAATCACACTACGCACTAGCTATTCAGTCAGTCCTTCACTTCACTCCTTTCACGCTAGTATATCTGGCAGCACTGGTCCCTTAAATCATGTCCAAACTTGTCCATCTAACTTTCGACTCCCCATCTCGATCTAAAACTAAATTCGAAACACTCTTAGCTACATTTAGGCTTATCATAAAATTACACACAAATTTGAACTTAAATTCAAATGTGAGCAGCCTTTCACACTATCTATCACACAATGACTCATTTGTATCCCCTACCTACCGTGGACTTGTAGTTATGTTCTGAATTGAAATTTCAAGATTAGAATAATTGACCACCTGGAACGTACGAGGAGAGAATTTTACCAGCCCTAATTAAAATTAACAAAAGTAACAACCCGGGAAAATGAACACGTAGCAAATTATAAAATGATGTAGTAAAACAACAACTGAATCCAGTCAAAACAACAGCAACATCGAGTAATAGAAGAACTGACAATGGAGGGGCGTAGGCACAAGTTGAAAGCTTATTACCGCTCTGAAAATAACCAATGAGAACAATGAGGCCATCGTGCCACCAATCAGCCAATCAAAAGACAATTATAATGATTTTCTGGCCATGAACACACACACGCAATCACTATTAACAAATAGTAAAGCCCAGGTCTACCAACAAAATACTAACAAACTAGATAATTTCTCACTTTAACCACTCTTTTTTTCAATCAATTCATTTATTGATTTGTTGATTGATCAAACAATACAGCAGGAGCCCAGCTGTTGTTGGGGACCAATTTAGCATACGTAACGAATTTACATCAGCTTTTCCTGAGTGGTGAGGGAGGGAGGGAGGTAAAAAAATGATGAATGATAACAATGACACTTCCGTAATTCAAGTTCAAAGAAAAAAACTTTAGCAGAAGATGTTGGCAGCATTGCTTCCGGTAAGAAAAATTATTTAAGCCAACTGGAATTTTCACAGAAAATTTAAGGATTCGGCCGAAATTTTTAAAACGGAAGTGCGACTCGAATGTTCGGTTATTTCCGATTCCATTTTATCGAAAATCTTACCAACGAATTTGTATTCAATAAAATGATAATAAACAATAAAAATAATTATAACTATCGCGTTATCAGTATGACTAACATATGTACTTCACCAGAACAGCAATATTATAACAAATACAACCGTCCTTATTATCTGTTCAAACAATATTTTTAATGATATAGAAATATTTCTTATTTTAAAAGAGTGCCGCCATTCTTTTTGATCTTTACTTAATTATAGGCAATATTTATTTCTTTTTATTTATTTATTTATTGGTCCAAGGCTGATACATTTGTAGCATTTCTCTGACACAGTAAACATTTTATCGCCAATTAATTACCAATCAAATTAAAACAATTCTCTAAATACTTGAACACGTAAATTCTTTACGTGAGAGGGAAAAAAGAAGTAATTTACGAATCACTTGACCTTAGAATTGCATCTTTTGCATTGAGCGGGAGAGGGGGAGTTGACTTAAATCTACTTATTTATTTTCAAGGGTAATGGGTGTTAGGTCATTACCGTTACGTGTTATACCACTTTATCGCCATGTCTTGTTCTTTTCAGTTCGGCTTATTGTGATTATTTATCAGCTAATCTAAATTTTATTATTTCATCCATTAATATTGTTAAATAGAAGGCGGACGATTGGTAATCTATCCATGTTATAACTTCGCCTTTCCGGTTTTAGATAATTCTGGCCTAATTGATTCTTTTTAATCTGCATTTAGAACGATTATTAGAGAAATTAACCCACCCTTAAAGCCTACATTTCTCTATTTTTGAGGTGTTCCTTAACAACATATTTGAGGGTTGTTGAAGAATATTTCGTTAAGATTCAAAATGAAAATTTAGTTATTAATACGTTCAGTATATACAGATATTAGATTATCATAAGAATTAAGAGGCGAGAAAAATGACAAGCTTGAGATTGTAAGGACAAGAATATCCTACTATTCAACAAAAATGGCCATCTAACAAAGCTACAGATTATCTCAAGAATAATCAGGCGAGAAAAATGACAAGCTAGAGATTGTAAGAACAAGAATATCCTTCTCTTCAACAAAAATGGCCGTCTAACAAAGCTACAGATTATCTTAAGAATTAAGAGACGAGAAAAATGACAAGCTTGAGATTATAAGAACAAGAATATCCTTCTCTTCATCAAAAATGGCCATCTAACAAAGCTACAGATTATCTTAAGAATTAAGAAGGGAGAAAAATGACAAGTTTGAGATTGCAAGGACAAGAATATCCTTCTCTTCAACAAAAATGGCCATCTAACAAAGTTACAGATTATCTTAAGAATTAAGAAGGGAGAAAAATGACAAGCTTGAGATTGCAAGGACAAGAATATCCTTCTCTTCAACAAAAATGGCCATCTAACAAAGCTACAGATTATCTTAAGAATTAAGAAGGGAGAAAAATGACAAGCTTGAGATTGCAAGGACAAGAATATCCTTCTCTTCAACAAAAATGGCCATCTAACAAAGCTACAGATTATCTTAAGAATAATTTTTATTAAATATCTCAATACTTTAAAAATAACTCATTTTCTTATTATTCTAATAGGCTTGATTTAACTTTATCATTTTGCTAATAATTCTAGCTTCAATCAAGAAATATAAATTTTAAGTATTGACCAAGTGACACGGTACAACTTCCTGAATGATAATAAATTACTGATCAATTAAAACTAGCAAAAGAGGCAGTTAGATAAGGAGAGCAATAAAAACGTGCGCTTTGATAAGAGGACAATAAATCGTGTGATGAATGAGGGGAGAGGAAATCTTATTGTTGAGGAAAGGAAGTAAGTTTGGCTCCTCGTCAATAATGCACAATAATTATGTTGATAATCCGTATTAATGATTTGATAAGGATTGCGTTTTATTCTTTTGGGCTTTGATTAGCAGTTGAATAGAAAAAATGTGTTACAAAAACTCAAACCACCTAAAAGAAAGATGAACGGCTCAGGAAGTTTGACTCAAATAATTACATGAATGGCGGAAGTAGTACTGAAATAGAGTCGCAGTTATAGGGATAGGATTGTAGCCTAGTCATTTTCCGGAATCCTAATTTTGGTTTTCTCCCCTCCAATCTGTGTAAAGCCGCCATTCCAGGATTAGTCGAACTGGGAGGAGGAGGAACAGTAACTTGTTCTACAGCAGTACTTTAGATGCGCGCTTGAAACTAAAGTTCCCTGACAATCGTCACAGTAATCAATTTTACTTTGATTTCGCGATGGGCTAAGTAGTACTAACAATGTAACAATGTTTTGCTTAGGGCCTACATTTAAACATTATCTGCAGCAACAAGTTATCATTTTACAGCTATTCCGTTATCTCCTCCACTAACACCCACAGACCTGGCGCTTAAAAAAAAAAAAAAAAAAGATTTTATTTCACATTTTGGGGATCCCAAAAAGTATTACAAGTGAAATATTAAAAGAAAATAGCAGTACTTCCTGTGACGTCAGAAGAAATGCGAATAAACACCAAAAAGGCAAGTGGGGGGATTGGCTATAATAGTAAACGTTGATGACCTTCTGCAGGGTCAACGACACCTAGTGACCGTCATACCAGTATATACGGCCAGCACACCAGCAAGACTAGCTCGGGTGGTCCTCCCCCATGTTTGGTACAAAATGGGCAGCCCCTCTCTACACTCCCTCTAGGCAACACAAACAGCTGTGTTGTATTTTCCCTTCGTTATAAAAATGATTATAATCCAATAAAAAATAATAAAACCCAAACGCCCCACAATTATTACAAAACGTTCAACACCTGATTATCTTAATAATAACATACATAAAAATAAAAGCACCTATAATACCATAAATCTGTATTTTGTATTGATATTATCATTGCCACCGCCCTAAGCAGAGACAACTGTTAATTCTGTGGTTTAAATAAATAAATACAAAATACTGTGTAACCATTATAATGGCAATGCTACCATGATTTATTATTTCTGAAATAATATCAGCTGTACAGGAGCTTCTAAGTACAAAAACAACAATAATCTCACCAATATCACCAGATAATTCTTTACAAGTTTATTTCACCGTTAACTTATTTTAAAAAAAAGATAAACCGTTTAAAACCGCCACATTGTTTATTTATTACGTGGCAAAGTAACTGGCACAATGTAATGTAAATTTGTTGGGAAAAAACAAGAAAATTACAATAATCAATACAACTCAAATATTTAATTTACATCAATATATTATCATTGAACATTATACAGCGTTTCATTGCGTAGATTTTTGACGTGAATACGTCTTTAAATTTGCTATCATATGGAGGCAATCCAAAAAACCTAATGATAACAAAATCGGGAGATACAGTTTGGCATTATAGTTTCGTAAAATAGTGGCAGTGAACATAATAAGGTGTTAGAATAAAAAAATATTATCAAAAATATATAAGGTCGGCCTATACGCATTGAAAAAGCCAAAACCCAAATACAGAGATCGTATACGGTTGGAAAGGGCTTCTCAAGAACAATCGAATGGTAATAATAAAACAACACCGAATAATAAAAATGACCGAGTCAAGCTGTGCCGGATCCGTTGAGCGGATCAACAACGGTGTCCAATACATCTGCAGCTGGGGCGGTTGAAATTATGCAAGTGGATGATGAAATCGCGTCTACATCGACCACGGACTGTATCGCACCACTGTTGGGTTCCAAATCGCGACTCAATGAGTTTAATTTCATCAACGTCGATAAATAATGATAAATTTGATTTCATCCTAAAAATATTTTATACAAAAAATATAGCCCGTTACGTAAACGTATTCACGTACAACACACGGCCGGGTCCATGACACAGCCACAGTTTTTTATTATTTTTTTTATTTTATCATTTTTTCTTTTTCCATCAGCTCAAAAATACCAAAAAACCCAAAACATTAATTTGAATCCATTTGATGGACCACCATAACCATCAGTTAGTTCTCTTCTACCCAGGCAGGTCTCCCTTTTTTCCAATCTTTTAAATAGTTAAGACAACCCTTTTTGGATACCTGATACCGTGACACTATCTTTAAATGTCCTACATCAATCTCTACGGGTACATTACTTCCAAGATATTTTATCACAACAATAACCAGCTCTCTGACTGCAGAACTGGATTTATGTTGAATCCAGAAAATTCCATATCTTCTTTACCAGAAGTCCCATTCCCCAGTGACACTAACTTTTTTACGTCTATTGTCAAGGTTCTAACCAAGAAATTTCTTTTAAACCCTCAGTTTGTAAAAATCGTATTTAGCGCAAAGCCTATATAACATGCCTCCCCTTCAGAACCACCACCCTCTGCAATTTAAGACAATTTTTGATTGAACAATTGATAGGACATGTTAAAATATAAAATGATTATTGTACATTTTGCTTTCACTCATCTTCCGAATAAAGAATTACAATATTTTCGATGGCGATACTAACAAAAACATCCGTTTTGAGACCTCCTTGAAATAGGTGTGTGAATACGCGTTAGTTGGGACAATGCACCGTAACTCAAAAACACGACAAATTGCAGTAAAATAGATGCTTGCCATAAAATCGATTTATGTGCCACCAAGAAAGGACGAGAACAAGGTATTGTTCAGAATCAGTGCAACGGAAGTCTCACTTTGCGTCACAAAGTACCTCCAACAATTTACGTGGCGGCGGGCCTTCTTTTTTTTAAAAAAAAACCTAACTTAGAGCACAAATTAAATTAAAACCCCGAAATGAAGGATGTGCAAGAATTGATGATGTAATGAAATGAAATCTATACGCACTCACTTCCTCAAAATTTATAAAAATTAAGAATATAAACTATAGCTGTGCTTGGTCTCAAAAGACAGGAGAATAAGCCACTTCTGAACTACGTATGAGACTAGGTACCCTCAAATCAATCATAGAATTAAACCGATCCACCGGAAGTAAGGCTGTGTGAAATATACTTCCGAGTACCTTGTTCATCTTTTCGGAAACGCGTTTAACACATAGTGAATTAAAGCACGAAAAATAAATAACTCTGCTGCCATATGCAAATAAATGTAGAAAATGGCGAATTTACGATGCTAACTTGCCCACTTATCTTTTACTATAATCATATAATTCACCAACAAATACAAACTAATTAAGTGCAACTAGAATATTACAAAAGTAGCATTGAAAAGAAGCGGACAGAACGATCACATAACTCCGAAATCAATGAAGAAGAGGGGGCGAAAGATATGCCACACATATGTTAAAGACGGCTAGAATACCCAATCAGTGCAATACTTACTAATGAGATCTAGACAAGGTGACGGCGACCATTGCAAAGGAAACGACATGAGCCAGAATTAGCCAGTAACAAGTACCAACCTGGTGAAAATTATGGGTGCCCATTACGCGTAATACTGTCTGACACGCAGTTAAAAACAAGCACCGGAGCTGCAGTCGGTTCCCTTCAGACAACTTAACATCTTAAAAATAATTTCTTGTATTTCTCCGTCTGAACAAGAACTAAAATTAGATAGATTTCGTCCCCCTGCTTGCCTGGGACTTCATTATAACTAACTGCAGCTATTTCCGGACAATCTACACCAATATCCTGAGATGATAACCTTCTGGAAGCTGGCTGTTAACCATTTTACTGAGCATATAAATTTAAACTTATAAACAGTGCAGTGGGAAATAAACATAGATCCGGTTTATTAAGGCCTCGTTAGGCAATCCGGTTGCCTTGAAAAATCAACCTTCGTTGATGAGCGCTAGAATTGAGACAACAGATTTCTCGATGGAATGGTTGAGTTAGGGCGACCCTCTTAGGAATCATCTACGAGTAGTGTGCAATCATTCACAAAGAAGGATAATGGCGATCTTATTCTTCTATTCCGGTTTAAAGGCGGTTCTTTAACTGTAAATTCACCTTGGCCATCCGGCTTCCTCCACTACATAAAGAAGTAGCTGACGTTCAACGAGAGGCATAGCTCCACGTATCCTCAAATACGATCTCGTATTTAAACTAAATATATTTTATACCTAATGAAACAGTAGTATCGTGAGAATTGTTAGCTTAGCAAGTTTCGAACTAAGTAACCACGCTGTCATCTGATCGTATCAAGAGGACATTTGTTGCCATGGAAATAGCCGTGTAGATAATCAGAATAAGGTTACAAATAAAAATAACCTTAATCAATAAGTTTACAGCCTGTTGTAAAACATGTCACCGTTTATTTTCATTGTAATCACCAAAAATCAGTAACGAAAAAAAAGATCAAAATTGTAGGCGATGGTTTAAGTCTACTGATCAATCATTTTCTAGTATTTGTTACTCTCAAACTTAAATTGATAAGACATTTCTTAAATTTTAAAGAGTTTAAAGATGTTAAGCTTAAAATAACTATTCACTTCTTCGAGATTCAATGGTGACCAAAAATTTTTTTTTTAATTTGCGACTGTACAAAACATACATCTAGCAAATGTGTCTTTACAGATAAACGTTTGATTGTGTCACAGAGCTGGCTCAGTGCCACAGCCAGGATGACAGGATGAGTGAGACCAGCCAGCGCTGGAACTCTCTAGGAACTTATTGGGATTTAGGAAGCAATGAGGTCACGTGGCCAACGCCGCTTTAGACGACGTGGAGGATTGTCAGGATAGGAAGATGTGGATAGTGATTGAGCCAAAGGATTTGGGTGATCAGAGAGTTTGCTGTGGAAATTTAGGAATCGGGTGTGGATTAACTCATTTACGTAGGAAATATTGAGATCGTGATGGAGGGTTGGAGACATAGAATGGTGCGTTAACGATTCGGCGGAGGACTTTAGACTGGAAAGATTGGTTAGGTTGGATGGCTTGGCGGAGCCCTACAATTCTGCTCCATATGTCCATATTGGTCGTAATAGTGTTTTTTTGTAAAGTGTAAGTTTGTTTTGTACGTTCATGGAGGATTTCGATCCAAGGAGTCTCCTTAGTAGTCCGTAACGTCTGTTCAGTTCTTGTCTTTTAAGTCTTGTATGATGGTTCCAGGTTAGACGGCTATCTAGGTAGAGCCATAGATAACGAACCTGTGTGGAAGTCGGTAGGTCAGTATCGTTAATAGGAGGGCAGGTCTTTCTTCGTATTGTGAATGTCACCTGACCAAAAAAATAAAATCGCAGAAAACGGAAGCTAATCAAAGCCAGTACCCAGATTAGATCTCTCTGAGCTTAAGCAAGCTTAGATCGACCACTAAATTAAGAAAGTGCAACTTAAACTCACCACTTTTTACATGCTCATATTTAATAATCTCCACTTATTTTCCTTTACTTCCCCCAGCAACACTTTAACTTCTTTGGAAGATTCTTGTGCCTCAGCATAACGTGTAAGAAGACTCCTTGCATGAATTAGGGACATTAAGAGGATATAGATGAACATTGGATGATATTAAAATTAACAAAAATAGTGACCCACTTAGTTGTGAATAATTTCAAAAAATTCTAACATAATCCTCAAATATAAATCAAAATCAATGACTAGCCTAACAATAATGATTGATTAAGTATAATCTGACAGCTGACAGAGAATGTAATATGATAGGCAATAATAACAACAACAACGATGTGTTTATAAGTATGACAGAACAATGGTTATTGAACTGAAGAACAACGAGTTAAATGGAATCGGATTTACGCATCGACTCTTTTCTGTTAATGAAAGAACGGAAACAGTTCGAGATCAGGAGGTTTCATTTTTGTTTTTTAAAGATAATGAACTTAATTTCGAAACTGGTCTTCACTTTCTTCCGAAGCTATAACGTGCAGAGCACCAGTATTCTTTTAACGTTTTTAGATAATATCAATCGATGTATAAACGTGTGCGGATATATGAGAACAAGAAAGGAAGCTAGCTGAACAATTAGCGAGGGAACAGTACCTAGTATTAAAAAATAACTTCAGAATATCTGAACATAATCTTGATGTTCCAATGGTTCCTAATTAATTCATAACTTACGAGTCTCATTCAAATCTATTACTTCAGATTAAACCCAACTTTAGGCAAAGACGGCAAAAGAAGTTCCTCAAAATTGGCCCCCCTTAAAGATAACTCATCGTCTTTTAAAAAGGAAATGATGTAAACCAAGCTGTACGGCTTCCAAGCTGTACGGATCTATCATTAAGATATACGACAGACAGAATGAATGGATGATCTGCTATCAGCAAAATGGTACTCTTCAGATTAGGAAATTTTCTTCAAAATCGGAATGATTTGCCATAAAAAGAAAATAGAGAAATAAGTAACAGAAATGGAAGTCTCTGCCATTGGCATATCCAGGCACCGGCGCACAAGATTTTGTGGGCCCAAGACCCCATCTTCATAATTCCATAAACTTCATTAAATACTTCTACAGTTGAAGATGTGGTTAGGTCCAGTCCATAGTGCTGGCTAATATTGTTGGTCTTATCCGACGATTTGGACTTTCACATCAGAGGTTGATTGGTCAGTTTAGTGCGGAAAACTTGCCTTCATCTGTGTCTCCATCTCGCACTACACTAATTGCTGAAAGAATATGGGAGGTTATATGGTGTTTATAGGTGTTATTTAAGAATCTTTAAAAATTGTTGTAAAACTCTGTACTTAGATTTTACTAATTTTAATTTTACGCAGTATTTAAAGATTCATCAACA
The DNA here is from genome assembly GCF_049639745.1 of Rhodnius prolixus. Lineage (NCBI taxonomy): Eukaryota > Metazoa > Arthropoda > Insecta > Hemiptera > Reduviidae > Rhodnius > Rhodnius prolixus. The sequence continues at coordinate 8,824,323 of NW_027411592.1, read as the reverse complement.
ATTTAGATAACCCACGTACAAACCAAGCAACCTCCCTCAATCAATCTGTACAGCAAAATAGAGAAGCATACGAAGTGAAGTCAAATACTCTACACCAAACTGTTTAATCCATAACTCAAGATAGATGAAACCTGAAGCAGGTCAGGTCGTGGTGCTCCGACAGATACAAGTCTACGACACTTCTTCAGCGTTTTGACTCTATATACCATCATCCAAGTCGCACTGCCTAATTAAGGGATTATTCAAGAATATTTTTAAAACTGACATACAATATCAACTACAAACATGGCGCGCCAAACTCACTAAAATAGGAAAACCACTGGAAGGAAGCAAAAAAAAAAGATAAAATAAATCTAAAAATAATTCTTGGCATGATGATCATTTTTAGAACAACTGTTGCTGGGAAATTCGAGTTTTATTTACGTCAAAGTGTTTGGAAATAATTTATTTATTGGATAAACAGACACTTTACACACTGTGTGCGTGCGTGCGCGCGCGTATGTAAGGCGCTTGCAACAACATTACTGGCCGAATATTTCTGTTAATAGGTCTGGATTTAGCAACATGAGTTGGGTTGATTTTCCTCCCCCGTAGATGGTGCATTCAAGTTGATTATGGCTTCTTCTTATTGTGATTTTTGTTGTTGCAGAAAGTTTATTTTCATTATTTAATAGCCAAATAAATCTTTTCTTGTTGAATAGATGGTAATGATTTGTCAAAAGTTTATGCTCAAGATATTATAACCATCTCTTGGGGGAAAGAGAAAGGAGATCTAGTCATTTCCTGCTCTTGACGAATACTTAAACATGGTCCATTTAAAGATTACTGTCACTAGATACAACTTAAAAGATCGAATCTTGCTAAAGAGTACCAAAAAAAAAGAAGTCCCTTGCCTAATCTATCATACCCTAAAAGATTCATTCTGGTATCCCTTTCCTAATTTGAACATGAAGATCTAGTGGATTTTCTGGCAGCACCTTAAGTCTGGCACCACCCTAAAGCAGCACAGACTTCAACTATCTTGCAATAGAGCAAGGTAAGAAGTGGCCACCAAATTCTAAGTTGTTCAGAGGTATATTTTGGATCTTCTGGTACTATTTCACGAAAATGTTTCCGGAAGGAACTATACATTGATTCAAAACAACAATTACTTGTTGGGGGTACACACTTCCGTTATGAAAGTTACGATTTTCCGTAACAGATGTATGTGAAATGTTGATTGTTTGACGAATCCAATTGCCAGGAGTTGTATCTTTGGAAAATATATACACTTCGCACCATGAATGCAAGATTTAAATTTAGGCGAATTAGTTTCACGTATTATTTGGGTATAGACAGTTTTTTGATTGCTCAAGAATTCGAATAAAAGGAGATCAGGTTTTAGAAGAATAATTGACGGAAGAGAGATAAGATTTCTTCCCTTCTCTCGATAAGAAGTAAGGGTATGCAAGTTCCTCTCCCATACAGCGCAACTGACTATCTCAAAAAGAGATCCACAATTCAGACAAAGTCTACGCGGAAGCTGAAGACAGGAAGATCACTTATCACTAACTATGCATTTCAGTTTAATTTTTTTTTTGCATACCACTTGAAAAGAAGACGGCATCATCCAGAAATTCCTTCGCTACCATATTTCTACACCTTGATTAATCATCAAAATCTTACTAGGTCATTATATACCTCTAAAAATAGACAGACAATCTTATCTCGAGGCCTAACATTAAACTACCATTGTTATTACCATCTCCACGTAGATCTCGAGAATCATAGAGTGGGTTAAAGCCGCGACCGTGATAGAGGAAGAGAGGGGGAAAGGAAAATATTCAGAAGAAAATCCTATTCCTTTACCAGAGATCCTTTCAAACACCAATAATTTCAAACTCAAGATACAGCAGCCCTAATTGAGGTCAAATTGAAATTAATTTAAAGTTGTAATAAAGGACCAGCCAGCTGGTGATAATAATTCTATACAAAATATTACAATTTTATTGCTCATGACAGAGAATCACTTTGATCTCTTAAATAGTGCTACTTCTAAAATTAGGTTATATTTTTCTTGGTTCTTTTTTCAAGACGCTTGCCAAAACAATGTTAACATATTTTTTTTGCCTAATCTGTTTTTAAAATCTTACGCCAGACAGTTTTGAGTACTAATTTTGATTAACTTCCGTTGCTGGAATGCTGGATAATAAACTAGAGGAGGAACAATGGGTTTTAATGTTTTTTTTTTAGTAAAACAGGTGGTTGAATTCTGTTGAGGGAAGCTTTACGTCACAATATTTTGAGTCATGTACACAAGAAGCATTAACAGACAAACGCAAATTTAAAGAATAACCAAATATCTGTGTATAATATAACATATACGTGACAGGTTAATGCAATTATAAATAATGACTAATGTTCATGCAATGCACTCCTTATCGTTGTAAAATAATTAAAAGAAGCTTCTACCGCAACCAACACACAACTTATTGCATTATTAGCCCAAGATAGATATGGTAATACGGACAGACATACCTCATACCGACAGTAATATAGATAATGAGATAAAAGATAACTAATTGAATCTAGCGTTAATTTATTTGAAGCATGCACTCCAGGTCATAGCGGAAGTGCTGGGAGAGAGAAGTACAGACTTCCTATTTTAAGGTCCCTAGGATCCAGGGATCTAGAAGGAAAAAAAAGTTTTATTTCTCAAATTAGTGATAAGTACAACTCAAAAACGGATAATAGTACAAAGTTGTTGAGGCATAAATTTATACTTAAGTATCGCTTTAGAAGAGGAAAGCTTAAAGCTTAATCCATCTCTCGTTTTTATTCATTTATTTATTTTCATTAAATGTAGTAATAAATTCTTTCAAAAAATCCAGATTTCCGAAGGGTACTTCTGGACCGGAAATCATTGCTTGAAGTGCCCTGTAATTCATCAGCTAAAGTAACAATTGCCTTCACAATCTCTCACTAGATACAGAAAGTATCACTTTATCGTGTATTTCCGTTAGATCGCTGTACACTTCCAGTAACTAAATAAATTGCCGTGTAAAAAGAAGAAATATTACAAAGTGATTAAAGAAAAAGCTATAGACGGTAGAAGAAATATTATCAAGGAGGATGAATGTACGAAGATGAAGAAGGTGATGCAGGGTGTTCATGTATAATGGACCTTTCCTGTTTATTCATAAGAAAAAATATAATGAGTCCGTACTGTTTCTCAACGCGCCCTTCACTGTGTCTCATCGCTCCCTTCTAGCCACCTCTCCTTCGTGACTCATCGCACCCTTCTAGCCGCCTCTCTCTCGCTCCTGTTTCTCGTCGCAGTTCTTTCACCGAGCTTTCTTTTTTTAAAAAACTTTGCCTCGAATTGTTTCTACAGTTATTTGGCTTTTTTCTTTCTTGTTCTTTCTCTCTTGTGTTTGTTTTCATGTTCTTTCTTTTTTTGGGGGGGTTACATCCTGAGAGAGTGGCTTGTATTATCCAGCATCAGTTTCATGTAATTTCTGGGAAGTGCTCTAGGCGGAAGTGTATCAACTTTGCGAGTGAGGTTTGATGCACCGGAATGCACTTGTCTTCTAGCAAATTCCGAAGCTTAATTCTTAACATCTACAGCAATAGAATGATCATAAAACGGAAGACAATAAATGAACTCCTCAGCCAACACTGGAGAGAAAATATTGGGAATTGCTTAGTGCTTTAAACTCTAATTGTGGCGCCCTCTATTGTATGTTCAATTCTACATCTTTTGGTGCATAAACGAGTCTTTATGCAGACTCGTTTATTATTACTTATTCTCTAACCTAGGTCAGATTTGGAGCAGAAATGAGCTTTCTACTGCAGATAACTTTCTTTTGCTCCAAACAGAAAAGATGACGCCATCAATTTTTATATTAGGTAGATATTATTATTTTTCTTTTTTGACAGGCATAATAATATATCTAACATTTGCAACACCCACACACTAGACTTAAATGACAATCAATGACAAAACGTGCGAAACTGCTTTACAGACTACTTGGACGACGCTCCAAATTGCCCATTGAACTCAAACGATTAATATACAGTACTATCCTCAAACCTATGTGGACTTACAGGACTAGAGCTGTGGGGTTCAGCCAAACCTACAAACATACGGGCAGTCCAAACATTTCAGTCAAAACTCCTCCCGACAGATAGTTGACGCACCTTTCTACGGTGACTAACCTCACCCTTCACACCGATCTCAACAATCCCTTCATAGACCAACTCGCCAAGACGAAATATCAAAAATTCCATACTGCTCTCTCTACTAACTCAAATCCTCTTGAACAGTCTCTCGCCTCCTCTGACATCCCTAACAATACTCCTCGCCGACTGAATCGCCAGTGGCCCCGCGACTTCCTTATAGTCTGAAGAACTAAATCTCTGCTCTCTCCTACTCATATTCTCCTCCTCACATTCCCCTATCTCATATAGAGAGTTCTACCGCTGGGTAGCTTCTCTCCTCCTGCTCTTCCCGCACCTGTTCATCTCATTCACCTCCTATTTACTTATTGTATGTATGTATTTATACAGATTGTAAATTACAAAATAAATAATAAAAAAACATTCGCTTCGGCAAGACACAAAATGCCACTTAAAAGCTCAAAAACAAGAAATCTGTTGACTGAAGTACTTAATAGTTAGCTGCAAAATAACTTTTGCTTATAGCAAGCTTAAAAAATGCCCTAGAAAGTTCAAATTGAGCCCCAAAAATGACCCCATCACAATATAATTAACTAATCCTTACAGCAGACACAACATAAGGAATACATCTTAAAGCATATTTAGTTTTTCGTCTCTACTAAAAATTTTAAAAAACTGTAGATAACTCCTTTTTGCACCAAGCTCTTCAATTTTAAGTTTAGCTTTTTGGAAATTCTCTACACTAAGTTGATTAATCTATCTCTGATAATGGATGGAAGTCAGAATAAAAATGCGAAGACGTATAAAAATACGGAAGCACTGCGGAACTAACCAAATTTTCAAACATAATAAATTATTTGTCTTACTTTCCGTTCAATCAAATATCTTCACTTGATTAATTTTCCCTCTTTCCCACCCAAAAAGAAAGATATTAAGTAAACTACTCTTTTCCATCTAGGGGCTTGCTCCAAATCTAGAATTTTCAGTATAGTGGAAATGGAAACTCTATACAGATCTCTGAAGATGGATGAAGGTTCGAAATTGGTGAGAAATAAGGACAACATGCGTGCTGCTGTGGATAAAAATGGAAGTTATTCTTCAATGAACGTCTTCATCTAGCTAATTCGATTACAAAGGCATAGAGATAAAAGGAGTATAGTAGGGAATGGTAACGAAAACCAAAACCACTGAGACCTAAAAGTACGATTATGGCTCCCTAATGGCCGAGGCTAGCAAAAAGAGTTCATCGCTAAACCCCAATTTTAAAGCTCTAAAGATATCTTGAGGACCAGCGTTAAGTATTGGATTATTAGACGGAGACGACGTCATCAACGATAAACTGATCTTCCATTTAAAGGCTGTTAAAGACCCAAATATGAACGTTCTAGGTCTATTTCAGCTAAAAAAGGACGTTTACCTAAAAAACTATCTCGTTATTTTAATCGGCCTAAAATACGAGATGTGACTATTAAATAACGAGGCTATTGTTGTAAAAATTTTAAATTTAAACATATTTAGTTATCATCACTTTCAATATACACCCCTCCCCTATACCTACAACGCTCCATGCGAATTTACCATTGTTCGACACAGTTTTGGAAGTCTTTTCCTGTGAGCTCCTGCATAACGTGTGCCGCTTTTTCTTTCACAGCTTCAACGGACGGAAATCGTGTTCCTTTTAATGCAGATTTGACTTTGGGGAACAGATCTAAAGTCACATGGGGGCCAGGTCAGGCGAATAAGGCGGATGGCCTAAAACTGGGAGGTTGTACTTGGCTAGAAACGTCGTCTTGACAGACAATGCAGTGTGAGCCGACGCGTTGTCTTGATGGAGAACCCATGATTTGTTCTTCCACAAATTGAGCCGTTTTTTTTCCTTACTCTTTCACGGAGTTGAGCAAGCACCTCACGGTAGTAATGTTGATTTATTAAAATCGATATTTTCACGTCCGTTTTGGACGTGGAAGGGCGACTCGGGCGGTCATCATCTCCGACGTCTCCTCGGCCATCTTGGAAACACTTGAACCACTCAAAAACTTGCGCACGTGATAAACATTCATCACCAAAAAACTTCTTTTAATAAAAGATAAGTTTCAGTAGCGGTTTTACCCAGTTTCATGTGAAATTTCACAATTCGTTGCTCTACTACAACAAAACTAACACTTCTTACACAAAACGACGGTTCCAGGTCAGACAGATTTCTCTACAAACACGTGAGACGCTGCTGCAATCGAAAAAGAAGGCTTTACGCTGCACAGCTGTCGGTCGGTAGGATTTGGCGCATACATAGTTTTTCTGTAGCAGCATCAGACTCGTTATTTAATAGCCACACCTCGTATTTAAGATTGCTTGGCAGCCAATCTTGTAACCGCCTTCAAAACATTCGCAAAAATCTTAGTTCTCAAGACATACTTTAATATTAATATGGCCAAAGAATTCCTATTAAAAATAAAGTATAAATCTAGAAAGACAGACTAGAAATTTTTAATTCCCTTTTGGTTAAAGAAACGAGTAAAAGAGAATTTTACCTTTAAATAAAACAGTAAATAAATAAAAACACTCCCACAATATACAAGTAGCCTGTGTGTTAATTAAAGAGAGAAAAATGAATTACAAATAAATAATAAATCGGCATAAAAGGCAAAAAACGGTAAAAAGAACTAAATATAAGAAGAAAGTGGAGGGGATGAAAGGAAATAAAGGAGAAACCGCGTCCACATTAATATCTAAAGGAAATTATAAACTGGGAAATATCTAATTAAAAATAAATAAACTCCCTCGTCCCCCCATTCCCGCAAATTTTTTAAAGGAAGTTTTATCTCCTTCCCATCTTTTCCTTTGGGATGTGAATAAATATTTATAGCTTTGATCATATAATAATAACTAAATGAATTTAATATCCAAACAAGTAGGTCTTGGCTAAATATTTGGCGAATTCTTTTTACCACTTCCTCCTTAACGTGGAAGTGCTGCCATCTAGAAGGGTTTTGTATTTCACCGGAAATTTAAAACTCTGATATATTTTCTGTTGACAAATTGGTGTGCGTCTGTCTGCTAAGTGGTCATTCAAATTTAAAAAATCATAGTTCAAGTATCATTAAAACTGTCCGGTAGTACAGTTGGGTTGATCATCAAAAAGTGCACGAAAAAACGTAAAGTTGAAAAACACCCAACTTTGACAATTTTTTTTTCTCTTTTTCTATAAAAAGATAAAATTCCCAGATTTTCTTTATAATATGGGGCAAACCCTCCTTTTTCTTTATGACTGTAATTTTTTTTGCAACAACCCAGATCTACTAGATTTCGAGAAAAAAGTTGCTGAAATATTTCATTTACGTACTAAAATTATTTAACCAAATTATGTGTGATGATGAGTTAGTAGAGTTTTCGCAGTTTTGCAGAATAAGTAAGTAAAAGTAAAGTAATCGCCTATTTTTTCAGGCGAGCTTTACTTCCAACTTCCAAATTAGGTGACAGTGGACGGAGGCGACTAGCAAACATACTTTACTATAAATTTCTCATATTAACCATTAAATAAAATCCAAGGCCTAGACCAGGGGTATCGAACCCACTAAACCAGCAATACATGTTAGCATTGAGGGTCTCGGGTCTCGCCTCTTAACCGCTCGGCTGCCTGTGTTTTGCAGAATATCAAGTCTGATATTCTCAACAGCTGAGATGATGCTTTCAGAGGGAAGCGTATATACACTCGCTGTTTACACTTGCGATTTATTTGATCATCAGAATTGCTCGGTTCAAAGAAGGCCCTGATTTTAACCCTTAAAAAAAAGTGAAAACTTTTCATGTTTATCCAATTTATGGCAAGGGTTCGAATTTCGTCATGGCATTGAGATTTTGTTTGTCTAATCATGATTAAAATCAATGCCTTTGATGGGTATAACTGTTCTGAATGCTGCGACTATTTTAACCGTATCTTCGTTCTTCGCTCTTCAAATACTTTAGTCCATATAATAGACTTCTTAGACTTAGTATACTGAATTAAGGTTTAAAGGTGGACTTAACCATTCTTCTGCATCCCACCCTTTCTTTCTTTGAAACCATTTTGAGGACATTAGCCCCAGCCGCAGGACTGAACCATAAGAAGTGACCCATCTAAGTCTAAATAGGAGTACTAATTTTCAATACGGATCTTTCAGTTTAGGATTATCCCGAGTTTTTGTTTCATACCCAACCCAAAGTAACCACCTGGAGAGAAGTCCGTGGCCCAGGTGATCCACTCGTTCCTATCTTTCTTAATATTAATTAACACACGCGCAGAAAGCATAACCAAATTGTATGCCATGTACCCCCACCGACAGAACCCATTTAAATATATTAACCTTGGAGGAGAAAATTAAAATCCGTCCACAAATTTTTTTTAATAAAAATTACACAAAAGTTCACTTTAAGTACATTACAGTCTCTGGACTTGAAAGTTAAGTTAGTCTAGGCCTTATAGTCCTTTTCCTGATGACGGAGTGTTGTCTTCTGGATGACTCCGTAGATGGGAGGATATTCCAAGTTAAGTGTAATAGTCTTTATTAAGTGTCATTCCTTAATCTTCACATTAGTTTGAACTTTACCAACCATAAAGCACAAATAAAGATAAAGAGAGCCACTGACAATTGATTTTTTTGTTAGCATCCTCTAAATTTGAAAAAGTTTTTCCTTTTCTTTAACCGTAAGAATTGGAAAGTAAAAGAAAAGTGTTGCGGTCGTTTTAAGCCGGAAATCTACGTCACATAGTTTCACCCGCTGACAGAAGAAATAGGGATTTTTCAATTACACATTGTTTCCTACTTTTGCCAGAGAACAGTAATTTGGTTTACACAGATGGACAAACTGCTAACTTGGAATCTTCACACCAAAATTGGAACAACGGAGACTAACCTCTACGATTTTGCATGCACTTCACAAATTATCTAAACTTACTTTGCACCAAATATTGGCTTTAACCTATAGGGATCTATATTGATTAGAGGTGAGGAATTCAGCTAAAGTATTCCAACCTTTACTGGATCCAATTCTTGCAATCCAAAAAAATCCGCAGTACTTCTCATTATGTTTCCAGTAAAAACCCTGCTTAACAGTGACCGATCCGATCAAATTCCGCTATCCAAGAATCCACAACTCCTTATCCCTATCATCACAATCCTCTTGTTCATCAGCATTCAATCCTAACCTTACCCAATACTCCTGGTTATCCCCTCCAAAACGGTTATTATCAAATTTCTACCTAAAATAATTGTATCCTACAACTTTGATAACATGAAATGACGTCTTAAGAGACAAGCATCCCCTCAATGAAGCACTGACTTAATTATAACGGAGAACTTAGGCTAAATTTTATCCAGTTCCTAAAAAATCTGAGGGAAATTTGCAGCTGAAAATCTAGAGAATGAAGAGTTAGCGAAAGATTTGTGTAATTTGGGTGTTCCTCAGTAGGAGGTTTTTGTTTGTATTTTCTCAAAGATGGCTGCTAAAATTAGCACCATTTTGTTTTACAACAGGTAATGTTTGGAACTCCAGCGGATGAAAGCAAGCCGCTTGTTGTTAATAAACACCACTAAAAGGAAAACAGAAATAAATCGTCAAAGAAAAGTTAAAATAAACAAGAGAGCTAAAAAAAATAATGTTGACTCATTGAATAAACAAATTAATGAAGTAAACAAGCGAAAAGAGGGAGAGGGTGGAGAGTGAGTGAGTTGAAGAAGAGTTTCGAAACTAGGCAGACAAGAGGTGAGGCCGTGACCCGAAGGGGCAATAAAACAATCGTGACTTAAACAGGAAAATAATAATAAAAAAAATCGCCATTCTCCGGTGGTTAACTAATTTCCTGTAGAATTTTTATTATTATCGGATGACGGCATTATTTTAGCTCCGAGGACGTCATTTCGGACATCTAGACGATTCATTGGATGAAATGATGATGACCTGATGGCATACATTTCGTTGCAGCTGATTAGTTACATAACCAAAATGATGAAGGCCAACCCCAATTGCTGATGGCATCACCTAGTAATTAATTGATGATTCTTATCAGATCATTTCGGACTCAAAATGCTTTTGCAGTTATGGTATGCTCATCAGTCAGTACTTTCAAGGCTCGAATCAATGGATTTGACGAGATCATCAATAAATTGGGAATAATTCAAGGGCAGATATCTCTCATACCCATCTATACCACAGTCATTCAACAAAGAGATACCAACATCATTCTGAGGGAACAATCCCAGCTTGGGCCTTGAAAAATTTTTCCTCTTTTCCACCCCAAAAAAGTCTAATGTAACACTTACGCGATTTTCCAAATGTTCTGATTGGCTTGTAATTGACATTGGCTAAGCATGGCACTGTAGAGCAAACCCAACCACCTCTTCCATAATTCTCTAAGAAAAACTGTTAAAATTAAGATTTTAGATCTAAAAGTACTTTAACCTTAATTACCACTTCGCTTAGCCCAGAAAGATCAAAGGTGTCAGAACCTAACCTACAATCCTGGAAGTAGTTCTCTTGTTACTTTCTCAGGGAGGAAAAAACCAAAGCCTGAGAGCTTTACCCAAGAGTCGCTCTCCGGAATTAAGAGTCTGATCAAAAGGACGGGTCTGGGAGAGGGAGCTTTAGAGTGAGGAGAGCTACAATAGATCCAAAGGGGTCGCAGCAGTGGCGTAGGCCTTGAGAGGCCAATTAGTCTAATCTAATCTAGACGTTCTCTCTTCAAGAAGAAGCACGCCCTTCCTATGTGCTACCCCGCATATTTCCTCATCAGCCCGGGCTTGACTTTATTTTCAAACGTTCTGTCTGAATCGTACAGGCTGTAGATAGTAGGTTGTTCCACTGGAGATACAGAAGATACGGTGGGAACTTGTCCTGTTCTGAGAGAGTTCCGCGTGTCAGATGGCTAGGAAAGGTCTCCATCAGTCGGAGGGAGGTTAGTAACCACCTGAATGGACAGTACGGTTGGCGGAGTATTCACAGATACACTCTTGAAGCTGGGCGTCACCGAGCATTTCTAATACAACAATTTAATTATGATCCTTAATCTTTATAAACACTCTTAATAACGAAAGCTTCTAAATTTGTAGAACCAGAGTAATACCAAACTCCTGGCAGACCGCAGACGGCTAATAGCCAGGCCTTATTCTGCTTTAATTCAAACTGTAAATATTGTATACAGAATAGTGTAATATGAATAAAGCGTTTATTATTATTATTATTATTAGTGCGTTGTTCCTCCAAAAAATTACAGAAAATCCGACCATGGGCACTCCAGAAGATGGTGCTCGTCGCTTTTCCGGTCCCCTTTTAAACTTTTTTACTCTCGCGTAAAAACTCATCTTCCTCTTCCTGTAGTATCTACTGCCATATCGTTTGTTTATCTGAGAGATTTTTTTTTAAAATCCGAAAGTAAAGTACTTTCTTCTTGCAGACACGCCAATCGTAAGAGCTTAAAAGGTTATGCTTACGTAAATAGTAATCGAACAGCTGTGACTGACTCTCTTTTGCAAGGTTGCCAACTAACAAAAGTTTCAATTCCCTGTATTAAGCGTCATATGTTTTGTTTATTTATTCAATGACCCTAGTATTTACCGATCTAGATGCCTATTTCCACTTTTTCTTGGTGTAAAATATGTGATTTAAAGCTGTTCTAGTCTCTAAGGAAACTACGGCGATGAGAAAATCTATACATACGTTTATTTTTTTTTATCAAATACAGATAGGTGTGACAGGTAGCGAATGAATATCCTGATGTGTTCGCACCATTGATTACATGGCCACCACCGGTAGGAGAACCTCTTTCTCACCACCTCCCCTTTCCACCTATTGACTTCCATGAAGGAGAGATTCATATTATAAAGTAACACCTGCCTCACAAACAAAATCTAAGCATTCTCTATTTATTCACCACCATAACAACAACAACAATGTGTTCCTAACCTTGGCCAACTACGTCACGGAGTCTATACGCACAATTCTCCCCCCTCCTTACACTCACTATCTCACAGACAAGAGTCAATACAATCTGATGGACGAACTGACTAGTCAGGCTCCTTTGGTTCCAGTAGAGGTCCCAAGGTTGGGTCAATTATGGAGCGTATTTTTCAATCACCTAGGGATTACAATTAAAGTGACTTGGTTTTTTGTCTAGTCACAATTTTTAACGAACTCAATTAAATGATTTTTTTTTAAATAAAAGAATCAATATAACTTAAACTAAGAAAGATTAATGGTTTTTGTTTTTTTTTTAATCTTTTATTGGAATTTACCACTGCAACGGTTGTTGCAACAAGCAAATATGGTAAAAGAAAAAAGAAATAGAAGAAAATCATGAGTGGAGAAGGCACCCAGTGGTGCCACTCCAGTAACGTGCTTTGCTTTCACGATAAGGAGTAGATCACGAGGCCATTTTCTCTTCAATCTCCTTACAGGATTACCTCTGGTAATGTGGAGGAAGATAGGTGTTCTATGAGAGGGTTAGGATGAGCTGTTTGTAGAGTGGAATGAAATTTGAGAAAATGAGTGTTAGCAAGATCTGTGTAATGAAAGGAATTTTGAGATCATTATGGATAGTGTGAGGTTAGATAAATTAGAACGGAGCTTTAAGAAGTTTTCTTAAGTATTTTTGACTGTAATGCCTGGAGGCGTAGTGAGTTGGAACGCTTAGTCGATCCCCATACTTCGATGCCGTATGACCAAATAAGTTGCAGTAACAGTAGATATAAGAGTCTTTTGTTATGTAGGTTTATTACTATTATTTTAACTCTTGAAATGGGAAGTAAGGCTAAAACGTTTATAAAAAGCGATTAAGGGCACCTCTAAGGGTGAATTTTAGCATTTTAGCGTGATGATTAGATAGATCCCTTGTAAAAATGTTAAAAGTGAATTCAATGCCTACTTTGTTACCGCTAACTTAGAAAAAAAAAAATGGCAGAACTTTGAAGGGCCCATTTCCGCAAGGGTTTTTTTTTTTTGGCGCAATTTCCAAACATCACACCAACTTTAGCCACAACAGATCCATTGGGACGCGGTGGCGTAGGCTTTTAAAGCCGCCCTACTGGAATCTAATCACACTAACTGAAGCCTTAAGATTTAGAACACTCGTGAACGGTAATAGTAATTTGAAAGTATGGTCACAACTACGCGATTGCTAGATAATATCTTTCGATTCTATTCGTCGTAGCAAGCATGTTTCCGTTTCGCGCGCGCGCGCACACACACACACACTTGCTGACTACAGTGTAAAGCGGGAAACATACGTGAAGTTACGGTGGAACCATCATAACCATCAGTTAGTTCTCTTCAACCCAGGCAGGTCTCCCTTTTTTCCAATCTTTTAAATAGTTAAGACAACCCTTTTTGGATACCTGATACCGTGACACTATCTTTAAATGTCCTACATCAATCTCTACGGGTACATTACTTCCAAGATATTTTATGCTAACAATAACCACCTCTCTGACTGCAGAACTGGATTTATGTTGAATCCAGAAAATTCCATATCTTCTTTACCAGAAGTCCCATTCCCCAGTGACACTAACTTTTTTACGTCTATTGTCAAGGTTCTAATCAAGAAATTTCTTTTAAACCCTCAGTTTGTAAAAATCGTATTTAGCGCAAAGCCTATATAACAGGCCTCCCTTCAAAACCACCACCCTCTGCAATTTAAGACAATTTTTGATTGAACAATTGATGGGACATGTTAAAATATAAAATGATTATTGTACATTTTGCTTTCACTCATCTTCCGAATAAAGAATTACAATATTTTCGATGGCGATACTAACAAAAACATCCGTTTTGAGACCTCCTTGAAATAGGTGTGTGAATACGCGTAACAGTTAGTTGGGAGAATGCACCGTAACTCAAAAACACGACAAATTGCAGTAAAATAGAAGCTTGCCATAAAATCGATTTATGTGCCACCAAGAAAGGACGAGAACAAGGTATTGTTCAGAATCAGAGCAACGGAAGTCTCACTTTGCGTCACAAAGTACCTCCAACAATTTACGTGGCGGCGGGCCTTCTTTTTTTTAAAAAAAACCTAACTTAGAGCACAAATTAAATTAAAACCCCGAAATGAAGGATGTGCAAGAATTGATGATGTAATGAAATGAAATCTATACGCACTCACTTCCTCAAAATTTATAAAAATTAAGCATATAAACTATAGCTGTGCTTGGTCTCAAAAGACAGGAGAATAAGCCACTTCTGAACTACGTAAAATCTCTACTCCAAATTGATTATTAATAATAATAATACCTCTGACAATGGATGAAAATCCGAAACCGGTTAGGATACAACGCGTTCTACACATTGGTAAAATTAATATTTGTTTTTGATACATTTTTTCTATTAAAGCAATTCATTTTTTATGGAATTTTGGGAAAGGGATAGAAATAATTATCCCTATAAATTACCAATTCATTCTAATATTCCGAAATTCAAAAAAACGAAACCTTGTGAATTGGAGCTGTGACGTAAAAGTCATGTGAGTGTGTTTTTTTTTTTTTTTTTTTTTTTTTTTTTTTTTTTATAAATATTTTATTTTAGTTCAAAAACACTATTCAAAGAAACCAACACTTAAAATGAAAGCAATAATTATAGAAAACAGCTGATAGAAGTAAAAATATTATAATAAACGAGCCAGTAACAGCTGCTGACTTGATTTATAAAATTAAGTGGGTAGTATATAACAGAGGAGGAGGTTATTATATTTTTGGCAAAATGTTTGTAATTATATTTATTTTCAACAGACACAGTGAGCCAACACCAAATCTTGACACCCATATTTACAAATATCAATTTTTGGACACACTATGAATGGTTTTTATAGTTCTCCGTGTTTAAAATGTTGAATTGGGAATTTATATATATATATATATATATATATATATATATATATAACTAGGTTCTTTTGAGGATTCAGTTTTGTTGAATCACAATAATTGGGCAATGTGTTGTTGTTGTTGTTGTTGATATTGTGATGGACTATTTCAGATAGATTTGTTAATTAAACTCAGTTTTCTTCAATCGGCTCTTTAATGTAAAAAAGTCGTGTGTTCTTCATTGAAATGGACGGAACTTGAACTAGGTGACGATCATGTATTATGATCTTTATTAGTATATAGCTATCAGAAATTCACCCCAATTTGGTGTGGCCCCCCAATGACCTCCTCATTGACCCCCCCAACAGTGTGGTTATGAGCGGCTGAATCTGTTGGCAGAATTAGGACAGAGCGTATGAAACATGCTTCTAACTCGTATTATAAAGCTTCCAGCAAAGGGATGCTGGTATTTGGATAAATCTGGACCAAACTCAAATGCAAAAAACGAATCTTACATCATTTTTGTCTCATGAAATGGGTGTACAGTCTGCTGTTGATGGGTACTTGGACACAGCTGCAAGAATCATTGTTCAGAACTGTAATCAATTGATGATTGGAAAAACCTTTGGATAAGTGCATTGAACTAAAATGGATGGAATGCATTTTTCAAAGGAAAATCTTCTTGATCCTTCACAGTCTTGCTCAGAACTTCTCTTTTGGCTCTTCTTCACGTAAATCTCAATGTTACCGTACAAGAGTAAAAAGGTCGCGGTGGCGTAAGCCTTTAAAACCGCTCTCCAAGAATCTAATCTAATCTAAGAGTTAATACATAATTTAAACCATATCTAAAAAAAATCTAGAGTAAACGTGTTAAGGATCTATTTCTTTTTCAGTTTTTTAATGTCCCTTTTGAGATCTGTTTTTCTGTTTTCAAAATGCTGCGAAGTTTATCCCGTATAAGTTTTGTTCATTCGTTACAATACATTAAGTTGTAAAAATCTATTAATTCGGATAATTGACTTTTATTTTCGTGTATATTGTCTAGTCTTTGCCCTATTCGCTTCACCATAGTACACAACTTTAAGTAGAGATGATTTAACACTTAACATAAGAAGTCTTTGAATACATATGAATTCTAGGACAATACAACGACCTTTTGTTCGACCAGGATGGCAGCCCCTCAACTGTCCCACCCCAAAACAAATAGTAATTATGAGAGGTTATGGTTTTAGAAGGTTATTTTATTTATTTATTTTTGGAAGCCATCTTAGTTAAGAACTGTCTTATCTTCCACGACTTCCTGCTCAGACGTCAGACCTCTAAACATAACATCCTCTGTTTTTAACATCCATCCAGATGGGCGTAAACCTCAAGCAAGGGAGTCAAGTGGAAGATCCAATACACTCTAAACGGCTAAGAAAATGTTTTTATTTGTATTTTTTAAAGACTATAGATCCTGACTGATCCATCACATCGCTGAAAGTAACCTCTAAAGGCTCAGTATTACTTAGCTGCTCTAAGTACACATTTAACAGCTGTTATTTATTTATTTTTGGAAGCCATCTTAGTTAAGAACTGTCTTATCTTCCACGACTTCCTGCTCAGACGTCAGACCTCTAAACATAACATCCTCTGTTTTTAACATCCATCCAGATGGGCGTAAACCTCAAGCAAGGGAGTCAAGTGGAAGATCCAATACACTCTAAACGGCTAAGAAAATGTTTTTATTTGTATCAGGACTATAGATCCTGACTGATCCATCACACCGCTGAAAGCAACATCTAAAGGCTCAGTATTTCTTAGCTGCTCTAAGTACACATTTAACAGCTGTTATTTATTTATTTTTTAAGAAGCCTTCGAGGGGGGATCAGTCTACTTAATCTATGATTATAAAAATTGATATAATAACTTTTTAAAGGTTAAATATTCTTTGCCTCAGTACTTAAAGCAAAAAACTAGCAATGTGATATTAAACCTACAAACATACTAGTTGTGTCAAAGATCGTAAAAACTGTGACGACAAAATATAATAAAATACAGGTACAGATACAGAATGCTGTAAATTTAGTAGTGGGGGAGATATACTATGTCATCTTGATGGGCCAATGTTTTTCAAGTGTCCTTTATACTTATAGGATAAGAATATATAATACAGTCCTTACAGTAAATTTTTATATACTACACTGTATACTAGATTTTTATATACTACACAGTAAATATATTGTGACTAAATCAATGTTTAGTTGAATGGATAGTAACTTTAAACAAGATGCCCTTCCCATTTAGCCCAAAGCAGTGAATTCTAAAAATCTGGCATTAAAACCCACATGATTACCTCGGACTCCAATTTATTACAAAAATCATTTCTGGAATGTTAAAGAAAACAGCTGCGTCCACGAGGAGCATTGCTGGGTGTACGGTAATGAACTGGCGATTGATGGAAATAGGTTCCATCGTTTCATCTAAACTGTAAATGGAAAGAATTACTTCGAATGCAAACTCGAAGAAAAGCACCTCTTTCTCTGTCCCGCATTAAGGGTTCGCAGCCAGCCCGACTGATTTGGATAACATTGCCACAACTGGAAGAGCTACTTCACACACAATGGATGAAATGCCATCGTAGGGCGCCGAAAAAACCCGAAAAGAAACCTCCAATCAAAAGGTGGGCATGTAGATGGTTTCTTAACAGGTAGAAATCAAAGGTAAAAACCCACAACCCGTTAATACACAGAACCTTTATACCATTGAATCTAAGTTCACCAAAACTGGCTTAAAATTTCTTTTTCCATTATATAAGTAGCAAGTTGAAAATTAGAAGTAGAAAAAATCAGGAATTGTACACTCTCTTCACGGATCCTGATATAGTAAAAGTAATAAAGCTTGGTAGACTGCGATGGGCAGGACACGTAGCTAGTACGAGTGAAGATGAGATTCCTAAGAAAGTGCTGGAAGGAAACATGCAAGGATCCAGGAGGGTAGGCAGACCAAAGCTGCGCTGGGAGGATAGTGCGGCAAAGGATGCTGCATGTATGTTAGGATTCCGAAACTGGAGGGCGGCTACGCAGCAAAGAGACGCCTGGTGGGCACGTCTTGAGGAGGCCAAGATTCTGCATGAGTTGCAGCGCCAGTTAAGGAGAAGAAGTTGAAAACTACAATAATTTTAACAGGCAACATTTTTATTCCATAACTTGATTCTTTATGGAATACCTAAAATAGCAAAAAAAAATTCTAAACTATTATTTAAATACAAATTATTAGCATTAAAAATCCTAATGGCGGATCGAATAAGTGGGCGTGTATACTCGCCAATCACAAGCGTAGGAGGTAGGGGGTAGACCATGCTCCAATAACACGCCCACAAACCACTTCTACCTTCCGCCATTACGACTTTTTAGGCTTATTTTTCTTACCAGAAATATACTCTAGAATTTTTTCACTATTTTTTCTTGCATAGGTATTTAATAAAGAATGAAATTATGCAAAAACCAAAATAAATTATTTTGAAGATTTATTTTACGTTTCACCTTCAACGACTACGATTTATGAATGAATATAGAATATGTTTCATTTAAATTATATTGTGCCTAATTTTGTTTTGTACAAACGGGATGGTCGAAATATAACAGTTCCGAGTTTAAAATGGCTTGTTGAATTACTCGCCGATTTCTAAGAAGTTCATATCGCTAGGAAAATGAATTCTTTCGCGAGAAGTAAGCCAACCGTCTTTAACAGCGATTTGAAATAATAATAATAAAAATAAAAAACTCATTAAACTGTAGTAATTTAAATAATAATAGCCATTACCAAGCAGTAGCAATGCTACTCTCACACTAATTCCCATCCCATCTTCCGGTAATACTGCAGTCTGCGCATGTCCACGTACCACGACCAAGTTTCTTATTACTATTTACTGTTAGGTGTTTGTACTTCTTCATGCAAGAGTATCAAGTTATAAAGTATTTCTAACGTTACAACTGATCTAAGATATTAAATGATTATGTATCATTTTTCAAGGACTCAAAAGATTCATTCTTTGGATACACCTTGAACTAGAGGGAATTAGGAAAATGGTTTTCCCCCAATAAGGAGTTTTTTTTTTTAAGGAGAGGTATACATTCCCAAGGGAATGTGTTGGGAGAGTCTACGATATTGTAGGGGAGGACCGAGGAGATCGGAGAGGCTTTCATTCCGGAGAGGATGGTGAGAAATAAGAACAAAGTTAGCCTTAGATCCCTTAAACATTCCCCACTGAATCCCACAATCAATACTTCCGTTTAACTGCACTAAAAAAAGGAAAAAGAGGTCATAAAATCTCTACTTAAATTTTTATTCAAAAATCGCGTGTTCAGCCCCCCCCCCCACTAAAACCATCAAATAATAAACCATTTAAATTCTTCTAGTTTTTCAGACAGAGGTGTTAAACTAAAGAATTCGTCAAAATTAAAAATCCGCATGAAGCACGCCGAGGTAGATGTTTTCCTCTAGGATGGTCACCTGAAGTCTACTAAATATGGATCCATGTTCGTCACGCTACTTCTATTTAAATTCATAAATCGTTATTTTATTTATTTATTTTTTAAGATTTGATAAATTTAATAGGTTTTAAACATAAAACAATATAAAAAGAATTTTCATTTCTTGCTACATAGCACCTAGATATCTGCAAGTTAGCTAATGGATGTAACTCTTGCTATTAATTGGGTCGTAGCTCTGTATGATGGATTTTGGCCGAACAGTTCCGGAAGCAATGCAACGTCAGCAATAATATGGATTATAGAGATTTCGAGTTTCATTTTAATTTTTTCTATTCACGCTGGTTCAGCCGTGATGTACATTATGAATTGATTGACTTTAGTAGAACCGCCTATTCATGAAAGTAAGAAACCAAAGGCATTCTTTGGGGACACCCAACAGACTCTGATTCACTCGCGAATGTTGCCTTGTGACGTTAGACACCTTTATTTCTTTTTAACCAAAGAACGAGGGTTGGTTGAAAGGTAGATTAGTTTCAGAAAGAATGGCTATTTACTAACTTCTAAGCGTTTTCTTTACTTACATGCACATACAATATTCGAACAATGTTAACTTTTAAATCAGGCAGCGTTTTTTTACGACCTAATCCAAGGGATGGTTGGCACAGAGGCGTAACTGAGCCAAAAAGGGTTCCCCTTTGATAACTCGTTGAACAGAGTTTCGACCGGAAGTAGTTTTTGAGAAATCCGAGATAGACTGACACAAGAGCTAAAGAAAATAAGCCAGAAATGGACTAAAGGTGTCTCCTGCCCTGCTAAGAGTTAGTAAAAGTAATGACCCCCTGGAACTGGACGCCTTAAATAATGGCAGCCCCACATATCTTGTTTGATCGAGTGACAGTCAACAGTTTGCGATTTCAGGTCTATGAATCCAGAGAAGAAATGCTATCTATTTTCAAATATCAAAAATTAAATAGAAATATTTGCTTATTCAGTCAGCAAGTGAGACGGAAATCTAAGTGAAGTAGAAATCTCTACACCAACCTGAGTGATTGCGCTCTGGTGATGGCTGAAATTCCGAAACCAGTCAGGAAAGCAAAAAAAAAACCAAAAAAAAACCTGCGTTCTACGAGGGATAAAACCAAAAGATATTATCAAGGCGGACCTAACTACATTTTCCACCAATAAAAATTTGGCTCGACCAATAATAAATAGTTTTAACTGTTACTAGCTCAACAGGAAGTGGTCTTTGGCTGCGATTACAGGGGAAAACAGGACTAAATCCAAACCCCCTCAAACACTAGACTTAAAAGACCGAACTAAACAGACGCTATCGACTACTTAAAAGACTTTTAGACGAACGATCAAAACTCTCTCTGAACAACAAAAGACTAATTTATACTACTATTTTGAAACCCATCTGGGCGTATGGAATAGAGCTGTAGGGTTCAAACAAACGCTCAAATCTCCACAAGATTCAATCTCTACAATCTAAAATACTTCGAACTATTGTACACGCTCCTTTTTATGTCTCCAACCTGGACTATACACACTGACCTTAACATTCTTTTTGTCACACAAGTTGCTAAAACAAGATACAGAAAACTCCACTTCAACCAGCAATCTCATAATATAAATCCTCTAGCCTAAAAGACTCTTTCTTCAAGAACACTCCCTGACAACCTGGACAAGACGCCTTAAGAGACAGTGGCCTCGTGATATCTCCTCTAAAGTGAAGAGAGCGACTAATAGCCTAATATTTTGGAGCGTTACCACTGACTGGGTAACTTCTCCACTTGTATACCTTTGTAATTTATAGTTCTGTTATCACTGTTACTTATAGCGCGAATGCGCTGATTGTAACAAAAATAAATGCCAAAAAAAAAATCAGTATTATTAGCAAAGTAGGGAGGTATGTTTAATGTACGGCCTGGTGGTGAACATTGACGGGGTGAATGGAGGCCTCCGAAAGAACGAAGAACTCAAGAAACTATACGGAGAACCCGACATTGTAGTTACTTGTATCAAAAAAGGCAGGCTGAGGTGGCTCTCGGCCATGTTAAACGGATGCCCCATCACTGAGTTCCTAAAAAAGTACTATATGGACACCCGGGAGGCGCAAGACCGTAGAGATCGTCCCAGGATAAGATGGTTAGATGACGTAGAAAGAGATCTGCGAAAGGTGGGTGTTAGAAGATGGCGCCTAAAAGCCGAGGATAGGGAAGAGTGGCACTCTCTCTTAAATGAGGTCCAGGTCTTGCTATAGGACTGTAGCACCATGGGAAGGAGAAGGAGGGAGGTAAGTTTAAGCTCAAAAAAAAATACTCATTGAGCTTAAGCTACAACAAAGTTGAGAACTTACTAATACAATAAAAATCGAGGAAGATGTTGAGAGAGAACATGATGAAATGAAGTGGTAAGTGGTGTCAATTAGAGAAAGGTCATCACCAGTGAGTTTGAAGATAAGGGCCGATAATATAGAAGGCAGAGGCTGACAATACATAGGGCTGTTGACATTTATAGATTACTCAATATATTCAACACTGACCTTGCTACCAGCTGAGTATTAATTTGGTGCTAATAAGAAATATCTCACTAATACTGACCGGCCAATGGAATGCATTCTCTCCATCATGGAGTACCTTCATCAGCTTCCCTCCTCTCCACCCACCTTCAAGGTATTACATCATCAAATTATGGCCAATTATTATTGGCTAGCATGGTAAAAAGTTCCCAAAGAAAACTTCAATGGATCAATGAACCAAACTGGGGCCATTACGTCAACTAACAAACACAAGGACATCAATTCGAGGGAAGGGGCAAGAACAATTTCATGTGAATTTTGTTGCTGTTAAATTTGTTGCCATTTTATTGGTTAAACAATCCTTACTCACTAACAAATAGAGAATTGGGGCCACCAACGATGAGAAGCTTGGACAACTTCTGAGAGAAGTCCGACTCAGTCTCGTAGTTGCGTCATAAATTAGATGTTCGCCAAGAAGGAAAATAAATAAACTGTATCTAATTAGAGCATTTTCTCACAGTATAAATAGAGCTGGAGATTTATATTATAATAGAAATATTACAAATTAAAATTAATTCCATTAGAATCTTGCAAATATTCGATCTTAGCTATTGGTACGATGCTAAATAAAGACAGTTTTACAGCTGTTTACTACAACAGCACATACACCTAGAAAGAATCACCTCAAGGCTCTACACACCAAAGTGCTGCTATTTCAATAGAATATCTGTTACAAAATAGTTACTGGAAAAGCCATCAATTTTTTTTTTGGAAATTTGAAAATGGTTATTGTTTAAAAAACTTTGAATCATTAAATTCCTGGTGTTCTTCTACACAGTTCATTTTGAAATATTTTTTTTCCTTTGGGAACACTTCTAAGCGATAAACTTGTTTGGGCTTTTCAGTGTAATGTAGCTGACTTATCGGATTGAGGATTAAATAGGTTTTCCGAAATAACAAATTTGAAAAAGGAAGTGGTTGATCGGAAAAACTTTTTCAGAGATTTTTCTTTAAATCGTATAGATTGCTCTATAATATGGCCGAATGACTCCAGCTATAAAGCATAACAATATTTGATTTTCTCAAGACATCTCTACAACAGGATTTAACAGGCAAACCTTTACATAGACAAACTCTACACAGTTTAAGGAGGAGATATGATCCTGGTGTTGGATAAAAACGTCATAAATAGGGGGAAAAACAGATATATTTTGACGTCGACTGATTTTTAGTAAAAACAAATTTTAAGTTTCAAGTAAATATAAAATGACGTAAACTGTTGTAACAGGTGTGAGTGAGTATTCAGATTTGATTTTTCGATCTGTTTTTCTCGCTTTTTTTTCACAGGAATGTCCGGTTTAAACGACAACCTTATAATTAAAAAAAATAGTCAAATCAGCTGTTTTGATTATTTGCACGACTTGTAATTAGTACTAACGGTAAATATTAACCGGAAATACATACGTGCAATGGTGTTCTTTATTTCAGGGTCTTTGTACTTTGGCCCTATTTGCTACATCAACTTTAAACTAAGCACGTCAAATACCTTGGATCAACTTTGGACAACAAACTGATCTTCTCTAAATACGTTCTGGACAATGCGAACCCCGGTAAAACAGTTTGTAAGACTCTCACCAGACTTGAAGACTGATTGTACTGAACTCCATCTCCTCTAGATCAGTCTAGAGGAGTTGATCATCAAGTCTATGCCTGAGAGCCTGACCTAAAGTAGTAACATCAAGCAACTGCAGAGCTGATTTCTCAGAATGACAAATTTCTCTCCTCCATGTATTAGAAAATTGATTCCCTTCATTAAGATACGAGGTGTGGCTATTAAATAACGAGACTGATGCTGCTACAGAAGAACTATGAATGCGCCAAATCTTAACGACCGACAGTAACTGCGCAGCGTAAAGCCTTCTCTTTCGATTGCACGTGTCTCACGTGTTTGTAGAGAAATCTGTCTGACCGGAACCGTCGTTTGTGTAAGAGGTGTTAGTTTCGTTTTGCCGAAAACATGTGATACTACACATGTACGTAGTAGAGCAACGAATAGTCGTGAAATTTCACATCAAAACTTGATAAAACCGCTACTGAAACTTATCTTTTATTAAAAGAAGTTTTTTGGCGATGAATGTTAATTACGTGCGCAAGTTTTTGAGTAGTTCAAGCGTTTCCTAGATGGCCGAGAGGACGTCGGAGATGATGACCGCCCGGAGTCACCCTTCCACGTCCAAAACAGACGTGAAAATATCGTTTATAATTGATCAACATTACTACCGTGAGGTGCTTGCTCAACTCCGTGAAAGAGTAAGGGAAAAAAACGACCCGATTTGTGGAAGAACAAGTCACGGGGTTCTCCATCCAGACAAATGCGCCGGCTCACACTGCATTGTCTGTCAAGACGTTTTCTAGCCAAGTAAAACATCCCAATTTTAGGCCATCCGCCTTATTCACCTGGCCTGACCACATATGACTTTCGTTTGTTCCCTAAAGTCAAATCTGCATTAAAAGGAACACGATTTCAGCTGAGTTGAAGCTGAGTGAAAGAAAAAGCAGCACGCGTCATGCACGGAGCTCACAGAAGAAGTAAATGACTTCCAGCACTGTTTCCGAACAATGGTAAATTCGCATGGAGCGTTTTAGGGATAGGGGAGGGGTGTATATTGAAGGTGATAATAACTAAATATGTATAAATTTAAAATGAAATGTCTTACAGCAATAGTCTCGTTATTTTCCATAACCACACCTCGTATGTTCCATAGTCTCCGTTCACTCTTTACCCAAAACCGTTTGCCGAAATTCCTTTCCACCCTAGATTATCATCCTACCCAATCATCCTACCAAGAAAAGGATGTCCTACTCTAACTTTCTTCCCTAGCAACAGGTTTTTTCTATCCTTTTTCCCTGCAGATTGTATCCTTATCCCATCTAACACCTAAGTGTTCCCTAAACTGTAATGAAGGTTTCAATAATATAAATACATTGGTACTTCTATTTTTTTGTGGTAAATAATTGTATATATTTAATAATCAATTTGATCTTATATTTAACTTTTAAAGTAGTGTAATATATTTTGGTATCTAAAGGGATGCCACGATAGTGTCTCTTACTATATAAAGATAACTTGCAAAATAGTTTTCAAAAAAGATTTACGAACAAGTTGATAGTAGTGTCAGTCAATGTGAGGTAGAATCGTAACAATGTCACGGTCAAATATTTTCGCCAAAACAAAAAAAAAAAGGTAACAAAAAATGTGGTAATGGGAAGGAAGTAGCGACTTGCCAGACAGGTTGTACTAGTAGAGGCTGCCACAGCCACCACAATCGAGTGCACTCAACTTTAACATAAGGGGGGGTGTCGGTCGGTCGCTTGTGAGCTACCTGGGCAGATAACCTGGCCCGTGATTCCAAATGATTGAATCAAAAACATAACTTATTCTGTAATCCATTGATGTTAGTTAGTTTAGTTTATTTCTAATTACTATGGGGGAGGGTCGGTAGTAATAATATATTACATTAAATAGATAAAATAAATAAAATACACAAAAATAAATTAAATAAAGACTCACGATGATGTAGTTATTCAAAAAAAGATGGCCACTTTTAAAATTAGTTGTTTGATTTTTAGAAATCAAAATTAAAATCAGCTATTATATGATTTGTCCTTAAGAAAATCTCAGTTCAATATTTCCTCCAATAGAAGCACAAAGTTTGAAAACAAAAAAAATCACAAACACAAGTTAGTTTTCTAGATAATAATCTCGAGATACTGTCGAGATTATTTATTATTATTTTTTTTTAAAGCAACAAAACTCACGTTTTAACAGTGAAAACCAAAATCAGATAACAACCAAAAAACTTAGAAATACACTCTTTTTGAAAAGTAATACAATACTATGTGGACTGTGGTAAACTGAAGAATAGAGAAACGTGGTAAACACTGTATAGACCGGTGAGACAAGGGAATATATCCAAGAACAGACAGACAGACCAACGGCGCGACTTCGTGTTTATGATGCAAAGGTGAGGGAGGAGAAATATACACAAACACACAGACGACACACACCTAGTGAGTGGGGGCAGTGAGGAGAGTAGGGGTAAAGCGAGTTAATGTTCTATCTGAGCCCCCCACCATCGCGTCCACCAGTAGGGACGGCTATTTAAGAGTGGTAGTCACAGTATTTGTGTTGGTAGATCGCGGTTTGGATGCGGAGCTGGTCATCCTCATCATCAACGGACACATCACGCTATATGTTCGTGCATCACGCACGGCTCTCTTTCTCAGCACAGCATTTGGAAGCGTGCCGCTTACTTTCTCTTACTCTTCACAGCAGAAGGAAGTCAGGCTACATCAATTTTCCGACTTTTTCTTTTACAGAAAATTTGGGATTCCCCCTGGTAAACCTTGTTAAGGTCGTTCCTGAGAGTAATGTTGGTAAAGTTTCCCTCTAATGTAACCTTAAAGTGTAATGAGCGGCCCCATTTACCTGTGTAATAGCAATAGGAATTAAGTAAGTAGAGTACCAAATGTGACGTGGATCACGAAATGTGTAGCAAGGAAAAGAAAAAGCTAATACAGTTTAGAGTAATTGTGTAGCGCGGATCTTAAGAAAAAGATCCTCGGAGGATAGGCCAGAAAGCTGACTGCATGGCGACGATTACCCAAAGACTCTAAAATACGAGAGGGAATCCAGGACAATGAATACAGGGCGTAAATTCCTTCTCCACAGTGTGAAACCAGCCCATTCCCATTAACACAAAACGTAGACGTACCTGGTAGCAAGGATGCCTTTTATTACTGGGTTCAATTCCCGGTCTAGGCCTTGAATTTTATTGAATGCTATATATGAGAACTTTGTAGTTAAGTAAAGGGTGGGGCAAAAGGTATGAACCGGTTTTAAAGGGATGTAAAACAATTCAACTTACAGAAATTATGTTTATATTGTTTAATTCAGTACAGAATCTAGTTTTTTACATTAAGTTTGAAAGATGAAATCACGTAGGTGGCGGCCGTCAGCCGCGATGCACTCTTGAAGGCGAATTCTGTAGTTTTCCACCGCTCTTCTGCACATTTCGATGGGTATTGCCGTAACTTCCTCTATGATTCTGTCCTTAAGTTCTTCCTGGGTATGTGGACGATGTTTAAAAACTTTTTCCTTTATGTACCCCCCAAATTCAACATTTATCAGCAGTGACGAGGCCCACTTCCACCTGTGTGGAGCTGTTAATAAACAGAATTTTCGCTATTGGGCTACGTGATATCATCTTTCAAACTTAATGTAAAAAACTAGATTCTGTACGGAATTAAACAATATAAACATAATTTCTGTAAGTTGAATTTTTTCGTTTTACATCCCTTTAAAACCGGTTCATACCTTTTGCTCCACCCTGTATGTTTGTTAGTCGCCTCCGATACCTAATTAGGGTTTCTGGATGTAAAGCTCGCCGGAAGAAAAAAGGCCATTATTCCCTTTTTTACAAGTACCTGGTGCCTGTAAACCTCAGAATGATTTGATGAAATGTTGATTATATTTGGTCCACCTAAATACTCTAAAGTATCTCATTTTTCAAATGAACTTTCCCAAATTATGTTTTCCCTTGGACCAAATTTTTGACAATGATCCACTTTTCGAATCTTTTTTGGGAATATACAGTTGAAGTTTCCCCACTTTATTTTTGGAGTATGAACATTATTTTACTAAAAGAGAAAAACGAGTCAAACCGGAAATAATGTACTGTGTACAAAAAATCTACCACCTTATCATACCCTTTAGAAGGGGACCTGATGTCTCCAACCATATTTAATATTGTCTTAGAGGTGATAATGAGAAGGCTATCAGTCAATCTGGGCGAGAATTAGTACACTAGGATGGTACAGGTGTTAGCCTATGCTAATAACGTGGCTTTATTGGCAAGATCTCAAGCGGAGCTAAAGGCGACATTCTTGGAAAATGGAGGCAGCGGCTAAAGAGTTTGGATTGGAGGTTAACTGCCAGAAAACCAAATATCTGGTTGTGACAAGGAAGAGAAGGATATAAGGTTGGAAAACTTTGGAGACTGAAGCTCAGGGCCTTCATGGGCTGCAATGGCCAGAGAGTAGTAGTAGTGTACCTTTAGATCAAGGTACGAGGTCTGTAAATTAAATAATGAGACTGATTTTTTTAAAATTTTTTATTCAAAAAGAATTACAATTCTATATTGTCACCTTCAAAATAACTTCCTTCTGAAACCATACAGCGCTGGAGACGTTTCTTCCACTCCTCATAGCAGTGCTCGAACTCCGATACTGGAATAGCCTTCAGCTGGTCGCGGTTACAGCCGTTTGAATGTTTTCGACTGCCCTAAAATGAGTTCCCTTGAGGTGATTTTTCCTACTTTGGGAAGAGAAAAAAAGTCACAAGGACTCAAGGCAAGCGAATAAGGAGGCTGTGGAGCCACAGGAATGTTTTTACTGGCCAAAAACTCGTTTATTGAAATTCATCAAGAACAAGTGGGTGTTGCATCACGTTTAATGCTCCTTGTCACACAGCAATTTCAATAAACCTTAAGGGAACTCATTTTGGGACAGTCCGAAAACATTCAAACGGCTGGAACCGCGACCAGCTGAAGGCTATTCCAGTATCGGAGTTCGAGCACTGCTATGAGTGGAAGAAACGTCTCCCAGCGATGTGTGGCTTCAGAAGAAAGTTATTTTGAAGGTGACAATATAGAATTGTAATTCTTTTTGAATAAAATTTTTTTTAAAAAATCAGTCTCATTTCTTAATTTACAGACCTCGTATGTCTGAATCGAGAGTCCATGTCTTTTGTAAAGCCGAGTTGTATGCATATACAGATATCTAAGTGTATCCAACTAAATCGATAAGGCATTGTTTTTGTGCAGGTGCATTTCGAAACGATAACTTTTGTACTAATTTAGCATTATTTAAACCAAAATAACTCAAAAAAAGGAACCAAAGGGATCAAAAATATTTGGGTATAAATTTTGTTCTAGAGAGAAGCGCGGAACACAAATAGGTTTTCCTGCCAGAGGAAGGAAATGAGAACAAAAAAAATAAAGGAAGAGAACTGACACACTCGTGTAAGAAACATACCAAAAGATAATGTTCGACGACAATGACCTCACGTAGCTACTTATACAGTAAGGAGTCCCGTTAATATCGTGGCAAGAATTTCAAAATTGAATAATAAGTAATTAACACGAAAATACCACACTACAGGAACATCTTTCTGGAACTGTTCGTTTTTCCTTCGCAAAAGGGCGTCTATTTTATTCAACTTAGAGCCATATTTGTTGTCTCTTAATGAAACTTTTCTTTGTAACCTCTCAGCCGGATTTGAGACGAGGATCTGGCCGGAAAGTGTTAGGAATTAGAGAAGTGTTGAGGATTTCAAAGTTCCGGACAACTTTGTAAGGGGGAGATATAAAGAGCAAAGTACTTATATGAACTTACTCTAGAAAAATTCACTTGCTTCAAGAATGAAAACAGAAAGCCTTCCTGACTAGATCAGTTGGATCTAAAAGTAAGCCTTTAAAGCCAACTAAATAAGGGAAAATGATTATGGTCTAAGGCCACAGTATCCAGAAATGCAGGAAAAAATAAAATAAAGCTCTCAAACTTGATGGCATCCTACCAGGGGTTTGATAAGGGCGCCGCAGAGCAGGAAGTATAAATAAGAACTAGCCCATTAGCTCAACTTTACTACAAAAATGAAATATTTCTGTCATCTAACTTCCTCAGAACAAAAGAACTTCAGTAAAATTGAAAATAAGGTTAGGCCCGTAGTACTGGGATAACATCGTTGATTTTATCCGTCATCACAGCATCCCTGAAGGGTTTTGGACCCTTTCAATCTTCAATCAGTTTGGTCTGTCTAGAGTATTCAACTTGACTTACATTTCCGTCTCACAGTACACCAAGATTCCACTTAGCGATGAAGATGTATAAAAAGAAATCCCAATAAGAAAAACCAAAACTGTTAATTACTTGGTTGGTTTAAGATTAAAAAAAAAAATTAAATATAAGCAGAATAAAGCCGGAGTAAGAAGATAAGATAAGATGATGGTACTAGCAGAAGCACCATAAGAGATCTGAAGACGCGGTATTGCCACATCTCCGGGGCTGTATAATATACAAAAGGGGTCTGTCATTAGGTGAGTACGTGCACATGCAACGTTGCCACCACAGCTGCATGTCCATCCGACCATCCTCAATACATATACACATACACTCTCAGGTACATACACAAAACATTATATAATCACAAATAAACAAAAAAAATAAATAAATAAGGAGAAGTAGGCCTTTGAGTTAGCGCCCTTTCCACCATTCAAGTCCCCTTTTACAAACTTCTATCCCAGTGGTTCTTAACC
Source organism: Rhodnius prolixus (assembly GCF_049639745.1). Lineage (NCBI taxonomy): Eukaryota > Metazoa > Arthropoda > Insecta > Hemiptera > Reduviidae > Rhodnius > Rhodnius prolixus. Next base: position 8,793,971 of record NW_027411592.1, on the reverse strand, counting down.
TTTTCATAGACGCAGAACACAATTATATGTATATATTTTTCTCGCGCAACACTAACATTAAATAATTTGAAAATCGATATTTAGCAAAAACTTAAAATTAAATTCAAATTAAAAAAAGGAACAATTTTTTGTTTTCGTATTTTTCCTAAGTTTCTAAATTTCAATACATATAAAATTAAATGTATACCGGTTAAGAACCACTGCTTTATATCTTCTAAAATTATAGATCTGGGCACAAAGTAACTATAGTTTATAATTGAGAAAAACAAAGTGTACAAAAGAAAAAAAATTCATACGAATACGTGGTTCACAGTGAGAGATATAGAACGGCCATAATTTTACAGATTTTCATGACCCAAAAAATTTTCAACCCTTTATATCTTCTACATTTATAGATCTGAGCACAAAATAACTATAGTTTATAATTGAGAAAAACAAAGTGTACAAAAGAACAAAATTTCATACGAATACGTGGTTTACAGTGGAAGATGTAGAACGGCCATAATTTTACAGAATTTCATGACCCAAAAAATTTTCAACCCTTTATATCTTCTACATTTATAGATCTGAGCACAAAGTAACTATAGTTTATAATTGAGAAAAACAAAGTGTACAAGAAAACAAAATATCATACGAATACGTGGTTCACAGTGGGAGATGTAGAAAGGCCATAATTTTACAGAATTTCATGACCCAAAAAATTTTCAACCCTTTATATCTTCTACATTTATAGATCTGGGCACAAAGTAACTATAGTTTATAATTGAGAAAAATAAAGTGTACAAGAGAACAAAATTTCATACGAATACGTGATTCACAGTGGGAGATGTAGAACGGCCATAATTTTACAGAATTTCATGACCCAAAAAATTTTCAACCCTTTATATCTTCTACATTTATAGATCTGGGCACAAAGTAACTATAGTTTATAATTGAGAAAAATAAAGTGTACAAGAGAACAAAATTTCATACGAATACGTGATTCACAGTGGGAGATGTAGAACGGCCATAATTTTATAGAATTTCATGAACCAAAAAATTTTCAACCCTTTATATCTTCTACATATATAGATCTGGGAACAAAGTAACTATAGTTTATAATTGAGAAAAACAAAGTGTACAAGAGAACAAAATTTCATACGAATACGTGATTCACAGTGGGAGATGTAGAACGGCCATAATTTTACAGAATTTCATGACCCAAAAATTTTCAACCCTTTATATCTTCTACATTTATAGATCTGGGCACAAAGTAACTATAGTTTATAATTGAGAAAAACAAAGTGTACAAAAGAACAAAATTTCATACGAATACGTGGTTCACAGTGGGAGGTATAGAACGGCCATAATTTTACAGAAATTCATGACCCAAAAAAATTTCCACCCTTTATATCTTCTACATTTATAGATCTGGGCACAAAATAACTATAGTTTATAATTGAGAAAAACAAAGTGTACAAGAGAACAAAATTTCATACGAATACGGGATTCACAGTGGGAGATGTAGAACGGCCATAATTTTACAGAATTTCATGACCCAAAAAATTTTCAACCCTTTATATCTTCTACCTTTTTAGATCTGTGCAGAAAATAACTATAGTTTTTAATTGAGAAAAACAAAGTGTACAATAGAACAAAATTTCATACGAATACGTGGTTCACAGTGGGAGATATAGAACGGCCATAATTTTACAGAATTTCATGACCCAAAAAATTTTCAACCCTTTATATCTTCTATATTTATAGATCAGTGCACAAAATAACTATAGTTTATAATTGAGAAAAACAAAGTGTACAAAAGAACAAAATTTCATACGAATACGTGAATCACAGTGGGAGATGTAGAACGGCCATAATTTTACAGAATTTCATGACCCAAAAAATTTTCAACCCTTTATATCTTCTACATTTATAGATCTGGGCACAAAGTAACTATAGTTTATAATTGAGAAAAATAAAGTGTACAAGAGAACAAAATTTCATACGAATACGTGATTCACAGTGGGAGATGTAGAACGGCCATAATTTTACAGAATTTCATGACCCAAAAATTTTCAACCCTTTATATCTTCTACATTTATAGATCTGGGCACAAAGGAACTATAGTTTATAATTGAGAAAAACAAAGTGTACAAAAGAAAAAAATTTCATACGAATACGTGGTTCACAGTGAGAGATGTAGAACGGCCATAATTTTACAGATTTTCATGGCCCAAAAAATTTTCAACCCTTTATATCTTCTACATTTATAGATCTGAGCACAAAATAACTATAGTTTATAATTGAGAAAAACAAAGTGTACAAAAGAACAAAATTTCATACGAATACGTGGTTTACAGTGGAAGATGTAGAACGGCCATAATTTTACAGATTTCATGACCCAAAAAATTTTCAACCCTTTATATCTTCTACATTTATAGATCTGGGCACAAAGTAACTATAGTTAATAATTGAGAAAAACAAAGTGTACAAAAGAACAAAATTTCATACGAATACGTGATTCACAGTAGGAGATGTAGAACGGCCATAATTTTACAGAATTTCATGACCCAAAAAATTTTCAACCCATTATATCTTCTACATTTATAGATCTGGGCACAAAGTAACTATAGTTTATAATTGAGAAAAACAAAGTGTACAAAAGAACAAAATTTCATACGAATACGTGGTTTACAGTGGAAGATGTAGAACGGCCATAATTTTACAGAATTTCATGACCCAAAAAATTTTCAACCCTTTATATCTTCTACATTTATAGATCTAAGCACAAAGTAACTATAGTTTATAATTGAGAAAAACAAAGTGTACAAGAAAACAAAATTTCATACGAATACGTGGTTCACAGTGGGAGATGTAGAAAGGCCATAATTTTACAGAATTTCATGACCCAAAAAATTTTCAACCCTTTATATCTTCTACATATATAGATCTGGGCACAAAGTAACTATAGTTTATAATTGAGAAAAACAAAGTGTACAAAAGAAAAAAATTTCATACGAATACGTGAATCACAGTGGGAGATGTAGAACGGCCATAATTTTACAGAATTTCATGACCCAAAAAATTTTCAACCCTTTATATCTTCTACATTTATAGATCTGGGCACAAAGTAACTATAGTTTATAATTGAGAAAAATAAAGTGTACAAGAGAACAAAATTTCATACGAATACGTGATTCACAGTGGGAGATGTAGAACGGCCATAATTTTATAGAATTTCATGAACCAAAAAATTTTCAACCCTTTATATCTTCTACATATATAGATCTGGGAACAAAGTAACTATAGTTTATAATTGAGAAAAACAAAGTGTACAAGAGAACAAAATTTCATACGAATACGTGGTTCACAGTGGGAGATGTAGAACGGCCATAATTTTACAGAATTTCATGACCCAAAAATTTTCAACCCTTTATATCTTCTACATTTATAGATCTGGGCACAAAGTAACTATAGTTTATAATTGAGAAAAACAAAGTGTACAAAAGAACAAAATTTCATACGAATACGTGGTTCACAGTGGGAGGTATAGAACGGCCATAATTTTACAGAAATTCATGACCCAAAAAAATTTCCACCCTTTATATCTTCTACATTTATAGATCTGGGCACAAAATAACTATAGTTTATAATTGAGAAAAACAAAGTGTACAAGAGAACAAAATTTCATACGAATACGGGATTCACAGTGGGAGATGTAGAACGGCCATAATTTTACAGAATTTCATGACCCAAAAAATTTTCAACCCTTTATATCTTCTACCTTTTTAGATCTGTGCAGAAAATAACTATAGTTTTTAATTGAGAAAAACAAAGTGTACAATAGAACAAAATTTCATACGAATACGTGGTTCACAGTGGGAGATATAGAACGGCCATAATTTTACAGAATTTCATGACCCAAAAAATTTTCAACCCTTTATATCTTCTATATTTATAGATCAGTGCACAAAATAACTATAGTTTATAATTGAGAAAAACAAAGTGTACAAAAGAACAAAATTTCATACGAATACGTGAATCACAGTGGGAGATGTAGAACGGCCATAATTTTACAGAATTTCATGACCCAAAAATTTTCAACCCTTTATATCTTCTACATTTATAGATCTGGGCACAAAGGAACTATAGTTTATAATTGAGAAAAACAAAGTGTACAAAAGAAAAAAATTTCATACGAATACGTGGTTCACAGTGAGAGATGTAGAACGGCCATAATTTTACAGATTTTCATGGCCCAAAAAATTTTCAACCCTTTATATCTTCTACATTTATAGATCTGAGCACAAAATAACTATAGTTTATAATTGAGAAAAACAAAGTGTACAAAAGAACAAAATTTCATACGAATACGTGGTTTACAGTGGAAGATGTAGAACGGCCATAATTTTACAGATTTCATGACCCAAAAAATTTTCAACCCTTTATATCTTCTACATTTATAGATCTGGGCACAAAGTAACTATAGTTAATAATTGAGAAAAATAAAGTGTACAAGAGAACAAAATTTCATACGAATACGTGATTCACAGTAGGAGATGTAGAACGGCCATAATTTTACAGAATTTCATGACCCAAAAAATTTTCAACCCATTATATCTTCTACATTTATAGATCTGGGCACAAAGTAACTATAGTTTATAATTGAGAAAAACAAAGTGTACAAAAGAACAAAATTTCATACGAATACGTGGTTTACAGTGGAAGATGTAGAACGGCCATAATTTTACAGAATTTCATGACCCAAAAAATTTTCAACCCTTTATATCTTCTACATTTATAGATCTGAGCACAAAGTAACTATAGTTTATAATTGAGAAAAACAAAGTGTACAAGAAAACAAAATTTCATACGAATACGTGGTTCACAGTGGGAGATGTAGAAAGGCCATAATTTTACAGAATTTCATGACCCAAAAAATTTTCAACCCTTTATATCTTCTACATATATAGATCTGGGCACAAAGTAACTATAGTTTATAATTGAGAAAAACAAAGTGTACAAAAGAAAAAAATTTCATACGAATACGTGGTTCACAGTGAGAGATGTAGAACGGCCATAATTTTACAGATTTTCATGGCCCAAAAAATTTTCAACCCTTTATATCTTCTACATTTATAGATCTGAGCACAAAATAACTATAGTTTATAATTGAGAAAAACAAAGTGTACAAAAGAACAAAATTTCATACGAATACGTGGTTTACAGTGGAAGATGTAGAACGGCCATAATTTTACAGATTTCATGACCCAAAAAATTTTCAACCCTTTATATCTTCTACATTTATAGATCTGGGCACAAAGTAACTATAGTTAATAATTGAGAAAAACAAAGTGTACAAAAGAACAAAATTTCATACCAATACGGGATTCACAGTGGGAGATGTAGAATGGCCATAATTTTACAGAATTTCATGACCCAAAAAATTTTCAACCCTTTATATCTTCTACCTTTTTAGATCTGTGCAGAAAATAACTATAGTTTTTAATTGAGAAAAACAAAGTGTACAAAAGAACAAAATTTCATACGAATACGTGGTTCACAGTGGGAGATATAGAACGGCCATAATTTTACAGAATTTCATGACCCAAAAAATTTTCAACCCTTTATATCTTCTATATTTATAGATCAGTGCACAAAGTAACTATAGTTTATAATTGAGAAAAACAAAGTGTACAAAAGAACAAAATTTCATACGAATACGTGAATCACAGTGGGAGATGTAGAACGGCCATAATTTTACAGAATTTCATGACCCAAAAAATTTTCAACCCTTTATATCTTCTACATTTATAGATCTGGGCACAAAGTAACTATAGTTTATAATTGAGAAAAACAAAGTGTACAAAAGAACAAAATTTCATACGAATACGTGAATCACAGTGGGAGATGTAGAACGGCCATAATTTTACAGAATTTCATGACCCAAAAAATTTTCAACCCTTTATATCTTCTACATTTATAGATCTGGGCACAAAGTAACTATAGTTTATAATTGAGAAAAATAAAGTGTACAAGAGAACAAAATTTCATACGAATACGTGATTCACAGTGGGAGATGTAGAACGGCCATAATTTTATAGAATTTCATGAACCAAAAAATTTTCAACCCTTTATATCTTCTACATATATAGATCTGGGAACAAAGTAACTATAGTTTATAATTGAGAAAAACAAAGTGTACAAGAGAACAAAATTTCATACGAATACGTGATTCACAGTGGGAGATGTAGAACGGCCATAATTTTACAGAATTTCATGACCCAAAAATTTTCAACCCTTTATATCTTCTACATTTATAGATCTGGGCACAAAGTAACTATAGTTTATAATTGAGAAAAACAAAGTGTACAAAAGAACAAAATTTCATACGAATACGTGGTTCACAGTGGGAGGTATAGAACGGCCATAATTTTACAGAAATTCATGACCCAAAAAAATTTCCACCCTTTATATCTTCTACATTTATAGATCTGGGCACAAAATAACTATAGTTTATAATTGAGAAAAACAAAGTGTACAAGAGAACAAAATTTCATACGAATACGGGATTCACAGTGGGAGATGTAGAACGGCCATAATTTTACAGAATTTCATGACCCAAAAAATTTTCAACCCTTTATATCTTCTACCTTTTTAGATCTGTGCAGAAAATAACTATAGTTTTTAATTGAGAAAAACAAAGTGTACAATAGAACAAAATTTCATACGAATACGTGGTTCACAGTGGGAGATATAGAACGGCCATAATTTTACAGAATTTCATGACCCAAAAAATTTTCAACCCTTTATATCTTCTATATTTATAGATCAGTGCACAAAATAACTATAGTTTATAATTGAGAAAAACAAAGTGTACAAAAGAACAAAATTTCATACGAATACGTGAATCACAGTGGGAGATGTAGAACGGCCATAATTTTACAGAATTTCATGACCCAAAAAATTTTCAACCCTTTATATCTTCTACATTTATAGATCTGGGCACAAAGTAACTATAGTTTATAATTGAGAAAAATAAAGTGTACAAGAGAACAAAATTTCATACGAATACGTGATTCACAGTGGGAGATGTAGAACGGCCATAATTTTACAGAATTTCATGACCCAAAAATTTTCAACCCTTTATATCTTCTACATTTATAGATCTGGGCACAAAGTAACTATAGTTTATAATTGAGAAAAACAAAGTGTACAAAAGAACAAAATTTCATACGAATACGTGGTTCACAGTGGGAGGTATAGAACGGCCATAATTTTACAGAATTTCATGACCCAAAAAATTTTCAACCCTTTATATCTTCTACATTTATAGATCTGGGCACAAAGTAACTATAGTTTATAATTGAGAAAAACTAAGTGTACAAGAGAACAAAATTTCATACGAATACGTGATTCACAGTGGGAGATGTAGAACGGCCATAATTTTACAGAATTTCATGACCCAAAAAATTTTCAACCCTTTATATCTTCTACATTTATAGATCTGGGCACAAAGTAACTATAGTTTATAATTGAGAAAAATAAAGTGTACAAGAGAACAAAATTTCATACGAATACGTGATTCACAGTGGGAGATGTAGAACGGCCATAATTTTACAGAATTTCATGACCCAAAAATTTTCAACCCTTTATATCTTCTACATTTATAGATCTGGGCACAAAGTAACTATAGTTTATAATTGAGAAAAACAAAGTGTACAAAAGAACAAAATTTCATACGAATACGTGGTTCACAGTGGGAGGTATAGAACGGCCATAATTTTACAGAATTTCATGACCCAAAAAATTTTCAACCCTTTATATCTTCTACATTTATAGATCTGGGCACAAAGTAACTATAGTTTATAATTGAGAAAAACTAAGTGTACAAGAGAACAAAATTTCATAGGAATACGTGATTCACAGTGGGAGATGTAGAACGGCCATAATTTTACAGAATTTCATGACCCAAAAAATTTTCAACCCTTTATATCAGTGGTTCTTAACCTTTTCATAGACGCGGAACACAATTTTATGTATATATTTTTCTCGCGGAACACAAACCTTCAATAATTTGAAATTCGGTATTTAGCAAGAACTTAAAATTAAATTCAAATTAGAAAAGAAGGAACAATTTTTGTTTTCGTATCTTTCCTAAGTTTCTAAATTTCAATACATTTAAAATTGAAATTTCGCGGAATACCGGTTAAGAACCACTGTTCTATTCTTTCAAATGAATACGTCATCATTCATAAATACAAGAGAAAGTGCATTGCATGGAAGTTTTGTTAATTGGAAATGCCAAATTCAAACTTGAATTGCAATGCCAAACTAAAAAACCAGGTAGGTAATTCCAAAAGATTCAAATTTTTACATTTTACTCAAACTAGAAAGATACGCAGAAAGAAGGAAGAATCGAATGATAAGGAAGATAAGTCACAATAGATGAGAAAATGATCTTCTTCTCCAGTAACTGATGAAGAAGGGAGTCCGCTAAACTCTTGAGAAGAAAAAGGTTCCTAATGGCTGGACGAATTCCTAAAGGGATTGGAAATTGGCTGGATAGGAAACTCCTGACGTCCTTGATGGTAACCCAACCCTGGAAAACTGGGATAACTGTAGTGAAGAAGTTAGTGGGAACCTATTTGGTTTGAATATTCAGGATACAGGAAATTATCGTTAAGACAAGTAGTGCAGACTATATTAGGACACGTGTTGAGCGCAACCTGCTGATGTCATCTAAATTATTATAACAAATTAACTTACTTTTCTGCATGTTTTCGTAAGGTTATATGTTACGCCCTAAACTATTACTATGTGGTTGTTCTCGGCGCTTTTTTGTTGCTATAAAGGTAGTGCATGGAATGAAGAAGGGTTGCCAAGGGCTGAGGAGGAGGAGGAGGAGGAACAACAGGACAGCCCTAAACTCTCACTCTGACTCTAGTCTCTCATCAAACCATCATCCCCCCTGCTCTCCTGTGCACGTGGGTAGAAGTAAAACTTAGTTACTCACGCTTACTTAGTTACCGCATACTCGACCGCATAACTGTTAATAACCACCAAACGTACACATAATATACATAATATATTTGAAATGTTGTTAAACTCATCAACATACTGCTGCTACTGTTGTTGTGTGTAACCTCTAGTTACAGCCTCTACTCTCACATAGGCATTAAAGTATGTTGGTGCCAGGTAGTATGTTGTTGTTGTTGTTGAAGTTGCCAAACACTAGTAGTACATTGTGTGCGCGTGCAAGGAAGAAGGGGAATTACTCGACAAGAAATGCATAGTTTGTTAATTAAATAAGACATTTCAAAATATCAATAGAACGATGTAGACGCAATTATCTTTACACTGGAGAGCTGAACCGTTTTAGTACTGCAGGCCACGTTTCACTTTATATTTTTCTTGCGGGATAGTAACAAACCAAAATTTGATTAAAGTAATTAATGAAGAAAATTAATAAAATAATTATACTAAATAGATTATTTAATTAAAAGTTCTAGATCTACGTAGAAGTTTGGGGAACACCAAAGAGGTAGACCAGCACATGTACTCGCACAATAAACGTTATCTGGTTGAATTATGCATCTGGTAATTTCAAATTAAAAAAAAAAAATGTCAAATACAAAATATAGACAGAAAAAGAAAATGCAAACAGTTCCCTTTTTATACAGGAATAAAATAAACAGGAAAAAAAAGAAGGGATGGGGAACCTCTTGAAGTCAACCCCCTCTTGTAGAAAAGGATTGGAATAACTATGTATGTGAAATGTATTGAACGACTCCATTTAAGGGGAACAAATTTTCTATTTATTTACTGAGGAGGTATAAGGAAGCGCTTGCCGGAAGGAAGTAGAACGAAATTGAAAAAAAAGGATGTAGTAGTAGAAGAAGAAGATGGAAGATGCGAGGTTGAGGGAAGCGGCTTAGAAGAGAACCATTTCCCAGGAAGATGGCGGCCGACTATGGAGGAATATAGCGGGAAAATACCTGAAACCTTTCATCCTGTACTCATCTTCTATTTAACATTAGATCGTCAAGTTACTTGAGGGGGGGCCTCCACCTTACCTTAACCTTCGCCTCCACGCCAACCAGCCAAACCACTCCTAGACAACAACAGGGCGGTGGGTACAACAACACGTCGACCAAGGGTAACGGGTAATCTCCATCATGCTCTAGCTAGCTAGCAACACCAACTTGGTCTTCACAAACACACACACACACAAAGTCTAGGAAAGTCCACCACTACAAACAGAGGAGTTAAGCCCAGGCTATACTTAAGCTGCAGCACTCCTTATCCCCTGTGTCTCTGGATGGCAGTGGTGCTGCTGCTGGTGGTGGTGGTGGGTGCCTCTTGGCTCATACTTCCGGTGTAACGGTACGCCGAAGGAAGGGCTTATCTTTAATGGTTGCTTCTTGAATAATATAGTGAGTAATGCTAGTCTGCACTCACATTCACCAACTCGGGGGGGGGGGGGAAGAGAGAGAGACAGATACGAAGTTACTGACTGCGCAATATTTAAGAGAAAGAGGACGAACATGTTGCACACGGATAGCGATTAGGAAATCATCCCATAATTATTAGGAGGATCTATATAGGACCAATTTTCACCCCTCCTAGCTAGCCCAAACTGCCCTCCCTCTCTTTAGAAGATACTTAAGAATTCTGTAAAATACTGAGCTGAAGAGGTAAGTGACCAGGTCACTTGAACTTGAAAAGCTGATTCAAGTATGTGAAGTCCAAGTTGAAAAGTAGGAAAGAAACAAAAAGGTCTTAAGAGGCCGTTTAGGAGAGCCTAATCAAGGAACAAGGTTTGCGGAGTTAATCAATTCTATCCAAAGACTGTAATAAGGGCCAATGACGTTCCTCTAAGTGGCGGAATCTTGGACGACCTACCTTCTATAGAAACTCCTAATGAAAAGCAGATTGTATAAGAGAAACGCAGGCCTTTTTTTTTTTTTGTGCCATTTTGCGACATACAATCCAGAGACCTTAGAATTTGGGAGTATCTTTTTCGGCAGCTCCAAGATCTGAAGATCGTGCGCTGCAGACATTTCTTCTTCTGCTTCGCAAAGCGGGCAATAGAAGCAATTGATCATTTCAATATACTAGAACTGGAACTAGTTTCTAATCATGTCCAATCATGAGCCGAAAACATGCTACGTCTCTGGAATCTAGAAGCATGCTTAGACAATTGCCTGGCTTAAGATTGCCTGCCACATCCTTCTAACATTTTAACATTAATAGCCATCCTATTGGAGCTGAATAATGGACAGGATATTTTCAGGTTACGCTGAGCACTCACTGATCCACGGTAGGATGTACGCTTCCTTATTGCGTAAAACTGGTATCCATGTTAACAAAAACCAGGTGATCAATTTTATCCGTACGGAAACAAGGAAAGAGAAGACAATTGAAAAGGAAAGTTCGAAAATTGAAAATTGTCACGTAATATGGTATGATGTAGCCCGTTAAAGTGGCCCAAGATGATATTCGAGCGGACATCCGCTGGTACGAAGGAAGAAGAGAGAGATAGATGCCCGAATACGAACTGGAGAGTTTTTAGAAAAGGAAATGCTGGTTAGAGGTTCTAAGGAACGGAAAATAAATGGATTCAAGGTACATGGGGAAAGCTGACTGAGCCAATTCTTCAAGGGAACTCGGCGTCCCCGCCTCTGTTCCAGACTTCGGCGGCATAAAAACATGGAACACATGGGGCCTGCTGATACTTGCAAGCATTTGGACTTTTAGCTAACTCTAGCTCAACAAAAACATACACACACAGAAACTCATTCACTACACACATTGTACACTACATTGTAGACGCCTACATTGTAGAAATAAGGGACACACTTAAAGGAGTGACAATATGTCCCAGTGGATTTTGCTTAGCAGCCATTGTCTGTCTATAAAATCGACAATATTATTGGAATGGTCATTTTTCCTTCCTTCTTTGAACAATTCAGAAGTTTTCCCAAGCTGAGATTTTGAAAATATGGATTTTATAACTATATTTTAATTACCATAATATTTGATAAGTTTTAAAATTTAATTTTTCTAAATAACTGGCTCGATCACTTCCACTAATTGTTATATTTCATTCTATAGTTACCCATGAATAAACCAATCAAAGTCACGGTGTAGTGTTCTGTGTAATGGATAATTCACATAAAAACCTATTAAGGCAACAGAACAGAGTTCAAGTTACCCAACCCTTCGAGACGAAGAACACCACAGACTTAAACTTGCGTGAAACGGAAGAGCATGATTTATGCAGCGAAGGGATGATAACTGCTTTTGTTTTTCTGTTTTTCAATTATTAAGTTAAAATTTAAGGGAAGGGATTAGCTATGAGGTTAGCATACTGGACTCCCACGCGGAGGTCCCGGGTTCGAATCCGGCTGCTGACCCTTAGATTTTCTCTTCCTAGGAGCTTCTTACAGCTCACTGTCCGGTGATGGACAGTGTAACGAGAGAACACTGTCCGGAGGCCGGCCGTGCACTGAAAAAAGCTCCGGGCGCCAATAACCTTAGATGTTGACGCGCCTTAAATCATAAAAAAAAAAAAAGTTAAAATTTTAAGACCTAAACACATTTTTAAATATTCAAAATTGTATACGTGACTAAATCTATATACGTACGAGTATATGCTTCAACGGTGATCAATGGTGCGACTAACAGACACACGGAGGTTTCCCCCCTCACCCAAAAGGCCGCCACAGAGCCATTTAAATCACAACAAAGTAAATAAACCTGTTGGATTCAAATGGTAATCGCGGAGAGAGACAGAGAGAGAACGACTATGTAGACAAATCATCCTGCTAACGTTCATTATCATCATGCCAACTGGAAATGGGGCCGACCAGTTGCTATTTTGCAATATTTTATCATACACATTGTTCTGATGATTGTTCTGATGGGCGGGTTGCAGCGCGCTATCTCTCAGAAAACTAGGGAAATACTATGCAATTTTTTTTTCATTTTGTGGCGCCTTTACTGCCAGTTTTCCTAATTGGTGTTATTGTCCAAGAAATGTTACATTTTACTCAATTGAAGAACATTTTTAAATATTGGAAAAAGGCTTTATAAGAAAAAAAGGGAAGAATAAAAAATTTAAATTGATTCTAATACTCTTTGCTCCAATATCCTGGTAATTACGCTAGACTCTCTAGAGAAGTCCCCAGGAATAGTAAAAACCTTCCCCACGTAGGAAATGGAGAAAATTTGTTAAACTCGCAAGCCCTTGTCGTGATCCTGGAGTAATAAAGATGCGCTAAAACCATATGAAGAACAAGCTATAAACTACACCGCCATCTTCACCAAAGTAAACATCTTGCAAAACCTAATGGAGATAGCCACAGCATCAATGGACCCCGTCATACTCTTACCACCGCGTCTTTACTACAAGAGACTTGAGAGAGAGAGAGAGAGAGAGAGAGAGAGAGAGCCCATCACACCAAACAGTTTTTGAGTGTTCATAAAATATGGGACAGCATAATTTTACTAGAAACTAGATCTTCTCAAGAGATTCACTTCTACTGTGGATACCCTCGTCTGGACCAACAACACCAACACCACAAGTAGAGCTAAGATGCTGTCACTTTGTACACATCACTTGCCAACTATTTAGGAGCTCTTTGACTGTAAAGGGCGCCACATCCACTAAATTGCCTACATAAAACGGCTAGCAACACCTGTCTAAAAATTGGCAGCCCACTATCTGTTGCCTTAATAGGTTTTTATGTGAATTATAACTTTGAAAACATTTTATCTAAAAGTTTATTTTAAAGTATTTAACTTCATTTTGTTTCAAAAGAAAAATAATTGTCATTAAGTACGCGTTTTAGGACGAAAATGGTGATCGGTTCCAAAAATTTGTGAGGAATCTCTACTACAACTTCCTACTGGACACCTGCTCACCTTCCGTTCCACCAATACTGGTACTCAATTTGAATCTGGGAGCGTAATGATCTGTGCTACAACTGGTTCAGTCAAATTAAAAGAAAACTTGATATGGTGGGATCCGGATGGGTTTTGAATCAGGATATCCAGACAATACTAAGGGTAACCTCGAACGTTAATTGAACGGTATGTGAACCACCATAAGTCGTTAGATTCTGAAGCGGTTATAAATTCAAATTATAATGTTTATTATCGAAATCTAACAACTTTTGGGAGAAAAATATTTACATTTTGTTCAAAATAAAGCCAAAAGGAGGTTGATTAGCCAATTGAAAGTTAATAATTATAAATATTTTAAACTATATTGGAATGGGGTACTCCATAAATTTGAAGGGTCAGAAATGTAAATGCCAATTGCCAGAGAGTATAGAACATTATTTGACAGAATGCCCTTTGTCTTTAAGATTGCAGTATCTGGCAAAATATATGAATGGGGTGAATGACAAAGTGGCTAAAAAAACGAAATTGCTGGAAATCCAAGACAAAGATCAGGCCAATATTTATTTGTAGATAGTAGGGTCGCTCAATTTGAGAGCATTTATAAGAAATGAATAGTTTTAATCATAGTAATCTATAGTATTATTATTATTATTATTTTATTTCTATTGAAAGTAAATATTTAATTTGTTGTTCCATTATTTTATTTAATTATTTTACATGTGTTCTATATTTTGATTACTTATTTATAATTTCTTTTGAAAATTGAGGGAAAAATTATTATTATTTTTTTTTTTGTGATTTAAGGCGCGTCAACATCTAAGGTTATTGGCGCCCGGAGCTTTTTCCAGTGCACTGCCGGCCTCCGGACAGTGTTCTCTCGTTACAGACAACACTGTCCATCACCGGACAGTGAGCTGTAAGAAGCTCCTAGGAAGAGAAAATCTAAGGGTCAGCTGCTGGATTCGAACCCGGGACCTCCGCGTGGGAGTCCAGTATGCTAACCTCATAGCTAATCCCTTCCCTTTATTTTTATTATTATTTTTGTATATAATTATTAAATCAAACTCTTTTGTATGAGATATGTATCTTAAAACAAATAAATTATGTCTATGTCTATATCTACTCAATTTGAATCAGGTGCCACGACAGAGTTACAGACAAGCCCCCCCCCCCCAAAAAAGCTAAGATATATTTTAGGTACTGGGTTCGATTCCCGGTCTTGGCCTTACGATTTTTAATTAATTTGAAAGAGATTAATAGTAAATTATGTTCGCTAAGTCGCCTCCCGTACGTGACGCCCTGATTAGGTAGTTGGGACATAAAACTTCTCTGAAAAAAGATAGTCATAACTTTGCTTTTCCTTAGTTTATATCCTGAAATATAGGGATAAGACTGCTGATCTCCTGGCATGGAATGGAGACGTGTTTGTTTTCTACTGGGATACCAACATATAATAGATCCAGACAAGCAGGAAGGAGTCATCCTGGCGAGGATTGGTGTGGGCTCAGCTTTAGTTAGTTTAATATGGGAACTTTATCGTAGCCTCCGTCCGGGTTACCTGATTACGTAGATAGACGTAAAGCCCACCTGATAGAATAAGCAAAATAAAATAACAATTAACAAACTTGCCGAAAGTTATGAGAGTATTAACATCAAGATTCTTTTAAAGTCTAGTTTTTAAATTTAACCTCAATAAATGATTAATTGCAAACCAGTAAACTAGAGCTGAACTATTTTCACCATGAACTAGGATAGATAGTTTATAATGAGTTTGGACTGCAGGATGACTATTGTCTGCTAGACGCTATTAAAAAAAAAACAAATACCCAAATTCAGTGAGGCAGAGTTTGAGCGATAACCTTCTTATCAGATTGTTTCCGGTCGTTAAAGCACTAATCAATGCCGTTAGGTCAAATTGATAAATGGCAAAAATTTATTTTTGATAAGATTTTATTGAAAACAATAGACTATTTTGACGCTAAATAAACACCAATTTTATTTACTTTATTCATTGACAATCTAGGAATATTGAACTTCCGCAAATACAAAAATTTCAGGAAGCCAATTATACACAATCTCACAGTTATCATTAATCAGAAGGAAGGGAGATAGCTGTGTCCTTGCAAGAAACTGTTCGTCAGATACAAAATATCCTCCTTGTATATGCGTAATAGGATGGTAAAAGTAAGAAAAAAACAAAATGAAATATTGAAAAATATGGTCAGTGCACTGCTGGCCTCCAGACAGAGTTCTCACGTTACAGACGACGCTATCCATCTACAGACTGAAGAGGGCAAGGTGAGAAGGAAGGATAAATTCTCTATTAAGAGAAAATCTAAGGGCCAGCATTTGGATTCGTACCAGTGATCTCCATATGGAAATCCCTTCCTACAACTTTTCTCGGCTAACAAGTAAGACGAAGATAGTAATACACATTTTAGTAGGACTTAACTGGAACAACTTGTTGCAAATTAGACGCCTTGATACTTTGAAATAACTCAATCATCCTAGAATAACAATCTTAAAACAAGATGGAATAATCCAAAAATAGAATTTTACTAAAAGTATATAACAGCAATAAAAAATAATTTACTGAGTAGATGAACTTGAGTGTTATTCTGCTAACATCCGGTTCTATTTTGGTCACCAGTAATCTTAGATCACCGCTTTCAATTATTTGCAACATGCTTCTTCTTTTTTTTTTGGCGCTAATAAAGTAGCGACTGCACTAAGTCCAGGCTCCACTAAATAAGGCTGAAGGATAAGCTTATATAATAACTTAAAAGTACTACAGCCCTTAATGCAGAATAGAGTTTCAGATATCTACTTCTCTAGCCATAAATTTTGATACCCGGATTTAAGTTCAAGTTCCTCATTTGTGTACTTAATTTTATCAAATTTCTTGAGGTAACTTTAACAGTTTTTGATAAATATTAAACGGTGTAAAAAAGATGTTCATTTTGAAAAAAAAAAAATCTTATCTGTGATTGTAGACTCGTTTAAAAAAAATCAATCAAATACAGGCAATCGATAATAACATCGACATGTCCTTTAATCTTCTTTTGCCATAAACTTGGTTTGAACAAAAGAAAAAACGGAAATTACCATTTCTGTTTTAATAATTCGATTTCTTTAATTTAAAGATGTAGATTAATTTCAATAAATCTGTTTAAATAAACTTTACAATTTTTGTGAGCTAATTTTACTAAGCTGGTAGAGGATCGTCTAATATTTTTTCTTAAAAACCCCAGCCTTGAATCGAAGAGAGTATAAAACAGAAAATCCATACCAACTGGCACTTTTTGGCAACCAACAAAGGATTTCCCACAATAAACACCAAAAGCCTATCGCTTTCCATGGAAACATTTTCCCAAGTAAAAATACTAATTTTGGAAATACTATGGTACTTTGAACTTTCGTGCCTTCTTCAAGAATTTTCTCACCAACGACTAAATTAAATTTCTCTAAAGTTGAAAAACAGGTTGATTTTTATTTTAATTGGTAACTGAAAATTGTGGACGCTAAAGTGTTACCTGAATTATTCGCTAGTTCAGAGCCGGAAGTAGAAGCAATGCAGAAACTAAACGGTCCTAGGAAGCAGACTAATGCATCAGAATGCCTTGAGAAAAGATCAGAGTAGAATTTCTATTCTTTGGCAGGAATTTTTACAAAATTAAAACCATCTGTGGACTAGATCTATACTCTAGTGTTCCCTCAGAGCATATGCTTATCCTTCACCTGGAAACGCAACAAACTACATTTCCCTTTGCTACCAAATATCTATACATTTCTTCGCCTGAAACAGCCTTCCCTCCGCCTCGGTTATTGTATACAAAGCCGATCCTGTTCGTTCAGTTCCCCAACTAGGTGGGAATAAGCCCCAGCATACCCGATGACAATCTCCTGCTGCTCCATCTTAGCCCACTCTGCTGAAGTAGCAAGCAATATGAAATGAAATAAGGCGAAAGGTCCTATAGACTTCCCTTCTTGTTCCAGCCCTTATACACCCATGATATTCATCATATCAGTGAATAGAATACTTCAGGAAAAGGAAAAAGAGAGAGAGAGAAAAAAGGGATCAAATTTTCACTTTTCTGTAAGGGCTAGGATGAGGATTGTACTAATATGATGTACCCTACACAGGCATCATAATAGACACACAACATGGAGGCATCAGCTACACTAATTCCTAGTCACCGTAATAGAATCTATTCCATCCAACCAGATGGAAGCTATTCTCTGTGTATGGACCGGATTCTGTACTCCTAATCCTCCTTTTTCAATACGTCTTATCTTCCATTAAATAACCAAGAAATTTCCTGATTACTAGTTGCTATGACAACGTTTTCTTTAAACAATTCATCAGAGAGCCCTTGCAAACGACGCAGATTAAAGATTATTCTATTGTTAGGATTGATTAATGTACTCTTATAAAAAGCTCTTGGATGAAATTAGACATAAAGATCAGCCTCCCAATATGGGAGCTAATAACATTATTGACCTGATTCAAGAAGGATTTAGACAGAATGGGATAAAAGACAAAGTTCCGGTGATGACAACTACAAGAATAAGAAGTCACTTCTTCATAACAACAACAAAAATGCTTACAATAGCTGTTACAGAATCTGCAACATTTGATACACTAACAACAACAGCAACAATGTTCACCGAATCTTCATGAATTAAAAGCTAAGGTGGGCTTTATATCCAACAACCAAAACAAGTATCGAGCATGGACAGAGGCGACTAGCAAACATAATTTACTATTAAATTCTCAAAATAAAAAATCCAAGGCTCTGGACCGGAAATCGAAACCTGTACCACTTCTTAGCATTGTGAACCTCGACCTCTAGATAGATAGATTAGACTAGGGTGGCCCTCAAGGCCTACGCCACTGCGACCACTTTGGATCTATTGTGGCTCCCCTCAAACTAAAGCTCACCCTCCAGACAAGTCCGTTTAACCAAGACTCTTAGTTCTGGACAGCTAATCTTAGGTAAAGCTCACACATGTCTTGGTTTTCCTCCCCGAGAAGTAATATCCTTAGCCACAAACCTCGTACTCTAACCGCTCGGCTATTCTCCAGAATTATTCCATAAACTGTACAATAAAGTACAGGGTATTTCCGGCCAGCGACGATGTCGAATTCGGTTCGCTCCGTAAATGCATCATAAATATAGAAAGTCCCATACCTGACTTAATGAGAAAACTTAAGTTATTTCCGTAACAATTTCAAAATTGACTAACTAAACTAAAATAAACCAAAATTGAAATTTGCTTCTTTTAAGAAATATAAGGCCTTATTTAATTTTTGAAGAAAATTTTCCAAAAGACTTATTTAAAGAAAGGGAACCTTTAATTATTGTGTTATCGTTACACAGAAATTTTAGACAATCTTTGGATCTACCTACCTATGGGAAACTAATTATTTATTGAATGATAAATTCAAAGAGCCAAATTAGATCACAATAGCTGCTGATGAACGTTTTGAAATAGTTTTACGAATTGAATTGAATCATCCGAATCCCAATTTTGATTAAATAATAAGTAAGGAAGATTCAGAAGTTGATGTCCTTAATAATAAACAATAAAATTATTATCATATAAATTAATTAATAAAAATATCCATTCAGGGAGCCAATGCATCCAATACTACAGCATCAAACCGAAATCCTAAGGTGACGTCAGTCCCCCCTCTCACCCTCATCCAAGTTTTTATATTTGGCTCCCCCTCCTGCTGATATTTTTAATTAGCGGCACAGCCTTCCAATTAGCCATTTCCGTTTCGTGGTACGAAGTTGGAAAAATCAAATTTCCTCTACATTAGTTGTTTGTGAAGCTGTTTTTCAGGTGGTAGGAATGGACATTGAGGGCTACAGGGGCTTCCAACAGCCTAAATTAGATAGTCTGGTTTGGTAGCAGGGGAAAACACATTGAAGCGCCAGGATATACAGGGAAGATTTAGTGAGTGCACAATCAATTTAGGTTATGTGTATATACAAAACTGGTGGGGAAATTAAGGCGCGGCAGGTTGGCGGCAGTGCGCTGATTAGGAGGCAGCACGCGGCTGCTCCCGCGCTCTCTCTCCCCGTTAGAAACCGCTGCTAAAACTGATTAAATTTAGAACCACCATCGTCCGCGTAATTTTTCTCTTTTCAGTGTGTGCACTTTTGTGCTGGGTGGGGGGAGGGGGAGGAGAAAAAAAAATGAAGTTTGAATTAGCATTTTACAGATGACCAAAATGGCGGGTACAAACAAACATTCTGACCAAAGTTAACCTAAAAGAAAACACGTTGGGTTTGTTTTATTATTATATTTTCTATTTTTTAACGAGTTTACCAGTATTGTACCTATTTTTTTGGGTTGTAATAATTTTTTTTTTTTTTTTGCGTTTATTGTGCTACAATCAGCGCCGTTAGCGCTATAAATAACAATGATACAACAGAGTAATAATTGATAAGATCACGAGTGAAGAAGTTACCCAGTGGTAACACTCCAAAACATTATATGGTTAATTACTCTCTTCACTTGAAAGGAGATCAAGAGGCCACTGTCTTTTAAGACGTCCTGTCGGGTTGTCAGGAAGAGTTCTAGAAGAAAGATTTTGGAGCAAGAGGATTTATATGAGATTGCAGGCTGAAGTGGAGTTTTCTGTATAGTTTTTTAGCAACTTGGGTGACAAAAACAATGTTAAGGCAGTGTGTATAGTCAGGTTGGAGACATAAAATGGAGCGTTTACGATAGTTCGAAGTATTTTAGATTGTAGCGATTGAATCCTTTGGAGATTGGAGCGTTTGGGTTGAACCCCAAAGCTCTATTCCATACGCCCAGATGGGTTTCAAAATAGAAGTATAAATCAATCTTTTGTTGTCTAGAGAGAGAGTTTCGATCTCTTGTCTAAGAGTCTTTTAAGTAGTCCGATAGCGTCTGTTTAGTTCTGTTCTTTTAAGTCTAGTGTGGGCGTTCCAAGAAAGTATTCGGTCTAAGAAAAGCCCAAGGTAGCGCGCAACGTTCACTACTGGTAGAGGTACACTACCAGTAGTGTAATAAAATAAATTTTAATTAACTAGTAATTTTTAGGAGTTTGAGCTAGCCAAATAATATGGAGGTCAACAATGGAGCAATGTGCCCATTATAACATCTGGTACCTTCTTTTATCCAGGGTCTTACGCAACCCCCTTGAATGAGTGCTCCTCTCCAGGTTAAGTACCATCGTTCTGGGCGATCATTCTGCACTCAGCACTAACTCCATCTGGCGCTATTTCGTACTATAAGAGCCCCTTCCCCCCACTCTGACCGAGGAGATGTTGGAGGGAGGAGGAGATACGTTTTTTTTCAGCGACCTCAAAGGCCTTTTTCCTAGCTTAAATCGTCAAGTCTTCACTCACTGGCCAATCGCTTAAGGCTGGAAACATAGTGGAGCGGCGAGCAAAGCGGCGAAATCAAACACAAGTTAACTGTATGGGACTGCGCATGGTGGAGAGCAAAGCGAAGATAAAGCAACTCTATCTATAGAGAGTGTTTGTTTTCGCCGCTTTGCTCTTCGCTATCATCGCCGCTCCATTATGTTTCCAACCTAACGGTGGAAGCAAAACCACCAGCTAGGTGCCCTATAGCCGGGGAGGGAAATCAGTCTGTCCAGATTCCTTAATGCCCTTTCTAAGTCACAACACCTTCTGAAAGCTGTACTTCCTTCCTCTATTACTTGAACGTCTAAAGAAACTAAAAATCTATAAAATTTTAAGTTCAAAAAAGAAAAACAAAAAATGAAGTGATACTTTTTCTCGACACTATTAAAGATACATGTAATGGAGAACATCTGGTGAAATATTAAACGGACGAACAGGGTACTAACACTTCTAAAAATAAAAATAAAGAACAGGAGGTGGAAAAAAAGCTGATAAAAATTGCGTAACATTTTTCACAAATAAAGAAGAAGAGTAAGTAGTAAGATGAATATGAAGATGAAGAAGGCAGGCTGGTGTTGCTAGGTGACGGAGAGAGAGATGCTCTTTATTTACACCACCGCAATCTGGTGAGAAGAAAAGTAATGTTCGGTGATAATAAATTATTAAAAAACACAACCCCTCATCGAGAGCGCCACCTCGGACCCACCCAATCCGGGTCTGACCTTAAATTTAAAATGAATAGCAATGTGACGGCTGTTCCCCCACTCCTTTTTTTCGAAGTCTTATTTTCTTCCTTTCTTAAAAAAAAAAAAAGGAAAGGAAAGGCAATCACTCCAACCAGCTGGACGGAGTGCCGAGGAACTACCACCTGAGAACTTACAGTCGGCTCCAGAAGAAGAACACCTGCTGTCATTCTCTTGGATTTTTCAATAATTCCTCCAACATCTTCGCAAGACCCCCCTCTCCGTAATACCAAGAGTAAAGTAACAAAGTAATGATGTTTCCCTCGAGACAATACACCCTGGAATGTTTCATTAAAGGAAGATGTATTATGTCAAAAACTGTTCCCGGATGACATTCCATACATAGCTTTTAAATTCGACTTTCGTTCTTTAAATAGGGATTCTTGTTCATTTCTTTGAATGAGCGAAGAGAGAATTTAAAAAAAAATGTAATTTCAAGACCAAGTTACAAATTTTTTTTATGAAACTTAACTGAACAGAATGAAATATCTTTTTGATGTGAACAACAGTTGAGACTTATATTATCCTGATTTATTATAAACCCTCAGGCGAGGGTCCTGTTCAATATTAAATAATAAAGATTCAGGATTCTAGTACTAAAAATCCTGTTCTGAGTGGACTACATACAGTGAACACATAGCAATCAGGAAGGCAGTGTATTTCGGCACTCTGGGAATACAAGTACTGCTGAGAGGGGTTGACTCAAAATGGTGGTGGATAAGCTAAACTCCAAGTTTGGGATTTTTACCAAGAAGGGAATGAACGCAGTGACCCTCTCTATAGTTAAAACCCTTAATAATGTCGGCTCCCTGTATCCTATTTGATTGTGCGTAACCACAATAATGACCCATTACTTCTAATAGGAACTAGAAGTGGCAATCACCATTTCGCTACACTAACTGAACAGCAACACAGATTTTTCCAGATTTTTTTGTAACATTTCTCTAATTCCTGCAGATCACTCTCGGGGGAACCAGCACAGATAAGTACCCTCAGCAGTCCCACTGTTCTGACCAATATTCACCTCCAAGTAAAAAATGTCGTTTCTTTCAGAGACTAATCAGCGGAAGATAAATAAAAGATGAGCAAAGATGATACAAGGAATAGCTGTTCATTCTTTTTGGTGACTGATTCATAGTTTCAATAGGATGAAAAAATAATTGCCATTTCATCCGAGTAAAATTTATTTTTCCGAGCTTTCGAGCTAGGGACTAGGTCATCTTCAGGGCTAGTTTAGAAAGTAATACTTTTACATTACAGGGTTGGTGTGTCTTCTGTAGAGTCCATGAACAGACAAGACAGAAGACACACCAACCCTGTAATTTAAAATATTACTTTGTAAACTAGCCCTGAAGATGACCTAGTCCCCAGGTCGAAAGCTCGGCAGAATAAATGTATCTAGACTGAAATGGCAATTATTTTTTCACCCTGTTGAATACAAGGAAGTTATCATCTATTCCCCCTCGATTGTTTTTATTGACAGAAGTTTCGAAACTTCCATTGCAAATGAAAATCTTCGGCGGAGATGACTAAAAAAAAAAACTAATACAAAAGTATAAAAAATTAAGGATTTAGGGAATTGCATTCTTTTTAGGTATAAATTTGTTTAGGATAATTGGGTTTGCCGAATGCATGGTAGTAGCTAAATAAATCGGAGACGGACTGCTACTAAGAAAGATCTAAGAAATTATCTAGAAGAGCAAAGGGTTAAAACTGGAGAAAGCACTTTCAGTCTAGTACGTGGGCTCCAGATCAAACGTTACGTTACGTCAATGTAGAATTACAGGTAACTTCACTGGAAGGATTTCTCAGGAAACCTTCTCCATTCTCCAGCTCAGAAACCAGTGAAACGATAAAATTAAAACCATACTTGTGGATTACAATGTTCACCTTTGAGCATCAAGTTCACGATTCTGCTTAGGTTATGGACAGCGTGCCAAGTTTCAAGAGCCAGGAACGTCTGGGAGAGATCCTGACTGAATAGAAATGAGTGAGTTTTTTTGGTAGGCAAGGGATAGATTTGAATGGAACAGAGATGAATTTTTGAAGCAACAAACACAACTAAATCAGATCCGTTTTTATCCGTGTCAAGCTTTGCAAAACAAAAATCAATCAGTGGATTAAACCCCAAAATAAAAGCTAATAAATAGGAGAATAAAGTTGATAGCTTTATGATAAAGAGGAAATCGTGAAAAAACAAAGAAAAAGAAAATAGATCGCAGAAGTTGTGAAATTCAGGGAGTGTGTGACTTGGTAGATTTTTATTGGACCTTCAAATAGACCAATGATACTGCTTAATAGGGGATACATCTAATTTCATTGGTTGCTAAACATAAAAAACAGCTACTGACTGTCACCATGTTTTAGTAAAAGTGTTTTCATCAATTAAACAAATTAAAAACCAATCAAATTTCAATATTTATAAAATAAGTACCTAAAATAATTTAATTTAATTAAAATATTTAAAAAAAATGTCATATTTTAGAATTGTATTTATAGGTATTGGAAAGTGATTGATTTATATTTTTACCTTATTGCCTTGAAGGGTTGTGGAAGAACAATAAGGAGAAGAGGACCTACAAAAAACAAGAAAGAGAAATATGTAACAAAAATTATAAGAAGAAAAAACTTTGAAGATAAAGAGAAAGATCATAATGAGAAGTTTTTAATTTTGTGGAAAAATAAAATTAAGGAGAAAAAACAGGAAGTTAAATTGAAAACAAAATTGATCTCTTAGCTTTAGTTTGAAGAGTGTGCCACATTTTTTGTTTTTTTAATCCATTTCCGTTTAAAGAGGAAATAAGAGTGAGGATATCTTTTTTACAATGATGACTAAATCAGCATCAAAAACATAATTTTTGAGGAAAACCAAATTAACTGCAAGAATAAGTAGTATTCGCGTCAAGTTCACTAAGTTCTCTTGGTCTGATAAAACTGAAAGCTCAACCAAATCACGAGTTTTACAGAAAAGATTATTACGAACAGTTTGTTTTAATCAAAAAATGATTAAAACAGAACGTGGTGTTCTTCCCTGGTAGTAAAAAATACGAAGATACTTTGGAAGTAACAGGAGAGGAGAATCCTTTCAAACTACTAGAGGAACTAGAGGAACAACAACGCCAAGAAATCTCTGTCCTGTTTGCCTTTCGGTTCCAAGACATTGTGGTGGTATTTATAGCCGTAGGCCACCAAGATGAACCCCGTTTTAGGTTGTCTTTTGTTGACTTAAATATTGTTCAGAACAAGATCTATTTCATCGTAACAGCAGGATTTTCAATTAGCCTAACTGACAAACAGCAATCAAAGCCCCCCCCCCAAAAAAAATCAACTATACGATACTGTGTGCGAGTGTTGAACCCCCTCAATGAAGTGTGGATAGCTCTGTGACTCTACACAGGTTTAGACCGATAGGATTAGTCCTATCGGCCAAGGCATGCAATGAGAAGGCGAGCGAATTGTCTATTCGGTCATTTGTTACAAGAGCTCACAATCAACATTGGTTAACAAACAATAGATCCTATTGGGTCATAGTGCGAGTGGGTGGGAATAACTTAAGACTTCCTCCATATTCTAAGCGCGAGTAAGTAAAACAGTAGGATTTCGCAGTAGTAGATTGAAGATGGCCAGCTAAATTTAGAAACGTAAGCTTGAAGAAAAGAAATAAAAACTAAGCCCAGCATCAGGATCATTTTATAAAGAACATTTGATGAGATTGAATTGCTCTAAGCTAAACTGCACTGTACGCATCATCCTCTGATCAATCTTCTAGGAGTGAGCGAAAGAGTTAGTTTCGTGATGCTGGAATAACACATAAAGGACCAAGATCTCTGGAAAAAAAAAGTTTAATAAATCCATTTTTGGCAAAAAAAAAAGAGTGAAGTCAATCTCCATCAATCACAAGAGTCGCAGTTGGAAAAATTAAGTAATTTAAATAGTGTGTGGGAAAAACCAGCTTTTCAAGAAAGATTTTTCTATCAAAGAATTTTCTTTTTTTTTTTAGAAAAGCCCAATATTATGACTATTAATTTTTTAAAAAGCAATTCTCTAAATGCAATGTACATAAATGTGCAATTTTGCAGCAAAAATCATTAAACTAAAAAATGTGCACACTCTAAATATAAAATTAATTGTTAAGAAAATATAAGGAAAAAATTTAAACAATATAAAGCAGAAATAGGGGATAAAATAGGGAATTTACACGTACATAGAAGAGTTCCATAAATAAACAATAAACACACCTGTAATTAACTATTTAGATTAGACATAAGGTTGTATGCTGGCCAAGAAATCGGTTTTATAGAATCGATAGTAGGTTCGGATCTGATTGCAATATCTAGTTTTACTATCGATAATCGCCTAGCGTGATGAAACGTCAATTATTGTGCAAGAATCTGTTCCCCCCCCAAAAAAAACGTTCATATGTTCCTCAAGTTCAGCGTTTCAGCAGTTTGTCTCCATGGACTAAAGCTACCGCTACCATAATCTCGCTTACCGGTCGTTTAATACTCTCGTTCAATACTCTTTTATAAATCTTTCCCTCTTAAATAATTCACAAAATTTCTAATTTTAAAAATAAGGCCTCGCGATCTACTGTCATAAGTGCATACTTGACTGAAAACTGCTGTAAAAATAAGCAAGTTTGAACATGTTCTAACGTCGTATTTATTAAAAAAACATCAGCTTGAATCAAGAAACCGACATCAAGGAAAATAAACCGCCTAATACGCATGCGCTCTAAAAAAAAAAAAGAAGAAGGGGAAATTTTCCCCCCTCTCCTTACGTCACTTTGTGCTAAACTTCATTTTGAAGTTAGTGATTTGTTTACATCCGATTTCAGCACCTATATCCTAATTTTTTTTCAATCCTGGCTTTGATCACAGAAAATTTCGATTTCTGTTAGAAAATTTGACCATTTTATGACCAAATGTTTTTTTCCCCCCTTTATTTAACTTCCATTTTTTTTTTGGCGGGGGAATTTTTTTTTTTTTTTGCGGGAAAGTTCTGCTAACAATAATCTTTGACTTCTTTGTTACAATTCCTGATCAACTAATTTTTTAATGAATGATCAAGGATACGAGTATGTTAACTAATAAAAGCTACCTCAAATAAAAGATTCCCTTTGAGAGGGCTAGTTCCCTACGTGGATGGACAGACCAAAAATCTCAGTAAGTTCTTAAACTCCTTCTATTTCTCAAAATAGGACCACGACAGTATTCAGTTTAATTTAATTTCAACTCTTTGGCATGCCAAACAATAATCTCTTCCATCATTGAATTATACGTAACATTTTTTTTATTTGATCCGAATCAAAATGTACGAGGGTCGTTTGAAAAGTCCGTGCAAAGTCAGAGAGATAGCACTACTGGCGCGTATCGAGGTTATGTTTAGTTAGTAGCATCTCTTGGAAGAACACACACCAAGTTTCAGCCAGATCGGTCTATTTCTTTGTGTTTGGCATTCATTAGAATCGAGGAAGTCGAGTGATTTTCAAAAAATGGACGAAAAAGAATTTCGTGTGTTGATTAAACACTACTTTATGAAAGGCAAAACGCCTCAGGAGACTAAAGAGAAGCTTGATAAACATTATGGTGACTCTGCACCTTCGATTAGAACAGTTTATAAGTGGTTTCAAAATTTTCGGAGTGGCCATATGGGCACAAGTGACGCTGAACGTTCTGGACGCCCTGTTGAGGTTACTACTCCAGAAATCATTGATAAAATCCATGATATGGTGATGGATGACAAAAGAGTGAAGGTGCGTGAGATTGCTAGTGCTGTGGGCATCTCGAATGAACGGGTACATAATATTTTGCATCAACATTTGGACATGACAAAGCTATCCGCAAGATAGGTGCCGCGATTGCTCACGCTTGACCAAAAACGAAATCGTGTGAAGTGTTGCAAGGACGGTTTGCAGCTGTTCCAGAAGAATCCGCAGGACTTTAAGCGTCGTTTCGTCACTGTGGATGAAACATGGATACATCACTACACTCCTGAGACCAAAGAACAATCTAAACAATGGGTTACCAAGGGGGAATCTGCGCAAAAAAAGGCGAAGACCGTTCCTTCGGCCGGAAAGATTATGGCGACTGTCTTTTGGGATTCGCAAGGAATAATCCTCATCGACTATCTGGAAAAGGGTAAAACTATTACAGGTGCATATTATTCATCGTTATTGAACCGTTTGAAAACCGAGCTGCAAGAAAAACGCCCACGATTGGCCCACAAAAAAGTCCTTTTCCATCACGACAACGCACCAGCTCACACCTCAGCAGTTGTGGTCGCAAAATTAATGGAAATAGGGTTCCAACTCGTTTCACATCCAGATTTGGCTCCCTCGGACTACTATTTGTTCCCCAATATGAAGAAATGACTGGCGGGAAAAAGATTTTATTCAAACGAGGAGGTGATTGCAGAAACGAATGGCTTTTTTTCAGACTTGGACAAATCCTATTATTCGGAAGGGATCAACAAACTAGAGCAGCGTTGGACGAAGTGTATAAGCCTAAAAGGAGACTATGTTGAAAAATAAAAAAGGTTTACCCCAAAAAATTAAGTAGTTTTTATTTTTGCACGGACTTTTCAAACGAACCTCGTATTTATTTATTAATAAAGTGATGAAAGCTTCTAAGCTGTAAAAAGAAGCACGCATTGAATCCGCTACTTGGCACAGACTTACAACCAAAGTCTATCTCTAGATAAATAAAAGGATTATTCAAACAAATTATTTAGGCTAAGGCTAAAAAGGAATCAAATAAAAACAAGTCTGCTAATTTTGGCCAAAAATGATAAAAACCCTGTTTTATCACACTTCTGCCTTAATATTTCTTTCTTTTTAGCCTCATTTACTTTGGATAGAAGACACACACTGAAATAGAAGAAGGTCAGCGAACAGATGAAGATGTTGCAACACAGAAGAAAACAGACTAGAGGATAACAGGTTAGAAAGGATGAAGCTCTTTAAGGACAAGTTAACCAACAAAAAGGGAACCACAAGTTATTCTGTTTCGTACAAGATATTAAATCATGACGCTTAAATTAAAAATTATTTAAATAATCAATTTGAAAGCAACCAACTAGCTTTTATTTCTAAAAAGAAAAGAAAAAAAATTAAATAATTTAGTCACACAAAACACACCGAAAGTATATTGGTCCATTAGCTGCTGCTAACTTCTTCAAAGTGATGCTGTACGCATTATTAAGGTGCAGTAGATACACGCCCAAACTGAATGCTACAATGTAAATTTCACTTTAATTATTAATTGAAGAAACATAATTCAAATTTGATTAATTTAAATATATATTAATATTTAATATGTTGAGTGGATGTTGTCAGTTATAAAATTCTTTTCTTTTTTTATTTTTGGTTAACAATAATAAAAACCTGGCGTGCCACTCACATGACTTCCTGTTCTATTCGCAAAGTTCGAAACTCTTAAACTCTAAATATTGGAAACATACTTAATTCTAACATTCAACAGTTCGCAAACAAAACTAAAAAGTCCCTTCTCTGGAAAGTCTACACTAATTGCGCGCCCTGATCTGCTGCTCTTAAGAAAAAAAAAGTCCTAGAAAAAATATTTGTAAGTCTGATCTGTACAGGATCAGATGATGTTCGCACATAAGTGAAGTTTACATAAGAATCCTAAGAACCGTTTCTTCGAGAAAACTGAGCCAATCATTATTATAAACATTGGAAATCTAGTTTAGGTCTCTGATGATGTACGTATATCGATTGTAGCAAGCACATTTATTGTAAACCCACACCGGTTTCCGGATCCTGTGTCAAACTCTAAACCTGTTTGGCCTACAGCATTCGACTTCACTTACTATCTCCGTCTCGTACTACAACCTGTTGACTCTGGACACTCAATTTGTTGGATCAGTTAATGTAAGAACTGATTAGGTATGATAATAATAATTTGTGCTAACTGTCCGGATGCTAAAATACCAAGTTACAGTCCGATTTAGTCAGTAGGTTTTCACTCTTACAAGGAACCCTCATACTCGACTTAAGAAAACAGAACTCTAAGAGACGCTTCCGACAACTGAAAAAACCACACAACAGATCAAAACTTACTCTGGACAACAAAAGACTTACATATGTAAGTATATTAAAGCCAGTCTGGGCTTATGGCCTCGAACTGAGGAGGTTCAACCAAACGCTCAAATCTGCAAAGGATCCAGTCCTTGCAATCTAAAATTCTTCGCTCTATAGTAAACGCTCTTTTCTACGTCACCAATCAAACCATTCACACAGACTTGAACATTCCTTTCGCCACACAAATTGCTGAAAACACGATACAGAAAATTCCATCTTAACATTCAATCACAATCCACTTGTACAACATCTATCTTCAAGAACATTTCCAGACAACACTTCTAGGACAGTCTTAAAAGACAGTGGCCTCGCGATCTCCTCTCTGATGAAGAGAGTCAGTAGAATTTAGAATGTTTTTGGAGTGTTACCGCTGGGTAACTTCTCCACTCTGATATGTGTGAATGTTATTTATTGTAATCATTGTTGCTTATAACGCAAAATGCGTTGATTGTAACTAAATAAATGATTAAAAAAAAAAAGGTTTTCACCATTTTCATTGAATAAATGAGCTGGGCCGAAGTATCGTTGATTTTGTGTCGATAAGGGCCGAAGTGGCTAGTTTGGGCTCACACAATTGGCGACCATACACATTATAGCCACTACGATCATTTTTACCAATTAAATGAAACAAGAAAACTAAGTTAACTAATTGAACACTAAAGAAAATTTACACCCCCTCTTTCTCATCCCTCAGGCAAGCAGCTAGCTCCCCGCTATCTCCTTCTAGATGAATATAATAAAACAAAAACAGTAAATCCTGCAGGTCAGGGATAGTTTTGCGAAAATGACCAGAGGCGAGGTTATCGTAATATAAGAGTTGAGAATATGGAGGCTATCCGTAGTACGGTATAGCAGCAACAGACAAGAGATGTACCTGGTACCGCCTCCGAGTAGGACTCTCTCACTTCTCCGACCAAATGGTAGATAGTAGCGGAGTTGTTGGCGGGAACGGGGAAAATAGGCAGCGAATGAGCGGCCCCCACCCCGCGCCTGAAACTTCTGCCAGTTGTTGATTAATTGGGAAAATTTAATTAACGGGGGAGCTAGCCTGAGTTCCGGTGTCTGTGTGTGGAAAGGCGCTTTTCCACGTGTTCAGATTCCCTTTCAGATACGAACTCTCCCTGTTCCTGTGTCAGCTCGGGGGTGAGCTATCGTCTCTCCTACTGCTCCTCACACACTATAAGAAAGACTCTGCTGGCCAATATACCCGGAGTTCTTCCACTGCCACTCTTATTGATGCAATATGTACCCTTAATTCCTTCCTATAACCTCTTAGCGCCTGAAACCTCCTGCCTCCTTCACTACCCCTTGCTTTCTACACATTAGTCATGACACTCCCGTCATACTGTCTCACCGGCACTGATTAAAAGCGATTCAACAAGTTTCCATCCACCATCTTACTCTTTTTATCACCCCAGTTCATCCCTTGCCTAGTTTTTACCTACTTAACTCTCTGCAAACTAAATCTACTTATGCCGGTCCTCTAATAACCCCTCTTCTTTAAGTGATACACCCGAGGGTCGGTCATAACAAGAGTGTGGAAATGGAGGAATATTGAAAGAGAAAAGATCTGGTGAATCATCGAGTTGATGATGATGATGCAGCGAGGTGAATAGTCCAATTGGCCCAATGTTTAGATACAGTCCATAGCAATCCAACTCATCATTCAACATATTTGCCTTTCATAAATACGATCGTAATTATTAAGTTACGTCCAAATTAACCTTCTCTTTCTGATTTCCTAAGCGAACTAGCAACATCCTAAACAGTCTGAAGTCCCTCACTCTTAATTTATCTTCTAAATGAACCCCTTTGATTCAGCAATTTTCCTTAGGTTGTTACTTTTAGGCAGGAAGATTCTTAACAAAATCGTAACCACTCCCACAGGAAGGGACACAACATTGTCAAAAACATTAGTTACAAATTGGGAA
The DNA here is from genome assembly GCF_049639745.1 of Rhodnius prolixus. Lineage (NCBI taxonomy): Eukaryota > Metazoa > Arthropoda > Insecta > Hemiptera > Reduviidae > Rhodnius > Rhodnius prolixus. The sequence goes on along the minus strand of NW_027411592.1, from coordinate 8,761,897 downwards.
ATTATATTCTAATTTCTGGCTAAAATAAAATTTTACTATGAGTTATCAAACAATATATGAAACAGTGAACTGTATAAAATAAGTCCTAAATGTGGAAGTGATCAATAGAAGTATTCTATTACCAAAAACTGAAGTTCGCGCCGGCAACAGTCTATCCAGATCAGGGGTCGCCAAACTTTTTCGATCATGGACCCCCCTCCGATATAATTTTTCAAAACCTCCATCGACCCCCCCCCATAAAAGTAATTTTCAGTTTTAATTAAAATAAAACTATCTATTAGGTACTTGTGTTTGTATATTTATTTTATGATTTTAAACATTTATTAAATTACTTTAATTTTTAGAAATTACGCGTGGTTAGGAGATAAGAATTGCCAAGATAAGAAGTTGGAGAACATGGTGTAACAATAGTTTTATAAAAAATATCTTAATGTTGAAATTTAAACACCTTAATAATTCAGTACCCCGGAGGTGCACAACACTAAGTCCATTTTTGCAAAATTTATTTTTCTAATCTTTCTAATAGAATATTTCTTTTTCTATTACCCAACCATCACTTATGGTGCATCTGTGTTTCTTATTATCGACCAAAGATTTAAGCAAAATAACTCCCGTGGGCTTATAAGTAAGGCAAAACCACGAAAAAAAACTCTTTCATTTGCTCTCTTGTAAAAAATTTAGAATGTGACATAGTGTTGTGTACCTCCGTGGTACTGATTCATTAAATAATCTTAAAGTAACTACAGTATTGCTTCTTAATAAATGAGATGGGTGTGTGCCAGGTGTTTCTTTACAAGGTTCCGCTATATTGGGTTCGAAATTGTTTTTCCAATCGACCCCCTACTATTGTTAAACAGACTCCTAAGGGATCTATATAGACCACTTTGGCTACCTCTGATCCAGTTTAAGTATCCACACTGTGCTACATGGTTACGACAATGCTAATATAATAGCTTCTCTCCTGGTTCCCAAGAGGTCACCATGAAACAATGAGTCCCCTGAAGGAGAATTTTACAGCTTACAAACGATTAGCTCCAATTGAATGGGATCATGAGATTTAAAGGATATTAAGGAGAACCTGTTTTCCAAATTATTATCCAATTAAGAATTGACCTAATTAATAAAATACTAATCAATTATCTCTAATTGAGTAGCTTATTATTGAGCATAAAAGCCCTTCCTTGTCTATGGGATCATTATCAGGGGAATCTATTTAAATGAATAAAAATTGAACGTTAACGAGTGTACAGTGCTTTGAATAAGTTAATTTAAAAACTGAATACTAACATAATTAATTAAAAAAGAAAAAAGGCCCCCCCAAAAAGCAGTATTAATTCAGTTTTTTTGTGGATAGATATGAGGCAAAGAGTGAAGTATAAGGAGGGAAGGGAGGCGCAAGGAAGGGGATGCTCTGGTCGATAAATGGTTGGGTTGTTAAACACGTGGTTGAAAAATTAACTGGTCCAGTTGATGAACATCACCACATCTTTCTCTCTCGCACTCACAAATTAGCCAACCAAATCCATCCAAATGGAACATCCATCCAAAATATCGAAGATTGGTTAACCAATCAAATCAAAATATCTTCCACAATCTGTACGCGAACTCGTTGATTGCTTATATATGGTTAGACAATTAAAGAGTTTTAAGTTCTGAGCAAAATAATAATAATTCATTAATGATCTTTGGGAGTGATTTTTTTTAAAATGGTACTTCTTTAATTTAAGGCGCAACATCTAAGGAGATTGGAGCTTTATTCAGAGCACTACCGGCCTCAAAAGACAGTGTACTACCTTTACAGACAATACTGACCATCACCGAATAGTGGAACTTCAAAGAACTTCCAAAAAGAAGAAACACAGGATCTTCTCGAGGGTATCCAACACCGAGCTAATCCCTTCTCTTAGTATTAATATTTAAAAAAAAAGGATATATCATCTAAGAATCGTTGGTTTTGAACTCGTACAAGTACGGCTCAAAACTACGAGCATGTAATAAGAAGGTTCAAAAAAGGAAGCCGAAAATTCCATCCATTTATCACCTTAACACCGGAAAAGGTCCTTTAGCATCACAGAAATAGATGACAGAATTTCAGGTAGCACAGAATTTTCGTTTTGGGGATACTCTGTTTTCATGATCACGTAGACCATAACAAAAACTTCTTTTTTTAAAAAAAAAAAAAAAAATCAGGCGGAAGTCAAATATACATATTTCCGATGAAAAAGGCGGAAGTAGAAAAAATAATTGCTTAAATTAACAATTTTTTTAAATACAACTCCAGTGATTATACTTAATACTTTCAGGCACCAATATCATCACCAACAGTAGGACGATACTTTACACAACCCCTGGGATGTATTTTCCGTCAATTTTTATTCCATTGACGAACAAATTTTCGGTAGAACTTGAGGATAATCCAGTGGAATATAGTTACTAGGCTCGTATAGCTGGAGAAGATAGCTTCAGCCGAAAATATAGCCTAAACGCTGTAGAAAAACCTGCCCCATTATAACTTCCACTTTATCATGCAAAAGTATCGTAAATTGCATTGTTGAAACAACGTCATCATGTATGAAGACGAAGGTAGGGGTGGGTAGAACGGTTTCTATAGAGGGGAAAAGGATGCTTAGAAGAAAAGAGATTACAAGGTAGTTCCCCCCTCCCAAGGAAAGTGGGGCTTTCGGGGATATGGAGCTATAACACCTTCCCCTCTCAATGGAATGGTGAATCATCCTATTACCTACCCTTTCCTAAAAATTTGGTGATATGATTTTACAACCCTGACTGTAAGAATAAATCAGGATACTAAGGATCCTTCGGGTTTGAGCAAAAGCACAGGACCACGTGCTACATCCTGGGGACAATTAGTTGGGCTAATCTTCTGATTGAATCGAACTGTAAGAAGGTTAAGCTAGTACTGTTTACACTGACTGAGAGAGAATCAAGCGTTATCTACATCTTCACACAGACAAGAGTAAAACTAAGAAGAAAACAGATCTATAGTGCAGATTGGTTTCAGCACAAAGAAAAAAGTAAACAAACCTTTGAAAGATAATTGGCACATACTTGCCAAAATACCCTGCAAACTGAAAATGCAAACAACTAAAAATAGTGGAAAATAGTTTATTTACACTATGGGAAAAAAATACAAAATACAAACATTGCTAGCAGCGTAAACTTCGCAGAAGAGCCGTTCTTTAATCAGGAACGAGCCAAATTTCAAGGTGTTACATCCTAAAATAAAGAGCTGATCTGATCTGACTCACAGGAATTTCTTTAATTGCAATATACTTCCAACTTTAAAGTTAGTTGATAAAAATTACTTTTCATATTGAATTCTGCAGTAAGTGGACCTGCATAACTAATGAGATAGACTATGTGCCAAAGGATAAACCTGCGTCACCAAAGATGTTGTAAAGTTACAGGCTAGCAACATTCTACATCATCCTCTAAATCCTGTCTTGAGCACCTAGCCATCTCTTGAGTTTAAATATAGTGGGAGAATGATCTGGCCTAGAAAAAGTTTTCTATTCTGGTAGGGCAATTAATGGAAAATTGAGGATAACAATAATAGATTTTGCAATAGTCTATTCACAGAAACACAATTTGTGCTAAAGGATAGGATCTATTCCCAGTTCTTACTGTTGACTTAACTGAACAAGATGATGTTGATGAACACGCCCAAGAAAGGATGGAAAGGTATAAGGGAAGAGGAGAGTGGTCAGTTGGGCAAATGAATGGGGATACTGGAAATCTAAGCGCAACAATAATACTAAACTAAAACAACCCTTGGTGCTGCCACTGCCGTCAGTATTGTTCATATTGCTATAGTTACCACCAACCTCCAGTGGACACTGGATACAATTATATAATCTATCTTCCCACTTCCGCTAACCTCCACACCCCTTCTCCAAGTAATATACATATAATCATAATACCTGGCCAGTATGAAGTTTATTAAAGGTAAAGCGAATGGGAAGTTTGTCTCTGCTAGTAGCAGTGTACCCTTTATAATCGGACTTTACTAATCCTTCAGCTAGCAGGAATGTTAAAGTCGTCGTCGTCGTCCAGGATTAGGCAGATAGAAAGGACACTGGAGGATTGCTGAGAGCCAGATAGGATGGAGGGAGTAAAGATTGAGAAGAGGCTGGTGTACCGTCCAAATCCTCAGGACCTCTCCTTCCCTCTCTTTTATATGTAGTTAACTTCACTGTGAGGAAGCGAGAGAGGAAACGCTGGCAATACAAGAAGAGGAAGTAGACTCATCATTTCTAAGCACGCTACGTCAGAAAAGAGCTCTAGATACAGGAAACTGCTAGCTCAATATATTATTGAATTAAAAAAAAGAGGGTTTATTCAAGATTCTGAATTCAAAAGTGGAAGCTGTTTTGATCAAAGGGAAATATTGCTGTTTGAACCAATTCAATATAATATTAAAAGATAATACGAGTATATTGAAATCAGAATAATATAAATGAGAACATTTCCAATAAGACTTCCTTTTAATACGATCTTCCTCCAATTCACTGAATAATATTAAGAAAATCTACCATCGTTTTTGCTAGGAGTCTTAAAAAGATAAGGAGACTGGCAGTACTGTACGTCCGTGAAATGTTATTAAGGAATCTAGGTAAAAGATTGCGGCATGGATATAGGCTAAGAAAAAGCAGAATCATCTCGCGTAGGAGATCCAGTTCCTGTCTTCAAGATCGGCTATCTGGACAGGATAGACTTCCTAGTGAATAGCTAAACGAAAACACTCACATTCTACGTGGAAAATCCAGCTTAAAATGGCTGCCCAGTACGTATCAAGACGTTGCAGCCTCTTAAAGAGATCCAGGAGGCAAGGGTAGCCAAACAAAATATTTAATAAGATAAACTAAACACAGAGTACTTAAAGGTGGTCTTAAAAAAGCGAAAAAGCCCAATTCGTGCCTTCTACCAACGACTAAACTTCACACAGCATCGTTCCGCGGTCTCGGCCTAGGCGGTTGTCGACAAAATCTTTTCACAAGGAGTTGAAGGCATAAAGAATATGGAAAGTGGTAAAGCTAGAATTACAATTATATATAATTCGATCTACCTAAAGAACTAAAGAATGACTCCAGGCTTAACGGTTTAAAAAAAGGGATTAGACTGCAAATCAGGAGGTTTCTTCACTCTCTGAGAGGCTGCGGTAGGGTACGATGGCTGGGCATGCCAGCATGATGACAGTCATTTGCTCAATTTTTGAGTGTCAGACATTTAGTGATGAGGGAATAGACACCAAACTCCAGTGGACACTGGATACAAAAATTATATAATCTATCTCCCACTTCCTTACGATATTTTAAAGGAACCAGAACTTTGTTTTGTGAAATGGGCCGTTACTGTCCCTCCGAGGGCGGATGTGTGCCACATTGAAATTGGAACCCACACCACTGCTAATAAGGCAGGGCCATTCAGATCGTTGACAATTTGGCTGAATCACTCCAAAACTTGTTTTTTTTTTTTGTAAGTAGGGAATTGGAACTCGATCTTACGCTACCCTCACAGGTAGTCTCATATACAGGGTGTATACGGAGGAGTGGTCGAAACTTCGGGAGGTGATTCAGCAGCTCAAATGCAACAAAAAATATTCTCTTCACTTTGGCCCGATTCTCAATAGTGTCCAAGATATTCGCGGTTTTCACCATCCTACAGTACTTTTTTACTAATGTGTTTTATTGCTACTTTATTTTTTACTTCCGTTTTATAAAATAATAATTGTTAAAAACTAAAATGGTTACTTTTCTTTTTGTTCCTTCTCCAAAAATCGATATTTGAGTAAATTAGTAGTGAAAAGTCGGTTACGCAAAATCCCACATTTCCCCTCTGTTCGGGGCAGGGTTTTATTAAAAACCAATAAAATCCATATGGTCTTGAAGCTCAATAAATGCGCAACTTTTTCCTGAAATTATGTGACTCCTTGATTCATTAATCATTGAAAAAAATGCAGTTGAAAATTTTAACAAAAATCATCGAAAACGAATTTTTTTAGGCATTAAAGTAAAAAATTTCATTGTTTATAAGAAACGTTTTGAGGCTCTGTATTGAGCAAATTTACAGGAAATTTAATGCTCTTTCGTTTGGAATAAGCAGATTTTTTGTAGGATAAAGGATAGAAAAGTTACGGCCGTTTTTATGGTGAAAAAACGCGAATATCGATGGAAAAGTTAAAAATGCAAATATCTTGGACAGTATTGAGAATCTGGCCAAAGTGAATAGAATATTTTTTGTTGCATTTTGTTGCTGCTGAATCACCTCCCGAAGTTTCGACCACTCCTCCGCATACACCCTATATATATGTATGTATTTTTTATTTTTTGGGGAAGAATTGAAAGTTATGTATAGAATGATATTCTCTCTGAAAGTCTAAAATTGCAGCAATCAATGAGGCTAAGTTAAATATGGTTTTAAAACCCAAAACTTTCTAGCGTTCAACAAAATTTAGTAGAGCATCAGGTTTTAACACCAGCAAATTTAATGCAAGAAGAAGAAGATGAAGTAGAAGAAGAAGAAAGTGCTGTAGCACTTGGGAATTCTTAAAGTGAAATGAAAGAAACAATGCTCCCACTCCCCTGTGGTGATACATTATACAGGATATCCTTCATACACAGGTGTAACGTTTTCCGCATCATGACAAACGACTTAGCGGAAGTAAAAAATTTTTTAGCGAGATACGAAATGGATTACAAGAGAAAAAAAGAAAAATCAGTATAGTTGATTTATATGCTGGTTAGGAAAAAAGAAAAAGTGCGGGAAGATGAAGAGATTTTCTGTTACTCTGCAGACCCTAAAGGTGTGGCTAGCTACGATGAAGACATTAACTGAAGAAAGGAAGGTTTTACTCCTGGTGTAAAACGGTGTCAAGATCATGGAGAAGCTGTACAGTTCCGAGAAGCTGGGAATGGAGCTTGGAGAGTGATCGTCACTGTTCTTCATTGATAAGAAACAAACCGGAAACCAGCCTCTGATGAAGGATAATATATAAAAAATAAATAAATTGTAATCAGCGACTCGAACGATAGTTAAATAAAAAATAAAAAACAAATCATCTGGTGGAAAAACTTTTGCTTACATTAGTGACCATTTTGACTGGCTTAATTATAAACAAAACTCGACTTCCTGGTGGCGTCTAAAAAATAGAAATAAAACTTGGAATTGCCGGATTACCATTTTGGGGATTTTGTGGGAGATTTTGATAGCCAAATTTACTGTCGGATGCTGAGAAGGAACGATAAAACTAATAACCAAACTTGATTGCGGTGTGGAAGTCATCCATTATCCATGTTACTGTTTTTTTATTAACTATATATAATATACATTGGGCTCAAGTTTTCCTTTTTGCCATCAAAACTTGTGCTGAGGAAAATCTGCAAATGGATCTCAGAAAATAGGGAGATTTGCGTCTTTTCGGACTGCCAAGCGGCACTGAAGGCCCTTACTTCCTTCAGAACCACTTCTTCCCTGGTTTGGGAATGTAAGAAAGCCCTAGAACACCTGGCTGCACATAATAAAGTTCGGGCTGGAATGGGTGCCGCGTCTTGTGGGGATTAAGGGGAATGAAACAGCCGACCAACTGGCCAGGAATGGAGCTAGTAATCCTTTCATTGGCCCGTATCCTGTGCTGGGGATCAGTTCGTCCGGCTCTCAAGAGCCTGTATCTGGAAAGAACATAAAAAGAACTGGGTGACACTTCCTGGGGTTAATCACACGGCAAGAGTACTATGCCCTTGCTGTGTCAAACAAAGAAGAGGCCAAAGAGACTCTGAGCTTGGGAAATCAGAAATCAGATTACTCTGATTTCAGGCCTATTCAAAAGGGGGGCACGGCAGGTTCAGAAATCAGTATCTGTAAAAGGTGGGGGCTTATCAGCTCGAAACCGTTGTGCAGATTGTGTCAGGAAGAGGAGAAGATGGCCTCTCACTTGTTGTTCGATTGAGTTGAAATCGAGTGGTTGCGCTAAGATATCTTTGGAACTTTCGAGACCAAAGGAGATAGTAGCGCAAAAGGAACTGAGAAAGACCTCAACCTAGAAGGGGAAGGTGGCTACGGTGCTGTGGGGCTTGGGTCCCGTCCCGTTTTCTATTCTATCCTATTCTACATTAGTTTTTTTTAAAATTGTATGAACATTTTTCTCCCGAGTAATAAGTTAAAGGTAAGTAAAAATGGCGTTTGGTTTTGTAAATAACACAGGCTAGGAATGAGGAAGTTTTTGTTGAAGTAGTTAGGGTGGCAGCGGAAGATATAAAGTGCCATGGGCATACATATCTCATCGCATACATCTAATTATCTGACATTCATATAAGCTAATACACAATTATGGTTAATTAAATTTAAATAAGTTTGCTGGAGAAAGTTGGGGGGAGGTAGGGAACAGCGCAGCCAGGGTGCTGGATGGAAACACTAAGGGGTAATGTAATACAGGCTATAGTGGGGCTTCCCCACTGGGGAGGCGGCAACTGTTGCTCTTGATACCTACATTGCTGTGAAAAGTTTTTGACGGAAACTCGACAACATCAACAGCCTCTCATACGCCGCTCTACTCTATAGTTCCCTGTCATCCTTACAGGTAATTCTAAACTTTATCCCTTGCCGCCTCCACCACCATCATAATTCTATCTATAGCCTCCATCTTCCTAACAACAACCCAGCCTCCTTTTCTTCCCACAGCCAGAAAATATCTTCCTTCCGCATAAAACCCAACAAACAACACTCTTCACCACGTCGTCATATTCCCCCCTCTATTGAGTTTATAAAATACGAGCTTTAAAACAAACGCTACATGGGCCCGGATTAGAAAAAAATACTCCCATCTTGGAGGTATTTATTGAAAGGAATCTGATTGTGAGCCCACTCATCCAATTATTTTCTCTCCTTAGAACAAAGGAAAAGAAATTTTCCAAGTCCGGGAGGTTATAACAATATAATGGGAGTCTATAACCTGGCCAAAGAGTCCACAAGTGGACAGACAATCTTTCTTCGACCAGCAATGGAGCTAATTAATCGTTCCTTGAGGAGCTCTTCAAATAACAGGCACTTCAATTAATACGATAATATCTTATTCATTCTGGCTCAATTAAACAAATTTTTGATAAGCTACTCGAGCTCAACAGATTTGATCAAGACGACCGGAAATTAAGCCCTCAACTCAGAGAAAATCAATTTTTTTTTCAGGAAAATTTTTGTAACATTGTGTACTTCCGTTTTTATTCTAAATTATAATTTTCAAAACGTGCTAAACTGCTTTACAGACGACTAGGACGATGCTCCAAATTAACCACTGAACTCGAAACGCTTAATATACAACAACACTATCCTCAAACCTATGTGAGACTTACGGACTAGAGCTGTGGGGTTCAGCCAAACCTACAAACATACGGATTGTACAGACATTTCTAACTACTCCGACAGATAGCTGACGCTCCTTTCTACGGTGACTAACCTCACTCTTCACAACGACCTCAACATCCCCATTTGTATACCAATTAGCCAAGACTAAATATCAAAAATTCCATACTGCTCTCTCCAATCCTTTTGTACTGTCTCTCGCCTCCTCTGACAATCCTCCTCAGACTGAATCGCCAGTGGCTCCGCGACTTCTTTGAGGTCTGAAGACCTAAAGATCAAGTGCTACCACTGGGTAGTTTCTCTCCTCCTGCTCTTCACGTACCAATTGATCTTAGTACTTCCAGATTTACTTATTGTATATATGTATACACAGAGTGTAGATAACTTAATAAATTATTTAAAAAATAATAATTATCATTATTATTATTTTCAAAGTTCATTTACTGGGAGCTCAGTCAAAAGCGAATAATTCTTTTTACAGCTCAAAGTCCAGTGATGGACTAGTATTATCTGATTATTTCATTAAAGGACGACAGATGAGGGCATCCTCTTGACTAGAAAGAAGCTAAGTAGCGAAGAGAGTATTACGTAAACAAATCTGTTCTTAAACGGAAAACGCTCCAGATGTAGGTCGATCCAGGATATCAAAGGCAACAGTCAATGACGAAATAAGCTTAGATTTCCAGCCAAACGTTCAATGGGTTCAAAGAAAATTAAGCAACAATCCAACCAACCAACAGAAATTACCGTTTCATTTAATTTTCATTTTATATTATCATATCTCGACAAAAGGTTTTTCTTTTTCCTGGCGAGGTTGTGGGGAAATTAAGATAAAGAGAACCCCGGGTGTGTATTCTGGGTGGAAACTTTGAATTTTCTCTTGTCTGAAAAACAAGTAACATAAGAATAATGTAGAGAGTAGGATGCTGGCGGAAGCCCACTGCTACCTAGAGCCCTTATGTAGTTTCGCCTTTAAATCTTGTCCTCCTACCTAAGTTAGGCTAGCTGGCGACAAGAGGTGAAACAGAATTTGTTTTGCAAATGTAGTGCTGGTGCAAAGAGGGAAGAGCGGCCCTGCTCCTTACCTAGTCCCTTCGCCCTTTACCCTAAAATCTCACCGCAAACTTCCCTTTTTCCTAAAACCTCTACCCCCTACACCTGTACAACGCCCACCTTTGTCGTACATCTCTACCCCAACCTTGAAGTCTGCTCTCTTTTTTTTACATTGTTTTGTTTTTAATTATTAATTATTCCGCCTGTTTAAGGCCCAGCTTGTATTTTTTAAGTCTTTTGTGTCTAAAAAGATGAAGTAGGAGGAGAGGAAGAGAGTTTTTCATCAGCTTCAAAAAAAAAAAAGCTGTTCTTGTGGAGCCGAGGGGTGCCCAAGGATGGGACAATTGCGGCTCGTAAAGGGCGACCCGGCGGAGCGCTCTCTCACCATGCTCCGCTCACAGAGCAGACCTGCGCTCCCAAGTTTACGCTTAAAACATTCTGATAATGGAGTTAGTAGGACGTGCTCTATCCAGCACAAACAGAATTATGCATACTGTTTTGGAGCACCACCTGTACAACTAAACAACGTAGCTCTCTCTCACTCTCTCTCTCTCTAACCCCACCATTTCCTACTCCAAAATACCTCCAACTGTAACAACACAGTCGAACTGTAAGCAAGTGGAAACTAGATACAGGAAATACCGAACATTTCGCCACTACCTAGAATTTTTTAAAAAAATAATGGCACGCTTCCTAGTACATATACAAAACCATTATCCGACCGATAGTAACCCAAGGCGCCTTCCAAATATTTGGGAAAGAAAGATCTTAAGAAGGATATGTGGTCCCGTAAGAGTGAATAATATTTGGAAGAACAGAACAAACAATGAGCTTCGTGACTTGTATGGCGAAAACCAGATCTTATTTCATTAAAGCCGGGCGACCAGTTTAAGATGGATAGGACACGTAGGAAGGGATGCCCGAAACAGGAATTCCAAAACTATTTTAAGGAACTCCAGGTGGAAGAAGAGAAAAGAGCACGTCCTCGCTTGAGATGGACGTTGTAGAAACAGATATTAGAAAACAGAGAGTTAGAAGATGCTGACTCCGTGCTTTGGACAGGGACTAGTGGAATGCGGTGCTGAAGAAGGCCAAGGTTCTTACCAAGACCGTAACGCCCTATAGTAAGCAGACTCCTGGGTAGGCTGGCACCATCCAAGGTTCTTAAATTAAATTTTTACCGGAAGGATTTGTTCTGAGACGCGAAACTGTTCGGCTTAAGATTGCTAAAGCAAAGAGTCCTTCAGCAATCTTGCCTTCAATTCAGCAGGAACTTAGGCAAAGATTAAGAAATCCAACACTTTTCTTCCTTTTAAGGAAGGACCATCCAATGGCAATATCCAAGGAAATTGGGTATTCCGGCTTTTTTTTTTTTTTTTCTTCAGGCCATACCAATTCAATTAATGAACCCTTGGTAAGTAAACAGAGGAAGACGCTATTCGATACAGCCAGCTAATGAAGGTAAGAATGAA